>NC_064631.1:169895300-171145300 GCF_023864275.1 Schistocerca cancellata | reverse complement strand
ACGCCGTTGTGCAGGTAGAACGGCAGCAGCATGTTGAAGTTCACGTTCGTCGTGTACACCGCCGCCGTGCCGATCGTCACGTTGAGGAACACCGGGTCCTTCAGCAGGTCCAGGTCCATGAACGCCACGAACCGCTGCAGCAGCGTCCGCCGCTCTGCGAACACAAGCACTCACGTCAGCTGGGCAACGGGTACAAGGGACTGCAGAGAAACGCCAAAATTAGAGAAAAAACTGCCCAGGAGCGAGCAGAAACCGCTCTCTCGGGGTATCGGACAAACTTAATGATGTATATCAATAGTTCATCCACTCCCGGAACCGAAA
This sequence comes from Schistocerca cancellata, assembly GCF_023864275.1. Taxonomy (NCBI): domain Eukaryota; kingdom Metazoa; phylum Arthropoda; class Insecta; order Orthoptera; family Acrididae; genus Schistocerca; species Schistocerca cancellata. The sequence goes on along the minus strand of NC_064631.1, from coordinate 171,144,979 downwards.
ACCTCGACCATTTTTGCCTGTTATCGACACTGATGCTGGGAAGATATCGGTCCCAGTAATTCCAAGATTTTCGAAAGCGTTTTAACTTCAATAATACGGGGTGTTCAAAAAGTCTCTCCGCAGTGCCGTATGATTGTTAGCCGCGCGTGCCGTCTGACCGTTTTCCTACTTGGGTTACTTCCCTTCAAGTGTACTCCCGCAACGTTCCACTGTTTCATTTATCTCAGCCAGCGTCAGTAGTATCGTCGGTGTGTGTCGTTACGAGTTGACGTGAGCGTTTAAGTTTAGTTCCTTTGTTCATTTGTTTCGTTTTTGTCACTGTTAAAATGCTAACCATTGAAGAACGTGTGTTTTTAGTCGAACAAGTGTTCAAAGCTGGCGGTAAATACACAGTTTCACTTCGTCAAACATTTAATCCAGTTTTCACGGAGACAACACTCCCACATCGCGATACTGTGCTAGATCTGATTAACAAATTTCGAAGTACGGGTTCAGTGACAGATGCACCGAGAAATGGTCGTACTAGCGTTTTGTCTGAGGATAAACTACTCGATATTTCCGATAAAATGTCCATGAGTCCGAACAAGTCAGTAAGAAAACTCGCCCAGGAAATCGATGTTTCGGAACGGCCCACACAGGTGTAAGGAAAAAATTATAACTTTTCCCATACAAAGTGACAGTCGCGCAAGAACTGAAAAATAGTGATCATGGCAAGAGACTGCATTATTATCAATGGTTCAAAAATTTCTTTCAACAAAATAGAAGGGAGTTTCTTAATGAAACGTTTTTCAGTGATGAGGCGTGATTTCATTTATCCGGGTACATGAACTAGCAAAATTCTCGTTATGTGGAGTGCTTGCAAATCCATTGTCATGAGGAATCACTTCATTCTGAGAAAATAGGAATTTGGATTGCTATTTCTAGACGTTGGATTGTGGGTCCCATATTTTTCAACGAAATGATAAACGCACATCGATACTGCAGTGATATTCTCTACCCATTCATTGGAGAACTTGTGTTAAGTGAAACACTGAACGGTTATTTTCAACAAGATGGTGCAACCGCACATACAGGCCGCGTTTCAATGTCACTGCTTGCTGCTGTTTTTGGTGATCGCATAATTTCACAGGGACTTTGGCCTCCACGATCGCCTGACCTAACACCAGCTGACGTTTTCTTCTGGGGCGCAACGAAAGTAACTGTCTATAAAAGCCGTCCAAAATCCATCGATGAATTGAAAACAGCAATATCCACTTTCACTGCTTCTGTTACAGAATAAATGTTACAGCTTGTGTTTGGAAACTTGATTAGACGAACTGAATTGTGTATCAACAAAAGGGGGGACACTTTCAACATTTAATGTGAAAATTTGTAAGTGAAAATGAATATTCAGTAAAGTAATAACTTGTATTTCACTGAGTTTCATTTCGGTATATTGACTGCGGCATACGGCACTACGGAGAGAGTTTTTGAACACCCCGTATAAATGCATCAATAACACAGGAGGCAGGCGACCATTATTATAACAATCAGCATTTCTCCATTCAGACCGAGTGGGTCGCCATGGCAAAAGTCAAATATCAGGCACGGAATGACGCGTTTCAGAATTTATCCATCATCAGATATACAGGAGCGATTCTGCACGCAGATACGGCGTTTCAAGTTGTACGTGAAACAAACATTCGCAGACATTTTTTTTTTTACAACAGCGACCCAGCCCGCCTGAATGCAGAACTACCGACTGTTTCAAGTTTTATGTCGGGTAACAAATGACCAAAAAAAATAGTTTTTCGTGTGATATAGTTACCAGTTTACGGTTTTCGGGTCTCTGCCTTTGGTTGTACAGTGAAATCACTCTTCTTTTTCAAATTTCATGATTTTAGGCCAACGAGAAGCTTTGATGCATGAGTTTTTCAAGTATCCAAATATGTGACATAAATGGGTGTATCTCTTGCCTCCACTGACTTAAAGGCTTCAAATTTCTCTACCGCCAAGGGACCATCAACCTTAGTATGTGGCATAAATTTCAACTTGATACTCTACACCTTCTTAGGAAAAAGGAGTATTAACAGATATACGAACAGACACAGAGTCCCATAAGAACAATTATATAAAAGTCTTATTTCGCTTGACGGAATTAAAAATTTACAGTTTTATAATTTTTTTCTTTGTACTGTGAAACCTTCCTTTTTGTCAACTTTCGTGATTCTAGCCCTACGGGAGAGTACCATATTGGATTTGATGAGCGAGCTAGCCGAAGGAGTTTTCCAGGTTTAAAACATGTGACATGCCCTTATGTATCGACTGCATTGACTTACAAGCGTCAATTATTTACACCATCAAAGAGGCATACATACCAGTACGTGAAATACACAGGATGACAATTATTGAACTGTATGAAAAAAAGGAAAGATGGAAGTAATATATACAGGGATTGCACAACGGCGATGTACTTGAGGACAGTATTATGGAAATGGAAGAGGACGTAGACGAAGATAAAATGGGAGATATGATACTGCGTGAAGAGTTTGACAGAGCACTGAAAGACATAAGTCAGAACAAGGCCCCGGGACTAGACAACATTCCATTAGAACTACTGACAGCCTTGGGAGAACCAGTCCTGACAAAACTCAACCATCTGGTGATGTATGAGATGTATGAGACAGGCGAAATACTCTCAGACTTAAAGAAGATTATAATAATTTCAATCCCAAAGAAAGCAGGTGTTGACAGATGTGAAAATTACTGAACTATTAGTTTAATAAGCCACTGCTGCAAAATGCTAACACGAATTCTTTACAGATGAATGGAAAAACTGGTAAGAGCTGACCTCGGGGAAGATCAGTTTGGATTCCGTAGAAATGTAGGAACACGTGAGACAATTCTGACTCTACGACTTACCTTAGAAAATAGATTAAGGAAAGGCAAACTTACGTTTCTAGCATTTGTAGACTTAGAGAAAGCTTTTGACAACGTTGACTGGAATACTCTCTTTCAAATTCTGAAGGAGGCAGGAGTAAAATACAGGGAGCGAAAGGCTATTTACAATTTGTACAGAAACCAGATGGCAGTTATAAGGGTCGAGGGACATGAAAGGGAAGCAGTGATTGGGAAGGGAGTGAGATAGGGTTGTAGCCTATCCCCGATGTTATTCAATCTGTGTATTGAGCAAGCAGTAAAGGAAACAAAAGAAAAATTCGGAGTAGATATTAAAATCCATGGAGAGGAAATAAAACTTCGAGGTTTGCCGATGACATTGCAATTTTGGCAGAGACAGCAAAGGACTTGGAAGTGCAGTTGAACAGAATAGATCGTATCTTGAAAGGAAGATACAAGAAGAACGTGAACAAAAGCAAAACGAGGATAATGGAATGAAGTCGAATTAAATCAGATGATGCTGAGGGAATTAGATTAGGAAATGATACACTTAAAGTAGTAAATGAGTTTTGTTATTTGGGGAACAAAATAATTGATGATGGTCGATGTAAAGAGGATATAAAATGTAGACTGGCAATGGCAAGGAAAGCGTTTCTGAAGAAGGGAAATTTGTTAACATCGAGTTCAAATTTAAGTGTCAGGAAGTCGTTTCTGAAAGTATTTGTATGGAGTGTAGCCATGTATGGAAGTGAAACATGGACGATAAATAGTTTGGACAAGAAGAGAATAGAAGCTTTCGAAATGTGGTGCTACAGAAGAATGCTAAAGATTAAATGGGTAGATCACAGAACTAATGAGGAGGTACTGAATAGAACCGGGGAGAAGAGGAATTTGTAGCACAACTTGACTAGAAGAAGGAATCGGTTGGTAGGTAATGTTCTGAGCCATTAATGAATCACCAATTTAGTATTGGAGGGCAGCGTGGAGGGTAAAAATCGTAGAGGGAGACAAAGAGATGAATACACTAAGCAGATTCAGAAGGATGTAGGTTGCAGTAAGTACTGGGAGATGAAGAGGCTTGCACAGGATAGAGTAGCATGGAGAGCCGCATCAAACTAGTTTCAGGACTGAAGACCGCGAGAACAACAACATGAAAAAAACCTTAATTAGTTGCAAACTAGGGCCCGCGACCGCGGCAGCAGTGCTCAGCGGCCAAGTCCCGTTCAAGGTCACACAGAGATGCCTCACACAGAGTGCAACCAAGAGTGCACAAGACAGATTGAAGGTTTTTTTCTTTTAAATAAAAAGGACATAAGGACAAGAAAGGAAATATACTAATTTCTATAATAGTGAGTCAAATCACCTACAAGATGAACATTGTTACAGTTCCCTGAGCCTTTAGCCCAAACACATACAGACTCATATTCACCTACTTTACGGTGATTATTAGTCGTTAAAATAAGAGGCATTGTAGACATAAAATAGGAAGCTCCCATATCTATGTTATATACTTCAGCAATGTGATATGTTCGATAAGCAATGATGTGAAGGGCGTGCATTCAACATGTAAACGTCAGTGCTGAACGCAATGGCGCGGTCTTACGGTTACTTCCGATAGGGACCGAGCAGCGCTGAATGATAGGCCGGTCCACGGACCGCCCGTGATCCGCACGCGCTGCATGTGTGGAGTCTAGCCCACCGTGGCCGGCCCTGATTTAAAGCAAACCTGACTCGCTCCCTCACAGTGGAGCTACTAACGCCACTCTTAAGCGAGCAGCGGGAATTTTCTGTAGATATTATGTTTCCGATATAGAAACTGACAATTATTGAAGTATATGAAAGAAACGTAAATTAGTTACAAACTACGGCGTGCACACACTTCATTGAACGTGTAAATGCCACTGCACACTTTCGGATTTAGGTTATGATATTTTCAATGTGCCTGCCATCATTGGCGATGATGTGGCGCAGACGAATAGCGAAATTCTGCATGACCCGCTGAAGTGTCGGAACATCGATGCTATGTGTGGCCTCCTGATGGCTATCTTCAGCTCAGTAATGGTTTTTGGGTTGCTGCTGTACACACTACCTTTAATATAGCCGCACAAAATGGAGTCGAATGTGTTCGGATCCGGAGAATATGGCGGCCAATCGAGACCCATGCCAGAGGCCTCTGGGTACCCCAGAGCCACAATGCGCTCCCCAAAGTGCTCCTCCACGACACCAAACACTCTCCTGGTGCGATGGGGTCGAGTTCCGTCTTGCATCAACCCCATCTTGTCGAAATCATGGTCACTTCAGATAATGGAGATGAAATCACCTTCCAAAACCTTCACGTACCTTTCGGTAGACATCGTGTCATCAATGAATACCGCACCGATTATTCCGTGACTGGACATTGCACACGACACTGTCACCCGTTGAGGGTGAAGAGACTTCTCAATCGCAGAATGTGCATTCTCAGTCCCCCAAATGAGCCACTTTCGCTTATTCACGAACCCGTCCAAATGAAAGTGGGCTTCGTCGCTAAACCAATAGTAATGTGCATTCGGATTCCCATCATGCCCCGCGGCCAACCGTGCAGTTGAACGTCGTAATGCAAACCGTTCACAAGCTATGACGATTTTATTTCATATTGTTCAATAATAGTCAGCCTGTGCTTTAACATGATACATCGTCCCGCTCCTGAAAAAAAAAATGTTTTTAATAGTCGACAGACAGACGACAAACAAAGCGATCATCTAAGGGTTCCGTTTTGCTGATTGAGATACGGAACGCTAAAAAACATTTTTAAAAAGTTCCAAAATTTTATTTAAATTCCAAAACATGTTTTACGAAACAGAAAACAGCATTAGGCCTCACTTCTTGAAAACTTATGTCTGACATTTTGCCACACGAATGCGTGGCGCAGCGTGTCCACTGGGATTTGGTGAGTTCCTCTTCTATCATTATCCTGAACTGAGCCAGTGTTCTTTGGCTACTCAGGTACACTAAAGTCTTCCCCGCAAAAAGAAATCATAGGCTAGTACGGAGACTAACGCAAAGATGCCGGTACATGGACCGTCATTCTAACGTTGAGCCTTGAGCGTGCAGGGCTTCTGACGCCACAGCGTGGAATAACACATTGGGAAATCCGTGCGAAGGTGCAGATCGATATCTGGCATGTCCGGTATTCTTAATGTTTGCTGGAAAGTGGACCATGCTACGCCACGACACGCTACGAACATGTGACGTCACACTAGTCGTCCGCCACACGTGGCGAACATTCGACTCCGGGCAGAGCCCACGGAAAACAATATGTAAACGAAAAGGTACTCACTAAAGATCTTAACTTTGACGCGTGCTATCGAGAGCTTGCATGCATTTAAGCGCGCAAGCAAGATTTATTGAACTCACCTGAAATAATGACTCGCACCCCGCCAGAGGCGGATGCCGGCAGTCGTGAGACCTTCAGTGTCACGTGCTGTGACGTACACCCCACGGCCTGACTTTCTCGTGGGTTTCGACCCCATCTCTCTTCAGTACCCAGTCTCGACGGGCCTTACTGGTTTTCGGTCCGAACCCATGTGTATATTATGCCGTTTCTGAGCAACAGCGCCAGCCGGGGTGGCCGAGCGGTTCTAGGCGCTACAGTCTGGAACCGCGCGACCGCTACGGTCGCAGGTTCGAATCCTGCCTCCGGAATGGATGCGTGTGATGTCCTTAGGTTAGTTAGGTTTAAGTAGTTCTAAGTTCTAGGGGACTGATGGCCTAAGAAGTTAAGTCCCATAGTGCTCAGTGCCATTTGAACCATTTTGAGCACCAGCAAATTGAGGTTCTCTCGAAAAGCCCTCGCTAGTTGTGTGATTCGTTGTAATGTGACGAGAAATGTCATAATCGTGGTTCAATAATTATTGTAACTTGCGTATTTTGAGGTTATGCCATTTCAAGACAACGGCACATTTGGGATCAAAAATGCATTATTCTTGGTAGAATTTGTTATAATTAAATGTGAGTTATCAACATACATAGGCCAACGGCCTTGCCGCAGTGGTGACACCGATTCTCTCCATATCACCGAAGTTAAGCGCTGTGGGTCTGGGCTAGCACTTTGATGGGTGACCATCCAGTCTACCGAGCGCTGTTGGCAAGCGGGGTGCACTCAGCCCTTGTGAGGCAAACTGAGGAGCTACTTGATTGAGAAGTAGCGGCTCCGGTCTCGGAAACTGACATACAGCAGCGAGAACGGTGTGCTGAACACATACCCCTCGATATCCACATTCAGTGACGCATGTCGTCTGAGGATGACACGGCGGGCGGTCGGTACCGTTGGGCGTTTATGGCCTATTCGGGCGGAGTTTAGTTTACCTACGATTAAAGCTTTCAGGAGAGAGTTACATGCAAAGTAAGAACACGAAACATTCGTGGTCGCTGTAAAAGTGTCTTAGAATTGTAAGGTTGGTGTGTTGCTGGTTCGCATCTCTCTGGATCCAATTTTTTTTCTAACCTTCGCGTTTTGTAATAGGTTCTCATGCTTTCTTATTAATTTAATAAAAGTATATTCTATGATATTTGATTTTATGTAAATATAAGTGCGCTCTTTCTGATGAGTGAGTTTGTTCGATTGACTTAATCTACAAGATGGCTTGCACTATTCACAGGAAGCTGATATTTTGCACTTTCTTGTTTTAACTTATGTATTTCATATGTTGTAAATATTCGGCTGCTGAATAGGTACAGTGATTAAGTATGAATAATCTTACTATTAAAAAGTTAGAACGGCTATACAATTTTTATGTTATGTGTAGAACTACTGTAAATTTGTATCGCACTGTTTGTAATGGAACTTTTATAAGCCAATGTCCTTACTGACTAGACATTGCATTGTACTTTTTGCCTCATAACATTTTCACGGATATTGAAGTTTTCATTTATGTACACAACAGACAAAACAACACTATCATATGGAAATGGAATACATGTGCTTTATGGAGTTAACATAGGAATTACTTCTTACCATATGACTCATATTCTGTGATGAACAGTGAGAGCAGGCGAGATGCCGCATAGACCTCTCACAGAAATGAAAACAACAAATAAACGGTGTGAACTATGCTACATCTTGGGAATTCAAGAGTCAAAACATCCAAAACGGAATGCAAGAGGCGTAATATGTTGTACCTGTGTACAACAAATAGGAGGTACGTACGTCTGGACGTCCCTTCGTTATACGCCGTTGTTGCAAACTGATCGGACGTAAAGCTGTAATTTTGTGAAGAAAAAACAATTTGGACCGAGGGACATTTCCACTAGAATCTCTCGCGTTGCATCCCAACAGCATGACCACAGAACCATGACGCGACGACTATTTACCTTGCTTTCTTTAGACCGTTCACTGTTTCTATTTTTCTTCTTTTTTTCCGCAGTTCAGTACATCTTTTTCCTATTTTCACGTTTTATCTATCCAATGGGCCAACTTACCACTAAATCTGTGGCGGGTGGGGGGGGGGGAGGGAGGCGTGCAATGGGGAGTTTCCCTTGTTAAATGTTCAGCGGGACATTGAACTCGGCACGTTCAACGTTGACGTTCAAAAGCACGGTCTGTGTGCCGACAGCTTAAGGTGATGAACTGATTTACGTTTTCCTGAAATGGCTCGATCCCAAATCAAATCCCTACCCCTACCTACATTATTACTGCACTTCTATCTCTCTCGCATCAGTAGTTTCTTTCCTGTTACGTTCACTTGCAAGGTGTCTCTCCCATCCCAAACCCACTCTCATGCCACACGTATTTACTGGCAGTTCGTCTTGTCGAACAGAAAATCAGTATCATCTTCATAAATATGCTGAAGCCATCTCAAGATGAACTCTTCTAAACTGCAAATGTCGCTCAAAAAAATAGAACAGTTTAAATAGTTCATCACTGTGGCTCGAAGCTGTTGGACAACAAGTTATCTTTAATGTACAGAAATGATAATAAAAATAAAGATGGGAAGTTAAAAAGAAGTCCTTTCTAGCGTTTACTCTGTCCCACAGGGTCCGCGGTCTTCACGATGTGGCAAATTTATTTTTGTTAACTTTGTGCCTCCACGTCCTTCCTGTATCCCCAGAATCATCAGTTAACTTAAGTGTATGCGTCCACAGGTAGCAAAGTAGAATTTATGTTAGCGGAGGACCAGGAATTTACAAGGACTGCATAAAGATTGAAATACCTGCTGTCCATTCTCCCTCAGATACATAAAACTCCACAAAGGGCAACACGTTCCAGTGACGCAGTCGAATGTTGCTACCGAAAATATCAGCCGCAAAAGAAATATTAATTTACTTTCTAAATACTTCATGTAAATACTGCAAGACCTGTTAAAACTTAAAAGAGAATATATATGGAAATACATATGGAAAATTCCTATGGAAATTGAGTCTTTCGACAAGCTATTTTGTCAATAGATAGATTTTGTAACTGCCCCAGGAAACCACAATCACATAAACACGAAATACACTGAGTCATCTGATGTAAGGTACACACAGAACAATGAAAATATAACATACAAGGTAAAAGTCACGGTAAAAATCACCAGTATACCGTTCACTTTTGCATCGGACCACTCGGTAAAGGACATAAATGATAAGATTCGCTGATGACATTGTTATCCTTAGTCAAAGTGAAGCAGAATTACAGGCTTTTTTGAATGAAGTGAACAGTCTAATGAGTACAGAATGTGGATTGAGAGCGAATCGAAGAAAGACGGAAGAAACGAGAAGTAGCAGAACTGTGAATATCGAGGAGCTTAGCATCAAAATTGGTGATCACGAAGTGAACGTAATTAAGGAGTTTTGCTATGTTGGAAGCAAAATAACCCATGACGGGAGAAGCAAGGAGGATATGAAAAGCAGAACGGCCAAAAAAGTCTATCAGAATCAAACAAAGGCCTCAATTTGAAGAAGAATTTTCTGATAATGTACGTCTGGACCAGAGCTCTATATGGTAGTCAGTTATGGTAGAGGAGGAAGAGGTTAGTATTTAACGTCCGGTCGACAACGAGGTCATTAGAGACGGAGCGCAAGATGGGAAAGATGGGGAAGGTAATCGGCTGCGTTTTTTCAAAGGAACCATCAGGTCATTTGCCTGAACCGATTTAGGGAAATCACGGAAAACCTAAATCAGAATGGCTGGAGATGGGATTACACCGTCGTCCTCCCGAATGCGAGTCCAGTATGCTAACCACTGCGCTACCTCGCTCGGTAGTCAGTTATGGTCTGTGGGAAACAGGAACAGAGGAGAGTCGAAGCATCTGAGATGTGGTGCTACTAGGACTGCTGATATTTTTTAAAATATTAAAAAAAGTATTAACGGCTCTCCATAAATCAACAAAAAGTATCGACATACCTAACGAAAAAGTATCGACATATCAGCCAATAAAAATATCGGCAGCACATTGAAAATATACTGCCCATTTAAGAGTTGTATATTTAATTACTGATTTATTATTAAATATTCTGTATTCTCAACAAGGTAGCACCTTGCCTACTCCCTTAGAGCAAGAACTGAAAGAAAAGCACTTAATTTGAAAATTTGTAAGTTGATAATGGGACTTTGTACAGATGAAAAGCTTGTATTACAATTCTCTTTTGGTCGACTATTGTGTTATTAATTAACAACTGTGTAAGATGGCAAGAACTATGCCCCTTACATGAAGTCATTAAACATCACCTAACTCACGTTGAGCGAACAGTAGGGCTGAACAAAAATTACTGACAAGGCACAATGCATCTTGTAGAGGGTATAGTATGGACGTATTGGAATAATTAATGTCGGGTGATGGTTTTAAAGTAATTCACACAACATGAAAAACTTTGTGGAAATGCGTCAATTTACTGGAGGCAAGTTTTCCCAGGGAAGTATACAGAGTGACCATGGCTGACTGGCGGGGTAGCAGCAAAGGGAAGCGACAATAGGCAGCTTAGGGCAGCCCAAGCTCTGAGAAAGCAGTAATCGGGCGCGGCCTCCAGCTGCCTTAAGATGAGTGACAGTGAGTCGGTGGTTGACCCCATGCTGGCGTACCAGGAAGCAGACGGAGGACTTGTATGCCTGTTGATAAATGTCTGTGGTCCTGTTTTCAGTGAAACATGCGAGAAAGCCGCGCAAAGCTACGGTGGAGCTGTCAACAGAGGTCGAAATATGCGTGTTCGTGACTATAGCAACTTCACGCTGAATTCATGGTCCGCAGAACCTGAAGTAAAACAGGTGAAGAGTGACAGAATGAAATACGCTGGCCTCTGATGGGAACGTAGGACCAAGGAATTTGAAGTACTCTCCTGGGAGTCAGAATTCCGGAAAAATTGGTGTTTGTGCAGACGCTAACCTTGATGGGTGGCCTGGGAGGAGCTTAATAGCAGAAGTTGAGACGAAGGGAAATTTTGTGGGAATTTGTTCACATCCCGGAGCAGGCATTGGTCGGCGCTGGGAAGCGACGCATAATTAACGCGACTTGCGCTGCAGTTGCCGTAAGTGATTTTGCTGGAGGGGAAACCGAGGCAAAGAGCGGACTGTGAGACGTCTCGGTAGTAGTCTTCCGTTCCCAGCTTGCCTAGAGTGCGGACGTGGCGTTCTTTACTCAGCTTGCCTGAGAAAGAGTGAGCATCTCTGTAGTTTAGGACTTTGCAAATGGAACGATTGAGCTTGGAGATAGGAAGTTTTGGTTGAGCTATGTACTGAGCAAGATAGCTGGGAGTGAATAGACGAGCACAGCCTTGCAGCACCACGAGGTCGGCCGACATCCACACATAGAGGATTGTCATGCAATATTTCATTTCAGTTAGCCTATCATACCATACTTTCTTAATTTGTCATTGGCTACTCGTCGAAAAAAACCGTTTTTCACGCTGATGTGGGAAAATTTAGTGGTGAAGCTAAACCTTGCAGTTTCTGTCAGTAGCGCCAAGCAGCGATGATGGCAGCGTTTCCCCTCACACGTCTCCACCTGCCGCAAGGACCAATCTTGTCATTCACATTTTTGTTCATCTTTTCTTGAAGAATGTCGATATCAAAAAATAGCACACTAGATGCATTAAAAGTTGTTTTTTAACGCAGTTCGTGTGTTATTTCTTCACGTTAGAAATCGTGTTATCATACTCACATCGCCATCCCCCCCCCCCTCCCGCCCTGCCCCCTTGCGAAGTGCAATCGGACTTCTTCTTTTGTGCCACATATACTTGGTTCACCTTCTCACAGAAAAAATGTCAGACTCCTTCACACAGTGAAAGTAAAATTAAGTTCTACACCAATTTAAAAGAACAATTACAAATATATAGCGAAAATTGGGAAAAAAGAAATATAAAACAAAATTAACGGTACTCGTATTGCTGTTTTGATATCGACATATCGGAGAAGAAGAAACCGTTTGTATATATCGATATTTTCTAGGTAAAGTTCTATGTATCGATATTTTATCTATAGGCTTAGGTACTACAGAAGAATGTTGAAAAGTAGGTGGACTGATAAGGAATGAGGAAGTTCTCTGTAGGATCGGGGAAGAAGAGAACATACAAAAAAAGCTTGCAAGAAGAAGGGACAATATGATAAGACATTGGGGAGCAACTTCCGTGGTACGGGGGAAGCTGTAGGGGGTAGAAACTGTAGGGTAAGACAGAGAGGATTGTACCAAAAGTAAGGTTTCCAATGAGCTACAGCCACGAGGGGAGGTGCTAGGTTAAATCCGACAAGAGTGCAGTGCGCAGTGGTTCCCCCACTCTCGAGCCCGCCGTCCGCGATTCGCCACGATGCTCAGTGTTGGCACGGCAACCGTCAGAGATAGAAGTGTTGACCGCCGATCCTGCGAAGTGCGAGGTTCGAGCAGTAATCTTGTTTCTCCACGCAGGGAAGTTACCGCCTGGGGAGATTCATGAGGAACGAAACGTGGGTGTTTCATTACAACCGCGAAACAGAACAACAGTCTCGTCAGTGGCGTTACTCCGGTTCACCGCCACCAAAGAAATTCAAACAAACGCAGTCGGCAGGTAAGGTAATGGCGACTGTGTTTTGGGATCAGAAGGGGGTACTCATCGATTTCATGCAACCTCAGACGACTATAAACTCAGACAGATATTGTGAAACATTGGCTAAACTCCTGCGAGCAATCTAGAATCGCCGGAGAGAACGACTGACGGAGGGATTAGTGTTTCTTCACGACAACGCTCGACCCCACGTCGCTCGTCAAACACAGGAGCTTTTGAATAAATTTGGGTGGACTGTTATGCCCCATACCCCATACAGCCCGGACTTCGCCCCCAGCAATTATCACCTCTTCCGCAAGATAAAGGAACACTTAGGTAGCAAACGCTTCAAGAGCGACGATGAAGTCCGAGCAGAAGTCACACGCTTCCTCAACGGGTTGGTGGGAAACTTCTTCGGCTTAGAAATACAAAAGCTGGAGCACTGACTTCAAAAGCGTGTCGACAAAAATGGGGACTTTGTTGAAAAATAGACAAAAGTGTATGCTTTTCAACGATGTATAAATTAATAACAATAAACAATGTTTACTATTTGTAAAAAATATGGGAACCTTACTTTTGGTACAACCCTGTATAAGCAAGAAATCAAAAAATATACCAATCACGCTTAGAGGGACTGCGACCCCAAGAACGAAAGGGAAATACATGAAGTAAAAATAAAGACAGAGTTGGGAACAACAAATTTAAAAAAAGTCCCACTCACCCTGGGAGGGACTGAAACCCCAAAGCTAGTCGCAAAGAACGAAAGATAAACGTCGTGTTGGCAGAAGAGGCAACACCGTGTTACTAGTGGAGGCCAAAATTCACGCGTTTTAGCTCACGCAGGCTGGCGTGAGGAGGGAAGGACTACACTGACGTGATGTCTGGAACATGACAAGGAATGAGAATTCAGAAAGCGGATGTAATTAGTTTGATGCTTAACTTTAATCCATTACTGATGAACGTCGCTCTTGACGGTACATGATTCACAATATTATCTGTTCAGAATACATTCCTAGTAACTGAATATGGCGCCTTGCTAGGTCGTAGCAAATGACGTAGCTGAAGGCTATGGTAAACTGTCGTCTCGGCAAATAAGAGCGTCTGTAATAAGTGAACCATCGCTAGCAAAGTCGGCTGTACAACTGGGGCGAGTGCTAGGGAGTTTCTCTAGACTAGACCTGCCGTGTGGCGGCGCTCGGTCTGCAATCACTGATAGTGGTGGCACGTGGGTCAGACGTATACTAACGGACCGCGGCAGATTTAAAGGCTACCACCTAGCAAGTGTGGCGTCTGGCGGTGACACCACAATAAATATATGAAATATAAACAATGTAAGCTTGTGGAACGTCTGTTTCCAAAAGAACCCAACACTAGATCCAACATTAGAGTCTCCTCCAAAAGTAAAGGAGCAGACGGTGGGAAGAGCGTTGGAGGGTCTTACTGGGCTCCGGCCTGGTCTCCTGCGCCTCCTCCTCGCCGGCCTCCTCCATTGTGGTGGTGAGCTGCGGCCGCTTCCGCTCGTCGATCTCGATGTCGATGACGTCGCCGGTGCTGGAGCTGGCCAGCGACACAGCGGACGCGTTGCGGCGCGGGCCCTGCCTCTTGGGGGAGAGCAGGCCGTCCTTCTTGTCGGGATCCCTCTCCCCCTCCTTCTTGTCGCCGTCGTTGTTGTTGTTCCCGTTGGCCTTGAGCGGCTCCAGCTCCTGCGGCAGGGGCTGGCGCGCGGCGTGCCACTCCAGCGGGTGGAAGAGCAGCGCGCCGGTGAAGCCGTGCATGGTGAGCCCGCCGATCACCAGCACGGCGCCGCTGAAGCCGAACGTCTCGAGCAGCAGCCGCACCACGTGCGGCATCGCCATCTGGCCGGCGTTGGTGCCCGCCAGCGACAGCCCCACGGCGCGGCCGCGCGCCTTCCGGAAGTACGTCTTCACCGCCAGGAAGTTGGACGGCGTCACCAGGCCCAGACCCAGTCCTGCCGACATCGGTCTGACTTACTCATCACATCCTAGAACATTCTCAATCATAAGACATTCGTGAAATTGTAGCACCAAGACGAAACATTGCTACACCCCAATAGCATCGTGGAAGACTGCGGTGCAAAAAGTACAAAGAAGGGCAGCTCGTTTTATATTATCGCGAAATAGGGGCGATAGTATCACAGACACGTGAATTGGAGGGGCAATCATTGAAACAAAAGCGTATTTCGTGGCGACGGGATCTTCTCATGAAATTTCAATCACCAGCTTTCTCGTCCGACTGCGAAAATATTCTGTTGGCATCCACCTACATAGGGAGAAATGATCATCACGATAAAATAAGTCAGGGCTCGCACAGAAAAATTTAAGTGTGAGTTTTTCCCGCTTGCCGTCCGAGAGTGGAACGGTAGAGAGACAGCTTGAAGGTGGTTCACTGAACCTTCTGCCAGGCACTTTATTGAGAATAGCAGAGTAATCACATAGACGTAGATGAAGGGTCTTGATTTTCACCGTGGTTGGAACAAATGAGCGCCCGATGACAGTTTGGACAGAGAGTAACAGAAATTTATGTTTATCCCTTACTGAGCACACCTTGGCTAGAGGAGTACAGAAGCTGCAGTATAGTCTATATACGTAGCACTGGCCTCTGTTGTCGATACCACAAAGTTGCTCACCCATGAAAGTTCGCCGCACCACAGTCAGCGACCTGTCTTGAAATGGATCGACGCACAAACACGGAGTCAGTTCTACATCATGCGATGGTCCAGTCAATGCCTAGTCCACAGCAAGCAGCGAGAAGGGTACCATGTCTGGTGGCAACGAGTTTAGAGACAATCAGAAACTTCTTGGCAGATTAAAACTGTGTGCCGGATCGAGACTCGAACTCGGGACCTTTGCCTTTCGCGGGCAAGTGCTCTACCAACTGAGCTACCCATGCACTACTCACGCCCGGTCCTCACAGCTTTAATTCTGCCAGTAGCTCGTCTCCTACCTTCCAAACTTTACAGAAGCTCTCCTGCGAAACTTGCAGAACGAGCACTCATGAAAGAAAAGATATTGCGGAGACATGGCTTAGCCACAGCCTGGGGGATGTTTCCAGAATGAGATTTTCGCTCTGCAGCGGAGTGTCCGTTGATATGAAACTTTCTGGCATATTAAAACTGTGTGCCGGACCGAGACTCGAACTCGGGACCTTTGCCTTTTGCGGGCAAGTGCTCTACTTAGAGACAATCAGGTAGAATCTTCAAGTTTATCTGTAGGTCCTTGCATATGTTTGTGGACTTGGTCTTTGAATGGTGCTACCAGCGTATTCTATAGAACGAACAGAGTTACGAGAAAGAGTTTCTATTAAACAGTGCTTCGATTTGTATTCACAACGACAATCTATTTCAACACAAGTGTTAGGCTGGGTCTGTCTATTGAAAGGTGGCTACACTGAGTCACAGCGCCAGAGATTGCGCCAAAGATTATTATTCCGCTGCCTCCACTGCCGCAGTAGTACCTCAGAGGATGTTGAGGGCAGTCGTTGTTCTTTTGGGCGAGAGAGTAGACGATCTGAGTGTTGACTGGAATGCTGTACTGTTCGGATGGTGTAATGTATGGATGGA
The DNA here is from genome assembly GCF_023864275.1 of Schistocerca cancellata. Classification (NCBI taxonomy): domain Eukaryota; kingdom Metazoa; phylum Arthropoda; class Insecta; order Orthoptera; family Acrididae; genus Schistocerca; species Schistocerca cancellata. Next base: position 171,128,550 of record NC_064631.1, on the reverse strand, counting down.
AGAAGATGCAATTGTCAGAATATTTTTGAGAAAGGAGATGGGCTTTTGATTTATGAAGCTGGTGTAATGGAATACTTTCGTCAATGTATAATGATGTAAAAAGGTATTACAGTTTTCTTTAATAATAGTCCCTCTTGCTCACAGGTACAGTTAACAAAGCATCTAGCTCGTGTTCATTTATAAGACTTGTAATTCTGGTTTCTATGTGCAGTTATAGTATTTCTGGTTTTTCAATTAGTTCATTGTAAATGGCGTTGAAAATATTTTGTCGTATTGAGAAAGAACCGAGCCAGATACATGTACGTTGAGTCACATTACCACACACAGAACACTTACACTTGTTCTTTGTTGTTTCGTAGTTTTTATAGTTGCAGGGGACTTAATTAATCAATTGTGTTAATGGAAATTCCTTGTCATTCTTTATTTTTATTTGATGCATTCAGATTGAGTGCTAATAATAGTCAGGGCCAAGCGGTTACGAGACTTCGTAATCGGTGACACAGTTACTAAAAGTATTGCATTTATTCATTAATATTAGTCTTTTGTTTTTAATTAAGCCTCCATGCACTATGTACGTGAATGTACCTACGTTCTGCTCCACAGTCACCGCAAAAGGAGAAATTTTATAACAAAAGATAAATTTTGATTGTAAATGTATTTCAATACTTACATTTTACGCGTGCAATAATAATGTCATTTATCGCCTGATTAGAACCCAATTCACTTACGGCAACCCATCACAACAGAATCTGTCTAAATACGACGAAAAACGATTTCCTCAGATGGCGGCTCCAAAATCTAGAGCAGAGCTTTCCAAACAGTGTGTCCCGACACCCTGACGTCTCGTGTAGTAATATCAGCCGCACAGAGTTTAGAGACAATCAGTTAGACTTTTCAAGTGGCCGTGCGGTTAGAGGCGCCATGTCACTAATCGTGCGGCCCCTCCTGCCGGAGGTTCGAGTCCTCCCTCGGGCAAGGGTGTGAGGGTTCTCCTTAGTGTTAAGTTAGTTTAAGTAGAGTGTAAGTCTAGTTTGGTCCCTTAGGAATTCACGCTTATTTAGAAGTATCAAGCGTATCACGAGACAGGTAAATATAGAACGTGAAAGAAATGGAAAACTTGTGACAAAATAATACAAAACATCCTTATCTTACTTCAGTGTAACCACGGATCACGTATTAAACAAGTGCAGTTAATAACAAAATACACCCATCAATTCTTGATCATTTAGTGGGACAGAAAGAGAGGATAGATGGATATTTCCCAACACTAGATATAAACCAGTGTGACTGGAAAAGAAATCCTTTCGCATCTTCCAGTATTTGGAAACTTAGACGTGATAAAGAAGAGGATCTGACAGGCCTGGAGAACAACCGCACTTTAAAACTCAAGTACTAAGAATCAGATTTATGCAACTTCTGGATTTCTATTCAACTACCTTACTTAAAGAGCATTAACGTTTTGCTGTAGTTTTCTACATCATATTCGTGTGAAAGTGCATTTTCTATTATGAGCAATACACAAATAGTTAGAGGTAGAAGTCTGACAAAGTTGTATGAGGAAATCCGTGACAGTTGGTCCTGCACTAATATAAGACAGGTTTGTAATGCTCGTCAAGCCCATATGAGTCATTGAATTCATAATAGTATTGGAAAGTTCTCTATCTGCGAAATTGTGTTTAACGTACGCTTAAAAATGAAATATAGGGTGAGTCAAGAAGGACTTTATAACTTTTGAATCATACAAAAAATTTACATAATCGGTAGACATGTCAATTTGTAGCAAACAATCTCAAGTTTCACATAAAAGTGTCAGTTGTCATTTTGGTTCCATGTGGCTACCATTTGTGACGTTGTAAACATCCCTCCCGGTAATCAATTTCTTTCCACTCTCCTTGCACCGTAGATTCGATTTCTCAGGCCGGCTAAATTGTTTAGTAGTGGAGGAATAAACACACGGTCCTTAACGAAACCCAGAGAAAGAAGTCCAGTGGTATCAATTTAGGGGAGCGAGGTGGCCATGCGGTTGCTCCTTCGAGGCCAATTTACAGACCTGGGAAGCGATTATCGAGGAAACCTCGAACTTCTATGAGGAAACGAGTTGGTGCACCGTCTTGCTGATAGTAAACGATCCTATCTCGGTCATCTTCATCGACCTGTGAAATTTAAAATGTTTTCGAGCATATCCACATACACAACACCAGTGACAGTTTTTTCCATGAAGAAGATTTTTCGGTTGATTTGTTGGAGGGCACCAAGCAGCTAGGCCATCGGTCCCATCGGATTAGGGAAGAATGGGGAAGGACGTCGGCTGTGCCCTTTCCAAGGAGCCATCCCGGCATTTAGGGAAATCAAGGAAAATCTAAATCAGGACTGCCGGATACGGGTTTGAACCGTCATTCTCCCGAATGCGAGTTCAGTGTGCTAGCCATTGCGCCATCTCACTCGGTCATGAGTCTGTACACTATCAATTTCCTAAGGGCACAAAACACATTAACTTTGGGGATTTCACGAACGTATTCCAGGGTTGCATGTGATTTTCGTTGCCCCATATTCTGCACTTGTAGGTGTTCACCATGACACTGATATGAAATGTTACTCATCACCGCAGATTAATGTGTTCAGTAATGTCTCGTCGTTCTCTATCCGATGCAACATTTCCGCGCAGAATTCCCCACGAGCAACCTTATCTGCATCGCTAATGTGCTGCGCCTTGTGATTCTGCACGGTTTCAGGTATAAAAGTCTACGCAGTTTTTTGTGGAATGTCAGTCTCGCGAGGCGCACGACGCGTTGATTTTTGTGGACTGCGGCAAAGCTCTCCCTAATCTGTCCTACGTAACCATATACTCGCGGGCGACGTGGTGATTTATCATTTCGCAGTGAACAACCTGTCTCAACAAAGTGCTTCTGCCAAGAGTAAATTGTAGGTCTGCTTGGAGGTTCTTTAGCGTATTCGGTACGAAATTTAAGCCGAACAGTTGTTGCCGAGTTCGTCTCATGAAACCAAAACCCACAGGGAGCACGCTTCGCACCAGCAGAATTAGCCATTTTAAATGTGCGTTACACTGGCGCTCCTGGTGGCGGAATGGGGTACTGATGCGCTACATGAATCGAACTTGAGGCTGTTTGCTACAAAATGACACATCTACCGATTCTATATCATTGTTGTAAAATCATTTTTTACTCGCCCTGTATCAAAATTATTATTTCTTTAAAATATGATTTGTTACAAAAGAATCGCTTTTAGTAATATTAATGAACGGGAGTCTTGTGAAACCGTAAATATTACAAAGGTGACGCCAAGAGGAAAAGTTTGGAAAACATTGATCTAAAGATAGAGATAGATGATGAGGTCCCATACTCCGAGGAGCGTAGGGGACGATGCGGGAGACTCGCACCGCCGACTAGGCAAGGCCCTAGCTGAGGTGGTTTGCCATTGCCTTCCTCCGACTGTAATGGGGATGATAATAATAATAATAATAATAATGATGATGATGATGGCGTGTGACGAGGGCCTCCCATCGGGTAGACCGCTCGCCTGGTGCAAGTCTTTCGATTTGACGCCACTTCGGCGACTTGCGCGTCGATGGGGATGGAATGATGATGATTAGGACAACACAATCCCCAGTCCCTGAGCGGAGAAAATCTCCGACCCACCCGGGAGTGAACCCGGGCCCTTAGGTTAACAGTCTGTCGCGGTGACCACTTTTTTTTTAGTCTCATTTTGTCGTTTTCGTTCGTTGTATCTGCTCGGGGCGGACGTCGCAATACACCCGTTTCAGTTCGTCGTTGATCCATTAACTCAGTTTTTTTATTACAGAGGGCAGCTAACCCCCTGACCGAACACGCTGAGTTATCGTGCCGGCTCTCTTTTTATTTGTTTTCGTTCTTTGCATCTATACAGTGCGGACGACGCAAGACACCAGTTTCAGTTAGTCGTTGAGCCATTAACTCAATTTTTTTTTATTAGCCTACAGAGGACAGCTAACCCTCTGACCAAACACGGTGAGTTACCGTGCCGGCACCAAGCGCTGACCACTCAGCTACCGGGGGCGGATAATGGGGATGAATGACGACACAACAACACCCAGTCATCTCGAGGCAGGGAAAATCCCTGACCACGCCGGGAATCAAACCCGGAACTCTGTGCGTGGGAAGCAAGAACGCTACCGAAAGACCATGCGCAAAAGTTCATCTCCTTATTTTGCAGCAAAGAAGAAAATTTAGAGCTACATTCTGCCAGATTCGCAATGAATTTCAAAGAACTCAGTAAACCCCAAGAACAGCCAGAAGAAACACTAAATGGTTTTTCTGCCTTATGTCAATGGAGTGTGCTTCAGGATCACACTGCAACGGGCAGGAGACTAGCTCTTCTCCCCCTTCCCCCTTCCGCCCCCCTCATCCAAATCACATGGCGTGACACCATAGCTTTCAAAGCGGAGTAAAGCTGCCTACGCAGCGAAGACAGGTCAGTGCCCTTTCCAGTTTACACACTTACAACCAATCCGCCGGATGCCCTAAACTGTGAGCTCGGAGTACTTTTCGTATTTGGCTGTGGCTGAATTTCACTTTCTGGTGTGACGGACTTGGACCTTATTCACGGATTTGCAGTCTTTCACAATGTTCATTTTTAGTATAAAGACTGTTAGTCGGAAGTTCGTGATGTGCGCTGAACTCTCAACTTGTACCGAACTCGTAACTAGTCTTGTTGTATGAATGACCGTAACAGATGAGCTACTCCAGCACACTGTCCATCGAAGTTGATATCGTTTTATTAGACACTGAATAAATGAACTGATGGATAGCTATTTTCATAATGTTTTACGTTTCTTGAGGTAGTTAAACTTGGAACCTTCAGTTTCGTGGGGAGCGCTCTCTCCGCCAGACTCACGACCCAGACACACGACTCGCCTTCGCAGCTTTACTTCTGCTAGTTTCTCTCTCCTACTTTCCTAAATTCCCAGAAGCTCTGATGCTTACGTAGTGGGAGAAGAAACAAATTGTGGAGAAATGGCTTAGACACAGCCTAAGAGGCTGTTTCCTAACTGAATCCTTCATCCTGCATTGAAATGCACACATACTCCGCTGCTGACTGAACGATGCATTCTGGGTTCTTGATGTTGCTCGCAGAAGATGGTGTTCATCATAGGGAAGTCACAACGTGAAAAAAGTCATAGTGAAATACTACGAGACCTCTGCAGGGTCAACACTTCGCACAGGACTCACAGTTGACCTTCAACATAAACAAATACAATGCTCTGCGCACATATAGTTTGTTCGGTTAGACGACTGCTGATCAACCTCACACCATTTGCGAATGCAACAGGGAAGGGGGAAGTTGCAGTCGTACAAGAAGTACTGTTTGCTTTAGACAGCACTTAGCTCCTGGTATACAAGCGCAGATGTAACTGTATGGAGTAGATCGGTACCTTCCATGCTTGGACGACAGGGGGAGCTCAGGAAACTAGCCAGGTGCGTATATTCCACAAAAATCTAAAAACGACGGCAATAACTGAGACGAGTGCAGAGGTAATATGCTCGGCGCATTGGCATGTTGTGATACTACCCGGAAGCAACACGCTTACCTTTCGTGACATGAAAAGTGGGCTTCTAAGCCGACGTGGCACATCATTCGCCATCCGCTTGCAGTCTTTTTCAGGTTTCAACTGCACCACTGCTCCGAAGTCTCCACTCTAGAAATGAAAGTAACAAGCCCAGTGACTGATATGTCCGATGATTTCTTTGCGATTAGAAGTTGTGAACGTCAGATAAGTCAAGATGAAACGAGGGCACAGAGTGATGGCAAATTTACGATCCTGGTCTGCACCAATACGCTAAGGTGAAAGTGTGTTCAGGCAGAGTTGTGGTAATGAACAGTCATATTGAACGGAAATTTAGAAACACTGCAAAAGCGTAGGGTGCTCCTAGGGGTACGTACGGCAGTAGCTCTTCTGCGTTTGTAGCCGTTCTATGTGAAACTGTAGAGAGTAGGGCTATTGGAAAATTTGTTACTGTCAGTACTGTTAGGTTTTAGCCCGCCCGAAAATATCCACTATATGTAAGAAAACGAGCTTTATCCCTGCACTCCCCGAACGTTTAATTCAGATGTACGTTCCTCGCTCTATGGTCACTTAGTAGACCTTCCTAATTTATTATAGCGTTACGTAATCTGTACGTTATTTTCTTGTATGGACGTTCCTATTTCATTGTAGCGTTATGAAATACACTCCTGGAAATGGAAAAAAGAACACATTGACACCGGTGTGTCAGACCCACCATACTTGCTCCGGACACTGCGAGAGGGCTGTACAAGCAATGATCACACGCACGGCACAGCGGACACACCAGGAACCGCGGTGTTGGCCGTCGAATGGCGCTAGCTGCGCAGCATTTGTGCACCGCCGCCGTCAGTGTCAGCCAGTTTGCCGTGGCATACGCAGCTCCATCGCAGTCTCTACCACTTGTAGCATGCCGCGACAGCGTGGACGTGAACCGTATGTGCAGTTGACGGACTTTGAGCGGGGGCGTATAGTGGGCATGCGGGAGGCCGGGTGGACGTACCGCCGAATTGCTCAACACGTGGGGCGTGAGGTCTCCACAGTACATCGATGTTGTCGCCAGTGGTCGGCGGAAGGTGCACGTGCCCGTCGACCTGGGACCGGACCGCAGCGACGCACGGATGCACGCCAAGGCCGTAGGATCCTACGCAGTGCCGTAGGGGACCGCACCGCCACTTCCCAGCAAATTAGGGACACTGTTGCTCCTGGGGTATCGGCGAGGACCATTCGCAACCGTCTCCATGAAGCTGGGCTACGGTCTCGCACACCGTTAGGCCGTCTTCCGCTCACGCCCGCCTCCAGTAGTGTCGCGACAGGCGTGAATGGAGGGACGAATGGAGACGTGTCGTCTTCAGCGATGAGAGTCGCTTCTGCCTTGGTGCCAATGATGGTCGTATGCGTGTTTGGCGCCGTGCAGGTGAGCGCCACAATCAGGACTGCATACGACCGAGGCACACAGGGCCAACACCCGGCATCATGGTGTGGGGAGCGATCTCCTACACTGGCCGTACACCACTGGTGATCGTCGAGGGGACACTGAATAGTGCACGGTACATCCAAACCGTCATCGGACCCATCGTTCTACCATTCCTAGACCGGCAAGGGAACTTGCTGTTCCAACAGGACAATGCACGTCCGCATGTATCCCGTGCCACCCAACGTGCTCTAGAAGGTGTAAGTCAACTACCCTGGCCAGCAAGATCTCCGGATCTGTCCCCCATTGAGCATGTTTGGGACTGGATGAAGCGTCGTCTCACGCGGTCTGCACGTCCAGCACGAACGCTGGTCCAACTGAGGCGCCAGGTGGAAATGGCATGGCAAGCCGTTCCACAGGACTACATCCAGCATCTCTACGATCGTCTCCATGGGAGAATAGCAGCCTGCATTGCTGCGAAAGGTGGATATACACTGTACTAGTGCCGACATTGTGCATGCTCTGTTGCCTGTGTCTATGTGCCTGTGGTTCTGTCAGTGTGATCATGTGATGTATCTGACCCCAGGAATGTGTCAATAAAGTTTCCCCTTCCTGGTACAATGAATTCACGGTGTTCTTATTTCAATTTCCAGGAGTGTATGTTTCGATGGCGAAACAACTGTAGTGAGTTTTATTTTGAAATAATTATAATGCTTCAACAACAACCCAAGTAAAGCCAATATACACTAAGGTGGCAAAAGTCATGGGATACCACACAATATCTTATCGAGCCTCATTATTTCCAACGACTTGCTCAGTGCATGCCATGCCGAGTTGCTACACTAGGCTGGGAAAAAAAGAGGTCCGACATGATATTAAGAGGTATCCCACGACTTTTGCCACCACAGTGTAACGCTGCTCGTCTTCTGTTGATAAGACAACGTAAGTGGAAAGTAATGGATTCGGGGCACGCAGTATGTTCCTAGGATTCGCATTTTTGTTTTCTCAAATGACGCAGTGCGTAGAGTGCACCAACGGCTCAATGAGACATTTGGAGGGTGCAATTCAGGCCTGATGTCGTTTCTCGTATCATGATTTGCGAACACACAGGTTTCCGTGAGTGTGATCGAGGATGTTTATTTCAACATTCAGGTGATTTCGTCATGATGAGTATCTTGCGAGATGACAACAACCTTCTTCAAAAGGATGCACCCTTACGTTTCTGTTTTGACGAACTCTCATCCACACCTCTGCACCTCGACTGGTCCATCAAATAAATCGATTTTAATCCCACAGAAAATAAGTGTGACTGTTTGTAACAGCGGCTGAAACGTAGCAAATGTGCATTGCTTATGCTGTTACTGAGATTAAAAGCGGACAAATACTTTGGTGACTTACAGAAATGCGTTGACGAGGCTAGTAATCTCAGCACTATGAAAAATATTCTCGGAAAGATAGAGGACGTTTAAGTAACATGTGCCTCTACAATGCACGCCTCACTCAAGAGACAAGAACAACATTTGAAGTGACTGCATACCAGCATGAAAAATGTGTAGACCTTCAAGGGATTCTCTAACAATTTGGACAAAACAACGCTAAGATTTCAGAAAGTTGAGGAATTAACAATAGGTAACGAAAGAGTAAGACTGCCCAATATAAACGAGAAAAAGCGAAATGGGTAAGGATCTAGTAGTAGGATGTGGAAAAGCTAACGCTCTTGCGATTTTTGTGACAACGTCACAAAAATCATGAAAGCTTTAACGATTCTTTCCTATCAATCCCTATGGATTTTTAAGAACTAAAAACTAAAAATTAAAGAACAGAATATATATCTACGGAAATAGGCTGCAAACTTAAACGATCATACCGGACTTCCGAAGGCGTCACATTTACCATCTCTTCACCTACTATTTCCTTCCGCGTAAAGGGAAAGCCGAGCCTTAAAACCAGTAAGTAATGGTCTGATCCACATTCGGGGTCCCGTCCTTAAAGCTTTGTTTTCTGTCGTGTTATCACATAGTCAGTTACCTATCTCAAACCTATGAGTCGGTTGTTCCCATGTATATTAACGTATTGTCTTATGCCTGAACCGTCCAGCCTGCCGCCATTGTCATTTATAACATTTTCCCCATACTGACCAACAGTGGGATCATTAGTTCTCCACCCAGAAGGTGCACTCAAGTTACTAAAATTTCTTTTCGATCACTTATCTTCTCCTGTAACCCAATTAGCTCTGCATAAAATTTCTCTTTCCTCCTTCTTGGCCTCGTCATTTGGCGCATACGTTGCCATGGTCACGACTGAATGGCTTAGAGGATTATTTTCTTACTCTGACCCAAGGATTTTATATCTTTCCTGTATTTTTTTCTAACAGCTGTGTAGACCCCACTTCTCTCCTTTATAGCCACCCCACTGTAGATACGGATGTAATCATTCCGTTCTTCTGTACCTTTATCTTTCTTCCGTACCTAGTATAAGTGTGAAGCCATCACTAGCACAATCATACGAGAGAGTCTTTGGAGGAACAGAGATGGAGGCTATAATATCCGAACAACAGATTTTCTACCACGGTACTCATGTAATGATTGAATATTCACATTACCGAATCTAGCAAAGAGCGTTCCCACATAGTTAGAGACATATTTTAGTCTTCGTGGATTTTCAGAAGACGGATAATGCTGTGCCAAAAACCGGTCTGTGGAAAAGTATGAAAAATAATGGCGTGTCAACTATTTACATCAAACTACGACTGTGAGATTATCGCCAGAGTAGGAAAATTAGTGTCATAGGAGTTTCCTGTTGCAAAAGCACTATGTCAAGGGTGTACTATTGCACCGTCGTTGTTTAAACTCTGTGTGAAGGAACCGCTTAAAGCATGAAAGAGCAAATGTGGAGGTATGCTGTACATACTTCGCATATGGCTAGGTCATCACAGCAGGAGACCAAGATGATGCTGAGTACATGCTTCGAAAGTTAAAAGAGGAGTGTGGAGGGGGAGCCTCACAATTAACCTGACAAAAACACATCTTAAGACTAGCGACAATTACCATACTTTTTATTTGCTGCATCGTCTTCTCAGTCATTGCACTGCTTCATCCTCACACTACTATCCTAACAACATACCAGATATATACGGTCTTAACAAAGCAAAATTCCATCAGTACCACTACACAACATCGCCATGTTCTCTAAATCAGTTCTTCTATCAGGAACCCGATTCTGGAACGATCTTCCTCAAAGTAATAGAAAAATAATAATCGTTCCTAACTTAAAAAGGCAGCTAATGGCCGAATTTTTGTCACAATAGCTATTTCTTCTTGCGGCTCACGCTCGTCAACCCTCTCTATCCCCGTCCACTTTTCCCTCCCTCTGACTACAGAGTTTTCTACTGAAATTCTCTTTTTTCCTAGCAGCCATGGTCACATCAGTTTCAATCCTCTCCTCTTTTATATCCCTTCCACTTCTAACACCACACAACACTTCAGTAGTGCTAAACTAATCTGTATCATTCTTAATGCCACTATTATTTCATTGTTCAAATGTTCAAAATGTGTGTGAAATCTTATGGGACTTAACTGCTAAGGTCATCAGTCCCTAAGCTTACACACTACTTAACCTAAATTATCCTAAGGACAAACACACACACCCATGCCCGAGGAAGGACTCGAACCTCCGCCGGGACCAGCCGCACAGTCCATGACTGCAGCGCCTCAGACCGCTCGTCTAATCCAGTCTATTATTATTATTATTATTAGTCTTAGTATTATTGTTATTATTATTATTATTGGAAATTATTAGTTTTTATTAATAACGCAAATCATTATCTTGAGTGTGTTACGTAATAACTAATTGACATCATCCATTATTTTATATTTTTTTATTGCCAATTTTTATTTTAATTCATAATGCAAATTATTATTATTGTGATGGTTATGTGGTATTTTTTGTATGTGTTGTTCCTGGTCAGTTGCAACAGAAAGCCTTGAGGCTTCTATCCGGTCAGGCTAAATAACCAATAAATATATAAATACCACAAAGTAACCTGGAGTTCAGAGCCAGTAAGATCACGGGATACAAGTCTTTTAAGTATCTGGGGGTTACGATATCGTCCAACTGGAAAAGTGGAGATGACTCAAATAATAAAATAGGGCAAGGCTAGAGGGCTGTACGACAAATATTCTCCATCCTCTGGAATAACAAAGTGACAGAAGGGACCAGAAAGGTGATACATCGTTCAGATGTTGCAAACATCGCTACATACGGAGCAGGAACTTAGGTAATAAACAAAACGTCAGAGGAATTGCACTGGAGAGCCAAAGAAAATGGTACGCCTGCCTAATGTCGTTAAGGGCCGCCACGAGCGCGGTAGAAGTGCCGCAACACGATGTGGCATGTACTCGACTATTGTCTGAAGTAGTGCTGGAGGGAACTGACACCATCAATCCTACAGGGCTGTCCATAAATCTGTAAGAGTACGAGGGGATAGAGGTTCCTTCTGAACAGCAGGTTGCAGGGCATCCCAGATACGCTCAATAATGCTCACGTCTGGGGAGTTTGGTGATCAGCGGAAGTGTTTAAACTCAGATCCGTGTTCCTGGAGCCATTACGTAGCAATTCTGGACGTGTGGAATGTCGCTTTGTCCTACTGGAATTTCCCAAGTCAGTCGGAACACACAATGGACATGAATGGATGTAGGTGATCAGTCTGGATACTTATGTGCGTGAAACCTTTCAGAGTTGTATCTAGACGTATCAGGGGTCCTCTATCACTCCCACTACACATGTCCACCCCATTACAGAGTCTCCACCAGTTTGAATAGACCCCTGCAGACATACACGATCCATGTATTCATGAGGTTGTCTCCATATCCGTGCACATTCACGCACTTGTTACTATTTCAAACGAGACTCGTCGAATCGGGCAACCTGTTTCCAGTCATCAACAGTGCAATGTAGGTGTTGACGGGCCCAGGCGAGACGTAAAGCTTTGTGTCGTCCTGTCCTCAAGGGTACGCTAGTGGGCCTTCGTCTCCGAAAGCCCACACCGACGATATTTCGTTGAATGGTTCGCACTCTTACTCTTGTTGATGGCCCAGCATTTAAATCTGCAGCAATCGCGGAAGGGTTGCACTTCTGTCACGTTGAAGGATCCTCTTCAGTCGTCGTTGATCCTGTTCTTGCAGGATCTTTTCCCGGCCACAGCGATGTCGGAGATTTGATATTTTACCGGATTCCTGACATTCACAGTGAAATGGTCGTACTGGAAAATCCCCACTTCATCGCTGCCTTGGAGATGCTGTGTCCCATCGCTCGTGCGCCGACTATAACACCTCGTTCAAAGTCACTTAAATCTTGATAACTTGCCATTCGACCAGAAGTAATTACTCTAACCACCGCGCCAGACACGCGTTGTCTTATATAGGCGTTACCGACCACAGCGCCGTATTGTGTCTGTTTAAATATCTGTGTATTTGAATACGGATACCAGTTTCTTTGGCACTTGTAGTTGCTAGCACTAGAGACGGACTTCAAGAGGCGAAGTTATGGCTTCTCCAAGCTGGACTGTGTACCGAATACCAACATAAGAGAGGTTATGGCTGTCAATAAATCAATAATAGACGCCACAGAGGTGAAACGTCTAAAATGGTATGGACATCTCGGAAGGATGGACGGCATTAGATGGCCAAGGGTGCCAGTTAATTCAAGCAGAAAGTTGAAAGCGTTGACAGGGATAGGAGGAGCTGGATCCGAGAGGTCTGGGACCAGACGGATGCAAGACTACGAGGAGGTGACTGGCATGATCGGAAGAAGTGGAGTACGGGAAGGGAGAAGCGGTGTCAGCCGTACAATACTCACAGGATGATAGTAACCAACTACAGTGGCAGACGCTAAGATTAAATGTTACAATTATCATCAATTAATTCTAATTGTCCTGGTTACCTGGTATATCCGTTGTATTCTGTGCACCCTGATGTTAGTTTCGCACCTCGTTTCGATGTGCTGCTATCTTTCCACGACTTGGTATCAAAGTACTCGTATTAGTCAAAAGATTGATCCTCGGAGAAAGAACTCTTGTTCGTTTCGGACCTAGGCAACTGATTTGTTATCATGTCTCGTTATGTACGAGGGTCACTCTAAAAGAAATGTACACTATTTTTGTAAAAATACAGATTTCATTCTGCATGCGTGAAAGTTTTACAATGTGTAGATACATGCTTCCCGGTTGCTTTCAAACTTAGTTCAATCCGTTACCGTGAGTGGCGCTGTCACAGCGTGTCTTCAAGATGGCTCCTACTCTTGACATTCGTCAGCAGCAACGTGCTGTCATAGAATTCCTGTGCTGTGAAAACGAGGCAGTGGGAAACATCCGCGAGAGGTTGAAAAAGGTGTATGGTGATGCTGCTGTCGATCGCAGTACAGTTAGTCGGCCGGCAAGCAGGTTACATGATGAATGCGGGCACGGCAATACTGAGGATTGTCCTCGCAGTGGGAGGCCTCGTACTGCACACACTCCAGACAATGTGCAGAGAGTTAAGGAATTGGTGACTACTGACAGATGCATCACAGTGAACGAATTGTCACGCTACGTTGGGATAGGGGAAGGAAGTGTGTGCAGAATACTGAAAGTGTTGGCGTTAAAAAAGGTTTGTGCCAGGTGGGTTTCCAGGATGTTGACAGTGGCTCACAAAGAAACAAGAAAAACGGTATGCAGCAAACTTTTGGAACAGTACGACAATGGTGGAGATGAATTTCTTGGAAGAATTGCGACAGGTGATGAAACATGGCTCCATCATTTTTCGCCAGAGACAAAGAGGTAATCAATAGAGTGGCATCATATAAATTCACCCAAGAAAAAAAATTCAAAACCGCACCTTCTACTGGAAAAGTTACGGCTACGGTGTTTTTCGATTCCGAAGGACTCTTGCTTGTGGACATCATGCCAAGTGGAACCACAATAAAGTTTGACGCATATGTGACGACACTGAAAGAACTTCAAGCTCGACTGAGTCGTGTTCGACGACATCGGCAAAAGCAAGATGCTTTGCTGTTGCACGACAATGCACGGTCATATGTCAGTCAAAAAACCATGGAAGCGATCACAAAACTCAGATGGACAACACTGAAACACCCGCCTTACAGTCCTGACCTCGCTCCGTGTGACTATCATCTCTTTGGGAAACTGAAAGACTCTCTTCGTGGAACAAGTATTGAAGATGATGACTCCCTTGTGCACGCTGCCAAACAGTGGCTCCAACAGGTTGGTCCAGAATTTTACCGTGCGGGTATACAGGCGCCGGTTCCAAGATGGCGTAAGGCAGTTGAGAGGGGTGGAAATAACGTGGAGACTTGAAAATATTGTTCCTAAAGGATGTATCTACACACTGTAAAACTTTCAAACATGTAGAATAAAAGATGGATTTTAAAAAAAAATAGTGCGCATTTCTTTTGGAGTGACCCTCGTACTTAGCGCAAAGGCTAACTGCGTTAAAATTAGACTTACCTGCAATAATACTGTAGGTGACGATCATGTGCCAGAGGGAATTCGCGAAGCTGGTAAGGATGAGCCCCGTAGAAACCAAGACTCCCCCAGCAATGGCCACCTGACGCATCGTGTACTTCTTGAGCAGTGGGCCCGTGAAGAGTCCTGCAAGAAGAGAGGAGCGCATGAGTACACCAGGGCTCATAGTTCCCCACGTACATTCTGAGTACCAAGGTTCCCTGACAAGCGCAATTAGTATGCATGTGAATGTGCTAGACAGATTTGTGGTGTTACTGACCGGGAGACCCCGAAGGACGCCCACCTAATCGGAAACGGTTTCCTTCCTCATCGCTCAGTGGGACCCTTTCCCCGTGATTTATAACAGTTGTGTCTTAAGTGTATCTGTTCATTGCAAGTGAAGGTAATCGGTGAGCATATAGCGAGCTGTCATGTAACGACAGGCGACGGGAGAGGGTGAAACCCTGTGGCAGCACGTGGCTCCTCGCGTACAACCAATTGGGTGGCCGGGACTGACGACCCAGTCCGACGAACGGATCCGAACATCAGCCACATGCTCACTGAAAACACCGCAGAGGGGGTAGGAACTTCATCCTGAAACTTGGGGCAAGATCTGGCGATGTAGAACTTTAAGCAGCCCACTTCCGTCCAGACAGTGAAGGTGAATAATTCTTCCACCTCCAGGTGGCCGAGAACCACAGCAAGGACGTGCGTCAGTGACTTCATCTACAGGGGCGGCTTGAGTCAGTCGTGAACTCTGATTGTGTCACTTGTCACAGGTCAACGACTTTTTCACTAATATTACTACGCATATACTAACTGGACACGTCGTTGTTTAACGTAGTTACCAAAAATCTTTAAAAATTCTTGACCGGTTTACTTCAAATTTTTACGCGATACTCTAATAAACATTCGGACGAACACAGGAAATATATTTTTTTAAATAACAAGGTACATGTTATTTTTTGTAAGTAGGCTGTTTAGGTTTTTATGTTGGTAATGCCACTTAGCGGTCTGTATGAAAACCACTGACTGTGCTGTGTGCAGTCTAGTCTGCGGCTGGTTTGCATTATTGGAATATTCGCTTTTGTAGTGTAGGGCAGTTGTATGGGAACAGTGCGTAGCGTTGTGCAATTGGAGGTGAGCCGCCAGCAGTGGTGGATGTGGGGAGAGAGATGGCAGAGTTTTGAGAGCGGACGATCTGGACGTGTGTCCGTCAGAAAAAGGAAATTTGTAAGACTGGATGTCATGAACTGATATATATATATATTATGACTTTTGAAGACTATTAAGGTAAATACATTGTTTGTTGTCTATCAAAATCTTTCATTTGCTAACTATGCCTATCAGTAGTTGGTGCCTTCAGTAGTTAGAATCTTTTATTCAGCTGGCAGTATTGGCGCACACTGTATTGCAGTAGTTTGAGTAACGAAGATTTTTCTGAGGTTAGTGATTCAGGAAAGGTATAGGTTATTGTTAGTCAGCGCCATTCTTTTGTAGGGATTATTGAAAGTCAGATTGCGTTGCGCTAAAAAAAAAAATTTAAAAAAAGAGTGTCAGTTTACTGTTGATCAGAATAAGTAGAGAGAGAAATCTCTGAGTAAGTTCAGTTTTGCTCACCTGTTTGAAAATCAAATAACGTAGAGGTTTACCAGTACAATCATTCATAATTTTTCTAAGGGGACGTTTCACTTTTAAAACCAACTGCGGGAAAGAAAATGTTTCGCAGTGTAGTGAAGAATGTACGGTTTCGATTTCTTTATCGTATTTAATTTCAAATTGGATCCTAGAGCACGTAAACCATTAGACAGATTTTTTTTCTCCAATAGATATTCTCTCTCCTCAGATATATTTTCAAACAAAAATTGCATACACAACAAAGTACTGTTCTGCTTCTTTCTTGCTGGTGGTTTTCAGAAAACAGAAGAGAGGAATTTTATGGTTTATTGGCCTATGATTAGAATACTATTACGGAATCTCAATCGTACCCATCCACAAATTAAAACTATCTAAAATACTATCATCGAAGATATCATCCTCACAGATCCAACAGCTGGAGAAGTTTGCCTCATACCCCGTATAACGATACGTATCGATTTATTCACTCATTTTAAGTGACTTCAGCTCTCAATCAAGGTTCCGTCGTAGTAACAATAAACAAGGCTCAAGATTAGACAGAGGAGTAACATGACCGATGGGTGGTGGGGGGGGGGGGGATAGGGGGAATGGCCATTGAGATGGGGTGAAGGACAGAGGGGCAAGGGGTGACGCACAGAGAGAGGGTGAAAGGGCGAGATGGACAAAGAGAGAGGGCACGAGAACATAGAGAAAAAAGGGGGCGACAGATTAATATGTATACTCTGTTTCCATACATATTTACCAGTTGCAAACTACTACCGGGTTCGCGAGTACGGTACACATACAGATGTAAGGCAAGGTGATGGCTTCCAGACCTCTTCAACTGTGTATTAGAAAAACTGAAAGAATATCAAGTATCATCTATAAAACTAGGAAGAAAAAACACTTTATTGATCTAAACTGCCTGGGGTTTGCAGGAAGTTTTACTGTACTATCTGAAAATGTAGTAGATGCAGAAATACAGGTAGTCTCTTAGAACACACAGCCTATAAAGCGCGTTTAGGAATCTCTACAGAGAAGGCCATATTTATGGCTAGCAGTATGAAGAAAGCTAATTGTATGCAGATAGACTATGGTCATATAGAAAATGACAATAAGTTCACGTATCGATGAAAGATAATCTAGTTAATTGGTTACAAAAATCTGTCATGACTGAAAGAATGCACATAATGGACGAGGAATATGGAAATAAAAAAAATATAATAAAACATATCAAATTGTTCAAAAATAATGCATCACAACATGGTAGTGAAATCAGAATGTCTCTAAGTAAGTGGTGTCCAACACTAAACTTTAAATTAGACTGACTAGAAATATTATAAGAATTATAAGTCTAATAAGATGGAAGTAAGCCTTGAAATTAAGAAGCAGTAATTCAATATATGTAAACGTATAAAAATTATACTAGCAACAAGAAAAATAAGATCATTTGTTTGTGCTTCATGTGGGAAGAATGCAAAGAGACTGACGGGACTAAATTTCAAGTGCTCTCACTGGGGAAGGAAATCGTAAACAATCTGGATCTGAGTTGTTAAAAATATTGGAGTATAAAAATGGAAGAACCTGCATCAAAAAGACATATTTTCAGAAGTAAAGTGTTAAATTTAGAAGGATTACAAGGCAAAAGTAGTAGGCCAACATACTTGAAATGCTCAGAAGAAAGAAAAGAGACGTGAAAAGATGCCAGAATATTCGGATAAAACAAAAGAAAAGGACAAATAAGAAGTAACTGCCATTATGTCCCTTGTGGCCAAAACGGAAGGGAGAAAAGAAAAATAAATTTAACATGACGAGCGCCTTAACTGAGGTCATCGAAAACATTATCAGTTCAGGATGTAATACAAATTTTATGTCGTATGATAATAAAATTAGCTTATATTTCCGTTTGATGTTCTTTTTAAAGTAAAAAGAATCAGTTTTATACTTTAAGAAATTTTGGAAAAATGTCATGCACAAAATCCAAAGGCCACATCATAGGGCCTTGAACATATTTTGATACTTTGATGAGGTCGTGGAATTTTATGCCATGAATGATAAAGCGATGTAGTGTCGGAATTCATGCACGAATTAGAGGTGTCCTACTGCTGAAAACTTCTAGCTAAGCATTGAAATTATTTACGAATTTTGACTAAGTTGGTTATAGAATTAATAGAAATAATACAGTGAAACTTTTCAGTGGTAAATAATGTTCGTGAACTGCGTAGAAGTTTTGTGAAAGTTACAAGAGTGAATCCCTTTGAAATGAAACAAAGGACCACTTTGTTAAGTATTACAACTACATAGGAGTCTTTTTCACATACTAATATAGTAATCGTTGCAATTCAGTTCCCTATGACAAGTAGCTGCGCTGTCAAAAAATATTCAACGACCTTCTAGTTCGCTTAATATATTTTCACCTATTACGACGGTTCGGCTTCTGCCATGATCAGATCAAAACTTAGAGCTCGTAATACAAAATTCAGTGTCAGTTACGCTATTTCTGATCTGTTTATGGCAGCAAATGAAACGTCCAGACCGCTCTCTACATAAAAATTCACAGTGATGGCTGTGGCATACAAGCAGCTTAAAGCCTTTACAAATATTACTGTACCTCAGTGTGTGAGACTCTGGAAGAAAAGTTATCACCGTCTTCTTTAACACAACCACCGTGCTTCTGGATACAAATTGTATTTACACAGGTCAGCTTGGTGTAATTTTGGGGCCGTATTACTATTCACTGCGGAATTTTTTTTTTTGTTAGTTGTAAAGATAGTTGCCATGATTGCCAGTCGTTGCACTACCGTTGTACTGGAGGATTTCAGTTTATGTCCACGCACAGCTCCATTTTCAAACGCCTCTGACACAACAATCTTTCTTGTTATATGGACTCCAGTTTGGCTAAAACCGATACGCTGCCTGCGAAAGTACGAGGAACGGTAACCAACATACACTGATAAGCCAAAACATTGTCCACTGTCTACATTGTTCACCGTCCACTGCCGCCTGGTGGCGTTACGGGCTCGTGACGTGGTAACAAAAGAACGCAAGCGCAGCAGAAATGGACGAGCGATCACGCAAACGAAGATAAGGGCTGCAAATGGAAAAATCCACTGAGATAAGCTACTTTGACAAACAACAGAGTGTTATTATCCAGAGCCCGTAAATGACAATCTCTAAAACGGCGAATCTGGTCGAATGTTCACGTGCTACTGTCGTGAGCGTCTACGTGAAGAGGTAGGACAGTGAAACTACCACTAGGCGCTAAATGGTTGGACGTCCACGACTCTACACAAAAGGTAACTTTCGGAGGCTTGTCCGCTCTGTAAAGTGGGATAGATGGTGATTATGGCATCTCTGCCGAAAGAGCACAATGATGGTGCACTCCCAAGTGTTTCGGAGCCAACCGTTCATCGTACATTGTTAAATGTGGAGCTCGGCAACAGACCACCGCTACGTGTTCACATGTTGACCCAACGATGTCGTCAGTGATGACTTCAGTGGGCACAGAACCATTGGAATGCGACCGCCGATCAACGGAAACGTATCGGCTCTTCGGGTGAATCACATTTCCGCTACACTATGTCGATGGTCGTCTACACAAACGCCATCATCGAGGTGAACGGCGGTTCCACATGTGCAGCGTGCCACGGACGCAGGCTGGTGGGAAGCAGTATTGTGCTATGTGAAACATTCTCCTGCGCTAGCGTGGGACCTGGGATAGTAATCGAAGACGCGATGACAGCTGCGAACCACCTGCATCCCATCATGCTTGATGTCCTTTCTGACGGCGATGTCGTCTTTCAGCAGTGTAGTTGTCCGTGTCTCGGAGCCAGAATCGCGCCACAGTGGTTTTAGGAGCATTGTAGTGAACTCACGCTGATGTGTCGGTGACCAAATTCGCCTGATGTAAATCGTATGGAACCCATTTGATCGCTATCGGGTGCCATCATCGCATACGCAAATCGGCGGACCGTTATCTATTCGAATTATATGACCTGTGCGTAGACATATAATGACACAGACCTCCACAAACCTGTCAACAGACTGATGGATGCCTGATACACAGAATCAGTGATGTATTTCATTCCAAAGATGGGCGGACAAGCTATTAAGTGTATGGTCATAATTTTTTTAGGCTCATCCATGTATACGGCGACTGTGTCTGCCTCCTGAGTATTTTAAATCAAAGAAACCCATTAATATCTCCAACGATTCATCTCTAGAAGCACTTGATAAAGAGTTAATACTGAATTACCTCGTTCTTAAAATTAAAGCCGTTCCATGTACCACATCAGAGCAGTTTACATAACGGCAGAGGGAGTCTTAAAGCTACATCTTCTCTTTTTCCGTCTTGTCGTAATCAGAAGAAGAAACGCAAAACTAACACAAGTACACAGTCCGTCCAAACAAATCGTCCAATACACGCAGCAAGTAGATTTGGAAAATAATTCGCTATAGACATGCTGGTCTCAGATTTTTGTAGGTGCGTATATAATTGGAAGATTCCCTGTGAAATTCATGGTGGACGATATGATTTATTACGCCACGTTTATCGTGGAGGAGCATTCCAGTAATTAATCTGTGCTACCTGGTATTATTTGGACTACTTCTTGGGACTCGGGAGACAGATGTTTAGGGAAATCAAGAAGGTTTGACGGGCATATCAGCTGCCTTTCTTCAAAGCGGCTGTCTCTTCAGATTTTCCAGCATTTTTGTGAAGCTCTAAGGAGAGCCAAAGAAGCGTGGCCCTTCTTCCCTGTACAGTCGATATTCTCTGCTCTCCAAGTTGACGTAACGCCGAAACTGATGAAATATTTCAATATGGGCTACAAAAGGCGCTGTCACAGTATCCTTCTATTGAATCGTTGCTTCCTATTCGCTTCACGTACAACTGAGCACGGTTATTCAACAGTCCGCTTTTACGCAGGAGCAACTTGTATCAGCTGTTAGTACGAAGGGTACCGAACTTACACTGACGCGTAAGGAAATGTTCAGATGGAACCAATATCAGGCAGCCTGTATGACGTACCTATGCAATGTTACGGAGAAGGTTCTGATGGCGATAATTTATTTTTTATGAATCTGCAATAATAAGTAATACTGTGCGGTATTGTGTCACTCAGGTGTGGCAACTTTCTTTCGGAATCTGTTATCTGCTACGATTCTCTAAAAAAAATTTAAATAAAGGAAAGCTTCTTAATTTATTTTTAAATTTTGTTTAGAAGTACAGTATTTTTGTTGAAAAAAATTTAAAAAAAAAACATTGTCATTCAGCATTATTTCACCTTTCAGAAATGATTCTCCATCGATGTGTAAGATATGACTTTGTAAAAAAGAATATTTTTACATCTTACAGCTTCTCTTTGTAGTCCTGTAAGGAACAGATCTCCTCTTGTTATTCATAATAGTCATTTTGACATTCCGAAATTAATTGTCTGTGGCACGTAATTTGACGGTTGCTGCAACGTCGAATGTGCTCGTATAACACTTTACCGTTAATGCTTTCAGACTGTACATTGTTGCATATGAAATACAAATAGAATTTCGAGATTATTTTTTTCATGTGGAATGGATGAAATATCTACCTCTACTCAATAGTGAATGGGGTTTAATAAGTAATGGTAGTCCACGGTCAACAAAATCATCGTATTCCATGCTGAATTCATCGATTCTGTAGTGTGAATCTCATTCATACACCTACTAACAAAAAATAAAGTGAAACACCAGAAGGGGAGGAGAAACCAAAATGAGACTTCGCCGGTAGAGATGGTATGTCATTGTTGTTGTTGTGGTCTTCAGTCCTGAGATTGGTTTGATGCAGCTCTCCATGCTACCCTACCCTGTGCAAGCTTCTTCATCCTTCTGAATCTGGTTAGTGTATTCATCTCTTGGTCTCCCTCTACGATTTTTACCCTCCACGCTGCCCTCCAATGCTAAATTGGTGATCCCTTGATGCCTCAGAACATGGCCTACCAACCGATCCCTTCTTCTTGTCAAGTTGTGCCACAAACTCCTCTTCTCCCCATTTCTATTCAATACCTCCTCATCAGTTATGTGATGTACCCATCTAATCTTCAGCATTCTTCTGTAGCACCACATTTCGAAAGCTTCTATTCTCTTCTTGTCCAAACTATGTATCGTCCATGTTCCACTTCCATACATGGCTACACTCCATACAAATACTTTCAGAAACGACTTCCTGACACTTAAATCTATACTCGATGTTAACAAATTTCTCTTCTTCAGAAACGCTTTCCTTGCCATTGCCAGTCTACATTTTATATCCTCTCTACTTCGACCATCATCAGTTATTTTGCTCCCCATATAGCAAAACTCCTTTACTACTTTATTTGTCTCATTTCCTAATCTAATTCCCTCAGCATCAAACGATTTAATTCGACTACATTCAATAACCCTCGTTTTGCTATTGTTGATGTTCATCTTATATCCTACTTTCAAGACACTGTCCATTCCGTTCAACTGCTCTTCCAAGTCCTTTGCTGTCTCTGACAGAATTACAATGTCATCGGTGAACCTCAAAGTTTTTATTTCTTCTCTATGGATTTTAATACCTACTCCGAATTTTTCTTTTGTTTCCTTTACTGCTTGCTCAACATACAGAGTGAATAACTTCAGGGAGAGGCTACAACCCTGTCTCACTCCCTTCCCAACAACAGCTTCCCTTTCATGCCCCTCGACTCTTATAACTGCTATCTGGTTTTTGTACAAATTGTAAATAGCCTTTCTCTCCCTGTATTTTACCCCTGCCACCTTTAGAATTTGAAAGAGAGTATTCCAGTCAACATTGTCAAAAGCTTTCTCTAAGTCTACAAATGCTAGAAACGTAGGTTTGCCTTTCCTTAATCTTTCTTCTAAGATAAGTCGTAATGTCAGTATTGCCTCACGTGTTCCAGTATTTCTACGGAATCCAAACTGATCTTCCCCGAGGTCGGCTTCTACCAGTTTTTCCATTCGTCTGTAAAGAATTCGTGTTTATATTTTTCAGCTGTGACTTATTAAACTAATAGTTCTGTAATTTTCACATCTGTCAACACCTGCTTTCGTTGTGATTGGAATTATTATCTTCTTCTTGAAGTCTGACGGTATTTCACTGTCTCATACATCTTGCTCGCCAGATGGTGAAGTTTTGTCAGGATTGGCTCTCCCAAGGCCGTCCGTAGTTCCAATGTAATGTTGTCTACTCCCGGGACCTTGTTTCGACTCAGGTCTTTCAGTGCTCTGTCAAATTCTTCACGCAGTATCGTATCTCACCATTCATCTTCATCTACATCATCTTCCATTTCCATAATATTGTCCTCAAGTACATCGTCCTTGTATGGACCCTCTATATACTCCTTTCACCTTTCTGCTTTCCCTTCTTTGCTTAGAACTGGGTTTCCATCTGAGCAATTACCAAATCGAATAAAATTTGCAAAGACGTCACCCATATGTGTCCACTTATCAGTATGATGTTGCACACCGTCTGGCCTGGAGGCATGCACCGATTCGGCTGTAAAGGGTGCCATAAACCTATTGTATACTCTCCTCAGCCAAGATGGCGCACAGCTGTGGTAATTGATCTTTGGTATACTGGACACTGGCACAGGAACGCAATTGGCGTCCGAGCTGGACGCACACGTTTTCTATCGCTGGCAGATCTGGGAATCTTCCTGACGTCGGGAGTACCTCAACATCACACGGATAAAGTGTAGAGAAACGTGCTTCCGTGGACGAGCATTTCCTTTCGAAAAATGACACCACGACGGTGTTACATGAGAAGAAATGCTTGCGGACGCAGAATGTGTGTGACGCACCGTTGACTCGCCAGGGATCCCTTAAAGAGTACCACCTGCATCAGAAGTCCGACTTCACTGCCCCCCTCACGAAGACTCCATGTGAGGTGTATTTTGTAAGTCATCGATGTGCACATAAGAGAGAGAGAGAGAGAGAGAGAGAGAGAGAGAGAGAGAGCAAGTTCCGTTACTGTTAAACAATCTTTGGTATTGTTGTGACAAAGTCTTTGCCTCTGCTTAGTCTGATACATTCTTAGGTGAAGTGTGTTAGGTGATGGCTGTACAGTATTCAGTGCTGTGTTGACTTGTGATTGCATCTGTTAGATGAAGAAAAATTTATTATAAAGGACAGCAAGGATGAATATGATGTATGTATGGGAAGGCGAAAAGAATATAAATGTTAATAATGTTACTAATTTTGAAGAGAGAAAGATTAAGGGAAGGCTGCAGCACTGTACAGTAAGTCTGTCGTAATAATTATTGCCAGATAGTTAACTTGCTCACAGCTGAGAGAAAGACCACCCCACTTCCCTGAGTCATGCACTGACATATCAACTGATTAAGCTGGTTGCTTTTTGCAGAAATTCTGTTAACATTGTACACATTCCAAATCATTGTTCACTATATTAAGCGTGAATATTGTTCAGACCAGTCTTGTGTGTGAAGATGATGTGAAATTTTACTCTGTCTTTGTTAACACATACTCCATTCTAAAATCATTGTCTTGGAATGTAATTTCACAGGAATGGTTACTCTCCCCATACCACTGTTTAAAGAATATTTATCATTGCTCGTTACCACCTTGCACCATTACTATGCAACAATTGGAATATTGCTTGGAAGTTTAATTTAAAAAACAGAAATCTAGCTTTGCCGCTGCCTGCTTGCTGCTCGCTGTTGTGCTTTCGACAAATCTGGAACAATGTTGGTAAGACGCGAGGTAAGCGAAAGTTTTGATTACGGCCAGATAGTTGTTTTAGTTCAGTTGCGCATTTAATATGAAGACAAGTTTTATTCAGACCAATTACTGTTCAGTTCAGATTTTGTTCTGCTTGTATTGTATGTTAACGGGGGACCTAGAAACGACGGAGAGGCTCCGTCCCCGCCTCAGCCGCAGTGGTCCACAACCCCACGACGACTAGGGCAGTCCACTTCACCCCTCCGCCGCCCCACACCGAACCCAGGGTTACTGTGCGGTTAGCCCCCCCCCCCCCCCCCCAGGGAACGTCTCACACCAGACGAGTGTAACCTCTATGTTTGCGTGATAGAGTAATGGTGGTGTACGCGTATGTGGAGAAATTGTTTGCACAGCAATCGCCGACATAGAGTAACTGCGGCGGAATAAGGGGAACCAACCCGCATTCGCCGAGGCAGATGGAAAACCGCCTAAAAACCATCCACAGACTGGCCGGTTCACCGGACCTCGACACAAATCCGCCGGGCGGATTCGTACCGGGGACCAGGCGCTCCTTCCCGCTCGGAAAGCCGTGCGTTACACCGCACGGCCAACCGTCTGCTTAGTCTGCTTGTCTGCTTAGTCAAAGGTTACCATAGGAAAGTAAGCAGAAAAACAGTTAATGGTTTTTGTAGTACGTAGATTTTTTTATGGAATGGAAGGTAAATTTGAACTAAATGTCATACAGAAACGTTTAGTGGGGAGCTTACCACAGTTGCGGCTCTGCAGAATAATATGCTGTTTCCCAAGGTCGTCCGCTACTCGTGGTCTGGTGGCTATCGTTGCTGCCTCTGGACCACGGGGTCCCGGGTTCGATTCCCGGGCGGGTTGGGGATTTTCTCTGCCCGGGGACTGGGTGTGTGTGTTGTCCTCATCATTTCATCATCATTCGTGACACTGGCTAGATTGGATTGTGTAAAAACAGGACTGTGTCAAAATCGGGACTTTGTATTGGCGCTGCTGACGGCGCAGTTGAGCGCTCCACAAACCAAACATCAAACGTCATCACCTTTCCCAAGATCACTGTTATAGTCGCCGACGATGGTCGTCCGGGGCAGAGCAGAACCGCGACTTTTAGCTGAAAGCAATGTGACACCACACATCAGCAGTCCATGCCTTCCTTTTACGGCACCACTCCAAACACAGCCATCTGTGTTGCTGTGTTAGCGGCAGCCCACGCACGGGTCGATGGGACGATGATTCCCTTGTGCTGCTGCTACTAGAATCCGACAAATGGTGCAAGGTGAGATGGAAGGTTATTTTGAGTCCGTTACTTGTTTTCGGATTGTAGGTATAGATATGAATGGGTTATGATGTGCTTGGTTCACAATTTGACGATTCTCTCTAGTTGTCGTCAGACGCGGTCGACTAGAAAGTAGGCAACGATTATGCCTGCCCTGACGTTTCGAGGCAGTCCAATATCTGCACACTGTCACATTCGAATGCTCTACAAATCTGAGATACTGCACGATTCGACCGGTCGTCCAAACGGAGACCGACAATGAGGCACCTCTCAAACTCTGTGGCTGTTGATAACGGTGTCTCACAGCAGTACGGTGCAGCTCCATATCCTTCACAGTGATTATTTAACATCCGACCTCGTTCACGCCCCCTTACATACCCTGTCAGGCCTGGTAACAACAACCCAATCTGGTCGCCGTTCTTCTTGTCACAGAAAACTGCAGCTCTTATCGCTTTCAAACTCACCGATAGTGTGTGCATGCGCTAAGTTGCACTGACATCCGACTATGTCTTCTGGCCGCTTCACTTTTTTTGTCAAGCAGTGTATGTGCTTTTCCAAATGACACATACCCACAGCTTACAATTTATTGAGTATAGTTTCTTTCATCGGTTCTCAATTTGAGTTCGATTCAGTGTCTCATTTATACATGCTGTCCTAAAAGGCACCGACAACCTTTAGGGACAGTTCACTTATACAGAAATAAGTAAAGAATATCTGGTAAACGTGATCTGTAAAACGCCTACTGTAAGAGCTATGAGCACTTGTCATCTTCGCCAGCGTGAAACGCATCTCTTCTACTGAACAAACGTTCAGTAAACTGAACTAAACTATACTCCTACCTAACACGCTATGAAGGCCCAACGGTACCGACCGGCCGCCCTGTCATCGTCAGCCCTCAGGCGTCACTGAATGCGGATATGGAGGGGCATGTGGTCAGCACACCGCTCTCCCGGCCGTATTTTAGTTTACGAGACCGGAGCCGCTACTTCTCACTCAAGTAGCTCCTGAGGTTGCCTCACAAGGGCTGAGCGGTAGATCGGATGGTCACCCATCCAAGTGCTAGTCCAGCCCGGCAGCGCTTAACTTCAGTGATATAGCGGGAATCGTTGTTACCACAGCTCTCAAAATATGCATTTTAGAGTCAGTGTTTAGTTGACTTTTTTTCTTGTTTTGGTCCATACTACCTCCTCCCAAAATTTGAAAAGCAAAGACCTTATAGCAGAAGAGATATGTTTCAAAGTATCGAAGGTGAATCAAGTGCTCACATCTCTTAAGATATGTTTATAGGGCCCTTGTTTGCTAGACATTTCTTTCTTGTTTTGGGGTAAGGGAAATGTCAAGTTTGTCGATGTTTTTTCGGAACATCCTGTACATGGAACAAATATTTCGTTAGCTGCGGTCAAAATAATTATTCCAGAAACGTAAATGCGTGTTGAATGTTCAACACTCTTCTGAAGATTTATATTGAATTAAGAAGTACTTTGCGTACCTATGTGACTTATTATAATAAGGGGTTACTTTGGTACAAGATATTAATTCACAGGGACGTTATCTGTAAGTAGGACTGCATAACCGTAAATTTTGCACTTGTAAACATTGTCTTCTTACAGAGGGTAATGGAAAAACTAAATCAGTAATGGATTTTCGAGAGTATCTGCCGAGAAATGAAAGCAAAGATATTGAAACGGAAAGCGTTCGAAATTCAGGAAATATTATCAGTTGTGAGCAGTGCGATTGAATAGCAACATTTCTAACAAGTTTGTTTGTGTGGCCATCCTCCGCAGCAAGCATATAAATACTTGTTTTGCAAATCAAACTGCCTTTTCCTGCTCCTAGTTATTTTATTTATCCCAAACGCGTTTCGCCTTCTCCTGTTTTAACGCATCATCAGTGGGATCTATAACGGTAAAGTTTTGTTAGTTATAGATTATCAAACATCAAAACTCGCGAAGTGAACTAAATTCAAATGGCTCTGAGCAATATGGGACTTAACATCTGTGGTCATCAGTCCCCTAGAACTTAGAACTACTTAAACCTAACTAACCTAAGGACACCACACACATCCATGCCCGAGGCAGGATTCGAACCTGCGACCGTAGCAGTCGCGCGGCTCCGGACTGAGCGCCTAGAACCGCGAGACCACCGCGGCCGGCGCGAAGTGAACTGTTTGATAATCCATAATTAACAAAACTGTATCGTTATAGATCCCACTGATAATGCCTTAAAACAGGAGAACGCGAAACGCGTATGGGATAAACAAAATAACTAGCAGCAGGAAAAGGCAGTTTGAATTGCAAAACAAGCAGCATTTCTGTATGGCAGAACATTATCGCCATATCGAACATTGAAAGAAGTTGCATTCGTCTGATTGCGGTCTTACACCGCAAGCACTGTTGCCCCTAGTGTAGTAGTGTGACGCGAAACCAGCGTGACGGAGCGACTCACCTGAGAAGTTGGTGACGGCGCTCATGATGTTCATGATGAGCGCTGCACTCGTCGTCTCGTGGCCCATGGACGTCAGCTTGTCTCCGAACAGAAGGCTGAAGACGGAGATCAGCGACTGGCACGTCATCTGGAAAGCGAATTACAAATAACACATTAATTAAACGTACGCATAGCAGAACTCACTTTGAAACTTCCTGGCGAATTAAGACCGGGTGCCGGACCGGAACTCGAAACCGGAACCTATGGTTTTCGAGCAAATCCGCTACCGACTGAGCTATTCGGTATGTCGCCGCGTAAGACAAAGGTTTCGGAGTCGAGTACCGGTCCGACATACAGTTTCGTTTTGCCAGAAAGTTTCAAAACAGCACACACTCAGCTGCAGAGTGAAAAGTCAGTCAGAAGACAAACTTTTAGTCGTTTAGCTTACGTATTATATCTGTTAATAGTTCCAGACAGAGAGACCAGGTCTGTGGATAAAACTATTCACTAACGTTTCGCCCGGGCCTACGGGAAACACCGTCAGGGTTAACATATTGGAAACTAGACCGAAAGCTCAATACGCCCCGAATTCATACGATAAGTTGCCTTTCCATGTTTCCGAATGCATACGATTGTTCTTGACGGGTGGCTTCCTGTCTACTCTACTTCTGTGGTGAAGTTGATCCGAGGTCGTATGGAAATGAATTGTAAGAGGAATTCCTCGAGCTTGTCTCTTCCTTGTGGCCCTATAAATAATGTGTCGTCAAAGTGGCGTAAGAAATAACTGACGTCCTATCTCAGAAGCCGAGATCTCAATTGTTGTAATGAACAAATTCTGCCTGTATCGCCATTTCGATCTACCCATCACGTCATCTTCAGAGCTGCACCTTGCCGCGTCAGATCTGAAGATTATCTGCAGGGTAGATTGAAACCGGTAATCATTAACAAAAAAAATAGTGACGTAGGCAGTGTTTGGTCATTCATTCAAACCCGGTTTCCAGTGGACCGTTGCCAGTACATCTCGCCGAAGTGTTCCATGTTGATATTGGTCTCCAGTGAGAGTGGACTATTCTTCGCGCTATTGGTGAGATAGGGTAGCATAAACGGTCTAAAAGAGAAATATGTCTAAGTCATAATGTTATTGAACAGGTTGGTAGTTTCTGAGCGGAATTCTTATAAGTCTTAAGTATTCCTGTAGTAGTGCTTAAACAGCCACGCAACGTCAAAGTGAACATGTATGTCAGAACCTTCTAGCCGGAAACTACTGAGAAGTTGCGCAAAGTCTACAGAGTTACGAATGCGATGTTGTTAGTTGATAAGGTGAGCGCTATTAATTCCTTACGGTATTGCTATATTTTTGGCGACGTATTTCTTGATCTTTGAAACAAGGACGTCGATCGCTCGTCGAACCAACACTGACTCGGAACATTCCTTTCCAGCAGATGAGATTCCGTTACTGTGCTTAGCTGTTGTTACTTGAGGCTCCGCTATTCTGCTCGCCGTACGCTGACAGCAGGGTCAACTTCCTTCCTCTTCCCCTCCCCCTACTCCACCCCCCCTCCTCCCATCCCTACCCTAGCAGCTATCTTTCCGCTCCACTGTTTGCCGAGGCCTCCGGCTCCAGTAATCCTTTTATCTTCTCGACCAACACGCTTTGCCTCTCATTTGTTGTGCAAATGGTGAAACTGTTCTCTTAAATGTCACGAGATTTATTTCGCTCCGTTAGCTGGGAGGAGTAGGAATTCACACATGCAGCTAGAAATGGCGCCACATTCTCCCAGGTGAGCAGAGGACACGGCATTGGTACCTGAGTGATTCAATATTACATCTGGCCACTACTCTCTAGATTAATAGCGAGAAGCGATGTTACGTAACAGATGGACGAAAGGACAAGTTTAACTTATTGAGTCGAAGACTAGCACAAGGTGTTACAGCTTCTGCCCACGCACCGATAAAGAAATATTGATTTTTCACTGCAGATTCGTAAATAATTTTGTGCTTACAGACAATAAGACTACACTATAGTAAACTGTATAAAATACTTCTGTAGGCTATGATATAGAGGAGAAGATGAGTAAGAAGTGTGTTGGGCACTTTCTGGTTCCTTTATACACAGAAAAATGACAGGAAAACAGTAGTGTTAAATCGTTATGAAGATCGAACCTATTGTAGTCTACGCTTGTATAAAATCCATGCGTTGTTTTGTAGAGGTGCTGAATGTCAGTTTGTGCAATGGAGTTCCATGCCTGTTTAATTGGCGCAGTAAAATTCTCACGGTAAGACGTCAATGGAGACATCTACGAAAGACAATCACGAGAAAACAAGTGAAGCAAGACACGAAAATTAAGTGGATGTAATACTAAATACATCATAGCTCGCATAAAATTTGTACGTATTGAAATACATGCTGAAATATATACAAATGGTAGTAAAAGTGAAAATATCAGTGATTCATTATAACTACAATATGCTTTATGATATTTGGGTTATAAGCAACAAAAGAGGAAAATTATACACTGCGTGACAAAAAATGTGAAGCACGTAGAAGGCAAGGTCGGATATCGTAAGCATACTGTATATACAGGGTGTCCTTAATGGAAGTTCCAGTTTCAAAACCCTGTAGAAAGAAAACTGCTCAGAATGACGTCAAATTTGATCAGCATGTTATTGACGGAGAGAGAAACGTCATGCAACAAAGAAAAAATTTAACAAAAATTTGACCAATAGACGGTGCTGTAAGCGTCAGAATACGCACACGCGCGGCACACGGTTGTTCTTCGGTTTGCATCCGACACAGTCAACACGAATGTCTCCACGAAGGAACGCGCGCTGCTGGTAGAGCTCTTTTAAAAGGACGTTGACCGTGCCAGTAGACCAGCAGAAGTTGCGGACACTCAAGGGTATGAAAAAAGTCACTGGTCCGGTGTCTGCAAAGGGTCTGGAGAAAACGATTACAAAATTCGAAAAGACAGGTCCTTTTGAAGTCGTGTGTGAAAGAGAGTGAAAAGCAGTCTGTCAAAGATGTGGCCACAGCACTGCAGGACCGCAAAGGACGTGGAAGGACAATTGGATGGACCGGATAGTATCCTGAAAAGAAGTTGAAACATGAACATCAACAAAAGTAAAACAAGGCTAATAGAATGCAGTTGAATTAAATCAAACGATGATGAAGGAATTTTATTACGCAACGAGACACTAAATGTACAAGGGGTATTCAGTAAATTATGCAACATATTTTTTCTCGACCAATTTCGGTTACAAAAGAGTTACGCACCAGCCTCTACACTTTCATGAGGTTCCAGCAGATGGCGGCACTGTACTATCCTTCAAAATAGCATCTGTAACAAAGGTGGGATCCAACTAGAGAGCAATCATAGGTGCTTGCAAATTACACTCCTGGAAATGGAAAAAAGAACACATTGACACCGGTGTGTCAGACCCACCATACTTGCTCCGGACACTGCGAGAGGGCTGTACAAGCAATGATCACACGCACGGCACAGCGGACACACCAGGAACCGCGGTGTTGGCCGTCGAATGGCGCTAGCTGCGCAGCATTTGTGCACCGCCGCCGTCAGTGTCAGCCAGTTTGCCGTGGCATACTGAGCTCCATCGCAGTCTTTAACACTGGTAGCATGCCGCGACAGCGTGGACGTGAACCGTATGTGCAGTTGACGGACTTTGAGCGAGGGCGTATAGTGGGCATGCGGGAGGCCGGGTGGACGTACCGCCGAATTGCTCAACACGTGGGGCGTGAGGTCTCCACAGTACATCGATGTTGTCGCCAGTAGTCGGCGGAAGGTGCACGTGCCCGTCGACCTGGGACCGGTCCGCAGCGACGCACGGATGCACGCCAAGACCGTAGGATCCTACGCAGTGCCGTAGGGGACCGCACCGCCACTTCCCAGCAAATTAGGGACACTGTTTCTCCTGGGGTATCGGCGAGGACCATTCGCAACCGTCTCCATGAAACTGGGCTACGGTCCCGCACACCGTTAGGCCGTCTTCCGCTCACGCCCCAGCATCGTGCAGCCCGCCTCTAGTGGTGTCGCGACAGGCGTGAATGGAGGGACGAATGGAGACGTGTCGTCTTCAGCGATGAGAGTCGCTTCTGCCTTGGTGCCAATGATGGTCGTATGCGTGTTTGGCGCCGTGCAGGTGAGCGCCACAATCAGGACTGCATACGACCGAGGCACACAGGGCCAACACCCGGCATCATGGTGTGGGGAGCGATCTCCTACACTGGCCGTACACCACTGGTGATCGTCGAGGGGACACTGAATAGTGCACGGTACATCCAAACCGTCATCGAACCCATCGTTCTACCATTCCTAGACCGGCAAGGGAACGTGCTGTTCCAACAGGACAATGCACGTCCGCATGTATCCCGTGCCACCCAACGTGCTCTAGAAGGTGTAAGTCAACTACCCTGGCCAGCAAGATCTCCGGATCTGTCCCCCATTGAGCATGTTTGGGACTGGATGAAGCGTCGTCTCACGCGGTCTGCACGTCCAGCACGAACGCTGGTCCAACTGAGGCGCCAGGTGGAAATGGCATGGCAAGCCGTTCCACAGGACTACATCCAGCATCTCTACGATCGTCTCCATGGGAGAATAGCAGCCTGCATTGCTGTGAAAGGTGGATATACACTGTACTAGTGCCGACATTGTGCATGCTCTGTTGCCTGTGTCTATGTGCCTGTGGTTCTGTCAGTGTGATCATGTGATGTATCTGACCCCGGGAACGTGTCAATAAAGTTTCCCCTTCCTGGGACAATGAATTCACAGTGTTCTTATTTCAATTTCCAGGAGTGTATATACGGAGGCTTGGCAGTGAACAAAAGCAGCGACTGGGCATTGCTATAACCTGCAGCCGGCGGATCAAATTTTCCTAACAATGTTCTGGGAATGTAGGAAATACACAAGAGGTGGGGGGAGGGACGGTACAACCGAACTATGTGGAAGACAATAATTCAACTGTCATGTTTTTCAAGATAACATGCCCAAGATTAGCATATGCAGCATGATAAGCCTGTATCATACCGCTTGAGATATCACATAATGCAAGCCCTCTCTCCACTCTGCATCGTTTGCAGCATTTAGGTAGATGGAAACGGCGGACGGACTTTCTCACTGGCGTCAATCCGCCGTGTTCCGCAGCATTCCACAGTACTGTCTGCACCTTGTACCAGAGCTCGTTGCATGACAGCTTTCAAATGACATTACAAACTAAAGTCTAATGGCCTTCGTTGCACATAATGTGGAGCATACGAAACTGGTCCACTTCTTCCCATCGATTTGTCATGTAATACGGTGAACACAAGAATTACGACTTAACTAGATACAACCAACAAGATATTTTCAACATGTCCTGTAATAATTTCATCTGAAATGGTGGTGTGTTTTATTCCCATGTGTTCCCGTGATCAATGTACTGCAAAGAGTTGTAGAAAATGAGTTCTAGGGAGGAAATAATTCGTTCCCAGACTCATGTCGATACGAGACAGTTCATTATCCCATATGTGAAGAACGTGTCATGAATATTTGGCAGTACCTTTTTGTTACGTCCTACAGAAATCGATTACGGTATTTACGTCAACTTCGGAAAATGTAAGGTGCCTGGCTAGATCTGTTCGAGATGAACAACCGGTTAAATAAATACTTCTGGATCTGTCAGCATAATCAGCAAACCACTAAAAAATTTAATCACGGCGTTAATGGCCATGCGGAGTGAAACATCTTCCAGTTCCGTTAGCAAAGGCCGCAACCCTCCCAAGTTTTGGTAGGATGGTCTGTCTTTCAGACCATGGTCCTCAATTAACTGATAACAGCTAAAAATCGTGAGTCTGACGATTCAGAAATTAGCAGCCTTCACATCCTGATCGCAGATAATTATACGAGGAACATCCGTCAGGTTTGCGCCAGATGTGTTTCTATACTTAGTCAAAACTTTGTGATCAGTCATTAACGTTAAATAAATATTAAACAGCAGGCCTTTCAGGGACGACTCTTCATCGTTGGCTGGCATTTCTGATTTTTAGTACCACAGCAAGGTCCTAAAGAAAGCGGCAATGCTGAAAATTCGTTCCTTCACTGGAGCCAATATCGCTGAACCGGAAACTGCGCTGGTCATCCTGCAGTATCTAAGGCCTCCAAATCACGTCATGAGCAATAACTGTTTGCTTTTTATAGTTCAACATACAGTCACAGCTATAAAGTTGTCTTACTATGACAAAACACTGAGATCTGCTTGTAGTTTATTAGATACACTAATGCGAACCCCCGTTAGTAATATTGATTCGCAAATCCATAACGCCCGTGGATACACACTTACCTGGCGCTCGTCTGTTGTCAAGGGTTGCCGGTCCACAGCTTCGTATTATGTTGACTGAGATGTTTCCAGTAAATCTTATAAATAACGAACGAAATCTTTGGGCAATGGCCGTTTATTTGGCTTACAAAATTAAAACAATAACACTAGTCAGACGCACTCAGCTAAACCAATGCAGCACCATCTCGGAAACAAACGCACATCGGTAGCTGTAAAAGTGTCCGATTACTACATCCGTCGATGTCGTATCCTTTACCGTCCAAAGTGGCAAACTATAGTTTTCATTTTAGTCGCTTTTCATGTTATTCCCAATCTCCTTATTAGAATTACGTGTCTTAATAATGTAATTAAGTGTTGCGAAAATTTGTGTTGAAGGTTAATTATTTAGATGATCCAGTTAATTCAAATGACTTTAGAAATCCCTCAAAACTGCCGGTTCTTTTCGCATGCATGCAGTGTTGCGTGTTCAAAATTAACTACAACGTTTTCTGTATCAACTTCATTACTTATTATACGACACTGTAAGTACTGTCTCTCTCCAAAAAGTCACCTCTATCGGCAATACACCGTTTCCATCTTTCTCACACTTTTGGAAAGCCTCCTGGAACTCACTTTCCGGGACGGCACGCAAGTCTCTTTTAGCATTGCTCTGAATCCCCTTTATGGTTTGGAAATGACGTATTTTCACCGTGGTTTTATGTTTGAGAAATAGGAAAAAGTCTGCTGCGGAGAATACAGTGGAAGGGGCGCAACAGGAGTGTGACGTTTTGCTGGACAGCTGCGGACGAGGAGCGGCACTTGAGTCAGTGCGTTGCCATGATGCAACATCGAAGTCCGGATTTCCCACAATTCAGGCCTCTTCCTGCATCCCTCATGCGCGCTAGGATTCGTCAGCAACTTCTCGAATAACAGCAAGAACTCTCTCGTCATGGTCATCATCTGTGAATGTGGAAGGTCGCCCAGTCTTGGAATCGTCACCGGCAACATTCTGTCTTGTTTAAAACGCTTGAGCCACTCTTTGCATTGCTTGAGTCTCATATCATCCCCGTATGCTTAGCTTCAAATTTTGCCAACTTTGTAGCAAAATTTCACGCAAAAATGCTGTTCTTCAAGATCTTTCATTGTCACTTGGCACTAACCCGACGAGCAGTTTGTGCACATGTTCACTTCAGCGGCTGTAGCTCGCTTACTAAAATGTGGTCTCTGGCCAGTACACGTTTGGTTCATTTTAGGTCATACATTCCTGTGTAATAATTGTAAGTAACATATCTAAATCGTTTTTAACGCTTGAAGGACAGCTGTATCTGTTTCCAGTGCCGAGTAAATAAGCGAGACGTATTGGCATTTGGCCGCAGTTGTCCAAAATGCACCTCTCGCTATGTGGAGTTGTGCCTCATATTTCTCTTTCACATGACTTTTACAGTTAAATGACTCTGAGCACTATGGGACTTAACATCTGAAGTCATCAGTCCCCTAGAACTTAGAACTACTTAAACCTAACTAACCTAAGGACATCACACACATCCATGTCCGAGGCTGGATTCGAACCTGCGACCGTAGCGGTCACGCGGTTCCAGACTGAAGCGCCTAGAACCGCTCGGCCATCCGGCCTGCGCGTTTACAGTAAGTCACACATTATGTTGACATTGCATTAATAGGTTTTTCGTTTCAAAAGTAGAGACAGACATTCCTAAATCTCGGGGCAAAGTTAGCTATGTACTGTATGTGCAGTTTTTCTTGTCTACATTAACAGTTATATTTACGAATCATTTAGTAACTATTATTGTTAATAACGTTTTTCAAAAAAGGAAAGCCGACCTGATAATTTATTTAGCAACTAAATGGCAATAAAAATGCAAGATACCAAAGAAACAATACCTTTTTCATTCTGGTACAACGAGAATTAATTTAGAATCATGGTTTGCTTTGCAGCTGCGAGGATGCCGCGCAAGTAGGCTCAGTTTGCTTTCCGTCTTTTTTTATGGTAGTTGTGATGGAACATCGATACTGCAGTAGTGGTGTCTGTAGGACAGAGGGCCCTGATTAAAATTTAAAAAAATAACAAATTACACCAAATTCACTAGCTGCATCCAGTGGCGAGTTGTCGGTTACTACAAAAGCTAATTAGAGAGTGATTACTGAATGTAGTTTGTTTGATGTTCTGTTTTTACTCACGATTCACGCTTTACAATAACGTAACTGTCCAAGGCTATCATGTGGCTCCATTCATGTAATACAAAACAATCGATATCACTATTGCCGAAAACGAGCGGCGGAATGGTATCCTTTGCCACACCTGATAACAAATGATAACGCATGCTGCCACCGATGTTTCATTCTAATCGATGATTCATTGCAGTTGTGATACATGTGTACAATAAAATAGTTAACAAATTAGATGTTTATTGTTACACCATTAATTAAGTGGATTAGGCATATATCCCGAATTCGTAACATCTATCAATCACGCCACGAATAGTTCAGAAATCATATCATCGCTAATTTTTGTAAATATTTTATATGATTTCGCCATATCTGTATGTTGGTTTTCTGAAAAAAAAAATGCTAGTTATTGAATTCCACAATAACTGCAGCGGAACTAATCTTTTTCCTAGTTTGTCAGGAGAAGCGAGATGGAATTATGGTCAACGAACGTGCAGATCAACTGCGCAAAATGGTACAGCATCTACTTTCCATCGACATACCGCTACCATACGGTGATTTTCGTAGTAGACTCATCAGCCAAGCAAAAACAAAGGTTAATAGATACAGACCGTAACATGAAAAGACAATGGTACTTGCCGATTTCGCAACACATTTCTGAACTTAGCGCTCAAGAGAAGATAAACTATTACATTCAAAAGACTAAGAGCAGGTCGAACGAATAATGATAAAACAAGATGTTTGTAAAATCTAATTCCTTCTCCAAGCTCCGATTTCTGCCACATTGACTAGTACATTGTATGTACGTATATTCATAGACTGTGGGAAATACCTTCACCCAAGAAGAATTACGCAGTACAATATTTAAAAAATTGAATTTTTTTTTCTCTTAGAGTCGCTCTAGCTCCATGAATAGGTTCGTTGCCAAATGTATTTGCCATTTCCTTCGTCTTTGTAAAAGGGAACTTTAAAAAACGAGGATATCTTTAATATTTTATTATGTATATAAATATATTTTATCTTAAAATTTCACAGCTTTTATTGGTACGGCGTAGTCAGACTAATTTATTTTGTTGACTCCCTGTGTCTTTTAATTACGTTTTATATTTGCTAATGAAATCAGACGAGTGTCATATCCATCATTATGTGCAATAATTGTATCAGGTGAAATGGGCTCTGTCTGGATGCAAATAAAACAAGATAATAAAATAAAAACAGACACAACATGTAATATCTCAGTCCTAAGAGAAAAGTAGGAGTTTCTCAAAGCTTATCACTACTGACGAATCTCTGGATAAAAATTCGTTACGCGTTTGGGGAAATTCTGTTGCAATTTCGACTGATTCTTTAACCCAAAGTATTATAATAATGAAAAAAGTGGAAAGAAAGACCTACCAGCAGATTTTCTCTTTCTACTTGAATGCTCTGGGAAATCAATAAATAATTAACTAGTGAAAATGGGGCTGGAGCACGGAACGATGAAGCGTAAAAGAGGAGGAAGTGCCGTACATACAAATAAATAAAGTAAATATAAGTAAAAAGATGGATATAGAAAGCGACGGAAAATTTCAAGCAACTTTATGCAGTGACCGAAAGTAACGCTTTTGTTACATCAGAACTCGCATTTATTACGTGCACTTTAGGTTATGACGAAAAAATGAGTTGTCGATTTGGAATTGAGTGAGTGGTAGAAATTTATGGCTGATTGATCGAGATCTGGAACTGAGTGAGTGATAACAGTCGATCTCTGACTTACCGAGCAGCGAGTTCAGCATAACTATATCACGACACTAACGACGATTTCGGATACGAAATATGCGGTATTCTACTTGATTTCTGCACAATACACTGTGTTTACTACGTCTGTTGCGCTCTGACTGTATCTGATCTTTGCTCGGCAGCTGGATGATTCAGCACGACTCTCTAGTCTGGCAGCCCCTGTTATCCGTAACGAAAACAGGAAGCCCACTCAGCACTTTATCAGCCAACACGAGCATCTCTTGTTTCTGTTGGCGCGGCACGCGCTGTTGAAGACAGCTGCCAGCCAACTCGCCACCGCCAGGGCAAAACGTTTCATCTATTTATTTTGTCTCGTCGATAATGGCGCACTGACGAAGGTAGAGCAGAATTACGTCCGTTTCTCTAGTGGTAGCTCGATGTGCTGAATCATTTAAGAACTGGAAAATGTTTTCCGAGACTTGCCGGTATTCATATACACTACTGGCCATTAAAATTACTACACCAAGAAGATATGCAGATGATAAACGGGTATTCATTGGAATAATATACTATACTAGAACTGACATGTGATTACATTTTCACGCAATTTGGGTGCGTAGACCCTGACAAATCAATACCCAGAACAACCACCTCTGGCCGTAATAACGGCCTTGATACGCCTGGGCATTGAGTCAAACACAGCTTGGATGGCGTGTAGAGGTACAACAGCCCATGCAGCTACAACACGATACCACAGTTCATCAAGAGTAGTGACTGGCGTATTGTGACGAGCCAGTTGCTCGACCACCATTGTCCAGACGTTTTTAGTTTGTGAGAGATCTGGAGAATGTGCTCGCCAGGCCAGCAGTCGAACATTTTCTGTGTCCAGAAAGGCCCTTACAGGACCTGCAACATGCGGTCGTGCATTATCCTGCTGAAATGTAGGGTTTCGCAGGGACTGAATGAAGGGTAGAGCCACGGGTCGTAACACATCTGAAATGTAACGTCCACTGTTCAAAGTGCCGTCAATGTGAACAAGAGGTGGACGAGACGTGTAACCAATGGCTCCCCATGGCGCCATCACGGCGGGTGATACGCCAGTATGGCGATGACGAATACACGCTTCCAATGTGCGTTCAGCGCGATGTCGCCAAACACGGATACGACCATCTGTAAGTAGGCTGTTCAGTTTCTTATATTGGTAACGCTATCGCCCCCCCCCCCCATGAACCATGGACCTTGCCGTTGGTGGGGACGCTTGCGTGCCTCAGCGATACAGATAGCCGTACCGTAGGTACAACCACAACGCAGGGGTATCTGTTGAGAGGCCAGACAAACGTGTGGTTCCTGAAGAGGGGCAGCAGCCTTTTCAGTAGTTGCAAGGGCAACAGTCTGGATGATTGACTGATCTGGCCTTGTAACAATAACCAAAACGGCCTTGCTGTGCTGGTACTGCGAACAGCTGAAAGCAAGGGGAAACTACGGCCGTAATTTTTCCCGAAGGCATGCAGCTTTACTGTATGATTAAATGATGATGGCGTCCTCTTGGGTAAAATATTCCGGAGGTAAAATAGTCCCCCATTCGGATCTCCGGGCAGGGACTACTCAAGAGGATGTCGTTATCAGGAGAAAGAAAACTGGCGTTCTACGGATCGGAGCGTGGAATGTCAGATCCCTTAATCGGGCAGGTAGGTTAGAAAATTTAAAAAGGGAAATGGATAGGTTAAAGTTAGATATAGTGGGAATTAGTGAAGTTCGTTGGCAGGAGAAACAAGACTTCTGGTCAGGTGACTACAGGGTTATAAACACAAAGTCAAATAGGGGGAATGCAGGAGTAGGTTTAATAATGAATAGGAAAATAGGAATGCGGGTAACCTACTACAAACAGCATAGTGAACGCATTATTGTGGCCAAGATAGATACGAAGCCCACACCTACTACAGTAGTACAAGTTTATATGCCAACTAGCTCTGCAGATGACGAAGAGATTGAAGAAATGTATGATGAAATAAAAGAAATTATTCAGATAGTGAAGGGAGACGAAAATTTAATAGCCATGGGTGACTGGAATTCGAGTGTAGGAAAAGGGAGAGAAGGAAACGTAGTAGGTGAATATGGATTGGGGCTAAGAAATGAAAGAGGAAGCCGCCTGATAGAATTTTGCACAGAGCACAACTTAATCATAGCTAACACTTGGTTTAAGAATCATGATAGAAGGTTGTATACATGGAAGAACCCTGGAGATACTACAAGGTATCAGATAGATTATATAATGGTAAGACAGAGACTTAGGAACCAGGTTTTTAATTGTAAGACATTTCCAGGGGCAGATGTGGACTCTGACCACAATCTATTGGTTATGACCTGTAGATTAAAACTGAAGAAACTGCAAAATGGTGGGAATTTAAGGAGATGGGACCTGGATAAACTGAAAGAACCAGAGGTTGTACAGAGTTTCAGGGAGAGCATAAGGGAACAATTGAAAGGAATGGGGGAAAGAAATACAGTAGAAGAAGGATGGGTAGCTCTGAGGGATGAAGTAGTAAAGGCAGCAGAGGATCAAGTAGGTAAAAAGAAGAGGGTTAGTAGAAATCCTTGGGTAACAGAAGAAATATTGAATTTAATTGATGAAAGGAGAAAATATAAAAATGCAGTAAATGAAGCAGGCAGAAAGGAATACAAACGTCTCAAAAATGAGATCGACAGGAAGTGCATAATGGCAAAGCAGGGATGGCTAGAGGACAAATGTAAGGATGTAGAGGCTTATCTCACTAGGGGTAAGATAGATACTGCCTACAGGAAAATTAAAGAGACCTTTGGAGATAAGAGAACCACATGTATGAACATCAAGAGCTCAGATGGAAACCCAGTTCTAAACAAAGAAGGGAAAGCAGAAAGGTGGGAGGAGTATATAGAGGGTCTATACAAGAGCGATGCACTTGAGGACAATATTATGGAAATGGAAGAGGGTGTAGATGAAGATGAAATGGGAGATACGATACTGCGTGAAGAGTTTGACAGAGCACTGAAAGACCTGAGCCGAAACAAGGCCCCCGGAGTAGACAACATTCCATTGGAACTACTGACGGCCTTGGGAGAGCCAGTCCTGACAAAACTCTACCACCTGGTGAGCAAGATGTATGAAACAGGCGAAATACCCTCAGACTTCAAGAAGAATATAATAATTCCAATTCCAAAGAAAGCAGGTGTTGACAGATGTGAAAATTACCGAACAATCAGTTTAATAAGCCACAGCTGCAAAGTACTAACACGAATTCTTTACAGACGAACGGAAGAACTAGTAGAAGCCGACCTCGGGGAAGATCAGTTTGGATTCCGTAGAAATCCGTGGAACACGTGAGGCAATACTGACCTTACGACTTATCTTAGAAGAAAGATTAAGGAAAGGCAAACCTACGTTTCTAGCATTTGTAGACTTAGAGAAAGCTTTTGATAATGTTGACTGGAATACTCTCTTTCAAATTCTAAAGGTGGCAGGAGTAAAATACAGGGAGCGAAAGGCTATTTACAACTTGTACAGAAACCAGATGGTAGTTATAAGAGTTGAGGGACATGAAAGGGAAGCAGTGGTTGGGAAGGGAGTAAGACAGGGTTGTAGCCTCTCCCCGATGTTATTCAATCTGTATATTGAGCAAGCAGTAAAGGAAACAAAAGAAAAATTTGGAGTAGGTATTAAAATCCATGGAGAAGAAATAAAAACTTTGAGGTTCGCCGATGACATTGTAATTCTGTCAGAGATAGCAAAGGACTTGGAAGAGCAGTTGAATGGAATGGATAGCGTCTTGAAAGGAGGATATAATACTAACATCAACAAAAGCAAAACGAGGATAATTGAATGTAGTCGAAATAAGTCGGGTGATGCTGAGGGAATTATATTAGGAAAAGAGAGGCTTAAACTAGTAAAGGAGTTTTGCTATTTGGGGAGCAAAATAACTGATGATGGTCGAAGTAGAGATGGTATAAAATGTAGACTGGCAATGGCAAGGAAAGCGCTTCAGAAGAGGAGAAATTTGTTAACATCGAGTATAGATTTAAGTATCAGGAAGTCATTTCTGAAAGTATTTGTATGGAGTGTAGCCATGTATGGAACTGATATATGGACGATAAATAGTTTGGACAAGAAGAGAATAGAAGCTTTCGAAATGTCGTGCTACAGAAGAATGCTGAAGATTAGATGGGTAGATCACATAACTAATGAGGAAGTATTGAATAGGATTGGGGAGAAGAGAAGTTTGTGGCACAACTTGACCAGAAGAAGGGATCGGTTGGTAGGACATGTTCTGAGGCATCAAGGGATCACCAATTTAGTATTGGAGGGCAGCGTGGAGGGTCAAAATCGTAGAGGGAGACCAAGAGATGAATACACTAAGCAGATTCAGAAGGATGTAGGTTTTTCTTTTGTTTCCTTTACTGCTTGCTCAATATACAGACTGAATAACATCGAGGAGAGGCTACAACCCTGTCTTACTCCCTTCCCAACCACTTGTTCCCTTTCATGCCCCTCGACTTTTATAACTGCCATCTGGTT
Organism: Schistocerca cancellata; assembly: GCF_023864275.1. NCBI lineage: Eukaryota > Metazoa > Arthropoda > Insecta > Orthoptera > Acrididae > Schistocerca > Schistocerca cancellata. The sequence goes on along the minus strand of NC_064631.1, from coordinate 171,085,288 downwards.
TCTGTGCAAATTGTAAATAGCCTTTCGCTCCCTGTATTTTACTCCTGCCATTCGTCTGTAAAGAATTCGTGTTAGTATTTTGCAGCTGTGGCTTATTAAACTGATTGTTCGGTAATTTTCACATCTTGAAAGGTGGCTACACTGAGCCACAGCGCCAGAGATCGCGCCAGAGAGTTTTGTTCCGCCGCCTCCACTGGCAGTGCTTATTGAGACGTAGCGGCAGGCAGTGCCGGCCGAGAAGTTGTGGTGGACACTGCTTGTCGTGAAGTCGGAGTGAGATGTGGTAGTGGAGAGTGTTGTTCCATGTTTTATGCAGTGGTTTGATGGGAGAGATAGCAGATGTTGTTCTAATGGAGATATTGTAATGGTCAGAGTGCATTTCGTCAATATATATGGAGGTATTAAACACTATTTTCTTTTATTCCTTCAGCGTCCTGAATAATGTGTCATTACAGGTTCAGTCAACAAAGCATCTGGCGTGTGTTCTTGTATTAGAGTGTAATTCTGGTTTTCTTGCGCAATTATAGTATTTCTAATTTTCTTTTATCACGTCAGTATAATTGGTATTTAAAAATTCTTGTCTTGTTGAAGAAGAACCGTGCCAGATGTGCGTTGAGTCATACTACCACATACAGAACAGCTACACTTGTGTTTGTTGTTTCGTAGGTTTTATAGTTGCTGGGGACTTAATTAATTAATTGTGCTAACAGAAATTTTGTTACATTCTTTGTTGTCATTCTAAGCAGTCAGATTGCGTACTAAAACTAGTCAGGGCCAGCCGTTTACGAGACTTGCGTAATCGGACATACAGCTACTAAAAAAAAGAATATTTTCATTAATATTTAATAAGGCCCCCATGCAATCTGTCAACACCTGCTTTCTTTGGGATTGGAATTATTATATTCTTCTTGAAGTCTGAGGGTATTTCGCCTGTCTCATACATCTTGCTCACCAGATGGTAGAGTTTTGTCAGGACTGGCTCTCTCAAGGCCGTCAGTAGTTCCAATGGAATGTTGTCTACTCCGGGGGCCTTGTTTCGACTCAGGTCTTTCAGTGCTTTGTCAAACTCTTCACGCAGTATTGTATCTCCCATTTCATCTTCATCTACATCCTCTTCCATTTCCATAATATTGTCCTCAATTACATCGCCCTTGTATAGACCCTCTATATACTCCTTCCACCTTTCTGCTTTCCCTTCTTTGCTTGGAACTGGGTTTCCATCTGAGCTCTTGATGTTCATACAGGTGGTTCTCTTATCTCCAAAGGTCTCTTTGATTTACCTGTAGGCAGTATCTATCTTACCCCTAGTGAGATAAGCCTCTACATCCTTACATTTGTCCTCTAGCCATCCCTGCTTAGCCATTTTACACTTCCTGTCGATCTCATTTTTGAGATGTTTGTATTTCTTTTTGCCTGCTTCATTTACTGCATTTTTATATTTTCTCCTTTCATCAATTAAATTCAATATTTCTTCTGTTACCCAAGGATTTCTACTAGCCCTCGTCTTTTTACCTACTTGATCCTCTGCTGCCTTCACTACTTCATCCCTCAAAGCTACCCATTCTTCTTCTACCGTATTTCTTTCACCCATTCCTGTCAATTGTTCCCTTATGCTCTCCTGAAACTCTGTACAACCTCTGGTTCTTTCAGTTTATCCAGGTCCCATCTCGTTAAATTCCCACCTTTTTGCAGTTTCTTCAGTTTTAATCTACAGGTCATAACCTTCAGTAGTTAGAATCTTTTATTTAGCTGGCAGTAATGGCGCTCGCTGTATTGCAGTAGTTCGAGTAACGAAGATTTTTGTGAGGTAAGTGATTTATGAAAAGTATAGGTTATTGTTAGTCAGGGCCATTCTTTTGTAGGGATTTTTCAAAGTCAGCACAAAAACGTACAGACCGACCTCGTCTGTTGACTGACAGAGACCGCCGACAGTTGAAGAGGATCGTAATGTGCAACAGGCAGACATCTATCCAGACTATCACATAGAAATTCCAATACGCATCAGGGTCCACTGCAAATACTATGACAATTAGGCGGGAGGTGGGAAAACTTGGATTTCATGGTCGACGGCTGCTCATAAGCCACGCATCATGCCAGTAAATGCCAAACGACGCCTCGCTTGGTGTAAGGAGCCTAAAAACTGGACACTGAACAGTGGAAAAACGTTGTGTGGAGTGACGAATCACGGTAGACAATGTGGCGATCCGTTGGCAGGGTGTGGATATGGCGAATGCCCGCCACAGGCCGTGCTTTATGAACAGGTGCCCAATCTGTTGAAAGATGCAATCGCCACCTCCTTAATTGCTCTTCAACAGTGGGAAGCAAGAAGGTGCTTAAAACATCATTGTAGGCCTGTGCTGTGATAGTGCCACGCAAAACAATAAGGGGTGCAAGCCCCCTCCATGAAAAACACGACCACACCATAACACCACCGGCTCCGAATTTTACTGTTGGCACTACAAACGCTGGCAGATGACGTTCACAGTGCATTCGCCATACACACACCCTGCCGTCGGATCGCCACATTGTGTACCGTGATTCGTCACTCCACACCATGTTTTACCACGGTTCAATCGTCCAGTGTTTACGCTCCTTATACCAAGCGAGGCGTCGTTTGGCATTTACTGGCGTTATGTGTGGCTTATGAGCAGCCGCTCGACCATGAAATCCAGGTTTTCTGACCTCCCGCCTAATTGTCATAGTACTTGCAGTGGATCCTGATGCAGTTCGGAATTCCTAAGTGATGGTCTGGATAGATGTCGGCCTATTACACATTACGATCTTTTCAACTATCGGCGATCTCTGTCAGTCACCAGACGACCTCGGCCTGTATGCTTTTGTCCTGTACGTGTCCCTTCGCGTTTTCACTTCACTATCACCTCAGAAACAGTGGACCTAGGGATATTTAGGAGTGTGGAATTCTCGGGTACAGACGTATGACACAAGTGACACCCAATCACCTGACCACGTTCGAAGTCTGTGAGTTCCACGGAGCGCCCCATTCTGCTCTCTCACTGTGCCTAATGACTACTGAGGTCGCTGATATAGAGTATCTGGCACCACACTGCACCTAATACGAAAAACCTTTGTTTTTGGGAGTGTCTGCATACTTTAGATCACATAGTGTTGTTGCTTGTTGCTCGTTTCTGTCGGCGTTGTTATTAAAATGGCACTGATCGCTTTCCTCATTTTCTATAACAACGCAATTTTTCACACAATTACAAATTATATGAATAAAAATTACACCTTTTTTAAAGAAAGGTTTATTTAAAAACGAAAAATTTTAGCAATGTTTTAATATTTCGGTGCTTTTACTAGGTTATTATTAAAGGAACACGTGTTATAAACGAGGTCAAACAAATACCGTAAGATGCTGGTTATCCACAAGTAAAATTCCGGTATCGGTTCCCATCCCTACGTCATGATAGGGTAATTATCGGCTATGACTTCAGGTCACAGCTGGCACATATTGAGGGCACGCAGCTCTAACAACGGTATGTCACGAACGTCTTGAGTGCTCATATTTTATACCTCATGCGTGATAAGCGTAGTGCCATTTTTCAACAGGACAACGTTCCTCTACACATGGTCCGGGTCCGTATGAACTGTCTATGTGGTGTTGGGGAACTTCAGTGGCTGGCAAGGTCCCCAGATCTGTCTCCGATAGAACATGTTTAGGTCGGGCGTCAAATAAGTGCCAGTATCCAGCTTATCAAGCACCAGTTACAACAGTTGTTGGTCAGTTTGCCACGGGTGAGGATACACCAGGCCAGAGAGGATGCAACGTCATACTGATAAGTAGGGTCACACAGCTAAGGCGGTTGTAAATCTTAGTCTATTTTCTCATCGCTGAAATAACATCAGGTACCCCCTCAGGTAGTGATATTGCATTTTGATTCCTCCTCCACTACCAGATTTTTCCCTCTTCTGTAAGGCAGTAAACGTGGTAGAAATGTAATTACCCTGTACCATGCATTTTACAATGGTTTGCAGACTATGGATGTCGATGTAGAAGTTCACTGTGATTTCCAATGGAGGTCTCTGGTCGCATCGCCTGAATGGCTAGTACAGCAGTAGATTTCGAGAACACATACGCAGCTTTCCATGAAGAAATATTTTGAAGTACAAGAATTGCGGCCGGCCGGGGTGGCCGAGCGGTTCTAGACGCTACAGTCTGGAACCGCGCGACCGCTACGGTTCGAATCCTGCCTCGGGCGTGGATGAGTGCTGTCTTTAGGTTAGTTAGGTTTAAGTAGTTCTAAGTTCTAGGGGACTGATGACCTTAGAAGTTAAGTCCCATAGTGCTCAGAGCCAGTTTTGAACAAGAATTGCGTTCTTGGTACACTTTCAGTTCAACACAATCAGCAGAAAAATTATTTCCTTGTACGCTAAAGAGGCAGGGTATCAAGAAGAACACAGCTAGGACAAACGTACTCTGGACTGCATCTCACACAGCATCCACCCACTGTACACCCTGCATTAATATTTTAAGGTAACTAGCGTTATTTATTAACTTGCGAGTTACTGATACCGATCGGTAAATTAGGGAAATTACTCATGAGCTTTCAGTTTTTGTGATTGGTAAATAAATCAAGGATACTCTTCTTACCGTCATCAGTGTTTACTTGCGAAAGGATGTGCTCAGTTGTCGTTATTTATCTTAATGCAAGGACCATATTTCTTGTTTGATTCTAGTGACACAAAGCGGTAACTTCGCGTGCCTTACAGACAGAATTGCACTACTGGGCATTAAAATTGCTACACCACGACGATGACGTGCTACAGGCGCGAAATTTAACCGACAGGAAGAAGATGCTGTGATATGCAAATGATAGGCTTTTCAGAGCATTCACACAAGGTTGGCGCCGGTGGCGACACCTACAACGTGCTGACATGAGAAAAGTTTCCAACCGATTTCTCATACACAAACAGCAGTTGACCGGCGTTGCCTGGTGAAACGTTGTTGTAATGCCTCGTGTAAGGAGGCGAAACGCGTATCATCACGTTTCCGACTTTGATAAGGGTCGGATTGTAACCTATCGCGACTGCGGTCTGTCGTATCGCGACATTGCTGCTCGCGTTGTTCGAGATCCAATGGCTGTTAGCGGAATATGGAATCGGTGGGTTCAGGAGGGTAATACGGAACGCCATGCTGGATCCCAACGGCCTCGTATCACTAGCAGTCGAGATGACAGGCATCTTATCCCCGTGGTAGTAACGGATCGTGCAGCCACGTCTCGATCCCTGAGTCAACGGATGGGGACGTTTGCGAGACAACAACCATCTGCACGAACAGTTCGACTACGGTTGCAGCAGCATGGACTATCAGCTCGGAGACCATGGCTGCGGTTACCCATGACGCTGCATCACAGACAGAAGCACCTGCGATGGTGTACTCAACGACGAACCTGGGTGCACGAATGGCAAAACGTCATTTTTTCGGATGATTCCAGGTTCTGTTTACAGCATCATGATGTGAAACTTCCCCTTAGAAAAACTAATGAATTATTGTGCTGATAAACCTCTTACATTATTTGGTTTTCAAACAGCTGAGCAGAAATGAACGTACTCAGACATTTCGCTCTTTACCTATTCTGATCAACACTAAACTGACACAATATTTTTAGCGGGACGCGTCAACTAATAAATGTGCAATCGTTATGTGTCAGTATTGTTGCGTCACATACCGCAGTGGAGCAACATGTCTACCTCATCTGTCCAAGACATTCTCCAGTACGTTTAGCAGAAGAGCAAAGTGTGTGCCAAATTTCTCTCACACGCGCTGACTCCAGGAGAAAAATGGCAGCTTCAGTCCATGCGTCTTGCATGGACTCAAGCTGCGATTTGATCTAAATGCCGAACATAGACGATCCTTTTCTGAAAAAATTTTGTCACGGATGTCGAGACTTGGTGTTATCAACACGAACCTGATACAAAACGACAAAGGGTCAACGCTTTGACAACATAACCAAGATTCAAGCCAATGTGACAGACGAGAGAAACAGCTCCTAAAGAAGGACTTCTCTGATAGTTTCACGTGTTTGTATGAACGTCCTATACTTTGTACTCAAGTTGGGAGGAATCAATCTAGAACGCCTGAAGCAATAAAACTACCACCTCAACGTTTGTGTCCTTTTTCATCAAACCATCCTCGAAACTTTTTTGTCTGACGTGGTATACGCCTCTGTGCACGCTATAATTGTTATAGATAAGTTAGACGTTCTTCTCTGTAGTCGAGACGGCACAAGATGATTCCAGACAGCTTGCAGCACTGTTGTCAGTTTTCAACTGGGAAGCGCTAAAAACAATAGCCGTCTACAGAGTTGTGACAACACTGAGCCGTTGCCAGAGGTACGCTTACAAAACCGCAAAACATTATTGGTTGAGGTAGGCACTCGAAGCTAGCGCCCCCAGCCCACTACAACTGCCAGGGATCAACTTAACGCCAACTTGCAGGCGTGAGACGACCTCAGCCTAAATTTTCACCACATCCGCAACCATTTCTTTCGTAAGTGAACGCATTTCTCTTCATTATTGGTACTAGTTGTTTATAGAGATAATTTTTTGGTCTCTTACCAATATGGCTACATCGAGAGTATGGTCTGTCATAATTGCCTGATCGAGTCTTATCTCTCTCAGAAAAATTTGCTGATGTATTTTGTGCTTTATCTCCATGCCTGTAAGGTATTTTCCGCGCGCGAATGCAGTCTGGTTTCAAAATATTTCTTAGAGTCACTCTGGAAACTTCGCATATAATCCCTAAAGAGGAAAAGTTCCAAACATTCCTTTGCTTTATCAACATTTATCTTATCTTCTGGTCAACACCGATACACATACGTGCTGGCAGTAACGTTTTTCGGGATACAACGGCACATTAACATAGCTGAGTTTTGTTAGCAGTGTTGTTGCGTTGAGGAACGGAAAAATTACACCTGCTCTTACTCGTTGCACTGGAAATTCATTATTCAGTAGAAAATTAAAGAGCGTCCCATAAAGAACGCAATTTTTAGATTGAGCACCGCCTTTAGTTTGTTGGGTTGCCGGATCTGAAAATTAAGCGACTGTCATCTGTTGTTAATGCGATTACCGATTGTCGTTGTCAGTTGGCGCTCGGGCGTATCATTATCAGATAGAATCGAGAGATATAGGAGGATCAACGCATCCAGATTCTGAAAGTGCACGCTGAATGCTGTGCAGAGACCGTTCGAAGACTCTCTGTAATCTTTGGTAGGAGAAATGCGCTAATGTGTTAACAGTGCAGAGACTGGTAAGGAAATTTGTAGATACAGGATCGACAGTGAACACCACCTAGGCGTCATTGTTCTCGTCTATCGGTAGAGAATGTCCAATGAAGTCGATTCGCCGCCGTTCTCAACGGTTAGTCATTGCGAGAAGCCGTTTACATCCAGTTTTAACTAAAATTCTGCATTTATATCCTTTTACGATCCAACTGACGCCGATGGACCATTTTAAGAGTCGGACGTTTGCCGACTGGGTATTCACAAAATAAGAAGTCAATACTTAGTGATTTTCATAAGAAAATAATCTTCAGTGACGAGGCACACTTCCGGCGTAATGGTTTTGTACGTAAACAATACTGCTGGATTTGGAACACAGAGGATCCTCGCATAACCCGTGAGAAGTGTCTTTATCCAGGACGAGTCACCAGTGCGGGTTATGGGTGGCGAACTGTTTGGACCATACATGTTTGAAGACGATGCTGGAAAAACAGTGACAGTGACTGATGATTGTTATCGCCACATGATCACACAGTTTTTATGGCTGCAATTGTAAGAACTGAATGTGGAACAAATGTGGTTCAAAGAGGACGACGCAGCCTCCCACAATGCCTTTGAAACAACAAGGTTAATGAGAGGAATATTCCCTGCTCGTCTCATCTCTAACAATGGCGAACAGAATGGGCCACCGAATAGTGTGATTTGCCGCCATCTGACTTTTTTGTGGGGATACGTCAAATCTTGTGCTTATGTGAAGAATCCGCAAACCATTCCTCAACTCGAGGAAGAAATTAGTCTTGTCATGGGTAAAATTAAAGCGGAATTTTGCTCTAGTCAAAAATTTTCTGCACAGAATGGATGTGTGCAGAAGAAGGCGCGGAGGAAATTTACCCGATATTTTGTTTCATGTTTAATCTCAGTCTTTCTGTTTCGTATTGACATAATAATACTGGCAATTTTCAAATAATATATGTGTTTTATTATTAAATTAAAAACTGCGTTCTTCATGGTGCATCCTTTGGCTAGTACAGCAAGGACCTCAGTACTAAGCGCACACGGAAGCGTGGCTACTCTGATAATAATAAGCTTAGCGCCAATACCCAACCTGCTACCGTGTGTCCCCAGTAACGTCACAAGCGGTGGCGTCGGCTGTTTTGCGCTGGAACATCCGTCTGATGCTACACACAGACAACTTCACTTATACGAAAATATCTCCACAGGAGTGCAGTCCGGTGATCGCACTGGTAGAGTACATTGGAGGGACCAGCCAAGACCAGATACGAGGCGTTCAGGAGTACAGACAAGGTGGCAGGATTCTGGGAGACGTGCGAGGTATGCAGATGAATATATAAATTGCGCAGGTCGGCCGCAACAGACAACGTGTGCAACGATTGCAGCAGCGTATTCCAACGTTTATGAAACTGCCGTCGTTTGTTGCTCGCCGGACCACTTCAGCGTGCCTTCTCTAGATGCGCTTGCTTTCGCGGAGCCAGCCCCCCCCCCCTCCTCTCCCCCCCCCCCCGCGCCACACACACACACAAACACACACACACACACACACACACACACAGTCGCCTGCACGCCACACGCACGGCTGAATTAAAACGCGCCCACTTGGCCCCCGCCGCTGTATTTATTTTGCCGCTGTCACGCTGGGCGGCGCTGGCGTCGCGCGACTCCGCTCCCGGCTTTTGTCCTGGCCGAAGCTGCTTAAAATGCTTTAGTCGCTGCATAATCTTATTATCTCTCCACCCCATTGGAGCGGCCAGCGCGGAATACGAAACACTTAGGCTTATCTGTGTGGGAGGGGCGTGGTGGGAAGGGGGAAGAGATGGGGGGAGGGCGGAAGCGCCGACACACACACCTGCGGAACCCGCCAAATTCTCTATCGGCGGCCGCGATGCCCGCTCCTAAGCCCTGTATCGCGCGTTCCGTTAATATTCGATAAGTAGATTAGCCCAGCTAAAGAACGCGTAGCCCTGTGTGCCGAGTGATAATGTTCTCGAGGATTTAGTTGGACCGTCGAGATTCGGCAATAAACCTATTATTCCGTAACTGTGTGGTCTGAAATTCCTCTAAGAGACACAAAGAGTCATCAAATAACTTTCCTTATCGATGTACTTGTAACTATAAATTTATTTTATATAAGAAATTAAGTATTAAGGTTCAAAGCGGCCGAAAGTAGGGTTTTGACCACCGTGTGATACTCAGGTAACGACATACTTTCCTGCATCTGCATCTGTACCCCGGATATCATTATGAAGTACATGACGGAGGGTACCTAGCATCGTAACTCCGGGTATCAACTCGGTCCTGTCGCTTGTGGAGAGCAGGGAATATGGCTGCTTAACTTCCATCGTTTGCGGTATAATCAGTCAAGCCTGTCTTCGGTGTCTTTAGGCGACTGACTTTCTTTTCTAGCTTCGTCACTTAATACTGAAGCTTTATAACTGGGCTTTCGTGAGATAATTCGTGTCTATCTTCAAGCGACTTCTGTGGTTGATCCTACGATAAATGCTGTGCTTTTAACATGTCAGGAACGCACTGCACTACAGACTGTAATTTTGTCTTTTATCTGATCTTGCTCCTCTTTATAAAAGTCTCATCATCGTGAATTTGGACATAAACCCTTCATAATTTTACTTCTTACGGATTACTATTCGCTTATACAGGGGTGAGAAACCGTCTCAAAATACACACATCAAAAGACGTTTTGCATCACCTTGGTTCCGAGAGTTGAGGGGCCTATAAAATTGGTATAGAGATCAACATAAATTGGTATAGAGATCAACATAAACGTCATTTCCACCCTTTTTATTGCTCATGGAAACCACACATCGTAAGTTGTACCACCATAGAGAGAGAACATCAGAGGTGATGGTCCAGATTGCTGTACACATCGGTACCTCTAATACCCAGTAGCACGTCGCATTTATGCATGCCTGTATTCGTCGTGGCATACTATCCACAAGTTCATCAAGGCACTGTTGGTCCAGATTGTCCCACTCCTCAACGGCGATTCGGCGTAGATCCCTCAGAGTGGTTGGTGGGTACCGCCATCCATAAAAAGCCCTTTTCAATCTATCCCAGGCATGTTAATGTCTGTAGAACATGCTGGCCACTCTAATCGAGCGATGTCGTTATTTTGAAGGAAGTTATTCACAAGATGTGCACATTGGGGGCGCGAATTGTCGTCCATGAACACAAATTCCTCGTTAATATGCTGCCGATATGGTTGCACTATCGGTCGGAGGATGGCGTTCACGTATCGTACAGTTCTTACGGCGCCTTCCATGACCATCAGCGGTGTACGTCGGCCCCACATATGGTCACCCCAAAACAGCAGGGAACCACGACCTTGCTGCACTCGCTGGAAGTGTGTCTAAGACGTTCATCCTGACCAGGTTGCCTCCAAACACGTCTCCGACGATTGGTGTCGTGGTTGGAAAGATGGACCTCGCCATGAACCTTGGGAGTGAAGTTGCGCATCATGCAGCCTATTTCGCACAGTTTGAGTCGTAACACGACGTCCTGTGGAAGCACGAAAACCATCATTCAACATGGTGGCGTTGCTGTCAGCATTCCTCCGAGACGTAATCCGCAGGTAGCGGTCATCCACTGCAGTAACAGCCCTTGGACTGCCTGAGCGAGGCATGTCATTGACAGTTCCTGCCTATCTGTATCTCCTCCATCTCTGAAAAACATCGCTTTGGTTCACTCTCAGACGCCTGGACGCGTCCCTTGTTAAGGGCCTTTCCTGGCACGAAGTAACAATGCTGACGCAATCGAACAGCGGTATTGACCGTCTAGGCACGGATGAAAAACAGACAACACGAGCCGTGTATCTCCTTCCTGGTGGAATGACTGGAACTGATCGGCTGTCGGACCCCCTCTGTCTCATAGGCGCTGCTCGTGCATGGTTGTTTACATCTTTGGGCGGCTTTAGTGCCATCTCTGAACAGTCAAAGGGACTGTGTCTGTGATACAATATACAAAGTCAACGTAGCTTCAGGAGTTCTGGGAACCGGGGTGATACAAAACTTTTTTTGATGTGTATGTTCATCAAGCCTCGCCAGTGTGCCAAGCCAACGCGTTTATAGAGCTTGAGGATTCCTGCTGAGTATGTCTAACAAACCAGCGATCTGGGAATTACGCTTCAGTATCAATTTGAGGGGTGACGTGTTAATGAGAGCAGTGACTTAGATCACCAGCATGTCTCACATATTTATTACGACATCAACAAAATAAAATGCGAGAATGAGAAATAGTTTTCCATATGCGTATCTTTCTGCTCATCATGCAAATAGACTGTCAAGCTACGGAAAATCGAATAAAAGTTTCACAGCGCCTCTAGATTATCAGAGAGAAAAGCTCTGTTTCACTATCATGCCTGTGTGCCACACTACTACCGTTGGGTCAGCTCTTTATACCGATATGAATGTACATAAAACGATCATGCAAAATGCAGTTTTTCTGAGATCTTAAACAATGCGGCGGCCAAGCAGAAGACAAAGCTGAAACTTTGGTACACCTAATTTATATGATGTGAATTTTTGATTTACTATGTTCCTGAGAATGTTGATAACTACTGACTGCATTACCAGGGAGGAATTGTCAGAAACGAATTATATTTGATTAGTGCGCGAACTACAATAGCACAAGGATACAATCAGCTGAAGGTTTTATATCAGACACACTGTGGCTAATTTGGGGGAGGGGGGGGAGGGGAGGAAATTACTCCCTCCAATGCAAGACAAGAAAGTCATAGGAACATATATTCGAATACCATTCGTTCCTTCGTGATTAATGAAGCACGTCCCACCCCATAGTGTGATTTGAGTGAATTTTACTAGTCAGTCGAAAGCATTAAATTGTTATATAGAGGAATTCATAAGCTTTATCATGAATAGTAGTCTACTTGACAATGGAATTATGTGTTATCAGCGCACCTGGATACTTGTAACGCCCGGTAAATTCGATAACATCAGTATCGTTTCTCACACAACACGGACAAGGCCTCAGATAAAAGACGTTGCTAACTTAAGCGATTACGTGATCTGAGATACAACATTACATGGAGCTGGCATGGAAAGTTGTAGACGTATCTGAATGGTACACAATTCAACATTTGTTATGTACACCCTGGGAGCCTTTCTCAGCGATATGCGTTTTCCAATCTATGTGAATTTGGGAGGATTCTGTGCCATTCCCGGCAGCTAGTAACTTATGAAAACGTCGGCAGTGACAGCTTCTAAGCTTGAAAACCGAGAGCATTTCATTCGCTCCTGGCGGGAATATTAAGTTTTTTTTTTTAACTGTAGCGCTGAATACGAGACACAGTGCTGCTGTAAAGAGACGTCATAATATTTACATAGAACACCAATTAAATTTTTGCACTGTGGTGACTGAAAATAAAAGCCTCCTAAACAATACAAAGACGAATGCATTATTGACAGCGGTTCTCTGGTCTCCAACCAGTCTGCATAATCGTCTTTATAGCTTCTGAAATGGATCGTTGACACTGACTGTTGACGTATATCCTACTCCTGCTGCTGAAATTATACACGGTGTACATGTTTTAGGAAACTGACAGAGAAAACGTAACACAGACATCATCTCTATACAGTAAAAAAAAATTGCTGAACTGAATTAATAAAAGTGTCTTTTCTGTTCCTCTCAATGCGTATTTCTTTCAGTTACTTTCTGCACTGTAATGTAGTAGTTCTTTCTAAGTATGGTTAAGTTTTACTGAGCAGTGTTATGTGATCGTGATGGATCATCTGCTTCCAGTCAGAAAGTTCACAGTTCGTAGTAACTGACGGGAAGTCATGAGTGAAACAGAAGTAATATCTGACGTTCCCCAAGGAAGTACTGTTCCTGAACTACATAAGCGATTTAGGAGACAATATGAGTAGCCTTCTTAGTTTGTTTGCGGATGATGCCGCTATTTACCGTCTTGTATAGCAATCAGATGATCAAAACCAATGGCAAAATGATTTAGACAAGATATCTTACACGGTGCGAAAAGTCGCAGATGACTCTAAATGATGACAAGTGTGTAGTCGTCTACTTGCGTGCTGAAAGAAATCCGCTAAGTGTGGGTTACACGATAAATCACACAATGTAGTTGATTCAGCTGAATACTTAGGGATTACACTTATGAATAACTTAAATCGGAACGATCGCATAGAAAATAAGACTGCGATGTACTGGCAGATCGCATAGAAAATGCAACATTTCTGCTTAAGAAACTCATTATACCATGCTTATCAAATGGTTCAAATGGCCCTGACCACTATGGGACTTAACTGCTGAGGTCATCAGTGCCCTAGAACTTAGAACTACTTAAACCTAACTAACCTAAGGACATCACTGACATCCATGCCCGAGGCAGGATTCGAACCTGCGACCGTAGCGGTCGCGCGGTTCCAGACTGTAGCGCCTAGAACCGCTCGGCCACCCCGGTCGGCCCACGCTTATCCGCCCTTTCTAGGGTTATTGCTGTGGCGTATGAGATTCGCATCAGATCGGACTGACGGAGGTCATCGAAAAAGTCCAAAGAAGGGCAGCAGGTTTTGTATTACAGCAAAATACGGGGAGAGAGTGCCATGGATATGATACCTGAACTGGGGTGGCAATCATTTAAACAGAGACGTTTATCGTTGCGGCAGGATATTCTCATGAGATTTCAATCATAAACTTTCTCCCGTGATTACGAAAATATTTTGTTCACACCCATCTACATAGGAACAACTGATCATTACAATAAAATAAGAGAAATCAGAACTCGCACGGAAAGTTTTAATGTTCGCTTCTCCCGCGCGCGTCCGAGAGTGGAATGGTTGAGAAATAGCTTGAAGGTGGTTCGACGAACCCTCTGCCAGTCATTTAACTGCGAACTGCAGTGTAATGAAGTAGATGTAGATGTAGAGGTCGTCCTTAAGCTTTGCCACTGTATCTGCACACAGGGAAAGACACACACAACTATATCCGAGGGAGGGTTCGAATCTCCGCCTTTGATACAATAGCGTGGCGCATTAGTCCACTGAGCCACCAGATACCGGCGATACCATGATCTACCCTGCCTATACCGGCGATACCATGATTTCCTGATCTACCCTGCCTATACTTTCAGTAAGTTAGCACAACGGTACGATTGTGCTTAAGAGTATCGAACGGAACAGTACTGTCAAGTGCAGTTGTACCAGTGTATCAACTTTGCTGATAGCGTATTACAAGGAAATACACTCCTGGAAATGGAAAAAAGAACACATTGACACCGGTGTGTCAGACCCACCATACTTGCTCCGGACACTGCGAGAGGGCTGTACAAGCAATGATCACACGCACGGCACAGCGGACACACCAGGAACCGCGGTGTTGGCCGTCGAATGGCGCTAGCTGCGCAGCATTTGTGCACCGCCGCCGTCAGTGTCAGCCAGTTTGCCGTGGCATACGGAGCTCCATCGCAGTCTTTAACACTGGTAGCATGCCGCGACAGCGTGGACGTGAACCGTATGTGCAGTTGACGGACTTTGAGCGAGGGCGTATAGTGGGCATGCGGGAGGCCGGGTGGACGTACCGCCGAATTGCTCAACACGTGGGGCGTGAGGTCTCCACAGTACATCGATGTTGTCGCCAGTGGTCGGCGGAAGGTGCACGTGCCCGTCGACCTTGGACCGGACCGCAGCGACGCACGGATGCACGCCAAGACCGTAGGATCCTACGCAGTGCCGTAGGGGACCGCACCGCCACTTCCCAGCAAATTAGAGACACTGTTGCTCCTGGGGTATCGGCGAGGACCATTCGCAACCGTCTGCATGAAGCTGGGCTACGGTCCCGCACACCGTTAGGCCGTCTTCCGCTGACGCCCCAACATCGTGCAGCCCGCCTCCAGTGGTGTCGCGACAGGCGTGAATGGAGGGACGAATGGAGACGTGTCGTCTTCAGCGATGAGAGTCGCTTCTGCCTTGGTGCCAATGATGGTCGTATGCGTGTTTGGCGCCGTGCAGGTGAGCGCCACAATCAGGACTGCATACGACCGAGGCACACAGGGCCAACACCCGGCATCATGGTGTGGGGAGCGATCTCCTACACTGGCCGTACACCACTGGTGATCGTCGAGGGGACACTGAATAGTGCACGGTACATCCAAACCGTCATCGAACCCATCGTTCTACCATTCCTAGACCGGCAAGGGAACTTGCTGTTCCAACAGGACAATGCACGTCTGCATGTATCCCGTGCCACCCAACGTGCTCTAGAAGGTGTAAGTCAACTACCTTGGCCAGCAAGATCTCCGGATCTGTCCCCCATTGAGCATGTTTCCTGTCCCTTCCTGGGACAATGAATACAGGGTGTTCTTATTTCAATTTCCAGGAGTGTACTTAGCGAATGATTGAGAATTTATCTCTGTTTCGAGTTTCTGGTTCCTATTCGGCGGGTTTTTGGAATCACCTGTCCCTAAGGCGCGATATTCTGAAAATTGGATCTGGCAACACTAGCGTGAGGTGTCAGTGGGCTACCAGGCAATGCCCGATAACGGATCCAGCCTGAGTACCGCTACCGCACGACACGGACGCTGCACGTGAACTGGTGCGTTGTCGCGGCGCTTTGGCAGTTGCGGGCAACTTCTGTGTGATGTTGAGAACTGGCGTATAAACTGGCAGATAATACTAATTGTTTGACCTCACACCTTTTGCAGATGGTGCATTTATGTATTACAAAAAAGTACTGCCTAAATAAAGTTGCGCATATATTCGGCCATACTTTGAAAAATGTGTCTAAAAGTCGCTCATAGATCGACAACTTGCTTTAAAAATTCAGAAACGTAAAATTTTCGAAACTTGCAAAACCGTTTAAACCACACAAAGTCAAAATAAGTTACTTCACAAACAATGAAATACAAAACAAAGAAGTTCATAACACTAAAATAGCCAACAAACTTTTTCAGAAATCTGATATATATAAATTAACCTGCGACGGCTGCTCCTGCTACTACGTAGGGCAAACGGGACGAAATTTCGAAATTCGATACAAAGAACACACAAAAGCACTACGTTTAAGAGATGTAATTCTAGTTTTTCAGCCCACCTAGCACAAAAACAGTCATTCAGTTACAAACATCGAGACAAACCTCCATATCCTACAGATTGCAGACAAAGGAGTAAAAATGGGCCTCCTGGAACAATTAGAGATTTGCTGCCCTTAACAATAAATCACCCCACGCCATATGAAATGGACAAGCGGAGTTAGCACATAACCCATTTTCCAAAAATTTCAAAGAACCATCAAACCTGAAAACTAAATAACCCACAAAAAAACTCTCTCTCTCTCTCCCTTTTCCACATTGGCATTGGCACACCTGCTCAGCGCTCTCTCTCTCTTTCTACACACACACAGACACACACACACACACACACACACACACTTTCCTGCTACCGCGTACCACCTTGATACATTTCATTAAATAGAAGTAATGCTGTGAGGTTTATTCTTTATTTAATAAGTATCGATTACTGTTACCTAAACAAACGATAAATGAAATGTCACACGAAATTTCAGAGCTAATGTTGTATTTGTAATTTCTTCCAAATTCATTGTTTACTGTAGTTTATAAACTGCACATGTCAGTGTTGCCATAAAATTACAAGTTATTTTTGCGGTAGAGAAATAGATACACACTTACTGTCGCCAGTGTGTATTAGAAGAGCTGAACAAAGAGGCTCTCTGCCCTAACACAAACTCTTTGGCATAAGTTTAGCTATACTCCTTGGTTTATTTATATTTTGTAAAGCATGTGGAATGTGTTACCTGTGGCTAACTGTGTGAAGTGCAGTAAAACTAACCTCACAGGAGAACATTCATTACTTTTTCCAGAATACTATGTGCACCAACAAACAACCCACGGATGCTAATAACTGTAAGTATGCAACAGTAATAACTGCAAGTATTGCAATAAAATCGATCTCATATTGTGAATAACTCTCACTACAGTCATTGCTTACATATCTTGTTTGTACGTCTTGCCACAGCTACACGACTTCCACACTGCTGCAAACAATCAATAAATATGTACCATCTGATGATGAATCGCTAGGCGGTTCAAAACCAGTAACGAGAAAAAAATGAAGAATAAACCAAATGGCGACTGGTTGCAGTAATTTCAAGAAAATTTGCACATCATGAAACGCAGAAACTTTGTACCCTATGACTACAATACACAGGATGAGTCACGTTAACACGTAACACCCCTTCTATTTCGTGAACGGTCCAGATATCGAAACGAGGTTTTCGGCAAATAATAGTACGCTAAGGGGTATATGCTCTGGTATGGATAACGAGTCTTTCCTCTTGTATCGATAGAGATATTTAAGTAAGTATAATTTTTTAAGAAGTAGAATGATACACTTTTTCCGCGGTATCCGAAACCACTGGAAACGACAATTACAGTGATATAATGCTTGTTTATGTTGAGGTTGAAACTCTTCCGAAAAACAAAACCCGAGAATTTTTGTAAAATTGAAAGGTAAGTCGTCCGGAATCGGCTATTGCGTTGTAAACACGCTCACACCAAGTTCTGTCGTTGTATCAAGGCTTTCGATTGTTTCCTTGTCCATCGGCTGGTCATTTTTCCTTCCACATTCCTTGCACGCAGACATGTACACCAATGAGAAGTTAGATCCTACATTTACGCGGCGAATGGTGGCACGAGACATACTGCAAAAGAATGGAGGATCAGACAGAGGAGTGTCATTCGCTTCCTGCATCAACATAAATTCCGTTCTTCTCATCTTTCACTAACATCGGGCACTCGGAGGACGTGATTTCAAAAGTTGTATAGAATTTTGTTAGGTAGCTCTGCATTGCTTGGGAGACGATACTACGTTTTTCCAACGTTCTCCCTTTACTGACGAAGCAATGTTTTCGAAGTACAGTAACGTAAATTTACAAACTTGCTCTGCTGGGCAGTTGAAAGTCCACGCTGGTTTCGTCAGGTACAACAACAACGACCTTGAAAGGTAAACCTATGTTGTGGCATCAGAGGAAATTCAATCGTGGAATCCTACTTTATCCCTGAAATGTTAAATGGAAATAGGTATACACACTCTCTTGCGAAAATTCTGTCGGTTTGTCTTGAAGAGGTACCATTGAATAAACGACAGTGTATGTGGTTCCAAGACGACTTCTGCCCAGCTCACTCTTCTTTTGTTGCAATAGTGAATGAAAAGTTCCCTGACCGTTGGATAGGACGGAATCCTGTAGTACAATGGCTGGCCAGGCCTCTACATTTGATTCCTCTTGATTTTTTTCTATGGGGAACGCTGAAAGAGGCAGTCCGTCATGAAGCGCCAACTACGCCAAGTGACATGCGCCGCAGAATTGTCCCAGTATTGCACGGAAAAACATTCGTTGTATTTTCATCTTTTCATTCAACTCTCGACCGTCAATTGCAAATGCGCCTTGCAATCGATGGTGAAGAATTTGAGCACATACTAAATAAACTGTAAAACGACGTTTCGTTAAGGAAAGTATTTATTTTGTGAGTGACATCTCGTAATCATTCTGAATAAAGTGTATTACGTCTAATAGCAATTCTGAGTATTATTTGTAGACAATTTTTTTCGAGAGCAGATGGTTTACTTTAAGAAGCATTCAGGCGTCTCCAGGAAAAGACAGGACAGGGATTCATTTTTTTCTAATCTAAGAAAGTATAGAATAGATACTTTTTTTCCTTTAGTAGGGCTGTTTATCATTATGAAGCATGAATGACCGACGTTTCTGTTTCGTCTTTCACAGGTAAGCAGCAACGGGGAGGGTTAAAATGGAGAACTATCTGGTGAAAATGTAGTTGACGAAACAATCCGCCTGAAGAAACTGCCTGCCTGACGAAACTGCCTGCCTGACGAAACAGCCTGCCTGACGAAACTGTGGTTGTTTCCACAAAAATCTGGAAACATACACGCGCTTAAAAACAACTTTCCTAAGCCCCACTGATGCACTAGAAGGTAGCATATTCTTTAGCTACATATTCAAAAATCATACCTGGCCCGCCATCTACGTAGAATAGGAACTGAGGTTGGACCTTAGTAGGCTTGCTGCGTGTAAGGACGGAGACTCCCATAAGAGCTCTGCTTGGCGGCGTTTACACGGCAATAGCTGACTCTGGCCTCATTGATCAACTGTTTTAGTACATTTCTCGAATTCTTTTGCGAAGAGTCTCAATCTAAACATTAACAAGCATTACATCACTGTTCTCGTCTTTTCAAGCACTTGCAGATGTCTTTAAAAAGTACATGATTCTATTTCAAAAATGCTTGTTTCACTATCTCGACAGGTACAAGAGTTAAGCAATTTTATCACATACCGAAGTACATGCCCCTTAGCTTACTGAAATTTGCCGAAAACCTCGTTTCGATATCTGAAGCCGTTCACGAAATAAAACTGGTTTTAGGTCTTTTGCGACTTACCCATTGCAATCACAGTTGCAGTCGATTAATTGTAATAAACACCGAGTGAGGTGGCGCAGTGGCTAGCACACTGGACTCGCATTCAGGAGGACGACGGTTCAAACCCGCGTCCGGCCATCCATATTTAAGTTTTCCGAGATTTCCTCAAATCGCTTCAGGCAAATGCTAGGATGGTTCCTTTGAAAGGGCACGGTCGATTTCCTTCCCCATCCTTACCTAATTCGATGGGACTGATGACCTCGCTGTTTGGTCCCCTCACGCAAATCAACCATCTAACCAACCGGCTGATACAAATAAGTCGGTGTATTATCTTGGAGGCATATGAAATGGAAAGATCGCGTGGGCTCAGTCACAGTAAAGAAGGTAGCAGTCTTCGGTTTCTTGGCAGAACAGTAGCGAATTGCAATGAGTGTAATAAGAAGATCGCTTACAAAACAGTAGTGCGACCCAACTCAGAATGTTGCACGACTGTTTGGGACTCGTACCAAATAGATCTGACAGTGATACTGTCACCGAAATGTCTGACCCGCGGGAGTACGTCACGCAGATGCTGAAACTGTGGTGTCACCGCCAGACACCACACTTGCTAGGTGGTAGCCTTTAAATCGGCCGCGGTCCGTTAGTATACGTCGGACCCGCGTGTCGCCACTATTAGTGATTGCAGACCGAGCGCCGCCACACGGCAGGTCTAGAGAGACTTCCTAGCACTCGCCCCAGTTGTACAACCGACTTTGCTAGCGATGGTTCACTGACAAAATACGCTCTCATTTGCCGAGACGATAGTTAGCATAGGCTTCAGCTACGTCATTTGCTACGACCTAGCAAGGCGCCATTACCAGTTACTATTGATACTGTAATCATGTACCGTCAAGAGCGACGCTCATCATTAATGGATTAAAGTTAAGTATTCCACCAGCTACGTCCGTTTTTTTAAAGTCTAAATTCCATGTCCTGTTCCAGATCTCACGCCAGCCTGCGTGAGCTAAAACGCGTGCCTTTCGGCTTCCTCTAGTACCCGGTGTTGGCTCTCCTGCCAACCCACAACAGAAACAACGTAAACTGACAGGCGCTTGGACGTCAGCTACCCTGAGAGAGCTTCTTTCAGTCTCAGTATTACAATATCTAAAATTATACTTCAGCCAATAATGTATCACTTCCGTAGTGACCGCGAGGAACAGTTTCGACCAGTTAACATTGCACGCAGAGGCGTTTCAGCAGTCACACCTCGCCCCATACGCGAATCGGACGGGGAGAAAATCCAACACGTGGTGCCATGACTTCCACGGTGCGTTGCAGAATCTGGTTGTAGATGTAAAGCGGCGACGGCGAATGTTTCGTGTACTACACTGAGAGCGCTGAACTAACATAACGTAAAGAAGGGTAAAAGACGGAACTGCAAAACTACAGATCAGCATCTTTAACATCAGTCTGCTGCAAAACTCTTGAGCATATTCTGAATTCGAATACAATAAATTTTCTTGAGACGGAGAAGCTTCTATCTACAAATCACCACTGATTTAGAAGGCACTGTTCGTCCGAAACTCAGCTTGCTCTTTTCTCACATGATATCCTGCAAATCATGGATGGAGGAAACAGGTGGATTCCATATTCTCAGATTTTCGGAATACGTTTGACACGGTACCGCACTGCAGAACTGTTAACGAGGGTACAAGCATATTGCTTATGTTCCCAGATATGTGACAGGTTAGAAGACTTTTTAAGTAACAGAAGCTAGTAAGTTGTCTTCGACGGTGAGTGTTCATCTGATACAAAGGTATCGACACGGCAAACTGAGTGCTCGAGTTTGTGGGATCCCCAACAGGTCGGATTAAGGGATGACATCGAAACAATTCGTTACGTGCTAAAAAATGGTTCAAATGGCTCTGAGCACTATGGGACTCAACTGCTGTGGTCATAAGTCCCCTAGAACTTAGAACTACTTAAACCTAACTAACCTAAGGACAGCACACAACACCCAGCCATCACGAGGCAGAGAAAATCCCTGACCCCGCCGGGAATCGAACCCGGGAACCCGGGCGTGGGAAGCGAGAACGCTACCGCACGACCGTTACGTGCTGTTAGATTTGTTATCAGTGGGTTCGATAAGCACCCGAGTATTACGGAGATGCTTCGTGAACACAATTGGGAATCCCTGGAGAGAAGACGACGCTCTTATCGCGAGGCACTAACGAGAAAATTCAGAGACACAGAATTTGACTGTGACTGCAGAACGACTCCACTACCTTCAACGTACATTTTGCGTAAGGACCATGAAAGTAAGAGAATTTGTGGGTCATATATCGTAGAGGGAGACCTGGAGAAGAAAGATGTAGGTTGCACAAGATAGAGTAGCATGGAGGGTTGCAACAAACTAGTCTCTGGACTGAAGACCACAACAATAAACAACGAAGGGATATAAACGGTCTTTTTTCCTTCTCTTCATTTGCAAGTAGAGCCGAAGGGAAATGACCAAGAGTGGCATGCGCAGAATGTATGTACATTAGAATAATTGCAGAATGTGATGCCACACAACGTCGCACTACACAAAACCGGCGCTAATTGCATAGGCACAGACGGAACACACACAACACAGATCTGTAAGTCCATGGTATTGCTGATAAACTGAGAAAACCGTCCCGAAACACATCTGCTACAAAACGCCACTGTTTCCTGCGCATGTACCCTGACATCAATATAGAATATGATCACCATGCACACGTACACAGGCTGCACAATGGGTTGGCGTACCATGGATCAGGTGGTCGAGCAGATGCTAGGGTGTGGACTCCCATTCTTGCACCAGTGCCTGTCGGAGCTCCTGAAGTGTCCTATAGGTTTGAAGAGGTGCAGCTATACGTCAACTGAGAGCATCTCAGACGTGCTCGATGGGGTTTATGTCTGGAGAACAGGCAGGCCACTCCATTCGGCTGATATCTTCTGTTTCAAGGTACTCTTCCACAATGGCAGCTCTGTGGGGCCTTGCGTTATCATCCATCAGGAGGAAGGCGGGACCCACTTCACCCCTGAAAAGGCGGACGTACTGGTGAAAAATGACGCACCGATATACCTGACCTCTTACAGTTCTTCTGTCATAGACATGCAGGGGTGTACGTGCACCAATCATAATCCCACCCCACACCATCAAACCACGACCTCCATACAGGTCCCTTTCAATGACATTAAGGGGTTGGTATCTGGTATCTGGTTCACGCCAGATGAAAACCCGGCGAGAATCACTGTTCAGACTAGACCTGGACTCGTCCGTGAACATAAACTGGGACCACTGTTCCAATGACCATGTACTGTGTTCTTGACACCAGGCTTTAGGGGCTCTCCTGTGACCAGGGGTCAGTGCAATGCACCTTGCTGGTCTCCCAGCGAATAAATCATGTCTGTTCAGTCGTCTGTAGACTGTGTGT
The DNA here is from genome assembly GCF_023864275.1 of Schistocerca cancellata. Classification (NCBI taxonomy): domain Eukaryota; kingdom Metazoa; phylum Arthropoda; class Insecta; order Orthoptera; family Acrididae; genus Schistocerca; species Schistocerca cancellata. The sequence goes on along the minus strand of NC_064631.1, from coordinate 171,062,161 downwards.
CTGGCTACAACTATTCCAGTGGCTGCGGTAAGGTCCCGAGCAAGGCTACCTGCAGTACTCCGTGGCCGTCTGTGGGCACTGATGGTGAGATATCGGTCTTCTTGTGGTGTAGTACACTGTGGACGCCGCGTACTGTAGCACCTGGTCACGTTTCCTGTCTGCTGGAATCGTTGCCATAATATTGAGGACACACTTTGTGGCACACGGAGGGCCCGTGATGTGACCTACTGTGTTTGACCAGCCTCCAGTCGCCCTAGTATTCTACCCCTCATAACGTCATCAATATGTGTTCTTTGAGCCCTTTTCAACACACAGTCACCATTAGCATGTCTGAATACGTCTGCACACTTACTCGCTGCACCGTACTCTTGACATGCACCAACACAACTCTGCGTATGTGGACGGCTGCCAGCGCCACCGTGCAACGACCGCAGGTCAAATGCACCGCATGGTCATATCACGAGGTGATTGAAACCCGTAAACCGCCCACCAGAGCGCTGTTTCACCATGTATCAGCATTATCCTTAATTTATGAGCATGAGTGCAGATGTAGATGTTGATGTACGTGTTAGAGTAAGTAGCGCAATAAATTTTGATGAGGCTGTGCATGAAGAAGAACCAAACGACATCTTATGGCTAAGAGTTCCGAAGTAGCCGTTCGCGCAAGACTGGACTGACAGCCGTCCAGTCACGCCGGTCGAGTGATCAGCCGCGCTGCACGTGCAGCAGACAGGCAGTCTGCGGGCGCCAACCGTCGCTGTTGCCCGGCAACCAGCGTTCGCGCGGTCGCTGTCTGACAAAGGTGTCCTTGGCTGCAGCGGCCGGTCACGCGCTTCCAGCGTGCGCGCAGGCGCTTCCACGCGTGCTGCGCCTGCTTAGCAATGCCAATGCCGCCTCGCTTCCGCAGTGGGGCGGAGTCAGTTCCTAGGATCCGATTCCACTCATCGCTTTTGAGCAATGACGTCAAACCTAAGGCAAATACGCTACATTTAGACAATCTCTGAAATCAAATGATCGTATTCGAAAACAAACGAATGTAGCGTACGATAAAATTTCAATCAGAGTTCACGCAATTGATTACGTGTTACGCATTATATTGAAAATAACTGAACGTAACGAAAATACATAAGAAGAGAAAAAGAGAAATATACATGTCTGGTAACGTAATTTATGCAAGCAAGAAAAGCACAGATAACCTTTAAATCCATTACAGTGTAACGCATGGTGAAGTTGTAACATTGTGAAATAGCGTTAATCTTTTACAATAATTATTGAATCTAACTACCGCGGGAAATTGGATGGTTTTGGATGGGGAGAAAGTAAAATGTAACACAACAATGGGAAAATGAAAGAAATAATAACGTATATGAAACATAAAAAGAACAACAGCCAGTGCCAAAGTAACGAAAATTCACAGAAAGTAACATATAGGTCAGTTCTAGTTACCTATACCACCCATTCCATAGTTCATTATTTAGATTGTTTTCTCAAATTGTGTGCACTGAAATGTAACGAGATTTCCGCATATGTAGTTACTCTCTAAGTACTGCGAAAAAATGACAAACATTGAAATCGATAACTAGAATTAAGCTACCGATTTCAGCACCTACGTGGTTCATTATTTAGATCGTATTTCGCAGCAAGTGTGCGCACTGAAATGTAATATGATTTCTGCACTTGTAATTGCTATATGAATTTCTGCATAAAAGCAACTACTACTGGATTCGGTAACAACAATTAATGTATGTGGGTCAATTCTAGCTATCAATTTCAGTGTTTGTAGTGAATCTACGAAATTTCTTTAATTGTGCACTGGTTTTTAAGGACTTGTGTATCGGTTTTTCCACATTTTTGTCATTTGCTTAATTTTCTCCCCTCCCCTAAAATTCCCACTTTCCCGCCGTAGTTCTGTTAAGTTCAATAAAAAATATTATAAATTAACGCTATTAGGACTTCACCAAGCGCTATAATGTAATAGAGTATTCGCAAGTATATTTCTCTTTTGTTTTGTTCTTATTTATTTCCGTTATCTTCAATTCGTTTCAATATAATTCGTGACTAAGTAAATAATCGCATGAATTGGATTGTAATTTTATCGTACTTTCCTTTGTTTACGAATATCGTCTCCAGATTTCACAGATTGCCTCACTGAATCGTCCTTGCCTCTGGTGTGACGTCATTGTTCAAAGCCGACGCGTAGAATCGGACGTTATAGAATTCATCCGTGAGTCGCCTCGCGACCGATGCTCGATATTGCCTGGGCGCCACATTTTTCCAGTAGCGTGTCAAACGATCACCTCTTACAGAGTTTCATTGTACGTGAGCAACAGAATCATAGGAACCACCGTAAGTCGTCGTAATGTGTATTTATTCACTTGTTATATGTGAGCAAATATACAATACAATAGGTTAAGATGGACACATGATGTGATTTTTTGTGAAGTAATACTGATTTTTCACTCCTCATCCTCAACATCAACATACTGAGCAGATACCAGATAATCGCCATAACTCTTAATACTTTATCCCACTGTTACACAAGACGGTCAGTGCGTCCATGGAAAAATGTTTGCGGTTTCCTACGGAACCATGACTGTAGCAAAGCGTGCACCTCTTCGTCCGAAGCAAATCGACAGCCACGAATGTCTGTCTTCAGGACTCCAAAAGTATGGAAATCGCATGGGCAGGGATCGGGACTGTATGGAGGATGTGTAAGCGAAACTTCTGCAGCGTACTAGAAATAGCCTCGGTCGCATGAAGGCACTCACTGTCTTGCCTCGCAGTATTAATAGCTATGGCGATTACTTTTGAAATAGTAAACAGATTACTTACATTTTTCACATCTCTCGTTTTCATTTGACTGCCCCTTAAATAGAAATCGGAAGGCAGTATAGTTGTTGTTGTTGTGGTCTTCAGTCTGAATACCATGCTAGCCTGTCCCGTGAAAGCCTCTTCATCTCTGAATAGCTACTGCAACCTACATCTGCTTCATCAGTCTTGAAGAATAAGGGTATTTTGCCTACTCCACTCGAAATCGTTTGCGATATTTCATTGACGGACGACCAACATTTCTCTTTCCTATTTGGTTCTAAAATACTGAGGCTTTTATTACCCGATTAGTAGACACACATTGAACATGGTCTTCCCATTCCAGTCTGTATTTTTCACTGATAGTTGTAATGGGTTTTGCATTTAATTCTTTTCTAATATCCAGCTACAAAAGGGAGGAACATCATCTCTGAAGATACGATTTAATGTAATCCCACATTCACTACCACACATCAGCAAGGGTAAGACTACTACTTTCCACCGTTTAATTAACTTTTCTTTCTATTCGTTGTGATTTAATAATGTATATTGCATGGTTACACAGTAATGTCTGAATCATTTTAACTCTACGTTATCTGATTCAGAAAATTTAAAATTGCACCCCAGATATTTCACCTCACTTACTTCTCGTATTATTTATCCATCTATAACAAATTTGACCCTTACGCGTTCTAGTCCTTGAAGTACCACCACTTTTGTTTTTCATCTGTCGAAATTCGCACTCGGTATTTGTCAACAGTTTGGCTCAACTTATGTTCTGCAACCTGGAAGTTTTTCTTCGGACCCTCCTATTAAAAGCTCATCAACAGCAAATAGCGTCGTCATGAAATTAAAATTATCACTTTCTACTTTGACTTACTTAATTATAAGATCTATACTAATTTGACGTTTAATATAATCAACCATATATGAATGATATCGTCGATATGAAATTGAAAAGAGTGGAGGACAGAGGCAGCCTTCTCTAACACCTTGATTAATATCGCCAGACACCGCGTCCCATTCCTTACAGCAAGGATCTTCAATTTATTATTTTTGTATAATGAATGAATTGCTGTAATCAAATGCGCTGGAACTCCGATTATATTTAATGATTTCCCTAGCATTTCTCGTTTTACGTAGCCAAAAGACTTCCATAATCGATACAAACGTAGTAAATTGGTAAATTGAATTCTCTTCTTTTGCCACTTACTTGTTCCAGACCCAAAATTCGATCATAACCTACTGATATTAACCCCTTATTTGTAACAACAATCTACATCTTGAACTTGCTAAAGTGTAAAAACCTCAGACTCTTTCTACAACATACACCCCCCTCTCTCCTTCCACCAGACGTCCCTACAGAGTCCCTATGGTAATAAATTGACTATTCTTTGCTTCTTATTCTAAAAAGACGATTCACAAACTACGAGGATAATCCAGGAATTAATGACCTTCCCCACTTTCCTGCTGAGGAGGTTTATGTGGGGCTTGTATCCAAGATCGAATTGTTTCCCCCTCATTTTGTGTAAGCATTGCGTCAGTACTAGTCGAAACAGGTCGTTATTGTTCATTCTGTGATCTTTTAAAGTGAACTAAGTGACACGAAGTCCGGCCGGACTATGAGGTCAGAAATGATGTAGAATTTTTGAATGTTCGGCAGTTGAAATCTTGGCAAATTTAGTGTCAACTAATGGAACTGAATGGTAAATCAGCAGTAAACGAAACGAACGTAAGAAGTTGATGTGAAATGTTTAATACACGAAAACTATGAATGACGAAGACCGCCCACATCTCGTGGTCGTGCGGTAGCGTTCTCGCTTCCCACGCCCGGGTTCCCGGGTTCGATTCCCGGCGGGGTCAGGGATTTTCTCTGCCTCGTGATGGCTGGGTGTCGTGTGCTGTCCTTAGGTTAGTTAGGTTTAAGTAGTTCTAAGTTCTAGGGGACTTATGACCACAGCAGTTGAGTCCCATAGTGCTCAGAGCCATTTGAACCATTTGATTGACGAAGACCCAGATGCCCGTCACTCGTCACGGATGATACGAACACTTGAGTGAAGAACGGAAATCTGGCATCCTGCAGAACAGACGAGTAACGTTAGAGAGTTGCAGAATTCTTTCCCAAATATTTATCGTTCTTTGCTTGGTAAAATTATGTTCAGGCGGCTTTATTATAGCAAAATTCGTGGTCAAAGGCCTCTGCAGCAACTGAGAGGCCAACACAAAACACAGACTGGCTGCAGGAATGACATTTTTAACGCGGAATCAAACAGATGAAAGTGCCTTCCTCGATCACATTGTTATTGATACTACGAAGTGGGTGTCACACATTATGCAGAGACCAATCGGCAATTGCTCGGGTGGCAACCTTGAAATCCAAATTTATTTGATACTCTGCGAAAAATATGGCGAGCATTCCAAAATCGTAAGCGTGGAATGCTTTTTCCGGTGTCGTACTTCTTCACGACAGTTTGCGATCTGATACTGATGCAGCAACCACAGACTTCCTGGATCAATGTGGATCGGAAATATTTGATCACTCACCCTGCACTCCGGACAGATTGTCTCCTGTTTCGCAAACCTCAAAGAGGTCCTCGGTGAGAAACATTTTGGACGTAATGGGTTGGTGACGAATGCAGTGGACAGATTGTCTGATGGACTGGCAGCACCGGCTCCGACATGGGTATCTACAGCTCCTGGACAGATATTACAAATTTTCTTCTGACCGAACCAGCGGCTTTTGACGGGAAGGGGGAGGGGGGGGGGGGGGGAAGTAACCCAAGCGCTCAAGTTTGCCATTTGCAGTGGTGCTAGCAGGGCGACTCCTGCGGTAACCTTCCATATAATAGGTGACAAATGGCTGCTCATCACATCAGTCTGCTCATAGTACCAGTCATTGTGTCTAGCGCATGCCTAGTTTTCCCTCTCACCACACTTGTTTGGTTCGCGTACAGTTCGTATTAGTACCTCATAGTGCTGTCTTCTACCATGCGACTCTCGGCTCACTCTAAAGGACTCCAGACAAGATGAACCTCAACAGCAGGATGCAAAAACCTATCACCGGATGACCACCTTAAACTATCGTAGCTTCCTCTCCACTGTCTTAGCACAGTTTTGTTGATTCGTTTCCAAAAAGTTTTTCTCACAAATTCTTCCCGGTTAACAAGTGTTCGCTTGCTGCCCCATTTCCTCCTTGAAAAAATTTTGTCAGTTAATGTTTGTTCGTAGGCAGCATACATGAGCTTGGGTTTATTCAACTGACAGAGACTTTGTGTGTATTAACTGCATTTCTCTTTTAATGGGGACAGCATTTTAGGACCACGTTTAATGAGTCAACTCTTTCGTCCCTGAGTCTTTTATTTTATAACACAGGTTTGGTGAATGGCGTATTTCACTACACATGCCCATTATCACTGTTTTGCACGATATATTTTAATTGTCCTGATGTCCTCTCGTTCCCTAGATTATTTTATTGGAGAACGAATTTTGACACTTTCGACGTTCATCTTATGGTGAATATTTCCGAGTTTAGCCGTTCCATGACCAGCCTTTTAAAAGGTTACGCAACTAATTGATTTACAGTTGGACATCGTACATTGTCTCTAGCCTTATGAAATGAAAAGTCGTTTACAAAAACCTGTTTCTGTTTTCTCGCTATTACACACTAGCTGTTAACAACATTTTATAAAAACGCTTTTTGTATCAATACAGATTACCACCTGAAGACGCACCTATAATGGTGTGAAACCGGTTGTGTTGCCTAATAAAGAAACCTCTGTACAGCTAAGACAGGCCCAAAAATTTACATTCGGTTAAAAAAAAAGTTTTAAGAATCTTTTTAAGGATTTTTTGGAGAATTCTAGGAAATTTCTGTAGAGTAACAGTGAATAAAAGCTTTTTTTCTTGTTTTGTTGTGAAGAATTAACCCCAAAACTGTTAAGTCATGGATGTGCCTAACATAGTGTGTTCATAATGAAATTTTGTTTACATAAAACTCGACTTCCTCTAAAACAAATTGCTTTTCCTTTTCCTAATTCGTTCCGTGAATGCACTTCGAAATTCGTCTATCTTCTTCATTAGGCCTGTTTTCATTTCTGTAAAATAGTGTACCAGACTTGTTTCATATTTTGAGTTCATCAAGTATAACATGTGCATTTTACAAAGTTGTGAATGCTACTTAAAACTGCGCTGATTTTAAAGACTGTAGTGCATGTTAGCATACTTTTATTCCTGAGTGGCTTTGCTCAAAACGAAGTTTCTCTTGTGTACACACAGGAGTCGTAACGTGTTTGGGTGAACAACGAGAAGAGAGGAAACGTGTTTTGAAGAACACGAAGTTAAAAAAAAGAAGAGAAAAAAATTTGTAAACACGGAGAGAAAGCAACAGTACCTTCTAACCTCAGCAGCTTGATTCTTCGTATTCACAGTTAATATATTAGATCAGTTTCTATGTATTACGTCAGCCATCACATACTGTAAATTGCTATATTGCAGAGAGGAGGTTTACGCGTGTGCTTAGCCGCTGTTTATCGGTCGTCTCGTATTATCACATATAGCAGCTGCGATAAACACGGCTCAGCCGATAAGGCAGCGCGGCGGCTGGTCCCTGGAGGCTGGCAGTGTTCCGGTCAGCTTGGAAGGCTGCCATGTTGTTCCCAGCGGGCGGAGAGATGCTAAAAATACTGGCGCGCCAGCGCGGACCACCAGGTACCGGCAGCCACGAGGAGTTTCGCACCAGTTAGGCCCCATTAGCGTCCGCGCAACCGCCACTATACCGTTCCGCGCCGCGAAGGCTTTCGCTAGCGACTGTTATGGACAGTGTTAACACACTTATTTCTTAGCACCTGGTCTGATACCTGTGCAAGGCCAACTGATCCCTCGTGGATTTGCTATACACGGAATACAATGCGGAATAAACCACTTTCATAGCTCAAATTTACTTAAGACTCTGATTCCTATATGACTAGAAATGAGCTCATTCATTTCTGTTTACACAACGGAGCAGAATAGATGCATTGTCTTGCACCTACGTCTATACTCCGTAAGTCACGTTATGGTGTGTGGTGGTGGATAGATCGCGTACCTCTGTCTCTTACTATACGAACCTGTGACGAAACGCGCTGCTGTCCTTTGGATCTTCTCTGTTTTCTCTGTTGACACTTTCTGCTACAGCTCACAGACTGACGAGCAAACTTCAGTCGTTGCTAAGGTGAGGGTTCGTACGCTACCTTCTTCTTGGGTGGACTACACCTCACGAGGAAAATCCCACGACATCTGTCTTACTTACGAGTAGCTTTATGTGGTTGTTCCACCTTAAATCGCTATGTAAGCATACTCCCAGCTATATGACAAAATGACTACTTCCAGTCCTAGATCGCCAATCGTATAGTAATAGGTCTTTCCAGTTATTTAAGCACAATATGCTACATTACTTCACGGTGAGGGTCAATTGCGATACCCGGCTCCGAGCTTCGATCGTCTGCTAGGACTTTCCGCATTTCATCACAATTTTATAGCGTTGCAATTTGGCTGTTTACATTATCCGTTAACAGCCTCATGGGACTCGCGACGATTAATGGTAGTCCAACACTTGTTTGGGATACTTTTACCTATGAAGATTTCTCTCCGTTAATGGTGATCTGGTGGTCTCTGTTTTACAGTCCATTATCCCCACTGAAAGACCTGAGTCGAAACAAGGCCCCTGGAGTAGACAACATTCCATTGGAACTACTGACGGCCTTGGGTGAGCCAGTCCTGACAAAACTCTACCATCTGGTGAGCAAGATGTATGAAACAGGCGAAATACCCTCAGACTAATAATTCCAATCCCAAAGAAAGCAGGTGTTGACAGATGTGAAAATTACCGAACAATCAGTTTAATAAGCCACAACTGCAAAATACTAACACGAATTTTTTACAGACGAATGGAAAAACTGGTAGAAGCCGACCTCGGGGAAGATCAGTTTAAATTCCGTATAATGTTGGAACACGTGAGGCAATACTGACCCTACGACGTATCTTAGAAGAAAGATTAAGGAAAGGCAAACCTACGTTTCTAGCATTTGTAGACTTAGAGAAAGCTTTTGACAATGTTGACTGGAATACTCTCTTTCAAATTCTAAAGGTTGCAGGGGTAAAATACAGGGAGCGAAAGGCTATTTACAATTTGTACAGAAACCAGATGGCAGTTATAAGAGTTGAGGGACATGAAAGGGAAGCAGTCGTTGGGAAGGGAGTAAGACAGGTTTGTAGCACCACCACCTAAAGAGAAGGCCGCGGCGCGCTCTTGTGACGTCACGCAAAGCGGGCCAGGGTTGGCTTGGCGCTGCGCTAAAAAAATCGAGACGCACGGCCTGCAAATCTTTGTCAAACGGTTTTACAGAACCTATTCCGTAAAAAATAATTAATTTCTGAAATACTTTTAGCTTTATATGGCAGCTTCATGATGAAGTGCCAATCATTTCGATAATGGTCATAACTATTGTGGTATTTCACAGATGAGTATCAAATTTGAGAACGTTGCCATCAAAAATAGGGGTCGCTATGAATTTGTGTTTGATGCATATTACACATTCTATTGCTGAGTATGAAATACAGATGAGGTTTTGAAATTTTCGTAAAACTTTGGATCAATATCTGCTTCCAATCTCGAAAAAATTGAGCATCTGCAGCAACTTCACTTCCGATCGCAACGCGCGGGAATGAAATATTCATAACGCCTGTCATATCTCGTAAACCGCTGGAGATAACGAAACGAGATCTTGGCAAATGATACCACGCAAAGAGGAGAGTACTTTGCCGAATGGTTAAAATAAGTAACTTTATCAATCGCGATATAGCAGAAACTATAGTTTATAATTCTTTTTGACCGGTAATGTAATTGCATAAGACTTATCAATAGCCAGTGAAAACGTACGAGTGCGGGATGTAAATAATATTGCGATATACATGGTAAAACCAGGTACATTTGTGAAAAATGCACTGTGATAAAGTACATTCTTTCTGGACCAGACAACTATTATTTACACTCACTTGAAAAATTCTGCACTAATACAGTGTATAATATTAAATTCCTCTGCCTTCAGTATCCTAAATAAATTTTGTGTAACTGTTTATAGAGCTCCCTCAGAAAAGCTGAGTACATTCCCCAAGCAAACAAATCACTTTTAACTCACCTCACAAAAACAATTATGCGTTGTTATTGTAATGTAAATTTTCCTTCCTGTAAAAATATGGCAGATTTTGAGCATAAGTCAACAGTGAAAATCTACAAATCTTCAGCAGACATTTGCAGCAGTTGGAATGAGACAATGTGTCAAGCTAAAATCGTCAATAATAAATTTAACCTATTTCTAGATTAATTTGTTCCATTGTTTGACACATCGAAAAATAACACAGATATGCTTCATACAGAGAGATCGCTTTTTAAACATGAAAACAGCAGTTTCAACATTCGTTAGCACTCATGCTAACTAATGCGAGAGTGAAAAACAACACCCACTCACAAATAGAGAATAAAACGTATCGGTAATGCGTAACAAAATACGAACTGAAGAGAAATTTAAACACGAATAAAAAGTAACACGAGCCACAAATTTATATTTCGTTTTCAAAATCAAAATAAAGCCACTTGATAACAAATACTAGGCCTATTTACTGCGAACTTTTGCTCACAATTTTAGTCAAATGTATCCAAATTGCAAGATATTCCACCAGAAAAAAATAATTGTACTAGGTATATAGTTTTTTCATACCTTCGTGTGCTCAGTGGGTTGGAAATTGACCCGATGAATCGCTGAAAGACATTTCCAACGCAGATTCGCATCTTTCGGAAAGGAAAACATTACTTTTGGTCGAGTTCCGTAATTCCCACGACACCTTGGCACACAACAGTTGTAAACCATGTTCACAGTAGCTTCACTACACGTAAACACTGTAATCGCTAGTTTTAAGCATGAATATAGCACTCGATCCAACAAACGTGTAGATAAACAAACGCTTCGAAACACAACATGGTGGCCCGCTTGGAGTGACGTCACGACCTGCTATGAATTTCGCGCCGCGGCCTTGTCTCTAGGTGGTGGTGTTTGTAGCCTCTCCCCGATGTTATTCAATCTGTATATTGAGCAAGCAGTAAAGGAAACAAAAGAAAAATTCGGAGTAGGTATTAAAATCCATGGAGAAGAAATAAAAACTTTGACGTTCGCCGATGACATTGTAATTCTGTCAGAGACAGCAAAGGACTTGGAAGAGCAGTTGAATGGAATGGATGGTGTCTTGAAGGGAGGATATAAGATGAACATCAACAAAAGCAAAACGAGGATAATGGAATGTAGTCGAATTAAGTCGGGTGATGTTGAGGGTATTAGATTAGGAAATGAGACACTTAAAGTAGTAAAGGAGTTTTGCTGTTTGGGGAGCAAAATAACTGATGATGGTCGAAGTAGAGAGGATATAAAATGAAGACTGGCAATGGCAAGGAAAGCGTTTCTGAAGACGAGAAATTTGTTAACATCGAGTATAGATTTAAGTGTCAGGAAGTCATTTCTGAAAGTATTTGTATGGAGTGTAGCATTGCATGAAAGTGAAACATGGACGGTAAATAGTTTGGACAAGAAGAGAATAGAAGCTTTCGAAATGTGGTGCTACAGAATAATGCTGAAGATTAGATGGGTAGATCACATAACTAATGAGGAAGTACTGAATAGGATTGGGGAGAAGAGAAGTTTGTGGCACAACTTGACCAGAAGAAGGGATCGGTTGGTAGGACATGTTCTGAGGCATCAAGGGATCACCAATTTAGTATTGGAGGGCAGCGTGGAGGGTAAAAATCGTAGGGGGAGACCAAGAGATGAATACACTAAGCAGATTCAGAAGGATGTAGGTTGCAGTAGGTACTGGGAGATGAAGAAGCTTGCACAGGATAGAGTAGCATGGAGAGCTGCATCAAACCAGTCTCAGGACTGAAGACCACAACAACAATATTCCCAACGTCCGCCTCTTACATAATCGCAGAGACTACTGTGAGCTCCGTAGCTTTCCAAGAGGAAAATAAGCTTATTTTAAAGAATTAGTGTTCAGGAAGAAACTTATGTGAAGCCACAGTTTCTTTTTCACGCTTGATAAATTGCAAAGAGAAGATGGAGGTGAACAGGTAGATTTCTGAAAGGCGTTCGTCACAATGAAAGAATGACATACTTTGCAGCAGGTCGTTTCGTTGAAATAACGAACTTCTCTAGATTACTGACCAGTTTTGCCCCTTAGTTCATTTTAATATGGACTAATGCCTGTGGACATATTCTCCTAGCAACTATATATCAAAAGTCACGTACCGTGCACATTCACACAAGGTATGGACGCCAAAAGACGTAACTTCGGAGTAAACAACTGGAAATCACCTACACAAAACTGTTTTCAGTCCGTCCATATGTTATAAGTATGAAATAATCTAAAATAAAATTCTCCGTTTATCACGCTCTGGTGTACGCACAAAAGAAATCAACATTAATACTGTTCGATTGACAACAAGAACTTAATCACACGGAATATATTCGCTTATGGATGATTGACTTGAACAATGATGCAAGGACAGGAAACAGCAACGTGTGTTTCCAAGAAAATGTTGTGAGGTCGCTAACGTTTTTAGTCTGCAAAAACTGTGTATCAGGTCAGGTTATTAGGTGCTGCCTACAGGCAGTTATCACTTAATGGTGGCAGAGAAAATCAGAACAACTTACACAGTATAAAACTACGACAGACTGGAACCCGAACCTTGAAGCCGTCATCTAGGAGCGCTAGTTCAGCGAAGTGTGAAAGAGATCTTCTGTGATGTGGGAATTCTTGGAGAGTGGTACTCACACTTGTGGTGTTGCGATGGCGGCTCATGAGCTGCACGTAGATAGCTGATTAGGCTAGATCATTGCCCGGGAAAAATAACGTCCCAGGGTCGAGTGCTTGTCTGGCACAAGTTCTAATTTGAATAGATATTTTGAAACAGAGGGCACTTGGCTGTCGAGTCAAAGATTAATTCTGGAACCAATTCAACTTGGAAATCACACCTCTTCATCTTTCGACTAATGGTACAGCAACCTCTTGAGTTGTTCAAGAAAGAACAGGCAGTCTCGGTTGTGAAATGGTTTTTTATTTATTTAATTTGTGAAGCGTTTCACTATCAAGGGTGTCTGATGACGGGTGTCTGATGATGCACCTGTGACAGTAAAACGCATCACAAATTAGATAAGCAAAAAACCATTTTGGAACCCATACTGCCTATTCTTTCTTGAATAATCCACTTGATGTACTGAATGGCGGTGTTCCTTAAATGATGGTAAGTGCAAAGCAATGCGCATTATAGCAAAGAAAGAATACAATAGCATCCATTGATCTGGTGAAATTACATTTTCCTGGAGTCGTCAACTTTATCAGATAAAGTTGAGACCCATCTGTCAACTTTATCGAAGATAATGTTGAGACTTATACGTCTCCAGGAAAATGTAATTCCACCAGATCAATACATCATCTACGCCTGAGGTACAGGCAGGATTTCCTCATTCCGTACAAAGCTGGAGTGCTACTCCAGTGCCAGACTCTCGGCTATACTGACGATTTAAGAAAGAGAAAATGGGCTCAAGGTGTGATTTAAAGGTTTTCTTAGGGAGGGCAACTAAGTAGGGTAGTCCGTGCAGATATGATGGCCACAATGTTACGGTGGTGTAGTGGTTAGCACCTCTGCCTAATAAGCATGAAACCAGTTTTCAGATCCCAGTTACGGCACAAATTGTTATCCATTGCTTCAGCTTCTACCCTTATTGAACAATAGCATCCGATAACAAGATTAACGGTAAACGGTTTGAGTCTGTCATATCCTATGAAGTGGGACGAACATGTGCCATCTGTAGTAGGGAAAACGAATAGACGACATAAGATATTAAGCAGAGTTTTGGGAAAGAGGTCTACGTACAAGTCGCCACTTACAAGTTGTTAATGTGACTAGTTTTGGAATTCTTGGAATCCATCTGTTGGAGTATATCTTTCATGTTACTTGTCTTTAGGCGAGTTGCATGTTGCTAGCAAAGACTCACCATGCATGCTCATCGACTACTATAAGTGACACACTCTTTGGTTGCCTATCAAAAGGATAGCTGCGCGCGGTATTTCGGAGCGGTGCCTCAGTGCCCAATCACAGCGGTTGAGATTTAAGTTAATGTTCCCATGTGACGGAGTGGCAAAGAACTGCTGGGTTAGTCACATAATGTGAACACTGCCTGCAATTTTCAAGATTCTGTTGGTTCAAATTCGACGAATTTGTGTAATGTTTTATTTCCGTTTATGCGCTATAAAGTACAGGAATTTATGGCGAGACTGCGCTAACTAGCGTGTTTTAGCGAAATATTTCATCATCAATTATTTTGAGCTTTAGAGATGCACTTTCTTTGCGACGAAAGTTAATTCATTTGTGTCAGGCAAGCGCCTGTGTTTCACGTTCATGGATCGATATCGGGCTTTCATTAACTCAGCAGTGAATATATATAGGTTATAACTCACCTTACTATCCCTCTCAGTTAATACTATCGCAGGAATTAGAGACTATATGCAGCGCCTTTTGTGGTATTTTTTATGATCTGTGGTCTTTTATTCTACGTGGTCCCATGGACGAAATATGTAATTTCCTTACATAGATTTTCGAGTTTATTTCAAGAACATAATCAAAAGTGATTTCAAATTCTCTACAGTTATCTTTATATCTTTATATTGAAGCTGCTTTTAATATATCACGTTTCCTTGGTCAGATGCCATGTACTCGCATAATCTTTGTGCAAAATCTTAGCTGAAGTGAGCAAACTTGATTGAATACTTGGGTGTATTGGGCGTAATCATGTATTACTTAAACATTTGTTCATAATTCCCTATATTTATCGTTGCTTCATACTTTCGAACATCTCACAAATGGAAGTCAGATCGCGTTGTTATTCATTCATTGGTCAACATTTTATATACGAAGGGAATATCTTGAAAGCATGTTGTGTTACGTAAATTATGTACTCAGGTATGTTTGAAAAAGAGTTAGAGCTTAGATCCGGCTGCTGCTTTTCGAGACCTTGCCAACTACTCTTGATAGCAGACATCGAAAGAAAAATGAGACGCCCTACTAAAATCGTGACATATCGGCACAGCCCGTAGGGAAGTGTAATGGGGATGCTTAGGGTGTTAAATGGGAAACGCTGTTGGATAAAATTAGAGAATCAGTGTTTGAAGAAAACTGTATGACAACTCTGCTGTTTCTGACACATGTCATGAGTGGGAATAATGAGAATAAATAAAAATAGAAAGTATCCGGGCACCTGGCGCAAATTGACTTACAATTTCGTGGCGCCCTCCATCGGTAATGCTGGAATTCAATATGGTGTTGGCACACCTTTATCCTTGATGACAGCTTCCACTCTAGCAGGCATACGTTCATTCAGTTGGTGGAAGGTTTCTTGGGGAATGGCAGCCCATTCTTCACGGAGTGCTGCACTGAGGAGAGGTATCGATGTCGGGCGGTGCGGTCTGGCACGATGTCGGAATTCCAAAACATCCCAAAGATGTTCTATAGTATTCAGGACAGGATTCTGCGCAGGCCAGTCCATTACAGAGATGTTATTGTCGCGTAACCACTACGGCACAGGCCGTGCGTTATGAACAGGTGCTCGATCGTGTTGAAAGATGGAATCCCCATCCCCGAATTGCTCTTCAATAGTGGGAAGCCATAAGATGCTTAAAACATCAATGTAGGCCTGTGCTGTGATAGTGCCACCCAAAACAACAAGGGGTGCAAGCCCCCTCCATGGAAAACAAGACCACACCATAACACCATCGGCTCCAAATTTTACTCTAGGCACTACACACGCTGGCAGATGACGTTCACCGGGTCACCGGGTATTCGCCATACCCACACCCTTCCATCGGATCGCCACATTGTGTACCGCGATTCGTCACTCCACACAACGTTTTTCCACTGTTCGATCTTCAAATGTTTACTCTTCTTACACCAAGCGAGGCGTCGTTTGCCGTTTACCGGCGCGATGTGTGGCTTTGAGCAGCCGCTTGACCATGAAATCCAAGGTTTCTCACCTCCCGCCTAACTGTCATAGTACTTGCAGTGGATCCTGATGCAGTTTTGAATTCCTGTGTGATGGTCTGGATACATGTGTCTCTATTACACGTTACGACCGTCATCAACTGTCGGCGATCTCTGTCAGTCGACAGACGAGGTCGGCCTGTAGGTTTTTGTGCTTTACTTGCCCCTTCACGTTTCCAATTCACTATCACATCGGAAACAGTGGACCTAGGGATGTTTAGGAGTGTGGAAATCTCGCGTACAGACGTAGGACACAAGTTGCATCCAATCACCTCACCACGTTCGAAATCCGTGAGTTCCGCGGAGCGTCCCATTCTGCTCTCTCATGATGTCAAATGACTACTGAAGTCCCTGATATGAGGTACCTGGCAGCAGATGGCAGCAAAATGCACCTAATATGAAAAATGTATGTTCTGGCGGGTGTCCGGATACTTTTGATCACATAGTGTACCTAGCCACTCTTCCGCCGCTGCATGTTCGAATGAAATATTAAAGTTGCTAATAGTGATTTGTTTTACCCTGTGCTATTCAATTTACAGTGGCTTTCTTAGGTAAAATATACACTCCTGGAAATTGAAATAAGAACACCGTGAATTCATTGTCCCAGGAAGGGGAAACTTTATTGACACATTCCTGGGGTCAGATACATCACATGATCACACTGACAGAACCACAGGCACATAGACACAGGCAACAGAGCATGCACAATGTCGGCACTAGTACAGTGTATATCCACCTTTCGCAGCAATGCAGGCTGCTATTCACCCATGGAGACGATCGTAGAGATGCTGGATGTAGTCCTGTGGAACGGCTTGCCATGCCATTTCCACCTGGCGCCTCAGTTGGACCAGCGTTCGTGCTGGACGTGCAGACCGCGTGAGACGACGCTTCATCCAGTCCCAAACATGCTCAATGGGGGACAGATCCGGAGATCTTGCTGGCCAGGGTAGTTGACTTACACCTTTTAGAGCACGTTGGGTGGCACGGAATACATGCGGACGTGCATTGTCCTGTTGGAACAGCAAGTTCCCTTGCCGGTCTAGGAATGGTAGAACGATGGGTTCGATGACGGTTTGGATGTACCGTGCACTATTCAGTGTCCCCTCGACGATCACCAGTGGTGTACGGCCAGTGTAGGAGATCGCTCCCCACACCATGATGCCGGGTGTTGGCCCTGCGTGCCTCGGTCGTATGCAGTCCTGATTGTGGCGCTCACCTGCACGGCGCCAAACACGCATACGACCATCATTGGCACCAAGGCAGAAGCGACTCTCATCGCTGAAGACGACACGTCTCCATTCGTCCCTCCATTCACGCCTGTCGCGACACAACTGGAGGCGGGCTGCACGATGTTGGGGCGTGAGCGGAAGACGGCCTAACGGTGTGCGGGACCGTAGCCCAGCTTCATGCAGACGGTTGCGAATGGTCCTCGCCGATACCCCAGGAGCAACAGTGTCCCTAATTTGCTGGGAAGTGGCGGTGCGGTCCCCTACGGCACTGCGTAGGATCCTACGGTCTCGGCGTGCATCCGTGCGCCGCTGCGGTCCGGTCCCAGGTCGACGGGCACGTGCACCTTCCGCCGACCACTGGCGACAACAGCGATGTACTGTGGAGACCTCACGCCCCACGTGTTGAGCAATTCGGCGGTACGTCCACCCGGCCTCCCGCATGCCCACTATACGCCCTCGCTCAAAGTCCGTCAACTGCACATACGGTTCACGTCCACGCTATCGCGGCATGCTACCAGTGTTAAAGACTGCGATGGAGCTCCGTATGCCACGGCAAACTGGCTGACACTGACGGCGGCGGTGCACAAATGGTGCGCAGCTAGCGCCATTCGACGGCCAACACCGCGGTTCCTGGTGTGTCCGCTGTGCCGTGCGTGTGATCATTGCTTGTACAGCCCTCTCGCAGTGTCCGGAGCAAGTATGGTGGGTCTGACACACCGGTGTAAATGTGTTCTTTTTTCCATTTCCAGGAGTGTAGATGTGGATGTAAAGCGAATCTGCAGAGTAATTAACACGGTGGACCTGACTGTGTGAGCAAGAGGGTGCTAATCTCTGTCTAGCTAATCTGCTTTTTTATGTGGTTTCTCTAAATCAAGCGAGAGGAATTGTCGGTGTGATTACTGTAAACGAGGCACGGCCTTTCTTTTGTTGCAATTCTTCTCCATATCGTCAATGTTGGTGAGCCATGAACGTTACACCAAAACCTTTCATTTCCTGTTACAGGGAGACCCATTCGGGAGCATCCAGAACGAGCCTGTAATGATAACGACGAATTTTGGAACTACTTGAGGAACAGTGTGCCCAGCTGTTCTTGGTCGATCGCTGCGAATGTCTTTGCGATGACGACGTGACGTTCGTTCTTTGAACACCTTTGATCGTGCTAGGCTGCAGTTTATGCGTTTGGAAGCGTTGTCTCTCCCACAGACGGTGTTAGCTTTAGAGAGCCGAATTCTTCTATAATCTCTGATACACTGTGATCACGCGTCTTGCACCGATTACGTGGCTACGTGCAGCCGATTAACTGGCCATCTGGTGCCGTGTTCACTACACTCCTGCCTGTAACAGACTGCTCAGATGTGATGTCTACAGTGGCGCCATGTCTCGCATCCAGTCGCACCACAGGGCGTCATACATGGCACATCTTTAAATGCGACCCTTACCGTGGTTTCGGGCCACTCATTTTAGTGTAGTACTAGATACTGTAAATATCTGTAGTTAATTTCCTTGTTTTATTTGTCCAGAACACGTGAATAAGTCCATCTTTTTCTCTCCAAAGCAGAACGCAACATAGTATTCCCTTACGGTCCAAGACACACACACACACACACACACACACACACACACACACACAGAAGCTCGATTCATTTGATCAAGCGGAATACATTTCTTACAGAGCTTACGATTCGCTTCCCCTGTTTTACAAACAGGTGTAAATGATTCGTAATATAGAAAACCTAAGATATCACAAATTATCTATGAATTTAATGTGAGTTTATGTAGGCGCCACTTAATTAAGCACTTATACACACGGATAACAGTGAAGAAATCATTTATAATTTGCACAAAATGTGGTATACAGTGCTCGAAAGAAGGTTTCTCAAGACGTCTTCATACCCTGTTGCTCTTGCATGTGACCTAACATCTACCCGTCTTCCCGATCTTCTCCTACCTTTTAGTATCAAAGACATGTACCATCCATTCGCCTGTCTTCATGTTGTGCCCATCGCACATTTAACTTCCATTATCGCCATAACTACTTATTCCATCAATACTGAGAAAATAGGTCATAAATATGTCTTTCACAGACATTTCTTCCATGATCCGTTTGTTTTCCTACCATTTCTATAGTTCAAATCACGCATCACGTTTTCTCGCTTAGCTCTCGCATTCAAGTTCCATACCCCAGAGACGTAAGTCGAAACTGGTGAGACACACCTTTTGTAAGTTTATAATTTGTCGTACTGGAAACTTAGCTCCGAAAACTATTTAAGCATCCCGGGCCTGCCTCAATTTTCTGTTTGTTTTGTCGTCATCCAGTCATTGTCTTCAACTGCACTAAATACAAAAACTCATTAAGTGGATGTTCACGGCCAATGAAATCGACAACTGTGATTCGTCGCAGAGGTATCTTTCTAGGTTTCTTCTAGATACCATAGATTTAAATGTTGTATTCTCCTGCCATCTTATTCCTGATATAGATAGCTGTTTTGATCACACTGTTGGAGAAACGACTACATCGACTGTAAGTTGCGTTAAGCAGTGATTTAGATGGAGTGCTTCGTGTGCACTACGAAAGGTGATACCTGGGCTTCGATTAACGATAGTTACCTCGTATAATGCTGTGGCGTAAAAGCTTGGACTCCAAATCGGAAGCTACATGAAAAATAAGTCACTACATTGCCCCACAGTCAACCGAAGAGGGGTCGAACTGAAGTGTTTGCACTTGGGTGGTAAGCACACTACGTGGAATTGAACCCAGAACATCCAATTAAGAACACAGTCTTTTGTATTTTTTCGTTAGATTTGTATTTTCTCTCTGGCAAAATGGAAATGAAACATCTGCAGTCATGAAATTCGTCTCATTTGTAATGATAACATTCTAGTTAAACGAACAGAAATGAAATATTATCTAACCGGAACGTTATTCTCCGTTATCTTCACTCCTGTCACACTGACCCTTCTGCCTATCAACGTTTTCCATGTACTCCTTTCCTCACTGATTTTACAGAGAACACAACCATTGCTTATCAATCGATTTCATTTTCAGGATCCTTCAGTAACATAGCATCTCTAATGCTTCTATTCTGTTGTTTTACGGTTTTCCACAAACCATGAGTACGTTCCATATCAGAAACTGCTTTGTCAAATTACGATGTGTGTTCGATACTTGTAGATTTCTTTTAGTGAGGAATGTCCTTTATATTTGTGCTCGTCCCCTCCTTATATCCTCCTTTCTTGAACCGTCAAGCGTTATTTACATTCCTAGGTAGTAGAATTTCTTCACTTTGACTCCTAAGAGGTCTCTGATTTTGATGCTAAGTTTATCGCAAATGTCGCTTCTGACACTCATCTTTCTATGGTAGTTATGCTGCTAATCAGTGAATATACATAAGTAGCATTTGCACATAAACCATTTCAGATATTACAGTTGTTTTAATCACACCAGCTCTCTCAGAGAATTAAAAACCCCTCCTAGTGAGAGTTCTTTGTGGATAACGAACTCGGTGGTATCTTTCCTCCTATGAACCGTAGTTAGAACTAGCTAGCGGGAGGGCAACGTCAAGCTAGTCCGAAGTATTTCAGTCGGTCCCTGAAGCGTAGCTGAGATCCTCGCTTGCCTCTAATTCGCTTTGGCGTTCCATACAAAGAAGATTAGCAGAGCGCCTGCGCTTTGGCGACAGGAGAATTTCCTCTCTCTTGGGGTGCGATGGCGCGTGGCGCATCTGCTCCGTCTACACCTCGGCGACGCTGTGAATGGACTAGCAGCAGTTCACAGCGCTCAGTCTGGGATTACAGAGAGTCCCTACCGACAGTCTGCTTCATAAAGCAGTGCAGTTCCTAAAATACGACTCTTAGCAAACGTAAAACTTCGAGTGTCAGATATTACACAAGGGATTAAGGGGGGAAACCACATTAGAAGGTTAAAAAAATACGATGTTTTTTTAATTGCATAAATCGTTAGCGTAAATATCCAAGAATACACTGTCAAAATTTCACAGCGAAATTCGCATTCGTTTAGATTTAATGAGCATAGAACCGAGTGCACATCGGCTTCATGTTCGAGCGCAGAAGATTAATCAAAGAATGAACGTTCCAATTCCACTAAATCGGGATTAGCTCCTAAGCATTTGCACTCCGGAAAATCGCTAAAATGGCATCGTATTTAGCAACGGGCTTCTTCAATGAAGGAAATTCATCCCTTCTGATGGTCATGAACGAGCCAGGAATTGTTGTAGGCATGCAAAGCTTTAATTATGCAGAACAAATGGACAACCAGCGGGTGAGCCGGCAAAATCGACGTCGTTCATTGGAATCGAAGGAAGGTCAGAAATCTAGGAGAAGAAGGATTGCTATACGGTCCTGGAGTCGCAGATTAATCGGTAAGCATTTTACATTATTGTTAACTTCCTGGAATTTCGAGTTTCCGAGAATTTATTTTTCAAACGTGTTTACCTCGAAATGACTTTTTTCACATTTGCGTGCTGTCTAACTCAAAAAGTATAGCACCGATATTATGAAAATCGATGGTATGATTCTTTGTAGTATTAAGAATTATATGAACCAACTTGTGAGATGATATCGTGATTTTAAGGGTAGTTTTCTTTGCATAATTAGAGAAAACATCGTGAAAACCGAATCAAATTGTTCCAACGCCTGAAAAATTTGTAATTTTCATTATTTTTACCTGCATTGAGGTTCATATTCTTAGAAAATAAGTTATTAATGTAAAATCAAAACCTTTTTGATTTCAGATGAAAATCGGTATTGCTACACTGCATGCGATTGGGGAACTATACTCAGAACCTTCAGCGGACATCACATCGTAACTTTGTTATTTTTGGCTGAAATTATTCAAAAACATTCACAGAAACGTTTCCAATTATGAATGAAATGATGTAAAAATTTGAGTAAATTCTAATCAATTCTTCCCACCCGAAAAAAAAATCCCAAAAAATCAGTGTCAAACCGCCTCCTAATGTTGTTTCGCCCCTTAAACAAGCTGACTTATGGTAGGAATCTTCATTAAGACTTTGAAACGTCCCCTTACAAACATTATACATATGAAACGTCCACTTACAACAATTATACAAGCCTGTGCTTAACCTGACACACAATATTATTTAGCGCAACGCAATCTGACTTTCAATAACCCCTACAAAACAATGGCCCTGACTAACTTTAACCTATACCTTTTACAAATCACTTACCTCACAAAAATCTTCGCTACTCAAGCTACTGCAAAACAGCGAGCGCCACTACTGCCAGCTAAATAAAAGATTCAAACTACTGAAGGTACTAACTACTGATAGGGATAGTTAGCAAATGAAAGATATTAATAGAGAACAAACAATGTATTTACCTTAATATTCATAATTGACATTCAGTCTTACAGATTATCAAAACTCCGCCATCTCTCTCCCCACGTCCACCACTGCTGGCGGCTCACCTCCAACTGCCCAACGCAATCTGCTGTTCACATCCAGCTATAGCAGTTCATGACAACAATGGCAAGCAACAATGCAAACTAGCCACATACTGCACACAGCACAGCCAGTGATTTTCATACAGAGCGCTACGTGGCATTACCCATATAAAAATCTAAACAGCCTACTTACATAGCCCCCATGCTCCCCACAAAAAATTTTACAAAATGTTTTTGGCCAGTGGCCAATACAGATTTGAAAAAATTTTTCATAATTACAATAACAAAGATATCACATGCACACACTTATTGATACAATGTTGGTCAACAGCTAAAATTTTTTTCACAGTCAATAAAGACAGTCCTGATCATTCATCATAAGAGTAAACCTGCACTTTGTTTTATCAAAGTCTGAGCAATAAAAGGCAATGCACACGGAAGTAGTGGATGTCCATGCAGTCTTGAAGAAGTAGTGTTGTCCTTCCAACAGAAAGACAGTGCTGACTCTTGACATGCTGACAGGTAATGGGCCACAACAGAGCAAACCCACAGCAGAGTCAGTCTACGTTTCGAAGAATATTGGTAGGTAGGTCATCACAGAGCAGACCCACTGCAGTCCTGGTAGAGAGTATTGGTATTGGCGGGCCACCAGAGGTGCAGACCCACTGTAGTCCTTGTAGAGATGATGGTATTGGTGGGTCATCAAAGATGCAAACCCACTATAGTCCTTGTAGAGATGGCCAGCAGCCATCTGTTGCGACTGTGCAGGTGCACAATCACCATCGAAGAGTCTTGCAGAGAAGATAGCAAGTCCATATACCCCCACTTGTGCACTCACAAAGTTTGTGGAATTGTCCTTAGAACCAGCAATGCTGTTATCCAGTCCCTTGCTGAATTAGTAACACACGTGCAAACACTAACAGTCCCTACTTCTCACATGTTGTCCATATACTATGACCAACAGAAATGTGTGCAGTGAAATGAATGCGTACAAGTTACTTAATTTGATTAACTGGCGTCAATTACAATTATATAACATTAGAATACAATTACAAAGATACAAAATACATCATTAAAAACGTAACAATACAGATAACATTTGTAGTAATAGGGGCTTTACAAAAGAATAGAAATAAACATATACATCAGTGTTACAGGAATGATGACATGAGTACAAAAATAAAAGATCAGAATCACTTTTGAAACGTCAACTTCACACATGAGCATTAAAACAACACAGAATAAATAATGTCTAAGCATCTTTACAAAGAAAATAACAGAGTATTAGAAAAATTCTACAACATAGCTCTCATCAGCTAAACACATAAAGACAGGAAAAACGCAAATACACAAGGGTACACAAACACATAGTGGGATAACACCAAAGGAAAGGACAGGGTTCGTTTTCAATGTAACATTTGGTACTGCAGTCCACCCCACAACTTCATTCGATAGATCTTTCGTCTTATTGCAACATTTGTTTCCACCAAAAAAATCCTATCCAAGCATGCTTTCTGTATTCTGTTCACATCCTCTTTCAAAAATAGGTTTTCTCCACTGTGCACTACTTTTTTTTTGGTCAAACTATTTTCTTATAGCTTCTCAATACATTTCTTCCAAGTCATCATAGTTAGTTTCTTATATAGTCTACCCCCTCTTAAGCTAACTTAAATCTACTGAGCTCAGATATTAAACTAAGGGACGAGGCAATGCAGCAAAAAAAAAATAATTAACACAAACATCAATGACAAAAAATAGAAATGGCAAAGCAAGCAGCATAAATTAGCAAAGCAAGTGCAATATTACAACTAATATAAGGCAATGCAGGAAACAAGAAAAACTAGCTTAGAAGAGTAACACAAAGTCAAATTCAGTAACACTATGCCTGACAAACAGCAGCAACTTATACCTAAACATGACATAGCTCAAGCAGAAAAAATATTACACTAAAGACGATAATGCAGACAAGGGAAATGTATATTCACATCTTAATGTCTATGTAATTAAAGTGGTGCACCACAACAACTGATTGTAAAAAAAATATTACCATGTACTAGAAAAGAAAATTATGTTTTACTGTTACGAGTTCCTTCGTATTGTTCTTTCCTTTCCAAGTGCTCCTTTTTAAAGAATGTGGATCATAAAATAATTATTTAATAGATCTGTTGACAGAAAGTGTTCACATTAGCAAATGCATTTTATTTTATAAAAGCAATGCTGCAACACAGCTGGAAACCAGATATCAAATGAAATAAGCAATTACGCAAACCAAAGCATAAAAATGTCATTCAGTAGTCATGTGACATTTCATTTCATAAGTTAATGGCTCTCAACTCTCGTAGAAAGACACTTGTCATAATCAGGTGAGCAGATGTACGAATATTTCCCATCAATTCATAAGCATTTCAATGATTAGCACAAAGTGCGAGTAATCATATGTTTTCAAGTAATGAGGGTGTCGCATTAGCGATGAAAGGCACACCTTAATGGCTTGTTCTCCAGGTGTTTGACACAGCTGTGTGCCCACAAGGCATTACAAAAATCATATGTTTTCAAGTAACGAGCGTGTGACATTAGCGATGCCCTCTACAAAGGAATGTCATAAACAGAGGTATAGGCCTCTCTTTGTCCTTCTCTTCCACCAGTGCCTCTGGCACACCCTAATGGCTTTCTTTTCTACCTGAGCGTCTGAAAAGGCTTGTTCTCCAGGTGTCTGACACACCTGGGTGCCCACGTCGCATTATGTGCAGGTGGTCACTTAACTTTCTTACGGAAATATTTACGACAGCAGTTTCCGCTACAGTGACAGTGTCATATAAAAATTTCACAGGTCAAGAATTTGCGTTACAAATCTGTAGCAAGAAAATGCTATTGATATGACAGTGTCCAAAATATTTTCGCTTGCATTGTGATACATTCACGCATTTACACACACATTTCATAACTCTTAAAGTACGATTCTTGGTTTCCAACATCCTTTTTCACAAGTCAAGAGTCCCTAACTTCTATTCATTATTCCTTACCTTATTCGTCGACACTTTTTCCATTTTTCATCATGGCAGATACATAGCATAATCAAATAACTCATATGGCATCAGCTTATGGATCATAAACTTACCGCAACAGCATAATACACATCGTCGTCGTAAAAATAACATCATAACACCTCAGTCAAATGTCAAAAACATCGTAGCTTTCTGCAATAATTTCAAACCATAAAAAATATTCTCTGCTCTTTTCAATAGTGTCATCTGCATCAAACGTACTTTAAAATCATACTCCCTTACCAAATACATCATTCAAAGTTCTCATAGTATCACAATGGTTCCAAAAAATATGAACAGTGCACAAAGTACAGACAAAGTACAATTTCTTAAGTGTGAAGTAATCCAACTCTGTAATTGCGTAAATATGTGTCACTGACGTAGTAAAAAGAATTTTGTTTCTCTGTTAAATGATCAGATAGGTGTGTAATTTATGTGTTAGAGAAATATGGTACCGATGTGTAAAGTTGTATAAGCAAATACCATATTAGCTAGGGCTCCTTGTGCTTGCCAAACACATGGTACACAAAGTAGGCGTGTACCCCCCTGAGGTTTGTTGTAATTATACCCTCAGGTGTTACAGATTACAGCAATGGAATGAAATGTATCGCGAAAAACTTTCTTTGTAATTCAAAAATCTTTAAAAATAAATGTTTTAAGTACAAAATTAATCACTCAAATACGTGTCCAGTAGCGCTAAATATGCGTCTTGCTGTAAGATAATCTCTGGGAAGTGTCGTAGTTATTGTCCTCCGAAAGCTAAGTTCTGTAGAAGTCAATGTACTTACCTCATGATACACAAAAGTGAAATGCTTTGCGTATAGATAACTTAGTTATTACGCTTATTGCCGTGATGAGGAAAGTATTGTGCTGTAACGTATTGTTGTCCTACGGAAAAGGCTGTCTCCTTGTAGCAATAGCACAAAAGTCACCACTAAAACATGTCTCACTTTATAGAAGAATTCAGAAAAAACTGTGCAGATATAAAACAGATACACCGCAAAAGCAACATTGTAAATTGTCACGCATTAGCAGCGTCGTGATAAAATCGTGTAGCTGTCACATAAACTAACCACTGTGTCATCTGTCATTTCACAGAAAGCACCTCAAATCCTGAATCCACTCTCAAGCAAACCAAAATGTTGCATGAAAATTTCATTAGCAGTGCTGGTATATGTTCTAAGTATGTAAGCCGTATATTCGTTATGTAATCGTGCAACTAACAAGGAGGAATGTGTCGTCTGTTCGCAATAATAATGCATTCGCAATTACTTGTCTAAGTTACCTATGTTCTTGACTGGATGGTTAGTTAGCTTTAAAACATAGTTGCATGTTAACAGTTTCTCAGTGTGACAAATTGTACAAGTGGTGTGAAGTGAAAATTGCAAAGACAAAGTTAAAAAGCAGATTATCTGTCAATAAATGGTTTTACATGAGAAATGTGGTGTAAACCTTTACTCTTCCTAGTACGCAGAGTTTCAACTTCAACGCAATTATCATGTGGTATACGTCGGATTCTGTAAGGTCCATTGTAAACTAGAAAGAATTTGTGACTCAAGTGTTTCTTCTTATGTGACAATGAATGAGCTTTAATGAGAACTTTCTGACCAATATATAATTTCTTTGCATTTGCTTTACCGTGTAGTTTTCTCCTTTTGTCTGCTGCAGATTTTATATTTTTAAGAGCCAAATCAATTATGTCTTTGTGTCGAAGTTTACGTGTATTCGGGAAAGGTACAAGCTCTCTGATTCTGTTCGGAGGTTCTACATTCTTCAGTACAAGAGTAGGTGGTAAAGCAGTGGAATCATGAGGCATTTCATTCAGCACATTTTGAAATAAGTGTAAATATCTGTCCCAATGCTGATGCTTTCTGTGACAATAAAGTCTGCAAAGCTTATTGATTTCTTTCATAATCCGTTCAGACGGGTTACAATGTGGTGAATACAATGAAATAAAAACAGGTTTGATTTTATGATTCCGAAGCATGCGTAACCAAACAGCAGATCTGAATTGCGGTCCGTTATCTGAAATGACTTTACTAACGTGTCCCACTTCACGTAAGAAATTTTTAACAAAGGCGTTGGATACAGACCGTCCAGTGGCTTTACGTAACGGAGTGAAAGAAACAAATTTTGAAGTAAGTTCAACAGCGACTAGAACGTACGAAAATCCATTCGATGTTGTGACAAGGGGTCCCAAGAGATCAACAGCAGCAAATTCTTTTAATTTGGAAGGAATAATAGGAAACAACGGAGCACGATGTGAGATAGTAGATGGTTTCGCCTTTTGACAAAGTTTACAAATAGACAAGACTCTTCGAATTCGCTTTTCCATATTGTTAAAATAACAAGTCGTTCGAAGAATATGATAACATTTTCGTGGGCCAAAATGTGCGTAGCTGAAATGAATGTACCAAATGAGCTTATTAACAAAATCGTCTGGAATGCAAAGTACCCATAGCTTGTCATCAACAGTGCAGCGTTTGAAGAGTATGTTGTTTCTAACCAGGTAATAATGCCGAATCTGAGTGTGTGTCTTTTCATGCCATTTACTTTTGATATCTTTCCAAATCGGATCTTTATCTTGTTCATGAGCAATGTCCTTTAAAGATGTGGTGATGAAGTTTTCAAAGGCGACTTTCTGAATGTAAAGAATACTGAAATTTTTCTCGAGGTTGCCTTCTGTGTTACTTTTCTCAAGCCCAGCCGGTGCGCGTGACAGCGCGTCCGCAACAATGTTCTCCTTGCCGGGAATGTAGACTATTGTGAAGCGGAATTCTTGCAGAAACAATGCCCAACGTTTTAACCTATCATGATTTAATTTTGAAGACATAAGAAACTGTAATGCACGATGATCACTGTATACTTTTACGTGCTTACCAGAAAGAAAGAAACGAAATTTGTTAAATGCCCAAACGATAGCTAAAGCTTCTAATTCAGTAACGGAATAATTTTTTTCAGATTTTGTTAGCACTCGGCTAGCAAAAGCAATGGTTTTCTGTATGGTAGTGTCATTTTCTATGGCTTCTTGAAATAAATGGGCACCAAGACCAACTTTGGAAGAATCCGTGCTAAGGCAGAAATCTTGTGACAGATCTGGATGAGCTAGTATTGGCGCGTGAAGTAACGCTTCTTTCAAAGAATTGAATTCCAACTGTGCTTGTTCGTCCCAGTTCCAAATAGTATTTTTTCCAGTGAGAGAACAAAGTTTTGGTGTAACTAGAATTTGCATATTCAGAAAACGACGGTAAAAATTTACGAGACCTAGAAAACTGCGGACTTGTTTTTTTGTGGATGGAACTGGAATGGCTCTAATTGCTTCTAACTTTTCAGGATCCGGCTGAATGCCTTCAGAAGAAATAATATGTCCCAAAAACTTCACCTTCGTCCTACCGAATTCAGACTTTTCCAAGTTAACTGTAATTCCAGATTCTGCAAAAATACGTAACAAACTGTTGAGTATGCGGTTATGTTGTTCCCATGAAGCTTCTGCTATTAGAATATCGTCCACATATAAGGTGATGTGACGTTTTAAGAACTCAGGTAATATGGAATTTAACCCGCGAATGAATGCTGCTGAAGAAATGTTCAAACCAAAAGGAAGTTTCCGAAACTGATAACAAACGCCGAAACAAAGGAAAGCTGTGTATTTTCTACATTCTGGATGAAGTTCGATCTGATAAAAGCTGGATCTGAGATCAATGGAAGACAACACTTTTACACCATTAAAATTTTGAAGAAGTTCTTCCATCGTCTGCGGCCTGTCTGTTTCAGGAATAATGATAGTATTGATTTGTCTCGAATCTAAGACAAGTCTGATCGATCCATTTTTCTTCTCAACAACATGTAACGGATTGTTGTATGAGCTTGCTGCAGGCTCAATAATGCCCTCGTCAAGCATAGATTGTATTTCTGTTCTAACACGGTCCCTATAATGTGCTGGAATTACGTATGGTCTAACACAAAATTTAGTATGCTCACGAACACGAAATTGGTATTGAAACCCCTTGATTGTTCCTGTTTTGTGAGTAAAAACTGTGGAATGTGCTTGTAAAATCTCAAAAAGGTCCTGCCTATCAGTGTCATTACAATTCTCAATTGTCTGAATTTTATTCTGAATTAACTCATTAATTTCAAATATGCCGTCGATGTCATCCCTGTCAGTACTTGCAGAGTGATTGTTAGTGTCTAGTTCCGTAGAAAATTCCGAACTGTTATCTAACAGAAGGTAAAGCCGATTAATTTCCTCATCATGGTTTGAGAGCCAGTCTTCAAATTTCAAAGCTATTGACATACCTTCTTTCTCTAAACTTATTTCAGCATCGTGAAAGCTTAAAATTGCTTTGTATTCATTCAAAAAGTCTACTCCCAGTATAATTTCCGTCGACAATAATGGAACAATAAGAAAGTTCATAGAGAAGCTGTGGCTTTGGCAAAAGAATTCTAAATTGGTTTGTTGGCGTACATCTACACTTTTTCCAAAGATTGCACCTTGTAATTTAATCTTACGTAACGGAAGTGTGGGGCAATCGTTCGATTTGTTGCATTTGCTAAAAGCTGTTTCACTAATTACTGAAATGGGACTGCCAGAGTCAAGTACTGCCGTAAATTTTACGTCATTTACAGTAATGTGAATCACAGGATATGCAATGTTGTTATGTTTTACGTCGTGTTCCTGGAGTAAGATGTCCCTAATGTCTTCCATTTTTACGTAATTACTAGCTACGGCAGCTCCGTCGTCAGTTTCATAAGTACATATTGTCGCTGCCAGCGGAGTGAGTCATTGCCTATTGTCTCTTTGTTGGCGCGCGTCGTTATTGGGATTTGGAGACCTAACTTCTACAAATTCATCGTGACGAGAGTGCTCTGCTCTGTTTAAATTTCGCCAGTTCTGATGCAATTCAGGTCTGTCGTTACGATCATATCGTCTGTCGTCATGTCGGTAGTTTACATAGTTTCTTGTTTGTCGGTCATGTGGTGGAGAATTTCTGCCTGAGTCGTAACTGCGTGCTGGACCGTTGCGTCTAAAGTTATTCTGTCTCCCTTGATAATAGTTATATTGGTTCCCATATTGTCTGTTTCTCTGATTGTCTCTGTGATAGTCATTACCGCGGAAAGGTGATCTTTCCCTGTAACTATTACTCTGCCAGTGGTTGTCATATGGGTGGTGTCTGTTTTGGTCACGATTTACGTTGTAAGAATAGGTTTGTCGTGGCCATTTATTGTTTCTGTCGTCACGGAATTGTGACGGATGTGACCTATAGTGATTGTTTTCCTGTTTTCGCATCCCGAGACTGTCTGTGTCAATTTCCAGTTCTTGTAACAGTCCCTGAAAAGCTTCAATGTCGTCTTTGCAACGTCCTGCCAAAATAATATGTCGTAAATGTTCAGGCAGTTTGATTAAGCAAATGCGGATGAGTTCTGAGGGGCTGTATGGGTTTGACAGGTACTGATTCTTGTGCAACATGTCTTCAAAATATTTGACAAGACTGGAAAATTCAGATTGTTCAAAGTGTTTCATCATCATGATGCTATGTTTTACGCGATCTTGTGTAGCTTGTGACCAATATGCTGAGAGGAAGGCGTGGTAAAATTCTCCTTCACTGTGACAATCGTGAATGACCGATCGCATTCTTACAGCTGGTTCATTCTCTAAGTAGCCACACATAAATTCTAACCTGTGCTCCAGTGACCAGTTGGGAGGGAAACAATGAGAGAATTGATGGAGCCATGCTTGTGGATGAATGTCGTTGCCAGAATTCTTAAATGTTTTGAATTTACGTGTAGTAATGAACAGCTTATAGTCAAAATCATCGTGTCGGCGAGTAGCATATCGTGTCGGCGGTTCCATCTCAAAATTCGGTGTACCTTGCCAATTTCTTTCATAATTACCGAAATGCCCTGTGTTATTATTTTGTGGCTTTTGCGTATTTCTAAGTTCCTCTTCCCGTGTTGGAGCGCGAGTGTCCTCTGAAATACGTAATTCTTGTATTACCTGTGTCAGCTGATCTTGTACTTCCCGCATTTCTCTTTTGTACTGTGTGTTGATTTGATTTTGATTTTGTTTGAATTTTCTAATTTGTTCATACTCTTCTGTGTCAGTGAAGGCTATGGGTCTTGTATCATTCAGATCATCATCTACCTTTGTAGATAAGTTAGTGACCTGATCCGAAAGTTCGGCTACTTTCTCTGATAATGAACTAATTTCCCCCATGTGTCTTTCTACTGTGTCCTTTAAGTTTTCCTGAGTTTTTGCAAGTTGCGTAACCGAATCGGTAGATGCAACTGAGTCAATTTTAGCTTGCAAGGTCTCATGATTTTCATGAACAATAGTTTGCAGTTCTTTTATGGCTGCTTCGTGATTCTGTAATGTATTTTCATGCCGCGAAAAAATAGGTTGGAAATGCTCACAAATTTGTGTTTTTACATCATTACAGACTTTCTGACATTTCGATTCAATGTTATGTAATTCAGTAGTTAAATCTTCACGTGTTTGTTCAAGTGTGGTGTCTAACTTTTGAAGCTTTTGCTGTGTTTGTCTCTGATTTTGTTCCATTGTGTCTAACTTTTGAAGATTTTGTTCCACTGTGTCTAACTTTTTAAGATTTTGTTCCACTGCGTCTAACTGTTGCTGTGTTTGTCTCTGGTGTTGTTCCATTGTGTCTAACTTTTGAAGATTTTGTTCCATTGTGTCTAACTTTTGAAGATTTTGTCCCATTTGTCTCTGATTTTGTTCCATTTGTTGCATTAATTGCAATAATAATGTATTAGTGTCTGGAATCTGTTTCTCTATGCTTTTTGGCAGTGGATTTTCACCGGCAACATTCACATTTTGACAAGCAGAAAATGTGTCTTGACTCATTTGAGAAAACGGTGAGGACGCAAAACCTGAATCTACAGTATTTGCAAAATTGTGTCCTATCATTTCGGATTCCTGAGGCGAGCTGTTGCCGACCGATCGATCGATAATGCTTCCCTGTTCACTACCTGTTTGACTGGCTACACCATTGTTTGACGCCCGCTCCATTTCCCTATGCACAGTTACCAAATTACTACTTTGAACATTAGTTAACTCATTACATGGTGGGGCCAACACACTGCTTTCGTCTTCACTGTCATTTCTTAGTTTACTTTGAAGCCGAGTGTTACGTTTTTCACACGCCATTATTGTCACAATATTTCACACGATAACACAGAAAAGCACAATTTGAAGAGCAAAAATAAGAGAACACATTAACATAGCACTGAAAATAATATCTAGTTAATTGCAGCTGCGAAATACTTGGTGCAAATCTACATGCATGCCACAACTGTTTTACAGTACAACAATGAAAGGCTGCAACTACAAAGGAGATTCCCTCTACAATTACGCACTAGCAATAAACAAAATCTACACTAATTACACAAACTACAAGAAAAAAAATCAGAAGATTCCAGTGAGGTATCCTAGGCTAAGGGTCGACATATGAAACGTCCCCTTACAAACATTATACATATGAAACGTCCACTTACAACAATTATACAAGCCTGTGCTTAACCTGACACACAATATTATTTAGCGCAACGCAATCTGACTTTCAATAACCCCTACAAAACAATGGCCCTGACTAACTTTAACCTATACCTTTTACAAATCACTTACCTCACAAAAATCTTCGCTACTCAAGCTACTGCAAAACAGCGAGCGCCACTACTGCCAGCTAAATAAAAGATTCAAACTACTGAAGGTACTAACTACTGATAGGGATAGTTAGCAAATGAAAGATATTAATAGAGAACAAACAATGTATTTACCTTAATATTCATAATTGACATTCAGTCTTACAGATTATCAAAACTCCGCCATCTCTCTCCCCACGTCCACCACTGCTGGCGGCTCACCTCCAACTGCCCAACGCAATCTGCTGTTCACATCCAGCTATAGCAGTTCATGACAACAATGGCAAGCAACAATGCAAACTAGCCACATACTGCACACAGCACAGCCAGTGATTTTCATACAGAGCGCTACGTGGCATTACCCATATAAAAATCTAAACAGCCTACTTACAACTTGCTATCTGAAATACACAAAAGGCTTTCCGGAATGTTTCCAGTGAATGAGGGCTGTAGGAGTATAATCTAGAGGTTCTATTTGCTAAAGTATTTTATTCTTTTGCAAACCTTAACTATTTGCGATATTATGTTCGTGTATAAGTTCTTAGTGTTTTTGTTTTGCATGTTAGTATTCCGGTTGTTAAGGCTTTATTTATGATTGTCATTTTTTTATTTGTAGTTCACTGTTGCTATTTGAGTTTACATATTGTCATTTTGTTATATGGAGATAGTGAGTGGAGCTACGGATGCTAGAAAATGAAGTGACAAGTGGAGAAATCGGAGCACTTCAACAATTTTTTCTGTTTGAGTTCAGTAGACGATGGCATTAGCGGAGGCAGCCACAAACATTTGCGTCGTGTATGGGGATAAGACCATTGCGCAGAGCACACCAAGAAAATATGGTTTATCGTTTTAAGGACGATCATTTTGACATTAGTGGCGCTTCACGTTCAGGAAGACCTTCTGGGTTGGATGAAGATGGGTTAAACGCTTTAATCCATAATGATCCACGTCAGTATACTCAATAACTGGCAAATATGATGAACTGTGATGATGTCACCACTGTCCGACATTTGCATACAGTGAAGAAGGTTCAAACATCGGGTGTACGGGCACCGCATGCTCTAAGCCAAAATCACAAAAGTCAGCGGCTCGCCATATGTGTATCGCTGCTTGCTCGTTACCAATTGGCTCGTGAACAACACCGACCATTCCTATCCTATGTCTTTATTTGCGAAGAGATGGTGTCCTTTTATTTGCAAAGAGATGGTGTCCTTTTGCTAACACAAGGAAAAGGAAGGAATAATTGAGACAATACAAAGCAGCAGCTCATCCTACATTGATCTGCGCGCATCCACAAAAAATTATGTTATGCATTTGATGCACAGGGTGCCGCCAACTGCAGGTGGTGGCTCATGTCGGTACCAATGGTGTGTGTCACTTCGGATCAGAAGAGATTCTCTCTGGTTTCGAGCGGCACACAGAAGTGGTAAAGGCTGCCAGTCTTGCTTGCAAGAGGAAAGCAGAGCTGACCATTTGCAGCATAGTCGACAGGACCGATTGCGGACCTCTGGTACAGAGCCGAGTGGAGGGTCTGAATCAGAGGCTCAGACGGTTCTCCGACCGTGTAGGCTGCAGATTCCTCGACTTGCGCCAAAGGGTGGTTGGGTTTCGGGCTCCGCTGTGTAGGTCAGGTGTCCACTACACGCAGGATGCGTCTACACGGGTAGCAGGGACTGTGTGGCGTGGACTGGGCGGTTTTTTTAGATTAGAGGGTCTCGGAAAAACACAAGAAGGGCTTCAGTCACCTCAAGGGCTTCAGTCACCTCAAATTCAGCCATCTTACCGCAAAAATGATTATTCTCAACAAACCATAAGGATATTGGTACTTTATACTTCTTATTTGGAGCGTGAGGGTGCAGGATGAACACAGGAAAAACGTAGATACAGGAACCATAGGTATAACAGTTATAAATTGTCGTAGCTGTGTTGGGAAAGTACCAGAGCTCCAAGCGCTAATACAAAGCATTGATGCTCAAATCGTTACAGGCACTGAAAGCCGGCTAAAGCCGGATATAAGCTCAGCCGAAATTTTTACGAAGAACCTAACGGTGATCCGAAAGGATAGGCTAAACACGGTTGGCGGTGGCGTGTTTGCTGTGTCAGAAACAGTTTATCTTGTCGCGAAATTGAAGTAGATACTTTGTGTGAGTTAGTATGGGTAGAATAAAATAATAATTGGAACCTTTTACCGACCTCCCAATTGAGATGATATAGTTGCTGAAAGGTTCAAAGAGAACTTGAGTTTGATTTCAAACACGTACCCGACTCAGACGATAATAGTTGGTGGTGACTTTAATTTACCCTCGATATGTTGGCGAAAATACATGTTTAATTCCGGAGATACCCATAAAATATCATCCGAAATTGTGCTAAACGCATTCTCTGAAAATTATTTGGAGCAGTTACTTCTTGAGCCCACGCTAATAGTAAACCGTTGTAAAACACACACTTGAGCTCTTAGCAACAAATAATCCTGAGTTAATAACGAGCATAAAAACCGATTCAGGGATTAGTGAACAAAGGGCTGTCGTAGCAAGACTGAATAATTTAATCCCCAAATCCTCGAAAAATAAGCGAAAAATACACCTATTCAAAAAAGCAGATTAAAATTCACTTGACGCCTTCCTGAGAGACACTCATTCCAAATTAATTATATAAGTGCAGACCAGATGTGGCTTAAATTAAAAGAAATAGTATCGGCAGCAATTGAGAGATTTATACCAAATAAATTAACAAACGACGGAGCTGATCGTCCTTCGTACACAAAACGGGTTAGAACACTGTTGCAGAAACAACGAAACAAACATGCCAAATTTAAACAGACGCAAAATCCCCAGGATTGGCGATCTTATACAGAAGCTCAAATTTAGTACGGACTTCAATGATAGATAACTATAACAGTTTCCACAACGAAACTCTGTCTAGAAACCTGGCAGAAAACCCAAAGAGATTCTGGTCGTATGTGAAGTATGTTAGCGGCAAAAAACAACCAATGCCTTCTCTGCACGATAGCAATGGAGATACTATAGAAGACAGTGCTGCTAAAGCAGAGGTACTAAACACAGCCTTTCGAAATGACATCACAAAAGAAGACGAAGTAAATATTCCAGAATTCGAATCGAGAACAGCTGCCAACATGAGTAACGTAGAAGTAAATATCCTCGCAGTAGTGAAGCAACTCAAATCACTCCTTTCGGAGTATTAGCTCCGTACTTAACAATCATTTACAACCGGCCGCTCGACGAAAGATCTGTACCCAAAGATGGATAGTTGCACAGGTCACACCAATATTCAAGAAAGGTAGTAGGAGTAATCCACTAAATTACAGGCCCGTATCGTTAATGTCTATATGCAGCAGGATTTTAGAACATATATTCTTTATATATTTCTGACGTTCCCCAAGGTAGTGTTATAGGCGCTTTGCTGTTCCTTATGTATATAAATGATTCGGGAGACAATCTGAGCAGCCGTCTTCGGTTGTTTGCAGATGACGCTGTCGTTTATCGACTAATAAAGTCATCAGAAGATCAAAACAAACTACAAAACGATTTAGAAGAAATGTCGGAATGGTGCGAAAAGTGGCAGTTGACCTTAAATAACGAAAAGTGTGAGGTCATCCACACGAGTGCTAAAAGGAAATCGTTAAACTTCGGTTACACGATAAATCGGTCTAATCTAAAAGCGGTAAATTCAACTAAATACCTAGGTATTACAATTACGAACAACTTAAATTGGAAGGAACACGTAGAAAATGTTGTGGGGAAGGCTAACGAAAGATTGCGTTTTATTGGCAGGAGACTTATAAAATGTAACAGACCTACTAAGGAGACTGCCTACACTACGCTTGTCCGTCCTCTTTTAGAATACTGCTGCGCTGTGTGGGATCCTTACCAGATAGGACTGACGGAGCACATCGAAAAAGTTCAAAGAAAGGCAGCACGTTTTGTATTATCGCGAAATATGGGAGAGAGTGTCACGGAAATGATACAGGATTTGGGATGGACATCATTAAAAGAAAGGCGTTTTGAAATTCCAGTCACCAACTTTCTCCTCCGAATGAAAAAAAAATTTTGTTGACACCTACCTACATAGGGAGGAACGATCACCACGATAAAATAAGGGAAATCAGAGTTCCTACGGAAAGATATAGTTTTTCAATCTTTTCGCGCGCTATACGAAATTGGAATAATAGAGAATTGTGAAGGTGGTTCGATGAACCCTCTGCCAGGCACTTAAATGCGATTTGCAGAGAATCCATGTAGATGTAGATGTAGATGTAGATGTAGATGTAGATGAACAGCGACGATTTGGTGTACTACAAATTGCTTCCCGGAAATGTGACCATCACTGGTGACATTTATTGTCAACAACTGAGACGCCTTCTTGCAGACGCAGTGCTAGAACAACGACCAGGATGACAGCGTGAGGTGATGCTACTCCACAATAACGCCCGCCAGCATTCTGTTAGACTGACAAAAAACTCGATACAGGAGTTGAGTTGGGAAGGTATCCCGCACCCACCTTTTTCACCTGATCTTACCCCTTGGATTTTCAACTTCTCTGCTCTCTGTCGAACAACCTTCAAGGAATTTAGTTTCCGGATGAAAATACGGTCCGAGCAGGGCTCGACGAGTTCTTCGCCTCAAAACTATGTCATTTCTACAATCGCGGAATCGAAAAGCTAGTACAGCGTTGGCAGACTGTTGTGAACAGTGAAGGAGAATATACACTCCTGGAAATGGAAAAAAGAACACATTGACACCGGTGTGTCAGACCCACCATACTTGCTCCGGACACTGCGAGAGGGCTGTACAAGCAATGATCACACGCACGGCACAGCGGACACACCAGGAACCGCGGTGTTGGCCGTCGAATGGCGCTAGCTGCGCAGCATTTGTGCACCGCCGCCGTCAGTGTCAGCCAGTTTGCCGTCGCATACGGAGCTCCATCGCAGTCTTTAACACTGGTAGCATGCCGCGACAGCGTGGACGTGAACCGTATGTGCAGTTGACGGACTTTGAGCGAGGGCGTATAGTGGGCATGCGGGAGGCCGGGTGGACGTACCGCCGAATTGCTCAACACGTGGGACGTGAGGTCTCCACAGTACATCGATGTTGTCGCCAGTGGTCAGCGGAAGGTGCACGTGCCCGTCGACCTGGGACCGGACCGCAGCGACGCACGGATGCACGCCAAGACCGTAGGATCCTACGCAGTGCCGTAGGGGACCGCACCGCCACTTCCCAGCAAATTAGGGACACTGTTGCTCCTGGGGTATCGGCGAGGACCATTCGCAACCGTCTGCATGAAGCTGGGCTACGGTCCCGCACACCGTTAGGCCGTCTTCCGCTTATGGGAAAACGCTACGAACTTACGCACCAGCCTGATATAGTGACCGAGTTACTATGAAACCATAAGACTGCACATCAGTTATGTGGGTAACTGTTCCTTCACGTATGTCATAAGTTGAAATTCTGGTAATGTCGCCTCTAACGAATACTGTACAAGCGACTTCATCTCTGCGTGGTTACTGCAGCCTATATCCGTTTCAGCCTACCTTTTTAAGTAGTTATGCCCTACGCTTCCCTCATTACCAAACTAACTATTCCTTCAGGCCTACCGATATGTCGTATTAACCTATCCCTTCTAAGGTCTGATAAATTGGTGGAAGTGTATCTCATCTCAGAGACAAATGAGGTCCCATGAATTTCTTTTTCCACAGAAATAGTACTCAAGAAACATAAAGAGACTTTGACAAAGGTTAGTGGTCGCCAAAGTAATAACTGTGGTTTTCGAGACGTGGCCGCAAAGCAAGCTCAGCGTAATTAGCGATAATGTGTTTTCCGTTTTTTCTTTGTCTCCACTGTGCAATGCCTTGTAAAATGGCCAGAGTTAGATTACATCCTATTTTTGCTCACAGCTGATGTATACCCCTATAAACAATAGTGCGCACTGTAGCCTTTTACAAACCCATGCGAACGATGCATGCTTATGAAGTCTGACAGATGAATAATTACCTCACCGCTCGCAGTCAGATTACTGATGACATCAAGAACTCGGATAAAACCTCCTGACAGCAGCTTTATCACTATGCATTGTCAAAGATATTCTATTAATTAACAGATATATCAATCATTGGAACTGTATATTCGTATGTAACATTTTCAGTAATCTGAGACAATATATTCCAATATCCAGAGCATTCCTCTCCGAGTAGTGGGTGATAATAACTGAAACACTTCATCCACCTTAACATTATTTCCCGGTATACACATGTAATTAACACTTTGCGCCCTCCCTCCTTACAGCATTATTAGATTTTATGGCTTCTTAAATTTAACTTCAACTGCTCGGTCTGATGGAACTAGAACTTATGCGTTTGAATAAGAATTAGCCAAAAGTTGGCAACGCGCGACCATATGAATGAGAGGTACACATATTAGGAGAATGATTACGAAAGATGTATATATATCATAGGAAATGACTGTTTGGTATATTTGACAGTTTAAGTGAAAGATTTATTACTGTGAGCAATTTTGTGAGGCTGAAGACATGAGGGATAACGTATTATTTGGCTGCCACAGATTGTGTTATTGAGCAGAGCTCATGCGAGCGAAGGAGTCGGAAACAGTTATCGACCTGAGAGCGAGATATAGTGTTGTGTCGTGGCAGAGTGAAAAACTTGGATGGCGGATGTACCGCACAAAGAACAGACATACTCCCTGATACATAACTGAGGAAGACGATTTTATTTGAAAAAAAGGTCATCTGCAGTGAGTTATTTTGCTGCAAGAGTTTTGTTTTTAACAATATCTACTTTTTGTTGTCCAGCGTGAACAATCAGTCATGTGTTCATTATTTTGCTTAGCTTCCTTCCCCCACTGTTAGTTAAAATATTCCAGTCAGAAAGGCAAAGAGTAAAGTTTAATTTACGAAAATGGAATAAAGGAGGATGAGGTAGTTGCCGCGCAGTGGTTTATTTCAGATACATGCAGTTCGGCACTTCACTTTCTTGCTGCGTGCCGACAGAGAAGAGACAAGGTACCCATTGCAAGGTAACAACCTTTTTTGGGGCCTAAATGAACCTTTTGAGAGACAATTTGGGACAATATTCATTTACAAAATTCCATATGAGATGAGTTGGTGCGTTTATCCAACAGGGAATATTTTTGTTACTCAACAGTTAGCTATTGTGTGTGATTGTTTCATCAGATAGCCATTCTATGTATTGTTTATAACTATTGTTTATGTTCAGTCTCATTTACAGATAGTCAGATGCAATTTAGATAAACTGATATCGAATACATCAACAGTAATTTCTATAGTTATGTTCGTATTTAAAAATAGGGAAGTAAAGGCGATTGTAGATCAGAATACATGGGAATTTAAAAGTACTTGCTTTCACATTGCTAGCTGGAGGTATTGTCACATAGTTTCCTAAGTCTACAGCCAAATAAGTTTCACACATAACTACCGTGATTTATCATAACATAGTCTACCGGGTAACATATCATTTTCGATGGAATGCCCTCCACTCTAATACTTTCTAGTGTGGTGTTCCAAACAACTGTATTACCATTTCTTCCTCAACTACACCTCTATTATTCGGCCTAGTATCATCCACAGTTCACAACTGCTATAGGATTAAACAGAATTCAACAAAAACCACTGGACAGTACAGTATTGGCAGGAAGAACTCACGTGACTGAGAAAAACTCCCAGAACGACGATCCAGCCCCAGCCGCCGTCAGGGGGCACCAGCTCGTACTGAGGCGTCGATGATGCCGTCATCTCTGCCGCATCTGTAACAACACGGAAACGACGATGTAATTTATGTTCACTTTGGCCTTCAGGAATGCAACACTCGCTCAGGCGGACAAGATGGAACAGAAACTGATGGCTGTTGTCGAATGATTGGCCCAGTGGTTCTAAATCATGATAATGAGGTGGTGAATTGATTGCTGTCCCATCTAAGCATACAGGTTAGTTTTCCCCCAAGTGTCTGTAGAGGAAACGCAGGTTCGGACTTTTAGAGCACCCTCTTGGCTGGTGGCGGGATTATATTATAATTGACAAAAGAACATATGTTCAAAATGGCTCTGAGCACTATGGGACTTAACATCTGTGGTCATCAGTCCCATAGAACTTAGAACTACTTAAACCTAACTAACCTAAGGACATCACACACATCCATGCCCGAGGCAGGATTCGAACCTGCGACCGTAGCAGTCACGCGGTTCCGGACTGAGCGCCTTAACCTCGAGACCACCGCGGCCGGCAGAACATATGTTTTACGCTTCGGTAATTAATAAATACAAAATGAAAACTTAAAATAAATAAATAAATAAATAAACACAGAAAGATGAATACCTGAGATCAGACCTAAATTCAGTTAGTAATTACTATTATTTACAAACAGGCGTCCTATTAGTGCACTTCTTCATACTTCAAACTAATCAGTCTGTTGCACATCAACATTTCTGCACTGGATAACTTATTGTTCGCCCTGTAGCAGTTTGAGGGTTCACGATTGCCACTTCTTCCTTACTGTTTATGGAAAGAATGTCTGGATGACTCGGAAATGTGAAAGATGGTGACGGTCCATGTGGATGTAAGAAACTAACCGTGATTTCATCTTTCTCCTGATTTTTTTCAAGTACACAGGTTAACTACCAGCGTCCACTATAATCACAAGCAACATATCCTTTTATGTCTTTGATCGGTATTGTATCACTGTCAGAAAATGCCACCAGTTCAATTTTACTATCATCAGAGTTTTGTTATTATTTTGTGCTTGCTAAAAGGAATAAAAGTGTGAAGTTTTTGTGTCCCTACAGTTTTGCAGCATTTCTCAAATCTCTCCATAAGTTTCATTTCTTCATTTTTGTGATCTTCTTCAGTAGCATACTTGAAGTTCATTCCTTCTATGTTATCCTTGGCAAACATATAAAGTTGTTTTGGTGTCATTATTTGATCACTGTATTGCCGTTGCATATTTGCTCGAGCTGCAAGTCGTTTAACTGTTCCACCAACACCATCACTAGCTCCCTTCCTATGCGAGGATGCTGAAAAATGCCATGCAGCTTCAGTTTGGAAATCTTCTTCATGATGGCACAGGTTGATAAAGTTCTTCCTATTTTTATAATGAGTTGCTGCTCCAGAGAAATAATATATTTTTCTTGGTTTTCTACCGAATTTAACAGTCAGGAAGTCCATCAAGTATGATTGGAACAAATTCACAGCAACAGTGCCATGTGTTAGGCATTCTGATATGATTACAAGACTTGTGTGCTCGAGTTTGTTCCCATCCTTGTAATAAGCAACAATGGGATTAATCGTTGCTTGCATGTTTGTCCAGTGATAGCCTTGAACTTCGTCCTGGATGACAAACGAGTAATTATCAGAAAAGTCACAGATCGCTAAGACCTCGCCTTCTTTAACTTCATTTCTCAGTCTCTTTTGGAACATTGATTGTTGACTAGCAACAAATGAATGTCATGTAAGCGATTTTAATTTATCAAAAAAACAATCAATAAAGTTGTCAGACGATTATGATTGTTTCTAGAGACGTGTGATCAACGGAAACCCATTGCTGATAAGTTACATTATCAATATCATTAGTATTCAGCAAATCTTGTAAATATGTCTTGAATGTTTCTCGGCCAGGGCAGAATTTACATTCACCAAAATGACAAGCAGGTAATGACGGATTACATACAACTCTTGCAATGCAGTCTTTGTAAGTATTTATTGGATTATCTTCATCGTTTGTCGGCTGAGGAATGTTACATCCAGTCAGCATGAGTTTGAAGTTTTGATGGGTAGTACACAGTATGTGTACCACTACTTGCAGCTAAAACACAATTTTTGTGATGTAGGTCTACAAACTTCGAAAATCCAATGTGGAACTCTGGACGGTTGTCTTTAAAGTTCGCGTAAATTTCTTTCAAATTACTTAAAACTAGCCGTTTTTGTACTTGCAGTTTTTCTCTGTGGATTACAGCACAAAGCTGAAATTTTAGGCATTTTATATTTCTCAAGTGAACAAACTCATTAAAAAAATGTTTTTGAAGTTGAATGCCCCAGCTTTCTATATTCAATACTACACAATATTACTTCTCTATTCTTTCACTTCCTGTAAAAAAAAATTTCATTATGTTAATAGTATGCAAACATTAGCTGGTTGTAGGCATACAAACTTACAGATTCTTATGAGGTTTGTACAAAAGTACCTTTAAGCTAGATTCAAAACACATTTCAGAGTTAATCACATAATTTCACTAGAGCTGCCTCACAACAAAAGAACGTGTGGGTCACTTTCAACAATGGGTGAAAATTGCTGACAATATCAACCAGAGATAAAATACTGAATAGATTGCAGATAGTAACACCAAAGAATCATTTTATATATAATCTTTAATATGAGAGATGGCTTCCTTTTTTTCCCGTTGTTTTACAGCTATTAATAAATAGTTAGCATCGAAGTTTAATAAGCAGTTATTCATTTCAAAAGTACGATTTGTGGACCATGAAACAAAATCTAACACTGTAATATTTTCATGTGTAGCAAAATAATAGAAATTCACCTATCTGACTGTGATTTTGGAGAATCGTGGTAAACATAAAATTGCTTTTGATTGTGATCCCATGCTCATCCCAAGTTGAAACTTTCAGAATATGTATATGTAAAGTTTATTTTTCACATCTATTTTTTTGAGAGTTTTAAAAATACAGCTTTTCAATATTCGGTAAATTGATGTTTGGTATCAAATAAAAACTCTTTAAAAGAGCTTTCCAATGAAGTAAATTTTATTGTTCTAGCTTAATTAGAACACGAGTTATAAAGAAAACAACATTGTTCAGCGAGTCAAAAATTTGTCATTTTTAAAATTTTTGAAAATCCATTAGTCGGTAACTTTTTATCAGAAAAATGTGAAAAAGTTAACTTCTGCTACTATTTATGAGTACTATAGGCATACTTAATTTCATTTAAATCCAAGAGGGTAAGGTTGAAAACGATGGTTTCATTTGTTGATTTGACGTGGAATGACCCGCATTTACAGTATATGACTTAAGAACTGACGTGACCAAAAGTCGAGCAGGACAAATGACAACAGATGAAACGAAAGTTGTGGAGGAATGGGAAAACTGTTTCGCAAATCTCTTGAATGTGGACGACACCATCAGCAGCGTTGCGACAGCAGTATCTGAAGAAGAAGTGGAAGAACTGTACAGAGAAGACGGAGTAACAACGGCAGCTGCAGATAATGAACTGCTGGGGATTGAAGAAGTAGACGAAGCCTTAAAAATGATGGAGAGAAGAAAGGCACCAGGAATAAATTGCTTCCCTGCAGAGATGCTGAAAGAGGGAAGAGAGATCCTGCAAGAGACTGTACGCCCTAATCTGTTTAATTTGGAGGAGAGGATCCAGACAGAATGGAAGCACTCTGTCATTTGCAGAATACTAAATAAAGGAGACCCAATGAGATTAAGCAACTATAGGGGAATTAAACCACGATAAATAAGACCGCTTCAGCTGTATGACAAATCTTTATTTCTGATACAACTAGTTTCGCAGCATTAAACCCACGTATTCAGGGATCCAGATTTATACTTCATTCCAAACGTTGTTGAAGATGTGGATCTAACGCCACGAAACTAGTTGGATCAGAAATAAAGATTTATCATACAGCTGAAGCAGTCTTG
Source organism: Schistocerca cancellata (assembly GCF_023864275.1). Classification (NCBI taxonomy): domain Eukaryota; kingdom Metazoa; phylum Arthropoda; class Insecta; order Orthoptera; family Acrididae; genus Schistocerca; species Schistocerca cancellata. The sequence goes on along the minus strand of NC_064631.1, from coordinate 171,017,176 downwards.
TTCATCATAGCTCAATTCGACAGTACAAAATTTGGTGCCACAGAGGAATTACCTTACTATGCACAACATACATGATCCTTCGCACGATGAAGCAGGTAATAGGATACGTCGAGGAAGTACTTAGATTCCTACAAGCAGGTTTTAGGGAGGGAAAATCAACCGTAAACCAACAACATATACTAAGGCAAATGCTATTAGACAGCTGGGAATTTCGCAGAGATGTTCATTGTTCCAAGATGCGTATGGTAGTGTAAAGAGGCAAGCAATATGGCAAGAACTGGAAAGGGCGCAGATTCCCAGGAAACTAATAAAACTAGCACAAGCACGTATTCAAGAGACAAAAATCACAAAGAAGGTGAATGCAAAGACATCAGAGAAATTCAATGTGAAGTGAGTGCAACAGAGAGACTGCCTCCCCCTCCTTCTCGTTATGCCGGTTCTGGAAAGAGCACTGAGAAAGGTAGCAAGCCTGGAGACAGGAATGCCGCCACGTAGAAGTTTCAAGACTGTGCTGAATGTTTTAGTTTATAGCAGTGAATGAGCAAGATGTGGTTAAGATGACAAGAATGTTAATGGGAGAGGCAATGAGGTCTGGCTTGAGGATGAATATGAATAAGATCGGATACATCGTAGTGGGCAGAGAGAAAAAGCACACAGTTTTAGATGTAGATAGTAAAATTTTTGAAATAGAGAGAGTTCAGGTATGGAGGCAAGACTCAGTGAAAGGAGTGAGGTGGACCATGATATAATGGCAAGAATCCAGAATCTACAAGACATCTACATCTACATCTACATCCATACTCCGCAAGCCACCTGACGGTGTGTGGCGGAGGGTACCTTCAGTACCTCTATCGGTTCTCCCTTCTATTCCAGTCTCGTATTGTTCGTGGAAAGAAGGATTGTCGGTATGCCTCTGTGTGGGCTCTAATCTCTCTGATTTTATCCTCATTGTCTCTTCGCGAGATATACGTAGGAGGGAGCAATATACTGCTTGACTCCTCGGTGAAGGTATGTTCTCGAAACTTCAATAAAAGCCCGTACCGAGCTACTGAGCGTCTCTCCTGCAGAGTCTTCCACTGGAGTTTATCTATCATCTCCGTAACGCTTTCGCGATTACTAAATGATCCTGTAACGAAGCGCGCTGCTCTCCGTTGGATCTTCTCTATCTCTTCTATCAACCCTATCTGGTACGGATCCCACACTGCTGAGCAGTATTCAAGCAGTGCGCGAACAAGCGTACTGTAACCTACTTCCTTTGTTTTCGGATTGCATTTCCTTAGGATTCTTCCAATGAATCTCAGTCTGGCATCTGCTTTACCGACGATCAACATTATATGATCATTCCATTTTAAATCACTCCTAATGCGTACTCCCAGATAATTTATGGTATTAACTGCTTCCAGTTGCTGACCTGCTATTTTGTAGCTAAATGATAAAGGATCTATCTTTCTGTATATTCGCAGCACATTACACTTGTCTACATTGAGATTCAATTGCCATTCCCTGCACCATGCGTCAATTCGCTGCAGATCCTCCTGCATTTCAGTACAATTTTCCATTGTTACAACCTCTCGGTACACCACAGCATCATCTGCAAAAAGCCTCAGTGAACTTCCGATGTCATCCACCAGGTCATTTATGTATATTGTGAATAGCAACGGTCCTATGACACTCCCCTGCGGCACACCTGAAATCACTCTTACTTCGGAAGACTTCTCTCCATTGAGAATAACATGCTGCGTCCTGTTATCTAGGAACTCCTCAATCCAATCACACAATTGGTCTGATAGTCCATATGCTCTTACTTTGTTCATTAAACGACTGTGGGGAACTGTATCGAACGCCTTGCGGAAGTCAAGAAACACGGCATCTACCTGTGAACCCGTGTCTATGGCCCTCTGAGTCTCGTGGACGAATAGCGCGAGCTTGGTTTCACATGACCGTCTTTTTCGAAATGCAGCCTGCTGTCCTATGCGGAGCAGAGACCTTCATTACGACACAAAAGATTGAAACAAAACTCCTGAAATTTGAGAGTGCTAATCTGAGACAGATTTTTACGCCAATGAAGGATGGAGACGGCAGGAGAAAAAAGAATAACCGCGAATTGGAGGAGTTGTACAAGTCGCTGGGCATTGTGGATGTGTTTGGAAAGAGGAGACGGAAGGGGCATGGGATCGTAGAGAAGGCCAGATTGCCAGGCAGGTGGTGGATCATCACATCATAGGCGCCAGATCGAGGGGAAGACCGCAACTGAGGTGGACTGACGGCTCAGAGAGGATATGTGTACGATGGGAATAGCTGGAGACGACTACATGAATCGAGGAAGACGGAGGAGGCTGACTGCGGTTCGTGTGGCCACCCTAATAAGTAAGTTTATTGTCCAGTCCCTGTTGCATATTTATACATTATGACTAGCTTCGATCACCCCGGATCATCTTCAGATTTATATAGCTGCACCAGCAAACCCACTGTGTCTATGTCGAAACTACACGACAGGATACCGTCAAAGCTAAGGATTCGAGAGGATCGATGTTCTTAATCTGACTACTTTGGCGTGATCGATCCGCTTGTTGCCACGCCATGTAGCTGTTAGCCACGCTGCCTGTCGAGGTCTTTGCCAGTCGCCCATGGCCGTTTAACCGTTCGATACGGATAATGGAATCTTCAGCATGTTACAGACGAGTGGTCTAGCTTCATGTTTTAACTACAACTGAGTAGCTATGTTCAAACAAATTATGGGAATTCAGTCGGTGACGCCTTCGACAAACACCTATGTTTCGACAGGAGCACACCCACCATTGTTAACACACAAATGCTACGAGAGAGGGCTCTGTTTAAGAAAATTTACAACCTCTGTATGCGCGACAGTGCAGAAGGACCACACACACACACACACACACACACACACACACACACACACTCACGCTAACAGCGCATGGGAAACATGAACAGATAAAACTTTCTGTACGAGTTCTGACTTAGCTCATTTCTCTGTACTTAGTTGACGAAAATAAATTATTTTCACATTCAGAAGAGAAAGTTAGTGATTCAGATTTCGTGAAAAGATCCCGCCAAAACCAAAAACTCATTTGTTTTAATGATTGGCACCCCACCTCGCCTAATATATCCTTGAGACTTCCTTCCATATTTAGCGATAATACAAATCAGCTACCCTCTTCTAACTTTTTTGATGTCCTTCGTCAATCCTATGTTGTAAGGATCCAGTTCTTCACAGCAATACTCTAGCGGAGGACGGACAAGCGTAGTGTTGACAGTCTCTAAGTAGACCTGTTGTCTAAGTGTCCTGCCTACAAAACGCAGCCTTTCGTTCGCCTTACCCAAAACATTATCTGTGTGATCATTCCAGTTTAAGTTGTTTGTAACTGTAATTCGTACGTATTTAGTTTAATTGACAGCTTTTAAATTTGTATAATTTATCGTGCAATCGCAGTTTAACGGTTTCTTTTCGTACTCATGTGGATGAGCTCACACGTTTCCTTGGTTAGAGCAAATTTCCATTTTCGCACAATACAGAGGTCGTGTCTAATTTTGCAATTGGCTTTGAAGGCTTTGCTAGTGGTAAATAACAAAATCATCTGCAAACAGAGCTGCTCGGATTGTCTCCTAATAGTTTATATAGATTAGGAACAGCAAAGCCCTGTAACACTTCCTTGGGGAACGCCAGATACCACTTCTGACAGGAAACGACGAATCCTTCGCGCAAATAAAAAAGATACTCCATATTCATGCAGTCTGATTAGAAGTTTCTTTGGAGGAACTGTGTTAAAAGCCTTCTGTAAATCTAGAAATCTGGAATCAATTTGAGATCCACTATCGATGCCACTCACTCATTACTTCGTGCGAACGAAGAGTTAGTCGTGTTTCAAAAGAACGATACTTTCTGAATTCACACTATGTGTCAACAGACCGTTACATTAACTCTCTCGTTCAGTTATTTGGCCAGAAGAAGAGCAGTATTCCAAGCTGAGTTAAGCGAAAATCTCTGTCTCTATATACAAGGTCACTTGCTAATTTAATCCGAACTGCTTCCAAAGTAACAGTTGTAAGTAGGTTGTTTAGGTTTTGATATTGGTAACGCCACGTAGCGCTCTGTATGAAAATCACTGGGTGTGCTGTGTGCTGTGTGCAGTCTGTGGCTGGTTAGCATTGTTGTAATATTTGCTATTGTAGTGTTGGGCAGTTGGCTGTTAACAGCGCGTAGCGTTGCGCAGTTGGAGGTGAGCCGCCAGCAGTAGTGGATGTGGGGAGAGGGATCGCGGAGTTTTGAGAGCGGATGATCTGAATCTTTCATTTGATGACTATGCCTATCAGTACTTAGTTCGTTCAGTAGTTTGAATCTTTTATTTAGCTGGCAGTAGTGGCGCTCGCTGTATTGCAGTAGTTGGAGTAACGAAGATTTTTGTGAGGTAAGTGATTTGTGAAAGGTATAGGTTAATGTTAGTCAGGGCCATTCTTTTGTAGGGATTATTGAAAGTCAGATTGCGTTGCGCTAAAAATATTGTGTGTCAGTTTAAGCACAGTCATTTATAAATTTTCTAAGGGGACGTTTCACAGTATCCCAACAGCTGTAAGTGCACTCCACATCTCTGTGTCGTTGCATTCTATCGAATGACTGTTGTCAAGGGAATGTTATGCAGTGACAGATTTGCTCAGCCTTTGTAAGCGTGTATGATGCTTATGCTCAATACACTATTCCTGCACTGTTCCTATGGTGTGACCAATGTATGACATGCAACAACTGCAGGGGTACGGTAGAGACCCGTCAAAAGCAAACCAAGTTCATCCTCTAGAGGCCCATAAAGGGCCCTAATCTTAGATGGTTATCGAAAAACACATTGCTTGTGCAAAATATGACCAATCCTGCTGCAACAGTTACCTGCGTAAAACAAAAACACTTACGTGTAACCTCATTATTTTAATCTCTCAGCCGAGTCACATATTGTCCATAGCGCACCGTGTATTTGATCGGTCGTTCACTACAGCCAATATGGAGAAAGTTGACTTCGAGGTGGGCAAACTAAACTGACAAACTTTCAGGGGCTAAGGTGACATGGGCCCCATGAACTAAGGAGCGAAGCACCCCTTCACACAGCCGGATGGCGACAACTATCGGCCTGAAGATACAAATCATTGTGAATTGGCTTCCCTTAAACGGCATGTCCCAACGAAGCATCAACCGCCTGGCTGACCGAAAGATCGAGGACCGGAAGACTGCCGTTCTTTTGCACCTCCACCGTGAACCGAATATTAATGTTAACTGCATTCAAATGATCTAAAAATTGTTCAAATTTTCACTTCCATGAGGCCGAACAACGAAAATATCGTCTACATATCTGAAAAAAGCATTCAGGTTTTTAATAACACCGACTTCAGGCCCCGTCCTTCGAAAACTTCCATAACCAGACTGGCGTTATTGGTGACTAAGGCTCCCCACAGAAACTCCATCTGGCCGTTCATAGAATAAAAGGTAAACAGAAGCAAACTCCTTTAGTATAGCTTTGTTAATTCAACATAAAACCTATACTCAGTTAACCGAAGAATAAGACCGAAAGCTGCTTGGGGCGGCGCCGAATGAACCCTTACCTAATACATGTGGGCGTCGTCCTCCGAATCTCTCGATCCCAGCTGTCAACAAAGGCAGTCAGCCGATCTTGTTATCCGCTAGCTAAGTGGGATGGGTTGACGCAGAGCTAAGCGTGACGACTGCATGCGTGCCTCGTGTGATGACAATTGCAGTGAATCAGACCATTTTCGGAACGCACTTTTTCCTGACACTGGTAGCACGCTAGCTCTCTACAGACCTTCACATCGTTATAATATGTGTAGTAATAAGCTCACTGTAAGTAATTGATGCCAACGACCTTGCCGCAGGGGTAACACCGGTTCCCGTCAGATCACCGAAGTTAAGCGCTGTCGGGATGAGGTAGCACTTGGATGGGTGACCATCCGGTCTGCGGAGCGCTGTTGTTAAGCGGAGTGCACTCATCCCTTGTGAGGCAAACTGAAGAGCTACGTGACTGAGAAGTAGCGGCTATGGTCTCGGAAACATACGGTCGGGAGACCGGTGTGCTGACCACATTCCCTCCATATCCGCATCCAGTGTGAGGATGACACGGCGGCCAGTCGGTACCTTTGGGCCTTCATGGCCTGTGCGGGAGGAGTAAGTAAATGCTAAAGGCACTTGTTGAAACGTCCGAACACTGGGCAAAGTATATTTTGTCTCAGCACAAAGTCCTTCGCTACTACAACACTGTATACGTTGAATGAAGAGTGAATTGTATGCTGTATTTACTGTTGTGTTATTTGTGGTATTGCTGTCAAAGAAAATGAGACACTGTATTTCGAAACGAATTTGTGTATCTACATATAAGGAAACAACCTTAAGCACTCTGTAGAATTCCACGTTGCCGTAGATCAGTTTTGCTATTATATTTTGATAATTTGTTTAATTCGTCTCCCTAAGATGTGTTGAGCTACATGTCTCGCTTGCTGACAGCCTAGACTGTAATTGCACCCCCGTTTTCCGTCTTGCTATTCGGGTGTTAAAACTGTTGCATAGGAAGGGACGATAGCATTAGTTTTTTATGATTGTGCTCGAGCTAAAATGTCCGTGGAAAATATTTTTTGGTATTGTTAGTAAAAGTGGATCGTTGTGTCGGTCAAGGTTATTGGTGTGGCGTATAATGAGTAGTATTACCGAAACTTATGGACTTCAGGTTTGCGAGCCACTTTCCATAACAGAGACTGTATCCTGGTGTTAATAATGGAGATTAGTTCCAAGCCTGCTTCTGAGGCGTTCCCCATAGCAGATATATGAATCCAAATTAATCTAAGGAAATTCATCACCGAATACTACTGTTTACGTAAATTAAAAGATTTATCTCAGTAGCTTTTACATCTAAATCTATATCTATACTCCGATAGCCTCAGGATATACGTCGGTAGTACCTGTTTGTGAGTGGTCCGCATTAAACCTCTCTCATTTCATGGAGTGTATGCGGCACGAAGTATTATGTTGCCTGACGCTACCTGGAAAGCAGGTTCTCGGAACCGTAGAAGTACACCTCCTCGTGATGCACAACACTCCTATTCAAGCCGTCAGCCACTGTAGTATGATGTGAACCTCTACGTTTACCAGACGAAAATGTGAAGTAATTTGTCGCTTTTTTCGATTTTTTTCAGTCTCTTCTATTACATTAAGTGTCCCAGACTGTCGAGAAATACTTGAGACCCATCGAACATGAACCTGTTTATTTCGTGGATGAATTATAGTTCCTCAGATTTCCTCAATCAACTCTCTGTGTGGCATCTGCGTTTCCTGCTACTTGTTTTATGTGGTCGTTTCAGTTCAGATCGTCCCAGACGCATGCAAGTGGCAATTTGCGGCTCATGCTGTTTTCAGTGACTGATTGCCAACCGTGTCATCGAACAATGTTGGGTCATCCTGTCTGTTTACGAGCAATAATGTTTATTTGAGCGTCGATCCTCGACAGATCTTCCTGCATTTCGCTACAATTTTCTGGCTTTTCGACTTCCCTATTCATAACAGCACCATCCACAAACCACTTCATGAAACCCCAGATGCTATACACTAAATTTTTACGTATTTCGCAAACTTACTGTTAAAAAAAGGTAAAAAAAGGAAAGAAACAAAAAACATTGGCTGACTTCACGTTTCACACTACTTTACAGTGTTTGTTTTGATCAGGTTCTATAGATAATGATCCATGATCTGTATAAACCGGGTGAAAAGTGATTTGTTTTCATGTCCTATGTGAATAAATATGATTTGTTTTCATGTCCTTTGTGAATAATAATGATTTTTAAAAAGACGCACTTTTACGCCCTAGAAAACAATCAATGAAAATAGTTCTGAAGTAATTAGAAACTGAATATCTCATATCATAGCAGAACAGTGTTCATGATCAATCATTTTCCTTAAGATACATCACCGGAAATGAAGAGCACATGTCTTTGTGAGGGGTCCGTGACAAGTATCAAACAGTTGCCAAATGAATCAGCAAAAACCCCCTGCTTTTCAACGTACTTGTGGTGGACCTAGTTGACACTTCGTCAATATACAGCAGAATTCTTACAAGTTGTGACAATCCGTGTAGTTATTCAACGAGTAATTTTCTGTCTGATCCACCGCCAAATATGTACCAATCTGTGTCCAGAATAAACACAGATATCTTTCGACAACATCATGTAGGTAGTGTTCTGTCAGATTCCCTCTCTCTCGAGAAGACACTAAAGTGTGGACTGACATCTCCTGACTTCTTTGTTAGCACTGTAGGTCGGCTGTACCATGCCACTATTTCGTATTTGTGCCTCCAGCCACGCAAAGAAATATCGTGAACGGCAAGGGCGATCGCGATATCTCTCTGAATAAACCCGCTCTATCCTGGTGACAGTCTCTGATTACTATACAGGGTGACTTGGGAGGAAAGATACATGCTTTGAGAGGTGACAGTATTGGTGATTATGAACAAAGAACTTCAAATGAACATATGCCCTTTTCTTAATCGTACTCGCGATACAGTTGTTTGAAAAACACGGGCGTCAGTCGTATGTTCTTCTTCACCAGCACACACATGCGAGTACAACCAAAGCGACATTAAGCTACGCGGCCGAGCGGTTCTAGGCGCTTCAGTCGGGAACCGCGCTGCTGCTACGATCGCAGGTTCGAATCCTGCTTCGGGCATGGATGTGTGTAATGTTCTTAGGGAAGTTAGGTTTAAGTAGTTCTAAGTCTAGGGGACTGATGATCTCAGATGTTAAGTCCCATAGTGCTCAGAGCCATCTGAACCATCTAACTGTTGTTGACCGGCTGCGAAGTGGGCTGCAGAAGCTGCTTCCAAGGAGGCTTGGATAAATAAAAGAATGAAGTGAACGAGTGCGGAGGATACAGAAACAGGTCACTAACAGGAATATGCAACTTGAATGTTGTAAAACTGCATAATGGTAAGCTAATAAATGCTTAAATTTTATCTTACGATTTAATCGAAACCTGAATTTTTATCATTCAGGTATATGTTTCTCCCAAATGACTGAAGTTCAGTTCACCAATATGCGCTTGTTTAGTTAGAATGATCTTATCTCCCTTGCCTACTGCTTTCAGAAACTTCTAAAATATGGTGATCATTGTTGATTTATATTTTTAAATATATTTCTCAGAGTAAAATAAATTTTGCATATTTTTCACAGAAGAGGAAACTGCAGGCATAACATGTTGTCTGTAGCCTGACTGTATTTCTAAACTGTGCAGTCTGTGGTACCAAGGAAAATGGTACCTCAGTTAAACAGTGTTACGTTTTTTAACCTTCTATAAATATTGTCAACATCACAATATAATAAATCTCTGATTTTCTCAGAAATGCTTTGACTAATAACCCCAATTGCTTCTACAAATTTTAAACTACCTCTACTTTATAGATCAGTAATATTGTAAGGGGCAAGTGAATACTAAAAACGCATCCCGTTCATGGACAAGTCCCTACCACCTCCCCTCTCTCATCAACGTCATAGAAAACAAACGAAACACTACAGTATACTCGCATCCATTACACTCCCGTACACTGTACAAATACACAAACAACACAATTATCTGACATCCACAAGGAATGGGACCATTGTGCGTGGAGCAAGAACATTCATTTCTACAGACGGCTGAATCCACTCCGTGGGATATCCATGTCAAAAATGTCATACAGCATTCAGTGTTTGTCTAATGGAGGTTCACTGTTTCGCTTGGTGTTGAAGGTTAGGTTAAATTGTATTTTACCTATAAACAACGGGACGTGAAGTTCTGAGTACAATTCCTGTATAGCTAGTCTGAAGCATGATGTATATTGATCAGTTAGATAAGGGTTGAGAATTATGGAGAAAGATTATACTGAGCTTCAGTAAGGCTGTATGCGGATTATGTATGTTTCTGATTTAGATTAGCCTTAGCGTTAGCAGGATATTGTTAATTGTGACCTCTTTCTGTTCCTAGCCCGCATCTCGTGGTCGTGCGGTGTAAGTAGGCTGTTTATGTTTTCTTATTGGCAACGTTACATAGCGCTCTGTATGAAAATCACTGGCTGTGCTGTGTGCAGTCCGTGGCTAGTTTGCATTGTTGTCTGCCATTGTAGTGTTGGGCAGCGGCAGCTGGATGTTAACAGCGCGTAGCGTTGCGCAGTTGGAGGTGAGCCGCCAGCAGTGGTGGATGTGGGGAGAGAGATGGCGGAGTTTTGTAATTTGTCATGAACTGCTATATATATTATGACTATTAAGGTAAATACATTGTTTGTTCTCTATTAATATCTTTCATTTGCTAACTATCCCTATCAGTAGTTAGTGCCTTCCGTAGTTTGAATCTTTTATTTAGCTGGCAGTAGTAGCGCTCGCTGTATTGCAGTAGTTCGAGTAATGAAGATTTTTGTGAGGTAAGTGATTTCTGAAAGGTATAGTTTAATGTTACTCAGGGCCATTCTTTTGCAGGGATCTTTGATAGTCAGATTGCGTTGCGCTAAAAATATTGTGTGTCAGTTTAAGGACAGTCATGTATAAATTATTCAAAGGGGACGTTTCAGCGGTAGCGTTCTCGCTTCCCACGCCCAGGTTCCCGGGTTCGATTCCCGGCGGGGTCAGGGACTTTCTCTGCCTCGTGATGGCTGGGTGTTGTGGGCTGTCCTTAGGTTAGTTAGGTTTAAGTAGTTCTAAGTTCTAGGGGACTGATGTCCATAGATGTTAAGTCCCATAGTGCTCAGAGCCATTTGAACCATTTTTTTCTGTTCCTTACAGTAATGCTAGCGAATTAATTTCTTACACTGAACCACACTTTTTTTACATTCTTACAATTAGGTTCACAGAACGATCTAGGTTTATCCACTGGAATACACATACACTGATAAGAGAACACGTGATGGCCACTGCCCACTACGACGTTGGATGCCGCCTGACGGTGTTTCGGGCACACAACGCTGTAACAAAAGTATGTAAGCGGAGCAGATAAGGATGGGTGAGCACTCTAGCGAAGATATTGGCTGCAAATGGGGAAAACCATTGAGACAAGCGACTTTGACAAAGGGCAGATCAGTATTACACAGAGCCTGTGCTCGAGTATCTAGAAAAAGACGATGCTGGTCGGATGTTCACGTGCTACTGCCGTGAGCATCTACGGAAAGAGGTAGGACAGAGAAACCATCACTAGGCGCCGAATGGTTGGATGTCCACAACTGTTCACAGAAAGTGGGGTTCAGAGGCTTGCCTGCAGATGGTGATCTGTGGGATCTATGCACGATGCTGTTGCAGGCCCCAGTACTTCGGAGCACACCGTTCTTGGTACATTGTTGAACATGGAGCTCCGCAGCAGATCACCCCTACATGTTCACATGTTGACCCAACGACGTCGTCAGTTGCGATTGCAGAGAGCACGGGACCATCGGATTCGACTGTCGATCAGTGGAAACGTGTCGACTCTTCGGGTGAAACACGTTTTTGCTATACTAGGTCGATTTTCGTCTCTACAGACGCCGTTATCGAGGTGAACGGTAGCTCGAAACGTGCAGCGCGCCATGGACGCAGTCTGGTGGGAGCAGTATTACGTTATGGGAGACATTTTCCTGCGCTAATATGGGACCTGCTACAGTAATCGAAGAAACGCTGACAGTTGCGAACCAGCTGAATCTTTTCATTTTTAATGTCTTCCCCGAAGGCGATGTCATCTTTCTGCAGTGTAGTTGTCCGTGTCTTGATTTCTCGGCGACCGGATTCGCCTGATGTGAATCCTACGGAACCCACCTGGGTCGCTATCGGGCTCCATAGCCGCGTACGCAAATCAGCGGCCCGTTATTTACGCTTCATACGTGAGCTGTGCGTAGTCATCTAGGCCCACATACGAGATGCATTCAAGTTGTAAGGCCTCCGATTTTTTTTTCTAATTAACTACTCACCCGAAATCGATGAAACTGGCGTTACTTCTCGACGTAATCGCCCTGCAGACGTACACATTTTTCACAACGCTGACGCTATGATTCCATGGCAGCGGCGAAGGCTTCTTTAGGAGTCTGTTTTGACCACTGGAAAATCGCTGAGGCAATAGCAGCACGGCTGGTGCATGTGCGGCCACGGAGAGTGTCTTTCATTGTTGGGAAAAGCCGAAAGTCACTAGGAGCCAGGTCATGTGAGTAGGGAGCATGAGGAATCACTTCAAAGTTGTTATCACGAAGAAACTGTTGCGTAACGTTAGCTCGATGTGCGGGTGCGTCGTCTTGGTGAAACAGCACACGTGCAGCCCTTCCCGGACGTTTTTGTTGCAATGCAGGAAGGAATTTGTTCTTCAAAACATTTTCGTAGGATGCACCTGTTACCGTAGTTCCCTATGGAACGCAATGGGTAAGGATTACGCCCTCGCTGTCCCAGAACATGGACACCATTTTTTCAGCACTGGCGGTTACCCGAAATTTTTTTGGTGGCGGTGAATCTGTGTGCTTCCATTGAGTTGACTGGCGCTTTGTTTCTGGATTGAAAAATGGCATCCACGTCTCATCCATTGTCACAACCGACGAAAAGAAAGTCCCATTCATGCTCTCGTTGCGCGTCAACATTGCTTGGCAACATGCCACACGGGCAGCCATGTGGTTGTCCGTCAGCATTCGTGGCACCCACCTGGACGACACTTTTCGCATTTTCAGGTCGTCATGCAGGTTATGTGAACAGAACCCACAGAAATGCCAACTCTGGAGGCGATATGTCCAACAGTCATTCGGCGATCCCCCAAAACAATTCTCTCCACTTTCTCGATCATGTCGTCAGACCGGCTTTGCGAGCCCGAGGTTGTTTCGGTTTGTTGTCACACGATGTTCTGCCTTCATTAAACTGTCACACCCACGAACGCACTTTCGACACATCCATAACTCCATCACCACATGTCTCCTTCAACTGTCGATCAATTTCAATAGGTTTCACACCACGCAAATTCAGAAAACGAATGATTGCACGCTGTTCAAGTAAGGAAAACGTCGCCATTTTAAGTATTTAAAACAGTTATCATTCTCGCCGCTGGCGGTAAAATTCCATCTGCCGTACGGTGCTGCCGTCTCTGGGACGTATTGACAATGAACGCAGCCTCATTTTAAAACAATGCGCATGTTTCTATCTCTTTCCAGTCCTGAGAATAAAAATCGGAGGCCTTAGAACTTGAATACACCTTGTACTTCCACAAACCTGCCAACAAACTGTCGGATCTCTGACACGCAGTATCAGTAACATACTTCGTTCCAAAGACTGACAAAGAAGTTATTTAGCGGTGGTCAGAATGTTTTGGCTCATCAACGAATATACGGAATTTCATAATGGTAAATTCTCGGTATATAGTAAGCTCTTGTCTGACGAACTACAATGTTTTTCACGGCACTGTCAGTGCAGAGAAGTTTATTCTCGCGTTTAAGCGTTATCTCTGTTTGCTATCTCTAGGAGAAGACAAAGAGCCGAAGTTTGTAAACAGTGCGTCTTATTCAGTCGAATGAAATACAGCGCTTGGAATCTTGCGTAATGGTGTTCCGTGAAACAAAGCCCTACGAGCTTTCTTTAGATGAGTTGAAACAACTTATCTGTTGTTTTTTCCAGTGAAAGTAACTTATTTACACATGTTTTATTCCGGTGACGGACCACAATCTTTTTTAATATAACAGTTCTTAATTTCGCTCTGTAATGACGATTTTCAGATCTGAGCAGACAGATTACCAATCATATCGTTAGCGTAACTATGTAAAAATGATGTACCCACAATCTGGGACTAAACAAACTTCGTTGTGTACTTATAAAATTTAAGTACGACATACTCAGTTCTAATAGACACGCTGACTCTATGAAGGAAGTTATTACACTGCAGTCTAATATTTTCTTCGTAGGGTCAGTATGTCTATTACAACTGAGTATGTGATAGTTCAATTTTATATATGGGAGGAAACTTGTTTGGCTCCATGTTGTGACCGTATCAGTTTTACATACAGCAACTCGATATGATTAGGAAACAGTGTCTACTCAATTCTGAATATCATCATTACGGACCAAATATTATAATGTGATATTTAAAAAAAAGAATTGTGATCCGTAACAAGAATATACCGGTCACTGGGATAATTTTTCTGCGGTTATGTCTCCGCTCGTGAAAGTAGCTCAATTATGATGGAATATACACTACTGGCCGTTAAAATTGCTACACCACGAAGATAACGTGCTATAGACGTGAAATTTAACCGACAGGAAGAAGATGCTGTGATATGCAAATGATTAGCTTTTCAGAGCATTCACACAAGGTTGGCGCCGGTGGTGACACCTACAACGTGCAGACATGAGGAAAGTTTCCAACCGGTTTCTCATACACAAACGGCAGTTGACTGGCGTTGCCTGGTGAAACGTTGTTGTGATGCCTCGTGTAAGGAGGAGAAATGCATACCATCGCGTTTCCAACTTTGATAAAGGTTGGATGGTAGCCTATCGCAATTGCGTTTTATCGTATCGCGACAATGCTGCTCGCCTTGGTCCAGATCCAGTGACTGTTAGCAGAATACGGAGTCGGTGGGTTCAGGAGGGTAATACGGAACGCCGTCCTGGATCCCAACGGCCTCGTATCACTAGCAGTCGAGATGACAGGCATCCTATCCGCATGGCTGTAACTACTCGTGCAGCCACGTCTCGATCACTGAGTCAACAGATGGGGATGTTTGCAACTCAGCAATCATCTGCATGAACAGTTTGACGACGTTTGCAGCAGCATAGAGTATCAGCTCGGAGACAATGGCTGCGCCGGCCGTTGTGGTCGAGCGGTTCTAGGCGCTTTAGTCTGGAACCGCGCGACCGCTCCGGTCGCAGATTCGAATCCTGGCTCGGGCATGGATGTGTGTGATGTCCTTAGGTTAGTTAGGTTTAAGTAGTTCTAAGTTCATTGGGACTGATGACCGCAGATGTTAAGTCCCTCACTGCTCAGAGCCATGTGAACCATGGCCGCGGTTACCCTTGACGCTGCATCACAGACAGGAGCGCCTGCGATGGTGTACTCAACGACGAACCTGGGTGCACGAATGGCAAAACGTCATTTTTCGGATGAATCCAGGTTCTGTTTACAGCATCATGATAGTCGCATCTGTGTTTGGCGACATCGCGGTGAACGCACATTGGAAGCGTGTATTTCGTATAGCCATAGTGGCGTATCATCCGGCGTGATGGTATGGGGTGCCACTGGTTACACGTCTCGGTCACCTCTTGTTCGCATTGATGGCACTTTGAACAGTGGACGTTACATTTCAGATGTGTTACGACCCGTGGCT
This sequence comes from Schistocerca cancellata, assembly GCF_023864275.1. Lineage (NCBI taxonomy): Eukaryota > Metazoa > Arthropoda > Insecta > Orthoptera > Acrididae > Schistocerca > Schistocerca cancellata. Next base: position 171,001,838 of record NC_064631.1, on the reverse strand, counting down.
CTACCCTTCATTCGATCCCTGCGAAACCCTACATTTCAGCAGGATAATGCACGACCGCAAGTTGCAGATACAGAAAATGTTCGACCGCTGCCCTGGCCAACACATTCTCCAAATCTCTCACCAATTGAAAACATCTGGTCAATGGTGGCCGAGCAACTGGCTCGTCACAATACGCCAGTCACTACTCTTGATGAACTGTGGTATCGTGTTGAAGCTGCCCGGTTAGCTGTACCTGTACACGCCATCCAAGCTCTGTTTGTCTCAATGCCCAGGCGCATCAACGCAGTTATTACGGCCGGAGGTGGTTGTTCTGGGTACTGATTTCTCAGGATCTATGCACCCAAATTGCGTGAAAATGTAATCACATGTTAGTTCTAGTATAATATATTTGCCCTATTAAAACCCGTTTATCATCTGCATTTCTTCTTGGTGTAGCAATTTTAATGGCCAGTAGAGTATTTGGACTAGCGACCCATCCACCTTCTTCACGTGCCGCGAGTTCTGCTGTTGTGTGTGTTCTCTGCGGGGACTCCAACCAGACTGTGAACTACAGTTGGTCTTACAGTCGAGTCGAACCCCGACGCCCACTACGGCCTTTGATGCTCATCTATTTTTCAGAGCTGGCGCTGACATCTACATCTATATAGATTATCCGCAAGAACCTTGACATATAGTTGTGGCTAGTTCGTGGTTACCTGCGTATCCCTAGCATTCGCATCGCTGTTCGTGATATATTTTCTGCCCGCTTTTTTCTGTTGCCGTTTTTACTCAGTGAACATTACGTCATCTGCAACTGTGTGAGTGGCTGCTAGTAAACAGATACTAAAACGTGAACTTCGTATGTCAGCATTCTCAAAAAAAGTTCTGTAACAATAAATAAGGTAGTATGAAAGTATCCATAGAAAACTATATTTCAAAAAACGAATAGTAAAAATGTAATAATGTGCCACTGTGTTTGTATAACCATCCTAATTTCTGCATGCTTTAGATTAAAAAAACCTCTGATAATTTGTCGCCAAAACTATTTTGGGAGAATAAAGAAATAAACGAATAACAAGATGCTTTGCATCAAGGCCGACTAAATTTCTAATATTGTTGTTTTTCTATGCAAACACGGACCAAATGAAAGTTTCAAGATAAAGTTATTGTTTTTTATTGGTTCAAATCGCTCTGAGCACTATGCGACGTAACTTCTGAGGTCATCAGTCGCCCAGAACTTAGAACTAATTAAACCTAACTAACCTAAGGACATCACACACATCCATGACCGAGGCAGGATTCGAACCTGCGACCGTAGCGGTCGCTCGGCTCCAGACTGTAGCGCCTAGAACCAAACGGCCACTCAGGACGGCATTGTTTTTTATTCCTAGAGAATTATGACAAGAAAACTTGCATGTGTCTTAGCAAGCGACGTCTGTTTATCTGTTAATGAAGGAAATCATTTTATGTACAAACATAACTGATAGCATCAGGATATTATTTTTTTAATTATTATGTGTCCCTCGTACAGTGTACAGTGGCCAAGCTTCTTGTTTGAGACCTGTCCCATCGCAGAACTTGATTGCTTTGAGACAGTTCCCAGCGAGCTAGGAATGGAACAGCTAGGTTCTTCCTTGGGAATATTCAGGAGGGGATTTCCCAATATGCCTTTAGTATTGCAACTTCGCACAGCGACACTGCGGGATTTGGGGTTATTTTTAATTTGTTTCTGGTACAATACGCCCCAGACAACAGTATGAACGCCTATACGTGTGTTCTTGTGTACTGCACGAAATTAAAGCCTCTCTCTTGCTTGACAAGCATACCAGTTTAAAACTGTGGACGCGAGCTGCCTCGAGGTAATTGCTCCAGAAGAGACTTTTTTGTTCTACTGTTTCTTCATTCGCCGTGCTCCACGTCGGTGTACTAAGAATTAGCTGTATAAGTTATTGGAGGCAGACAATGGCCGCCAAAAAGCAAGAGAACAAGTCAGGGGATCACATGGCCGGAAATCCTTTGCCACAGAATTATTGAAAAAATTCTTTTCATGCCGTGGAGCAGCGTAAACAAGTTGGTGAATTCTTCCAGACCTACAGAATGAGATGCAGGCAACAAAAAACGCATCACGCGTGTAGATGCAGTCCAGATTCGCCCAACCTGAATCCCTCGGTCTTTGGTCTGTTTGTATATGCAGGCGAACTACTTTATGCACCGGGCATTTCATATGTATAGACAATTATCATTTATTATGAAGACCTGAGCCTCCATTCGAGGCCAGTCTTGGTTCTTTGAAAAAGAACTTTCCGGCAGATTAAAACTGCGTACCAGACTGGGACTCGAACAGGTAACACCTGCCTTTCGCGGGTGAACGCTTCACCGACTGAACTACCCAGGCTCTCACACCTACAATTCCAGTAGTACCTTTGTCCGCTTTCCAAACTTGAACTCGTCCTGCATACTTCGTCGGACTAGCACTGCTGGAAAAAAGGGATAGAGGGAGTTACTAGCGCACGTAAAGTTTGCTAGGGCGGACCGTCGGTCGTACATTGATTGCTCAGTGGGTAGAGCGTTTACACACGCAACGCCAAGGTTTCATATTCGAGTCGCGGTCCGGCAGACTGTTTTAATTTGCGAGAAAGTTTCACATCAGCACACACTCTGCTGTAGGGCAGTAATTAATTCTGGAAGTTTGTAGATGCGGGAGAAGGACTTCTGTATATTTTCCTTTAGTTGACTGCGTTGTCAACAGCTCCTATGAGCTAGTAATTAGAAACAGATATAGTGAAATTGCACAATTTTGTTCCAGTGACAACACAAGCTTTGTTCGGTGTGAGAACTACGCCCCTAAATTTTGTCCAAATATATATGATAAAACCTGCGAAATTCATTTGGTTATTCATTAACTTACATTGAGAGCTCTCAATTCTGATCTAACGGCCTGGCACTCTTGACAAGTTCTCAGCTATATTTGGGTCACTCTGTAACGTAATGCGCTCGGAACTGTTGGAATTCCCTAACGACCTGCATTGTGAAGTCAAATGAATGGCCCGTTCCGACTATAGTTCGTTCTGTAATACTGCCTTTGGCTATTGTTACTTCCAAGTCATTAAGTGTCACGTAACGTTCAGTTGCTTAGAGTGTCACTTCTTCAGGCACGAGACCGATTTGTTGTAACACTGTCACCGACGAACATTCTCAACAGTTAAGGGGCTCCGGAAAGGCTCAAAATCATGAAAAGTTCAATTTTTACTTTTTTGCTTTTTCTGAATCTGCAGACTATTACCTTTTAATAGATATATAATTTATTCAATTCCGAAGACGACAACTATTTTTAAATTTTTTTTTGAAATGTGCTCTACATGGGCGTGACCCACTGTGGCGCTGTTAAACTGCTGTCAAATGGTGTTATTATTAACGTCCGTGTTCATCAGGTACATTTTAGTGATGTGAGATAAAGTATGTGTTGTGGCTAACCTATTTTCAGAGACTTAGCAGCACCTGAACTGTTGGAAAAGTGTATTCACGGAAAAACTCAAAACCCCAATGAAAGTGTAAATAGTGTTATATGGTCGAGAATCCCCAAGACTGTATTTGTTGGAATAGAAACACTTCACTTTGGTGTGTATGATGCTGTTGCGACTTTCAATGATGGCAACATTGTAAGGTGCAAGGTATTTAGAAATATGGGAATGAAGATAGGTTCTAACATGGTACGAGCGATGCTTGCTTTAGACAAGGAACGCCTTCGGGCTGCAGACAGGGCTGTAAAGAGTCTAGAAATACAAGCAAGAGTAAACAGGAGGAGGAACAAGAGGAAGCTTGAGGAGGAGTTTGCAGAGGATGAAGATAATCCATCCTATGGACCTGGAATGCACTAAAAAGTTAATCCAATCTTTGTCGCTCGATTCCCAAAACTTTTATTTTCTCATACTAATTACATGTTTTCTAAGGATCTTCCCAACATATTTGTTTCAAACTTTCAGTAAATGTTACACAGTACCTTCTGCATAATTTAACACAGCCTTTTTCCAAAAAACTGTATATTTTTGAATATATAAATAAAAAATTGCAAAAAAATGTTGTGAATTTTCATTAAAATTGAAAAAAATCATCTTTAATAACTCAACTAAAATTCTGTAAAATCCCTGTGTTAAGTTGTAGCCCATATTCCAATAAATAATCTGTAAAAAGTTCAACTTCCTACCTCAAATACTTTGTGAGGAAAGATGTAATTTATAAGCGTTATTTTAACATTGCAAGTATAGGGCGTTCCGGAGCCCCTTAAAGGCGGGAACAGTTTGAAACTTAAAACAGACAACGGTAATCAGTAAGCTAGCCGAGTTTCTTTGCTGTTTTTGCTTGCATATTAATTATCAGGTTATCTTCTCTGTTTGCCGTCACAAGCTACGACATATGCTGTTTGGGCAATTTACTTCAGGCGAGATAACAGGGCTGGCACAAGAGTGTTTGATCTTTACATGACTTGAGTGTTACACATGGTCGCCTGTTTTAAGAATACAATATTTTAAGAGTTTCATTGGGTACTGCAGTAATGCAATGCATATCTAAATACTTTTTTCATACAGTTCATGACCGAAATCGATCGTCTTTCATAAAAACAAAATAATACAGCGGTGTGTTATATTATGCTAAGCTTCCAATAATTTTCTAATGTCTCTGGGACGAAATATCGTGGCAGAAAGTCGATGGGTACAGACTCGACTCCATCGACATTCTGCCACAATATTTCGGCCCAGAGACATTCGGCCATCTTCAGGTGAGTGGAAAACCATTGAAGCGCCCAGGTGCATTCACAGTATTTTTGCCGAATCTTGCGCATGCGAAATGTGCTGGCGTCTTTCGGCGCATGCGTCATTAACGCGAGGGACAGCCGAGTAGTCTGTTCTCCCCTCGGTGGTGGAAATGAAAAAAATGATCGTGTGACACTGTCGGCCGGGAGGCCCTGTCCGGGGAAGTTGGGCCGCCGACTGGAAGACTTATTTCAGTCGACGCCACATTGGGCGACTTTGGTGCCGTGATGAGGATGAAATGATGATGAGGACAACACAACACCCAAACCCCGAGCGGGGAAAATCTCCAACCCAGTCGAGAATCGAACCCGAGCTCGCTGCACTGTAGGCAAGCACGCTACCACTTTTTTTTTAATGAATATTGCCGGGACCAGCCGCACGGTCCACATCTGCAGCGCCTTGGACCGCTTTTTTCTTTTTTTTGCGTTAGTACTCTTTTTTATTTATTTTTTTATTTACGCTCTATCCATCCTTTTTTTTTAATTCAGAAAATTGTACACTATCACACAACGCATGCACGGCACTGCCAGTGCGTCGAGGCCCAAACCCCTCCCACCCCTTTTTTCATGTCCGCTGTTGAGTCATAGCACTAAGTGTGCAGAAATCTTAACACAAAACTACCATTCTCCGATGTAAGAAACTTCTTCGCTGAGTAGAAACTGAACACTGATAAAACTTAACAATTCTTCTTGAATTACACAAATACTCTGGAAGTCGAACACGAGTAATTCTGAACAAAATGTTTTGAAAAAAAAAAAAAAACTCTTCGTGTAACATAGAAGTTCCGGAAGCAAGGTAATAGTGAATAATAATGAGAACACAAGTGACTTTTAATTTTCTTCTGTTCGTTCTCGTTCAAGTTGTTGTAGTGGTTCCACATATTTAACCGACACCCATTCTTTCAAAAATGATCTTCAGCATGTTGCCGTAGTGCTTCCTGTGGCTGCGATACGGGCTGATTTTTGCATATTCACACTTCATGTAAACGCGGAATTCTATCTCGTTGTCCGACCCAAGTTTGTTGATGACATAACTAACATATTTTCCCAGTAACCAGCTAATGGCGTTGGTTTTTAATTTCGGAAAGTATGTCATGTCTGGTCTGAGGAGGAGCGATGGCGTTATATATTCCGTCGAGGATCGGGTGAGAAAGGCGATTTGTTGCCTGATCCAATTCCAGTTATTCACATTGCCCCCGCAGGTGAATCTGTGGATGAGTGTATCCACCAGATTGCATTTTCCCCAAAGGTGTGTCTGATTTAAACCGATCACATACAGTCTCTCGTTGGTGCTGATGACATTGTTAACTGTTTTGTACCATGCGGAAATAGCGTCTGTAGATAGCCCGGCATAGTTGATGTTCCGCCATACAGCTTTCCAGCCACAATTAGGGAGTTTCGTTTCAATTTTGTACCCGCCCTCATTTAACTTCCTTTCAAGTATGATGTCACGCGCTGTGATACATGTGTTGCTTCTGATTTCGTCACTAAGATAACTTGCTTCGAGGAAAGAATTTCTCACATAATGCAGACGGGCATTAATCCTTCGCACATCAATCGGTGCTTGCAGGCCATGGGGTGTACTCAGCTAAGCAGGCGGACTCGGTGGGGGAAGTAAGAGATGATGTAATCACCGAGTATCGAATGACCCCGTCGATTCCGCTGTAACTGGATAATTTTAGAGAGAACGGCTAAACCTCACGCCAAATAAGGGAGGCCGTGCACAGCTGTAGTGACAAGAAGCAACCCACTGAGGATAGTGATGGCCATTATAAATCACTACGTTCCTTGCAAATACCGGAGTGTGTCTTCTAAAATAGGCAGACTGCTCAGGAAAAATTAAATGAAGGTTATCTTCTGTCCAGCAACGAAGAGCTTGGCCTTGGATGGATCCGTTATAGACGACTTACAACTGCAAAAAAGCGGGCGTTTACAAAATTCCCTGTGAGTGTGGTGCTGCACGTATAGGCCAGACGACACGAACTGCCAGAAGTGTTGCACAGAACACAAAAGGCGCCAGTACATTTCGCACGCGCGAGATTCGGCATAAATACCGCGTATGCACCTGGGTTCCTCAGAATTTGTCTACTCACTTGAGGATGGCCGAACGTTTCTGGGCCGAAATATCGTGGCAGAATGGCGACAGAATCCAGTTGCACACCCGAAAGTTATTAGAAGACGACAGAGGGATAGAGAAACAATTAAAATCGCCCAAAAGAGGAAAGGCCGCTGGACCTGTTGAGATACCAGTTCGATTTTACACAGAGTACGTGAAGGAACTTGCCCCCCCCCCCCCCTCCTTCTTGCAGCGCTGTACCGTAGGTCTCTAAAAGAGCGTAGCGTTCTAAAGGATTGGAAAAGGGCACAGGACAACCCCGTTTTCAAGAAGGGACGTCGAACAGATGTGCAAAACTATAGACCTATATCTCTAACGTCGATCAGTTGTAGAATTTTGGAACACGTATTACGTTCGAGTATAATGACTTTTCTGGAGACTAGGAATCAGCATGGGTTTCGAAAAAGACGATCGTGTGAAACCCAGCTCGCGCTATTCGTCCACGAGACTCAGAGGGCCATAGACACGGGTTCCCACGTAGATGCCGTGTTTCTTGACTTCCGCAAGGCGTTCGATACAGTTCCCCACAGTCGTTTAATGAACAACGTAAGAGAATATGGACTATCAGACCAATTTTGTGATTGGACTGAAGAGTTTCTAGATAACAGAACGCAGCATGTCATTCTCAATGGAGAGAAGTCTTCCGAAGTAAGAGTGATTTCAGGTGTGCCGCAGGGGAGTGTCGTAGACCGTTGCTATTCACAGTATACATAAATGACCTTCTGGATGACATCGGAAGTTCACTGAGGCTATTTGCTTATGATGCTGTGGTATATCGAGGTGCTGTAACAATGGAAAATTGTACTGAAATGCAGGAGGATCTGCAGCGAATTGACACATGGTGCAGGGAATGGCAATTGAATCTCAATGTAGACAAGTGTAAAGTGCTGCGAATACGTAGACAGAAAGATCCCTTATCATTTAGCTACAATATAGCAGGTCAGCAACTTGAAGCAGTTAATTCCATAAATTATCTGGGAGTAGGCATTAGTAGTGATTTAAAATGGAATGATCATATAAAGTTGATCGTCGGTAAAGCTGATGCCAGACTGAGATTCATTGGAAGAATCCTAAGGAAATGGAATCCGAAAACAAAGGAAGTAGGATACAGCACGCTTGTTCGCCCACTGCTTGAATACTGTTCAACATTGTGGGATCCGTACCAGATAGGGTTGATAGAAGAGATACAGAAGATCCAACGGTGAGCAGCGCACTTCGTTACAGGATCATTTAGTAATCGTGAAAGCGTTACGGAGATGATAGATAAACTCCAGTGGAAGACTCTGCAAGAGAGACGCTCAGTAGCTCGGTACGGGCTTTTGTTGAAGTTTCGAGAACATACCTTCACCGAGGAGTCAAGCAGTATATTGCTCCCTCCTACGTATATCTCGCGAATAGACCATGAGGATAAAAACAGAGAGATTAGAGCCAACACAGAGGCATACCGACAATCCTTCTTTCCACGAACAATGCGAGACTGGCATAGAAAGGAGAACCGATAGAGGTACTCAAAGTACCCTCCGCCACACACCTTCAGGTGGCTTGCGGAGTATGGATGTAGATGTAGATGTAGAAGAAGGAACACGCCAGGAAAATTTCAGAAGTTTATCAAAGCTGTCCGTCACCCGCTACACAAAATATTTGTGAAAAAAGGACATACAACTTGTGTAATTCTTGCTACTGAACCGCTACGTACGTGATTAGCTAATCATTCCCTACAGACTTTCTGTAGTCCACAGATGGCGGTTGTATAACTACCTTAGCCAGTGGACACGACTGAGCGCAAAAGACAAGATTGGTGACAGGTGCTATAAAATCCAAAAACAACATCTATCTCGTACAGGAAATTCCGTTCGCGATAAGCCCCGTGCAGTTAGATGACGGTTGTATTACTGTCTTTGCCAGTGGACAGGACTGAGCACAAAAGACAAGAACGGCGATAAACGGTACAAAACCCAATAACAACATCTTTTTTTGTACAGGAAATGCCGTTCGCGATAAGCTCCGTGCAGGTAGATGACCGTTGTACAACTTAGCCAGTGAACAGAACTGAGCACAAATGACAAGAACGGCGATAGATGGTAGCAAATCCAAAAATAACGTATTTCTCGTATAGGAAACTCCGTTCGCAGTAAGCCCCTTGCAAGCTCTTGAAGACATTTCTGAGAACCTACAAACTACAATGTGTCTCGAAAATATTCATCCGATTGCACGAAATTATACTCTATATAACGGAAGTTAGAAATTTGATGTGAATTTTAAGGTATCCAAAAGACTAGAAATATATTCTTCTAATAGTGAGCTTCCGGGTATTCTGCCGATTTGCTGTTCCACTTCTTGCACAACATTTCGACGAGGGACCCAGCCATCTTCTTCGTGTGCTGCGAGTTTTGTTGTTAAATTTACTCGGTGCCTGGACTGCATCCAGGCTGCTGGCCCCTGTGACCGAGCGGTTCTAGGGGCATCAGTCCGGAACCGCGCTGCTGTCACGGTCGCAGCTTCGAATCCTGCCTCGGGCATGGATGTGTGTTATATCCTTAGGTTACTTAGATTTAAGTAGTTCTAAGTCTAGGGGACTGATGACCTCAGATGTGAAGTCCCATAGTGCTCAGAGCAGTTTGAACCATTTGAGCAACCAGACTGAGCAGACGATACTCGAGTTCGAAATTTCCCGGTATGTCGCAGTTTTCGGTACAGTATCGAGACTGTTCGAACAATCTCATAAAATGCTGTAACATACAATAAATAAGGTAGTATGAAAGTATCCATAGAAAACTATATTTCAAAAAACGAATAGTAAAAAATGTAATAATGTGGCACTGTGTTTGTATAACCATGCCAATTTCTGCATGTTTTAGATTAAAAAATCCACTGATGATGGTGATATTTGTGACCGAAACTAGTTTGGGAGAATAAAGAAATAAACGAATAACAAGGTGTTTTGCATCAAGACGGACTCAAATGGTTCAAATGGCTCTGAGCACTATGGGACTCAACTGCTGTGGTCATAAGTCCCCTAGAACTTAGAACTACTTAAACCTAACTAACCTAAGGACAGCACACAACACCCAGCCATCACGAGGCAGAGAAAATCCCTGACCCCCCCGGGAATCGAACCCGGGAACCCGGGCGTGGGAAGCGAGAACGAAGACGGACTCAATTTCTGATATTGTTGTTTAGGAAAAATAAAAGTTAAAGCTGTACAGCACTGGCTGGGTCACCACAAGGACTATCCCATCTAACTGGAAAAATTTTCTTCCTTCGTTCTCAGTTGTGAGAGTTCTGTCTAGAGTGTATTTCTCGAGGAAAGGTAATGGTGATAAAAACGTGTGTATTGTGGCTTCCAATTAATGTCAACGATGACGATAAGACAGAAAGCAGAGGCTGAAACCTGGACTATCGCCAAAGGGGCAGCTTAGCTTTAAGTTGCCGAATCGTCGTGATCAGTGTCACAGGCCTTCATTCCGTAAGACACCATGGATTCATTTTGGACTTAATCCATGGTGCACTGGTGCAAGGTAGTCGACAGCAGAAACACGACACTGCACGAGGCAGCTATAGTTGATCACCTGACACACGTCCTGTACAGGAGGCACTGCCAGGAGAGGATACCATCGGACCAAGAGCCACTCGAGTGAATAGAAACAAACTAGTACGAAAAATCGCCGCGAAATTTAGTCTCGGTGCGTTAAAATTTCTACCGATATCTTGGAGTTCGTTGCATAAGGTCGAGACTAAATAATTTCGGTACCACAGGTCCTGTCCTCGTTGGCTCCCTATCTGTCCTCCGACGCCCACGAAACTCAATGGACGACTGTGTTCTTGGTGTTTCATTACAATGCGAAAAGCGCAGCCTTCCTGAACAGTCCTGACTGCCTTTGACACAGAGGTTTTCTTGCGCTAGGGAAATGACAACAGTAGTCAGTGGAATGTAGTTATTCCGCTACGCCGAGCACACCCAAACAAGAAAGCCCGTTGCACTCTGTCAGGCAATCAGGTCATTGCTGCTGTACCTTTGTTTTGGAACATTCAGTTCTGAAACTCCGCCAATTCCGCAGACAAGCTTCTCATTTCTTACCTGTCCACTTTAATTTAAGCAACCTTTCGTGACACGCCTCAAACGCTTTGATTCTCTTCTTTCCTGATTTTCTGAGAGTGCATAATTCGCTTCCGTACCATGCTGCACTCCAAAGATACATCCTTATCTTTTCTCAAGTCAAGGCCCATGCTTCGTAAAGGTAGGTATAATTTATCAAAAGTGCTCTCATTGTCTGTGCTTGTTTTTGCTTAGATACTTCTTGCTTCGTTCGGTGTACGCTATTTAGCTTTCAGCGTAGCAGAGTTCCTTCATTTCGTAAAGTACAACGTCAACACTTCTGTGCTAAATTTACCATTCTCTGCGATTTTATTTTGGTGTGCCCTCTGTCTGTATTCTAAGCTTAGTAGATTGTTCACTCGACTCAACAGGTCTTGTAATCACATCCACAGAGTGTAGCAATGTAGTCAGCGGATCTTCTCAGTGATTTCCTTTCACTCTGAACCTTTCTTTTGTTTCTGTTACAGTTTGAACAGTAAGGCTAAGCAGCAAACTGCGACAGAAAGTGTTCTAGGAACGCTATAGCATTGCTGAAACCCCTCACAGTACTACCTATACTATAACTTCGACTTGTGATGACTAATTAGTGTAGAAGCTTATAACGCGGCTGTCGGGATTTTATAATTTGGTAGTACCGAATTAGGCGAAAACATTACCGTAGGCATCATAACTAACGCCGTCCTATAGTTAAATCTCAAGTACACGGAAAAATATTGTTTCTTGCGGATGTACTGAAAACTCTGAAATCAGTAATGAACAAAACTTCGACAGCATTGGAGTACTGGTGAAAGTCTCCAAACGATATTGCTCGTGTCGCTTTGGACTACACAGTAATTTGCAGGTATAGTACACATAACAATCATTCACAGTCACACATACAACTAAATTACTAGTCATGAATTAGGCAAGGTAAATGCTTGTACAAGGAATACTGTGTAGTTTTCGATTCTGTCAGTTTACTACATTGTCAAAACAGTGTGTACAATTTGACAGCGCCAAATGTTTTATAAAAGTGGGTTAGAAAAACAGTCAGATAACGCACGGATCCATTTCACTGATTTTCGAGAATGCTAGTGAGAACATTGGTAATAAAAAGATTCTTATTTCTTCGCAAACTGCACTTTACAAAGAAAAGGGTCACTTAGCTGGGTTGCTGTTGTCGTCATGGTCGTATCTTAGTAGCAGACAACTTTCATGTCCTTCATCGTTCATTTTATGGCAATGGCCCATCAATGATCCCATAGTGGCTTTCCTCTTCTTTTAATATTGTTCCAGGTAAATTTCCATTGTGCTTTCCTTTATCACCAAAAACAAGTGCTGCTACTGTATTCCGATCACACTGCACAACAACCACGTGTCACAGACAGTAACTGTACTCAAAGCTACTACAAGAATAAAGTCTCTGCCTAGCGAGTGAAGCTTCCGTAAATCTATGTTAATTTGTTAAATATGCTGCGTTGAAGTGTCTACTGAGTGTTCTTGTTGACTTTCCAACAGTGGTCTCTGCGAGTGAATTACCTCCCTGATCCACTGGTCCCTCATTCCAGGTGCGTCACACAAATGTGAATTAAAATATCAGTAACTGAAAAAAATGGACCCATTCTTTAAGACTAAGAAGGAACAACTAACACTCACATCCAGATCCTTTTGCCTATCTCGTGTTAATAAACGGTGTATTCGTATTATTTTTTTTTCATTGTTCTCTGAGTTCCAGTGACTTGCATTTGACTACACCTATCGATGAAAACCTAGTTCCTGTATTTTTACATGCACAATGGTCTTCATCCGTACTAATAACAAATATTTTGCGGAGTCTACGTTATTTTTTAAACTCGCGTCACTAACACCAGATTTTTTTGCATAAATTTCGACGAAGAGGTTATTAGATGAGAACAGGCTTGGATTGATCATAGTTGGGGGGAGGAGTCCTGTAGCACACTTTTAGTGCGTATACACCCCACATTTGGCTTTGAAGATTCAAGGAAATCTAGGTGGTCTCACAAGGTTTTGAAGCAGGTGCTCCCGATCGCGAGGGAAGAACTTTAAGAGTTGCATCACCTCGTTCGTTTCGAGCTTGTTATAAACAGTCTCGACTTCAGCAAAGACATCCTTTGACCTGTTTACTTGGACTGTAGTCCTGCAGCTTGGGGCGTCATTTCTAAATTGACACCGTAAGCTGCGCGGTTTAGGGCGCCATGTCGCGGATTGCGCTGCCCCTCCCACCGGAGGTTCGAGTCCTCCCTCGGGCATTGATGTGTGTGTTGTTCTAAGCATAGATTAGCTTAAGTTATTTGAAGTAGTATGTAAGTCTAGGAACCGATAACCTCTGCAGTTTGGTCCCTTAAGAACTCAGACACATTTTTCGACACCATAAGTTTCGACGCACGTGTCTGTTTGTACAGTTTTCAGAGAGTTAGTGCAAGGTGCATTTTCCGTTCTAGAAGAGTATTGCGGATTGCGGAATTCGTATCAAACACAAAAATAATGTTTACTAACGAAGGTCTACAACATCTAAAACAGGAAATGCTGCAGTTCTAACGGGAAACACTTTTACTTTTAACGTTGAGGGTCACGGTGGACGTCATGAAACGGAACGAAATGTCAAAACATTCCAGATTGCGTTTCTAAACGCAGCATTTATACTGACCCTCAACGGAACGGATCATCAACCTCAGGAATTCTCGTAAAGAAAGTTTTGACGTTGACTGTGGAGGGACACGAGGGTGTCGTCTACTAACATTGTAAGTGAACCTATTTTCACACCGATAACTCGTGTTATAGTAGAGGTAGAGGTATACTTTAGGACTGACTTCTTATTTTTCATTTTGTTGTTTGCTTTATTTTCGTAACACATTGCGAAGGCTGTAAGAGAACTTGACGGTTTTCCAACGAAAATTCATCCATAAAAGAGACCAAATATTTGAAGAGCGTAAGATGTTTTGGTTTTACGGTGTCAGAAGAAAAAAATTTTACATTCTTCATAAGTAAGCATTCAAATATATAAAGTTGTTTTGATTAAAAATCTTTAGACAGTAGAAAAGTCATCTCCAATGGGGAAGACAGTGTCTGTTTCCTTATTCAGTAATCACAAAGAAATCAAACTGCAAAGGATAAGATAAAAAGGGACAATGTAGTGTATTCTAGATATTTTTGAAGGGTCTGTATGTATATATTTTTATCGGTTGATAGGACGTCACTCTTCCTGTCAATTCTGTTTTCCAGCAGTATGCAAAATTTACCATGTACATCTTCCGTGAAGAACATCCGCTATCAATTTTGCTTTGGCCATTAATAACTTCAACGCTAGTTCCTTATTCTCGATGATATTGGATTTCGTATCTTTGCAAGAATGGCCACCACTCATTGCCTAATTTTCGCCGTTTAGTACCAGGCTGAGTAACGTAACGTTGACGTCCGTTTCACGTGAAAACATTTAACGGTGACGTTCCGTTTTCACTTCTGTTGATTTCCATTGTGAACCGACCTTATTAAACTGCTAGGTTGTAAAAATGGTCAAAATGTGTTTCCTTCTTCTGCCTTCATGGATGTTTCGCGCTATTATGAAGACACTTGCTGTGCACCACTGTTAAGCATTTTTGATGGACGCTTTGCATAAATGGATCCTTGTAGGGGTCCTGACGGAAAGTCGAATAGTTTATGCAGTTGAGTTCGGTGCCGCTACGAAATGGAGCTCTCGACGTGAAAGCCAAAGGAAAGATTATTGTTTTCCTATGCATTCGTCACGTAACACCATTTATAACCGAGCTAATAGTAACCTCTGTTTCAAAATTTTCTTTAATATGTCGGGAAGTGGAATTTTATCCACGTGTACAATTCTGTAGCACTACCCTGCCAGCTGTATAATACACAGGGGGACAGAGTGAATAGTTTGTGACATCAGAAGTTAATAAGGGCGATTCGCAAGGTCGGAATGAATTGTACACTATCGGAATAAAAGTATCCGGAAACGTCTATGCCATGCAGAATTGAGCACTAGATGTCATGAGAGGCGGACCCACCATTATAAAAGGAGGCGGGCATTATTGTCAGTGGCCACATACAACATGTGTACACCTTACACATGCACAACTTTTTAATTTTTGTCTGCGACAACGTCTTTAACGAAGGACGAATTTCTGGAAATAATTTAATGTAGTTCCAATCTCCCGTTTCCGAGCAAGGTTTCCGGAAGTTTCCATTGATTGTAAGGCGAATGCCGGCTCTATTCCGAATTTGAATCTCCCGTCTGCCCCACTATCAGCGTGTCTTGTAATTCGCTAAATAGAACCGCGACTCAGCAACTGGCCGGATCTCGAACAACACGCGCCTTTGGAAATGAGCGTACGGCATTGTGGGCCGGGAGTCCACCATTCGGGAAGTTCGGCCGCCGAGGGCAAGTTGTTATTGCATTCGACGCCATATTGGGCGAATTGCGCGTCAGAGGTGGGGATGAAATGATGAGGACAACACAACACTCAGTCCCTGAGCGGAGAAATATCCCCTGCCTCAGTCGGGAATCGATCTCGGGCTGCTTGGCGTGGCATTCCGCCGCGCCGACCACTCAGCTAACGGAGGCGGACTTCACAATCGTAGACACTGTAGCACAGATCTGCACTAAGATCACTGTTATACTTTTACCTCCACTAGACATGCGACTGTTCGTAGTAATTTCCTAGGGTCAAATGAGTTTTGAATCATAAAATAAAAATACATACACAGCCAATCATGCAGTTGGTGCAAAATTTCGTACAGAGTGGTTTATTTTGTGTCGTCTCGTCGTCACCTAGGCTTGTACCACGGGAAGCAAGGAGATGATGTTGTTTGGTGGCCAGTATCCTCTTTCTATAACACAAGCTGCACGCATGCATGAACTGGGTTCTTTGTTCATAAGAATGAGAAAGGTACTTCAGCTATTTCTTGTGGTACAAGCTCTCCTGTAATTGTCTACGTTAGCGTCGCTGCTGGTGAAGTACACGCCCTGCTATGTACACTTCTCTGGTCGCTATTTGCTGCCTGAGACTGAGACTCTGATTGCGACTGCAACTGTCTGCGACTGGGATGTGACTGAAGACTCGACTCGGTGACTCACTCGATAAGTGACTTGGCTCTCCGGTCCACGGCGACGATATAAATACTGCCGACCAAAAGGGCGTCGGCGGAGCGTTTCCTGCGAGTTTCTATTTGGCCTCTCTCCTGATAGGCACGTTCCTTCGGTGTTTACTATCGATCTTGATGCAGCTTCTTTTCCGACCGGAGTGCTGGCGACAGCTTACGCCAGCACAGCTTACGTACACTGTCTGGCAAAGAAAATGAAGTTTCCAGAGGTGGGGGAGAAGACTAAATGAAACTTCACGGGTTGAGAGAGTATGTGATGTTGTTTCAGTGGTTACAAAAGAGATTCAGATTTACAGAGTAAGTGGCAGCATGAGTCTCCTTAGCAGTACGACGTGCTCTCTCTTGGCATGCCTGAAAGCACTGATTCTGTTGGGAAAGGTGTCCTCCCATGAGGTAAGCTGGCCCACAACTGTCGTGACTTGTCTTTGACCTGGCACTGGGGCGGGGTTGACATCCGAGATGGTCGCATACATGTTTTATTCGGACAGATCTGGGAACTTTCTGGACATGAAAGTATCTCAGTACCACACAGACAGTTCATAGAGGCTCGTGTCATGAGTGGACATCGTCCTGTTGAAAAATGGCACCAAGTCACTGTCGCATTAGAATTAACATATGACGACACAGAATGTCCATGACGTACAATAGTTCCGTTAGAGTTGCTTCAGCAACTACCAGCCATAACCTGAACTCATACACACACAATGCCGTGTTCTTCTCCAAAACAATGGAAAAATGGGACCTTTCTCCGGGTCGCTGCCACAAATGCCAGCAACGGTCGCCAGCGTTAGTGCAGAACTACGATTCATTGCTGACCAGAAAAGAGCGACATTCGTCAGCCGTTCACGTTTCTCGGCTACGGCACCACTCCAAACGCAGCCATTTGTGTTGCGGTGTTAGCGGTTGCCTGTGTTTGGGAAGCTAATTCCGTAATCCGGCTACCGCTAGACTCCGGCTAATGCTCCGGGACGACACAGAATGTTACTTCTTCTCAGGTGACAAGGCGCAGATGTCAAATGGATTACGAAGTCCGTGGTGCACAACTCAGTGGTCTTCCCTCGTGGTAGTCAGACGTGGTCGACCAGAACCTTCACGAAAAGCATGCCTGCCCGCACATTTCCGATGCAGCCCAATATTGCCTAGGGTCACGACCGAGTGCCCCTTAGATCTGCATACTGCACAATTCGTACCCAAAGTGAGGCGTCTTCCAAGCTCTGTGTGTGCTGATAATGCTGTCTGACACGCATGCTGTACCTCCATGTCCTCCACAGCTGTAATTCAGCATATTACTTCCAACCATTTCTTCTGGGTGCTTCCCCGTTTTTGTCAGCCAGTATAGTAGATTTCCCCACGGTCTGGTGGTTACTGAAGTAGGATTCTTAGGTTAGATTCAGTAAGACCGGGAATGTCTAGAACGGAGTCCGTTTGGTCTATTGACGCAAAATGAGATGCTTCTCGAGGTAAATAAGCCACGGAGTTTACACAAGCTTTCTACGTGACGCACCGAGGGTCGTGGCGCAATGGTTAGAACACTGGACTCGTTTCCCGCATCACGCCATCCAGATTTAGGTTTTTTGTTATTTCCCTACATCGCTCCAGACAAATGCCGGGATGGTTTCCTTTGAGTGGGCACGACCTGTTTCCTTCCCCGTCTTTGACACAATCTGAGCTTGTGCTCCGTCTCTAATGACCTCGATGTCGACGGGACGTTGAGCCCAATCTTCCTTCCTTCTTTCTTTCAACGTTACGCCAAGTCGAACTTCTTCAATATGCTGTTGGTCGCATGACGTTTTACCTCTCATTATTACATTTTGGGAGACGGGGAACAAATAAAAATTCGTGCGATTGTGTCTACGGTCTTAGTCCCAACGCTGCGCCGATATTATGCTTTAACAAAGAGCCCGGCATTCTTCAGGTTCTAAAGACAGCGTAGGATTTTTCACCAGCAAGGGAGCGGTAGCCCTATTACTATTTGTTGGCGGAGGTAAAGCGTTTTATGATTGTTATTCATAAAGCTATTCTGAGCACATAACGGCTGTCCGAATGTGTTTTTGCAGTAGCCTGCAAATAAATGTCTTTTCAATTCACTTCGTAGCGGTAATGTTCGGTTACATAAAAAGGTTACCGTCGTTGTTGTGAAATATGTCGACGAACTTTCTTGTGAAGCGGTTCTGGGGCTAGGGAAGCACTGTAGGGATACTTACAAAATATGCAACGCTATCAGGGAATGTCCTATTGTTAAATGACAACAGTGGGAAGTTCACTCGTCCTCATTCGGGAAAAGGAACGCCATCATATAAACGCCTTCATCTAAATGAAAATATGTTTCTGTTCTGCAAGTTTTGAAGTAGCGTATGGCTTGGAATAACTGCTTCACCTGTAGTACCACAGCATCTATCCTAGGCATCTCGTAAATGGTACGCGCACAGAACTACTGTATGGGTGCACATGTGTGAGATCAAAATTCTAACAGACGCATCGAAGCGTAACAAAGGAGTCTGCTATGAGGCAGAAGACTTTTCCCACTAGCTGCTATACCATAGCAGGAGATGAAGTCTTAAACGTTACTTGTGTGTCTTTTCACTTAAGCAAGTCAGTAGTAACATGTAAAGTTTTTTATGTAAATTACCGCTACTTTATCAACTATTGTATTACTTATTTATTTAGCGACATGTTTCCAGGGTTAAACCTCATCTTCAGGCTACATGGCATTACAAAAACAACTTTACAATAAGCCATTTAGCCTGAAGATGAGGTTTAACCCTCGAAACATGTCGCTAAATAAATAAGTAATACAATAGTTGACAAAGTTTGTGGGTGACAGCGGTAATTTACAAAAAATAAAAAAAAAACCTTTACATATTTCTTGAGACAGTCACGGTCGAAATATAGTCCAAATGGCTTCAAAGTCCGTAGTTTTTATATCGATCGCCCAGACTAGCGTACCGACTTACATCTCAGGTCAGGATAACTTCATTGCATCCTAGAGCCTTCTGGCAATATTAAGCTGAGAACAGTGTAAACTCAAGGCGATTGACTCCTTGTTTTTACGTTGGTCACGGAAACCTCTCGGTACTCGGTGAGAGTGTAAACCCTGGAAATAATGTAAGCAAACGACCCTTCCAGAGTTTATCAGAAATCAGACAAAAATCATACACTTATGTCTTTTTTAACGGGCTGTTTTTAAATCGAGGAGGAAACCAAAGTTGTAAAGATATTTTCAGGCAGACGTCTGAAGATGAATAAAACGAAACGTGTATGGCAAAAGACTAGTGCATTTTTTTTGTAGTCTCGAAGAAGGATTTCAGATACCTTTAACAACTATCTGAAGGTAGCCTTGTATGGAAGTGGACCATGAACGACAGATGTTACAGATAATAAGAGACTAGAAGAAATGTAGTACAGTAAAGAAAGCTGAAGATTAGGTGTGAAGATTAGAATTGGAGAGAAAATAACTTTATGATACAATTTCAGTAAAAGAAAGGGTCCCACCTGTCAGTGAATCTGTATATTGATCAGGCATGCCGGCCGGGGTGGCCAAGCGGTTAAAGGCGCTACAGTCTAGAACCGCGCGACCGCTACGTTCGCAGGTTCGAATCCTGCCTCGGGCATGGATGTGTGTGATGTCCTTAGGTTAGTTAGGTTTAAGTAGGTCTAAGTTCTAGGGGACTGATGACCTTAGAAGTTAAGTCCCATAGTGCTCAGAACCATTTGAACCATTTGATCAGGTACTAATGGGAACCAAGCAGAAAACTGGGCAGAGAATTAAATTTCACGGAAAATAAATAAAATTTATGAGGTTTGCGAGGACATTATAATTCTGTTAATGAAGGCAAGGAACTGGGCAGAACGCTTGAACGGAATGGATGTCTTGAAATGGGACCTTACGAGGAACGTCAGCAAAAGTAAAAGGAGAGTGAAATGTAGGTGAATTAAACCAGACGATGCTTGGGAAATTAAATTATGAGAAAGAGACTCTAAATGAGCAGATGAGTATAGGTATTCAGCAACAATATAATGTAATGGTCGCAGCAGAGAAGATATAAAATGCAGACCGACAGTAGCAATAAAAACATTAAAAAAAAGAAAGCTCTTAACATCGAAAATAAACTTAAGTGTTGGGAAGCGTTTTCTGAAGGTGATTGTCTGCAGTGTAGCCTCGGATCAGTGTGAACGTGGAAATTAAACAGTACGCACAAGAACAGATTGAAAACTTCTGAAATGTAGTGCTACAGAAGAATGCTGAAGATTAGATGGTAAAATCGAATAATTATTGAGAATGTACTTAATCATATTGGCGAAAAAATAAATTTGTAGTACAGTTTGGCCAGTAAATGGAATCAGTCGAGAGGGCACATCCTGAACCATCAAGGAATAGTCAGACTGGTAATGGAAAAAAGTGGGGGGTGGGGGAGGGGGGAGTTAAATCTGTAGAGGGCGATTGATTGTGAGTACACAGAGCAGGCAGAGATGGATTTAGGCTGAAACTGTTGTGCGGATATGAAGAGTCTTTAATGGGGTAGACTGGCATGGAAAGCGGTATTATATCTGTTTTCGGACTGAAGATGACAACGTACAGATTAATAAAATAGCAGCCTTTTGAAATATGTCTCGAAGTTTATAACCCTGGCAGATAATAGCATCGTCATACAACTGGTAGACTGTAGGAAAGTCACCACTAGGATTTCCCCACGATACAGGGCATCGGGCAGCGGTTGCTTGAGCTTGTTAACGTTGATTGCCGTGTGACGGAAGCGCGGCCCTGAAAAACCAGAAATAGTCGGCTCAACGAATGACAAGTCGGGCAGCGACAGCAACTCACAATCTGCCGTTCCGCGGAATGGTAAGAGCGTCCCGGAGCTTGAAAAGAGATTCAGTAAGTTCAGCAGTTCGTGGTTAGTGGATACACTTTCAAGGTCAATTGACGATATTTTACGTATCGAGAATGTTCTGTCCACATTTATTACTCACTTGAGAATGAGCACACATTCGAAACTAACTAGCCGTACTCCTGTTGTAAGTAGGCAGTTTAGGTTTTTATGTTGGTAATGCCACGTAGCGCTCTGTGACTGATTGTGATGACTGCTGTGTGCAGTCTGTGGTTTGTTGGCATTGTTAGAATATTCTCTATTGTAATGTTGGGCAGACTTTTGAACACTATTAAGGTAAATCCATTGTTTATTCTCTACCAAAATCTATCATTTTCTAACTATGCCTGTCAGTAGTTAGTGCCTTCAGGAGAGGAATCTGTTATTTAGCTGGCAGTATTGGCGCTCGGTGTATTGCAGTAGTTCGAGTAACGAAGATTTTTGTGAGGCAAGAGATTCATGAAAGGTATAGGTTATTGTTAGTCAGGGCCATTCTTTTGTAGGGATTATTGAAAGTCAGATTGCGTTTGCGCTAAAACTGTTGTTTGTCAGGTTAGTGATGATCAGAATAAGTAAACAGAGTAATGTCTTAGTACGTTAATTTTGCTCAGCTGTTTGAAAATCATATAACACAGAGGTTTATTAGCACAATAATTATAAACCTTACCAAAGGGGACGTTTCAGTGTCATTGCACAAATTTGAAGTGTGTTGTTTGATCTGTACAGAATGAACGAGACAGAGCATTTTTAGTACAGCAATTAACGTAAAGGCACAGAAAATATCTGTTTGTATCCGCTGTTACGACTGTATCAACAAATTAACTGACGTAGAATGTTGTCCTGCTGAACTTTGCATCTAGCGATCTATAAGCGATGTTGCACAAGTCCTGCCCTTTTTGTTGTGAAAAGAGTCGTTGCAGACGGAGTGTTATGAGGGCGGGTGAAATGAAATCAGCAATATTTTAGATTTTTTTTTTTACTCCCGTGATACAGAGCTGTATCACTTTTCGACATAGTAATGCTCTAAACAAATCCACTAGCGCTTACAAAATGCCTGAAATTCCGCATCCGCTATTGAATCGTGTGGCACACATCATGAGAATGGGATATACGATACTGCAGTGCCTCTGTTGTTAAGATGTACGACGCACTGTTCCTTCGAGCACGCACTCATGTCGAAGGAATACGCACTGCGGTGACTGTGGCCGTCATGAAATACATTAAACGTATTCGCAGTTGCGAATACGGACAATCATCGACTGTAAAATGGAATGACGACATTGTAGATCTGTGCCTTATCTGGAATCGAAACCGTACTTTCTGCTTTACGCGAGCAATCGCCTTAACTGCTTTACACTCCTGGCCATTAAAATTGCTACATTCACACAAGGTTGGCGCCGGTGGCGACACCTACAACGTGCTGACATGAGGAAAGTTTCCCACCGATTTCTCATACACAAACAGCTATTGACCAGCGTTGCCTGGTGAAACGTTGATGTGATGCCTCGTGTAAGGAGGAGAAATGCATACCATCGCGTTTCCAACTTTGATAAAGGTTGGATGGTAGCCTATCGCGATTGCGGTTATTCGTATCGCGACAATGCTCCTCGAGTTGTTCGAGATCTAATGACTGTTAGCAGAATATGGAATCGGTGGATTCAGGAGGGTAATACGGAGTGCCGTGCTGGATCCCAACGGCCTCGTATCACTAGCAGTCGAGATGACAGGCATCTTATCCGTATGGCCGTAACGGATTGTGCAGCCACGTCTCGATCCCTGAGTCAACAGATGGGGACGTCTGCAAGACAACAACCATCTGCACAAACAGTTCGACGACGTTTGCAGCAGCATGGACTATCAGCTCGGAGACCATGACTAGGGTTACCCTTGACGCTGCATCACAGACAGGAGCGCCTGCGATGGTGTACTCAACGACGAGCCTGGGTGCACGAATGGCAAAACGTCATTTTTTCGTATAAATCCAGTTTCTGTTTACAGCATGATGATGGTCGCATCCGTGTTTGGCGACATCGCGGTGAACGCACATTGGAAGCGTGTATTTGTCTTCGCCATACTGGCGTATCACCCTGCGTGTTGGTATGGGGTGCCATTGGTTACACGTCTCGGTCCCCTCTTGTTCGCATTGACGGCTCTACCCTTCATTCGATCGCTGCGGAGCCCTACATTTCAGCAAGATGAAGCACGACCACGTGTTGTAGGTCCTGTACGGGCCTTTCTGGATACAGAAAATGTTCGACTGCTGCCCTGGCCAGCACATTCTCTAGATCTCTCACCAATTGAAAACGTCTGATCAATGGTGGCCGAGCAACTGGCTCGTCACAATACGCCAGACACTACTATTGATGAACTGTGGTATCGTGTTGAAGCTGCATGGGTAGCTGTACCTGTACACGCCATCCAAGCTCTGTTTGACTCAATGCCCAGGCGTATCAAGGCAGTTATTACGGCCTGAGGTGGTTGTTCTGGGTACTGATTTCTCAGGATCTATGCATCCAAATTGCGTGAAAATGTAATCACATGTCAGTTCTAGTATAATACACTCCAGGAAATGGAAAAAAGAACACATTGACACCGGTGTGTCAGACCCACCATACTTGCTCCGGACACTGCGAGAGGGCTGTACAAGCAATGATCACACGCACGGCACAGCGGACACACCAGGAACCGCGGTGTTGGCCGTCGAATGGCGCTAGCTGCGCAGCATTTGTGCACCGCCGCCGTCAGTGTCAGCCAGTTTGCCGTGGCATACGGAGCTCCATCGCAGTCTTTCACACTGGTAGCATGCCGCGACAGCGTGGACGTGAACCGTATGTGCAGTTGACGGACTTTGAGCGAGGGCGTATAGTGGGCATGCGGGAGGCCGGGTGGACGTACCGCCGAATTACTCAACACGTGGGGCGTGAGGTCTTCCACAGTACATCGATGTTGCTGCCAGTGGTCGGCGGAAGGTGCACGTGCCCGTCGACCTGGGACCGGACCGCAGCGACGCACGGGTGCACGCCAAGACCGTAGGATTCTACGCAGTGCCGTAGGGGACCGCACCGCCACTTCCCAGCAAATTAGGGACACTGTTGCTCCTGGGGTATCGGCGAGGACCATTCGAAACCGTCTCCATGAAGCTGGGCTACGGTCCCGCACACCGTTAGGCCGTCTTCCGCTCACGCCCTAACATTGTGCAGCCCGCCTCCAGTGGTGTCGCGACAGGCGTGAATGGAGGGACGAATGGAGACGTGTCGTCTTCAGCGATGAGAGTCGCTTCTGCCTTGGTGCCAATGATGGTCGTATGCGTGTTTGGCGCCGTGCAGGTGAGCGCCACAATCAGGACTGCATACGACCGAGGCACACAGGGCCAACATCCGGCATCATGGTGTGGGGAGCGATCTCCTACACTGGCCGTACACCACTGGTGATCGTCGAGGGGACACTGAATAGTGCACGGTACATCCAAACCGTCATCGAACCCATCGTTCTACCATTCCTAGACCGGCAAGGGAACTTGCTGTTCCAACAGGACTATGCACGTCCGCATGTATCCCGTGCCACCCAACGTGCTCTAGAAGGTGTAAGTCAACTACCCTGGCCAGCAAGATCTCCGGATCTGTCCCCCATTGAGCATGTTTGGGACTGCATGAAGCGTCGTCTCACGCGGTCTGCACGTCCAGCACGAACGCTGGTCCAACTGAGGCGCCAGGTGGAAATGGCATGGCAAGCCGTTCCACAGGACTACATCCAGCATCTCTACGATCGTCTCCATGGGAGAATAGCAGCCTGCATTGCTGCGAAAGGTGGATATACACTGTACTAGTGCCGACATTGTGCATGCTCTGTTGCCTGTGTCTATGTGCCTGTGGTTCTGTCAGTGTGATCATGTGATGTATCTGACCCCAGGAATGTGTCAATAAAGTTTCCCCTTCCTGGGACAATGAATTCACGGTGTTCTTATTTCAATTTTCAGGAGTGTATATTTGTCCAATGAATACCCGTTTATCATCTGCATTTCTTCTTGGAAGCAATTTTAATGGTCAGTAGTGTATTTCTATTGCACATTGGAAAGTGGCTATTCTTGTGATGAAACCACTTTGCGTTCTGGTTATTTTCCAGAAGTCGGTTAATGTTCGGGCTAACTAGGCACTGACGATACCTGTGCCTTCGAATTATTGAGTCCAATGTAATGCCAAGCACAGCTCAACCAGTAATTATTTTTGGCTCGCATCTTACCCTTTAATGTCCAGTGAATGGTTATATTTCTCACGTATTCAAGTGTTATTACACTCTTCCATTCATTTTTAGGTCCTTTTCAAGTATCGATGTGTTTATCTGTAGGCACTAGTTGCAGTCGATATTCAAATTTAAGCATTTTAATGTATGTAACCTTTCCTGTTACACACAGCATTATTGGCCTTACATGCTGAAGGACTGACTGAGGAATCATGAGAGCTGTAGAAGGTGAGTGCAGACTGTGAAAAACTGAACAGTTTTCTTTATATTAGAGGAAAACGATGATACCCAGCATGAAAAGTGGATAAATGTTTGTGTGCTTTGTAGGCATGAGTAAAATGTTCCGTTGTAAACCCGAAATATTTGTTAACTATATGATAAAGCGTAATTGAAGTAGCAACTAAAGAAAAATGGCTGAATTTGTTAACGAAATGTGATTTGTTTACAAAAATGTTATTACTCATTCTCGTGCCCATAATTCATAAACAACAGGTTAAAATATGTCCCGTAACAAACAAACAAAATCCTATGTGTGCGAACTATCATTTTATCTTTGCTCAGGAATCTCCAAGTTTTCTTATGGGAATTGTACATCTCACGTCTCCTTCGGCCTGCCCATTAACAAAACCTACTGACGCAAATCAGATCTCATTACAGGCCATTATAGAGCGGCAAACCATTTATGTGGCATTATACACACTTTAGTTTGAGATTTAGTTTCTTGCTTCTAGCTTTTTTGGGCTTTAGCACAAATTTTACGTAATACTGGTGTAAACTGATGTGTTGAACTTCGTAGCTACACTACTGGCCATTAATATTGCTACACCACGAAGATGACGTGCTACAACCGCGAAATTTAACCAACAAGAACAAGATGCTGTGATATACAAATGATTAGCTTTTTAGAGCATTCACACGAGGTTGGCGCCGGTGGCGACACCTACAACGTGCTGACATGAGGAACGTTTCCAACTGATTTCCCATACACAAACAGCAGTTGACAGGCGTTGCCTGGTGAAACGTTGTTGTGATGCCTCGTGTAAGGAGGAGAAATTCGTAACATCACGTTTCCCACTTTGATAAAGGCCGGATTGCAGCCTATCGCGATTGCGGTTTATCGTATCACAACATTGCTGCTCGCGTTGGTCGAGATGCAATGACTGTTAGCAGAATATGGAATCGATGGGTTCAGGAGGGTAATACGGAACGCCGTGCTGGATCCCAACGGCCTCGTATCACTAGCAGTCGAGATGACAGGCATCCGCATGGCTGTAACGGATCGTGCAGCCACGTCTCGATCCCTGAGTCAACAGATGGGGACGTTTGCAAGACAACAACCATCTGCACAAACAGTTCGACGACGTTTGCAGCAGCAGGACTATTAGCCCGGAGACCGTGAGAGCGGTTACCCTAGACGCTGCATCACAGACAGGAGCTTCTGCGATGGTGTACTCAGCGACGAGCCTGGGTGCACAAATCGCAAAACGCCATTTTTTCGGATGAATCCGGGTTCTGTTTACAGCATAATGACGATCGCATCCGTGTTTGGCGACATCGCGGTGACCGCACATTGGAAGCGTGTATTCGTCATCGCCATACTGCCGTATCACCCGGCACGATGGTATGGGGTGCCATTGGTTACAAGTCTCGGTCACCTCTTGTTCGCAATGGCGGTACTTTGATCAGTGGACGTTACATTTCAGATGTGTTACGACCCGTGGCTCTACCCTTCATTCTATCCCTGCGAAACCATATATTTCAGCAGGATAGTGCACGACCGCATGTTGCAGGTCCTGTACGGTCCTTTCTGGATAGAGAAAATGTTCGACTGCTGCCCTGGCCACCACATTCTCCAGATCTCTCACCAACTGAAAACGTCTGGTCAATGGTGGCCGAGCAACTGGCTCGTCACAATACGCCAGTCACTACTCTTGATGAACTGTGGTATCGTGTTGAAGCTGCGTGGGCAGCTGTACCTGTACACGCCATCGAAGCTCTGTTTGTCTCAAAGCCCAGGCGTATCGAGGCCGTTATTACGGCCAGAGGTGGTTGGTTGTTCTGGGTACTGATTTCTCAGGATCTATGCACCCCAATTGCGTGAAAATGTAATCACATGCCAGATTTAGTATAATATATTTGTCCAAAGAATACCCGTTCATCATCTGCATTTCTCCATGGTGTAGCAATTTTAATGGCAAGTAGCGTATATTTTAAATTCCCCGATCTTAATGTGGAATGTACTCATGTTCTGATAGCTTTTGTTTGTGATGCAGCTGTTATTATAGTCACCTATGAAGAGAAAACCTCAGCAGCTGCTGCTCTTTTTGTGTTTCCAGTATACCCAGTCGATCAGAGCATATATGAAAATTTTTTTTAAAAAAAGAGAACTGCATATATAGACCAATGAAACTGTTAAAAACTAGAGCAGACATTCGTTCTTCTTCCAAAGATGCTTATACATCATAATTTGGTACATAATTAGAGCAAACATGTGTAGTGCCCTCTGCGCTACTCAACGCATATTCACATAGCTAAAAAAGAGATGTGATGCGAAAAAAATCATATACTGCAAATTACACTCAAAAGATTTGACTTTGTCTGGTACTGTATGAGAACAAACTCTTTTAGTTTTATAACAAAACAGGTGAAACTGTTTCTATGTCACGGAGCATTAGCACCATTACAGTTATACTGTACGCTACATTATTATGTTGTTGCAGCAGTGCCAGTAGTACACTGGAGTTAGAATGTACTACCGTTCATGCAACTGGCGAGACACTACATCGATGTTACTAATACTTTAACTTCAAAATTGCAGACTAAAAAATAAATACGGAAACGAATGCTTGCACCATTGCAAGAAGGTTAACATTTCATTTTGTTCTCCGATCAGTTAATGTGGATGAGAAGCAAATCAAAGCATTTGGTGGAAAGCGATTGGGCTGGACCAAAAAAAGGCGAAGCACTGTAGATTTCATCAGCTGGAAAGATTAGAAAATGTTCCTTGTGATGTAAAATAATTTTACCTTGTAAAAGATAAAAAATAGCTCAAATGAGTGAAAGAAAATTGGAAAAAGAGCTGGAGTGTAAAAGAAAAAAATGCGATCCTGATTTAGGTTTTCCCTGATATCCCAAAATCGCTTCAGGCAAATGCCGGGGTGTTTCCTTTGAAAAGGCACGGTCGGTTTCCTTCCCCATCCTTCCCTAATCCGATGGGACCGGTGACCTTGCTGTTTGGTCCCCTCCTCCAAATCAACCAATCAAATCGCATTGACCCGAAAGGAGACAAAGTCGAAAAATAAGGCGACGTTTTCTCACACGGTCCGCGTACGCCTCTGTGACGGAGGTACGTGGCAATCTCTAATTTGTGCAGATCAGTACGATTCTGGCCTCCTACAAAAGTTGCGGTCATCACGTCAGAAATGTGAACGGAGTTTCAGTGAACATTGAACTTACATAACATATCGCTCGCTGAAACAAAGGATGTGGCATTGACTCACTGGCAGTGACACTCGGTGTAATGAGGATGAGCTGCTCGTAGAGATAACATGTTTACTGGTAAGGCAGGCTGTGAATCACAGGAAATCCCAATAGTCCTTGCACCATAATGTACCATGACGTTGGCTTTGCACTTGGTGAGTGTATGTGCAGCATGTGGCGTTAGACTGGGAGTGGAGGTACACCAGTTCCTAAGCACCCATATGCGTAACTAGTTAGGTTGACACCAGCACCTGTGTAAGTTGACGAAAACCTGCTTTGCGATTTGAAAATCTCTCTCGCTGTGTTAATCTGTAGAGTGGGCTACAGCATACTTTCACTCAGTACTGCCCAGCTGCATAACTTTCTGTGGCGAAGCAGTCAACGTTAAAAAAGTGTCTGTTCTACAAAAGCGTGCAGCTGAAATATTCTGTTATTTGATTACATCTCGAGTGACCTTGTGATTCTCAAATTACTTCGTAATTGCATCTGTGGCCAATAATAAGAGTGTATTAAGGATGAGCCGTGTTTTTGACAGTCACGATCCTATAAGCCAAAATACACTAATCAAAAGTACACTGATACTCGTACCTAATGCGGATTTGACCCACTACGTATCACGAGAGGTGGACCCGCCAGTACAAAATGCGTCAGGGAGACTTGCGTTGTCAGTAGAGAAGCGGAAACAGCGGAACTGGCGAGCTCGATGACTTCGAACGTGGACCAGCCATTGGATGTCACCTGAGTAACACATCCATCAGGAATATGTCAACCCTATTAAAGCTGCGTTAGTCGATGTTAAAAGTTAAACGTTACTTGCCACCACGTGTATCGGTATCAGTGAAGTACGGGGCAGATGGTGGTTTAGGGTATGGAGGTTTTTCTTGTGATCACGATGTGGTCGCTGTACTGCGCTTAAGAAAATGGTAAATGCGGAAGGATATGAACAAGTTTTGTAGTATTGTGTACTGCGTACAGTAGAGTAACGGCCCGATGACGATGACTGTATCAGCATGACGGTGTACCCAACTATAAAGGTGAGGAAATGCTTTGTGGGCAGTAACATTCCTGAAATGAACTGGTCTATCGAACCTGACCCCAATGGAACACCTTTCGGATGAGTCAGAATGTCGACATCACTCCAGACCACAGCGTATAACATTCCTTCTCTGGTTTTGGCTCATGAGGGAGAATGCACTGCCTGTCCTCTACAGACATTCAGCACTGATAACGTCGTCAGCAGAGTTCAAGCTGTCATGAAGGCGAACAGTGTACACGCCCCATACTAATGTCCACTAATATGTATTCGTATAGTTTTCATCACGTAGTTTATTTTCTATATAAAATATGTGCTCCAATCTATGGTTCAGAATATACCTATATATTATGGCGCAGACGTATTGGAGAGGTTGATAGCATACATCGAGCAGGACGTTGGAAATCTGCAGAGACTTAAATACAACGTAAAGAACTATCTTCCTACCCACTCTCCCTACAAAGGAAGACGAGAAAATGTAGCCGATATGGTACACTCTATCTTTCCAGATTCCTTCACCGCTGGAAATGCGAGGTGCGTAGTACATTCAATCGTGACACAGATTGGAAAATGGAAAAGAAATAACGGAACGCGGAATTTATTAGTTCTAGTCTCTAGACAAAATCCAGGCGGCTGATATGATAACCTGAATCAAGTATGCGGAATGTCTGGCCCCTCTTCAAGCAACAATGTATCTTGTATGCACTTTCGCATGGTACGCTTAAGTACCGTTGGGCGAGATACACTGTACTGATATTTTCCTTATGCTTTGATTCGGTGATGGAGTTATTTGAAAACGCGATATACTTGTATATGTGGATAAATAAAGTGAGATCCTGACAGTAACTTTTGTATGAATGCTGCATCATGGTCCCCGAACTCTACGATTTTCTGTCTTTCATTATCAAAATCTGTCGTAAGATAATGTAACAACGGGGTGTGGCACGGTAATAGAGATCGGCGCATATCGTTTCAGTGTGTAAGACGCGTCGTAGAATAGATGAGGCGTAGAACAATGTAATGAGCTCTAGAATTTATTTTATGTTCCATAATTAGGGCCAATAGTGACGCCACAAAAATCCACATAGATCATTTGGAAAGCAGCTATCTCCTTTCCTATGTGCGACAGCGCTGTTGATGGGGTTGTGCTTTGACTTCCAGAATTCCTTCGACACTGTACTGCAGAGTCACCAATTATTCTACATGCGGAATATACGAACAGTTATGCGACTGGATTGGGAACTGAACTCAGTACGTCGTTTTTAACGAGGAAGCACCGGAAGACGCGAAATGGTGTCCGATATACCCCAAGGTATTCCGGTTGGACCGTTACTAACCACAAACGACCCTCCAGTAGTAATCGTGGAGGTTATATAGGTTGAACCCCCCCATGAACCATGGACCTTGCCGTTGGTGGCGAGGCTTGCGTGCCTCAGCGATACAGATGGCCGTACCGTAGGTGCAACCACAAAGGAGGGGTATCTGTTGAGAGGCCAGACAAACGTGTGGTTCCTGAAGAGGGGCAGCAGCCTTTTCAGTAGTTGCAGGGGCAACAGTCTGGATGATTAACTGATCTGGCCTTGTAACACTAACCAAAACGGCCTTGCTGTGCTGGTACTGCGAACGGCTGAAAGCAAGGGGAAACTACAGCCGTAATTTTTCCCAAGGGCATGCAGCATTACTGTGTGGTTAAATGATGATGGCGTCCCCTTGGGTAAAATATTCCGGAGGTAAAATAGTCCCCCATTCGGATCTCCGGGCGGGGACTACTAAAGAGGACGTCGTTATCAGGAGAAAGAAAACTGGCGTTCTACGGATCGGAGCGTGGAATGTCAGAACCCTTAATCGGGCAGGTAGGTTAGAAAATTTCAAAAGGGAAATAGATAGGTTAAAGCTAGATATAGTGAGAATTAGTGAAGTTGGATGGCAGGAGGAACAAGACTTATGGTCAGGTGAATACAGGGATAACATACAAAATCAAATAGGGTTAATGCAGGAGTAGGTTTAATAATGAATAAAGAAAATAGGAGTGCGGGTAAGCTACTACAAACAGCATAGTGAACGCATTATTGTGGCTAAGATAGATACGAAGCCCATGCCTACCACAGTAGTACAAGTTTATATGTCAACTAGTTCTGCAGATGATGAAGAAATTAATGAAAGGTATGATGAGATAAAAGAAATTATTCAGGTAGTGAAGGGAGACGAAAATTTAATAGTCATGTGTGACTGGAAATCGAGAGTAGGAAAAGGGAGAGAGGGAAACATAGTGGGTGAATATGGATTGGGGGAGAGAAATGAAAGAGGAAGCCGTCTGGTAGAATTCTGCACAGAGCATAACTTAATCAAAGCTAACACTTGGTTCAAGAATCATAAAAGAAGGTTGTATACATGGAAGAATCCTGGAGATACTAGAAGGTATCAGATAGATTACATAATGGTAAGACAGAGATTTAGGAACCAGGTTTTAAATTTCCAGGGGCAGATGTGGACTCTGAACACAATCTATTGGTTATGAACTGTAGATTAAAACTGAAGAAACTGAAAAAGGTGGGAATTTAAGGAGATGGGAACTCGATAAACTGACTAAACCAGAGGTTGTACAGAGTTACAGGGAGAGCATAAGGGAACAATTGACAGGAATGGGGGAAAGAAATACACTAGAAGAAGAATGGGTAGCTCTGAGGGATGAAGTAGTGAAGGCAGCAGAGGATCAAGTAGGTAAAAAGACGAGGGCTAGTAGAAATCCTTGGATAACAGAAGAGATACTGAATTTAATTGATGAAAGGAGAAAATATAAAAACGCAGTAAATGAAGCAGACAAAAAGGAATACAAACGTCTCAAAAATGAGATCGACAGTTAGTGCAAAATGGCTAAGCAGGGATGGCTAGAGGACAAATGTAAGGATGTAGAGGCTTATCTCACTAGGGGTAGGATATATACTGCCTACAGGAAAATTAAAGAGACCTTTGGAGAAAAGAGAACCACTTGTAAGACTATCAAGAGCTCAGATGGAAACCCAGTTCTTAGCAAAGAAGGGAAAGCAGAAAGGTGGAAGGAGTATATAGAGGGTCTATACAAGGGCGATGTACTTGAGGACAATATTATGGAAATGGAAGAGGTTGTAGATGAAGATGAAATGGGAGATACGATACTGCGTGAAGAGTTTGACAGAGCACTGAAAGACCTGAGTTGAAACAAGGCCCGCGGAGTAGACAACATTCCATTGCAACTACTGACGGCCTTGGGAGAGACAGTCCTGACAGAACTCTACCATCTGGTGAGCAAGATGTATGAAACACGCGAAATACTCTCAGACTTCAAGAAGAATATAATAATTCCAATCCCAAAGAAAGCAGGTGTTGACAGATGTGAAAATTACCGAACTATCAGTTTAATAAGTCACAGCTGCAAAAAACTAACACGAATTCTTTACAGACGAATGGAAAAACTGGTAGAAGCCGACCTCGGGGAAGATCAGTTTGGATTCCGTAGAAATGTTGGAACGTGAGGCAATACTGACCCTACGACTTATCTTAGAAGAAAGATTAAGGAAAGGCAAACCTACGTTTCTAGCATTTGTTGATTTAGCGAAAGCTTTTGACAATGTTGACTGGAATACTCTCTTTCAAATTCTGAAGGTGGCAGGGGTAAAATACAGGGAGCGAAAGGCTATTTACAATTTGTACAGAAACCAGATGGCAGTTATAAGAGTCGAGGGACATGAAAGGGAAGCAGTGATGGGAAGCAAAAGCAAAAGCAAAACGAGGATAATGGAATGTAGTCGAATTAAATCGGGTGATGCTGAGGGAATTAGATTAGGAAATGAGACACATAAAGTAGTAAAGGAGTTTTGCTATATCGGGAGCAAAATAACTGATGATGGTCGAAGTAGAGAGGATATAAAATGTAGACTGGCAATGGCAAGGAAAGCGTTTCTGAAGAAGAGAAATTTGTTAACATCGAGTATAGATTTAAGTGTCAGGAAGTCGTTTCTGAAAGTATTTGTATGGAGTGTAGCCATGTATGGAAGTGAAACAAGGACGGTAAATAGTTTAGACAAGAAGAGAATTGAAGCTTTCGAAATGTGGTGCTACAGAAGAATGCTGAAGATTAGATGGGTAGATCACATAACTAATGAGGAGGTATTGAATAGGATTGGGGAGAAGAGGAGTTTGTGGCACAACTTGACAAGAAGAAGGGACCGGTTGGTAGGACATGTTCTGAGGCATAAGGGATCACAAATTTAGCATTGGAGGGCAGCGTGGAGGGAAAAATTGGAGAGGGCGACCAAGAGATGAATACACTAAACAGATTCCGAAGGATGTAGGTTGCAGTAAGTACTGGGAGATGAAGAAGCTTGCACAAGATAGAGTAGCATGGAGAGCTGCATCAAACCAGTCTCAGGACTGAAGACCACAACAACAACAACATATAGGTTGAAAGTTACTATGTGGTTCACAGAAACTACCGATAATTAGCGCATGGTGCCATGATTAATAATAACTGTCCCTCAATAAGCATAAGTGCGAAACAATACACGTAAATAGACTGGAACGTACGAAACAGGTTACTATGTGAACGACGATCAGTCACTGGAGTCCGTCAGAGCCTTTAAGCGTCTACAATTATCTGCACGACGCGATTTAAGGTGGACGACCATATAAATCCAGGTGCAGAAAAGGCAAATGCTGTTGTTTATAGGAATGATGCGTAGGTACCCGGAGTTCTACCAATTCTTCAGATTTTTTTGACGGTCATGGGTCAAGCTCAAAGGAGAACTGCACGGTTCGCTGCAGATTCATTTGGTCAACGAGAGTGAATTACAGAAATTTTTAGTAAACTGCAGTGTGAAACGATAAAATGTGGCGTTGTGTGTCGTTGAGGGGCATACTCACAAAATTACAAGTCCATTACGAGTCAAATGTAGCGTAATTCACGTTCCAATGTCGTGCAATTACCATTACCGTAAAACCAGAGAAATACCGGCTCATACTGAGTGCTGCCGACACATCCGGTTGGATACCCAGCTTCTGGGACATGGGGAGGCGCGCGAGTACAAGTAACGGGCAAGGCGAAGTCTAGATTGCGATTTATTGGTAGAATCCTGAAGCGATGCAGTCCTTCAACAAAGGAAATTGCTGGCAATACCTTAGTTCGTCCAGTCTTAGAGTACTGTTGGCCTGTACGGGACCCTTACCAGTTGAGTCTGATTCAGGAGATTGAGAAGGTCCAAAGAAGAGTGGCAAGATTCGTGACTGGTAGATTTAGCCATCGTGAGAGCGTTACAAATCTCATTGAAAGTTTTAAGTGGGACACACTTGCAGGTAGACGACGCGCTAAACGAAAGGCGCTGCTCACTAAATTCCGAAATCCGATCTTCGCCGAGGATGTAGAGTATATATTATTACCACCAACTGGGGGGGGGGGGGGGGAATGTGACTTTGACGCAAATTGTGCCCTCCGCCACACACCGCTTGGTGGCTAGCGGAGTATATATGTAGATGTAGATGTAGAGAGTGCCGACTCGAATTCGCCACGCGGATTAACAACGACGGTTGGCGTGCGTCATGTGGGTTTTAGTTGGATTCCTACATCTGACTAGGTGAATATGTTTTGGTAACGGCACCATCCTCAATTATAGGTTTCATACATACTTCCGCATGTGACAACACTAGACGCAGACTGATGGGTTACGTTAATTCCGTCCAGAGGGGAAGTGGTGGCATCACGGACATCTGGCCACCCCTCCTTTTACCGGCAAGGGTAAAGCCAAAAACAATGGGCCAGGAAAAAGAAGAAGGAGAAGAATACAGAGAGATACTTAAAGTAAACAATCCGCGAGTGGTGCGGAAATGTCTCTGATACAACATCCACCCTCCTCTGCAAGCTGTATGGTGCGTAGCGCAAACGTAGAGTTTCACCAATAGGTCACCGATTTCAGATACTTGCTCATCGTCGCGTGCACATTACAGCCAGTTTTGTCGATATTTGTTGTTGTTGTGGTCTTCAATCCTGAGACTGGTTTGATGCAGCTCTCCATGCTACTCTATCCTGTGCAAGCTTCTTCATCTCCCAGTACCTACTGCAACATACATCCTTCTGAATCTGCTTAGTGTATTCATCTCTTGGTCTCCCCCTACGATTTTTACCCTCCACGCTGCCCTCCAATACTAAATTGGTGATCCCTTGATGCCTCAGAACATGTCCTACCAACCGATCCCTTCTTCTGGTCAAGTTGTGCCACAAACTTCTCTTCTCCCCAATCCTATTCAATACTTCCTCATTAGTTACGTGATCTACCCATCTAATCTTCAGCATTCTTCTGTAGCACCACATTTCAAAAGCTTCTATTCTCTTCTTGTCCAAACTATTTACCGTCCATGTTTCACTTCCATACATGGCTACACTCCATACAAATACTTTCAGAAATGACTTCCTGACACTTAAATCTATACTCGATGTTAACAAATTTCTCTTCTTTAGAAACGCTTTCCTTGCCATTGCCAGTCTACATTTTATATCCTCTCTACTTCGACCATCATCAGTTATTTTGCTCCCCAAATAGCAAAACTCCTTTACTTCTTTAAGTGTCTCATTTTCTGATGTAATTCCCTCAGCATCACCCGACCTATTTATAACTAATGTAATTCCCTCAGCATCACCCGACTTATTTATAACTTACAATAAAACACGAATATCATAAATCGTTAATACGCGCTTGGGGTTCACCAAAGTACAACAGCTGGCCATGACAGCACCATTCGAAAAACACGGATATAGTTCTGCGACGAGCCTTCTCTCCTGCCGCGCAGGAAAAGTACTGGTAATAATCCACCAGGGATTACATCAGTTTTCCCCGAGTCGCGTGCCGCGCAACTGAATTGGCAGCTGACTCACAGAGGCGCTGGTGTGAGCGTGGAGTTACGTTTCTCTTCCGTCACGATTTCAGCCTTGGTAATTCGTACCATCTGTTACAGCAGAGGTTCAAAGTTATCTTGCTTGAACACTTAAAATACGCACGTAAAATGCGGTGTGAGGGGAAATTATAGTTTTGTTTATAAAGTGATGTAACACGGAGAAATATGCTGTGAAGTGTTTTCGTTATCATCTGGGAACACCATGTTGTAGTACGGAAGGACATGCTAAATTTTTTTGAGTGTTAAATCCGGTCTGAGATGTAACATTATTTTTGCGATATTTCAGTTTCGCATAAGTACACAATCGAAATTTTACTGACCATTACATTTCTTTTCATATGAGTTACATACCCTGCTGCAGCAGAGAAAGGAAGGGAACCAGCGGAAAAATGCTGCTATCGAAGCACCAAAAACTGAGAATATGTTCCTATTTATTTAAAAAAAACTGTCTATAAAGTGGGATACCAGCTATCTCATTCGCCATTAAAAATTTTCCCTAAAAGTTTGGCTTGTGAACATATTCGCGCTTTTTTATGCTGACAGAGAAGGAGACGGTCTCAGTGAGAAAGAGGTGTAAAAGTAATAAATACTTAAAGGTCGTAAACAGCAGTTGTTTCATAGAAAGAGGGAAGGTGACAATGGCAATGTGAGAGGAAGAAAGTAATGCAGTGGAACATAGTAGATCCAGCAAGAACAATGCTAGGAAAAGAGTGAAGGAGACCATGTCGGTGGGACAAGAATAAAGAGTAGGAAGCAGATGTGATTGAGAGCCAGTGAGAATGAGAGAGAGAGTCTATGACAACGGCAACAAGGAAGAGGAAGATACTGACAGTAAGAAGACACAGCAGCAATGGGAAGGAAGGAATGAGACAGTAGAAGAAAGAGAAAGAAATAGGGAGACCGTGGCAGTTAGAAAGAGAAAGGAAAGAGTATGAAAGAACGAAAGAGACGCTGTTACACAGGAGACAGTGACACTTAGACACAAAGAGAAAATGACAGTGAGTTTACCTGAATGAGTGAATGAGAATGTGCAAGTAGAGTGGATGGAAATAAGCGAGTTACAGCAATGGACTCATGGGTGCGAGCGAGTAATAGTTAGGGGAGCTTGTGGGAATCAGAGGTGATTTGCAAAACAAGCGTGTATATCTCCGCATCAGTTCATTTTTCGGAAAATTTTTATAGGTTCTGTGGAAGGTAGAATGAGGCGGCTGGTACCCCATTTTTCGGTCAGTCTTTTAAATAAGTAGGAAAGTACTCGCACTTCTTGTGTTCCGACAGGACCGTTTTCCCGCTGGTTGCCAATACGAATTAACGTTATTTACGTCAGTAAAAGGCTAAAACAGTGGACGTCAAACTGCGGCCCATGGGCCGCATGAGGCCCGAGTCAAGTGTTCGTGCGACACGCG
The DNA here is from genome assembly GCF_023864275.1 of Schistocerca cancellata. Classification (NCBI taxonomy): domain Eukaryota; kingdom Metazoa; phylum Arthropoda; class Insecta; order Orthoptera; family Acrididae; genus Schistocerca; species Schistocerca cancellata. The sequence goes on along the minus strand of NC_064631.1, from coordinate 170,963,775 downwards.
TTTCTCAGCCGTTTTATACACTGAAACGCCAAAGAAACTGGTATAGGCATGCATATTCAAATACCGAATATGTAAATAGGAAGAATACGGTGGTGTGGTCGGTAACGCCTATATAAGACAACAAGGGTCTGGCGCAGTTGTTAGACCGGTTACTGCTGCTACAATGGCAGGTTATCAAATTCTAAGCCAGTTTGAACGTGGTGTTGTAGTCGCCGCACGAGAGATGAGACACAGCATCACCGAGGTAACGATGAAGTGGGGATTTCCGTGTTCGACCATTTCACGAATGTACCGTGAATATCAGGAATCCAGTAAAACATCAAATCTCCGAAATCGCTGCGGCCGGTAAAAGATCCTGTAAGTACAGGAGCAACGACGACTGAAGAGAATCGTTCAACGTAACAGAAGTGCAACCCTTCCGTAAATTGCTGCAGATTTCAGTGCTGGGCCATCAACAAGTGTCAGTGTGCGAACCATTCAACAAAACATCATCGATATGGGCTTTCGGAGGTGAAGACCCACTCGTATGAACTTGATGACTGAACGACACAAAGCTTTACGCCTCGCCTGGGCCCGTCAACACCGACATTGGACTGTTAATGACTGGAAACATGCTGCCTGGTCGGACGAGTTTCGTTTCAAATTGTATCGAGCGGATAGACGTATACGTGTATGGAGACAACCTCATCAATCCATGGACCCTGCATGCCAGCAGGGAACCGTTCAAGCTGGTGTAGGCTCTGTAATGGTATGGGGCGTCAGCAGTTGGAGTGATATGGGACCTCTGATACGTCTAGATACGACTCTGACAGGTGACACGTACCTAAGAGTTCTGTCTGGTCACCTGCATCCATTGCCGGCCGGAGTGGCCGTGCGATTCTAGGAGATACAATCTGGAACCGCGAGACCGCTACGGTCGCAAGTTCGAATCCTGCCTCGGGCATGGATGTGTGTGATGTCCTTAGGTTAGTTAGGTTTAAGTAGCTCTAAGTTCTAGGGGACTGATGACCTAAGATGTTAAGTCCCATAGTGCTCAGAGCCATTTTGAACCTGCATCCATTGATGTCCACTGTGCGTTCCGACGGATTTGGGCAAATCCAGCAGGACAATGCGATTCCCCTTCCACCCCTCGCCCCCCCCCCCCCCAACCCAGACATGAAAATTATTCCACATATCTGGGATGTCTTGCAACGTGCTGTTCAGACGAGAAGTCCACCATCGCCTCGTACTCTTACGGCCTTGTGAACAGCCCTGCAGGATTCACGGTGTCCCCTCCAGCACTACTTCAGACATTAGTCGAGTCGAAGCCACTCCGTGTTGTGCCACTTCTGCGTGCTCGCGGGGGCCTACACGATATTAGGCAGGTGTACCAGTTTCTTTGGCTCTTCATTGTAATAATATGCTTCGAACAACTGACAGCCGAATCCAGAAACAATAAGGAATCTCAAGAGCTTAATAGGAGTCTATTTTTATTGCTCAGTAACAAAAATACGAATACTTACACCGATGGTAAAAATTTAAGATGCGCTTGATTTTAATTAACATTGGCCAATTCGGCCGCGAGCTAAGTAAAGTTTGCCGGTTACGTCAGAGTGGCATACAGCGCCGCCACTGTGGAGTTAATAGAAGTGAGATCTGAACATTATATTGTTTGTCTTCCAATGCGACACCTCACGAGAGTGCGCAGCTGCTATGTGTAAACACCAAAATGGAAGTAACATGGATTCGTGGATGCGCATTACAGAGACGGTCATCTTCAGGTGTGACACATGTTTGCAGCAATTAATATGTAGCCAAATTTTGGCTATTGTAACACAATGCAACGAGTAAAAGAAAAGTGTCATTCAAAACACTTGCGATGGTGTCTTATATTGCAGTTACTGTTAAACTAATGTAACATACTAATTTAATGAGGTAAAAAAAATAAAAAAAATGTCGTGTGACTAGGGCCTTCCGTCGGGTAGACCGTTCGCCGGGTGCAAGTCTTTCGATTTGACGCCACTAAGGCGACTTACGCGTCGATGGGGATGAAATGATGATGATTAGGACAACACAACACCCAGTCCCTGAGCGGAGAAAATCTCCGACCCAGGCGGGAATCGAACCAAGGCGCTTAGGATTGACATTCTGTCGCGCTGACCTCACGTTTTTTTTTTTTTTTTTTTTTTTTTTTTTACTCATTTTGTTTGATTTCGTTCGTTGTATCTGCTCGCGGCGGACGTCGCAAGACACCCGTTTAAGTTCGCTGTTGCTCGATTAACTCAGTTTTTTTTTTATTACAGAGGGCAGCTAACCGTCTGACCGAACACGCTGAGCTACCGTGCCGTCGTTTTGTTTGCTTTCGTTCGTTGCATCTGCTCGAGGCGGACTTCGTAAGACATCCGTTTAAGTTCGTTGTTGATCGACTAACTCAGTTCATTTTATTACAGAGGGCCACTCAGCTACCGGGGGCGGACATTTAATGAGGTTATCAATTAAGATGCGCAGGGGAAGGTGTTATGAAGCTGGCAGGACAGTAAAAGCGGCCAATGCTTATCTTTTGCCCTGGAAAGCCCTGCTGCCTGCCGGGAGGTGGTCCAACTAGTTCTAATGTACATCACCATTGTTGTCAGAGAGTTTTAAAAAGGAAGCTTGTTTCATTACTTTTTAATAAAAACGTTTTTGTTATTGAATCGTCTCGTGGAAAATACGTCATTTATACTATTCTTGTTACTTGTATGAAGAGTAATAATTTTTATCATATTAATTAGGTCTCCAGCATATGCAAACAGATGTGCTACTGTATACCGTGTTTGTGTGATGTATGAAGCGTCTGTGAGCAATATATATATGGACATGACCATTTGGACAAAGTGCTTTACGTTTTCAATTATTTTAGCGATGTCTAACGTTTATAATGTGCTGACTTTTATCCGCTTGACATCTTGTGCTAGAGTGTCAGCGTAAAACGGACATGTTTTACAACAAAAAGATGTTAGAGACCTGAAGATGGCGGCAATGACTCTTGAAACCGGTAGTCTTAAATAAAAAAAATTTCTAGGCGAGATTGACTTTTCAATGGTTTTTAACAAATAAAAATGATCGCCCTTCGGTACTCTGAAAATGAGAAAATTCAATACGTTTAAAACTTTTCGACATTTTTCCTCGACGACACCACCCACAAAATAATGGTTCAAATAGCTCTAAGCACTATGGGACTTAACAGCTGAGGTCATCAGTCCCCTAGACTTAGAACTACTTAAACCTAACTAACCTAAGGACATCACGCACATCTATGCGCGAGGCAGGATTCGAACCTGCGACCGTAGCAGCAGCGCGCTTCCGGACTGAAGCGCCTAGAACCACTCGGCCACAGTGGCCGGCCACAAAATAATGAAATAATGAATCTTTTATCGCTTACTACATTTGGCTGAACATGCAGTAGTGCTACAGCGTCTAGTATGATGTTTAATTTATTATTTCTTTATTACTAACTTTATACGAAACACGTGTTGCAGACAGTATCCACATGTACCAGAGAATGTACCCGCAATATTACATCATCGTACAGTACGTACTTCAAGAGGCATGACGCCAGAAACACTAAGTGCTTAACGTCAAATATTTAACTCTTTAACTCATTCCTTAAATAATCAGACATTTAAAGCTGTTTTATGCAGGTGAGATCGATTTTTATAGTATCAGGCGACAGGTTTACTGGTATTATATTTGCAGCCATTCTTCGTCAGTCTCTGTTCAAATGGTTCAAATGGCTCTGAGCACTATGGGACTTAACTTCTGAGGTCATCAGTCCCCTGGAACTTAGACCTACTTAAACCTAACTAACCTAAGGACATCACACACATCCATGCCCGAGGCAGGATTCGAACCTGCGACCGTAGCAGTCGCGCGGTTCCAGACTGCAGCGCCTAGAAGCGCTCGGCCACCCCGGCCGGCTGTTTCTGTTCATCTTGTTGGTTAGAATAACTTTTATTCGTCGTTTTGTAACATAATTTCTTTAGTAATGCAATATTTTTGTCTCGGTTTATTAACATCTCCTGTTTCAATAATACGGTTGCTATGGCTTATGATCCATCATGAGATACAAAACACCAACGGCCTTGCGGCAGTGGCAACACCGGTTCCCATCAGATTATTGAAGTTAAGCGACGTCGGGCAGGGCTAGCACTTGGATGGGCCACCATCCGGTCTGCCGAGCGATGTTGGCAAGTGGGGTGCATTCAGCCCTTGGGAGGCAAACGGAGGAACTGCTTGATTGAGAAGTAGCGGCTCCGGTCTCGTAAAATGACTTACGAGTGGGAGACTGGCATGCTGACGACATGGCCCTCTATATCCCCATCCAGTGTCGCTGGTGGCCTGAGGATGACACGGCGGCTGGTCGGTACCATTGAGCTTTCACGGCCTGTTCGGGCGGAGTTTAGTTTAGTTTACGAGATATAAAATGCTTTGCTACGAGTAGTACGGTCATCGTGAACTGCAGTATCATAAGCAGCAGGCTCACAGTGATATTACTGTAAACACAATTCATTTTATTAAAAAGCGCTATAAGTATTAAAATCTCCAACAGTACTGGCTTAACATCTCCATATCCAGTCACCAATTACTAGGATATCATCCGCTGACTACAACCAAATACACTTAGTACGAACATTGTAACAGTTGAAGAACCGGAATAACTGATAACAGCCTCACTCAAAATAAGTGGATACAGTTCAATACCTTTTAAAATTAATTTAAAGTTCATCTGAATGATAAACAAGAATGTTATAGACTTCATTTGCGAAAGAAAATTGAAATTTGTTCTTATCTAGAAGACAAACAAGTCAATGAAATTCATCCTACCATACGAGATAAACAAGTTAGTTCGTTGATACAGTCATTATATACTCCACAGCGAAGTGCTGTTACGGACACATGCTTACACTTGATTTGTATCCGTTGGAGGATAGTCTTTCTTGAACGTTCCACGTGTGTAATGTAAGTCACTTATCTAGTGCGTGTTCCAGCTAATCGTGACAGGAACCAATTTCATCAGCAGAAGCCGCACGAGTGGCAATACACGTGATGCTGCGCAGCTGTACCAAAAACACATCTCACGTGCGTGATTTATGCCTCTTTTCTGAAGCTTGGCAGGGTTCTGACGATGGTCGTCGCACGAACTGACAGTCTAGTGCTTTCGTCTTCATTATTTTTTACAGAAGATGAAGGTGGCGTAGCTAATTGTCACAGTAAACACTTTCGTATCTATGAAAATCTTCGTTGTACAATCCAGGATAATGAGCAGCAATAGTTTAAACTCAATGTACTTGTACTGTCTCGAATATCAGGTCCATAAGTTCTCCTGACACGTCTCTCAGGCTATGTCTACAAGGAATGCTCTTGTAGACTTGGTACAGAATGTTTACTTTCAAATAAGACGAATGCTGTTGTTTATGTGTGTTAGCATTCAAGAACACTTTAGTCACATTGTTCGAAATGCCCTGTGTTATACACTGAAGTGCCAAAGAAACTGATACTTCTGCCGAACATCGTGTAGGGTCCCCGAGAGCTCGAAGAAGTGCCGCAGCATGCCGTGGCATGAACTCGACTAATGTCCGAGGTAGTGCTGGAGGGAAATGACACCATGAATCATGCAGGACTGTCATTAATCTGTAAGAGTACGAAGGTGTGAAGATCTCTACTGAACAGCACGTTGCAAGGCATCCCAGGTATGCTTAATAATGTTCATGTCTGAGCAGTTTGGTGGCCACAGGAAGTGTTTAAACTCAAAAGCTATTCTCTAGCAAATCTGTAATTGAGGGGTATCGCATTGCGCTGCTGGAATTTCCCAAGTCCGTCGGAATGCACAATGGGCATGAAAGGACGCAGATGATCACACAGGATGCTTACGTACTTGTCACCTGTCAGAGTCGTATCTAGACGTATTAAGAGTCTCAAATCACTCGAACTGCACACACCTCATAACATTACAGAGCCTCCACCAGCTTCAACAATTCCCTGCTGACATGCAGAGTACATGAATTCATGTGGTTCTTTCCATGCCTGCACATTTCCGTGGGCCCGATATAATTTGAAACTCGTCTGACCAGGCAACATGTTTCCGGTCACCAACAGCCCAATGTCGGTGTTGACGGGTCCAGGCGAGGCGTAAAGCATTGTGTTATGCAGTCATCAGGGGTACACGAGCGGGGCTTCGGCTCCGAAAGCCCATATCGGTGATGTTTCGTTGAATGGTTCGCACGCTGAGACTTGTTGATGGCCGAGCATTTTAAATCTGCAGCAATTTACGGAAGGGTTGCACTTCTGTCACGTTAAACGATTCTTTTCGGTCGTCGTTGGTCCCGTTCTTGCAGGATCTTTTTCCGGCCGCAGCGATGTCGGAGATCTGAAGTTTTACCGGATTCCTGATATTCACAGTACACTCATGAAATGTTTGTACGGGAAAGTCCCCTGTTCATCGCTACCTGGGAGATGCTGTGTCCCATCTCTCGTGCGCCGACTAACACAACGTTCAAACACACGTAAATCCTGATAATCTGCTACTGCAGAACAACAGCTGCGCCAGACACTTGTTGTCTCACATATGCTTTACCGACCGCAGCATCGTCTTCTGTCTGTTAGCAAAATCGCTGTATTGGAATACGCATGCCTATACCCATTTCATTGGCGCTTCAGTGTAAAATACAAATAATTTACACCGCAAATATCGACGGTATTTCAATAAACTAGCATTACAGTTGATTCTATTTCCACAAATATTACGTTCAAGAAAGAAAAAGAAATTTGGATTGGGGTCATATTGGTCCAGTGGTACTCAGTGCAAAAACAATGAACAAATTTTAATGTGCTGAAGATATAAAAATGAACGAAACATCATTGAATCAGGGGGAAAGTAATGTATTTTGAAAATGGTAGTTTCGGAAACAAGGGAGATATATATTTCCAAACGGGATCATATTGAACCCAGTGATATTAGGGGGTTAAACCTGAACATCTGCCTACTGTCTGCTTACATCAGTGCTGCGTAGCGTACATGGGCAGAGCTTCTGAACAAGGTTGACACGGTTATTACACTGCCTTCGATTCACTGTATTTGTGGTTCGTTACACCTGGTTATGCGTCTGGTTATGCTGGCTAACACTATTTCGTACATTATTTGCAATAGTATTTGGCCCAGAAAACTATTTGTGTGTGGTTTAATTATGCCCTTGTATCTGTTACATAAATTTGTTCACAATTTGTACCTGTGGGGCTTTTGAACATGACGAACTAAGTCTGCATTTACATCTACGTGAATACTCTGCTATTCATTAATGTCCGGCAGAGGTTTCATCAAACAACTTTCACACTGAATTGGCAAAGGTCCCGAGTTCGAGTCTCGGTCCTTCCTAAAGTTTTGATCTGCCAGGAAGTTTCATATTAGCGCACACTCCGCTGCAGAGTGAAAATCTCATTCTGGAAACTTTCACACTATTTCTCTACCGGTCATCAAACACATCCATGCCCGAGGCAGGATTCGAACCTGCGACTGTAGCGGTCGCGAGGTTCGGAACTGAAACGGCTAGAACGGCTCGGCCACTCCGGCCGGCTGAAAGCTGGTGATTGAAAATCCTTGAAAAGATGAATGGCACCACAATTCGCATATCATATCTGCGACACTCTCTGCCGTATTACGCAGTAGTACAGAACGAGTTGCCCTTGTCTGAGCCTTTCCTATGCCGTCCGTCAGTACTATCTGTTAAGTGTCCCATAACGCGATACTCTTGCAGTGGACGGACAGGCGTAGTGTATCTAACATAGATATTCTGCCAATAAAACGCAGTCTTTTGTTCCCTTTAGCTCAGCTGCTCTATGGATTGTGTGGTCTAGCCTCTAAGTAGTGTTCAATTCTAGTATTTTGCCGTAATTTATATTGGCTTCTCAACACAAAGTTTTCTTCTGTTCATTGCGTATTCGTCAGCCTTCGTTGCCGGCAGCTGTAGCCGAGCGGTTCTAGGCGCTTCATTCCGGAACTGCACTGCTGCTACGGTTGCGGGTTCGAATCCTGCCTCGGGCATGGATGTGTGTGATGTCCTTACGTAAGTTAGGTTTAAGTAGTTCTAAGTTCTAAGTGACTGATGACCTCAGATGTTAAGTCCCATAGTGCTTACCGCCGTTTGAACCGTTTTTTTAAACAACTAATTACTGTTATGTGAATTACATTCAATGACTTTCACTCATAGATTGTGTACTACTCACTGTGGAGCCGTTAACAAAGCTTTTAATTGCTATTACGTGAGTCATAGGTGTTGACTTTTCACTCCAAATAAGCAGTCTAACAGAGGAGTTTGAAAATACAACGTGTGGTGCGATTCAGCAACTCGACTGGAAGGTAAAACAGCTTTCGTAAATTTAATGCCAGAAAATTACTGGTTCACCGTTATCCTCTTATACTTTCAGAATAAATCGTGATCTTTCACAATAAGGAGCAGAAATAGCTAATGAGGACAGGGCTCACAACTACAATCACTTTGTGCTGAGGCGACACACTTTTACAGTACACGACAGAGCGTTTTAAGTAGATGCCGAAGACACGGCCGTTTTGTATGGAGGGTTGCATTTTCTTCATCTCCAATATCGACCTAAATGCATTACTCACAAATGTCGAACACGCCATTCTCTGTTCTAGTAGTAAGAAATAACATAGCATGAAATCTTCCTCAAGTTCTGAAAACTATCGTCACCATACACTGACATCTTTCCGAACTTGGCAGGGTGGCAGCACCACCCAACATGCAAAGCCAGAATTATAGAATTTTGTAAAACAATGCCAGGGTTTCGCAACAATGGGTCACATTGTTGACAGGAGGACTATCTTGACGAGATCAGTGGGCAGTAGCCAGACATAAAGTACTTGAATAATGATGATATTGAAACCACAGCTGTATTTAATAAACGACGTTGGAATACAATACAGCTGTTGGTTTCAATATTATCATTATTCAAGTATCTTGATTACATCTTGGGTCCCACCAGCCAAATTTTCCATGGTTTAAGGTTTACCACAAGCATTCAGACAAATGCCGTGCTGAGCTGTACCTATTCACAACATGTAGCAATCAAACACCTTTGTTAAACATGATCTACGTCACTAAATCTTAAGAAGCCCGCCCGGCTAGCCACGCGGTCTAACGCGCTGCTTTCCGAACGGGAAGGCGTGTCGGTCCCCGGCACGAATCCGCCCGGCAGGTTAGTGTCGAGGTCCGGTGTGCCGGCCAGCCTGTGGATGGTTTTTAAGGCGGTTTTCCATCTATCCCGGCGAATGCGGGCTGGTTCTCCTTATTCCGCCTCAGTTACACTTATGTCGGCAATTGCTCCACAAACACTGTCTCCACGTACGCGTACACCATAATTACTCTACCACTCAACTGAGGTTACACTCGTCTGCCGTGAGACGTTCCTGAAAGGGGGGTGGGGTGGAGGGGGAGAGGGGTGTCCGGGTGTCCACTGGGGGCCGAGCTGCACAATAATCCTGGGTTCGGTGTGGGGCGGCTGTGGGCTGGCTGGACTGCTGTCGCCCGTTGTGGTGATTGTGAACCACTGAGGCCTATGGCGGGATGAAGCCTCTCCGTCGTTTCTAGGTCCCCAGTTAAATACACAATACACACACAAATCTTAAGAAGTAGACGACATGAAAATGGTGTAATAAATCCATTAATACAAAGATCTGACACCTTCCCGAATGCTTTCTTCGTGGGCAGGCGTTCATACAAATGCTAAGGATCGTACCGCGGCGACGATTAACAACGGCAAAGGTCCAAAGACTCGTCTGCCCTTAGTCTGCAGACACGTTTTGGTTAAAAGACATACTTACTATTCTAGGTATCAGTGTAATCTACATCCATTAAATATAGAGTCTCTAATTGTCAGTATCTTCGAATATAGTAAATTCTAGTACTTTCAACATTGCAGCCCAGTCAACAATCGTGATAATCTAATATATAAGAAACTATCAGCCTCGATTGCGGTAATGAAACCAACCTTTACCTAGGTTAAGTCTTGGTGGTGCCTTAGTACCTATGTACCGCAGTTTTAAAATGTGACTACGCCTATTCAGGCATAGACCTATTTCTAGACCATGCTCTCGTAGACATATTATAGAATCAGGTATACCTTCTGAAGAAGGCTGAATTACTTGGGCTGAAACCTTGGTAAAGGTTGGTTTCGTTACCGCAATGGAGGCTGATGGTTTCTTATATATAGCAAATTCTGTGTGTCTGATGTACAATTTAGCTTTTTGGTGTGACACATATCAACATCACTGACTGGGTTACATAGAAAAAGGCAATTCCTGTGGAGGCCCATGCTTGAATCTAGACTAATAGGTGACTGGAAGAAGTTTCGGTCTGCATGAAGGAGTTGCAGTGTCATGGCCGCTCGAATCGGATCACTGCAAAGACGCCGACGAAAGTGCATTGACCTAAAAGGAGTCCTCGTTTAAAATTAGCTGAATCTTTGACTGGAATTCGAGATCGTTTCGATTTATCACACGGGCCGTGAAAGGGCGTTTAAAAATGTGTCGTGTATCCCTAAAGGAAGCAGTAATTGTCACATGTAGAAGCAAGATTCCTATGATATGTCCGGAAACAAATACCTCTTGAGATATGGGCCACACTATTGTATCATTCCCATATGCCTGTTACGTTGAAGTAGACACTACAGGCAGTGCTGCATACCATACACACACGCAGCACTTCTTTCCTGTCAATAATGTACCTTTTTAAATACTTTTGGGTCCAGTAGGATCACTCCTAAAACGACTGTGCATTGTCGATGGGTTGTGCATACACGAATGACTTTACATGTCCCTGTAGCAAGAAATCCAAGGGATTGAAGTCCAGTGTACGAGCAAGCCATGCTTTCGGACCAACTCGACCAATCCATCGCCCATGAAATGTTGCATCGAGGATAAAAAGGCTCTGAGCACTATGGGACTTAACTTCTGAGGTCATCAGTCCCCTAGAACTTAGAACTACTTAAACCTAACTAACCTAAGGACAACACACACGCCCATGCCCGAGGCAGGATTCGAACCTGCGACCGTAGCAGTCGCGCGGGTCCAGACTGTAGCGCCTAGAACCGCTCGGCCACTCCGGCCGGCTTGCAGCGAGGACTTTTGCACGGTGCGTACCCCGTGGATCATAAACCACAGTCGTTGTCCAACTGTAAGGGTAACGTTCTCCAATAGCGCTGGTAATTTATCGTGCAGAAAGTGGTGATACACAGGATGCGTCAGTCTGTTTGCTAAAGTGTGTGGGTCTCTAACCAACAGCTCTTCCCACACGTTGTTACTGAAGGGATGCTGATGCTTCATCACCATAACTGCACGAGGATTTGCATCTGGTCACACCTGCTTATTGTGGTAATTTACTACAGCCACCGCCTGTGATTCCTTGCTCGCCTGTGAACTAAATGGTGGCTGTGGATTGTAGATCCTCACGGCAGAGATATCAATGGATATAGGTTTCTGGACATATCGTTAGAGCAACTTTCCTTCTACTATTATCCAACAATAGCGCTTGTAGGAATATGTCATACTTGTTTTAAGCATCCTGTATGATCAGTGAGAATAGTGAAGTGTCCACTGATGATACCACACCAATAGTGAAACATGTTTGTGATTTGGACTCAAACTAAATTGCGAACATTCTTTAGACCTTTCTCCCGATTCCGTCACAGAATAAAACAGTGTCGCGGAAATTTTTGACGAATCTAAATGCTAACTGAAACTGTTGAGACTGTCTTAAAAGGCATATCGTATGGAGGACACACTACAAGAAATAAATGAAATTTATTCGCAGTGGCGAATATGGACAATCATCAGCTGTATAACGGAATGACGACAGTGAAAATCTATGCCGAACCGAGACTCGAATCTGGATTTCCCACTTATCGGTAGCGGTCGCCTTACCGTTAGGCTATGCACGCACGATTTGCCGCCAGTCCCAAACTTCCATACGTCCTCAACTATGTGTCTACAACCTTTATGTATATTCCCAACCAGGGGAGACATTTTACTTAAAAGTCGCTTCCTCGATGTTCACGGATACGTACGATATTGTCGTCCCTGCGTTATTCCGAATTGCTATGCAATGTTCCTTTGGGTATGCATGCAAGGAAACATTGCATCATGATTCGGAATAACATAGGCACTACAATATCGTAATCGGTCGACTACATGAAATGTTGAAAAAAATCAGCTGTCATCGGATACTCTGTCTCCTATGAACGTGAGTGGCCGAGCGGTTCTAGGCGCTACAGTCTGGAACCGCGCGACCGCTACGGTTGCAGGTTCGAATCCTGCCTCGGGCATGGATGTGTGTGATGTCCTTAGGTTAGTTAGGTTTAAGTAGTTCGAAGTTCTGGGGGACTGATGCCCTCAGAAGTTAAGTCCCATAGTGCTCAGAGCCATTTGAAGCATTTGAAATGAAATACTAAGACACCAGCTTCGAGGTACAGGCGACTAACTTCTCGGACAATGTAACCAACGATGCTATGGTAATTTAATTAACAAGGACAGATGCTTTAGCTTAAACAAAGCGCGGAATCCGTTACTGAGTTGGCTTCCATCACTTCAGAAAAATATTGATCTTATCTCCATGCTCATAGATACGTTCCTCTTCAGACTTCTTTGCTGAAGCGTATTGTCTTTTTTCATTATCGTTACTTGCAATAATTTTTTATGGTCTGGCGCAGCCTCATGTTTTGTCTTAAATTTCTGTGAGACTGGTATGAACAGGATGGCTTGCACAGCCATTGTCGGTCTGCAGAAATTCCTTTTGAGGATTAGGAAGCAACATTTTGAAACTAAAAGCACTATTAAAACTTTGGAGCGGTTCTCTTCAGGGTGGGTTAAGGCAGTTTTATTTCTTAATAGCTTCGGGAAACAATCGCCTGACCCGCGCACAACCTGTCGCGCTCAAAGTCTGGCTGGTTACCGGATATTATGGAAAGAAAATAGCAAGTGGGCTACAAACCGAAATATTTCGCCAAGAAAGCCCAAGAGATCAAAGTGTACTTTGTTGTAACACAGATGGCGGTGGCGCACTTAATCACGCTGATCCACGTTATTCGCACGTGCGGAGCCCGTTGATCCCAACGGCGGCCGCAGGGTGTCTGGAGTCCCGTCGCGCGGCGGCTTAGAGCGTGGATTACGGGCGCGGCTGCGCTGACCCGCACAAAGGCCGGCTCACCCACCTGTTGCTCGCTACTGTGCGTGCGACGACCTGCGGAGTCGGGTTCCACTCGCGTTCGGCTGCGCTCGGCTACGTTCGCGGACGGCGTCCAGTCGGTAACTGGCTGGCTGCGGCGGCGCGCGCGCTACCAGTATGCAAGCCGCTGCGGCCTGTGCCAGACCCCCCCCACCACAGCGCACAGTGATTGCCTGCGTCACGCCAGCTGCGGACCCTGCCGGTGCCGATAGCGCGCAAGGCTTTCCGCGGCTTGCGTCATCGCCGAGCACACCGGCTTCCAGGCACTTGGAAGGCGTCCCTGCCTCAATCTACGTCGCTGCACGGCCGTCTGCCAAAACAGCTGAGCGCCACGTTGTCCCTCAGCTGTGGAGGCGTGGAATGCCTTCCTGTTTTGCCGTCACTGTTGACAGCGTACGTGGCTACTCAGGCGGAAGCGAATAGTGTTTTTCACAGACCACTTCCGCGATAGCATGTGAAGGATTTTAAATACCCGCTGGCGCGTACGGCAACAATGCACTAAAATCAGGATTACAAACCGATGATAGGCAATCTGATGACGTGACACCAGTGGACATCGGAAGGTCTCCAGAATTTGCCCGATATTGACGGTGTGCAATCAGTGTATAACGCCAGCAGTATCTTACGGAAGTGAAACATGGAAGATAACGCTGAAACAATTCAAAAATGGAGGGTTGTCAACGAGCAAGATGGGACATTGAAACAGCTTGATAAGAGAGAAAACTTTTGTGGAGAAGGCGATGGGGACATATGAAAGTGAAATTGAGATTGGCTGGGCACATAATAAAACGAAAACAGAGAATATACTAAGGAGATTTCATGTCTGTAATAATAAAAAGCCTAGAGGAAGGTGGATTGATGAAATAAAGAAACGCAGGACAAACGAGAATGCGAGAAGCTGAAGATTGGAGCATAGTTCTCTTGAACGAGTGTCGTACTATGTTAGTGTTGTGATCATGGGAGAAGGGAGAGGCCAAACACTGACGATGAAAATTTTTTTCTCCCACAGAATTCGAAACGGTTACTTCCGAATCAAGCGTCCCATCACAGACGTGTGTTAGCGACCTCGCCTAAGGAGGCGGTTCGATATCATGTTGTCCTCCAGTTGCCATCGAAGCTTTGTGGACATGTTTACTAATCATGGGAGAGTTAGGCACACCTCCATAAACGTAAACAGGACTTCGCTGAATCCGTGCCAAAATGTTTAAAAGCACCCATTACATCACACATGGCACTCATAACATTCTGAATTCTAAATATAGGAAGTAATGTACGAAACAATGGAGAAATAATTACAGAGGATTAGGGTATGACGATACAGCACAAAAAACTGAAATTGAACCAATAGAAGAGAAGGAATTAGATGGAATACAGTCTGACGAAATAACATCTGCCTTAACATGATGTAAGGACACGAAAGCGACGGGAAGAGATGGTATTAACGATGAATTGTTAAAATTTGGAGGAATGAAAAAGGAGATAAAAGCCTGTGCAGTAACAACAGAGGAATAAGTTTACTGGACTCAGAGATAAATGCTAAGATTTTAAATAGAAGACCTAAAATCAGAACGGAAGTAGGTGTAGTACTGCGAGAGTAACAGATGGATTTTAGGAAAGGATGCTCTACAATAGATGCAGTTTTTATTTTACTGCAGATAATACAAAAATGCAGAAAACATAATAAAAATTCATTGCTTTATCGATTTTGAAATAGCTTTTGACAGTCTTAATAGACAGAAACTTCGGAAGATAATGACGAATCGCGTAAATCTGAAACATCTAATAAACACGATAAAAAGTTTGTATCACAAAACGACCATCACTAAACGGAAAAATGACGAGATACCAACTAACAAAGGAATACGACTAGGCTGCTGTATCTCCCTATCTTTGTTTAACATTTACGTACATGGAGTAATGCATACACAGAAAACAATTTTCAAAAATTGTACACCTAGACAAGAGGACTCTTTTAATTAGCTTACTAAATGTGTAGATGAAGTAAACCTAGCAGACAAAGAAGAGGACCACCAGTAACGAATTTACTTATTGAAACAAATAAATGGAAAAAATGACATGGAAATCTCAACAAAAAAAAAAGCAAAGTCAATGGCCTTCGTGGGGAAAGAGGACTTTAGAACCAAAATATTGATAGGTCAGAAGATTTTAGAGCAAGTAAACCACTTCAGTTATTTAGGATGTGAGGTGACTCATGGCTACTGCAAAGATATAGAAATTAAGCTTAGTATATTCAACTGGATATGTGGAACAATTAACAGATACCTTGAAAACAAAACTCGGGAAGATATTCCAATTAAATTCTACAAAACAGTTGCAGTCCCCACTCTGCTCTCTGGAAGGGAGACCTGGGTGATTAGCACAAAACGAGGAAGCCGTATTCAGGTTCAAGAAATGAAATTCCTGAGGCGAATTAAAGGTTGCACAATAGAAGACAGCGCAAGGAACCAAGATATTAGGAAAAAACTAAAAGTTTTTAGAGTGAACAATAAAATTCTAGATTATAGGAGAAAATGGAACGAACACATAGAAAGAATGGAGAGTGACAGATTCCCCTTAAAGGCTAGAAATTACAAGTGCCATGGAAGAAGAGATAGAGGAAGACCGTGGAACCGATGGGCAATGCAACAGGCAACTTCGCCTATACGTGAAGAGAAGAAAAAGAAGAAGATGTACAGTTGTAGAATCCTGATCATTTGTACATTGTTATCTGTGTGATGACTGGGATACAGTTTAAAATGGTTCAAATGGCTCTGAGCACTGTGGGACTTAAAATCTGAGGTCATCAGTCCTCTAGAAACTTAGAACTACTTAAACCTAACTAACCTAAGGACATCACACACATCAATGCCCGAGGCAGGATTCGAACCTGTGACCGTAGCGGTCGCGCGGTTCCTGATTGTAGCGCCTAGAACCGCTCGGGCACATAGGCCGGCGGGATACAGTTTAGTTCAGTTGCATATAACAAGGCACACGGACGAGTAAAATAATGTCTGTCCCTGTGCGGAAATCATATGTATAGAAGCACTATGGGACGTAGACACTAGGAAAGATGGAAGTTTGGGTCGGTCCTGCATGCGTGCTCGGTTAACCGAGGCGGTTGGCGATCGTTGGCGGGAAATCCGGGTTCGAGTCCTGATCCGGCACAAATTTTCATTGGTTGCTAATAAATTGTAATGCCGTTGTACAATCGTAATCGCAATTTGCTAATGCATTTCATAATTCAATATTGCTGTCAGTCACCATCAGTGTCTGTTTCTTCGGAAATGCATGCTTGCATCGAACTGCACAGACGCTGAAAAGTACAATAATTGACCTTGAATAATATGTTAGTTGCAGAAATAATTATTTAAAGGGATATCGCTAAAAAGAGTACTATAAATGTGTTAGAAGTTTCATATGCGTAACTATTCCTAATCTGTTAGTTGCGCAAATAATTATTTAAAGAAATACATCTGAAATTAATTCTATAAATTTCTAGGAGGTAGCGTCTTTGATTAGTTCTGAAATAAATTTCAGCTCGTAATATCGAATACTCTGTTCAAGAACCACAAGAGGAGAAGGTATACACGGAGAGACCGAGAGATACGGGAAAGTTCCACCTAGATTACATCATGGTAAAACAGAGAGTCCGAAACCAGAAACTGGATTGTAACTTGTAGCAGTTACAGACGCAGTAATGATGAAGAGTGGGTTAAAGTTTAAGGAACTAGCCAGGAAGAATCACTGTTCAGAGAAGGGGAGTACGGAAGTACTAAAGAAGCTATAAGTTTTCTCAGGCTATAGATACTGCGACAAAGAAAAACTCAGTAGACATCTTATCCCAATAGGGTTACTCTTGAACACGTTGGAAGAGCTGGAAATTTTCGTTCATCATAGAAATAATCCTTCAAATCTTCTAAATCAACATATATGTTTTCATAAAAGAAACATTTTCTATGTTTTTAAAGATATAATACAGGAGAATTGTGCTGTGTCTTGATCCTTCATTTTCTTAGACTACACTCCTGGAAATGGAGAAAAGAACACATTGACACCGGTGTGTCAGACCCACCATACTTGCTCCGGACACTGTGAGAGGGCTGTACAAGCAATGATCACACGCACGGCACAGCGGACACACCAGGAACCGCGGTGTTGGCCGTCGAATGGCGTTAGCTGCGCAGCATTTGTGCACCGCCGCCGTCAGTGTCAGCCAGTTTGCCATGGCATACGGAGCTCCATCGCAGTCTTTAACACTGGTAGCATGCCGCGACAGCGTGGACGTGAACCGTATGTGCAGTTGACGGACTTTGAGCGAGGGCGTATAGTGGGCATGCGGGAGGCCGGGTGGACGTACCGCCGAATTGCTCAACACGTGGGGCGTGAGGTCTCCACAGTACATCGATGTTGTCGCCAGTGGTCGGCGGAAGGTGCGCGTGCCCGTCGACCTGGGACCGGACCGCAGCGACGCACGGATGCACGCCAAGACCGTAGGATCCTACGCAGTGCCGTAGGGGACTGCACCGCCACTTCCCTGCAAATTAGGGACACTGTTGCTCCTGGGGTATCGGCGAGGACCATTCGCAACCGTCTCCATGAAGCTGGGCTACGGTCCCGCACACCGTTAGGCCGTCTTCCGCTCACGCCCCAACATCGTGCAGCCCGCCTCCAGTGGTGTCGCCACAGGCGTGAATGGAGGGACGAATGGAGACGTGTCGTTTTCAGCGATGAGAGCCGCTTCTGCCTTGGTGCCAATGATGGTCGTATGTGTGTTTGGCGCCGTGCAGGTGAGCGCCACAATCAGGACTGCATACGACCGAGGCACACAGGGCCAACACCCGGCATCATGGTGTGGGGAGCGATCTCCTACACTGGCCGTACACCACTGGTGATCGTCGAGGGGACACTGAATAGTGCACGGTACATCCAAACCGTCATCGAACCCATCGTTCTACCATTCCTAGACCGGCAAGGGAACTTGCTGTTCCAACAGGACAATGCACGTCCGCATGTATCCCGTGCCACCCAACGTGCTCTAGAAGGTGTAAGTCAACTATCCTGGCCAGCAAGATCTCCGGATCTGTCCCCCATTGAGCATGTTTGGGACTGGATGAAACGTCGTCTCACGCGGTCTGCACGTCCAGCACGAACGCTGGTCCAACTGAGGCGCCAGGTGGAAATGGCATGGCAAGCCGTTCCACATGACTACATCCAGCATCTCTACGATCGTCTCCATGGGAGAATAGCAGCCTGCATTGCTGCGAAAGGTGGATATACACTGTACTAGTGCCGACATTGTGCATGCTCTGTTGCCTGTGTCTATGTGCCTGTGGTTCTGTCAGTGTGATCATGTGATGTATCTGACCCCAGGAATGTGTCAATAAAGTTTCCCCTTCCTGGGTCAATGAATTCACGGTGTTCTTATTTCAATTTCCAGGAGTGTATATTTTAAATATTCGTTTAAGAATTTTTAAGTTCTAGAAAGAACTACAAGTTTTTAAAAAGTTCTGTTTTTTTGTCAGTTGACTCATCCAACAGTTTTAATATACTTCTTATACAGATTCCACCATTAAGAATTCATATCTTTTATTCTTATTACCAAGCTCAAACTTTTAATCAAAATCCATCATGCTGTAGAGAATTTTCTAAAAGTGTTAATTGTTTGGGTTTAACTTTTTTCTACTTTTATCCACTCAATTGTGACTTCCAAGTTGTTTCTAACATTCTAGAGTTGATAACTTCAAGTAACATATGGTATAGCGTCGACGCACACCTGCAGTAGTACTTTACATCGACACATGGCGCCTTTATCTTAGTTGTTACGTCGTATTCTACATAGGTCTACGCTGACCGAAGACTATTGCAACCCACAACGTCACCATGGCAACAGCGTCCTGTAACTACACCTTTAGCCTTTAACGGCCACTTGAGCGACGTCTCCATTGTAGCGGCTCCTCTACATATTTTTTTGGTCGACTGCGGCCATTATACAACGTCCCCATGGAAAGGGCGTCTTACAGCTTAATCCTTGACCACCAGGTGCCATCCTGTCGATATTTGCATGGGAACGGCTAGGATTACCACAAAGCGTCACCAGCTGGTGTTTCAGAGACCCTACGTCTGTTTCTATTGGCGTTTCTATTTTAAAGCCTTTCATAAATTTATAACAAGATTATTAAAGTCGTGTATTATTTATCTGAACAGCTATATTCGTTTAATGATGTACATACAAGTGTCCTATTATTTTTACATTTTATTTCCAAGTTATGATGCTTTTTACGTAAGTTACGTTCTCATTGGCTGCAGCTGACGCAATACAGCAAAAGCGCTCGCCCTCTGCACTAGTTAATACGCAACAGAATTGCCACTATTAACAGTTTCCGTTGTGACCACACGCAACTGTTCATGCCACCACCTCCTGCCAAATGGGTAAACGCTACACTATAGTATTTCTGACCTTTGTCTATTATACGTAAGGCTACGGCCAAATATCACGCTATAGTATTCTACTCATTCACATATGGCTGACCTCCCTAATTAACAAGCACTTTCATATTTCCACAGGTTCTCAGGTATTGTGCGCTATATAATATTGTTCCAAGTGCCTGTGCTCCTGTAAGAAACGTATAGACTCAATTCAAGATCCATGTGCAATAAAACAGTCGTCAAGGCAATGGTCGGTTAAACGTCCCGAAACCGGTCATTTTAATTAATGAGGTATTCTGAGACCTTTACTGTTTTCACTGACTGAACGCAGTAACCGTTGAGTTGAAGAGATTGGACATCCCTAAAAATATAAATCACTGAAGTAAAAAAAAAAAAAAAAAAAAATAGGTCGGAGGAAGATAACTTCGAAGAAACTACGGGTAGCAGAAGAAATACTTCAGTTGACCTACGAAAGGAGGAAGTTCCAAATTTTTCAGGGACACTCAGGAATACAGAAATACAAGTCATTTAGGAATGAAATAAATATGAAGTGCAAGGAAGCTAATGCGAAATGGCTACACTACATAAAAAATGTGAAGAAACCGAAAAACAAATGATCGTCGGAAGAACTACCTCAGCATGTAGAAAAGTCAAAACAACCTTTGGTGAAATTAAGAGCAAGGGTGGTAACATTAAGAGTGCAATTCTACTGTTTTGTGGTGGAAGAAGAAACAGGAGTCGATAGCGGATTCAGTATTGTTGTTGTGGTCTTCAGTCCAGAGACTGGTTTGATGCAGCTCTCCATGCTACTCTATACTGCGTAAGCTTCTTCATCTCCCAGTACCTACTGCAACCTACATCCTTCTGAATCTGTTTAGTGTATTCATCTCGTGGTCTCCCTCTACGATTTTTACCCTCCACACTTCCCTCCAATACTAAATTGGTGATCCCTTGATGCCTCAGAATATGTATGCCCTACCAACCTATCCCTTCTTCTAGTCAAGTTGTGCCACAAACTCCTCTTCTCCCCAATTCTATTCAATACCTCCTCATTAGTTATGTGATCTACCCATCTAATACTCAGCATTCTTCTGTAGTATTAAAAGAGCTTTGGACACCTTAAGATCAAATGAGCAGAAGGGATACATAACAATCCGTCGGAATCCCTAAAATCATTGACGGAAGTGGCAATAAAAGGACTATTCAAATTATTGTGTAGAATGTATGAGACTGGCGATATAACATTAAATTTTCGAAAAAAAAACCATCCCCACAATTCAGAAGATAGCAAGAGTTGGCAAGAGCGAGAATTATCGCACAATCAACTTAACGGCTTATGCATTCAAGTTGGTGATAAGAATAATATATAGAAAAATGGAAAAGAAATTTGAAGATGTATTAGTTGACGATCGGTTTGGCTTTGGGAAAGGTAAAGGCACCAGAGAGGTAGTTCTGACGTTGCGATCGACTATGGCAGTAAGACTGAAGAAAAACCAAGAGACGTTTCTATGATTTGTCGACCTGGAGAAAGCGTTCGACAATGTAAAATGGTGCAAGATGTTCGAAATTCTGAGTAAACCAGGGGTAAGGTGTAGGGGTAGTAAACTATATGTACAAGAGCAAGAGAGAACAATAAGAATGGAAAACTGAAAACGACGCGAATGGATTAAAAAGGGTGTACGACAGGGACGCAGTTTCTCGCCCCTACTGTTCAATCTATGTATCGAAGAATCGGTGATGAAACTAAAAGGAAGGTTCATGAGTGGAAGGGATATCGATTACGAGATTCGCTAATGACATTGATACCCTCGGTGAAAGTGTAGAAGAATTACAGGATCGGTTGAATGGAATGAAAAGTTCATTGAGTATAGAATGTGAGTAGAGTAGAGCGAAGAAAGATGAAATTAATGAGAAGTAGCAGACATAGATACAGCAAGAAACTTAACGTCAGAATTGGATATGGATAAGTAGACGAAGGTAAGGAATGCTGCTTCTTACACAGCGAAATAACCCATGATGGAGGATGCAACGAGGACATAAAAAGGAGAATAGCACTGGCAAAAAGGGCATTCCTGGCCAATAGAATCCTACTAGTATCAAACATAGGTCTTAATGTGAGGAATAAATATCTGGGAATGTTCTTTTCGAGCACAACCTGGTAGCGAAACACTATGGGAAAACTGGAACAGGAGAGAATCGAAGGATTTGAGGTGTGGTGCTACAGAAGAATGTTGAAAGTTGGATGGACTGATAAGGTAAGGAACGAGGAGACTGTCCGCAGACACGACGACGGAAGGAATATGTTAAAAACACCGACAAGAAGAAGAGACAGGATTATAAGACATCTGTTAAGATGTCAGGGAATACCTTCCACGGTACTAGAGGGATCTGTAAAGGGCAGAAACTGTAGAGGAAGCCAGAGATCGGAATATATTCAGGAAATAACTGAGGACGTAGGTTGCAATTGCTGCTCTGAGGTTAAAGGGATGGCACAGGAGAGCAATTCGTGGAGGGCTACGTCAAACTAGTCAGAAGCCTTATGACTAACTATATGTAGACTAGGAATAGTTATGACTATGTACATTCTAAAGTCTCACTAAAGATTGATAAAACGCCTCTCTAAAATAAGACGTGACTTCGTGGAGATGAGTAATTGATAATGTTACCTATTCAGATGCCCATCTCCCAAGTCAGTATTTTATTGACGATCAGACACATAATTATAAATATGCGGGATATTATCTTAAACATTTAAAAGACAAGAATGGTGAGTACATTCAGATGCGAAGTTGCTATAAATGAATTACACAGAAAGCACAATTTACCTCATTTTTAGGTTCTCAGGTATTATGCGCTATACAGGGTGGTCCATTGATAGTGACCGGGCCAAATATCTCACGAAATAAGCATTAAACAAAAAAACTACTAAGAACGAAACTCGTCTAGCTTGAAGGGGGAAACTAGATGGCGCTATGGTTCAGCCACATGTGAAACGTCAACCACGACCTGCATCAAATGATGATGCCCAAGTAGATGTTTAGCTGCTGTCGCGGCTAATCCGCACATCAGTAGCAGACAAATTTCGCGAGAATCGGGAATCTCAAAAACGTCGGTGTTGAGAATGCTACATCAACATCGATTGCACCCGTACCATACCTCTATGCACGAGGAATTGCATGGCGACGAATTTGAACGTCGTGTACAGTTCTGCCACTGGGCACAAGAGAAATTACGGGACGATGACAGATTTTTTGCACGCGTTCTATTTAGCGACGAAGCGTCATTCACCAACAGCTGTAACGTAAACCGGCATAATATACACTATTGGGGAACGGAAAATCCACGATGGCTGCGACAAGTGGAACATCAGCGACCTTGGCGGGTTAATGTATAGTGCGGCATTATGGGAGGAAGGATAATTCGCCCCCATTTTTTTGATGGCAATCTAAATGGTGCAATTTATGCTGATTTCCTACGTAATGATCTACCGAAGTTACTACAAGATGTTTCACTGCATGACAGAATGGCGATTACTTCCAACATGATGGATGTCCGGCACATAGCATGCGGTTGAAGCGGTATTGTATAGCATATTTCATAACAAGTGGATTGGTCGTCGAAGCACCATACCATGGCCCGCACGTTCACCGGATCTGACGTCCCCGGATTTCTTTCTGTGGGGAAAGTTGAAGGATATTTGCTATCGTGATCCACCGACAACGCCTGACAACATGCGTCAGCGCATTTCACTGCATGTGCGAACATTACGGAAGGCAAACTACTCGCTGTTGAGAGGAATGTCGTTACACGTGTTGTCAAATGCAATGAGGTTGACGGACATCATTTTGAGCATTTATTGCATTAATGTGGTATTTACAGGTAATCACGCTGTAACAGCATGCGTTCCCAGGAATGATAAGTTTACAAAGGTACGTGTATCACTTTGGAACAACCGAAATAAAATGTTCAAACGTACCTACGTTCTGTATTTTAATTTAAAAAACATACCTGTTGTCAACTACTCGTCTAAAATTGTGAGCCATATGTTTGTGACTATTACAACGCCATCTATCACAAAGCGGGAAAAGTGATCCAACTAAAACATTCATATTTCTTTACGTACTACACGAATATGTAATAAAAAATGGGGGTTCCTATTTAAAAAACGCAGTTGATATCCGTTTGACCTACGGCAGCGCCATCTAGCGGGCCCACCATAGCGTCATCTGGTTTCCCCCTTCAAGCTAGACAAGTTTCGTTCTTTGTAATTTTTTCGTTTGACGCTTATTTCGTGAGATATTTGGCCCGGTCACGTTCAATGGACCACCCTGTATAATATTTTTACGCAAGATTCATGTGCAGTACCGAGCGAGGTGGCGCAGTGGTTAGACACTGGACTCGCATTCGGGAGGACGACGGTTCAATCCCGGGTCCGGCCATCCTGCTTTAGGTTTTCCGTGATTTCCCTAAATCGCTCCAGGCAAATGCCGGGATGGTTCCTTTCAAAGGGCACGGCCGACTTCCTTCCCCGTCCTTCCCTAATCCGATGAGACCGATGACCTCGCTGTCTGGTCTCCTTCCCCAAAACCAACCAACCAATCATGTGCAGTAAAATAGTCGTACAAGGCAATGGTAGATATCGTGCAGTTCGCTTCAATGTGCACGGCAGAAGAACAAAGAAGCAGACAGAGAGAGCAGATCATCGATAAAAAGAAACGAGGAACGTAATTCCATGATCTGTTGCATAAAAACTATTTGTCTGTCGTCTGTATCTGAAAATGCGTCTCTGGACTTAGGTAACAGGTTAATTAATTTTTGTGTTGCTGTTGCAGACAGCTGTCTACATTGTTAATAGATCGCCTGCCAAATTGATTGATGGAAAGACGCCTCTGTATGGTGAGGTGGAAAAAGTTTTTCACATAACGTGAAGTTCTGGCTCCGAAGTGACGTCTCATATTCCTAAGAAAAAACGGCAAGTATTGATACTTGAAATCCAGGAAACAGGTATTTTTTGAGTATTGTGAGATTGCGAAAGGGTATCGTCCGGTTAACCTTGACACATGCAACATCATCAAGAGTAGAGACGTATTTTTAGAAAACACGGAAAACTACTAACATTTACTTACGTTGTATGTCCAAAGAACTGTTGTGCCGTTTAGAGAAATTAAGCAGCAAAAATCGGGAGAGAATATAGAGAATACACAGACATTGTGTAAGTCTACAGACGATCTTTTTCCACGAGTATGAATGATGATGTTTAATATGAATCAGGTAATGATTGTAATGGTGCCTGTATACCTGAGGCGAGAATATCGACAGATACTACACTACCAGAGTACTGCCTGTATCCAAAAAAGATAAGAGACTGTTCGGTAGAGATAGGATGAAGCGTGTGGCAGTTTATTTTGCCCGTTCCATGTCAGAACAGTTGTCAGACAACTGAACAAGCGTTATAATCTGCCAAGGGTCTTAGATATTGTCCGCTATACAATATTTTTACGTAAGTGGCTGTGCTCCTGTACTAAACGTGTAGTCTCAATCCAAGACTGATCTGCAGTGAAATAACCATACAAGGCAATGTTAGATATCGTGCAGCTCACAAAGATGCACACGGCAGAAGAACAAGATCGCCGACACAAGCACACTTTTGATATAAATTTGATTCACTAATTAATTAAATCGATCAATTAATTAAATAGATCAATTAACAAAGTCTACCCTCTGGGAAACCCACCACCCTCCCCCTCCCCTCCTCCTCCCTGAAATTGGCGGGAAAACGCTCAGTTGGTCAATCATTTGGAGGGAAATTGACTGCAATGTATGGAATACTGTTTAAACAATTTAGAAAATGTGTGGAATATTCTTTATAAACAATGTAGGCGATACAAGACGGTGTCTGGAACATAATTTATTTATTTAGTTACAGAATTCGTCGGGAAATTGACTGAAGTGTATGGAATACTTCTTATTTAAACAATTTACAGAATACGAGATGTTGTATGGAATATCGTTTATTGATCAGGAAACAGATTGCAGTAAGGAATATTTAAATAATTGCTGCGCATTTTTATTCTCATCTCCATCGCCACGGCACCGCAACGAAGGTCAAAACCTCCCAATGTCCTAATTACAGATCACGCTACTAATTACCATCGACCACGGACCACATATCGGCTTCCTTTGATGCCGCAGCCCCTAACAAGCGTGAAGTGGCGGCATTCTGTTGATCGGGAATTTCCAGACTCACTTCCCGTCTCTGTCTTTCTCAGGAGGAACTCCCAGATTGTCTGTATGAACCAACATCCCGAAACACGCTGCCAGAGGTTTGCATCTCTTCTCATAATACAGTGTTCCTCTTGGCTAATGCTGGAGACAAAGGGAGTGCTGATAATTTATATATCAAAGAAAAAGGGTGAAATAAGCCATTTGCACTACCCATTCAACTTAACTGTTTAACAATTCACAGCACTCAAACAGATCGCTTAAAACACTCACTCCACCTTACGATGATCCTTCTTCGTCAAAATAACATATTTTCAGCGTTTGAGTATCGCACACTAACATTATGCAAAACAAGTGATGAAATTTCCGCCAGAAATGGACTGTAGCATTAAATATATTCAATGCCTTGTACGCACCAACTTTTGAGAGCAGAAACCCCATCCTCTACCATAAAGACCCACTAAACATATCTGATGAAAAACACCCTAATGATGACACATAGTAGCGATCGGGAGGCGCTCGCCATTCGCCGTCTACACCTTACCCTCCGTCCGCACCGGCTGGGAGAGAGACCCACACGATCCAGTCCGTAGCATTAAGCTGTCGTGGCTAGATGACAGAGACCGCGATCAATCCGAAATCTGATGTCGCCATTGGGACTTTTCAAGCTCAATAGAATTCCTAAATTGGTTCTCATCGCTTCATTCGGAAGTAGGAAGGCATACGACATGACAGGATAGAGACAAAAGCAAATACCCCTGCAAGACAGGGTCCACTGCAGTGTATTGAGAAGCACTAAAAACACGACACACTTAAACCACAATCCAGTCCGTAGCAGTAGCTGTCATGAGTAGATGTCGGAGATAGCTGGAAACACTTGCACATCCCGTGCGCGCCTGTCACGTGGTCCACAGGCAGCGCGACCATCCCCATATACACCTCCAGCACCCCACAAAGAGGTCAGTGTAAATTACCTCCGCGGTCGCAACCGCAGTTTTGGACGTGCATGTATGCCGGAGTGCATCACCCCCAACCATGGAGGTTATCCGGGGACAATTGGACAGGTAGCAATTAACATGTTATCAATACCTCCAGCGCAAATGTCCATCATTTTGAATCTTCTCTCACGTAACACACACATATCTGCTTCTGTCTCGCTGGTCACTTCGCCAGCCCTCGGTGGTGCGGGCAAGATCACACAGGTAGGCGCGTTCTCTGTACACGTCAAAAGCTGAGCTAATCCGTTACTTCAGGATCCTGACTCCTCTTGATCGAACTCGCAGGCAGCTTTTATGCACTGCGAAACAAGCAGCTGCAGTTTGGACGTATACAGTATTCCACTCCGACATAGAACCACCAGTTTAAAAAGCTTTCTTTTTTTTGTCATCAGTCTACTGACTGGTTTGATGCGGCCCGCCACGAATTCGTTTCCTGGGCTAACCTCTTCATCTCAGAGTAGCACTTGCAACCTACGTCCTCAATTATTTGCTTTACGTATTCCAATCTCTGTCTTCCTCTACAGTTTTTGCCCTCTACAGCTCCCTCTAGTACCATGGAAGTCATTCCATCATGTCTTAGCAGATGTCCCATCATCCTGTCCCTTCTCCTTATCAGTGTTTTCCACATATTCCTTTCCTCTCCGATTCTGCATAGAACCTCCTCATTCCTTACCTTATCAGCCCACCTAATTTTCAACATTCGTCTGTAGCACCACATCTCAAATGCTTCGATTCTCTTCTGTTCCGGTTTTCCCACAGTCCATGTTTCACTACCATACAATGCTGTACTCCAGACGTACATCCTCAGAAATTTCTTCCTCAAATTAAGGCCGGTATTTGATTTTAGTAGACTTCTCTTGGCCAGAAATGCCTTTTTTGCCATAGCGAGTCTGCTTTTGATGTCCTCCTTGCTCCGTCCGTCATCGGTTATTTTACTGCCTAGGTAGCAGAATTCCTTAACTTCATTGACTTCGTCACCATCAATCCTGATGTTAAGTTTCTCGCGGTTCTCATTTCTACTACTTCTCATTATCTTGGTCTTTCTCCGATTTACCCTCAAACCATACTGTGTACTCATTACACTGTTCATTCCGTTCAGCAGATCATTTAATTCTTCTTCACTTTCACTCAGGATAGCAATGTCATCAGCGAATCGTATCATTGATATTCTTTCCCCTTGTATTTTAATTCCACTCCTGAACCTTTCTTTTATTTCCATCATTGCTTCCTCGATGTACAGATTGAAGAGTAGGGGCGAAAGGCTACAGCCTTGTCTTACACCCTTCTTAATACGAGCACTTCGTTCTTGATCGTCCACTCTTATTATTCTCTCTTGGTTGTTGTACATATTGTATATGACCCGTCTCTCCCTATAGTTTACCCCTACTTTTTTGAGAATCTCGAACAGCTTGCACCATTTTATATTGTCGAACGCTTTTTCCAGGTCGACAAATCCTATGAAAGTGTCTTGATTTTTCTTTAGCCTTGCTTCCATTATTAGCCGTAACGTCAGAATTGCCTCTCTCGTCCCTTTACTTTTCCTGTAGCCAAACGGATCGTCACCTAGCGCATTCTCAAGTTTCTTTTCCATTCATCTGTATACTATTCTTGTAAGCAGCTTTGATGCACGAGCTGTTAAGCTGATTGTGCGATAATTCTCGCACTTGTCAGCTCTTGCCGTCTTCGGAATTGTGTGCCTACTTTACCCAATCAGGGGCTACGATGTTGCTGACCATACACCTCGAAATCTCACGCGAAATCTAGATTCTTCCCCTTTATACGACTTATTTTCAAAGATAGAAGAAATCGAACAATACACCGATTTTAACGTCGCTAAAATATGGTTACTTGTGAAAATCCTGTACAGTGCTATGGCATAGGCTATATTTCGTCTAAGTATCGATTCATGAAGGAGAAAAATACCTTTCCTTATTTGGCACGTCCTGCATCACAAGAGAATTTTAAACGCATATTTGGATCGTGATGAAGTGCTAAGATCTACCTCCGTCACAGGACGCCAACTCACTTTCGAACTCTCTCTTAAGGTAACCCTAAGTCTCGCCCTATACGTAGTCTCTTAAGGGTATACGGAACGCCCTATGCTTACAATGTTAAATTGAGCTAAAAGTTAGGAACATTTTCTCATTTGCCATTTGGACAATACTCTTGATTTTTTCACAGAACGCAGAGATATGTTATGCTTTTATGCTGAATTATTAATTTTGAAAAAATAATGTATAGTTTTTCAGATATTTTATTTTTTGTAAATGTTAAAAAAAGTTATACATTTTAACAAGTATTTTAAAATTTACGTCCATTAATACAAAATAATTCCACATATCTTTTAATTCAGATATATTAGAAGGTCTTAAGGAACAACTACAGAAAATTTCATCTTTCTACTATTAATGGGCCCTGAGAAAATGTACCTTATACACAAAAAAACTAAAGTTACGGGAAATTAGCTTCAAAGTTTTTACTTCAGTACAAGCCTGCTCCATAGCTTGTATCATCAGAATCGCCCAACAGCTTCTTGATGGCTCTGCTATGCTGTCTAGCCGTCTTTGAATATACTTTTATGGCATTATCTGAAGACCTGAGCCGTTCCTTGTCCAAACAAAGCACAGCTGCGGCAGTTCGCAGTCCTACACAGAGCCCCAACTTCTGCAGAACTTTGCACTTCGTTATATTGCCCTGATTGAATGAGGAAACAGCATCATAAACGCCAAAGTGAGGTGTGTTTATACCCACAAACACAGTTTTAGGTAGTCTATTCCATATCACATGGTTCACACACTCATTTGGATTTTGAGTCCGGCCATGAAGACATTTCTTTAGGAGACTAATATCTGCGAGGTCTCGGAATATTGGTTTTATTTCATCCATTACGGCAGGTGATGAGGGTGATTGTATTGTTTCTTAGTTACCTTACCTCTGTTGTACTTGCACCAACTATCGTCTCCTTTTGAACATAGCCCATGTTGGAGATTCTCATTGTTTGAAGCTGTATGAAAATACAGAGCCCAGACTGCTCTTCTCATTAATTCTGCATCTGCTGTATTCTGTCTTATTGCTAGACCATAGCACTTCTGAATATGATCTATTGTAGCATCTGTCAGTCTATTTTTCCCATCTAAAGTTTTTCCATCGCTTTTCTTGCCTTTCATGCTAGCCTTGAGCCGTCGAAGTCTTGATCCCATCCTTTTCTGAACATGGCCAACACACTCCAGTTTGGAAATTATCACATCGTTACCAAAGGGTCTCAGTTCCTCAATTTCTTTGAAAGCCTTTGAGTCACCATCTCCTAGATAATTTATGTATCTAACGTTGTACCATTTTACTGAGCGTTGATTAATACTTCTTACACCAGCAACTTCCATACCACCACTTGACCCATAGTAATTTGCCATGCACTCCTCTTCATGTTTAGTTTTCATTTTCTCCTTTCATCTGCAATGCTTGGAAAGTATTGCCACATCAACTACCTTACCAGTGTCCACACTTGTAGCTGTTACTACACCATTCAGAGATGTGTGGCCTCTCTTCTGCCAGCTTCCATCAAAAGCTATGGACAAGTCTCTGCTATTATTATTTTCAACAACTGCTTCCTCAACAGCATCTTTCATGTTTTCCTGTGCCACATCTTCTACAGCAGAGCCTATTGCAGTTATGTGTTTGTTAAATTTTGAAGGTGGAGGAGGGAGGTTCATCACACCACACAACATGGCACCTGCAGCCCTGCCCTTTCCTATACACCGTAATCCATAAACCAGTCTAAGGTTTATATCGTATAGTTTACCTGTACCTGCAGTAACATGTGAGGAATTGAAGAAAGTAACACTGTGTTTGCAATAACTGCACATCAACTCTAATTCACAAGCAAGTGCTACATGTAAGTTTGTTTTCAATGAAACACCACATTTTCCACATTGTATTTTTATTCACACATTGTTCTCGAAAACATCTGATAATAAAGAGACGTTAATTACCTCATATTTTGTAGTCCCAGCATTTAGTTTCTTGTATTCTTCTTCAATTCCAGCTAGTTTTCTTCTTGAAGCACTTTCCGGTGTAGTGGCAGCAGTGTTGAGGCTAGTCGCTACTGGGACATCAGATACTGATGAAGATGAATCAGACGAATTTTTAGTACACTTTACATTCTTGCGCCAATGTACACGCTTTCTAAATACCTTCAGACTAGGTCTTGGCATGTTGAAGGAAAGAAAACTCAATGACTTCTCCACATACGACTTTCGCAACAATGACATGGATATACTCACAAAGGAAACAATACAAATGGTGCAGAATCTATTGTAAACTGTCTAGCAGTGTAGCCAACAGAAAAGCTAACTCTCTTGTGCTCAATTATATCTCTGGCAAGGCTGTCAATATCAGGTATATTTCGCGTCTCATATACAAGGTGCGGAACATCGTGTGTCGAAATTATTTTAAAAAAATTGTTTAAAATAGTTCTATTCAAGTCATCCAAATATTTTATACATGGTATTAAACGGGAGAGTCTAAATTTTTCGAAAATGCATTTACCCAAAAATCGATTTTTTCATCGAAAAACTCATTCCGTATACCCTTAAGGCAACAGCACAGAGCTGTTGTAAATATAAGTTTTACACTACGTATCGCTATAAATTCGGTAACACATCTGATATTATAGCGATGGATGTGTCTCTCTGTATAGGTGGACGACTGAAATATCGTTAAAAGATACGGCGCAACGAAAAAACACCGAGCGTAGAATAATAATGTCCATGGTGAGGTAGTCATCACCTACGCCCTCCCGGCCGCATGACACTGACATCAAACTAATAGGCAAATTAATTAAGTTGATCATGAGAGTCACTTTGCATGGCCAGTAATTTTTCTTTTTGAGTAGTCAGATTACACTCAGTAAGTAGCTCAAATGGGAATCCCTGGAGGGAACACAATGTTACGTTTGAGGAACACTACTGAAGACCGACATTTGAAGCTGACCACAGAAGGATTCTACTGCCGGCAACACAGATTACGCGTAAAGAGCGTGCTATTAAAAAGACGATCACAACGATTGTGTTACCGTCACCCTGCATTAAAAGCGGTCTTGGTTCTACAGGCACACACATGAGTCGTCGATAGTGTAACGCTTCCTGATAGAAATGTTATCATTCAACCTCATACTTGCGTTGGATCCTATGGAGATGTATTTTAATGCTTACAGCCACTAGTCAATAATATTCGAATCACTCTCATTTCTCGAAACGAGTCACCTTTTTCGAACCTATTTGCTACAGCAAAACTCTAACGTGGTTTTAGACAATTCGTATGCATCTTGTGAGTGTTCCTCAGTCTCAGCGCCGGCCTCCCTGCGGCTTCGTCCTTGTGATCGTCTCAACTGAAGTCGGAACTGAACGGAGGTGGGAGAGCGCTATATCCACCACCTTCTACAACCAGTGTAGCTAAACTTACTTGCATGAGCATTAAAGGATGACGGAGAGTGGATGGAGTGATCAGTCGAGATGGAGTTGTAACGAGGTATGATTTAATGGTAAAATGATGATGCATCCTAGAGAGAGAGGGAGATGTTTCTGCAGGACATTTGACATTTTTTTTCCTTATTGTGTCGGGATCCATCAATTGTGTGACATAACCTGCTTCGACTTGTATACTACTGTGTGTGACTTAAGAGTCCTGTCTACTTGCGACCGTTACCAGCACACCTCTCAGTCAGCAGACGACTTCCATCTAATGTGTGATAAAACATGTCCACTCTGTTTCGACATACTCCTTTAGACGAAGGAAGATTTATGCGACATACTCCAATTCCCTGACACATCTTGGACATAAAATCGAGTCTTCAGTTTTATAACTATGTTCAATCTAGGCTAACGACAGGTGTTAGTTAGGTACTGTAATCCTCTTGTATACAACTGCTTCACAGGTGTCCTCTCAGTGGAGTTAGTGGCAATGTGACTGTGATTGTACGTGTCGCACACCGCTGCTATGCATCTATCTCTTCCTTTGTAAGACGTAATCGCCATTACTAACGATCATTTTACATAGACTGATGCGAGCATAGTATAATTTCCGAACCATGATCAGATATGAACAGTGCGCGCTAGTAGTGGAGCAAAGTATATGTCACCCCACTTTCCTCTGTTGCCAGATGTATAAAAGATGGTGGCCGTCATCCATGATGGCGGCCTGTAGACTTGGCAACAGCATATGATGTCATCCAAGATTGCGGTCGTGACGTCAGCTGGTGACGCGAGTATCGCAATTGGCGGGAAAGTGTCACGTCCCCCTGCCATGCCCCCCCCTGGTGGGAGGCTTGAATTTTGGCTGGAAACTGAATTATGTGCTTCTATGGGCCACACTTTCCGACTTTTTTTTCATGATGGTGCGTCATTAGTGGCTTAGTGTTGTGTTACCATCACAAGAGGCTGAGACATCAGTGGTTGTTGAGCTGCTGGTGTGGAAGGAGCATGTTCTATTGAAGAGCCTTAATGCTTGAATATATGAAGAGGAATTATACGGACCTGCATATAAATGCTTTGCAACGAGATGCATTACGCAGTACATGGACACACCAGTCTCTGCTGGAATTCTCTTTCATTTCTAAAACATACATATAAGTTCCCACACCACGAGAGACAACTGCCTCCGATACAGCAGACCAAAGAACTGAGCTACTTCGTGAGTTCACCGCAATAGGTCACATGATCGTGCAGTTGAGACAATAGGATCACAGCATCGTGATGACATCACGTATTTTCCCAGCTGCATGTGTGCCCCATACTACCCTATTGCGTGGGAATTTCGAATTTTGGCGTAAATTTCGAATTTTGGTGGGAATTTCTTTCTCCAACGACTGTGCTGATGTACCCACCCCACCTGGGAATTGGTGGGGAAAGGAATCAGCCTGTTCTGGGCTGCTAGAGAGAGGAAGGAGTGTACTTTATTTTGTTTTGAAACAATTTATTTAGTGACGGATTTCACCAAGTTTATTTATTACGCTGATACAAAACACTTAGTATGACGTGCTTGCAGTCACAATATACAGTTTACAGACTGGAAACCAGTGACAGGAACACTCAAACCCTACCTCTACATGTACAAGCTAGGGGTAAAATGACTGGGGGTGTAACGTACATTCTTTATTCTTTTTAGTGGGAAATACATACAACTGACTAGATGCTGGTGTTGGACAGAGAGAAGTTTAAAAATTATATTACCTGCAAGCATATAGCATCTATCGTTGTTTGACATCAGAGTTCACTATTGCCACTTAGTAAAAATCAACCTACAGTCCATGTAATGAAAGCGAATACATGCTATCACAGAAGATGGAAAAAAAAAATGCGTCACAGTTCTAATTACACTTCGAAATTGTCGTTAAAAAACTGACATCGTATTGAACGGGTCATAATGCAGCACGTGTACTGGGGAAAATCGTCATCCTAAAAGACTACAGGTGAGGTTGTATTTGAATGTTCATTCTCTCCTCCATGTACAACCACAAACTGCCGAAAGTCGAGGCCCTCTCTCCACTTACGGGATGGAAGAACTGAGGGAGGGAGCTACTCCACCAGCAGCCTCACGACACGTGCTGGGCGCTGTCTGCTTTGATATACTGGCCCTTTGCCAACATAAAAGCAGGTATAGTTAACTAAACAATAGGAGATAAAAGGACGGCTTTCCTAAATGCATCTTCTAAAGTATAGTGACACAGCCGCCCCTAAAGGTTAGGGAGTGCAGCTGTGGACACGAGCTGTCACAGCCTAGACAGGTCCCCAACGCCTCCAATATGCCACTCGTTCTGGGATGGAAAACACCTTTGTTTAACATCACTTAGGACACTCCAGCTGAGACCGGGCGAGAGCCACAGGCTCATAGAGAACTCGCCTGCCATTCTGTACCGGATTATTTAACATCAACTCGACTCCTGTAACATATGAACTATTAAAAAAAAGGGAAAGAACATTCACGACAATAATAAATGTCCTCTTTTCACGAAAATAGACAAAGTCCATTTTCAATTAGTTTTATGAGCAAAATCAGTATAGTTTTTTACGTTCGACTGCAGTCACATTGCATTATTTTGTGACATCCAGCGAAGTGTACTGCCACAGATCTCAAACGATCAGCAGAGAGATACCCACCCTACAAAAAAGCAGGCAGAAAACTTGGACTATTTTGATGTGAAAACTACCAATCACCACAGAATATCTTCATTATCTCAAATTAAATTGTTCATGAGAGTCACCTTGTATGACGATTAATTTTTGTTTTTTTCTATACTCAGATTACACTCACCATGTACACTCCTGGAAATGGAAAAAGAACACATTGACACCGGTGTGTCAGACCCACCATACTTGCTCCGGACACTGCGAGAGGGCTGTACAAGCAATGATCACACGCACGGCACAGCGGACACACCAGGAACCGCGGTGTTAGCCGTCGAATGGCGCTAGCTGCGCTGCATTTGTGCACCGCCGCCGTCAGTGTCAGCCAGTTTGCCGTGGCATACGGAGCTCCATCGCAGTCTTTAACACTGGTAGCATGCCGCGACAGCGTGGACGTGAACCGTATGTGCAGTTGACGGACTTTGAGCGAGGGCGTATAGTGGGCATGCGGGAGGCCGGGTGGACGTACCGCCGAATTGCTCAACACGTGGGGCGTGAGGTCTCCACAGTACATCGATGTTGTCGCCAGTGGTCAGCGGAAGGTGCGCGTGCCCGTCGACCTGGGACCGGACCGCAGCGACGCACGGATGCACGCCAAGACCGTAGGATCCTACGCAGTGCCGTAGGGGACCGCACCGCCACTTCCCAGCAAATTAGGGACACTGTTGCTCCTGGGGTATCGGCGAGGACCATTCGCGACCGTCTCCATGAAGCTGGGCTACGGTTCCGCACACCGTTAGGCCGTCTTCCGCTCACGCCCCAACATCGTGCAGCCCGCCTCCAGTGGTGTCGCGACAGGCGTGAATGGAGGGACGAATGGAGACGTGTCGTCTTCAGCGATGAGAGTTGCTTCTGCCTTGGTGCCAATGATGGTCGTATGCGTGTTTGGCGCCGTGCAGGTGAGCGCCACAATCAGGACTGCATACGACCGAGGCACACAGGGCCAACACCCGGCATCATGGTGTGGGGAGCGATCTCCTACACTGGCCGTATACCACTGGTGATCGTCGAGGGGACACTGAATAGTGCACGGTACATCCAAACCGTCATCGAATCCATCGTTCTACCATTCCTAGACCGGCAAGGGAACTTGCTGTTCCAACAGGACAATGCACGTCCGCATGTATCCCGTGCCACCCAACGTGCTCTAGAAGGTGTAAGTCAACTACCCTGGCCAGCAAGATCTCCGGATCTGTCCCCCATTGAGCATGTTTGGGACTGGATGAAACGTCGTCTCACGCGGTCTGCACGTCCAGCACGAACGCTGGTCCAACTGAGGCGCCAGGTGGAAATGGCATGGCAAGCCGTTCCACAGGACTACATCCAGCATCTCTACGATCGTCTCCATGGGAGAATAGCAGCCTGCATTGCTGCGAAAGGTGGATATACACTGTACTAGTGCCGACATTGTGCATGCTCTGTTGCCTGTGTCTATGTGCCTGTGGTTCTGTCAGTGTGATCATGTGATGTATCTGACCCCAGGAATGTGTCAATAAAGTTTCCCCTTCCTGGGACAATGAATTCACGGTGTTCTTATTTCAATTTTCAGGAGTGTAGGTCAAATGGGAAACCTTTGGCGCCATCCAAACATACACAGACATACAGGAAACAGGAAATGCACTGCAAATGTGGAGTATGCGGGTGGAGGTGTCTGGATGCAATCGAGTACAGTGTTATATTACCTCTCCTGATCAGAAAAATAGTGGATTTGCGCTAGGTGTTGGTAGCCTTACTACATTTACAAACAGGTTTAGAACATGGAACGAGAGGTTGTGTCATGATCGCATGGGAAGAAATGACATAAAAAATCGACAGAATTGCGAAAAATGACAAAAATACGTATACATTGAGCGAAAATACGCTGAAACGAGTGGATATTGAGGGAGTAATTGCCTGTGTTCTGGTTGCCACGCAACAATTCTTGTACGTGCGAACAAGCAAGCAACAGCAAGAAGAATCAGAGAAAACGTCAAGTATAGGGAAATAGTCTCTTTTCTCTGTCGAGGCAGAGGTATATTGAGGTAACAGTGATACACGTGAGTTGACTAGCGTATTTGACGCTTGTAACCTCCCAAGAAATAATAAAAAGGAAAATATTTAAATGTGAATACTCATCGTACTAAGTGTAACCTCCCCACAAAAAATTTGAAAGGACAATAATTAAATGTTAATGGGAATCGTGCTCAACGCAACCTGCCAGCAGAAATAAAAGAAAAGTCTATGATAATGAAAACGTGCCAAAAGTTATTTCCCCACAAGATTACTGAATAATAATGACCCTAATGTTGTTGAGCTCCCACAAAACATCGTTAAATTGAAAATAAAGCGACTGTACCTTCGCTACAAAAATATTGAAAAATAATGGCCCAATGTAAACTCGACACAAAAATTGAGAAATGAACATTCAATTGTAATGATTTTTTTTCTTTTTTTTTATAACGATTGCTTTGAAAACAGAATTATTATTGGGGCATTTCTTGAACAAATTAATTACAATTACAATACATTATTAGCTGAGCGCAATGCTGGTTCATTACCTTATTTAACAATATACCTCGTGCTGAATCGTGACCAAGACCCATGTCGACGCCCGCCGACTCCGACCGAGTACATCTGGCAACTGCTAACTCGCAACTGAACTACATGCTCTCGCGACTCGCTACGTACCACAACTGTACCTGCCGGCTCGCTACACGCAACTGTACTGACTGACTACAACTCGCAACTGAACTCTCGCGCGGTCAAGCGCAGACTAGCAACGATAAATAACTCTCTGGTTAGAGATTCTGTCATGCCTCGCCATCGCCGTACTGAATACACTGAACACATACGTGTTTCACGCTTTTCAGGAAAACAGAGAACCATCAGCCTCTAAACTTATATACATCTGGGTTAGAGGATAACAGATAGTCGACGGGGTGATAGATTCAGATGGAGCTGTAATGAGGTATGATTTAATGGCAGACTGATGATGCATTGTAGAGAGGGAGGGAGATATTGGCGGAGGCCGTTATACCATTTTTTCCGCTGTTCTGTCAGGATGCATCAGTTGTGTGACATAGCCTGCGTTCGACTCATATACAAGCATGTGTTCTGTATTTGACTTAGAGCACTACTTGCGATCGTTAACAGCAAACCTCTCTGTCATCAGAGGACTTCTATCTCATGTGTGATGAATGGTGACCATCCTGTTTAGACACATTCCTCTAAACGAATGAAGATTTATGCGATGTACTCCATTCCCTTGTCGCATCCTAGGTATAAAATCGAGACTTCAGTTTCATAACTAAGATGATTCTAAGGTAGCGATAGGTGTTTGTGTGACACTGCAACCCCCATGTATACATCTGCTTGATAGATGTCCTGTTTACAGAGTTAGTGGCGGCATGATGTGTAATTTCACATGTTGGACGCCGCTGCTATGCGTTTATCTGTTTCCTTGTAAGAGGTATTCTCTGTGACTAACGATCATTTTATATAGGACTGATGCAACCATAGTATAATTTCTGAACCGTGATTGGATGTTAACGGTGGATGCTGTACATCTCTGGAAAGCTACATTGTGCACCTATCACACAGAATCGATATTTTAAGGAAGTAGTGTTTTTCATTTTACAGTTTTTACCATAGTTTATCGTAGAGAAACCTGCAGGAAGGATGTATGTCATGTGCAGGAAATATATTTCTTACAGTGGAATGGTAACAGCGCAGCACTTCACATGGCTGATAGATCGAAAACTCAAACGATCTAACATTATAGCCTGCTTTAAGTGCAGAACCGTGTAGCTTTAGGGGAGTGTGTGGTTACGTTCCCTCTGACGAATACCCTCCTGGTACTGATCCCAGACAATAGAACAATACTTTAAAATCGATAGCGTAGTTGATTTACGTAAAATGCTTCATACTCCATCTGTCTGGAGCTCCATCATGCATAAAAACCACCTCTTTCTTGTTCTTCTTAACCGTCTGCTATTACATCACAGCACTTTCAAATCTACTAAGATACACTTATAAGGAGTGTTAACTTCCAATACATGGGCGCATCTAGAGAATTCTTGTACACTTGGATGGTCAAGGACTTGTCCGGTTCCATTCACGAGACGCGGAATGTGGTCTAATTCTGGTCACCTGCAGGTTAAATCGATAACGGTACTGCAGGATGGATTGGTCGAAGACAGTGCTAGGGGGTCTTTCAGTCTCTAATTTTATTCTAAGACTGCGAGAATGCTCTGTGACTCCCATCCACACAGAGATAGATCGTAAATTATGCATTACGCTCGAGGTGCTAGAAATAGGTAGAGCGCTGTCTGGTATACTTTGATGATGTATATGTTCGAGAATTAACAATGAATGGATGTACTGCACATCCACATTCGCAATGACGCTCACAAAGTAGAGAAGGGTCGATTTGGTGACTATACAGAAATTGGGAAACATGCTGTCACATCATCGGTCGGTGTTGAAATTACTGTAAAACTGCTAAAATTGTTCGCACTATCAACTGTGATGCTTATTATTATTATTATTATTGCAGTACATTGATGGTGTCTTTTCCACCCAATCCATCCACTGGTACACTGTTGGTTATTACATGTTGATTGACTGACATCGATTGTTTGAGGTGGAGAAAGAGTTTTGGTGGAGGGGCAACACCTTTAAGGGATGGCTAGCAGCGAAACAGTGATCGTGTACGTGATTGCAGTTTGAGGAATCAGTCGAAATGGAACATAGAGCCATCAGCTATTCTGTCACTGTGACAGATGAGTTTAAATGTAGAGGTCGTCAATCACCTTCGGACAGCAGATTAGGGACTCTCCACAATGCCGCCAAACTCTTCCAGTTTTCGTATCTTGTAACTGTCTTTTATTTAAAATCACCCAGCATGTGTGGTGTGTTATGGTAGCAGCAGCAGCAATATGATTTATACCATGCGACATGTAGTTATCTGGGAGAAGCAATGGATCAGAACGTGTTAATGTCAATTTAGAACCTGACACAGACCTCGAAGTCGTGGCGTGAAGAAACAAAATATATGGCAGTGTACGAAGTGTGTTACAGCAGAAAAGAGCAATGTTTCAAACAACGACACAGGGTCACAGGGAGTGCCTCTTGCGACTTATTGCATAGTTTGCAAGATATGGTCATCCTCCTACAGTACATTCGATGCAACTTTACATTGATCTGTGCAATTGATCAATACCTATATATTTAATAAGATGCTTACATGTGCTCAATGCCGGCATGCTGATAGCTCGTTATTTTTCTCTGCTGGATGGTACAGCATAACGATGATATAATGTTTGGGTGATAGACGAAATGGATTCTGAGGGACGCGGGTCTGCTTCAGTGTTGAGTCTTCCTAATTTTTCCAGCAAGAAACACCACCATAACTGTTCATACTGTCATCGTGTTGCTGGAGCAGGCTTCGTTTGACGCTGACTTTACACATCGTACACAGGTGGTGGAGCTATGAGAACACGTTCCCACTTCCATGGAGTGGTCAAAACACGCTCCTATAGCAGCGCCTCAACTCATTCTGTTTCTAAACAGGTTGCAGAATGTGGTGGATATTACTCTCTTCGACTTCTGGTTAAAATCGTTAAAACTGATCTCCCCATCAACTGAGATGTGTATTATAGTACATCACAGCAATCACGTCTTTCCAGTCCTGGCCATTCACTGGGTACGCTGTTTATTACTGCATAATGATGACTGATATGACTCCGTTGAGATTGACAGAACACTGGATATCTGCTACTTGTCATTGTGGAACATGGCTTTAAATGTAGACGTCATCGCCTTAATACAGTTGTCGTATTTACATATGCTGCGATACTGTACACATGTTTTTACTATTATTTTTATTCTTTTTTCATCAATAAGATAACTGTACCTCTTTTTGCTTGTGCTACCTCATGCGTGTTGTGGACAGCACCTTCCGGCAATGGTCAACACTGGAACAGTAATCACGTACATGACTGCAAAATGAAGGACCAATTCTTTTCAGTACAGAGCACCGAGACATCCACTACCTTTTCGGTCGGAAGATGAGATTAACTGTACAAGTCACAGCTGTTGGAACTGCTGCGATGTCTTCCTCATTTTTGTCTGCCACCTGCAGTGTGGTAGCTGTATATTTTATGCCATGCAACATCCATTTTCTGTGAGAGGCAGAGCATCGAAACGTGTTAATGTCGGTTTAGCAACAGCTGACATGGGTCTCTAAGTCATGGTAGAAGAAAACAAAGTGTATGGCAGTGTACACTGACTGGGTGCGTTGCAACCACAAAAAAAACTATGTATTAAACTGCTTATGAAGGAGTAATACAGGAACCCTCTTGTGTGATTGATAGTTTGTTGGAACTGCTCATCCTACAGTAGAGGTGGTGAAACTTTACATCGGTCTGTGGAAGTGACTTCGATCACAAACCACGTGCTTCAATGAATCAATACCTGTATGTTTAATATGATCGCCACATATGTTTGGGTGATAGACATGAATGCACACTGAGAGACATAGATCCCCTTCAGACTAGCTGTATGTAGTGTGATATGTGTTGCACAATCTTCGTCCTTCCTCCATGCCATGTATGATGTGTAGACTTCCAAATTTCCTCAACAAGAAACACCGCCGTAATTGCTCGTACTCTCTCTCCTACCTCGTGTTGCAGGGGAAAGCTTCGTTTGGTACTGGTCGTACACATTCCACATGGCTCGCTGAGATATGACACCGTGTTTCCATTTCCGCAGAGTGCTCAAAACGCGCTCCTGTCACATTAACTCAGCTCGTCCTGTTTCCATACAGAATGTAGAAGGTCGTAGATATAGCGCTCTCCGAATTCCGTACAGATCAGACTTAACTGGGACGATCACATGGACTAAGCTGCAGGGAGGGCGGGGAAGAGACTCAGGAACAGTTAGAAGATGCAGAGGGGCTGTCTAGAAACAGCGGTGGAGTTTTTGTCATGGGTTCCTTAGCAGATAGGTTCCAAAAATGTGACTCATTTCGAGATATGAGAGTGCCACGAATATATTCACCAGTGGCTGTAATCATTAAAAAATGTCTCTACAGAGTCCAACGCAAGTAAGTGGTGAATGGATAGACTTAATTCCAAATCGCTGACAGCATTTCTACCTGAAAGCGTAACTCTATCAGAGACTCGTTTGCATACCTGTAGACACAAGGCCGCTTTTTATGCATGGCAACTGTAACGTAGTCGCAACAATCGTGTTTTTAATAGCACGGTCCTTACGCGAAATGTATGTTGTGGGCTGTAGAATCCCTCTGTGGTCAGCTTCAATTGTCATTTCTCAATAGTGTTCCTTGAAATGAACGTCGTGTTCACTCCATGGAATCCCATTTGACCTACCTGGTGAGTGTAAGCTGAGTACAGAAAGAAACAAAAACAAAAATTAATAGCTACGCAAAGTGACTCTCATGATCAATTTAATTTCGAAATAATGAGGACATTTTGCAGTGATCGGTAGTTTTTGCACCAAAATAATCGAAGTTTGTTTTTCCTGATTTTACGCAGGTTAGGTATGTCTCTGCTGATCATTTGTGATCGGTGGTGGTACACTTCGCTGGACGTCACAAAATAATGAGATGTGAGTGCACTCGAACGTAAAAAAAAAAAAAGAATACCGATTTTGCTCATAAAACGAAATGAAAATGGACTTTGTCTATTTTCGTGGAAAGAGGACATTTATTATCGTCACGAATGTTTTTTTTCCTTTTTTTAATAGTTGCTGTTTTATAGGAGTCGAGTTGATGTTAAATAATGCAGCGCAGAACGGCGGGCTAATTCTCTACGAGACCATCGATCACGCCCAGTCCCAGCTAGAGCGTCCTACGTGATGTTAAACAGAAGTGTTTTCCACACCCGAACGAGAGGCCTATTGGAGGCATTGGGGATCTGTCTCGCCTGTGACAGCTTTTGCCCACAGCTGCGCCCCCTAACTTTTAGGGGCGACTCTGTCACAATACTTTAGATGACAGAGATGCATTTAGGAAAGCTGCCCGTTTATCTAATATTGTTTGGTTATCTATACCAGCTTTTGTGTTGGCAAAAGACCAGCGTATCAAAGCAGACAGTGGCCAGTACATGTCACGAGGCTGCTAGCGGAGTAGCTCCCTCCCTCGGTTTTTCCATCCCGTAGGTGGAGAGAGGGCCTCGATATCCGGCAGTTTGTGATTGTACATGGAGGAGAGAATGCACGTTCAAATACCATCTCCCCTGTATTCTTTTAGGACGACGATTTTCCCCAGCACATGTGCTTCATTCAATACGTGTGCTGGTTTTTTAATGCTAATCTCGAATTGTAATTAGAACTGTGACGCATTTTTTCCATCAGCTGTGACAGCGTGTATTTGCTTCGATTACATGGACTGTAGGGCCATATTT
This sequence comes from Schistocerca cancellata, assembly GCF_023864275.1. Lineage (NCBI taxonomy): Eukaryota > Metazoa > Arthropoda > Insecta > Orthoptera > Acrididae > Schistocerca > Schistocerca cancellata. Next base: position 170,920,294 of record NC_064631.1, on the reverse strand, counting down.
AGTAGGTGTCTGTGGTCAACTCTGATGTCAAAGTAATAAACTTTTTAAACTCCTCTCTGTGCAACACCTGCATCTAGCCAGTTGAACCTATCTCCCACCAAAAAGAATAAAGGTAGTACCTTCCCCCTAACTTGTAGATGTAGGGGTAGCGTTTGAGTCTGTCGCTGGTTTGGAGTGGTACTGCGATATTTTTTCCCAGCTGGATAACACCAGTTGTATGTTATGGTCAGTTTTTGCCTTATATTGTGATTTTATGCCGTTCTTGTGTAGCACAACGCATATAGGTGTGTAATTATGGTCGATATTTGTGATTACTCACATAGTTAGGATCGATATTTGCTTCAGTTTCCCGACCAAATTAAATAAAGGACACAATCCTAACCTTCCTCTCCCACGTCTCGACTGTTTCCATGTGTTAGAGGGTGCACTTAGGCTTTCCGTCCAGTAGAATTAGGGTTAGAGTCGTTGATACGTTGCGTTTTTTATGTGCACTTAGTGTTTGTGAATTGCCTTGTTTTCGGGTGTTCAGTCGTCGTGAGCATGTGTGCATAGCATTACGTATGCATTATTTCGGTGATCTGCAAATAGTTTGCACGTCTGTATGCTGTGTACTAGATTATTTCGGTAATTTATGAGTTGTTTGCACGTCAGTGTACTGCATTATTTGCGAGTAGTTTCCAGATCAGTAAATTGTATATTGCGACCCCAAGCACGTCAGGGTGAGTGTTTTGTATCAGTGTAATAAACAAACTAGCACAAATCCGTCCCTAGATAAATTGTTCCAAAAACAAATAAAGTACACTCCTTCCTCTCTGCAGCAGCCCAGAACAGGCTGATACCTTTCCCTGCTAATTCCCAGGTGGGGTGGGTACATCAGGACAGCTGTAGGACAAAGAAATTCCCACCAAAATTCGAAATTCCCGCCAAAATTCGAAATTCCAAGCAACAGGGTAGGCTGGGGCACATATGCAGCTGGGAAAAAACGTGATGTCATCATGATGCTGTGATCCTATTGTCTCAACTGCACGATCATGTGCATCGCGGTGAACTCACGAAGTAGCTCAGTTCTTTGGTCTGCTGGCATGGAGGCAGTTGTCTCTCGTGTGGTGGGAGCTTATATGTAGGTTTTAGAAATGACAGTTCCAGCAGAGACAGATGTTTCCACGCATTGTGCAACGCATCTCATTGCAAAGCATTTATTTGCAGGACCGTATTCTTCCTCTTCTTATGTTCAATTGTTAATACTCGCTTCCATTCTTCATGTAGGAGGCTGTGGGTGCAGTCCTTGGCTGAATGACTGCATGTAATGCAGCTATTAAGACGCCCTCTTTCTGGCACCAATAGCTCTTCGATAGAATACATGCTCCTTCCACAGCGACAGCTCAACAAGCACTGATATCTTAGCCTCTTGTGGTGATAACAACACACTAAGCCACTAATGCTGTAGGTAGATATGAATTTAAACAAATTTAACGAATTTAAACAAATTTAAATAAATTATATTCGAACTGATTGATATCATGAGCAGTCTCTAGTAGGGGCAACACCATACCAACTACCCTCAGTTGCAGGAGTAAGCTCTTTTCCTAGAGGATGACGTACCACCATGCAAGAAAGTCGCTCATGTTGATCAACGAAAGAAGGCGATGGATAGAATGACTGCCGGCCGCTGGTGGCCCAGCGGTTCTAGCCGCTTCAGTCTGGAACCGCGCGACCGCTACGGTCGCAGGGTCGAATCCTGCCTCGGGCATGGATGTGTGTGATGTCTTTAGGTTAGTTAGGTTTAAGTAGTTCTAAGTTCTAGGGGATGACCTGAGATGTTAAGTCCCATAGTGCTCAGAGCCATTTTTGATAAAATGACTGATCAATGATAAATAAAACTGGTGGATCTTCCTTAAGGAGAAAATGTTTTACTACGTGAGTACTTAAAACGAAAGCTATAATTCGGTGTAATGCAAGGTTAGTGGTTAAAGGATATGTTGGAAGAAAGATGTGATGATAATGATGTAGTCTAAACACAAGTTGTAAAGTACGCTTCGGTTCGTTACCCATTTGTTCAGCTGCTAAATACGATCTAAATGTGAATCAGATGGATGCATGAAGGATATTTCTGGAGTGGGACATTGACACTGAAATCTGTAGAGAGGTTTACTCAGAAGGCGGCCAAGGACGTTTACTACATAAGTTTTTCAATATCTTTGATAAAAACTGGGAATATGCTACGTGCGTAACGACTTCGCAGTCGACAGGAGATTAATAGCAGTGAAGATATTGGTGTTATTAAGAACGTTAACTCTCACCAGAGTGTGCCGAACACATAAATTTTTCCTTGCTATTGATTAAGGAGTTAAGAAAGATGAGCAATTTTCACGAATGTTTCGATATGTAACCCTGTTTCAGAACTGTTTGAATTAATCTTCCTGAATTCCTTCAACGGGTTTCAGCTTGGCATCTAGTACAGCGACGAGAGATGTAGGTTTTTTTTTTGTAAGTATTCCCCAATGATGAACTCTTACGAGTTTCTGATTTATGACAGAGTTCTGTGGTAACGTCACTGTCGAAGTCGAACAGTTTATGACATTTCAATCAGTACAAACATACTGTATTGTTTTCACTTCTACTGAGAGTGAGTTGTTAGTTTCTAATCGAGTGTTGACCATCTACGAGCCTTTTCGCATTTTGCAAATTATATTATAACCCTGATGAACAAAATGATAGTGACGTTATTCACCAATTCATATTGCACCTGGTTCATCATGCCACCGATGTGGTGACCTAAAGAAAGCATTTAATTAGTCGTTCCAAATTGTGAGTCGTCATCAGCCCTATGGCCGCTCTTTAACAGGTCTCGTCCATACGCATTGGTTTCTTTGTTGCTTCATGCATATACAGTTTTCGGTTACTTGTAACATCCATGGCTAACTGCCCCTCTATGTTAAGTAGAGCAGTTAAGACGTTTCATGCGACGGCATCGTTAAGACTCAATATGTAGGGCAGTGGTTTACTCGCTTCTAGACGAGTGGGGCAGGTGACATTTCCATGTAAGGAATCAACACGTTTCCTTGTCTCCCATTAGTAGATCTGAGGCCAGAGTAACAGAAGCATCGTGTCGCCTTTTAAGGAAACGTCGCTTTTTCTGGCTTCCGACTGGCTTGCTAACAAAGAACAGAGGCCATGCTAAGCTGAAGAAACCAAAAGCACACACAAGATAGGGACAAAGGATGCGGACATGTTACGCAGATTACTATACACCAGTAACCCCCCCCCCCTCACTGATGTCTTAAAGAACCGAATACCCATTTATAAAACAGCTTCAAATGTCTGATTACACTGCAAATGAGTTAATGTGTTGAATATCTGACATTAAGTGTTTATGGTTGAGTACAGAAAACCGTAACTAAGACCACGGCTGTAAACAGTGGTAAGAAACACTCGATGACAGTAAAAAAATGGTTCCAATGGCTCTGAGCACTATGGGACTTAACATCTGAGGTCATCAGTCCCATAGAACTTAGAACTACTTAAACCTAACTAACCTAAGGACATCACACACAGCCATGACAGAATTCGAACCTGCGACTGTAGCGGCAGCGCAGTTCCGGACTGAACCGCCTAGAACCGTTCGGGCACAACGGCCGGCTGGATGATAGTAGCAGGTGAACAAGACAGCCATCAAGTTTGAAATGAATGGTGTTTTTCAGTTAACCTTAACCATCGTTAAAACGGATTTAAAACTATCTTCTTCCGAAGGACAAGAAACCTGCATACTGTGTGATAATGTAAATCACAATCAAAATATCATGGACCAATAATACGTGTCATACAGATACTACTAACTACAACTAGTGCTGGCATGTCACAAACAACATTATATATACCAACATAGGGAAAGTAGTACTTACAAACTTCACATTAGCAAAGAATCAGTTAGGAAAACGATCTAACATCTCTACCTGAAATGTGTCGGCAACGGTCTGTACGTCAATTTGTAAAAGTTTAGGTCCCTAAAATCAATGACTTGTTACATCTGTAAAATCAATTACGTAAAATGCCAGACTGTGTTTACAGCTACATGTCGACTGATGGTGAGTGGATACCTCGGAAACAAATCCTGAGGTGCATGCGCTAATAAACATCTACGCTTGGCGGCATAAACAGCCAATAAGCGGAAGCACATTGAAATTACTAACAGATTTATAGAAATACTCCAAGCGAATAAACGAGTATAGAATAAAATGTTGTTGTTGCGCTCATCAGTCCAGAGACTGGTTTGATTCATCTGTCCATGCTACTCTATCCTGTGCAAGCCTCTTCATCTCTGAATACCTACTGAAACCTACATTTTCCTGAATTTGCTTACTGCATTCATCTCTTAGTCTCCCTCTACGATTTTTACCCTCCACACTTCCCTTCAGTACTAACTTTGTGATCCCTCGATCCCTCAGAAGGTGTCCTACCAACCGATTCCTTTTTCTAGTCAAGTTGTGCCACAAATTCCTCTTCTCCCAATCCTATTCAGTATCTCGTCTTTGTTACATCTACATCTACACGGATGCTCAGCAAATTACGTTTAAGTGCCTGGCAGAAGGTTCATTGAACCACCTTCACAATTCTCTATTATTCCAATCTCGTATAGCGCGCGGAAAGAATGAACCCCTCTGTCTTTCCGTAGGAGCTCTGATTTCCCTCGTTTTATCTTGGTGATCGTTCCTCCCTATGTAGATCGGTATCAACAAGATATTTTCGCATTCGGAGGAGAAAGTTGGTGATTGGAATTTCGTGAGAAGATTCCGTCGCAACGAAAAACGCCTTTCTCTTAATGATTTCGAGCCCAAATCCTGTATCTCATCTGTGACACCCCCTCCCAGTTTTCTCGATAATACAAAACGTGCTGCCTTTCTTTGAACTTTTTCTATGTACTCCGTCAGTCCTATCTGGTAAGGATCCCACCTCGCGCAGCAGTATTCTAAAAGAGGACGGACAAACGTAGTGTAGGCAGTCTCCGTAGTAGATCTGTTATATTTCCCAAGTGTCCTGTCAATTAAACGCAGTCTTTGGTTAGCCTACCCCATAATATTTTCCATATGTTCTTTCCAACTTAAGTTGTTTGTAATTGGTTCAAATGGTTCAAATGGCTCTGAGCACTATGGGACTTAACATCTATGGTCATCAGTCCCCTAGAACTTAGAACTACTTAAACCTAACTAATCTAAGGACGTCACACAACACCCAGTCATCACGAGGCAGAGAAAATCCCTGACCCCGCCGGGAATCGAACCCGGGAACCCGGGCGTGGGAAGCGAGAACGCCACCGCACGACCACGAGCTGCGGACAGTTCGTAATTGTAATACCTAGGTATTTAGTTGATTTTCGCCTTTTAGATTAGACTGCTTTAACGTGTAACTGAAGTTTAATGAGTTCCTTTTAGCAATCATGTGGGTGACCTCACACTTTTCGTTATTTAGGGTCAACTGCCACTTTTCGTACCATTCAGATATATTTTCTAAATTGTTTTGCAGTTTGTTTTGATCTTCTGATGACTTTGTTAGTCGATAAACGACAGTGTCATCTGCAAACAACCGAAGACGGCTGCTCAGATTGTCTCCCAAATCGCTATCTACTCATCTAATCTTCAGCATTCTTCTGTAGCACCACATTTCGAAAGATTCTGTTGTCTCCTTGTCTAAAGTGTTTATTGTCCATGTTTCACTTCCATACCTGGCTTCACTCCATACAAATACTTTCAGAAAAGTCTTTCTGACACTTATATCTGTACTCGCTGTTAACAAATTTCTCTTCTTCAGAAACGCTTTCCTTTCCATAGCCATTCTACATTTTATGTCCTCTCTACTTCGACCATCACCAATTATTTTGCTCCCCAAATAGTCAAATTCATTTACTACTTTAAGTGTCTCATTTCCTAATCTAATATCGTCAGCATCATCTTATTTAAATCGACTGCATTCCATTATCCGCGTTTTGCTTTTATATCCTCCTTTCTAGACACTGTCCATTCCGTTCAAATGCTCTTCCAGGTCCTTTGCTGTCTTTGACAAAATTACAGTGTCGTCGGCAAATCTCAAAGTTTTTATTTCTTCTCCATGGATTTTAATTAGTAGTCCAAATTTTTCTTTTGTTTCCTTTACTGCTTGTTCAATATACAGACCGAATAACATCGGGGATAGGCTATAACCCTGCCTCACTCCGTTCTCAATCACTGCTCCCCGTTCATGCTCCTCGACTCTTATAACTGCCATAAGGTTTCTGTACAAATTGTAAATAGCCTTTCGCTACCTGCATTTTATCCCTTCCACCTTCAGAATTTGAGAGAGGATATTCCAGTCAACATTGTCAAAAGCTTTAGGTAACTCTACAAATACTAGAAACGTATGTTTGCATTTCCATAACCCAAAAAATTTTAACAAATACAAAAAAATACTAACATACGTTAAGACGCTTACAGGAGCGTCAGTCCATTATCGTACGAAATGATGACCTGTTTGTGTAAGTGCGAGCAGAATTACTGCAAAGAGATTAATATCACCTCCAGTACATCATCGTAAGAAAAGTAATAATGCCATTGCGTAAGCACTCTATGAAACGAAATGACAGTAAAGAACAAAAATTCATAGGTCCCCATAGAGTGACAAATGTAGCAAATGTAGGTGGTATCAATATCATAGCAAAACATAAACTGACAAACGAAATTTTATGCACAAAAGTTGTGTAATAGAATTTTGAGGAAATGCACCACTCGCAAGGCTACCGGCAGTCGTATGAAGATAAATCAAAGAATGGACCTTTGGGAAGAATAAGAGATCTATAAACATCTAGACTGCAAACAGGGCAGTTTACAAAACGACCAGCTGCAGCTCGCTAGTAGACAATTTTTCGTTGGTTTCGAACCCATGATGTTCGCAAAAGAAAAATCATACGACTGCCGGTAGCCTTTGGGAGTGATTCATTTCCTCAAAATTCTCTTACACAATTTTTGTGCACACAGTTTCGTTAATCCGTTTATAAGATATTGATGCCACCCACTCTTGTTATCTTTGCCACTCTACAGGTATATATGAATTTTTGCTCTTGACTCCCGTTATGTTTAACAACGTGCTTATGCTCTGGCATTGTTACTTTTCGTTCGATGATGTACTGGAAGAGACATTAATCTCTTTGCTATCATTATGTTTGTAATAACGTACTTATGCACAGGCATCATTATTTCCGTACGATAATGTATTGATCGTTCTATAAGGGAGTTAAAACGTGTTAGAATATTTTTTTCTATTTGCCTTTTTCAACATTTTATTATATAATACTACCTTCCCTGTTTTTGGTATATATGATGTTGTTTGTGACATGCTTACACTTGTTGTAGGTAGCAGTTTCTGTATGACACGTAATATTGTTCCATTGTGTTTTGATTGTAATTTATGTTACCGCATTGTTTCCAGGTGTCTTGTCCTTCTGAAGGAGACGGTTTTAAATCCATTGAAAGCATAGTTAAGTTTAACTGAAAACCACCATTTATTGCAACTAGTTGGCTGTCCTATCCACCTTCTATTCTGTAACCATTCCTGAAGTGCATCCATGTTCAAAATATTGAAGTCGATGAGAACTACAGTTATTGTATGTAAAACGTGTTACGTGAGGTGCTTTATTCATATTAGTTGATAGTTCCACGATATACCGAGAAAAGGCAGCGCTATAATTTCTGATTTTATCTAGTGAGGTCTTTAACAGAATGTGTACGTGTAAACAGTGGTACTTGCCAAAAATATCAGGTTTTGAGAAATGATGACACAGAGCCGTACTGTATTCACCTTCTGCTGCTACTAGTTTCGTGCACAAACAATTACCTTGGTATTAAATAATGAACAATAGTACTCGCATGTCACACAAATTGAGAAATGGAATCATGCTTACTGGTATATTTATTGCAACTGAGCACATCTAGCACCGAGAAAATTCATAAATCTGGGGCTGAGGCCCGTTCAATAGCAACAAAGTAACTGGACGTATTTAATACGTAAACAGCTCATCGACAAGACATACTCAAGTCTTTCATATCTACCTGACGTTTTATTACCGAAAGAGATAGTAATAATAAATAAATACAATGCAACGCTTTGTCATGCATTTTTCAAGACATATTCTATGGGCTTACACTTGTTGTAGGTAGCAGTTTCTATATGAAACATAATATTGTTCCATGCTGTTTTTATTGTAATTGATGTTATCACATTGTATGCAGGTGTCTTGTCCTTTTGAAGAAAATTTTTGAAAGACATGGATGCCACTAGAATAACGCAAGTGATTTTCGAGCCAGGGAAATGCTTTTCAGGAACGATGTGTGCAAATCCGAGGATGTTGTGAATAACTACGACTCAGATAAGGGTACTGAATATTTTCCTCAACGCAAATGCGCTTCAAAACTTCTTACTAAATATGTAAATGTGATAAATTATTTTAGTAAGTAAACTGTGATAAATTAAGTCCCTTTTCATTGCTTACGATAATTTTCGTGACAGCGTGATGGCAGGAACGTTAAGGGCTATCTTTAATTTTGTTTTCATGCTGCAGTAAGACGTCATTAACATTGATTTCATATTGAGCTGAATCATACGTTAATTTTTGAGACTTTTATATATTATTATTGCAAATATTGGTAACGGAAATCACAGTATCACAAACTGAAACAATTTGGACATTTTAAATTTTTATCTTTGAGAGGTTTCACAATAATGTTTCGTTAACTCGCCCAGAAAGTAAACAGTGATAAGTCAGTGCTGACTGACCTCAGTTTGTAGGTATACAATGTCTAGTGCAGAATGAGGTAATTTTAAGAATAAAATTTGGGGTATAATTTGCTATTTTAAAATTACATCTTTACTCTAGGAATATCCCAAAACAATGACATATCTGTATAAAAAAAGTCAGTATGGATGTGCTTTAAATATCTTATTCATGAGATTTTACTGAAACTTTATTCTGCAATTTCTCAAAAGAATCAGCATGTCTCTTACCATTGTCTATAGCAAAGATTTTCAACTACATTGGTATTATTAATTTAGGATTCTTCACTTGAGGACTTATGAAAAATTCAGAGTAGAAACTGGTTAGTTTGCGCTGCGTTTGAAGAGAAAGTGCTCAATGTTTACGACGTCACATCTCACGAACTACGTGTCTTAGAATGAAATAATTTTGCGAGTAAATTCAGTGGCATTTAGCGAGAAAAAGTGTCGCAGAAGTTTGAAATTATGGCTACAGTTTGTTGCAAGTCGTCAAGTTCTGCCATTTTCCACTACTGTATGTATATAGTCTTCATAGTTTGGGCTAAGCGAGTGAAACAACATCAAGAAACTTACAGCGTTCTTAGCTGTAATACTTGACTTATTGTGATAAACCTTTAACCTAATTTTATACCTCACAATGGGTGGATTAAGACTGCACTTTAAATGTTTAATTCGGGAGATAATTACATGATAACCTGAAAATCAAAATACGTAGCGGATACCACGGCATTGAAACTTTTAAAAGAAGGTGGCACTTTCCTCTTTTAATAAAATTCTTATTGCAAAAGTGGAAGACGCCACACCTGTCAGTCAAATTTTTGTCGGCCCCGAAAGCCGTTAAATAGGCAACGTTCAATAATATACGTTGAGGTAACAAAAGTTGTGGTATACCTCCTAATATCGTGTTGGACCTCCATATGAACAGAGCGAGGTGGCGCAGTGCTTAGCACACTGGACTCGCAATCTGCAGGACGACGGTTCAATCCCGAGTCCGGCCATCCTGACTTAGGTTTTCAGGGATTTCCCTAAATAGCTCCAGGCAAACTCCGGGATGGTTCCTTTGAAAGGGCACGGCTGATTTCCTTCCCATACGTAACGCGGAATTGACCACTAGATGCCACGAGTGGACGACCAGCCAGTATAAAAGAAAGTGGGGGGGGGGGGGGGGGGAAAGGTGGTAAAGAAGCATTAACACCAGAACGGCTCCGACAGGAGAGCACAGCGACCTAGAACGTGAACTGGTCACTCGATGTCACCCGAGTTACAAATCCGTCAGAGACATTTCAATCCTTCTAAAGCTGCTCAAGTCGACTGCAGGCGATGTGACAGTGAAGTGGAAACGCGAAGGAACAGCCACAGTTCAACCAAGACGAGACAGACCGCATGTACTGACGACCAGAGACTGTCAACCATTGGGAAAGTGGTTGTGAAAAATCCTGTGAAATCAGTGGAACGAATCACTCGTAAGTTCCAAAGTCGAATCGGAAGTCCAGTTACCACACTGACTGCGCGAAAGTAGTTTAAAGAACGGGGAACGGTGGTCGGGCATCTCCTCATAAACCACACATTGTTATTGAAAAGCGACGCTTTAGATGCTGTGAAGAGAGGTGCCACTGGACAGTGGATGATTGGAAAAAGTGTTTTGGAATGAGAAATCGCGCTATACCTCGTAGGAATCGGATGTAAGGGTTAGGGTTTGGGGAATGCCTGAGGAACGTTACCTGCCATGTGTAGTGACAATAATGAATTACGGAATGGATGGTGTTACGGTACGAGAGTGATTTCCGTGTTTTTGGTGTGGTCCCCTTATTGCGCTTAAGAAAACGCTAAATGATAAGGGATATGAGCACACTTAACTGCATTGTGCACTGAGTACAGTGGAGTAACTTACTGAAAGTGACCCCGGCAAGTCTATATATTTGAGTGGTGGAGGAGGAGGAGGATATTAGTGTTTAACGTCCCGTCGACAACGAGTTCATTAGAGACGGAGCGCAAGCTCAGGTGAGGGAAGGATGGGGAAGGAAATCGGCCGTGCCCTTTCAAAGGAACCATCCCGGCATTTGCCTGAAGCGATTTAGGGAAATCACGGAAAACCTAAATCAGGATGGCCGGAGACGGGATTGAACCGTCGCCCTCCCAAATGCGAGTCCAGTGTGCTAACCACTGCGCCACCTCGCTCGGTATTTGAGTGGTACCTATTCTGTCGGACATGTATACATGAAAATGTGGTAATGCAATGACGAAACAGTGAGACATATCGAGCCGCGTTCTGCCTACACATAAGCTAGCAGCTGCGTTCAGGCTAAACTAAGGGAACGTTCGCTGAAATCTTCACGTGAATTTAAACTTGCATCGGAGAAAACAGATGATCATGCATGAAGCGAAAGAGAGCGATCATTGGCGACCATCTGCATTGGGCCAACAAATGAAGACAAAACAACAGGAGGACAATGATATGCTGCACAAACTGCGAACGTCAAATGGCTCACATTTCCTGCCAGCACGCTTTGTGAACAAGCACAAATACCGCTTCTGGGTAGACGAATAATGAAAATACTGAAGATGCTCTACACGGGTACAGTATGACTTTATAGAGTACAATTTCGACACACAAAAACAATGGACATTGCTTATCCGAAAACATAGCAACGCTTAAGATCGGTAGGCTGATATCTTGTATTTTTTTGTTGCAGCTGGTTTCATAATTTTCAACTACTTCTAAACGCCTGAAGGACAGTGCGACAATTAGAACTGAATTACTGTCAATGGTGATTGTGGGGTCTGTGTGAGAACCATTTCATCTTAAGATTAGGTGATAGTCTCTGACGTTCATGATCGTCAGATACATCCACTTCTTAGCTGTTTGCTCGTGGGCTATATCAACAGCGAGCTCTGCGCTAATTGACCAGCGACACTGCATGAATAAGATTATGAGTGCAATACGACAGTAATAGTATTCCAGCTGAGATACTCAGGCGAGCGATGAGGATCTCAATGGCAAATTGGACCAGTGTATACGTGAACGAGGTTCTGAATATGTATCTCTTTACTCTTACTCATTTTTCTGTCCTGTATCAGTCCCTACCTCTAGGTTGTTACGAATAAGCAAAACATTGTTCGAAAGTCTTCAGCAACGCAGCAAAGTTTCAATGTTTTAGAGTCATATCTGTCTATTATGATAGTATTCTACTATCTGCTCCTCGACACAAACTCAAAGTATACGTTTTGAAATTAAACAATGAAGTTTGGATTTTTCGTTAACCAATATTGGTCCCAGATATACAGCCTTGCTACTTTCAGTGGCAGACATCACGTCACTTCCATATGGTTAACGTCTTTTATCCATGGTACGTGCAGCTTTACCTAATGAAACCTCAATGCCAGATCTTCTACTCAATTTTCAGTGACAATATTAACCATTGAATCATTTATTCCACGGCACGTGTAGCATTTCACTACAGGCGGACGATAGAATTATTGGTAAATAATTTTTATACTGTAATCTTTGTACTGAACGTCGATCTAACGTTTTGTATTCTTAGTATTCTTATCTAACTTTCACGGCTGGTTTAATTGTAAATCATTCAATAAAAGTGACATTTACATCATGTTACATGCAAAATCTTCTGGTTATTGGGTTTCAGAATACTATTTATTTTCTTCTTCCTTCTGCGAGTTTTCTGCACCATGCGACGTCTCTCGCATCCACGTTTCCACCTTCTATCCTACAAGTCCTCTTGTTGCAGTGATTCCAGGACTCCCTCTTTTTCTGTGTCGCGGAGGTCTCCAGTGCCGTTTTTCAGAACGGCGTATTTCCTCTGTTATTCTTCTAAGATGTCCACAGGATGTTAGACGTTTGTTTTCAATTGCGTCTACAACAACCTTCCGAACTCCCATCTGTTCTCGTATCACGTCATTTCTTACTTTGTTTCTGCTAGTTATTTCACAACTACGTTTCCAAAAGTCCCGTTGCCATTGCTTTAAACGTCTTCTCACTGACCCTGGAGACCACGCACAGCTCAGCACCGTACAGAGCAATGCCCTCAACTGTGGGCTTCTAAATGCTCTTTTTCAAATTTTTTTGATACATTTTTATACCAGACAATGGAAAGCAGCTGCTTAATTGTCATCTTCCCCTTTCCTGTTCTGTGCTTTATGTCCTGGTCGCTTCCGTTCTTGTCCGAAATGATTGTCCCTAAATATTTATATGACAGACTACAGTGTGATATAGATCCATCACCATAAGATCCCCTCCTACCCCTCCGACTACTAATAATTGAGTCTTCGTGAAGTTTATTTTCATTCGGTGAAATTTGTTTCCACATCCCAATCCTTTTCAATATATTGTGTGGCTCCTTCATTTTCTCGAAGAAAATGACCTTATCGTCGGCGAAATTTAGAGAGAACTGGGTGTCCTTGCCGATTCTAATTCTCAATTTTTAACTTTATTCTCCTCTTTTTCAATATTGATTGTTCCTTTTATTCGATACAATTACATTTACTTTTCTTAAACTGATATTTAGACGTGCCTGTACATCGAATGAGACTGCACCTCTAAGAAGAACTGGAAAATTTTAGCATTATGAGAAACGTCTCTGCTGCCACCTGGATACCTTAGCACACTAATTTATTCTCCATTAACTTAAATTTGTAAATGAAATGTATATCCAAGAGTGCTTCTGTAAGTATTGCATCTGAGTGTATGATGAGGAAGATCTGCTGACCAGAAGATTCTTGCGGGAAGGTTAGTACACGGATTACTAATTCAGTCAGATATCTAAACAGCAAACTTTCCAGCTTTTCTTCGCATTCCCTCATTACGCGATCGTATACCATTTCTAAGAAGGATTATAGCGACCAGAACATTAGGCCAGTAGACTGGTATTAATTTGACCGTTTTGATATCGTTGTTTTCGATAAATGAATGAAAGGAGTGACTGATCTTTTGGATAACTGTTTTTTAAGAACTACATTAAGATGATTCAATAATCTATTATTGTCGTCTTCTGCTTCGTTGCGTTCTCCCTTACTTCAACTCGTGCTTTTTTAAGAGCCATTCAGCTTATGCTTTTAGCCAGAATTTTCGAAACTGTCCATCCACGTGTGAATGCGTTTGTTCCTCTGTAATCTAACAAGCACTATTTTCTTATTCAAATAATGTTTGGTATCCAAGTGCATGATTCACAGTATGATGCCTGTTACATTTTTAATTGATATCCTCGCGAAGAAAACCATTTTAGTGAGAAACGTGGGGACTACTACGCGTTTATTTATTGACAGTTTTCCATTATACAATATAGCAGGCAATAAAGTTTTATCCCGACGAGTTAAGCGTCCTGAGGCCTTTATTCTCAAGCTCCAGTTAAAGTGGAGTCTTTCATGTGTTTATTTATTGGAAAGTTCTCATTGCCTAGTACGGCAGTCCAGGCCAAGGAAACAAAGGACCAACATGGCCAGATTAGTGTCTTTAGAATTTTTCTAAAGCTCCAGTGTGGAGTGATAGAAAGTGCAGAGGAAAACATCGCACAATTTCTCCGCCAGGATACCCCCTTCAGAAGTTGAGACCACGCAGAGTCCCTAAATAGCGCCTTCTGTTTCTCTGTATAACAGTGCAACCTTCATGGAAAATTTAAATTTTTATTAGGCTGCAAAAGATCGCCCCCACTAATACAAATTTTACATGCCGCATTAAATATTAAAAAACCAACTTAGAGAACAATATGAATGTGACAAAGGGCCAGACGGGCTGGTTAAGCTCCCATCCATACAAATGGGGAACAGATGTGGAGGTTAGTAAAAGGAGTCGCCCATGTCATGTTTCGACTAAACGCCGTCCAGTGTCTTACAACAGAAATAAAGTGGTTCAAATGGCTCTAAGTACTATGGGACAAACATCTGAGGTCATCAGTCCCCTAGAGTTAGAGCTACTTAAACCTAACTAACCTAAGGACATCACACACGTCCATGCCCGAGGCAGGATTTGAACCTGAGACCGTAACCGTGGCACGGTTCCGTACTGAAGCGCCTAGAAACAATCGGCCACAGCGGTTGCCTATCAAAAACAGACGGGACGAGCATAGCAGGCAGCTACGGACTAACTTACCGAAAAATGAGAAACTTCATTTGCGCAGGTCACACTGCCAATCATGACCTCAGTAAGATCTTCATTACCGCATGGTAAGGGCAAGGATCCAGAAATACCAGTAAGTGACTGCCCTCTACTACGTTTTCTAGTGTTTTCCAACGGATTTTAAACCAGATTCGCGTAATAGCAACACAGTAAGAGGGATTCTCTATTTTTAATCGCAGTGATATGAGACACCAGCTTTTATAAGATCTACACTCTCAAAAAAAAAAAAAAAAAAGATATATCACGCAGGAATTATCCGAATGACACGAAAATCGACAGATGTGATGTACATGTACAGACAAACAAATGATTATAGTTTCAGAAAAATTAGATGATTTATTCAAGAGAAAGAACTACACAAGCTGAGCAAGTCAATAACGCGTTGATCCACCTCTGGTCCTTATGCTGGCAGTTATTCGGCTTGACAGTGATTGGGAAAGTTTTTGGATGTCCTGCTGAGAATATCGCCCATAATGCTCCAAACGTCGTCGTTTGGGAAGAGATCCGGCGCCCGCTCGCACGCAGCGAGAATTTTTACTTCTTGTCTTCGTGCTTGTCAGACTCTTACTATCCTGCGTCTCGAGATCAAAAGAAACTGAGCCTCTAATGCTTAAATGTGAATTACAGATTTTTATACCAGTTCTTTAAGTGTTACCCAGGGTGCACCACTAGGAAATCAACCGCCTCACACCCCAAAGCTATTAACAAATCATTGTCACACTTGCGTACTATGAACGCCAATTTACAGAAACATTTTAATTAATACCTCCAGGTTCTGCTTTGTACGAAACTAATTTCATGTACCGCATTCTTGTAATTTTTCCATATTTGAAGTTCTTGTGGCCGAGCGGTTCTAGGCCGTTCAGTCCGGAACCGCGCTAGTGTTACAGTCGCAGGTTCGTATCATGCCTCGGGCATGGATGTGTGTGATGTCCTTGGGTTAGTTAGGTTTAAGTAGCTCTAACTCTAGGGGACTGATGACCTCAGATGTTTGTCCCATAGCTCTTAGAGCCATTTGAACCACTTTATTTCTGTTGTAAGACACGGGACGGCGGTTAGTCGAAACATGACATGGGCGACTCCTTTTACTAACCTCCACATCTGTTCCCCATTTGTATGGATGGGAGCTTAACCAGCCCGTCTGGCCCTTTGTCACATTCATATTGTTCTCTACGCTGTTTTTTTTAATATTTAATGCAGCATGTAAAATTTGTGTTAGTGGGGCGATCTTTTGCAGCCTAATAAAAATTTAAATTTTCCATGAAGTTTGCACTGTTATACAGAGAAACAGAAGGCGCTATTTAGGGACTCAGCGTGGTATCACTGTTAGGTTCAAGTAGTTCTAAGTCTAGGTGACTGATGACTTCAGATGTTAAGTCCCATAGTGCTCATAGCTATTTGAACCATTTGATGTTCGTCACTTCCTGCTTCATGAAGGAATTTTAAAGCCAGACAAGACTTTTCCTTTTTATTGTTTTTTTTTTTTTGGAATTTTGGTTTCGAGTTGAATTTGATTCTGTACCTCAAGAAATCTGTGTATATCTGAGCTGCTAAAGTAGAACTGACTATTGTACTTGCTGTGGAATTCGCAAGCATTGGTGATTCTCTGCCCACATGGATGGAGAAATTAGTGCGTTTTGATCTATGTGAGTCCACTAAGTATCCAAAAAAAGTTTGTATTTTTTCTGGCTGACATTAAACTCTCAACAACCATACAAGGATCCAGCATTGGTAAACTAAATATGTAGGCCAGAAACTTTCCGATTTCATTTCTGGCACAGAAGTCAGGTTCAAGTCCAAATGATTGTATCTTCGGCAGGCAGTTCTATTCTAGACGACATTTACATCTTAGGATTCTTATATTAAGCCACACTTCAGTTACAGCTTTCGTATTAGTTTCCTCAAAAACTGAAAACATTGTTGGAGGAGATAATTTTAGACCAAGTTTACCAAAAGCTCCTGGCAAACCATTCTGGGAATATGAAGCTTTCTTATCAATCAACAAGGAAAAAAAAACATTGGAATGTAAAGTCCATTAATAAGCCTATGCATCGTAAATATTTCAAAAAGTTTGAAATTCTTGAAAGTTCCGTCAACGTGTTATGTAAGAATCCTGACGTTTTACAATATTTCTGTCATCATTATGTAACAACATACCCGTTAACGTTTTCAGAACGACAAGAACCTTATGAATACTAGTAAGTAATTTTGGCATATTTTTCCGCCCAGCTTTGTTTAAGTAAGCTGACGACGCCTTTAATAGTTATTTCTTCCGCGTGTCCTCCTTTCAGTTGACTGTATAGTAGTTTTGTTGACGTCTTACATATTATATCTTCTGTAGCTCTCCTCTTAAGATCACAAAATATTTTCTGCCTCTGAATTTTGTCACCAGATATTTCTGGTCGTCTTGCACGCCTGTGTCATCAACGGAGGCAGCTTTAATAATACTTTCACAGACCTTAATGCTGCGCGTCCACCTCTCTACAACACTTTTTAAGAACTTTTGGAATCCGAAAGCGTTACCATTCTGGAGTAGCGTTTTCCTTCCCAGCCTATAACTGCATTCGGGTAGCAGGACAAGTTCCCAAATTTGCCGGTCTGCTACGTGAGCCGACAAATGATTACTCCCAGAAGGCTGGGAGGGATGGGGGCGCACACCTGCTTGTAGCTAGACATATTCGGCATCCGTCCTGCCACCTGCTACGCCCATCTTGTTACGGGAGGTGTGGATCCTGCGCCCGATGTCGGTGCAGCTCTCAGCCGCCTTTAGAGCCGCAATCGAAGTGGCTTGTTAATTATTGTCTGCCATGGCCTCCCACACCGTGTCGCACGCTCCGCAAATATAGCGGCGTCAGCGGCAAACACTAACTGCAGATCACCGCAGACCACTATCCCGCCTTCTGAAAAGTTGCAGGCAGCCTACCAGGTGGTCGAGAAGAAACCGCTAGCCACCCGTAGCGAAACCAACAGGAAGGGGCCCGCGATTATGACGCTAGCTGCTCCCCATTCCGTCCACACCCAGGGAACAGAAATTGCAGTGTCGCCAGCAGCAGCAGCAGCTATATGAACGCTATCTGCTCCCAGGGTCCTGTCATACAACCGCCGACTGCTCCCAGAAACATCCACCATATTGAGAGCTTTGCTGAGGCACCTGAAACGTCACTGCCGGCCGAAGTGGCCGTGCGGTTATAGGCGCTGCAGTCTGGAACCGCGAGGCCGCTACGGTCGCAGGTTCGAATCCTGCCTCGGGCATGGATGTGTGTGATGTCCTTAGGTTAGCTAGGTTTAACTAGTTCTAAGTTCTAGGGGACTAATAACCTCAGAAGTTGAATCCCATAGTTCTCAGAGCCATTTGAACCATTTTTTTTGAAACGTCACTTGCGCCCATTCGGGCTGACAACGAGAAGGCAAAGACACAGTCTGGACCCGCGCGACCGCTACGATCACAGGTTCGAATCCTGCCTCGGGCATGGATGTGTGTGATGTCCTTAGGTTAGTTAGGTTTAAGTAGTTCTAAGGTCTAGGGGACTGATGACCTAAGAAGTTAAGTCCCATAGTACTCAGAGACATTTTTTTGAACCAAAGCAAAGACATTAATTGATGCCACCAACAAACACTGATACGCCTAAATATGGACGACAGCAAACCACCACACTGGATCTGCCAATGCTTATCGAGTGTGACACCAAGTGCTGCTGCGGTTCTTACCGGCTTGGAAGATAAAAACATACCAGCCACAATTCCACGAGTAATCCGGAACGCCGATTGCTGCGGCTACCAGAGAAAACAGAGACCGCCCACAATAGATCATCGGGCACTATTTGCAGCAACAAACGAGAGGAGTGACATCACACCAGTGATTGACATCACCAAAATCTCCTGGATATTTTCGTTACATTATCGCACAAGCGGGAAAAACCTAACCCACACTCACGCATTTCTTTTTCCCACAGCGAACTTTATTCAAGGTCAACCACAAGAGAAGACAGCAAACGCCCAGCAAGTAATGTCACAGGCACACCCTTACAAACTCAAACTACCGCCAGCTGTGACAGGAATTTGTGCGACACAGGCCCTAATGAGGGTTGTAGGCTACCTCCGCAGAGGCGCTACACGTCCGCAAACAATGCCCGGGACAGGGAGAAATAATATAAATAAAATAACTGGACATATGTAGCTGGGATGTACTGTAATAAACCGAAGTAGTGAAACCCAAAATGTTCCCAAAGAAAACAGCACTGTCTATTCAATGAAATGTTTGTGACATGATGTACACCACGTGATTTTTTTTTTGTACGTAAGGTTTGGATTTCAAGTGCATTAGGATGTGCTATATGGACTACTCGATATGGGCCACTATATAATAGAAAGAATTTTTGACATAGATTGCGGGCTTTATGGGATAGCCTGTGGGAGCGGACCAGATCTTTGTCTCCTACTTGAAAAGAAATATTCCTCTATGGTGACTTCAATTGGCGCAGCCGTTGGTGAGCAGCTCCTTAACATTTTATTATGCAAGTCAAAGAATCTCATGATGCCGTAGGCAGCGAGACTGCGGGAAACGTATGATTTCTTTAATCTTGTCAGGCGGATGTTGATTCTTTAAAACAACATGTGGAGACAACTGTGTTAAAGTATTTGGTAATGAATATATTACATCCTGAAACATGTCAAGGTATTTGTCCCAATCATTGTGTTTTGCATGAAAAAAGATCTTAATAGTTTCACCAATTCATTCATCAACCTTGCTACGGAATTCGATGAAGCTTGGCATCTGGACATAAAAACGTGGGAAATTTTGTGAGTCTGAAGGGTACGTCGTGAAGTGCACGAACGGAACTACGGCTCATTGTCGGAGATTACTGACGCTGTATGACCCACTTCTTTCAGAAAATGTTCAGTAAAGGCACGTGAAACAGTGCAGACCGTAGCTTTACGTAGTGGGGTGAAAGTGACGAATTTTGAAGTAAATTCCACGCAGAGAAAAACACAGGCATAACCTCTGTTTGTAGTGGGAATTGGGCCATTTAAATCAGCGGCCGCTAGCTGACGAAGACGTAAAAACTGGACCGAAGATCTAAGGATGAAAAAATAGATACGCCATGAAACTGTTGTAAGATTTCATCCAAAGTTAGCGGCCTATCCGTCTCTGGTATGACGATCGTATTGATCTGCTTTGCATCCAAAACAAGATGAATTGAACCATCCCGTTTAGGCACAACATGTATTGAGGAATTGTACTGACTGTTAGCAGGTTCAATAATATTTTGAGATAACATAGATTGGATTTCCTGTTTGACTTTGTCACGGTGAACTAGCGGTATAGGATAAGGTGGAACAGCAAAAGGGGTATGGGGTTTTACTTGAAATTCATATAAAAAATCTTTAATCGTCTCTTTAGCTGTGTCAAAAACATGGAAAAGCTCAGTTAAAATGACATGTAAATCTTCCTTTTCTTTACCTGAAGCTGAATCAACTACCTTGATTTTGTCTTGAATAATGTAACTAATGTCTGGTGTCGTATAGTCATTGTCAGCGTTTGGGGAAGGAACAAAAAATGACGTCAGTGTTACGTCCGACGGGAGCTGAGACTGAATGAAATTAATTTCGTTAAGGTCTTGATCTGCTTTCGACAAATGTTTGTGAAAGTCCAAAAAGAAGCAAACTCCATCATCGCAGAGACGAATCCAGTGATCTCCAAAATCTAGAATTGATTTATATTTGTTCAAAAAATCGATCCCCAGAATGACGTCTATAGTGACAAGCGGAATTACTAAGAACGTAGCATATAAGAAATGTGTATCGACTTGAAATTGCAGATAACATTACTGTTTAATATCTACACTTTTGCCAGGAACAGCACCACTGATCTTAATATGCGAAAGCTGAAGTGTTGGAATGGTAGAAACAGCGGCGCATTTTTGAAAAGCGGCTTCATAATAACAGAAATGGGAGAACCCGTATCAAGTACTGCAGAGAATTTGTGTGTGCTTATCGAAATATCAATGAGGGGATGATGAACAAATTGGTCGTAGTTCGATTTTTTCCAGCAGAAGATCATCTCGTATATCGTCACAACGGATAACGTGTGATGTAAAATTTTCAGAAGAATCGTGGCACAGCTCGCGCTGCAGCGAGCACGCGGTAGGCAGAGCAGTTAGTTGCTATTGTTGGTGTTCTGTCTCGTGCTGTTGATCTCCATTGTTTAGTGGATTTGGTGGACGAACTTCTATTAAGTGTACTGTTCTACCTGATGAATGATTGAAATCATGTCTGGGGTGGAAACGGGTATCAGGTTGATGAAATAGTACTCGTCTGTCATTGCCGTAATTCTGTCGGCTGTCATTGGTTTGTCTCTGGTTACCACTTGGATAATTACCATTACGATTTGAAAAATTCTTTTGACTGTACTGATGAGTGGGTGGGCCATCAAAGTTTTGTCGTCGTTTGTAGTAATCATTGGTTCCGCATGGTTGATGGCGGTTCTGGTGCCACATTTGGCTTCTTTGTACAAAAGAAGTGTTTATTCTGCTGATTCTCCCAGTTTCTCTGGTTGTTACTGTACCGCCGATTATTTTGTAGGGTATAGCCATATTGACCATTGCGGAACGACATGGATGGAAGGGGATGATAATTATGATTCCTGGGTGGGTAGACATTCACAACATTCTGCTGTTGAAAAAAGCGTCTTGCATTTTCATATTGAGGTCTATTATTCGGAATCTGCATGTTGTTAATACGGAAATGGTTGTCTCTATTGTTTTGTGTTTCCGAGTAAGCGTGTTGTCTAGATCGTGGATCCAGTTCAGGAAGCTGTAAAACATCACGAAAAGTGCTGAAGTTTTCTGTGCGGCCCCCTGTCAGCAACGGAACTCTCAATAATCTAGGTAATTTTGAAATACAAAGCTGAATGAGACCGGAAGGGCTGTAAGGTTCAGTTAAATGTTGATTCTGTTGACTCATGTGGTCAAAATATTGTGACAAAGTGCCAAATTGTGAGTTATAAAAAGGTGGCATATTTAGCAACTGATCTTTCACAGCACGCTGTGAAGTAGGATTCCAGTAAGCATTACGAAATTGTTGTTCGAATGACTGGAAAGACAAACATTGCCGTGCAATGTATCTCATTCACGTTGCAGGTTCGCCCTCCAAGAAACTCCAGACAAGTTCTGATTGACGTGCCACTGGCCAATTTGGAGGAAAGGCGAATGTAAATTACCGAATCCAATCAAGAGGATGTAAATCATTCGGGTTATTCTGGAACGTTTTAAAGTTCTTGATTGACAGGAAGCGTTTGTAATCTACATTGTCTTGGCGTGGAAAAGTAGGAGCATCATGTGGCAAAGGAAAATTGCCTGGGAAGGTACTACTTTGTACAGGGTAATCTTGTGCATATGGAGCCTGTGAAGACAAGAATGGAGGCTGTTGTTGCTGGTATGCAAACGGATTTTCCTGCTGTTCTGGGAAAAAATTACGAGGCGCACTGTCGTCCTGTAACTGTTGCTGAATATCGGAAAGTTTACTATGAATTGAGTTGAGTTCTCATTTTTGTTGTTCATTAATAGTGTTTTGTTTACTCTTAAATTTAGCCACAGCTTGGTATTCAGTTGTTTCTGAAAAGGGAACTGGGGTTGTATGATCTAATTCATTTTCTTCATGAGTTTCCAAAGCGGCTACTCTTTCCATTATGTTTTCTAATTCTGAGTGGAACTGCTCATCTTTGTTTGAAGTTGAGTGATGTCAGATGTCGGGCATTTGGTACATGATTCTAAGGTCTGTATGTGCCAAGAATGAGCAGCGGAAGTTTGTTGCAACTTTTAAATAGACTGAGGTGGAAGTACTGCATGTATTCTGTCCCTAAGGTCAGTAACGTCGCACTTATGCGATTCAATGATACCCTGTAATTTTCAGTTACGTCTCTAAATGTGTCGATAGTTTGTGTTAATTTCTGAATTTTACCGGTAAGGTGTTCATCACGTTTTGCGTTCTGTTCATCGAGCTTAGCATTGTCAGCACACAAAGCGTCTAATCGTCCTGGTAATCTTTTGTCACATTCTGCAATGTCTGCACGGTATTGAGCAAATTGTGCATCACGCTTTGCATCACGTTCGCTCAGTAGTCGTAGAAAAAAATCTAATTTATCTTCAACTAGAGCTGGGGATGTCACCTCGGGATTTAGGTGTTGCAACTCATATTGCTGGGGAGGGTTGCTAAAAACTGTTTGAGAAATCTCAGATGAAACAATTTCTGTGTCTGTGGAAAAATATTGCAAGAGAAATTGGTTGTCGGAATCAACCACATGGCTTTGTGAAAGCTGAATTAACATGAACGAGTCATGGGAAACTTCCTAATTGGCTTACTGTGTTCTGAGAATCCGAAGGCAGAAGAGGAACCGATACGGAATTTTGTGACTCTGTTGCGTCATTACTTGCCGCAGCATTGTTGTCAAATTCCTGATCAATTTATGGAGTAGGAGGATTAGATGACAAAACTAGGTCATAGTGCGGTTGTTGTTGCTTACGCGATTTTGAGGAACTGCGTAATTGTGCTTTATCACCCTGTCGATCTGTTTTGGGCATCTTGTTGTTGTTGTGGTCTTTAGTCCTGAGACTAGTTTGATGCAGCTCTCCATGCTACCCTATCCTGCGTAAGCTTCTTCATCTCCCAGTACTTACTGCAACCTACATCCTTCTGAATCTGCTTAGTGTATTCATCTCTTTGTCTCCCTCTACGATTTTGACCCTCCACGCTGCCCTCCAATGCTAAATTTATGATCCCTTGATGCCTCAGAACATGTCCTACCAAACAATCCCTTCTTTTTGTCAAGTTGAGTCACAAACTCCTCTTCTGCCCAATTCTATTCAATACTTCATTAGTTATTTGATCTACCCATCTAATCTTCAGCATTCTTCTGTAGCACCACATTTCGAAAGCTTCTATTCTCTTCTTGTATGAACTATTTATCGTCCATGTTTCACTTCCATACATGGCTACACTCCATACAAATACTTTCAGAAACGACTTCCTGACTCTTAAATCTATACTCGATGTTAACAAATTTCTCTTCTTCAGAAACGCTTTCCGTGAAATTGCCATTGGACGTTTTGAGGGAGACAAAATGGCGGACAAAATGGTTGTAATTCACAAGAAGATATTTTGTATACAAAAAGTAAAATAATCAGAATGGACACGCAAAATCAGTATAAGCAGAAGCAGAGCTGAAATAAATATTCACAAGCGTAGCAGCAAACGCAATATTACCCAACTAGCAATGCAGCGAAAAAAAGAAACAGTGGTGGCAAAAGGAATGCTCGAAAACAAAGTCCACAGTTACGGAAAATATATCCAAGAACGTCACCACAGAGGATGTTCAAAATGGTTCAAATGGCTCTGAGCACTATGGGACAGTCTGTAAGCTGCTGAGGTCATCAGCCCCCTAGAACTTAGAACTACTTAAACCTAACTAACCTAAGGACATCAAACACATCCATGCCCGAGGCAGGATTTGAAACTGCGACCGTAGCGGTCTCGCGGTTCCAGACTGTAGCGCCTAGAACCGCTCGGCCACTACGGCCGGCCACAGAGGATGTCGCCAAGTGAAAGTATCATGTCAAAAATTATCTTTAATAGTGAAAGTATCTAACCAAAATTGTTTCCTTTTTAATTAGTGAAAGTATCAAAGATAAAATGGTTCCAAAATAATTATTCAACAAACCTGCATCTGACTGCGTCTGCGAATTTGTTTCTTGCACTCCACCATTTTGCCAGTAATGAAACATGTATTTGACTCAGCAATCAAGTTTAAGAGAATAATGCCGTTTGTCCAATGGCCTTAAAATGGTACTGAAAAATTAACTTTTGGCTCTGACGTTTACTTAATGAAATTATATCTTAATTTGAATAAGGCCAACCTGCCAGTTGTGCAGTGGCATAAAATTAGTTATTTGAAATAACTCATCTCTGATAACTTTAGTTATACCAAAATCAATTTCAAACCATGAGCTGCACATATATATTGCATACAGGCCTGGCCTCTTTTTCTTTACGTTCTTTCATTTGGTGGGTAACTTTACTTTACTACTCATTTTCATATTCAATACAAGCAAAAGGATGTGGATTATGATTCAGACTGTAAGCTTTAAACACTTTATATATATATTTCCAACATTTTTGCAGCACGAATCAGTCTTACAAAAAATTTTACAAAACGCTT
Source organism: Schistocerca cancellata (assembly GCF_023864275.1). Classification (NCBI taxonomy): domain Eukaryota; kingdom Metazoa; phylum Arthropoda; class Insecta; order Orthoptera; family Acrididae; genus Schistocerca; species Schistocerca cancellata. The sequence continues at coordinate 170,895,155 of NC_064631.1, read as the reverse complement.
ACTGCGTCAAAACTTGGACATACAAATCCTAACTCTGAACATTATCTAACAAAAAACATTTTGAAATCATTTTATAGCTTCTCCCATTAACGTGCTAAATTTTGCTCAGTGTACAACCTGAAAACTGCATAGCGCGAATCCTGCCTTAAAGCGGTCACCACACGTCTGCTTCCTCCGGGCACTTAGCTGCGACTAACGAGTTTTTTATTGCGCGCGCCCTGCTCTCTTAACCATCAAAGTTCCTCCTACTCAAAGACATTATACTCATTCCACCTTGCGGTTGGCAACTATTGACTTATTTCCTGGACCTACCGTGATCAGACCTTAGCACATAGCTTTCACGTTCACAAAATCCGTGTTGGTCTGTTCGAGATCGTTGCCAAGAGAGAAACAAGGAAGAGATTAAATAAGTTCTAAGAAAAGCTGAGTTGTTCGTGATGCTTCTGTCCTCTCATCATGAGACCGCCGCAGCGATACTGTGGGAGGCACTACAAAAACGTACTGCATCATACAAATCTCAAGTCGGAGAATGTATTCAGAGGAATTTGCTGTACTTCTCAGCGCATATGACGTTCGTTGAAGCAGGGGCTGATTTACGGAAAGTGGGGCGGGCGTAAGCACAGGCGTTTCTTTCATATCCAATTCAGAAATGGAAAGTGTAACTGTGGGTGGTCTACGGCGCGCAAATAAGTAGGCAGGAGTGTTCCTGTTTAGAGAGAAACCATTCGAATGTACATTCGTAATTGCGGCTTCTGAATGGTGAGCAGAGGAAATAAGGAAATCGAAGATCGAATCCGTAAACACATGTGGAACAGTTGTGCTATGAAGAGTGGGCGGTATTTGAGAAAAATATGACGACAAATGGGTGACAAGGAGACAGTACCAAAGAACGAGGAATGCGAATGGACTGGAAATATGTTTCAGGCCAGCGTTAGGACTGTGAAGAAGAACGTGCATTCAGTAGATTCCTGTACACTGTGAATGCAGTTGGTGTTTTCTGAGCAACTTCTGTCTGTGTCCCAGAACACTTTTTGCGTTAGGGCCGACGCCACCGCTGTGGCGTCGCAGTGCAGCTTCGCAAGGCACAGTGGGCGAGTGGGCGAGGAGTGCAGCGAAGGTGATATTGGGTGAAGGGAGGGGGGAGAAAGGCATTCAGCTGTCCGTGACGTCACAAGGTCATTGTGCAAGCTCTGTCAGCGCATCAGATGCAATACATGCGTAAACTGAGACAGGCATAAGGGCGTCCCTACTCACACACACACACACACACACACACACACACGCAAACACTTCAATACATACCTTATTGTAGCTAGGCACGAATTTGAGCATCTTAATACTTGTTGTAGACTGGACATACATTCCTATCACTGTTGGAAGTTTTCGACAGTTTGAAAGACGTAATTTCGTGTATTTCTCTCAACAAGGTTCTTGGATGTAACGTTTCAGAAGTTTGGAAATAATAATGATGAGTATAGTTTCCATCGTAATACAACGAATGATATTTATGGTCATAAGAAACAGAAAAAAGTTATCGTATTTGTGCACTGTAACAAAGTGAAAACTGATAATTTTAGTTGATTCAAAATTAAGTTTGAAGCTATGGCGTTCTCAGCTATGCTAAAAGTAAAAGCACACATATAGTGAAGTTACAGAACTAAAACAAACTTATGATTTTTGCATTTAATGAGGCAATTTACAACGGCAATGTTTTTGCCTTCAGTCGAGCTTTGAACCATCTTACCATGGCAGTTACAGGGGGACCCACAGTGGAACCTGTGTTTTGAACCACGGTGCAATTCGGCTTTGTTCACATATACAGGATGAGCCAGAAGTTACACAATACTAAATTAAAAAAAAATAATGATTTGAGAAATTGAGTTTCTTACTGTCGGAAATGTTGGCATTGGTAGCGGATATCCTCGTGGGAGGCGCAAAGAACTTGATATCGAAGCAGTTCATCACCTTACCATGAGAGTGTTGAGTTATAAGTTTCCTTTAATTTACGTCTATGGTCACAAACTTTTTGTTAACAGATTACCGGTTTCGGTCTTTAATGACCATCATCAGATCTACTTCATGTTCAGATGATGGTCATTAAAGATCGAAACCGGTAATCTGTTAACAAAAAGTTTGTGACCATAGACGTAAATTAAAGGAAACTTATTACATATAAGGGTCACTGTTGTTTTCGCGACGATGTCGCAGCTTGTGAGTGGTGAGTTAGTTGTGTGCGAACAAACATGCATTTTCCCGAGGCTGAACGTGTGTCCACTCTTGAAAATTACTCGGACCAAAATATTTCAGGAAGACCATAGGGTAGTTTTTCTTGAAATAAGGTTGCCTAATAAATCAACGATCTCACGCATAGTCGCTCGTTGCAGAAAAACTGATAGACTGAATGAATGTGAGCGTTCCGGCCAACCTTCGGTGTTAACTAATCCCTCACGGGAAAATATCCGCGCATCCTTACTACGTTCACCAAGAAAGTCGATACGCAAACTGCGTCAGCAAAGTGGAATATCATACGAGAGTGTTCGCAGAGCCACAAAGAAGCTCAAACTCCGTTCGTATCGGATTCAGGCTGTGCATGGACTTCGAGAATATGATAAATGTAAAAGTCTACATTACTCTCAATGCTTCTGCGTTTTATTCGCAACAGCGTTCGGGTGCTGGATTACGTTTTTTACTCATATGAGGCATGGTTTCATTTAAGCAGCTAAGCAAACAGCCAGAGCGACTGATATTGGTGTGTAGAAAGCCCTCATGTTTTCCATGAGACCTCAATACATTCACAGAAGGCTGGGGCATGGTGTACAACTGGGCGTAAATGAATTGTGGGTTACTTTTTTTTCTCGGACATGATAACATCTAAACGTTACCTGGACATCATAACGCAATTCGTGGCTGTGTTTGAGGTTGGTAAGCGGCACTGCTGGCTGCAGGAGGATGGTGCAACAGCGCTCACAGCGAACAGGACGATGGATACTGTTGCGTTCGAGTTCTTTGTGAGGCACATCGTTTCAAGTGCCCTGTGGCCACCTAGAACCTCAAATTTATCTCACTCCGTTTTTTTTTTCTTTGAGACATCTGAAGGACAGCGTCTTCAAGAACAACCTCAACCGACTAACTGAAGCACAACATAGAAGACGAAATAGCCAGCATAAATAAAACGATCTTCCAAAAAGTAGCAACAAACATGAAGAAACATGTATTGCAGCACGCGAGGATCATTTCCAGCCTCTATCATGAGAAAATATGTACTACAGGGCGTATTGACACTATAAGTAGATAAATAAATAGTGCACTTTTTTGGGGGTGGGTTGCGTAACTTCTGGCCCATCCTGTATAAATCGTTGGCAACGCTGAAATAAAGAGATATTTGAACATTATTAACATGTGGTTGCCATTGTTGTCGTTGTGATCCTCAGTTCGAAGACTGGTTTGGTTATGCTATACACGGTAGTCTATCCTGTGTAACTCTACATAACTACTCCCCCCTACAATTTTTGTCCCGCACTCACCTCCATTAACAATCGAACTAGTCATCGTTGCCTCAGCATTAACCTTCTCTTTATTTTAGTCAAATTGTGCGAAGGAGTATTTTTCTCCCCAACTCGATTCAGTATCTCTACGTTAGTTGCTCCATCTGATCATATAAACTTCTTGTCTACCAACATGTATCAATAGATTCTCTTATCTCTAGGCTGTATTGCATATTGTCCACATTTCACTCCCACATAAGGCTATACTTGAGACAAATACTTTGTAAAAACACTTCCCAATTCTTAAATGTGTTTTCTATCCCAAAACATAGCGAAATTGAATGTTCTATTCAATAAAAAGTTTGTCCCCGAGGGGGAACCTGTTCCCCTACCGGGCGCGTCCCCAGGTGGCGGATAGGGGAAAGCTCTACAGATATGTAGGGTAGGTGGGAAATAAAATACCACCCGTGGACCAACACAGGACCAGAAATCCAAAGGCGACTGTCTCACATTGGGCGGTCTTTGGTCAGCGTCTGTTCCCCAGGTTAGGGGCGGCTGGGAAAAACCTCCAGGGCTAACAACCGTGGTTGTAAATTTGTGGCTCGAAGAGTCACCCCTTACATAATACTATCAATCATGGAAGAGTGTAATGTGAAACAAATTACCCCAGGTGGACAATCCACCGCACCAAGGTGCGCAAGCAGACTATCGGATTCTGGGGAGTCTGCAGCATTGCACAGAGATGAATCGGGACATGATAAGACATCAAGCAAATTGAAATGTAAAAAAACAAGTTACATAGCTACTTTCAATGTAAACTCTCTTTTAAAAACAGGAAAATTAAAACATCTTACAGATACCCTCAAACATCATAGAATACTCATAACATCACTACAAGAAACTCGATACATAGAAGAAAACAATTTTGATTCCGGAGGTTTCAGAATATACAAAGGAAAAGTAGGCAAAAGAATAATGAAAAACACACCCCACCTCGGAACGGGCTTTATAATAGATAAAAGTATTTTAGACTCCATTATCAGCTTTCAATCACAATCGGAAAGACTCTCCACACTCACTTTTAAATCTGCTAATAGAGTATACACAATTGTGAATGCACATGCCCCCATAAATGAAGACAATAGGAAAAATAAGGAAAAGGTGGAACATTTTTGGGAACAACTAGATGACGCGGTGCAAAAGATCCCAGACAAACACAACATCATACTTACGGGGGACTTCAATGCTCAAGTAGGAAAAGAGAAGAAATACAAAAATACTGTTGGAAACTACCCAGCGCACAATAGAACTAACCAAAATGGAGTCAGATTAGTAGAACTCTGCCAAGCGCATGGCTTGATCCTGAAATCCACAGCCTTTAAGAGACTACCCAGAAAACAGAAGACATGGACCTCACCAAACCCACACTTGGGTGAATTTCAACTTGATCATGTGGCGATAAAATGGAAACACCATACAGAAATACAAAATGTCAAAGTACTCAGAGGAGCAAACTTGGATTCTGATCACTATCTTTCTAAAATAAAACTCAAAATTATCCCCAAAAGGAAAGATAGAAACAGTAAACCCAAAAGCAGAAGATACGATCCAGAAAAGATAATGAATTCGAAGGAGTTTCCCCTCGCGACTCAAGATATAAGGAACCAAAATTGGGATCAAATGAAGGAAAGCCTACTAACCAAAGCTGAATAGCACCTATAACCAAAATCAAAAAACACGCATGGTGGACAGAGGAATGTGACAAACTTATTGAGCAAAGAAAGAAAGCATGGCAACAGATGCAATCTCAGAAAAATGAATATAATAGGCAAAATTTCCTGAGTGTAAGAAAACTAGTGAGTAAAAACCTCAAAAGAATTAAAAAAGCACAAGAAGATCAACTCCTTTTGCAGATCAACGAAGACTTCAACAAAAACAAGACTAGGAGCTTTTACAGAACTTTTAAACAAAAAATAACCAAGTACAGCCCACCGACACTCCAATTACAAGATAAAAATGGTAATATTGCACACAACAACAGGGATAATTGCAAAATTTTGAGGGAATATTTCAGAAACCTTCTCAACTGTAAAGAACCAATTGAAAAAATGGATTTCAGCAACTCAACTTCAACAAGTCCTAACTCAGAACCACCCACCGTCGAGGAACTACAATCAATCATTTTGAATCTCAAAAACTATAAGGCTTCGGGAGAGAACCAAATTACAGCTGAACTGTGGAAAAATGTCAATAGAAATGCCATAGAATCTCTCCAAAACATATTTGAAGAAATATGGAAAACAGAAAGAATTCCGGATGAATGGAAGATGGCCCTCATCCACCCAATTCATAAGAGGGGATCCAGAACAGACCCCAACAATTACAGAGGGATTTCGCTCCTTGACGTAACATACAAAATACTGTCTAAAGTCCTTTTGAACAGAGCAGAACCCCAGCTAGACTGTCAACTCGGAGAATACCAGGCAGGCTTCAGAAAGGGAAGATCCTGCCCAGAACAAATTCTAAACCTCAAAAATCTTATGGCCTACCAAAAATCGAGAGCAAAAGCGTATGTCATCACATTCATTGACTTTCAAGAGGCATACGACTCCATAGACAGGGAATCTCTAATCTCCATATTAAAAGAATTGAACCTAGACAATAAAACTACAAACCTAATTAGAGAAACCATCACCAACACATACTCCAAAATTAAATTTATGGGAGAACTCTCAGACCTATTTGAGATAAAAACTGGAGTACGACAAGGTGATGGACTCTCTCCATTGTTATTTAACTGTGCCCTAGAAAAAATAGTAAGAGAATGGAACAAGAAAATCAATAGTGGAATCCGACTAGGAACAAAAAACAAAGGCATCAAGGTTAATTGCCTAGCATTTGCAGATGATATGGCCCTACTAGCTGAAACATGGGAAGAAGCCAAAGAACAGATCCTCGAACTACAGAAACAAGCAGAGAAAATAGGCCTTAAAATTTCTTTTGAAAAAACCAAAATAATCACAAATATAAAAAAGCCAATGAAATATCTTAAAGTAAGAGACCAAAAGATCGAAATTGTTAAAGAATTCAAATATCTTGGTGAATGGATTAGCTGGAACGCCCTTGAGAAAAAAGCAATAGAATTAAGAAGAAACAAAGTTGAACTAGCCTTTCAGCTTACTAAAAATACTTATAATAAAAAGTCCCTCTCATGGAATTCAAAAATAAAACATTACAACACTGTCATTAAACCAGAAGCACTATATGCAGCTGAGACATTATCTATCACTAACCATGGCCCAATTGAAAGGCTAGAGATCAAAGAAAGAAAAATATTGAGAAAAATTTTAGGCCCCAAATTTCATAACGACAAACTAATTCATACCAAAAATGAAACACTCTACAAAACCACAGAAAAACTTTCGGATACAATGAGGAAAAGAAGAATTGAGTTTTATGGGCACATTCTCAGAATGAACCCAAATAGACTTACAAAAAGAATGTTTGACTACTTCAGGAATAAAAAATCCAAACCAAATTGGTTTATCCAAACAGAGAAAGACTTAAGAGAACTACACATCACAGAAAAAATGCTCACAGACATGACCGCAAAAATGATAAGCAAAGACAGAAAAGAGGGATTCCAGTTCCAAAATAGAAAGAAAAGAACGATTGTCATCTCTGATGAGGAAAGAAAAGCAAGATCAGAAAGAATGAAACAGTACTGGGCGAAAAGAAAGGCACAGAACACACAGAAGTGATTGATTCAACGTACCCCAAAGTTGGGTGAAACGAAGAAGAAGAAGAAGAAGAAGAAGAAGAAGAAGAAGAAGAAAAAGTTTGTTGAAACATTACGAATATCTGAAGCAATGCTACAAACCGTAAAAATAGTTAAACTGGGAGTGACCCATGCTACGGCTGTCTGTAGGCTTCCACCCTATGTTAGTTGGCATGGTTGCGGTTGTTTGTCTTCTTCTCATGTTGACTGGTGCCACTCGGTTTCGCAAGCGTTGCCTGTCCGCTAGTGGCAGCAGCGGCGGTTATCGATATGTAGTAACTGTTGCCCTATCTTTGGGGCGACGTCGCTGTTTTGCCGGGTCGTGTGAGTGTGCCAGTTCGGTTGGGGACTGAGGACAGGCCAGGTCCGCGCAGTGCGATGACACGCCGGGACTGCCGGAAGGAAGGGCTGTGGTCATGAGGGCTCAGCAAGCTTTAAGATGAGTGCATTTCAATCCAAGTAGAGAAACCTCCACCATTGTGATATCTCGCGGTTCTCCAGTGACTTGGGTTCGTGTCGCTGCTCGTAGTGTCGCCGAGGCGAAGAGCAGTGAGTGGAGTGCTTGGGGAAGGTGGATCTGATTAGCTTTCCTCGACTTCTTATTACCGTTTACTGCGTTCAACTTGTTACAATTTGTTAAGTTCAACCAGCGGTAATTGATCTTGCCTGGTGGCCTCTAACACCCCAGTTACCTGCCCTGAAGGTTAGTGTATGTAACGGCAGTGTACATTTCCTCGCCTTACCGCTGCTGTCTGCAAAGGCGTGTAGTTTTGACAGCTTTCTTGATTGATTGGTGATTCTTCTACTCTGGTGGTAATGATTCCTTTCTCATTCCGCGCTCTCTGAACACAGTATTCTGGACGCAGTGCAGACCGCCAGTTCCGGCTTTGGCGTGTTTTTCCATCAGTGCATTTGGTTTACCGGACGTCAGGTAGCTTCAGCAAGATGATCATTAGTCATTTGTTAGACTGCCATTAGTCTGAGTTACCATCTTGTGGAGTGACTGCTACTCTTGGCCGCCTGTCTCATCGCTCGCGAAAGTGTTTGTTGCCAGACCTTCTCAGAGGTCGATTCCTGGAGCACCGTCTGGATCAGTTGCTTGTTTTTTAATTAATTTTGCTATTGTATATGCTGTTTTACAGCAGATTTCAAAATTTATTTTGTGTTATTGCCGTTCCTGGCGTGTAAGGCCTTCAGCCTTGATGGTGCTCATTTGCTTTAAAATTCTAATTTAGTATCTGTATTTTAGCAGTAAGCCTTAAAACCTTATTTATTGGCATTCCTGGCGTCTGATGCCGTCTTCTGCGTTTGTGGCAACTTGCCTTTACTATTTCAGTACCTGTAATTTGTAAGTTGCAGTGAGTTTTAAATAATTCTTAATTTATTGCTAATCCTGGTATGTAAGTCCTTCTGCCCAGATCACAGTGGCTTGCTTTTAAAACGTTATCTGTTGTTTCTGTATTTAATGGTGATTTGCTAAATTGCAACTCCCAGGAAACACTATTATTTACACTTGTTTATTCCTTCATTAATAACGCGTAGTAGTTTTTATTTATTGTTGAGTTGAAATTACTGATTTAAAATAAATTGTGCGTAACTGTATAAGGCAACAAATAGTAACTGATTACGGCCCTGTCCACAATCGTAACCGAATCCTGCCTTCCCTTGACTGCCAGGTTTCATGGAGATTACTTCTTTAGTAATATAAATTTTACTTTAATTTTCGCATTAAGATCTGAAACCGGCTCAAGCGCGTTTATACACTGAGGTGCTAAAGTCATGGAATATCGTGTTTGATTTCCAGTTGCTTGGCGTAGTGCAGCACTTCGACATCGCATTGACTCATCAAGTCGCTATAAGTCCTCTGCAGAAAAACTGGGCCATGCTGCCACTATAGCCGTCCATAATAGCAAAATTGTTTGCAGTGTTGGATTCTGTGCACAAATTGACCTCTTGATCATGTCCCATAAATGGTCTATGTGATTCATGTCGAGCGATCTGGGTGGCTAAATCATTCGCTCGAATTGTCCAGAATGTCCTCAAATCAATTGTCAACAACTGTGGCCTGGTGACATCGCTCATTGTCATCCAAAAAACGTCCATCATTGTTTGGGAACTTGAATGCTGCAAATGGTATCCAATTAGCAGAAAGTAACCATTTCCAGTAAATAATTGATTCATCTGGCCCAGAGGACCCAGCTCGTTCCATGTAAACAAAGCCCACACCATTATGGAGCCACCACCAGCTTGCACAGTGCCTTCTTGTCAACTTGGGTCTGTGGCTTTGTGAGGGTCTGGGCCACACTCTGACCTTACCATCAGCACATACTAACTGTTAATGGAACTCAATCTGACAAGGTCACAGTTTTCCAGTCGTCTAGGACCTAACTGCTATGGTCATGAGGTCAGGAGAGGCGCTGCAAGCGATGTCGTGCTACTAACCAAGGCGTCGGCCGTCTGCTGCCATAGCCCATTAACGCCAAGTTTCGCCACACTATCCTGACGGATACGTTCGCCGTACGTCCCAATGGATTTCTGCAGTTATTTCACACACTGTTGATTGTCTGTTAGCACTGAGAACTCTACAAAAGCTCCGCTGCTCTCGGTCGCTGAGTGAAGGCCGTCGATCACTGTGAGGTCCGTGGTGAGAGACACTGCGTGAAGTTTGGTACTCCCGGCATACTCTTGACACTGTGGATCTCGGAGTATTGAATTCCTAGCAATTTCCAAAATGAAATGTCCTATGTACACTCCTGGAAATGGAAAAAAGAACACATTGACACCGGTGTGTCAGACCCACCATACTTGCTCCGGACACTGCGAGAGGGCTGTACAAGCAATGATCACACGCACGGCACAGCGGACACACCAGGAACCGCGGTGTTGGCCGTCGAATGGCGCTAGCTGCGCAGCATTTGTGCACCGCCGCCGTCAGTGTCAGCCAGTTTGCCGTGGCATACGGAGCTCCATCGCAGTCTTCAACACTGGTAGCATGCCGCGACAGCGTGGACGTGAACCGTATGTGCAGTTGACGGACTTTGAGCGAGGGCGTATAGTGGGCATGCAGGAGGCCGGGTGGACGTACCGCCGAATTGCTCAACACGTGGGGCGTGAGGTCTCCACAGTACATCGATGTTGTCGCCAGTGGTCGGCGGAAGGTGCACGTGCCCATCGACCTGGGACCGGACCGCAGCGACGCACGGATGCACGCCAAGACCGTAGGATCCTACGCAGTGCCGTAGGGGACCGCACCGCCACTTCCCAGCAAATTAGGGACACTGTTGCTCCTGGGGTATCGGCGAGGACCATTCGCAACCGTCTCCATGAAGCTGGGCTACGGTCCCGCACACCGTTAGGCCGTCTTCCGCTCACGCCCCAACATCGTGCAGCCCGCCTCCAGTGGTGTCGCGACAGGCGTGAATGGAGGGACGAATGGAGACGTGTCGTCTTCAGCGATGAGAGTCGCTTCTGCCTTGGTGCCAATGATGGTCGTATGCGTGTTTGGCGCCGTGCAGGTGAGCGCCACATTCAGGACTGCATACGACCGAGGCACACAGGGCCAACACCCGGCATCATGGTGTGGGGAGCGATCTCCTACACTGGCCGTACACCACTGGTGATCGTCGAGGGGACACTGAATAGTGCACGGTACATCCAAACCGTCATCGAACCCATCGTTCTACCATTCCTAGACCGGCAAGGAAACTTGCTGTTCCAACAGGACAATGCACGTCCGCATGTATCCCGTGCCACCCAACGTGCTCTAGAAGGTGTAAGTCAACTACCCTGGCCAGCAAGATCTCCGGATCTGTCCCCCATTGAGCATGTTTGGGACTGGATGAAGCGTCGTCTCACGCGGTCTGCACGTCCAGTACGAACGATGGTCCAACTGAGGCGCCAGGTGGAAATGGCATGGCAAGCCGTTCCACAGGACTACATCCAGCATCTCTACGATCGTCTGCATGGGAGAATAGCAGCCTGCATTGCTGCGAAAGGTGGATATACACTGTACTAGTGCCGACATTGTGCATGCTCTGTTGCCTGTGTCTATGTGCCTGTGGTTCTGTCAGTGTGATCATGTGATGTATCTGACCCCAGGAATGTGTCAATAAAGTTTCCCCTTCCTGGGACAATGAATTCATGATGTTCTTATTTCAATTTCCAGGAGTGTATATTACAGTAACCGGACGAAGTAAATATTCCAGAAATCGAAACCAGAACAGCTGTTAGCATAGGTGACATAAAAGTAGATGTCTTAGGGGTTGCGAAACAACTCAAATCACTTACGAAAGGCAAGTCTTCCGGTCCAGATGGTATACCAGTCAGCTTCCTTTCAGAGAATACAGACACAATAGCGCCTTTCTTAGCAATCATATACAACCGCTCACTTGACGAGAGGCCCGTTCCTAATGAATGGAAAGAATCACAGGTCACACCAGCATTCAAGAAAGGAAACAGGAGCAACCCATTGAATTACAGACACATATCACTGACCTCAGTTTGCAGTAGGATTTTGGAGCATATACTGTTCTCGAACATTATGACTCACCTTGAAGAAAATGACTTATTGATACGTAACCAACACGGATCCAGAAAATATCGTTGTTGTGCAACACAGCTAGCACTTTATTCTCATGAGGTAATGAATGCTGTCGACAAGGGATGTCAAAAAATGGTTCAAATGGCTCTGAGCACTATTGGACTTAACTGCTGAGGTCATCAGTCCCCTAGAACTTAGAACTACTTAATCCTAACTAACCTAAGGACATCACACACATCCATGCCCGAGGCAGGAGTCGAACCTGCGACCGTAGCAATCGCGTGGTTCCAGACTGTAACGCCTAGAACCGCTCGGCCACTCTGGCCGGCAAGGGATCTCAGATCCCTTCCACATTTCTAGATTTACAGAAGGCTTCTGATACTGTTACTCACAAGCGATTATTAATCAAAATGCGTGCATACGGAATATTGTCTCAGTTGTGTGACTGGATTCGTGATTTCCTCTCAGAGAGGTTACAATTCGAAGTGATAGACGGTAAGTCTTCGAGTACATCAGAAGTGGTATCTGGCGTTCCGCAAGGTAGTGTCATAGGCCCTGTGCTGTTGCTGATTTACATAAATGATCTAGGTGATAATCTGAGCAGCCCCTTTAGATTGCAGACGATGCTGTAATTTCTCGTCTAGTAAAATCATCAGACGATCAATTCCAATTACAAAATTATCTAGAGAGAATTCCTGAACGGTGCGAAAAGTGGCAATTGGCACTAAACAAAGAAAAGAGCGAGGTGATCCACATGGGTACTAAAAGAATTCCGATAAATTTTGGGTATACGATAAATCGCACAAATGTAAGGGCTGTCAATTCGAGTAAATAACTAGGAATTACAATTACGAACTACATAAATTGGAAAGACCACATAGATAATATTGTGGGGAAGGTGAAACAAAGACTGCTCTTTGTTGGCAGAACACTTGGCAGAAGATGCGACAATCCCACTAAAGAGACAGCCTACATTACATTTGTCCGTCCTCTGCTGGAATATTGCTGTGCGGTGTGGGATCACTACCAGGTAGGATTGACAGAGGACATCGAAAAAGTGCAAAGAAGGGCATCTCGTTTCGTGTTATCGCGCAATAGGGGTGAGAGTGTCACTGATATGATACGCGAGTTGGGGTGGTAGTCACTGAAACAAATGCGGTTTTCTTTGCGGCGAGATCTATTTACGAAATTTCAATAACCTGTTTTCTCTTCCGAATGCGAAAATATTTTGTTGACACCACCCTACATTGGGTGAAATGATGATAATAATAAAATACGAGAAATCAGAGCTCGAACGGAAAGATTTAGATGTTCCTTTTTCCCCACAAGCCATTCGAGAGTGGAATGGTAGAGAAGTAGTATGTACCCTCTGCCAGGATCTTGAGTGTGAATAGTACAGTAACGATGTAGATGTAGATGTAGAATTGGACACGGGCAGGAGACGCTACCCACCGGCCGGTCATCGACAGTAGGTCATCAAAAATTACAAAAGACAACAACAGCGATGGGAGAGCAGCAAGACAACCCTTCAGAATGACAAAAAGAGAGCCTAGACGTAGCAATATGTGGAACTAAGCAACGCTGCGTACAAGGAACTGTACGAGCGCACATCGGAACATGTCTGAGATCCGACTCCTGTACTGCTAGCTTTACAGAGCGACCAAGAGCGCTGATAAGGAGGAGCATTTGGCGTCGCGGCGCCTAGCGCTGCTGTGGCGGCAGCAGTGCTCACAAGTATCAGGAGCGTCGCCTAGCTGCTGCCGTCTGGGTCCCTCTTTCGATCTCGGGATACCAGACATCTAGCTCCAACTAACATTCTGCGTTCAAAGTCTGTTAATTCCAGTCGTGCGGCCTTAATCACATTGGTAACCTTTTCACATGAATCACCTGAGTACAAATGACAGCTCCGCCAATGGACTGCTCTTCTATAAATCTCATGTACGCGGTACTACGCCATCTCTGTTTGTCCACAACGCTATACCCTGAGTTTTCTCACCTCACTGTAATACACTTCTTTCTCAGTATAAAGATAAAGTATGTTACACTGATCGTATCATGATAGCATTTCGAAATTGGTGGTTTACTGATGGGATGGGGACCTTAATTTAAAAAAGGTTTGTCGTGCGGCAGCCAGTTAATTAAGATCTGCCTCGCCATCACGTACATCAGAGCTGGGAAATGCTGCGAATTTCACGGAATATCAGTGCGGACACTGAAAACCCAAATGGCCTCAAAGGGCATAGTAGGAGTTGGGAGTCGAACTCAGCTATGAACAGCGACGCGAGGCCAACAACAGTTCCCATTCTGGTATGAGTCCTCGCAGCGAGTACACATAACAGCAAAACTAGCAGCAGCTGAAGAAGATGACTGGATAGGTCGTTGAAATATTATGCATGAAATGGAAAAATTTGGTTGAAATTCCGAAAGAAATAATCGTGCCGAGAAAACCTGAGCTTTCACAGCTTCTTTCAATTCCTTCAACAATCCTGAAAACGATTGTACTCGTAGACTACTAAATCACTAAATTGCTTAACGATAATCGGTAACGCTGTGATGTTCAACTGAAGATAAGTTTTGTGTGTAATAAAAGTAACGTATATACACTCCTGGAAATTGAAATAAGAACATCGTGTATTCATTGTCCCAGGAAGGGGAAACTTTATTGACACATTCCTGGGGTCAGATACATCACATGATCACACTGACAGAACCACAGGCACATAGACACAGGCAACAGAGCATGCACAATGTCGGCACTAGTACAGTGTATATCCACCTTTCGCAGCAATGCAGGCTGCTATTCTCCCATGCAGACGATCGTAGAGATGCTGGATGTAGTCCTGTGGAACGGCTTGCCATGCCATTTCCACCTGGCGCCTCAGTTGGACCAGCGTTCGTGCTGGACGTGCAGACCGCGTGAGACGACGCTTCATCCAGTCCCAAACATGCTCAATGGGGGACAGATCCGGAGATCTTGCTGGCCAGTGTAGTTGACTTACACCTTCTAGAGCACTTTGGGTGGCACGGGATACATGCGGACGTGCATTGTCCTGTTGGAACAGCAAGTTCCCTTGCCGGTCTAGGAATGGTAGAACGATGGGTTCGATGACGGTTTGGATGTACCGTGCACTATTCAGTGTCCCCTCGACGATCACCAGTGGTGTACGGCCAGTGTAGGAGATCGCTCCCCACACAATGATGCCGGGTGTTGGCCCTGTGTGCCTCGGTCGTATGCAGTCCTGATTGTGGCGCTCACCTGCACGGCGCCAAACACGCATACGACCATCATTGGCACCAAGGCAGAAGCGACTCTCATCGCTGAAGACGACACGTCTCCATTCGTCCCTCCATTCACGCCTGTCGCGACACCACTGGAGGCGGGCTGCACGATGTTGGGGCGTGAGCGGAAGACGGCCTAACGGTGTGCGGGACCGTAGCCCAGCTTCATGGAGACGGTTGCGAATGGTCCTCGCCGATACCCCAGGAGCAACAGTGTCCCTAATTTGCTGGGAAGTGGCGGTGCGGTCCCCTACGGCACTGCGTAGGATCCTACGGTCTTGGCGTGCATCCGTGCGTCGCTGCGGTCCGGTCCCAGGTCGATGGGCACGTGCACCTTCCGCCGACCACTGGCGACAACATCGATGTACTGTGGAGACCTCACGCCCCACGTGTTGAGCAATTCGGCGGTACGTCCACCCGGCCTCCTGCATGCCCACTATACGCCCTCGCTCAAAGTCCGTCAACTGCACATACGGTTCACGTCCACGCTGTCGCGGCATGCTACCAGTGTTGAAGACTGCGATGGAGCTCCGTATGCCACGGCAAACTGGCTGACACTGACGGCGGCGGTGCACAAATGCTGCGCAACTAGCGCCATTCGACGGCCAACACCGCGGTTCCTGGTGTGTCCGCTGTGCCGTGCGTGTGAGCGTTGCTTGTACAGCCCTCTCGCAGTGTCCGGAGCAAGTATGGTGGGTCTGACACACCGGTGTCAATGTGTTCTTTTTTCCATTTCCAGGAGTGTAGAAATAAGTTTGGGTTTCGATGGTTTCCCTAAACAGTTTAAGGCAGTGCCACGATGGAGTTTTTGAAACGGTCATAACTGATTGCCTATCCTACCCTTCTCCAGCCCGCCACTGTGCCACATCTCCAGCGACTTTTCCGCCGCCGACCGAGGAAAGGTTCAAATGGCTCTGAGCGCTATGGAATTTAATATCTGAGGTCATCAGTCCCCTAGAACTTGGAACTACTCAAACCTAACTAACCTAAGGACTTCACACACACCCATGCCCGAGCCAGGATTTGAACCGAGTGGCTGGTGGCCGGCCCCATATGACTCTGCTCAGTCACGTACTCGCTCAATGACTGACGTCTGGACCCCGGACATGCGAATAAACGAGCATGATCGGTCTTCGCTTGCCTTGCGCAGCTACACCGCACCTTAAAATTCAGTGCCAGCCCTCTCGCCCCCCCCCCCCAACCCCTCTCTATCTATCTCCCCGTTTCTGTGTTGTTTCCTTCATTTGTTTCTTTTTTTTCCAAAATAAAAGTAACGTTTCCAAGAACCATTGCGCCACACAGTTAACTTCATGCAGCATGTGGAAAATAATTTAGCATTCAGTGGAAGCACGGATAAAAGACTATTCCGAACAGAAGATTTTCTGCCTGTGGGTAACAGGAAAATACGCACACGTTAAATAAATACTATCCCTGAAATACAAGTGACGACTGTCTGTATAAAGAAAAATAGAGACAACATGATACATTCTCAGCTGTATATTTTCACACTGTTCACTTGAGAGATATTATAGTTAGTCAGCAATAAATCACTCATGCTGACTGGATTTAGTTGGCCGCGTTGATTTGTTAATATGAGTGACGAGTCGGCTTTATGGAGCTTGCTGGGGTACATAAAATACGTTATGTATCTACAACCATCCTTGGTAGGTCCTTTTCGTGTGTCTACCACTTTAACATGTCCCCATGATTCCTAGCGTGAATTAAACTCTACGGATATTCCTCATCTATTGCGGACAGTGCTATTTTGCTAGACGCTGCATTTGACGGGTCTGTATGGACAGACAATACAGACAGAAGTTCAAATGGTTCAAATGGCTCTGAGCACTATGGGACTTAACATCTGAGGTCATCAGTCCCCTAGAACTTAGAATTACTTAAACATAACTAACCTAAGGACATTACACACGTCCATGACCGATGCAGGATTCGAACCTGCGACCGTAGCAGTCGCGCGGTTCCAGACTGAAGCACCTAGAACCGCTCGGCCACGCCGGCCGGCCAGACAGAAGTAATTCAGAACTGTATGAATGTGCATTCGGAAAAATGTATTTTGCGTTTATGAAGTATTATATAAATTAGAATACTTCTGTTTGGTTATAAGACAATGTTCACTAAATATACAAGAACAATTAAGTTAATTGTCGTATGCAGAACCTGCCAAACTAACACATTTTTGCCACACGCTGGTAAGAATTTCGTGATTTTCATTTATCTGAAGCAATGTGCCATCGTGGGAACACGATCAAAGGAACGCAGGTGCTTTATGGTTGGAAGTAATTACTACCTTCTCGCGTTGGAAAGTCAAGCCTCGATTTTTAATCACTGTTAACTATTATTAAAGCTACATATTTGTTAGTATACCTCAATTAAGCTAGTTAATTACAGCTAGTTAATACACTATTTACAGCTGCAGTAATTTAATTCTACTCACAAGCATTTTCATTAACATGACAGATCTGCCGTCAAACCAAGGAAGTACTAACTGCATTGTAGGTTCTTTTTCGCCTTTAACACCTCAACCATTTATGTAATTTGGGACATAATTAAAACAAAGAGATCAAGGCTCTGAGCACTATGGGACTCAACATCTTAGGTCATAAGTCTCCTAGAACTTAGAACTACTTAAACCTAACTAACCTAAGGACATCACACACACCCATGCCCGAGGCAGGATTCGAACGTGCGACCGTAGCAGTCCCGCGGTTCCGGACTGCAGCGCCAGAACCGCCAAAGAGATCAAATTAACACTTATCAGAAAAGTTATTAGTTACCGGAGCGACAAAGATTTCGCCAGCCGGAGTGGCCGTCCGGTTCTAGGCGCTACAGTCTGGAACCGAGCGACCGCTACGGTCGCAGATTCGAACCCTGCCTTCTGCATGGATGTGTGTGATGTCCTTAGATTAGTTAGGTTTAAGTAGTTCTAAGTTCTAGGCGACTGATGACCTCAGGAGATAAGTCGCATAGTGCTCAGAGCCATTTGAACCATTTGAAAAAGATTTTCTTGAATTAACAGTTCCGATTATCGAACATTTCATTCTTACGCGTGCCTTCGTTACCTTTAAAATTCCTCCAAAATCTTCTCCATAATTGTAAATAACGAGAAAGTATTATAAATGAGTTTTAATTTGCTTAACGTAAAATAATTTTTCTGGAATTCACAAATAACAAATCTCATTTTCTAAATACTCAACTGCTCGATATTATGCCTCAAATAAAAATCCCGCAGCGCTGCACAAATGACTGACTAGCAAATTAACCTAGTTCCTTGAATAATGCACAAGAAAAATCTTCACAAGGGACCACATTAAAAGATTCCATGACTTTCACATACACATTTTGCTGTTATACTATTTTTCACTACTACCCTTATCCCTGGAAGAGCTGTGTCACTGTAGACTTATTGCAACAGTGTGTTTTTTAAGTGAGTGTATCCGACTGGGAACACAACAGTATAGTGCAGTTTACGCACCATATAGAGAAAGTGGGCCGCGAGGAGCGGCCGCGCGGTTAGAGGCGCCATGTCACTGACTGCGCGGCCCCTCCCGTCGGAGGTTCGAGTCCTCCCTCGAGCATGGGTGTGTGTGTTGTTCTTAGCATAAGTTACTTTGAGTTAGTTTAAGCAGTGTGTAAGTCTAGGAACCGATAACCTCTACAGTTTGGGCCCTTAAGAACTTACACACACAGCGACTGTGAATTTGCTGTTTTCGCTTTTTAAACCGTCCCGTTTCTCCACTGTCTATGCATTAGTTTCGATGGTACTGTACTGATTTCCTCTCCTTGCTTGATTACAGACGAGAATACTGTGCAGGTAATAGTTATGCACAGAGAAGGACAAGTTTACCGTCTTTGGAGTCAGACATTACTTAGGATTCGGTCATGGTTTCTATACTTGACCACAACTATTGGCACAGGCATCCAGCATCCAACTAGGATGTGCTCGCCCCAACTTGCATTTCGTACCCGCTTACTAGGACATGAAGGAGTCCACTGTCTTCCGTTAATGCGCCACTGTTGCGCAGAGGTCTTAACAGTGGGAAGGTATATGTAACCTACTTTCTGACGTCCCTACGTACTTTCGTAAGTGTCAGTTTTCCTTTTTAATTATGATGCACCATGTACAAGGGGCCATGAAAAAGTTTCCGTTCGAAGGCCACATTAATCTCTTGTATACAGGTCGATACTTACATAACCGTATGGGATTCGCTAAGTGTTGCTTATACGCTGCAGTAACAACCTCAAACGGAAACTTTTTGATCGTCCCCTGTATATGAACGTAACTCCTCAAAAATATATCTAAAGACTTGGTATCGTAGGTCAATACATGATCATTTGATCCAGGATGTGTCCACAGCCGTCACTTAATAATTAAACGGGGTTGTTACCCTATACTGTTGTCAAATTATTTAGTTTTTATTAACTGCGATTGCAGTCCTGAATACAAACGTCCACATAAATACAGCCGCTAGTCCAAACCTTAAGAACTTGATAATGGTGTACAAGTCATTAGTCTCATGAATAATCTCCAAAGCCAAATAAAAACCACAACAGTAACGTATATCTTGCGTTCACATAGTCCCCCTTGACAGTTGGGTACTCCTTTGATGTTTGGACTAATGGCTGTATTCATACCTGTATGGGTATTTGTGTCTGAAACTCCTGCCTGAAGACGAACAAAAAATCAAATGGCTCTAAGCACTATGGGATTTAACATCTGATGTCGTCAGTCTCCTAGACTCAGAACTACCTAAACCTAACTAATTTAACGACATCACACACCTCCATGTCCGCGGCAGGATTCGAACCTGCGGTTGCAGAAGCCGCATGGTTCCGGACTGAAGCTCCTAGAACCGCTCCCCCACAGCGGCGAAGACAAACAGTAACACTAGGTATTGCAATTGCAATAAATGAAAAATCAGTATTTGACAGCCGTAAGAGGAATAAACCATGTTAAACATATGAGTACTGTAAACTTTATTCAGTTTAACTTATGTACTGCATAAACAAGAAGTTTCACTTTTTATATTTTAGCGTAGTGGACATTGAAAAATGTGTGCTTCTTTATCTTGTCCTCCTGATCTTCATGAGAATCACTATACAGGGTGTTTATAAATGAATATCGGGGTTTTAACGCTTTATAATATTTATTACATTAAACTTACAATTATAAATGATACGTCAACAAACAGTTTTACCAAGAATCTTATAAATGTTCACTGCCATAGCGAAGTACGCGCTTGGTTGAACTTCACTGTACCCAAGCGCTGGATAGCCGCAAGGGGTCCAATGACAGGGCTTGCTTTGCATGGCATCCACGTTCACCCGACCAAACGCCATGCGGTTTTTTCCTTTGGGGCTTCATCAAGGATCGTGTGTACGTGCCTCGGCTTCCAGCAGACCTCCCTGAATTAAGAAACCGGATTGGAACAGCTGTTGCTACAATCGCTGAAGACACACTTATCATAGTTTGGGAAGAACTCGGCTTTAGACTTGATGTGTGCCGTGTGACACATGGTGCTCACATTGAACATTTATGAGGTTCTTGGTAAAACCGTTTGAGTTGCTCTATCATTTGACATATCATTTATAACTGTAAGTTTAATGTAATAAATATTATAAAGCCCTAAAACCCCGATATTCATTTACAAACACCCTGTATAGTGATTAATGTAATAAAAATGGTTCAGATGGCTCTGAGCACTATGGGACTTAACATCTGAGGTAATCAGTCCCTTAGACTTAGAACTACCGAAACCTAACTAACCTAAGGACAGCACACACATCCATGCCCGAGGCAGGATTCGAACCTGAGACCGTAGCAACACCGTGGTTCTACACTGAAGCTCCTAGAACCGCTCGGCCACAGCGGCCGGCTTAATGTAGTAAATATTATAAAGCGTTAAAACCCCGATATTCATTTATAAACACTCTGTACTTTAAAACTAGTATGGACTGAATTAATATTTTTTTCTCAGTCGTAATCGCTTGCATCAGCACGATCACTTACACCAAATAGTGTACAAATAATGTGTGTGCTTGTTTCTTAAAGGACAGCACACGAAAATCATGCACACAAGAAGAGTCAATCATCTCTTTCTCTCGCTCTCTCTTTCTGTGTGCGTTTGTGTCTGTGTCTACATACTAGAAAGTAGAATAAACTCCACAAAGCACTTATAGTGATTGTGAGCAAATTATAGGCTAACCACATCCTAAACACGTTCAGTGTGTCACATGTCAAGTAAACATGCTGGCTGGGAAGATAATGGTACCCTTCATTAATAGAGGGCTTGCGTGTCCCACGCTACATGCAGCCGGGCGTTGTCCTGCTGAAGTATGGCATGTGCAAGTGCACAAAGGGAAAGCAGTGCATCGAGATCTGTAACGTTTATGATTCTGTGGCTACTGATGTGACTGATGTCGGTACCTTGGACTCGCGATTGCGTGGTATCTATGGGCGCTTGTTGTTAGCACAATATGTTGTTCACTTGGGCGGATCACCAGATATTTGTAGCAGACACCACGGAACCTGTGAGGTACATACGTACAGTCATCAATGCAGGACCGTCTGAAGGGAGATTCATTCTAAAAGTTTACACTGTGCTACTCAACTCACCAGAAACAGTGTTCACATGATCCTTTACGTCTGAGAACCAAACTTGCTTCCGAGGGGGTAGAGGAAAAAGAGAATATGCATTCACAATATAAATAAATAAAGCTTTAGAATCCGCAGAAAAATATGTGTCCTTTCGTACACCTTGAGAAACTATGCAACACTAGCGACTATAACAAATAAATGGAAATTATGAGAAATTTTAGTCTACAGAGCCATAACACCAATTTACGGAGAATAAATATCCGTAGTAAAGGTAAGCAACGTACAAAAAGGAAGCTACAATTTTGAAGGTATTAAAAACCGTGTAAGTGATCCTAATCTCTAATCAACAATTGCAAAGAACGAACAATAAATCAGAAGATACCATAATAAATAATAAGACACCATAATAAATAAAGCTTTTTGGACAGCGCAGATTTGATAGTTTCAGACGAAAGAAATCGCCACTGAGTTAATACTTTGTTCCGTTTCGTTCTATCCTATAATTTTTTTCGGATATTGCTACGATATTTTCAGTTCCAAGTAGGTACTATAGTCAGTTGTAGGGTGGCTATAATTTCGCACCTTACAAGAACTCACCCACATACTTCGCGGTGATCTACAAACACAATTAGGTATCATGTGATAGGTTGTACATCGTATATACAGGGTGTTTCAAAAATGACCGGTATATTTGAAACGGCAATAAAAACTAAACGAGCAGCGATAGAAATACACCGTTTGTTGCAATATGCTTGGGACAACAGTACATTTTCAGGCGGACAAACTTTCGAAATTACAGTAGTTACAATTTTCAACAACAGATGGCGCTGCAAGTGATGTGAAAGATATAGAAGACAACGCAGTCTGTGGGTGCGCCATTCTGTACGTCGTCTTTCTGCTGTAAGCGTGTGCTGTTCACAACGTGCAAGTGTGCTGTGGACAACATGGTTTATTCCTTAGAACAGAGAATTTTTCTGGTGTTGGAATTCCACCGCCTAGAACACAGTGTTGTTGCAACAAGACGAAGTTTTCAACGGAGGTTTAATGTAACCAAAGGACCGAAAAGCGATGCAATAAAGGATCTGTTTGAAAAATTTCAACGGACTGGGAACGTGACGGATGAACGTGCTGGAAAGGTAGGGCGACCACGTACGGCAAACACAGAGGGCAACGCGCAGCTAGTGCAACAGGTGATCCAACAGCGGCCTCGGGTTTCCGTTCGCCGTGTTGCAGCTGCAGTCCAAATAACGCCAGCGTCCACGTATCGTCTCATGCGCCAGAGTTTACACCTCTATCCGTACAAAATTCAAACGCGGCAACCCCTCAGCGCCGCTACCATTGCTGCACGAGAGACATTCGCTAACGATAAAGTGCACAGGATTGATGACGGCGATATGCATGTGGGCAGCATTTGGTTTACTGACGAAGCTTATTTTTACCTGGATGGCTTCGTCAATAAACAGAACTGGCGCATATGGGGAACCGAAAAGCCCCATGTTGCAGTCCCATCGTCCCTGCATCCTCAAAAAGAACTGGTCTGGGCCGCCATTTCTTCCAAAGGAATCATTGGCCCATTTTTCAGATCCGAAACGATTACTGCATCACGCTATCTGGACATTCTTCGTGAATTTGTGGCGGTACAAACTGCCTTAGACGACACTGCGAACACCTCGTGGTTTATGCAAGATGGTGCCCGGCCACATCGCACGGCCGACGTCTTTAATTTCCTGAATGAATATTTCGATGATCGTGTGAATGCTTTGGGCTATCCGAAACATACAGGAGGCGGCGTGGATTGGCCTCCCTATTCGCCAGACATGAACCCCTGTGACTTCTTTCTGTGGGGACACTTGAAAGACCAGGTGTACCGCCAGAATCCAGAAACAATTGAACAGCTGAAGCAGTACATCTCATTGCATGTGAAGCCATTCCGCCAGACACGTTGTCAAAGGTTTCGGGTAATTTCATTCAGAGACTACGCCACATTATTGCTACGCATGGTGGATATGTGGAAAATATCGTACTATAGAGTTTCCCAGACCGCAGCGCCATCTGTTGTTGACAATTGTATCTACTGTAATTTCGAAAGTTTGTCTGCCTGAAAATGTACTGTTGTCCTAAGCATATTGCAACAAACGGTGTATTTCTATCGCTGCTCGTTTAGTTTTTATTGCCGTTTCAAATATACCGGTCATTTTTGAAACACCCTGTATGAATATATAATGGAGACTGACATTGTCATGTACGTCTTATAAATAATTGTTAACGCTTATTTCACGGAAGGTGACGGAGTGTCTTCATTATAAAAGCGACCTAATGAATAATTGCCTATACTCGTAGAGGTTGAAACGTCAGTGGAGATGAAACGGCAGGCAGCACTCAAGCTCTGGGAGGAAGGTCCGCACAGGTGTTGGTCCTACTTATACACAGGAAGTAGCTAGACGGACGTCGTGGCACTGAGCTCTGGAGCACAATAGAGTGACGGCCGGCCGCTATTGTAGTAGGGGCCGGAAGGATAACCAGATAGTACTTCCGAACGCAGAAAATCTTGGACGCAGGTGATAGGAACGAAGAAGCAGCACCTCGGAAACCTCGCAGGCTGGGTTATTTCAAGGATTTATACTCAGAAGCGTACCGTTGTACGAGTATAGGTTTTTCCCCGCAAACTTTCTGCTCTGGACGACAAAAGACTTAAATATGGTTGGTCGGCGTTCGGAAGAATGTGTAGAGAGGGAGAATATTCCGTGGTTTCGGGAATATGATTCGTTTTCGGAATTACGATGGTGGGGAGCCAAGCCTTGCTGGGAAGCCAGCGTTGGACAGACGATGTCTTCCGTGGTGAGCGCCCGTGTGTGACGGTCGCTCGATATCAGCTTTGTTGAGACAGACGGACTTGCTGTCTTTGCTCTCAGAAGTCTATGGTTAGAACAGTTAGGCACTGTACTGTTGCGAACTTATACGATTCTGCCGATTCTGCACTTCGCCTCCGGATTGGAAGTCGTCGTTGAGTACGCAGCATTCAGTGATTGAGAGCACTTCTTCTGCCTATATTAACGTTGAGACGTTATTAGAACTTCGTCCTTGTGGCTGGGAGTTCGCGTTTCTTGTCTGTAGAACACAGAGAGGAGAAGACAGTAGTAGAGTGTATTATTCAGAGGACCGCCTTCTGCCGTCCTAGTCTTTGAAAGAGTTTTATTTTGTGGCTGGAGTTCTTCCATCGATGCAGACGTGTACGAGAACCAGCACGCCGACGCACCAGACGCAGTACATACGGTGATATCGTAAACTGATTCGGCTTGTTAGGGCTATAAAGCTAAACAGCTGTGATCACGTTAGTTTCTTTCCACTGAGGTTCCACACCACTGTAGATCATCTTTGAAAGTAGTGTCTTCTAGTGTTTGTTACGTAGATTATGTCAGTCATTTCGCGTTATTTGTCTTGGATCGCGTGGCCATAAAAGAGGGCAGAGTTGGGCAATTGATTAATAATTTTACTTAAGAAATATAGACCTTTGTCAGAAAGGGTGTTTCTTTTCTAAATCTGCAATAAATGTATAATAAGAAACAACGTTTATAATTTAGTAGTATTAGTTAGCTTCATCATTCATTTATGTTTATATTGTAATTTATGGAATTGAGAGATCCTAAGATCTGCCTCAGGGGGTAGTCAGACAGGGCCAAATCATCATTTTAGCGTTTATTATTTTCCATTGCGCACATTCATTCTACACCAGCCTGGAGTAGCATATTGGACAGTACCCTCTACAATCCTTGTCTATGTCTTGAATTTTTCCCCTTAGTCACTCCTTCTAGTGCCAAGTTCACTTTTCCTGTATACCCAAGCAAATGTCCCACTACCCATACCCTTAAATGGATCTAAGCACTATGGTACTTAATATCTGACGTCATCTGTCCCCATTCCCTTCGTGTGGCAAGAAATTTCCGTGATCTTATTATCTCGCCTATTTTTTTTTCGAGATCTTTTGTTTGGTGTATTACCTGTCCCCTTAATTGTAAACATTCGTCAGATCACTACATTTCAAACGCTTCCCGCCTCTTCTTCTGTGGATTTCCGATGATCTACGCCTCACAGCCATGCAGTGTTCTGGTCCAGACAAACTCTTAGAGGCACTTCTTTCTCAGTTCAGTATCAAAATCTGATACCAGTAGAGCTCTTTTTCAAAGATGCTTCCTTTCCCTTCTGATATCTTCCTTGCTTCGATCGTCTTATGCAATCATACTTGCTAGATAGGAGAATTATTTCACTACTTCAGTTACTGGCTCGTTCCCAATTGTGAGACTAAGAAGGTTCTTTCTCCTACGCCTCATTACCACTTTTACTGTGTTTACACTCAAGTCATGTTCTCTGCAAAGTATTCTTTCCATTCCTTTGAACACGTCTAAGTTTTCTTTTCATCCGATCATGAGTGCTTTGGCAGAGGTGTCCCCCTTCTATTCTGCTGCGCAATTTGCTTTCATTTCGTTCATTGCTACTTTACTTACAAATTGAACAGTAGTGATGATAAGCTGAAACGCTGTGTGTACCCTTGTTAATAAGAAAGTATCCCTCTCGACCTTATGTAACTGTTGCAGGATCGGCAGTTTCTATACTGCCATCGTGTCTTTCGAAAGCGAAATGAGTACAGTTATCTGCGGACTGGCGGCCAATGTGCGTTTCAGTCACTTTAGAATTACCACTCAATCACCCATCGTAAATCGACCGATGGCGCTTCATTTGCAAGCTGAGGTCACCGCTAATGGTCGCGACCTCTACGTAGGTAACAGCATTCATCCGCGCCTCCTTAAAGGTAGCGGAGAGCTGGGGGGGAGAAGATATGACCAGTATGTATTCTAATTTTCTTCAGTTTGCCTTCTATTACTAAACGCAACCTGCGAACTGCCTTCTCCTACCTGAAATGAAACTGATCTTCTTGTGGTATATCTTCAGTTTTTCTTTCTATTCTTCCTTAAATTATTCTGATCAGCAAATTACAAGCGTTACTTGTCAGAGAAATCGTCGAATGTTTTCACATTTGTTAGCGAGTGCCTTCTTTGTAAAATCATAATAATGTTTCCCTGGAACCTGAGGACAATTCACCCTTTTCCAAGGGTGTTTACGCCAATTCAAATAGCCTTATTCCTACATCTCCCACAAATTTCAGTGACCCGGAATATCATCGAATTCGAATCATTCAGTGCTCTGTCGAACTGTAACCGTTTTACTGGATCACGTATTTGATGCCCATCTTCACCTCTTAGGAGATACAAAATGTAAATTAACGCCAAAAGAAATACCATTGTGCTTACAGCAAACGGGATACATAAACATTAAAATTATAGGAAATAAAATAGGACAACGATGACAATATACATATCTAAGTGTTAATGTGACTGAAGACATCGACGAAGTGAGGAAAAACCTGGTTAAATGCCCCACTGTGGACATAGCGCGTTAAGTCTGTGGAACGCGGATGACAGGAGAAAAAGGAAATAAAATATGTTGAAGCATTTGAAATGTGGTGTTGTAAAAGCCTTTTAGAGATAAAATGAACGGATAAGTCCACCAAGCAGAAAGTTTATCCAGTAACTGGCTATGACATAACACTCAGGAAAACGAACGAATACGACCCAAGTGAGAAGGTCATATAATACACGAAAACAGTTCTTTTTGCAAACATTATCGAAAGGACTTTACCGTGAAAGAAAGCTCCGGGAACTCGACGATTTGCATTTATAAAACAAGTCATAAATAATTTATGAGTCAGTAAATATGCAGAAGAGATGGAATTAGCTTGTAATACATCCAGATGGATAGCTGCCAAACACTCGAAAGACTTGATAAAGGAAGATCGAGAATTCATTTTTTCCACATTATCTTTTTCATTTAATAGCACTTCTTTCGTCAGTTTTGTGTGAATTATGTTGTGACGTTTTTCACGTTCATGTAGACTTGGATCACAAGGTCCATCGCAAATTGAGAAACAAATAATAAAAAGACCAAATAAGTAGAATATAAAATAAGATGCTCACTTTACGCCACGTAAGTAGAAGATAATGCCATCAACAGTATAAAATAACATTCTTGGTGGTAAGTTCCTATGGGACCAAACTGTTGAGGTCTTCGGTCCCTACTACTTAATCTAACGTAAATTAACTTATGTTAAGAACGAACGCACACACCCATGTCCAAGGGACGACTCGAACCTCCGATGGCGGGAACCGCGCGAACCGGGCAACGCACCAGACCGCGCTGCTACCCCGCGCGGCTTTATGGTAGGCAAACATCGGCAACTACATAGCCACCCACCCCGTCGCTCACTCACCCACCCACCCTCCCACCCACCATCCACCCATCCATCCATCCACCAATCCACCGGCCCGCAAACACACACACACACACACACACAAACACACACACACACATAGCGTGTTACAAAAAGGTACGACCAAACTTTCAGGAAACATTCCTCACACACAAATAAAGAAAAAATTTATGTGGACATGTGTCCGGAAACGCTTAAATTCCATGTTAGAGCTCATTTTAGTTTCTTCCACCTACGCTCAATGGAGGACGTTATCATGATTTCATACGGGATACTCTACCTGTGCTGCTAGAATATGTGCCGTTACAAGTACGACAAAACATGTGGTTCATGCACGATGGAGCTCCTGCACATTTCAGTCGAAGTGTTGGTACGCTTCTCAACAACAGATTCGGTGACCGATGGATTGGTAGAGGCGGACCAATTCCATGGCCTCCACGCTCTCCTGACCTCAACCCTCTTGACTTTCATTTATGGGGGCATTTGAAAGCTCTTGTCTACGCAACCCCGGTACCAAATGTGGAGTCTCTTCGTGCTCGTATTGTGGACGGCTGTGATACAATACGCCATTCTCCAGGGCTGCATCAGCGCATCAGGGATTCCACGTGACGGAGGGTGGATGCATGTATCCTCGCTAACGGAAGACATTTTGAACATTTCCTGTAACAAAGTGTTTGAAGTCACGCTGGTACGTTCTGTTGCTGTGTGTTTCCATTCCATGATTAATGTGATTTGAAGAGAAGTAATGAAATGAGCTCTAACATGGAAAGTAAGCGTTTCCGGACACATGTCCACGCAACATATTTCCTTTCTTTGTGTGTGAGGAATGTTTCCTGAAAGTTTGGCCGTACCTTTTTGTAACACCATATATATATATAATAAGAGAATAAAATAATAACAGAAGAAGTAACATGGTTTCTTTAAGAGGGCCCTTCTTTTTACTTATACGGATCTGAAAAAAATAAAAATCTAGACCAGACATTTACTGTAGGCACACACAGAAATCTCGTTCTCAGATATACGAAAATGTGGCTTGGCATTACGAATAATCTACGTATCACATTCGTCTCGTTGTGAGATAAAATTCAAGAGAGATAAGGAGGTTGTCTGAGATCTGTCGTCGTGTCAGGAAAAAACATAAGGACTCAGTGAAAATGTCTAGAGAGCGCGTGAAGTAGCAGTTACTGCATACTGGGGTGTTTCCTTTTTTAAGATGGCTGGTACATAACGTAGGCGAGTTACCATTTCATCTAGACAAAGTGACTGGAAGGCTTTTATTACCTCTAAATTTCGAGATCATGTGGAGTCATTGACGGTCCCGATTGTGTACTGTAACACGGAAACCGTCTCAGTGCGAATGAGAATTAGTACAGCTGTTGGTGCTATCATTAAAATATATAAGATACAACAACAGCTGTTGTCCCAGTATCTACCAGAAGTATGTACGAAGATAATTCTGAGAGTCTGACTCTCATTTGAAAAAAAGATTGCCTACTGGGCTAACCGCTATCACAGATATGTATAGCCTCGATAATAACGAGCGTATCTCTTCATTAGCAGAATTTTTAAAGGTCAGTATAGACAAAGAAACATCTAACCGAAGCATATGATTTATATACACTACATCAAAATATCGAATACACATCAGCCAGAACATTAAGACCACCGTCCTACTATCGCCATAAACCCGTCACACGCACGGTGCATGTAGTATTAGCAAGCGTGCTGTCCATGTGTAGACTAGGGGAAGGCGAGCGACCTGTCTGGGTTTGACCGAGGGCAGATTGTAGTGGCCTTGAAGGTTTGCACGAGAATTTTGGAAACTGCACGACTTGTCGGATGTTCCGGGAGTGCTGCGGTGGGTGTCTTTTAAAGGTGAAACCACGTCCAGAAGTCGTGCGGTTGGGCGGCCATCCTTCATGACAGGTGTCGGACGTCGTAAGCTGGGCAGACTGGTGAAACAGGACAGGCGGCAAACTGTGACGGAACTAACACCAGACTTTAATGCTGGGTTGAGAACAAGCGTGTGAGCACACAGTGAACCCTACACAAGCGTGTGAGCACACAGTGAACCCAACACTAGCGTGTGAGCACGCAGTGAACCCTACACAAGCGTGTGAGCACACAGTGAACCCTACACAAGCGTGTGAGCACACAGTGAACCCAACACTAGCGTGTGAGCACGCAGTGAACCCTACACAAGCGTGTGAGCACACAGTGAACCCTACACAAGCGTGTGAGCACACAGTGAACCCTACACAAGCGTGTGAGCACACAGTGAACCCTACACAAGCGTGTGAGCACACAGTGAACCCTACACAAGCGTGTGAGCACACAGTGAACCCAACACTAGCGTGGGAGCACGCAGTGAACCCTACACAAGCGTGTGAGCACACAGTGAACCCTACACAAGCGTGTGAGCACACAGTGAACCCTACACTCTTAACGATGGACCTCCGCAGCTGACGGGCCATGCATGTGCCAATGATAACACCACGACATCGACACCTATGACTGAAACGGGCACTTGGCTATCGGCACTGGACGTTTGCGTGATAGCAGAATGTTGCATGGTATGATGACTTCCTATACCTTCTTCATCATGCGAATGGAAGGCGACGAATCCGTCGCCCTCCTGGGGAACAGCTTCTTGGCACCTTCACTGCCGGACGGAGACAAGCTGATGGTGGCTCCATTGTGACCTTGGGAACATTCACGTGGGCATTCGTGGGTCCAGTGAGACATCATGACAGCCAAGGAGTATCTTACACAGGTTGCAGATCATGTACACCCCTTCGTAATCATCATGTTTCTCGACGGCAGCGCCATTTTTCCACAAGGTAACGCTCCATATCACAAGGCCACGAGGCTGATGGAGTGATTCGAGAAATACGATGGCGAGTTCCAATTGATGTGCTGCCCCCCTCCCCCCCTCCCACCTCAGCTCACCAGGTCTGAACCCCACCCATATCACTAGGCCACGACTGTGATGTGTGATGGAGTGATTCGAGAAACACGATGGCAAGTTCGGATTGATTTGCTGCCCCCTCCCTCCCCCCCCCCCAGCTCACCAGATCTGAACCCCACCGAACACATCAGGGATGTGGTTGAACGTGTCGTCAGAGATCATCGCCCCCCTCCCGGGTATTTACGGGATTTAGGTGGGTTTTGTGTGTGTGTGTGTGTGTGTGTGTGTGTGTGTGTGTGTAGATGTGGTGCCAACTCCCTCCAGCGATCTACCATGGCCTCATTGCTTTCATTTCATCTACATCTACATACATACTCCGCAATCCACCATACGGTGCGTGGCGGAGGGTACCTTGTACTACAACTAGCATCTCCTCTCCCTGTTCCACTCCCAAACAGAACGAGGGAAAAATTACTGTCTATATGCCTCTGTACGAGCCCTAATCTCTCATATCTTATCTTTGTGGTCTTTCCGCGAAATGTAAGTTGGCGGCAGTAAAATTGTACTGCAGTCAGCCTCAAATGCAGGTTCTCTAAATTTCCTCAGTAGCGATTCACGAAAAGGAAGCCTCCTTTCCTCTAGAGACTCCCACCCGAGTTCCTGAAGCATTTCCGTAACACTCGCGTGATGATAAAACCTACCAGAAAAAAATGTAGCAGCCCGCCTCTGAATTTCTTCTATGTCCTCCCTCAATCCGACCTGATAGGGATCCGAAGAATAGGTCGTATTAGTGTTTTATAAGCGGTCTCCTTTACAGATGAACCACATTTTCCCAAAATTCTACCAATGAACCGAAGACGACTATCCGCCTTCCCCACAACTGCCATTACATGCTTGTCCCACTTCATATCGCTCTGCAATGTTACGCCCAAATATTTAATCAACGTGACTGTGTCAAGCGCTACACTACTTACGGAGTATTCAAACATTATAGGATTCTTTTTTCTATTCATCTGCATTAATTTATATTTATCTATATTTAGAGTTAGATGCCATTCATTACACCAATCACAAATCCTGTCCAAGTCATCTTGTATCCTCCTACAGTCATTCAACGACGACACCTTCCCATACACTACAGCATCATTAGCAAACAGCCGCACATTGCTATCCACCCTATCCAAAAGATCATTTATGAAGATAGAAAACAACAGCGGACCTACCACACTTTCCTGGGGCACTCCAGATGATACCCTCACCTCCGATGAACACTCACCATCGAGGACAACGTACTGCGTTCTATTACTTAAGGAGTCTTCGAGCGACTCACATATTTGGGAACCAATATCATATGCTCGTACCTTAGTTAGGAGTCTGCAGTGGGGCACCGAGTCAAACGCTTTCCGGAAGTCAAGGAATATGGCATCCGTCTGATACCCTTCATCCATGGTTCGCAAGATATCATGTGAAAAAAGGGCGAGTTGCGTTTCGCAGGAGCGATGCTTTCTAAAGCCGTGCTGATGCATGGACAGCAACTTCTCTGTCTCAAGGAAATTCATTATATTGGAACTGAGAATATGTTCGCGAATCCTGCAACAAACAGATGTTTGTAATGTTGAGGATCCGTCCTTCAACTCTTCTTATACGCAGGCGTCACCTGCGCTTTTTTCCAGTCGCTCGGGACTTTACGTTGGGCAAGAGATTCGCGATAAATGCAAGCTAAGGACCCAATGCAGTAGAGTACTCTCTGTAAAACCGAATTGGAATCCCATCAGGACCTGGCGATTTATTTATTTTCAACCCATTCATCTGCTTCGCAACCCCAGGAATGTCTATCACTATGTCCTCCATACGGAAGTCTGTGCGAGACTCAAACGGCGGTATGTTTGTACGATCCTTCTGCGTGAAAGATTTCTCAAATGCTAAATTTAAAATTTCAGCTTTCCTTTTCCTGTCTTCCGTTGCCAGGCCAGACTGATCAATGAGTGACTGAATGGAAGCCTTCGACCCGCTTACCGATTTTACGTAAGACCAGAATTTCCTTGGGTTTTCAGCAAGATCTTTTGCTAAGGGATGACGGTGGTAGTGGTTGAATGCTTCGCGCATCGCTCTTTTTACAGCAGCACGAATCTCTACTAACTTTTGCCTGTCCTCATTCTCCCGATCTTTTTTGTACCGCGAGTGCAACAGCTTTAGCTTCCTGGGCATTCTCCGAATTGCGCTGTTAAACCACGGTGGGGCTTTTCCGTCCGTAACCCACTTTTTCGGCACATACTTGTCCAATGCGTGATTTCCAACGTGTTTAAAATTTGCCCATATTTCTTCCACGTCCATCGTACCGGAAGTAAATGAAGTCGATTCATTTACTAAGTAGGATGCTAAGAAATGCTTGTCTGCTCTTTCTAGTAAGAATACTCTCCTAGCCTTCTTGACCGACTTTTTAACTTTCATAACCATAGTCGTAATGACAGCATCGTGATCACTAATCCTGTCTCAACACTGACACCGTCGATGAAGTCTGGTCTGTTCGTGGCTACCAGATCTAAAATATTTCCATTACGCGTTGGCTGTCGATTTAGCTGCTCAAGACAGTTTTCGGATAATGTGTTCAAAAGTAATTCACGCGACGGCTTGTCTGTACCACCTGTAATGAATCCATAGACATCCCAGTCTATACTAGGTAGGTTGAAGTCGCCACCGACTAATATAGCATGATCCGGGTACTTCTGCGATACAGAATGTAGACTCCCTTTGAATGATTCTAGAACTGTCACGATGGAACCTGGTGGCCCGTAGTAACACCCCAAAATTAACTTTATTTCCCATAGCCCTGTTAAACGTGTCCAGTTAACTTCACAACCACACTCTACGTCGACCTCAGTAGACAATATTTTTGTCAGCTGCAATGAAGACACCACCTCCTACTGTGTCTAATCTGTCTTTCCGACACACGTTCGAACCCTCGCTAAATACACTCCTGGAAATTGAAATAAGAACACCGTGAATTCATTGTCCCAGGAAGGGGAAACTTTATTGACACATTCCTGGGGTCAGATACATCACATGATCACACTGACAGAACCACAGGCACATAGTCACAGGCAACAGAGCATGCACAATGTCGGCACTAGTACAGTGTATATCCACCTTTCGCAGCAATGCAGGCTGCTATTCTCCCATGGACACGATCGTAGAGATGCTGGATGTAGTCCTGTGGAACGGCTTGCCATGCCATTTCCACCTGGCGCCTCAGTTGGACCAGCGTTCGTGCTGGACGTGCAGACCGCGTGAGACGACGCTTCATCCAGTCCCAAACATGCTCAATGGGGGACAGATCCGGAGATCTTGCTGGCCAGGGTAGTTGACTTACACCTTCTAGAGCACGTTGGGTGGCACGGGATACATGCGGACGTGCATTGTCCTGTTGGAACAGCAAGTTCCCTTGCCGGTCTAGGAATGGTAGAACGATGGGTTCGATGACGGTTTGGATGTACCGTGCACTATTCAGTGTCCCCTCGACGATCACCAGTGGTGTACGGCCAGTGTAGGAGATCGCTCCCCACACCATGATGCCGGGTGTTGGCCCTGTGTGCCTCGGTCGTATGCAGTCCTGATTGTGGCGCTCACCTGCACGGCGCCAAACACGCATACGACCATCATTGGCACCAGGGCAGAAGCGACTCTCACCGCTGAAGACGACACGTCTCCATTCGTCCCTCCATTCACGCCTGTCGCGACACCACTGGAGGCGGGCTGCACGATGTTGGGGCGTGAGCGGAAGACGGCCTAACGGTGTGCGGGACCGTAGCCCAGCTTCATGGAGACGGTTGCGAATGTTCCTCGCCGATACCCCAGGAGCAACAGTGTCCCTAATTTGCTGGGAAGTGGCGGTGCGGTCCCCTACGGCACTGCGTAGGATCCTACGGTCTTGGCGTGCATCCGTGCGTCGCTGCGGTCCGGTCCCAGGTCGTCGGGCACGTGCACCTTCCGCCGACCACTGGCGACAACATCGATGTACTGTGGAGACCTCACGCCCCACGTGTTGAGCAATTCGGCGGTACGTCCACCCGGCCTCCCGCATGCCCACTATACGCCCTCGCTCAAAGTCCGTCAACTGCACATACGGTTCACGTCCACGCTGTCGCGGCATGCTACCAGTGTTAAAGACTGCGATGGAGCTCCGTATGCCACGGCAAACTGGCTGACACTGACGGCGGCGGTGCACAAATGCTGCGCAGCTAGCGCCATTCGACGGGCAACACCGCGGTTCCTGGTGTGTCC
Organism: Schistocerca cancellata; assembly: GCF_023864275.1. Taxonomy (NCBI): domain Eukaryota; kingdom Metazoa; phylum Arthropoda; class Insecta; order Orthoptera; family Acrididae; genus Schistocerca; species Schistocerca cancellata. The sequence goes on along the minus strand of NC_064631.1, from coordinate 170,859,949 downwards.
GCTGTGCCGTGCGTGTGATCATTGCTTGTACAGCCCTCTCGCAGTGTCCGGAGCAAGTATGGTGGGTCTGACACACCGGTGTCAATGTGTTCTTTTTTCAATTTCCAGGAGTGTATTTCAGAACTTCCTATCTCAGGGTTCAGCCAAGTCTCCGTCCCGAGAACAGCTTGCGCGCCACACGCTTCCTGGAGAGCAGTAAATTCGGTAACTTTATTCCGAACACTCTGACGCTTCGCCGCTGTTACCCGTGCCAAAGATGAACATAGTGTCTATTAGATGGGTGACCGTACTTTCCTGGCTGATCAGTGCATGTAGGCCGTGGTAATCATTCAGTGTAGGCGCTAGTAGTAGAATAGACGTTCTTAATAAAGTTGTGACTACACATCAGACTCTTCCTCATCTGAATGTCTTCTGCATTACGCTCCTCTATTGGCAGAAATTGAATAACACTATGTTCAACAGCATGAGGATGCAGAATAGATTGGAATCGACTGTATTAAAGAAAGTGTATGTATGCGCAGGTATGTGGCCTGTAATTCACAAAAATGTCATGATGATCCCTCCATTGGCAAAAGGTTCCGGACATGCCCCGTTCAGATCTCCGGGAGGGGACTGCAAGGGAGAGGCGTCCATGAAAAATATTGAATAACCAACAAAAGGATAGCATTCTACGAATAGGGGCATGGAATGTCAAAAGTTTGAGCGTAGTAAGGAAGCCGGAAAGCGTGTAAAGGGAAATGTTCAGTCTCAGTCTACATCTACATCTACATAGTTACTCTGCAATTCACACTTAAGTGCCTGACAAAGGTTTCATCGAACCATTTACATGCTACTTCTCTACCATTCCACTCTCGAATGGCGCGTGGGAAATAAAGGAGCATCTAAATGTTTCCGTTCGAGCTCTGGTTTCACTTATTTTATTATGATGATCATTTCTCCCTACGTAGGTGGGTGTCAACAAAATATTTTCGCATTCGAAAGAGAAAGTTGGTGATTGAAATTTCGTAAGTAGATCTATCCGCAAAGAAAACCGCCTTTGTTTCAGTGACTGCCACCCCAACTCGCGTATCATATCAGTGACACTCTCACCCCTATTGCGCGATAACACGAAACGAGCTGACCTTCTCTGCACTTTTTCGATGTCCTCCGTCAGTCCTGCCTGGTAAGGATCCCACACCGCGCAGCAATAATCCAGCACAGGACGGACAAGTGTAACGTAATCTTCGTTGATCTATTGCATCAAGAAAGTGTAATATAGGCTGTCTCTTTAGTGGGCTCGTCGCATCTAAGTGTTCTGGCCACAGAGCGCAGCCTTTGTTTCGCCTTCCCCACAATATTATCTATATAGTCTTTCCAATATAAGTTGCTCGTAATTGTAATTCCTGGGCATTTAGTCGAATTGGCAGCCCTTAGATCTGGGGGGGGGGGGGGTTACTGAAGTGAAATGGAACGAAGACAAGGATATCTGGTCAGATGAGTAGACGACAATATCAACAGCAGCAGAAAATGGTATAACAGGAGTAGAATTCGTTATGAACAGAATAGTAGGGCAGAGAGTGAGTTACATTGAACAGTCCAGTGATAGGGTTGTTCTCATCAGAATCGACAGGAAACCAACACCGACAATGATAGTTCAGCTATACACGCAGACGTCACAAGCAGAAGACGAAGAGACAGAGAAAGTATATGAGGATACTGAACGGGTAATTCAGTGCATAAAGGGAGATGAAAATCTGATTGTCATCGGAGGTTTGAATGCAGTTACAGTGGAAGGAGCAGAAGAGAGGGTTACCGGAGAATATGAGCTTTGTGATAGGAATGAGAGAGGAGAAAGACTAATTGAGTTCTGCGTAAATTTCAGATAGTAGTACAGAATAATCTGTTATCAAGAGGAGGAAAAGACCGGGAGATACGAGAAAATTCCATGTAGATCATATCATGGCCAGACGTTTCAGATATTGGTTTCTAGGGCGTACCCAGGAGCAGATGTAGACTCAGATCACAGTTTAGTAATGATGCAGAGTAGCCTGAAGTTTAATAGTCAGAATGGATCATTACGCAAAGAAATCGGCGGAAGTACTAAGAAATGAAGAGATACGTTCGGTATTATCGAGGCTGTAGATACTGTGATAACGATTAGCTCAGTATTCAGTCCAGTTGAAGGACAACGAACACCTGTCATACAAGTTGGAGAGAAAAGCATACGTACAAGGTAGCTAACTGCGAAGAAACCACGGTAACAGAAGAATTAGGAGGGCAATCCGGAAGATAACAGACGTTTTGGTCTTTCGTAGCGGTGGGCGGGGTTACAGCCATCCCCTGTGTGGTCTGTTTCTCTTTTACTTCGCTTTCTGAGACGAGTTAAAAACCGCCACTTGTAAGGTGCGTTCTACGATTAGGTTTTTGTTGGCAAAATACTGCCAACCAGTTGAAATTTATCTCGACCTTTGCGGATGTGTACGGACAAGGAGTAATGAGTCAAAGCCGAGGTAGGCAATGGTGCACTGATTTTAAAAATGGCCGAAAAAATGTTCACGATGAGGACCGCGGTGGTAGACCTATTCTTACGACTGCCGGACTGGTAATGAATATCGATGAGAAAATTCGTGAAAATCGTCGTTTCACAATTATGGAACTTTCACTACATGTTCCCCAAATTTCACGTAGATGGTGCATGAAATTGTGGCGGAGAAACCTGCACAAATTGTTTGCTAGATGTGTTCCCAAAATAACGGAACACCACAAAAAAGCAGAGACTTGGTGCAGCAGCGACCTTACTCAAAGATTACTAGAAAACTGGTAACAAAGTTATCGATCGTATCGTAACTGGGAACGAGACCTGGGTTAAACAAAATGGCATTCGATGGAATAGGGACACATAAATTCTCCCACGAAAGCAAGGAAGTGTCTGCAAACGCTACTGTGTTTTGGGATTGCTTCCTGGACTCGGGTAGGCGCACCGGCCCCGGATCGAATCCGCCTGGCTGATTAACGACGATGGCCGGTGTGCCAGCTAGCCTGGATGTAGCTTTTAGACGGTTTTCCACATCCTACTAGGTGAATACCGGGCTAGTCCCCATGTGCCGCCGCAGTTACACGACACGCAGACATTTGAAACACATTCACACTATTTCACGATTTACACTGGACGCAGACAGCTGGGGTACACTAATTCCGTCCTGGGGGGTACGGGGTGGCGGCAGGAAGGGCATCCGGCCACACCTTACACTTAACATGCCAAATCCGGTTAACTATGGCCGACCCTGCGTAACAGCGGGACAAAGCGCAAGCGATAGAACTGTGTTTTGGGATTCTAAGTGAGCTATTCTCGGTGATTTTCTTGAGCGTGGGAGGACAATTAACTCAGAGAGGTACTGTCAGACACTGACAATACAAGACAAGCATCGCGGACAACTTAGGGCAAAAGTTTTTGTTTTTTCACGACAACGCACCCCCACATATGACCAGTGTACCCGAGAGCTCCTACTGGGTTTTGAATAGGTGGTATTTGAGTCATCCACCAAACAACTTGGATTTGTCGCCGAGCGACTACGATATCTTCCCAGCAATGAAGAAACGGCTCGCTACACAGCGCTTTGATATCGACGCCGAACTGCATGCCGGTACAAACCAGTGGTTGCAGCCGCAGGCGGCAGATTTCTACATAGACGTTAATGAAAATCTAGTGGCACTGTATGATAAGTGCCTCACTCTGAATGGCGATTACGTAGAAATGTAAGAGTGTAGCTCTAAAAAGTTTATAATGAAATTTGGTTTTCCCACATTGTTAATTTTTTGTTTCCAAACGTTTGTTAATTTCTATGCAGCCCACGTGTTTCAGTTTATCGACGAAAAAAGAAAGTAAAACAATATTGAGCGAATTTCAAGAATACAAAAATAAAGTCACTAAGAGTAAAATAAATGGGAAGTGCAGGGAAGCCATTTTCGAGACTTTTAGTTCTCACGGTACTGTGTACTGCGGCAATTTAGGTAGCAATTAATATATGAAGAAATATAAACCCCTTTAATGAAGTGTGGTCTGGGAAGGGAGCGTGCCATGAGCACCACGAACTCTCCCCCATGCAACCCACCGGATCGTACCTATTCTCGCACTCTTTAGTGATCCAGACTCAAAATTCAGACATGATGTTAGACGCAAATAACTGGATATGAACCATCTGACATTTCGGAGATAGTAATGTTATCACGTGAGTTTGTCACACTGGAAAGCGATAACATACTTGATATCACATCCAAAACACTTACTGAACACCTCCTGATATCAGCAATTCGTGGCCACTCGGGGGCAGATGGCACTGATTGCACGTCAATCACTGCAGAACGATTTTTAGTGATTGACGGCAAGGTTATAATTTTTCTCATATTTTGTTCTCTATACATGTTGAACATATCAAACTGAGAAGTACGTAGGCCGGCCGTTGTTGCCGAGCGGTTCTAGGCGCTTCAGTGTGGAACCGCGCGACCGCTACGGTCTCAGGTTCGAATCCTGCCTCGGGCATGGATGTGTGTGATGTCTTTAGGTTAGTTAGGTTTAAGTAGTTCTAAGTTCTAGGGGACTGATGACCATAGCCGTCACGCGGTTCCAGACTGAAGCGCCTAGAGCCGCTCGGCCACACCTGCCGGCCGATGTAAGGTTGGCATATGACGATAGAAGTAGGTTGTTCAACTTTCCGAAATAGTAATGACACAGATATCTTTAAAGTTATTATTTAGACTAATCAGTTTTCTTCCAGTTTCCGTATAATTTAGTTCGCTCCAGTTCTGCGCTATCCTCTTCACTTCAGGGCAGCACTTGCGTTCAACATCCTCTATCATTTGTTAGATATACAGTTCGCCTACAGTTTCGCTCCTCGACTGTCCATTGTAGCAGAGCGAAAGTTTTCCATCATGTCATTCTGTCCGTTCTAGGTAATTTTACACGTATTCCATTCGTCGACAGTTTTGCGGAGAATTGCCTTTTACGCCCTCGTTGCTTCGTCCGTTATACGTCATTTTGCCTCCAGCATAGCAGAATTCTTTCATTTAATTTGCTACGTGAGCCATAAGTTTGACGTCATTTTAGTGACTAATCGAAAACTATGCTACACCTCAAGACCTTCGCGTCTTTTGACTTAACTCTCAATCCATATTCTGTGCTCAGTAGTTTATTCATCATCAAATATTTCAAAATATAATTTAAACATATATTTTTAAATGACGTGTGACCTCCATTGCTCAAACTTGAAACAAATCGAAATACAGGGTGTTCCAAAATGAATATACGGGTTTTTATCGCTCTGTAGCATCAACTTACAACTAGAAATTGTAGATCAGATGAAAGAGCAACTCAGACAGTTTTGTTTGTATATCTTTGCGCAAATGGAAGAGTATGGAATAACCAAGAGTAACTGAACAACGCGTTGAACGAGTGAAAGCCTTTCACTCGGAGACCCAAGAAACCCCTTCGGAAGGCTAGTCGTGAATTAGTAATTCCAGTGAGTCTGTGTGAAAACTTTTAACGAGGCGCTTAAACTACGTCCTTATCATTTTCAGTTTCTACAACTTTTAAAGCCTAGAGACTATGGTTTTAAGTGCCAGCTTTGCAAACGAAATGTTGCTGCATGACGATGCAGATCTTCTGGATGGTGTCGTCTTCAGTGATGAATCGACATTTCACCTACGTGGAGTTGGGGAAACATACACAATGTGCGCAGCTGGAGTCACCAGGATTTATAGTTGTAAGTTGAATATAATAAGTGCTACAAAGCGATAAAACACGTATATTCATTTTGAAACACCCTGTACACAACGTAAGAGAATCACAAATGTTATTTAACAATAAAATAAACTTTATGGCACAAACTATTTGACATTCGACAAATTTCACCAGTAAAATATTAATAGAAACAACCGATACTCGAGACTGAACTGTACCTCGTGACTTGTGTCATAAAAGAAGTGACTCAACCAAATTACTTTGAAGAACAAGCGACCCTGAACGTATGTAGTTGCCGTGGGAGTATCCCAACAACATTCGATGATCGCATCGCTGACACATCAAAGTCTGCAACACCAAATCAGTGCGTGCCTCTCGCACCAGCATTATCGCGACCGGTGTGCGCACGACCGCCAGCTGGTTGCTGTCCAGTGAAACTCACGCCTAGGACTTGTCAGTGGTGGCGATGACAACAACGCCCTCAATATCGCCAAGTGGCTTCTCTCGGCAGCACAGTCGGAAAATTTAAAAATTCCTCTGTTGTACCATGACCTTTCATCCAAACAAAACACCTTCTGATGGACCAACTTTTCTCCTGATACAGGTACACAAGGTCGATGGCGTATCACTAGTATAACAAGATTTACCAAAGTCCTTATTGGTCAGCTCTGATACATGAAATGTTTTATAAACAATTACACCTCTTCCATTAAGACTCTAAAGTCCAGGCAAAGAAGCAGGTATACATCTCATAACAGCCACTGTAATCCATTCATTACAACTACAAAATGTTGCTGTACTATGAGCACTAGAAGACGTCCTCCATGAAACAAAATCACAACGACCTGTAAGGAGATTGGTTTGGACAATTCCTGTGACAGCTTTATTCTTTATTCGCAAAGAGCCAGATGTCAGATCAAAATCCCTGATAAGCTTGTACAGTTAGAGCGCTCGCATTGACGACAATGTCGCTACGTCAGAGTCGGCCAATAAATATTTTGGTTAATCATATTATACTAGTGATATGACACTGTCCTTGGCTACACGTAGCAGAAGAAAAGTGGGTGCAGTGGAAGGTATTTCTATTCGGATAAAAGGTCGTGGTACAACAGAGGAATTTAAATTAATTGCCGATATTGATTGTGCCGATCATAGGTCCTGCATTTCTTGTGCACTTTCCCTGGAGATGACAATGCCATCAACGGATCTCATCACTGATATCCTTCAACCGTGGACCTGAATCACCCTTCTGAAACTTCGTTTCACTTTCTTCATTGACTCTTAAATCTACAGCTTGAGCAGTACGGGAGAAGGAATACATTCCAAGCTTTATGCATTTTATAAACCGAGCATTTCTCTCTTCGTTCTCCATTTGTAATGTTCCCTCCAAATTTCTATACTTATTGCATATTTTATGTCTTTCTATGTAGAGTATATATGGACCATTTTACTTTGTCGAACGCATTTTAGGTCTACAAGTCCTATGAAAGTGCCGTGATTTGTTTGAAGTCTGGCTTGCATTATCAAGCGCAATACCAGAATTGTCCCGCCCGTGTCTGTAACATTTCTAAAACCCAACTGATCATCATATAACAAATCCACAGTTTTGTGTTCCATTCATCAGTATATTATTCTTGTTCGCAATTTGGATGCTGGAGCTGTCAAACGTCGTGATAAGGTTTCTGTATTTACCAACCCTTGTTACCTTCGAGATAGTGTGACTCTTATTTTTTCAAAGTCCAGTGATGTATCCCTAGTCTCATAAGCTCAATAATCGTTTGGTTGTCGCTTTCCCCAATGACTATGTCAATCCTGTGGGAGTGTTATTTATTTCTTCTGTCTTGCTTGATCGCTAGTCTTCTGAACCTCTGTCAAATTCTGATGTTACTACATTGATTCCCTTCCTTGATAATTATTGTATTTTGTAGTATTGTATTTTCTTGTTTTGTAGATCAAGTGAGAAGTTTCAGTTGTTACCCACAGCTTCTACGCAGTTAACCTTTTTTCTTGCAATATTTAGCTGTCCAATTTCTGTTATTGCTCATTTTAGGGATGTATATTTCGTCTCATCTGAGGTATCTCTTGTGTTATTAGTTACCGAGAACGTCAGTATCTTAGTATCGCACTCCACTGAATATTCATTCTTCCTCACGATTATCGTTAACTTTACCAGGTGTCAGTCATTACGAAACTGTGATTCAGGAGAACAAACGGACGACAGAAGCAGTGTAACTTTTACTCTAACAATTCACAAATTTCTGTTTACTTTCGTTCTGTTGCATTGGTCTTTCCATCCAGTAAATATTTCGTGTGCTAGCCGTTCTGGATTGTATTATAGTAGGACAGTAATAGTACTTAATGTGAAGTTGACTGTGGGAATCTACTTTCGATTGACTGATATAGCAATGAGAAGAAATAGTGCACAACTGATTTAGAAAAGTTAAATCCGAGTTGGTAGCCCTATTTTATAGACCCTGTTATTGTTGTACGCTCTTTGTGCGGTGTGACTCGTGCATCTGTTTCGCCACACAGCACAGATTTTAAGCTAAAATATTAAAATAAAATATTAGATTTATTTATAGAAGACCATGTAATTTCGTAACGTGAATGAAAATGACTGCACTATCTTCAGAGAAATGGCACTATTAACAGTTACTGCCATTACAACCCGCAATGGCACTGTCGATATTTCAGATCAATAATGACCAAATATATTAAGAAGCACTTAGTCGGATCGCGAAGTTGAAAGTGAAACTTCACCAACGTGAGAACGTTTTGTGTTTTGTATAGGAAGGACAAATGTGCGAGGTAAATGGGTTTACCAGTTCCCAAGAGTCCAGTTAAACAGAAAATGAAGGATCACAATATTCTTATATATCGCCAGAAACCCATCGTTTCTCGTCATGTTATTTCCTTCCACACAGCTAACTAATGTTGCTACAGACGAAACACTCTGCTCAGGATGTACGGTATATCTTTCGTTATCCCCCAATAAAAATATACGTATGAGAAACACTTTTTCCAGTTCTCAGAACTTGCTGCTTATATTATCTGCCTGCAATACGCAGAAATGTGGGGTGGAATATTCCAGTCATACTTCGTCATCAGAAAGTGGGAACTGAACGATGTGCCATAACTGAAGCAAGAAATGTATTGGGAAAGTATTTAAAAATTACTTTTGTTATCATAATAGGCACTAGCTCATCTGAGAGAAATTTGAATACTGACAGGTAAATATGGATTCTGTGACAATGCTGTTATGAAAATACAGAAAGAAATTACTCTGTTGATATCCCTGTGATAAACTGTTAATGAATTTTACTTAGTGAACAGAAATATTCTGTCTGCTGTAATTTACCGTCATCAGTATGTGCTGCTTATTATGTGTCTGATTTCCTTGAGCAGAATGTTTGCTGTTATATCAGTGCCCATTCATCGACTGCCGCTCATACACTGCTGCATCGGCCACACTTGTTTCTCTTCCGGAGGTCTTGGAGGCGAAAGTGACATCAGCAGATAAGCAGCAAGAGCTCGGCCGCCACACTTAGCTTGCCATATTAAAGTAAAACAAAGCGTTCTCTTTCATGGTTATTCTATTTCGGCTACTCTTGAGTGAAAGTGTGTTTTACTTGTGTATACGATGGTGTGCTTTCGAACGAGACTCGACTCATTTACACTGAGAAAGAGGGGAGGTGAGAACTAAGACATCATGCAGTTGCACTGAAAATCGTGCATAATATATTCCGTACTCCCACTCTGGAATGTTAGGTAACGTGATTCCTTACTTTACGACTTTGCAAGATATATTGGAACAGTGGGGTTGCGTAGGCAGTGTTATCGAATGAGTACCCTGAGAGACAATCGCGATCCCCATCCATGAGGGACAGATCCTGTTCTGTTTACGTGTTGTATTTGATTCATGATCAGGTATAGCAAGCCAGTATTTTATTCATCAAAATGTTTTGCCTCTTAAACGTGTTTCAACTCTCCGTTATGGAGTAGGTCTTTGTATGATTGTGCTGAAAGCAACATCCGATTCTGTAAAATATTTATATTCATAGGGTACAGTAATAATTGTTAATTTAACAGAAAAAGGCAAATCTTGATTTACGTTTTGTTCCTTTCGTCGATTTAATTATAGTATGTCAGTTTAAGATGGTAGAATTGAAAAACTATGAGCCTTTGCACTATTATCTGGCGTAAGAATAACTAGGGAAAAGATTTTATGCGTTCAGCTCACCTATTAGTTCGATGATAATCATTGTTTATGTAGCACGAAGCCGGCCGGAGTGGCCGTGCGGTTCTAGGCGCTACAGTCTGGAGCTGTGTGACCGCTACGGTCGCAGGTTCGAATCCTGCCTCGGGCATGGATGTGTGTGATGTCCTTAGGTTAGTTAGGTTTAAGTAGTTCTAAGATCTAGGGGACTGATGACCACAGCAGTTAAGTCCCATGGTGCTCAGAGCCATTTTTGTAGCACGAATTGTGAGGCTCAGCAAAGCATTCCTTTACCTTATTAACTATTTTACGGAAGGTGAGTTTTCCTCAATAGCTGCATGGCAGCAGCTGTTTCTTTGTCTCGATGTTACGTTCCGTGACCACGTTACATTACTAGGTCACAGTAGTCAATAGTGGATCGTTTCAGATGCCAAGAGTACTTCCGCTGAGTTACACATGCATGTCTATAGCGAATATTCTTGAGGGTAGTCAGATGGAGTAATAATACACTGCTGGAAAAAAATTAGTCCAGCTGGAAGGACGACGTTGATTTTGATCCGATGACTGCATGTGCCACTTTGCGGACAGTAGATTTACTGATAACTATTTGAACGACGCTTGCCAGCAGAGAGCGAAATTGCGTAGTTTTCAGAGTTCCATCTCTATTTACCCTTTAATAAGGAATGTTCAAAGCCAGAGGGCTCAGTGTGGTGCAAACGTGCGAAGCAAGCAGATAACCATGCCACGGAGACGCACTCGTGCTTCCTACAGCCAACTGGGCGAGTTTGAAAGCGGTCAAATTGTGGCCTTCCGAGTGGTGGGATCGTCCTTTAGGACAAATAAACTCCTGGAAATGGAAAAAAGAACACATTGACACCGGTGTGTCAGACCCACCATACTTGCTCCGGACACTGCGAGAGGGCTGTACAAGCAATGATCACACGCACGGCACAGCGGACACACCAGGAACCGCGGTGTTGGCCGTCGAATGGCGCTAGCTGCGCAGCATTTGTGCACCGCCGCCGTCAGTGTCAGCCAGTTTGCCGTGGCATACGGAGCTCCATCGCAGTCTTTAACACTGGTAGCATGCCGCGACAGCGTGGACGTGAACCGTATGTGCAGTTGACGGACTTTGAGCGAGGGCGTATAGTGGGCATGCGGGAGGCCGGGTGGACGTACCGCCGAATTGTTCAACACGTGGGGCGTGAGGTCTCCACAGTACATCGATGTTGTCGCCAGTGGTCGGCGGAAGGTGCACGTGCCCGTCGACCTGGGACCGGACCGCAGCGACGCACGGATGCACGCCAAGACCGTAGGATCCTACGCAGTGCCGTAGGGGACCGCACCGCCACTTCCCAGCAAATTAGGGACACTGTTGCTCCTGGGGTATCGGCGAGGTCCATTCGCAACCGTCTCCATGAAGCTGGGCTACGGTCCCGCACACCGTTAGGCCGTCTTCCGCTCACGCCCCAACATCGTGCAGCCCGCCTCCAGTGGTGTCGCGACAGGCGTGAATGGAGGGACGAATGGAGACGTGTCGTTTTCAGCGATGAGAGTCGCTTCTGCATTGGTGCCAATGATGGTCGTATGCGTGTTTGGCGCCGTGCAGGTGAGCGCCACAATCAGGACTGCATACGACCGAGGCACCAGGGCCAACACCCGGCATCATGGTGTGGGGAGCGATCTCCTACACTGGCCGTACACCACTGGTGATCGTCAAGGGGACACTGAATAGTGCACGGTACATCCAAACCCTCATCGAACCCATCGTTCTACCATTCCTAGACCGGCAAGGGAACTTGCTGTTCCAACAGGACAATGCACGTCCACATGTATCCCGTGCCACCCAACGTGCTCTAGAAGGTGTAAGTCAACTACCCTGGCCAGCAAGATCTCCGGATCTGTCCCCCATTGAGCATGTTTGGGACTGGATGAAGCGTCGTCTCATGCGGTCTGCACGTCCAGCACGAACGCTGGTCCAACTGAGGCGCCAGGTGGAAATGGCATGGCAAGGCGTTCCACAGGACTACATCCAGCATCTCTACGATCGTCTCCATGGGAGAATAGCAGCCTGCATTGCTGCGAAAGGTGGATATACACTGTACTAGTGCCGACATTGTGCATGCTCTGTTGCCTGTGTCTACGTGCCTGTGGTTCTGTCAGTGTGATCATGTGATGTATCTGACCCCAGGAATGTGTCAATAAAGTTTCCCCTTCCTGGGACAATGAATTCACGGTGTTCTAATTTCAATTTCCAGGAGTGTACCACACAAGTTGGACGTGCTGCGCCATTTGTGCAAAGACGCTGGTATCAGTGGTCACGTGAACATTCTCACACACGTGTACGAGGTTCTGGACGTCCATGCAGATCAGACGCCCGCTAGGATCGTCGTATTAGGGCAGCAGTGGCAGGCGTCTCGTTCAGTTACCACAGTACAGATAAGCAGGTTTGTGAGCCCAGACGTGACAACTCTCCATCTGTTGCGAACCAGTTATTAGCAGTGGAACTACGCTCACGCAAGCCTCTAGCCCATCTTCCACTCACACCACAGCATCGGTAAGATGGAATGACGCACCGTTGTCTTCAGCGATGGAAACAGATTCTCTTTTGCATGCAAGTGATGGTCATCGGCGCGTACAAGGTAGACCTGTTGAGCGCTGCCTCCTAGAGTACATTCGTCCAATACACATGGATCACAACCCAAGCCTTATAGTCTCGGGTGCAGTAAGCTACAACTCTCGTCCACCTTTGTTGATGCTAACAAGCGCTCGTTGTGTACAGAATGTTGTTAGACCCGTTCTTTTGCCGTTCGTGCAGTAGGAAGGTGAAGTGTTGTTCCAACACCTTAATACTAGACCACAGACTGCCCGTTAAACTCAACATGCTCTGGAAGACGTGCGGCAACTTTCCTGGCCTGCACGATCTCCAGAATTGTCTCCAATCGAGCACGTGTGGGATATGGTGGGACGAGAAGTGACTCGAGCGATTCGTCAGCCAACAACTCATACAGAACTACACGAACAGGTCGAGCAGACGTGGCATAACGTACCCCAGTGCAGTATTCGCCATCTGTACGAAAGACTGGATGCTAGAGTCAGCGCCTGCACTGCCGCCCCTGAAGACAACACCACTTACTAGTATGGGTGTTTCAGCATGGTATCTCAGAACCGCCTTTGCTACTGATCTGTAAATGTAAACATTTCATGTACTCCATATGTACTCTTCCAATAATAAATCTTGAATGAACTGGAAACCTCTGAGAGTATGCACTACATTTTCTCGAGCAGTGTATTTTTTCCTTTACAAAGTGAGCATCCTTTATCAGGGCAGGGTCAAGTGCAACTTTCATGTCCACTGCCACCAACGAAGTCACATCCGATTTTATGCACAAGTTACAATGAATCTCGTGTTGAGCCAGGACGGGATAAGGTATGTACCTGGAAAAACTTCAATGCGAAGTAACTATAACAGTTTCTACAACGGCCGGCCGAAGTGGCCGAGCTGTTCTAGACGCTACAGTCGAATCCTGCCTCGGGCATGCATGTGTGTGATGTGCTTAGGATAGTTAGGTTTAAGTAGTTCTAAGTTCTAGGAGACTGGTGACCTCAGAAGTTAAGTTCCATAGTGCTCAGAGCCATTTTTAGTTTCCACAACGAATCTTTGTCTCGAAACCTGGCAGAAAATCGAAAGAAATTCTGGTCGTATGTGAAGTATGAAAACAATCAATGCCTTCTCTGCGCGATACATTGGAGATATTATCAAAGCAGTGCTGCCAAAGTACAGTTACTAAACACACCCTTCCGAAACGCCTTCACAAAAGAAGACGAAGTAAATATTCCAGAATTCGAATCAAGAACGGCTGCCAACATGAGTAACGTAGAAGTAAATATCCTCGGAGTATTGATGCAACTTAAATCACTTAATAAAAGCAAGTCTTCTGGTCCAGACTGTATTCCTTTCGGAGTATGCTTATGCATTAGCTCCATACTTAGCAATCATATACAACCGTTCGCTCGACGAAAGATCCGTACCCAAAGACTGGAAAGATGCACAGGTCACACAAATATTCAAGAAAGGTAGTAGGAGTAATCCACTAAATTACTGGCCCATATCGTTAATGTCCATATGTAACAGGATTTAGGAACATTTGTGTTGTGTTCGAACATTATGAATTACCTCAAAGAAAACGGTCTATTGACATACAGTCAACATGGATTTAGAAAATATCGTTCCTGTGAGACACAACTAGATCTGTATTCACATGAAGTGTTGAGTGCTATTGACAAGTGATTTCAGCTCGATTCCGTATTTCTGGATTTCCAGAAGGCTTTTGACACTGTACCACACAAGCGGCTCGTAGTAAAATTGCATGCTTACGGAATATCGTCTCAGTTATGTGACTGGATTTGTGATTTCCTGTCAGAGAGGACACAGTTCGTAGTAACTGGCGGAAATTCATCGAGTACAAGAGAAGTGATTTCTGGCGTTCCCCAAGGTAGCGTTATAGGCCCTTTGCTGTTCCTTATCTGTATAAACGATTTTTGAGACAATCTGAGCAGCCGTCTTCGGTTGTTTGCAGATGACTCTGTCGTTTATCGACTAATAAAGTCAGTAGAATAGCAAAACAAAATGCAAAACGATTTAGAAAAGATATCTGAATGGTGCGAAAAGTGGCAGTTGACCCTAAATAACGAAAAGAGTGAGGTCAACCACATGAGTGCTAAAAGGATCGCGTTAAACTTCGGTTACACGATAAATCAGTCGAATCTAAAAGCTTTAAATTCAACTAAATACCTAGGTATTACAATTACTAACAACTTAAATTGGAAGGCACACATAGAAAATGTTGTGGCGAAGGCTAACCGAAGACTGCGTTTTATTGGCAGGACACTTAGAAAATGTAACAGACCTACTAAGGAGACTGCCTACACTATGCTTGCCCGTCCTCTTGTAGTGATGATGATGTTTGGTTTGTGGGGCGCTCAACTACGTGGTTATCAGCGCCCGTACAATTACCCAATCTTTGCTCAGTCCAATTTCGCCACTTTCCTGGATGATGATGAAATGATGAGGACAACACAAACACCCAGTCATCTCGAGGCAGGTGAAAATCCCTGACCCCGCCGGGAATCGAACCCGGGACCCCGTGCTCGGGAAGCGAGAACGCTACCGCGAGACCACGAGCGGCGGACCCCGTCCTCTTGTAGAATACTGCTGCGAGGTGTGGGATCCTTACCAGATAGGACTGACGGAGTACATCGAAAAAGTTCAAAGAAAGGCAGCACGTTTTGTATTATCGCGAAATATGGGAGAGAGTGTTACAGAAATGATACAGAATTTGGGCTGAAAATCATTAAAAGAAAGGCGTTGAGACGGAATCTTCTCACGACATTCCAATTACCAACTTCCTTCTACGAATGCGAAAATATTTTGTTGACACCCACCTACATATGGAGGAACGATCATCACGATAAAATAAGGGAAATCAGAGCTCGTGCGGAAACATATAGGTGTTCATTCTTTCCGTGCGCTATACGAGATTGGAATAATAGATATGGTTCGATGAACCCTCTGCCAGGCACTTGAATATGATTTGCAGAGTATCCGTGTGGATGTAGATGTAGAACTTGCACTTTCTTTTCTTCCTTTGTCCGTTTTCTTATCTTCTCAACTACTTACTCACGCGGTAGCCCTTGTTCTCTATATAAGCTGTATATTGTTCTGAAAGTCCGCTAGCTACCATTTTTATTGTCATGTCTGCTCACGGAGAAACACAGCTGACGAGACGCCGATCCGTATCAGATATTGTCAGGATGTGCGGAATTTCACAACTGCACTTGTGCTTAACGGCCGTCCTTGATGTGCTGGAAAAGTCTCGAAGAACCAAGATAACTCTCGAAAGCAGTTATGACATCGGTAGATATGATATTGAACTTGTCAAGTTCACATTAGCTCCAATCGCTTGCTGGCGTCTGTGACTGATAAGCCCTTCCGCAGATAAACCACTAAATCGATACTAAATCAAATTTGCTGGCCATTAAAACTGCAACACCACGGAGACAGCATTTAACAAACATCATACTGAGGTGTACTACGCGCTTAGGTATGCTAAATATTTAACATTACGTAGAAGTGATGTCATTTACATTGTTTTTATGAGGAAAGACTATGCAGCCGACTTTCAGTTAAAAAACGGCATCTGAATATTGTTTGTTTGTGAGAAGATCGTGTTTCACCCTGTCTAAAAAGAATAAACGATTACCAACATGTGTCGGAATTCGGCAGTGGAAGGGTCATGGCCTGTCTAAGCTGTAGTATATCATTCCGCGACTTTGCTGCTCGCGATTTGTTTGGTTCCCACGATTGTCTTTTGAATATGGAACTAACGGGTTCAGGAAGTCTATACTCTGCTGCTGACCCAGTGCACCAGCCTCGGTCAAAAAGCCAGATAACCAAGGTCCCGCGATCACGGCACAAGTAAACTGCGATTAAAATTTTTCTGCTGTGCACCATTGTTAATGGCCGGTCAGATAATAGTATTCAGACAACCGTGCGGTTAACTCCGTGTATTGCAAAAATGGTTCAAATGCCTATAAGCACTATGAGACTTAATATCTGATGTCATCAGTCCCCTAGACTTAGAACTACTTAAACATGACTAACCTCAGGACATCACACACACCCATGCCGGAGGCAGGATTCGAACCTGCAACCGCAGCAGCCGCGTGGTTCCGGACTGAAGGGCCTAGAACCGCTCGATCACAGCGGCCGGCTGTATTGCAATGGAATGCGTCCCGAGAAGCAAAGACGTTAAGAGAGATATGAATTTGCAATCGGCCGCTCATAAACGTAAGTTTTGTAGACAGTCGGTGATGAGTGTAAATGAAATGAAATGAAATGTCGTGTGACGAGGACCTCCCGTTGGGTAGACCGGTCGCCTGGTGCAAGTCTTTCAATTTGACGCCACTTCGGCGACTTGCGCGTCGATGGGGATGAAATGATGATGATCAGGACAACACAACACCCAGTCCCTGAGCGGAGAAAATCTCCGACCCAGCCGGGAATGGATTGACAGTCTGTCGCGCTGACCACTCAGCTACCGGGGCGGACCATGAGGGTAAATGCTCATAGAACATGCACCTTCGTTTAAAAATCCGAAGCCTTCTGCAGTCGAAAACACGCCGCCCAGGCAGTCAGCAAGGACACTACTACAGAGAAACACTGCTTGTCGAAACAAAAATACCCTATTTCAGCATCTTAAAATTGGTAAGAACACTCAGGAGATGTTGTCCAGAAATATCGAGAGTTGCGTCGAATTACTTGGGGAGACGTATATTTGAGATTTGAACTTCACGTACCACAAATTTAAAAAACTACGAAAGACCGACTTCCTTTCTGCCCCTTCGTTAGAGAAAAACAGGCTATGTGGTAACAGGTGGAGGCACAATTTAATTCTACTTCTGGTAAGTTTGATCATAAATTAATAAAAGTTTTCGGTTCATATTACTTAAAGGTCATCCTATGAGGAGGCTTGAGTCTGTCTCAGTACATGGAAACGCGCCGCAACCTTAATACTGTACGCTTATAAAACCGTGGTCGTCTCGCGAAAACTGGGCGTGAGCCACGGTCAGATTTAACTGTGGTCAACTCCCTCCTTTTCTTTCATTGAGATCGACGATCCAGAATTTTGTGTTGAACAAGCTTAAATGTCGAGTTTACTATAGTTAACTTTTAATCGAAGTTGGCGCACTTGGCGTGTCTGTACGTCACACAATATCGCAACGACCCCACTTGATTAGCGACAGATAGGAGAAATATACTGTTCAGTCCGCTGTGTTGAATTGTGCAGCCAATTGAGGTATCGGGTGGTTATAATTAAAGTGCAGCTACTCAAGGAGATCCAGAGAGGCTGTAATTATCGTATGGCCGCGAAACTTCCCAGATATGCTAACGCGTTAATGGAGAATCGATTTACGCTGGAAAAAATAGCTCCAAATGTGACCACCAGCTGCAAATGTTGAGCTGTTCACTGTTTGTATGACGTTATGGCACCTACGCTGTCATTTGACAAGCCATAACGTGAGTAAACAGTGTAGCTATCGGGAAGAGAGACCTTATGCTGTTGAAGAAACTGTTTTATGTGAACGGCAGCAATTACTGTGCTGCTCTGAGGGAGTATCGCTGACTGAAAGGTTTGAGGAGAGGCCCGATGTCATTAAATGGCTTAAAGAAGATAGTAATAAAATTCAAAAACGCAGCTGAGACTGGCGTGGCACCCAGAATGGAAAGACGTCGTGTTCTGGTGGAAGCTATTGACGAGCCTGCTGTTGCTGTGAGTGACCATGCAAAACGTGCCCCGGATAGTGTTAGAGCTCATGTAACGTCACGAGAGATGTCCATCCCATGATCAACAGTGCAGAAAGTTTTTCTGTCTGTTTTACACTGGCACCCTTACAAGATCCAGAAGGAGCAGCTACTGAATCCTCATGATCTGTAGCCATGTTCTGAACTTGCTCTTCAGTTTCTGGCACGGATAGTGGTTGACGACATATGGCCGGGCAATATGCTATGAGGTGACAAGACGCGGTGAATACCCGGAACTGTCGAATTTTGGGTACTGTGCAGCCGCGTGTTGTGAATAAAGAGGCACTGCAATTGCCCTACTTGACTGTGTGGTATGGATTCACAAGCCCGCTTTATTTCGGTCCGTTCTTCTTTGAAGACAATACACCAAGAGTGCCTGTCGGGTGTACCGTGAGGTCCTCGTAGAGCATGTGAGTCTTGCTTTGGAAGAGTGTTTTCATGCAAACATCTTGTAGCAGTGTTCCCCGGTCGTATTATGTCCAAGAGTTTTCCAAATGAATGGCCTGCAAGACCACCTGATCTGAATTCATGTGACTTTTGGATGTGGGGATATCTAAATGAATGCGTTTAACAGGGACACGTTCGGTTTCCGCCTGGTCCTAAGGCCAGTATAGAGGAACAAGTAACTCAGATTCCACTGGAACCGCTTCGAGAAACTGTTGATGACGCGGGGTGCATCTTCTTGTCGGTGTCCTCGGTGCATATATTTAACAAATTGTGTAAGCGCCTGTTAACAATAATATCAGTGTATTATGGATAAATGGCAGCATCTGTCGTAAATACTGGAATACTTTACTCATACAATAATTTTTATATTTACAGAAGAGCCTATCTTGTAACCTTAGTAGCTACCCGACGGCCTAGAAGGTCCGAATAATTTGCACTGAAAATTATTACACAGGACCGACATCGAACTGTAAAATAGACGATTTCAATATTTACGACCGATGCCGCCATTTGTCCAAAATATATGGACAATAACACTGTCGTGGTGCACACGGCTCCCAATGGAATTGGACATCAATAAAAAAATCAACTGAGCCGTGCTCCAGCTCGTGTTGGTTTTTCTTACAGGTTTCAGTCCTCTGTTGGAGGCCAGACCGTATCGTTTAGTTGACATGGTTGCGGTTGTTTGTCTTCTTCTTGTGTTGACTGGCGCCACTTGGTTCGCAAGCGTTGCCTGTCCGCTAGTGGCAGCAGCGGTGTTATCGATATGTAGTAACTGTGGCCCTATCTTTGGGCTGACGTCGTTGTTCTTCCATGTCGTGTGAGTGAGCAGTTCGTTTGGGGACTCAGGAGGAGCCAGGTCCGCGCAGAGCGAGAACGCGCCGGCACCGCTGTCGGCGCGCATGGAAAGCCGGACCGAGGGACTGTGGTCACAAGGGTGCACGACCTCGTCGAAACCGGATCCTGCAGTTTTGAGTGCATTTCAATTCGACTAGGCAAACCTCCACCATTGTCAAATCTTGCGATTCTCCAGTGACTTGGGTTCGTGTTGCTGCCCATAGTGTCGCCGAGGAGAAGAGCAGTGAGTGGAGTACTTGGGGAAGGCGGATCTGATTAGCCTTCCTGAGCTTCTATTTACTATTTTCGGCTTCTTACATTGTTAAGTTCAACCAGTGGTATTTTTCTCTCTTGTGGCCGCTAACGCCCCAGTTACCTGCCCTGGGTGTTATTGTATGTAACGGCAGTGTACGTTTCCTTGCCTTGCCGCCCCTGTCCGGTGAGGCGTGTAAGTTTGATAGCTTTCTTGATTGTAGGTTGGTTGACGATTCTTCTACCTTGGTGGTAGTGATTCCTTTCTTGTTCCGGGCGGAGTCCAGACCGCCGGTTCCGGCTTTGGCGTATTTTAAGGAAACGAGTAAACAAATCGTTGGGAAGGAAGAATGCGACTTGGGAAACACCTTGAATACCAACGATTGGGACGCAGGAAATTGGGATAACAAGCTTCATAGGTGGTAGTAGGAGTGAACACATTCTGAATGAAGGATAAAAAAAAAATAGACACCTGAATCCTTTATATGTACACAGAAAAATTAAAGGAAGCAATGCAAGAAATCTGGTGTTTGTATTTGTGGACAACATGTTCATATTGTATGTGGAAACTGCAAATATGAAAATAATTAAGTGCACTGAAATAAAATTAATGGATGAGGAGAACGAAATCAACGAAGAAGTAACAACTGAGTACGTGTTCCGGATGGATACTCGAACCACTGTGCTCTCTGAGTCTTCAGGACTATTAGGTTAAGGCAATACGCTGTACATTCGATTCGGCAGAAATTTTGTATTGTCACTACATGTTCAAAGTGGGAAACAGTTACACTTAGACGGAAAGTAACCTCGTACACTTTCATTATTTTGTACGCAATAAATAACTTTTGTCGAATTTGACAACATATTTTATTGTTTCTATTCTTCGAGTTCGTTGTATCGCACTAAAAGTCATCAGATTAGGACGAGCACTTTTCATATGTAGTAGGATTTCACTGCGCTCAATTCGAGTCATTTGTTTAGATCACAGGCGTTCAGCCACGTGTCGCCTCTTTCTGCTAGCACAAGATAATGTTTTCATAACCGATAAAGTACAGGAATCTCTTAGCTTGAGCTAAGGACTTTGACCAGCTTAGGCCAATGATAATGCAATGCGGCAGAATTCATTCTGTCATTTGGGGAGAGCATTATGGTACAGCAAGTAATACTGCAGTCATTTTGTGTCATGTGTATCAGACCAGCAAGCGTTGGAATTTAGGCAAGATTGCAACTTGCCGCTTGCTCCGCATTTGCGTTACCAGTCGCATAGATTCTACACACTAACGTGAATAATCGTTCTATTGTCACTTCCCGAAATGCTTTTAGAAATTCCTGTGGAATTTCATCTATCCCTCCGGCCTTGTTTCCTCTTAAGTCGTCCAAAGCTCTTTTAAAGTCTGGTACTTGATTCCCTATCGCTTCCATATTGACACCTGTTTCTTCTTCTGTTATATCCAGACAAATCTGCCCCTCATAGAGGCCATCAGTGTACTCTTTCCAACTATCCGTCCTTTCGTCTGTGTTGAACAGTGGAATTCTCATTACACTCTTAATGTTACCATCCATGCTTCTATTTTCACCGATGTTTCTTATGACTTTTCTATATACTGAGTGGATTATTCAGAAAATCATTTCCTTCTCGATTTTTTCTTATTTTTCTTGCAGCCATTTTACAATTCCTGTCCTGCATTTCCTATTTATTTCATTCGTAAGTTACCTGTATTTCTGAATGTCCCAATTTTTGTATTTCCCTCTTTCGTCGATCATCTGAAGTATTCCTTTTGTTACCCATGGTATCTTCAAAGTTACCTTTCTGGTACCTACACTTTTCTTTCTAACTTCTGAGATTGTCCGGTTTAGAGATGTCCATTCTTCTTCAATTGAACTGCCTACTAAGCTAGTCATTATCGCAGTACCTATTGTCTCGGAGAAATTCAAACATATCTCTTCATTTCTTGGTACTTCCGTATCCCTTCTCTGGTTCTTCATGACTAGTCTCTTCAGTTTCAGTATACCCTTCATCATTTTGCAAAATGTGATCTGAGTGAATATCTGATATGTATACGCCTTAAAGTCCATTATCTGATATCAGAGTCTCTGCCAACCTTTTCACGTCAGGAAACACTCCTATCAACTTCCGTTTATGTCGCACAACTCCTTAATGGTGTTGCGATTTTTTTTCCGTCAGTGTATCACAATGGAATTAGTATGTTATGTATCTGCGTCCATTTGACACATTATCACACAACGGTGTCGACAGATATTGGCAGTATTTTCCAGTCAATATCTGCTCGAATATGCAGTATCGGAAAAATGAGACATGAAAAGATTGTTGATGCTATCCCACTCACAGAAGCAGCTGGAATTATTTTAAAAAAGTGCTACTTCAAATGTTATTTATTCGTGTTTCGGCACTCTTTAATGATGCACATGACCGTGGAATAATAAGGAAATACTCTAGTACCTCGACCTTACAGTACTCCTTCAAGCACACGTAAGTCACTGATTGACTCAGCCGCGGAAGTTATTATGCAATGTAACCATCAAAGGTGTGTTAATCGTTGATCAGTATTTGTCTCCAACATTCTCTGAGCAACATGATTGCACCGACATCTGACCTAAGTTAAAGTAGGTGTCTTCTAAAGGGACGTAAGTGACTGTGACGATTTGGGCTTCGTGATGTACAGCGTATGGTTCTCAGATGAGAATGCTGCTGGCTTTGTTAACAGAGAACCCGTCAGATTTGATTAATCGACTAACAACGTATCGTAATCACTCAGACTGTTGAAGGCTCCTGATTCGTTATCCATACGCATGCACTCCAGATGTAGTAACATAACACACACACACACACACACACACACACACACACACACACACATACACACACGTGATTCTCTCATGGTGATGATACTAATATTCTGAGGTACTGGAGAAATGCACGTTTATCAATACAAGAATGAGGTCGGGAGACGTCTAGGTCGAAAGAAGAAAAGCAAAACGTGTTCCTTCAGTACTAAGTGCAACGTTCAACAAGTGGTTCCCCAGATTTTCCCGTCAGAACGAGTTTGTTGACAATATCAGTACCGCTTTTCTACATGGTCTACATCACGTTCTATGGCCTTAAGCCGTTCTCACACGGGACGACGAAGCTCACGCGAACGTGGACATCCGAACTCACGAGAGACAGCGCCCTCTGCACACGGAACGAGCTGGTTAACGTGATTTGCGCTCTCAGCTCTCTGCAGTAGAAGATGTCGGCTTTACTTGGCTTGCAAACCACACATTTTCTTTACGAAAACGTATGTGCGTAAGATAGTTACGTTAAGTCTGTTAGCGATTATCGAAACAGTGGAAAAATCGCAAAGAAGATTCTGAACTCGTTGGTGGCTTGAACAGTGAACTGCTGATTCAGTAACACTGCATAACACCGTACAACGATCTGACATACTTAACAGTAGAAGTTATTCGATAACTCAGTTGAATTTTCACCGCATTTTCGGTTTACACTTGAATGTAGTTAAGGTATATTGCCTCACGTCAGTCTGCGCTTGCATAATATCCATATTATCGATGTTGCATTGACTATCAACACTCTCAGATAACGTACTTCGTCACATATTTTTGAAGATCGACGTTCGTTTCGTAATTTTATATCGATGGAAGAAGAGATTTTTACGGAGCTGCTAACGATCGTTGAAAAAGGTATTTACCGGCAAGATACAATCATGAGCCAGTCTTTAAACCCAAAGATAGGTATACATATTTTACAGAAAGTTTCATAATAGCAAATACTTCCAGTGTGTAACTTGTGTTTACTTTCAGACATAGCCTGGGAGTCACTTTGAGATTTCTGGATACTGGGGAAACATTCCAGTCGTTGGACTTCGCTACAAGAATTGCAGTGGACACACTATTTTTCATAAATAAAATAGACTTTTGGAATAGTACTTGTACTGAATGAATTATAAAGATTCAAATATTTAGAAAACACAAGATGAATAAGGAACAATTTTGGAGAGGTTGATAGCGAACCTAATACTAATTAATACCACTGTGCTTTTTTTTCTTTTTTCTTTTCTTTTCACTGTGTTCAGAGCTTAGAACTAACGACACTATCGACGCTATCAACTATGCTACAACTTCAACACGGGAACCACGTCTCAGTAAATGGTACACACAGTGTACAGGCTGTATCTACAACTGTCATTATTTGGTATTTAATACGTAAATTGTGCCAAAAAGACGCGATTTTGATACATCATTAAAGCTCTATACGTTCCTAGCACACAAGTTATAACACTAAAGACATCAACTACAGGAATCCTTTACCTACCGATATGCAGTTTCCTGTCATATTAATATAACATGTCACAGCTACTAAGACGCGTTTTCAGGAGGTCTTTAATTTCATGATGCTTTGAAACAGCTTATAAACATGTCACGTACTTCCTAAAACAGAAAACCTAGAACATGCGATGTTTAATATGGCGGCTCCTATGTTTTACTTCTAACGTAACACGATGTCGTATTTTTTTTCCTAACGTAAAACGATGTAGCATTTTTTAAAGGCACGCACTATCATTTGAATGTTTTATTGTTTATTTAAATACAACCCGGGTTTGGACCTTTTAATGCCATTTTCAAGCATTTGATTTTATGTCTATAACATATATTGCAGGACACCAGGACACTTAAAATTTTGTCAAGCTCGAAGTAAGTCATAAATTAGGAAAAAGTATTGGATCCCCACGAAACGCCAGATGTAAAAATCACCATCTTGTAACAGATCAGTAATCATGGGACCACGTCATATTCAGTCAAAACAGGCTGACGTTTGTTTTACCGACAAGATGGTGATTTTACATTTGGCATTTCACGGGGAGCCAATATTTTTCTTAATTTATGGGCAACTTTGAGCTTGACAACGTGTTAAGTGTCCTGTAATATACGTTATAGACGTAAAATAAAATACCTGAAAATGGCATGGAAGGCCGAACCCTGGGCTATAATTAAATAAACAATAAAGAAGTCAAATGGCGATGTGTTTCTTTAAAAAATATTATAGGACTGTTGCTCAGCAACATCAAAAGATGTCGCATCTCGTTGGCCACGTTCCTGTCCGCGAGGCAAAAGTGCTGTGCCGTCAGAACAATACACAGCCAGGGCAAAAGCACCACGGGCGAAAAGATGGGAGCTGGTGCCAGCGCTATAGAGATTCGCCATTTGCCAAGTTCCACCAGCTCTACGGACAGCGCTGAGGATGAAGATATCGAATTCTCCTCGACCTATTGCCGACCGAGTACAATCCGCCAATGACTGGACGACAACGGATAGAAGTCTAATCGGAAGACAGAAGAACACCTCTCGCCCACTAGGTTATAGATCATCGTGTTAACTTAGACAGAGAACGTCGTTTGGTGAACTTTTAGAAGTGAACAGACGTTGTTGTAAATTGTATTTGCTATGTACTGTGATATTTACCAACGATTGTTTGCATTTAGCCAGTGAGGGCCTTTATTGTGTTATATTACACGCATTGTTGCAGACTTCACTATTTGACAAGTCACAAAGGTATGTAAACCTTTTCAACTAATTTGCATGACTTTGTTACTAATTTGTTGGAGTGTTATAGAATCTTCGTTCTCCTATCCTGTTACCTGACCCTGGGGCAGGGAGAAATTGTCTTAGCGGTGTACTGCACTAGAAGCCGTTTCATGAACTCACAAACTCGGCCTATCGGAACGACAGTGGCAACTCGGCATCCACAGCAGTAGCGACGAGGCCTTTACAAAACTGGCGACGAGGGTTTATAAAAAAAAAAAAAAGCGAGAAATATTTTGTAAACTGAAAGTGGAAAGGGATGAAAAAAGGAAAGGGTAGGAATTGATATCAGTTGCATCAGTACTTTCTGCGGAATAAGCGGCGACGAGCGAAAATGTGTGCCGGGCCAGGACTTGAACCCAGGATCTCCTGCTTACTAGGCTGTTGCGTTAAACAGAGTGCCACCCAGACACAGCATTAATCACAAATGCCCGGATTATCCCGGTACGCTCCACGCCCAACTCACATTCTCGCTTAGCGGCACCGCATATCCACATTCCCCGTCCATGCCTTTCGTGCTCGCTAATTTTAGATTCCCACTGGAGGTCGAAAGTAAATGTGTTCCTGCACTGATGGTTGCTGATTCATAGCCCATCGAGGTGTATCAATTATAAGAGCGCGTACTCTCTGCTTTTTCTGACATGTCCTAAAGAACAGACACCATGCATTCACATAAAAATATGACAGGCCTGATTCCTTATTTCACGCACCGCAGTGTAGTAGTAGTTGGAATTTCCACTCTGTGACGTCACCAGCTCATCGTCGACGAGCGTTTTACGTCCCTTAAGAGGGCGGCTTTACGCCAGCGCTGCTTAAGAGCAAGTATTCCCTGTTGGTACAAGCCCTTGTCCTGTGGTCGTAGCCACGGTTTCATTGAATAAATTATGTTCTCATCATCTTCACAGCATGTCACACCAAAGAATCCTAAAGTGGCCCAGATGGAAGTCGGATGGCGGCAGGTCTGGGCTGTAGGGTGAATAAGGCAATGATGTTCAACACAATGCATGGGGGCTTAATTAAAAAAAATGGAAATGCAATAATTTTAGTAGCTGTGTGTCCGGTTACGAAGTCTGGTAACCGGTTGGCCCTGAGTAGTATTAGTACGCAATCTGACTGCATAAAATAACAATAAAGAATGAAAGGAAATTTCCATTAACACAATTGATTAATTAAGTCCCCAGCAACTATAAAAGCTACGAAACAACAAAGCACAAATGTAACTGTTCTGTGTGTGGAAGTGCGATTCAACGTACACGTATCTGGCACGGTTCTTCCTCAATACGACAAGAAATTTTAAGCACCATTTACAATGAAGTAAATAAAAAAGCCAGAAGTACTGTAACTGCACATAGAAACCAGAATTACAGTCTAATACATGAACACGAGCCAGATGCATTGTTGACTGAACCTGTGACCAAGAGGCATTGTTATTTAGGAAATCTTTTGTTACCTCCATATATATTGACGAAAAATACACTGTGATCATTGCAACATCTTCCATCTATACATTACACCAACCGAACAGCATCTACTCTCTCGCCCAACAGAACAATAACTTCACACGACATACTCTCAACTAGTACTGCTCTCGACATCTTCTCAACAAGCACTTCCCACGGCAACCTCTGAACTACAACTGCGAGTGGAGGCGGCGGAATAATACTCTTTGGCGCAATCTCTGGCGCTGTGACTCAGTTTAGCCACCTTTCATATGCCTCTCCTCCACGGGCTAGAATTTGATGGTATTTTTGCCAGAATTGGTGGTGAAAATACCACCAAATTCGTCCAAAAAATACAGACAAAATTAAAAGATGATATTAATAAGTAAATATCACATAACTAAATAAATTTTGGCTTTGCACTGACCCTTCAATAACCTAATATATAAAATACAGTATGGAATACAAATGCTTGCATACATGTGATTTTACATAATAGTTTACACAAGTATCCTTTGTTAAACAATGTGGTTAAATAATTCAATCAATAACGTCAGCAATGACGAATAGGTGCAGATAAGAGTCTCATAACATTTCATAAACAGTAAATACACAAAAAATCAGTTTATACAAATATTCACATAAAATCTTTTCAATAGTTCAATAAACAGGTAGCACTTCTCAGAGGAGTTGACAGTTCCAACAGTAGCACCCAGCAATGGTCAACAGGTGCAAATAGCAGTCTCATAACATTTCATCAGCAGTATTTAAACAGCTCCAACAGTGGCACCCAGCAATGGCGAGCAGGCGCAGACACCAACAAGTGACGTCATTTCAGTAGTAGCAGTTCCATCAGTGGCACCCAGTAATGTTGAACAGGTGCACACACCAACAAGTGACATCATTTCAGTAGAAGGAGTTCCAACAGTGGCACCTAGTAATGTTGAACAGGTGCAGACAGCAACATGTGACATCATTTCAGTAGAAGCAGTTCCATCAGTGACACCCAGCAATGTTGAGCAGGAGCAGACAGTGGCACCCAGCAATGTTGAACAGGTGCAGACACCAACAAGTGACATCATCTCAGTAGAAGCAGTTCCATCAGTGGCACCCAGCAATGTTGAGCAGGTGCAGACAGCAACAAGTGACATTATTTCAGTAGATGCAGTTCCAACAGTGGCACCCATCAATGTTGAACAGGTGCAAGCACGAAGAACAGCTTGAATGCACACACAATTGCTTTTACAAAATTATTATCAATGCTCTTACATTAAACATACAAATTATAATAAACACACAAATCATATCAGGTAATTGTCATATTAACTATTACAAATACACAAATATCAGTAAACCTATAATATTTATGGGTGTCAGTGCAAGCCACAACAAACAAGTAAAATAATATTTAGGAGATAGGTCGGTAGCAATTATTTGGGATTAGGAAAGGAAAACACACGAAACACACTCACTCATATTTCATCCACATTAAGTACTACTTTGTAATTGAATAGTGTTAACTGTGTAAATGCAATTCTGTCAAAATTTGATGTTAAACATGTGTATCAAGTAGTAGTGGTAACAGTGTATAACAGTCAATAATAGTTAGTCAACGTCATAGTCATAATTTCTAGACCAATGTTTGCCAAGCCAAATCAAAATGTACCGTTGCTGAACAACTGTCAGTGTGGCAAGATATGTAATTACTTCCTCTCTCCAAAAAAAAGTATATACTGCTTTTTGATTTAACAAAGTGTGTATGTAGACAATCTTCCTTCTACTTGAGTGTTCTAGTCTGCCATCTTCATCCTCCTTGTTCCATATAAACCAACAAAAAAAATAAGCTCCTCACTTAATTTACCTCTTATCCACCAAAACTCCAATAATCATGAGCATCACACAATCTTAATACTTCAATAATACTTCTCACGTCGATACATATAAACCTTATCATCAATATCATTTACCTTACCTCTTGTCCACCAAAACTCCAATAATCATCAACTTCACACAATCTCAATACCTCAATAATACCTCTTCAATAGGTCGATACATATAAACCTTATCACCAATATCATTTCACTTCCATAACAACTCTTTCCTCTAGTCAGCCTCCTCGAATAAGTACAGATAAAATCCTAGTATAGCTTCATCATCCCATACAATCTGAAGACACAATGTCCACACACAACCTCTGTGTAACCCACCTGAGCCAAATCTTCTACTCATTATGAATTATAAAACACATTTTGGTTACCTTGTCCATCACTAAATAAAAGAAATGCATACATAACCTCTAATAGCCTTTAGTTTGAATAACTTTCAGTAAGTAAGTGCGAGTACGGAGTGTGAATGATCGTAATATTTCACAGAGAATCATGGCAAAACAGAAGCAAACATGGGGAGTATTTCTTGTGTCAAGTGTCACTTGCTATTTCAATTGCTCACGAAAAATGCAGTGTAATAACTGTCAATGGTCTAAACCTAGTGTTGGTATGTCATATCGTTAGCTTCCTTTCTATTAGCATAAATTTATACAGCTTCCATAAAACCTCCAGCTCATGTGACTTCAATGAAGTTTCTTGTACCAATGTCGTTCGTAGAACTATAGCAGTTCATTTTCTTATCTTAAAATATAAAGCACTGAGCGTAAGCAAAACATGCAATAGCGAGTTAATATACCAGTAGAGAACAGAATGTCAACAAATGGATGTAGCACAATCCCTACAACGAGGCTCTGCCAAGCGAACAATCTATAATTAATACCATAGTGTGACCTAAACTCCATGTTCGTACACCGTATATCAGCATTTCTATATACCAAATTAAAGAGTAATTATGGCAACAAAACAGAAGTGTGTAAATATACAATCCATACGCAAAGCAGCAAATATATATCTTACATAATAAACAGGTCATTAGCATCATATCAGCATAAGCAAATAAATGTTCATATGTAATCTTAATAGGTAAACATGAAGGCGCAAGCAGATAAATCACCAAGTATGACCTACATACATAACCATATCAGCACGACTAATCAGGTGACAATTATAATTTAAATAAATAAGCACAGCAGGCACGTAATAAAAAAATATGACATCAGTGAAAAAGCTCAGCAGCCAAGCGATGCGTAATATACATAAGTAACAACCCTGTTCATTAATCAATCATTGTCAAAATCAGTTAACACAAAGTATAAATCACGTAATCGCGAGCAGCAAACTACGTCTAAAGTACGTACCTAAGTGGAAATATGTTACCTGAAAAACAAACTCAATATATAGTTACCTTTTTAGTTTATTACTTTGTTTTTCGAAATTACATTCTTCCCGAAATTTTCTCGATAGCAAGACCTCTTAACGTCGGACACACGCAGAATTTATCTGAAGTTCTTAAATATTTTATACAACTGTATCCTGAAAAGAAACTGAACGTTAATAACATAATTTATCAAGTCACTATAGCTTTATACTGAATTTAATCGGAGAAATTTGACTGTGTATTTATTTATGGCTGTCAGTGCATTCGCACTGAGCGCTCGATCAGCTGTAGGTAGTAATTGTTTACGCTCAACGACTGCCTTGTGCGGCGCGCAGACTTGACTGTTTCTTTGAGTATGTGCCGCCGCCAGAACACGGCGCGGTATCCTTGTATTGTCTGCGTGTTTACATGTAACTATTATTTTCTCAAAAGTATGTCATTCCACAAAAATTTTAACTTTCGATATATGATGTATTCCCTTAGAGCGCCGTGATTTAAAAGTTTTTGCGAACTCTATGTGGACCGTTATAAAGCAGAAAAAATTTTGCAACACAAGCCTTTTCCTTTGTGAGACAAACGATGAGACTTAACTAACACCTTTTGACCAACTGACAAGGTTTATAAAAGACCAGGACGTTTAGCTGATTTCTCTCTTCTAGCAGCCGCAGATGCAATATTTTGTAGAGTCAGGTTGACAACTTCAGAATGCCGCAGTTTCCGTGTAGGCGGAAAAGGAACTATTTCAGAAATGCGATTTGTCGCTGCTTTATTTTTTAATATGAATAAAGGTGGTAAAGAAGTTGAATCATTAGGGAGTTCAGTCAGAATGTTTTAAATATGCTGATCCCACGTTCTGTGGCCTGATGCCAATAAAGACGACACAATTTATTGATTTCCTTGATCCATCTCTCTGAATGTGTATACCAAATGTGTATACCAAATCAATTTATTAACTTATTCATCAGGAATGCAAACTAACCAAACAGAGTTGTCAACCGATTTTCGTTTAAAAAGAATATCATTGCGAACTAAATAATACTGTCTAATCGCTACGCTTTTCTTTCTCCTCCACTTCTCCTTAATGTCCTTCCAGATTGGATCCTTGTTTTGCTCCTTAGCGATATCCTGGAGCGAAGACGAAATAAAATTTTCAAACGCAACACCTTGAATATACATCAAACAATAATTGTTTTCTTTGCAGTCCTCCTCAGCACTTTGTTTCAAACCCATAGGTGCACGTGATAAAGCATCAGCAATAAAATTTGAAGAACCCTGTATGTAAACAATATTAAAATAAAATTCCTGTAGATACAGCGCCCATCGTGACAATCTTCCATTTGTTACTTTTGTTGATATAAGAAATTCGTCGATGATCGGTGTAAACCTTAGTATGTCTGCCATACAAAAATATGCGAAATTTTGTGAAAGCCCATACAACAGCCAAAGCTTCAAGTTCCGTAATCGAATAATTCTTTTCTGATTTAGAGAGAACACGACTTCCAAATGCAATAGTTTTCTGTACTACAACGCCGTTTTCTTTTATCTATTGAAATAAATGTGCACCTAGGCCTTTGTATGATGAGTCCGTCGACAAACAAAAATCTTTAGATAAATCCCGATGTGAAAGGAGTGGAGCAGCAACTAAAGCATCACGGTTGTTCAAATTCCGATTGAGCTTCCTCATCCCAACACCAATTAGAATTCTTTCCAGATAGTTCACATAAACGAGGTGTGGCCAAATTGTCCAATCTAACAAAGCGTCTAAGAAAATTACAGACACCAAGGAAACTACGAACATCACGTTTTGTGGTAGGAACAGCATAATTACGAATAGCGTCTAGTTTCTCTGGATCTGGAAGAATACCTTCTGTAGAAATAATATGACCAAGTAATTTCACCTGAGAACGACCAAATTCAGACTTTTCCAAGGTTACTGTAATGCCAACTCTTGCAAAAATACGTAACAATGAATCCAAAATTTTGTTATGCTCACTCCAAGAACGTTTAGCAATAAGATTATCGTCAACATATGAAGTAATATTGTCACGAAGATAAACAGGTAAAATTTCGTTTAAACTACGAATGAATGGTGCAGATGATATAGTAAGTCCAAACGGTAATTTGCGAAATCACTTTTGGGTAAAATAGTCATATCAGGTCATTCTTTACCGACTCCTTTTCTAGATAGATTGATAGTTGAAGAGTTGTTTTGATAGATACAAAGAATAGTAAAAGAGTAGGCAGCAGTGCAGAAAATTAAAAGGGAAATAGCACCACTACAGCTCGGGGCCCTGTGCACGCAACGGCACATATTCACTTAGTGCAGTGAATCCTCTGAGGACCTAAATAGCCACACATAAATTCCAGTTTGTGACTTAGCGGCCAATTTGGTGGAAGTGCGTACATAAATTGATCTAATCATGAACGTGGATGTATGTCATTCTTAGAATTGCGAAATATCTTAAAGTTCCGAACAGTTAAAAAGTGTTTACGGTCAAAGTTTTCGCCTCGTGGCGACAAAGACTTACTGCGTCTGTCCCAGTCCGAATGTCGATTATTGTCAAGTTCGCGCGCCTGGCGCTCTCTTGTTGCATCTCGTAAATGAAATAAGTTATTTTCTTCAAAACCCGCTGCTATCTGTGATTCTAAATTTCTTCTATACCGTCTTTTCCTACGATTTCGCTTTCAATTAGTTTGACTTGCTTTCGTAACGCCTCAAATTCCCTTTTAACTCGTTCATTAAATTTTCCCTGATTTTCAACATGTTTATTTATGTTCTGGTACTTTTCGGTTTCTGCAAATGGCAATGGAGCTGTATCATCTGAACCTCTGTCCCCATTTAAACTAAGACTTGTCAATTTATCTGAAATCTCCTCAACTCTTTCCGATAAGTCACCCATTTGTTCTTTCTGTTTATTTACGTCTTCCGTAGGTGTCGCGACACGGATTTCAGTATTGACACATTTGGTAGTTAACTGTTCATATTGTTGTGTTAGGTGATTTATTCTTTCATTTGGTACGGATTCCTCAATTCTTTAAAATATTTCTTCCTTATCGTGTGCACGTTGTAAATTTAACTCTGAAAATTTTTGTACTATCGCGCGATCTCTTTCTTCCTGTTCTCTATCCTGTTTCTTTTGTCTAATTTCTATTGAAATTAATCTATTATTATGAGAATTCAAAATCGGTTGTACTTCTTCTCCAATTTATTTCTTTAATTCATCTTTCATGTTTTTGAAACATGTCCCTATTCGTGAGTCTAACCGTGTTTCCATTACTCCCATATCAGTTTTAATTGTTCCTATTTGTGAGTCTAACCGTGTTGCCAAAGTTCCCATCTGTGATCCCAAATTTAATATAGCACTCATCAACTGCTCCATATTAACTGGTTCAAAATTCTTTTCGCCCCTAACATTTCCCGTAAAACTAACTTCCTTCGTCGTAGCTGTAAAGCTATCTGTATTCGATACTATTACAGAATCTTCTTTCGTTAAGCTCATATTCTGAAAATTTTCCGATTGTGAAAAAATTTGAACTGGTTCCGGACTATTTTCCCGGCTTATTAAATTGTTTTCTACTTCATTAGTCATCATACTGTTCTCCTGTGTTGCCGAGTTCGCCATGTTAACAATTTCGTCATTCTGACTATCCATCATTTTTGCCTTTCTCATCGATCGCGTAATCATTTACAAAACATACAAAACTCGTCTCTACACGAAAATTACACACAATATAACACTTTATCACCAACAATACCATTCACACGAAATGCTTCCCAACAAACACGATTAACGAACAATTGAAATCTTCATAATTACACAAAATTGTTAAACCCATTGTAATGTTGCTACTTTAATTTGGTATGCTGATGTGTAAGATTGTTACTTTAATTTTGGTATACTGATATCGGTGCTAGTTGACAATGAAAGTGGGTTAAAAGCCGTGATCTGTCTGGGGACATTAACCGTGGATTACTGGGCAACTGTTTCATCAGATATTTAGCAGACTAACATTAATGATAATCTTTTAATAGTCATACAAAACCGGTAAAATATATATATAAAAAGGAGAATTTAAATAAAAAGAAAGAAATCAGTTTATACTTGGAAATTTATTTTAAGATTGTTCATTGGAATTTCAGCATATTATACGTGAGTTATAATTGAGCTGGTGCCTTATTTACGATTGAAAAGAATGTGAGATTGTAATCTTACGGAACACATAAACTATGGAGCCAAGATTGGGAGACTGGATACAACACTGCATTCATAAAATAACACACGAAGAACATTGAAACATAAGCAAGAAGAAATTAACCACAACCAACAGATTCAGTTTTTTACCCAAAGAAATTACGTTCATACCACAATCCTGTCCGTCATGTAATTACCACACACTGGTATACTAAATTCATATTAACTCTTTGTGAAGTCTTCGCAAAAAGAATAGCTGAGGGCTACTTTGATGATTACACCACATGCTCCACGTGGTCAACTTGGTTTACACAAAGCGTACAACTCCACAATAATTTTGATAATTAAAATACATTAGATCGAAAAGCACTTGACAAAAGAAAAACCTTGAACTGGTTACTAACGTCTTACTATTAACCTGATGGGTCAAACAGTTATATAAGCACGTGGTAGTGGTCTCGCAAAGTACACCCCACGTGAGCTGAACATAAAGAAAAGTTGCTATATTGAAAATATAGTCAAGACGAGACGTTATAATCACACAAACATTCGCATTTAAGATTGATGAACTTAGTTAGAGTTACTGATCAACACGTGGTTCCACTTTACTCACAAAGTAGTAACAAAGCAACTACCGCAAAATAATCTGAATTTAACACGAGAATTACACTCCGCTGCACTTTAAGATAGCATTAGATATTTTAGAGCTAAACCTGAAATCAAGGTGATTAAATTTTCAGTTAGGCTGAACTTAAGAAATCCATTGTCCTACGGACTTAACAGACACGCGCTTAGCCGGAGATCTTACCACTTCAGACGCTCGCCACGGCCACACAGCAACTGCAACTTCCGAGCGTGCTTCCTGAGGGGTCGCTCACAAAGACCAACGGAAGTGGCCAGAGGGGCAGTTTCCTATACCAACATGACAACGGACGGACAGGACCATACTAAGGATAGAAACCTCTTTGCTTTTAGGAAGCGTAGCTACCTGTTCCGACGTTGGTCCTACTGTTCTCTAGCAGACAGCCTTGTCTGCTACCCTCAAGCATGCAACTAGAAATACATATGCTCATTCATCCTCTCACACAAAAGGGAAGGGGGATGACAGTATCTTATCATATACAGTATATAAAAGAAAGCGGATGTAGGTTCCGTATGAGACTGTGTGACATGAATTACATATAAGAATTACATATAAACTGTGCTTT
Organism: Schistocerca cancellata; assembly: GCF_023864275.1. Lineage (NCBI taxonomy): Eukaryota > Metazoa > Arthropoda > Insecta > Orthoptera > Acrididae > Schistocerca > Schistocerca cancellata. The sequence continues at coordinate 170,824,411 of NC_064631.1, read as the reverse complement.
AAAGTGTAGTAGTGTGACAGATCGTTCTTGTTTATGTGTAAAAGTAACACGTTCCACTGCTCAGTCTCCTCCCAGATAGTCAGAAACGCCACAGTACATTTAGAAGAGGAATTTATTCCATAAATGGCAACAGATTTAAGAAATTACACATGAAAGGAATCCAACAGAGACCTTTCATAACCCCAACGCTCCGGGAAAAGACTGTGCAGGGAATTTTCTGGCCATGCTAGGACATTCCCAAGCAGGCTTCTCACACCCTACTTAAACCAAAAGTGTAAAAGAAAAGGCAAAAGGACACCAGCTACTTGCTAAAACACAATAATTTCAACACATCTTTAGAATCCACCAATTTCAAACAGAAAAAAAAGAACACAATCTGTGACACCTATTTAAAAGGTAGTGTAGACCTAATTCGGTCAGCAAGTAAAAACCATGGTTCCTGTGTCATTAATATGAAAACAATTTCTGGTTGTTACCCTTATGGAGTTCACCAGTATTTGCTCATTGCAAGAGCCAACTGATCACAGGAAAATTTATGACTGTTTATTAACAAGCAAAATTTATGAAAATAGCAAAGGTGCCACAGCAATTAAAAAAAGAACATCAAATAACATCGGTATTAAAAAGCAGAACATAACAATGCACAATCTGCAAAAGCAACAAAATGATAAGAGAAAAAACATGTTTTACAAAGTGGTTATCGCAAAAAAATTCTATATCGTATAAAACTAATAATTTGTAGAATTAAAATAACTATGTGGCACTCATTTAATCACTCTACTATATTTCAATTAGCTAGCAAACAATGAGCACTGTGTCATTATACTGAAACTACAATAATTATGTGATTGTTACCCTTAAGGGGTTCCTCACAGTAAATATGCCCCATGCAAAGGCTAATCGATCACAGTTCAATGAGAATAAAAAGCTATCTGACTGATAAACGAAGCAATGCCACAGCAATGAATTTATGAAACAAAATATCACAAATCTAATACATCACACAAAAACAAACATTGATAAATAAAACAGTACAATAGTCAACATCTAAAACAAAACAAAAACACCTATAAATAAAACACCTGCAAAACACAAGATTCAAAGTCTAAAAAAGATAAATAGAACACCTGCAAAATACAAGAGTCAGTCTAATAAACACCAATAAATCGAACTCCTGCAAAACACACGAGTCAGAGTTTCTCTGACAGAAACACACGTATATGCACTGGACTAAGAACCGTATAATCACTGTTCACTGACACACTCAGTACTTCCACTGTTCCAAGGCACAATATAGGGGAAAGAGGGGGGGGGTTCGTCGCCGCAGCTGTCAGTAGGGATTTTTGTCCATCTGTTGCGTGCGATCCCGCCGTCTCTGCCCTCTCATGAAGTTTCTCTCGTGTCACGTACATCTCGATTTGGTTCCATGTTTGTATTGTCAAATTCGTGCGGTATCCTCGTTTGATACGCCAGGTTGATATTCTCGGGCAAGGATGACACTTAATGGCTCTTCTTTTGTGCCACCCTTAGCGACCAGAGAACATCGAACCAAGATTTACTGTCGCTTGACAGTAGGCATCCATCAGGAAATGGTGATAGGCGTCGTTGACGTCTGCAAGTTTCTCTGGGCAGTACCTATCAAAAGGCTCCACGCCCCTTGTGTTGTTTCACCGCGGCCGTCTCGTCACGGTCGCGTGCGTGTGGTGCGTTGCCAGCAGATGGATTTCCGCGCGGTGGACCGCTCGCCCATCTCAGGTCATCGCCTCGAGGAAAGGTCGCCCGGGGCGGCCGCCCATTAGCTCCAGGTACAAGGGAAAGTGTTTGCCGCTTACTCTCCTTTTGTTGTCGGCCGCGCTCCCAAAGTGGCCCGGATGACAGCGTGTCCCGCTGGGAAACCCGCCAGTTTACAACTAGTCCGGCTGCTCCCGCTGTCTCTTAAGAGTTTTGCCGGTTCGCTTTCAGGTTCTCAACTGCATTCACAGAAATTTTTCATCATCCTTATGTGATTACACAATGTCATACATAATACCACTTAGTATTGTCTTTCACAATTTTTAAGAACAAAGTGAGACTTAATATTTTTTTTTATAAAAAAAATTAGATGAATCGACAATATAAAATAAAATTTAAATGACTTGACAATGTAAAAAAAATAAAAGTGAAATGACTTGACAGTATAAAAATAAAAATTTAAATGAACTGACAATATAATATTTAAGTCCACATCACTAATGTGGTTCACTTACGTTTTAATAAATCAAATGCTATTTATTAATTCACTAAAATGAATAGGATTATGCCTTGTGCAAGTATAGGTCAGGACAGCATAGGGTTCACATGTTATTTACACACACATACATGCACACCTGTTGTCTATTCTACAAACTAACTACCCATAAACATGCATTACTCAATATTCTACTTCTATCCACTACTAGTTAAGCCCATAAGCTACTTCAATGCTATTTCAACACCGTGTATATACCACTACAACATTGTTCTATTTCGTCCTCTTCTTGACGCTCGCGCCATACGTCTTGTCACATGATAAATATGGAGAACTTTCCTTAAACATACACATTAAAAAGCACAATGGTTATTTACAAGCCAAAACATTTATACCAGTTCGCACACCTGAAAAGAGACTCGCAATTATACATTTATCATACTCATATATTCACACATAAAACAGTAAGAAAATTTCACCTAAAATTACGTTATCACAACAATTAATCACGCAGATGACTCTGAGAAGGTTAAAAATGTTTGCATTATACAGGTTATATTACATTTTCTTACCCATTTTGCTGCGATTTCGTTCCTTCTTTACGTTACCTTTCGCTTCCAAATCAGTTATTTCGCCTGTGGTGGTTATTCTGGATTCATTTCTCATGAATGGCAAAATTGTGGTCACCTCTATTCTGTAAAACAGTATCATCTTAACATATTGAACTTACAACAGACACAAAAGATCCGAATCCTCCTGTAGTTTAAATGACAAATGTTTTGCTTTATCCTTATTACCTTAAACCAAGCTTTCCTTCGTTCCCATAATCAAAATTATTTAATCATCCTCTACCTTCAAGAGGGAAATTTCCTCAGTACAAATCATATAGGCTGCAGTGCATCCCGCACCAGCGAAAACAGTAAGCTGTAATGCTCACAGCATCAGCAAAACACATAAACGTCGCTTTTCTAGGACAAGTATTAACGCAGAATAATTTTTTTTAGGCTTTGGCTCAACATCAATCAAAACTACAAAAAGGATCCATATTTCCGTTCCATTCTCCATTTGCTGAAAAGCTGCTCGTATTTGACTACCACAATAATATTTCAGAGCCACGTAAATTACACAAACCACAATTCTTCTTTCACCTTGAAGGGAATCAATATACTTACGAAATCCACAGACAGCACTTTACGTACTCAGCTATAAAGAACAAAAAAAAGACATATATCATCAATATTAACATATCATCGCATATTGGAAGCCAATGGTTCAACAATCGTATTATCGCATCCTGTTTTCAAGATTCCAAACTTACTCATTCCTTTCTCAGAGTTCTCCTATCTTAAAATATTCATACAGCACGCATACTATAGTAAGAGATCCTCATTTATACTGACAGATATAGAATAGTAATAGATAGGTAGTAGCACTGAAAGCAGAAAATCGGAAACAAGGCTACTAACAGCTGGGGACCTGGGTTTGCCAGACCCATAATACCCACAGATCGGATATTCCCCTGAGTTTTCCTATCTTAAAATATTCATACAGCACGCATACTATAGTAAGAGGTCCTCATTTATACTGACAGATATAGAATAGTAATAGATAGATAGTAGCACTGAAAACAGAAAATCGGAAACACGGCTACTAACAGCTGGGGACCTGGGTTTGCCAGACCCATAATACCCACAGATCGGATATTCCCCTGAGTTTATGCACTAATTCAGCAACGATCTTGCTTCTCTCAGGAGCGACTCCATTCAATTTAAACACAAAAAAAACATAAACAGCATTTTACTCGTTCACAAAGAAACCTTTTATCTTCACGTTTGAATCAAACTAAATCCTAATTGCACAAAAAAAATTTAAAACATCACTTCAATCCATCACATAGAAACATCTTTATCACTATTTTTACCAACATATTATTCAAAATGCATGTTATAAATTTAAACTAATCAATTGTCTCTCTTCACCGTCCTCTCTACTTCTCACTGTCCTTTCTACTCATTTGCCATGTCGCTCATTTGTTCCGATTGGGCGCCTTCTGCGCTGATCGTTTGTCATTGCCGGTTTCGTTCATTTCCATTTGCTGGATTATGTCTAGGGTTAGCCGGCCGAATTTCCACATCATGAGGTGCTCCGCCTACAGTCCTATTCCCACCGTATTCATCATAGTGTCGATTCTGGTTGCCGTACCTGTAGCGTTCACGATTCTGTCTACGTCCTCGATCATTTCTGTTATTCCACCTGTGTTCGCGACTGTCACCCCAGTTTCTATACGGCCTGTCCCGATTATTGTTCCGTTCGCGTCGCGACGACCAGTCACGCCGTTGATTAGTACTACGGCCACGACTGCGATCGCGCTGCTGTGCCCCGTAATAACTTTGTGCCTGATTAGGCGGGCATTCTGCTGTATTATATTCCAAATCTTGGAGAAGTGTTTTAAACGTTTCCACGTCCTCTTTGCATCGTCCCGCAAGAATGACGTGCCGCAAGTGCATCGGCAATTTGGTGATGCATATCCTAATTAGTTCCGCAGGCCCGTATGGGTCGTATAAAAATTGATTTGCCTGCAGCATGTGGTCGAATAGGCGTGCAGGGCTGCCGAAACCAGACTGGTTCAAATTTGGCAGCATAATTATGCCATGTTTGACCCTATCTTGTGCCGCTTCCGACCAATAGGCGGACAGAAAGGCTTGTCGAAACTCCCGAGTGGAGTTGCAGTGACGCGCTGCCGACCTCATGCGAATCGCCGGTTCGCCTTCCAAATAGCCACACATATATTCTATCTTATGTGAACTTGCCCAGTCGGGAGGAAGACAGAACTCAAATTGCTCGAGCCATGCTCGTGGATGTATTCCTTTTTGCGAATTTCGGAATATCTCAAACTTTCTCACCGTAAGGAAATGTTTGAAATCAAATCCCCGCATTTCCTCCTGGCGAGGCCCTTGAATGTTTCTATTATTCTCATGTCTGCCCCTCAAATTACATTCTTCCCTGTCGTCAAAATCTCCCTCGTGGCCGGAGTCCCTCTCTGCACTGTTCGTACGGCTATTTTTAGTGCTATTGGCGAGTTCGGAATCACACGCCATGCGGTTTTCCAGATGCGCCACGCGTTCTTGTAATTCGCCTGTTACAGCTTTGTGTTGTCTGTTCACTTCAAACTGTCCCTTCTGAAATCTAAGAAGTGAACGCACTTCTTCGGTCTCTGCGGCCGCTACCGGTGTAGTATTGTTCTCGCTTTCCGTCAGCTTCATCGTGCCTACAGTGTCCGCTAATGCCGCAATCTTATCATCAATTTGTCTCTTGTCCTCCGCCACAGTCTGCTTCAATTGTTCTACTTGCTGTTCCAACGCGTGGATCGCTAAACTGTTGTCCGCTATTGTGTTGCTAACGGACATGGGACAATGCGTTTCCGCCTCTTGAACCCTCGAGATTACCTGCTGGTGTTCCCTTTGGCATTCTTCCCTCAGCTCTTGGAAATTCCTAAGCAGCCGTTCTTCGCTTTCTTTAGATTCGGTATCGCCCCTCCGCTTGCTCTGTTCTAAAGCTTGCAGACGATCATCGATTTGTTCAAATGTACGGCCTAATTCTTTCATAATATCACTTTTTATCTCACTTGCCAGATTGTTTATTCTTTGTGAGATATCATCGGACACTCTCTGCATCGACTTGTCGACTTTATTTGTCTGCTGGATTAGTTTTTCGTCTATTTGTTCGCCTAGCTCTCGGATCGATTTTTCGGATGATTCTTTTTGTTCTCGGAACGATTTTTCTGATTTCTGCGTCATTTGTTCGCCTAGCTCGCGGATCGATTTTTCGGATGATTCTTTTTGTTCTCGGAACGATTTTTCAAATGATTCTTTATTTTGTTGCAATAAGGCTTTCATGAGTTCTGCCAAATCAATTTGGTTAGTTGGAGGCAAATTAATTTGTGGCTCTGATGTGAGCCCGTTCGTCCTGTCTTGCATTTCGTCTGAAGTATTCCCCATTGCATTTTCGGAACCGCCCGACGCGTTAATATTGGAAATCAAATTATCCCCTTGGTCCATGTTGCTTAAGTTGTTGGACCGCTTACTTTTAGCTTGGTTACGTGTTTGCATTAGTGCAATTTATACTCAGTACGCAACACACTAATCACAATAAATGTGTCCCCCAAAAATTACGACAGTCACACGAAAGATACCCAACCTAGTACACACTTTTTCACACGCAAAACAAATTTTTATCTTTGATCGAAACAGTGGAATTTACCAGCGAGAATAAAAAAACACACAGACATATAAAACACACAAATATAAAAAACACAACAAGACAAACAACGCAATGCCGATCAACAACGCCGTGAATCTTTTGAAAGTCTGCTCGGAAACAACGCAGAAGTTGTTTGAGCGCTGTAGGGAAAAAAAAATTAAGATTATAACACGCTCGCAATCTAACATTTCAGAGATTCCAGAGTCTAGCGGAATCACAGAACAGGGTCGCCATGTGTAATATTGTTCCACTAATTTGGTATGCTGATGTGTAAGATTGTTACTTTAATTTTGGTATACTGATATCGGTGCTAGTTGACAATGAAAGTGGGTTAAAAGCCGTGATCTGTCTGGGGACATTAACCGTGGATTACTGGGCAACTGTTTCATCAGATATTTAGCAGACTAACATTAATGATAATCTTTTAATAGTCATACAAAACCGGTAAAATATATATATAAAAAGGAGAATTTAAATAAAAAGAAAGAAATCAGTTTATACTTGGAAATTTATTTTAAGATTGTTCATTGGAATTTCAGCATATTATACGTGAGTTATAATTGAGCTGGTGCCTTATTTACGATTGAAAAGAATGTGAGATTGTAATCTTACGGAACACATAAATTATGGAGCCAAGATTGGGAGACTGGATACAACACTGCATTCATAAAATAACACACGAAGAACATTGAAACATAAGCAAGAAGAAATTAACCACAACCAACAGATTCAGTTTTTTACCCAAAGAAATTACGTTCATACCACAATCCTGTCCGTCATGTAATTACCACACACTGGTATACTAAATTCATATTAACTCTTTGTGAAGTCTTCGCAAAAAGAATAGCTGAGGGCTACTTTGATGATTACACCACATGCTCCACGTGGTCAACTTGGTTTACACAAAGCGTACAACTCCACAATAATTTTGATAATTAAAATACATTAGATCGAAAAGCACTTGACAAAAGAAAAACCTTGAACTGGTTACTAACGTCTTACTATTAACCTGATGGGTCAAACAGTTATATAAGCACGTGGTAGTGGTCTCGCAAAGTACACCCCACGTGAGCTGAACATAAAGAAAAGTTGCTATATTGAAAATATAGTCAAGACGAGACGTTATAATCACACAAACATTCGCATTTAAGATTGATGAACTTAGTTAGAGTTACTGATCAACACGTGGTTCCACTTTACTCACAAAGTAGTAACAAAGCAACTACCGCAAAATAATCTGAATTTAACACGAGAATTACACTCCGCTGCACTTTAAGATAGCATTAGATATTTTAGAGCTAAACCTGAAATCAAGGTGATTAAATTTTCAGTTAGGCTGAACTTAAGAAATCCATTGTCCTACGGACTTAACAGACACGCGCTTAGCCGGAGATCTTACCACTTCAGACGCTCGCCACGGCCACACAGCAACTGCAACTTCCGAGCGTGCTTCCTGAGGGGTCGCTCACAAAGACCAACGGAAGTGGCCAGAGGGGCAGTTTCCTATACCAACATGACAACGGACGGACAGGACCATACTAAGGATAGAAACCTCTTTGCTTTTAGGAAGCGTAGCTACCTGTTCCGACGTTGGTCCTACTGTTCTCTAGCAGACAGCCTTGTCTGCTACCCTCAAGCATGCAACTAGAAATACATATGCTCATTCATCCTCTCACACAAAAGGGAAGGGGGATGACAGTATCTTATCATATACAGTATATAAAAGAAAGCGGATGTAGGTTCCGTATGAGACTGTGTGACATGAATTACATATAAGAATTACATATAAACTGTGCTTTAAAGTGTAGTAGTGTGACAGATCGTTCTTGTTTATGTGTAAAAGTAACACGTTCCACTGCTCAGTCTCCTCCCAGATAGTCAGAAACGCCACAGTACATTTAGAAGAGGAATTTATTCCATAAATGGCAACAGATTTAAGAAATTACACATGAAAGGAATCCAACAGAGACCTTTCACCATATACGAGACATCAAAAATTAAATTCAGCAGAAATACCATTAGAAGAATGAAAAGACAACTACAAATGTTCAATTACCAAATCTACACATGCAATATAGACTACAATTACTAATCTACAAATTACTACAACAATACTACTGTCTGCTATTTTTACTGTCAAAAGAATTCCAAGCGACGATCCGAAGCAGCGGTCGCCACGTGCATGGGGGCTTAATTATAAAGCAATGGAAATGCAATCATTTTAGTAGCTGTGTGTCCACTGTGGCCCTGAGTAGTATTAGTACGCAATCTGACTGCATAAAAGAACAATAAAGAATGAAAGGAAATTTCCGTTAACACAATTGATTAATTAAGTCCCCAGCAACTATAAAAGCTACGAAACAACAAAGCACAAGTGTAACTGTTCTGTGTGTGGAAGTGTGATTCAACGTACACGTATCTGGCACGATTCTTCCTCAATACGACAAGAAATTTTAAACACCATTTACAATGAAGTAATTAAAAAAGCCAGAGATACTATAATTGCACATAGAAACCAGAATTACAGTCTAATACATGAACACGAGACAGATGCTTTGTTGACTGAACCTGTGACCAAGTGGCATTGTTATTTAGGAAATATGAAATAAAAAAAAATTTTGTTACCTCCATATATATGATGAAATATACACTGTGATCATTGCAACATCTTCCATCTATACATTACACCAACCGAACAGCATCTACTCTCTCGCTCAACAGAACAATAACTGCACACGACATGCTCTCAACTAGTACTGCTCTCGACATCCTCTCAACAAGCACTTCCCACGGCAACCTCTGAACTACAACTGCCCCAGTGGAGGCGGCGGAATAATACTCTTTGGCGCAATCTCTGGCGCTGTGACTCAGTGTAGCCACCTTTCAACAGCTGAAAAAGACTCGACCTTTGCCTTTCGCGTGCAAGTGCTCTACCACTGAGTTACCCAAACACGAATCACGCCCTGTCCTCACAGGTTTACTTCCGCCAGTACCTCGTCTCCTACCTTCCAAACTTTACAGACGCTCTCCTGCGCATATGAGCTTTAGATGCACAGTATCTTTTGTAATGCACAACCATATGCCAAATTTTTAAGTAGTGAAGCATATACCGGATATAGCTTCCTTGGTTGACCGCGAACAGTGTCAAACTACACTGCTTCCACATGAGGTATATCATTAGTACATGGCCACTTCAAACTCAGATGCATAATTATCAGTAACCTGGAGCAGGCTGTTATTAATATGCAGGAATGACAAATGTTATTATCAAAGCAATAATTCAGTTCTTCTTCTAGTTACGATAATACCACACAGAGTGCACATGCATTACAGAAGTTAGGCAACAATATCTGACTTGACTTTCAAGAAGGATAATAATGTAGAATATTAATCACGTTTGTTATATTTAAAAAACTGTAAGAGTTTTCACATACAAAATTCGGAGGCAGTAATTTTCAGACGCCCTTGTCTTACAAAACTAAATAAAGCAATGTCTCAATAACGTGAGGCTTAACAACCGTAAAGTATTTTGTAACATGCATTTTAACCATCAGCTGTTTATTTATCCCATTTGTCATTTACCGGTTTCGGTTATTAACCATCATCCAGGATTTAGGGTACAACAGATTAAATAAAAGCATCTCATATTCCTTTAAAGCTGAACAATATCGAAATTATCCAGTGAAATTGTAGAAACACGTGATGTAAATTGTCTTTGAATAGTGACAGTCATATCTCATGTCAAGTAGACTGACATCATAGGAAAAACGCTTATGGTGTCTGTCTATTTGGCATGAGATATGACTGTCAATATTCAAAGACAAATAACGTCAGGTGTTCCTACAATTTAACTGGATGATTTCGATATTGTTCAGCTTCAAAGGAATGTGAGATGCTTTTAACTAATCTGCTGTACCCCACATCCTGAATGATGGTTGATAACCGAAGCCGGTAGATGACTATTGGGAGAAATAAACAGCTGACGGGTAAAATGCATCTTATAAATAAAGTCGTTTATCGTAATACAGAACAAATTAACAACGAAAATATAGGAAGTTTGTTCGAAAGTGCAGGTCTTTGTACATGACTAAATTAAAATCTGTTGCTGTGTAACTTTAAGAACAGTTCATTTTAAGTTACTTTCTTTCTCCTCGTCATACTGTGATTGGCCGCTGTCATAAGTTAATGGATTGTTTTCTTATACCCAGCGGCATGGATGTTTTTGAACAGCTATTCCCTGAAATTGGGAACAAGGCAAGAGACTGCGTTCTTAAACATTACACGCTGTACCGAGATAAGCTAGAAGAGATTGCAGAAGAGAAACTGAAGACACAAACACAACAGGGCAGTGAAGCAGAGGGGATGGTTGCTGTGAAAACGGCGAAGAAAAAGATCGAAGTCCTGGTGGTAATACTGGGCAGTAAAGCAGCGAAAATGATGGCAGTGAAGATGCTGCAGAAAAAAATAGTACTAATAATAATTAAAACAAAAAATAAGATGATCTAAGTCCTGGTAGTGATGATGATGTAGACCTAGCATCTAAAAAAAGATATGCTAATCACTGTGAAAACAAAACGTGAAGCTGACGAAGTCTCGATAACAATGGAAATTTTTGTGTGCTACTTTATGTTGCTATGTCTGTATTATAACGAAAGACTGTACTTTTACTATTAATAAAAAGTTTTTGAAAAAAAAGACGCCTCTTCTACTCATAGTAGACGCTATGCTGAGGCCATGAAGTGTGTGATAATGGTTCCTGTGACGATGCACTGCGGGTTACACATGATGCCAAGCGTGATTCACTCCAGCAAATATTGAAAAGTCGCTCCATTCGGTTGACTCCTGCCTCCTGGAGGAAGGTATTCATGATATGTGTGCATATACATAACAGCCTTGCAAAAATGAACCCATCGCCAAAATGTTGACTGTAGGGCTGGACAATAAGCTAGAAGAACGTATCTCGATATTGAAGAGCCCCTAAAGTCCCCTGACAGAGATCTTAGTCGTTCAAGATCTGAACTTCATACCGACGGACAAAATCCCTGCTAAGCCGACCAAACAGCAAGTCTGAAACGTACATAATAATATGGCAGCCATCACATTCTTCTGACTCAACCATCAGGCTTTAGAAAAATCCCGCAGTTATCGGTGAGGTGACTGCGACGCCAAAATTTACAGGTAGTGCCTATCAGCAGGCGTTGTTGATCCCAGGGGTGCCTCGAGATACCGACTGTGGCTCTGGTGTACGCAAATTTTGAGGGCAATTCCCATTATGCGACAAATCGCGCACACATTCTAAGCTTCATGTGACCCTTAGAAGTATGATAGGCTGGACAGTACAAACAATCCACAAAGCCCCATTTACTTTTGGAAACATAATACACTTTAGTGTATAACACTAAGAAGGCAGATTTTCTTTCTCTTTACCTCCATTACATATGCGGCTGTACATAGTGATATCCTGGTGTCAGTTGAGTATTGTGAAAGATGTTCCCGAAAAAAAAAAGCCTTTGCATCAAACCTCTAGTGGGGAAGAACTTTTTTTGAGGCAAAATACTCACAGACACTTCCCGGCGATGGCAGGGTCTTTTTATTGAAATCGTCAGCCCTGGAACGATTAGACTTCACCGAACTAGCATGTTACACCAAGAATATATGGTGTATCTGCATACTACCTATCCAAGTAAAGTGATACAGTGATGTTTGAGAAGAAAACCTTCTGAATGAGTGTCTAAACAGAGTTAGATGTTTTAGAAGCTCGGCCTACCCCATTTTATGCAGAGTACATGACTTGATTATAGGCAACACACATTACGCATCAACGCTGTTGTGTGCCTGCGCCCGCCACCTGTCATGGGCGTAACCAATGACAAAAGGACTAGTACCACCAGCAAGGATCAGTAAACATTTTGACTAAGAAAAGTTTTTCCCCACAGCGTGATCTATCACCTCCAGAAATTAAATGCAAAGACTTTGAAACAATATACTAGGGTCATTCGCACAGTAAGTTCCGATCGTTCGAGAAAAGGAGACCAGTGGAAGGTTAGCTAACTGTTGCAAATAAAACATTTTCGATTTTCGCAATAGTTTCCATTTCGCGATCGGTCGGAACTTACTTTTCGAATTGGCCTCGTATTATGCAACTCGTGGGGATAATGCAAATTTTCTGTAATATGGATTAGTTGCCTATAGCTAACATATATGACCTGTTCTCTGCACTGGTAATAAAATGCCGAAGATGAGGCATTCGAGGATAAACTGATCGCCTTTAAAATATATCCGACTTCAGCAGGAAGTGGTTGTTTCATTTTTGACACCGTACGCATTCCACGAAGCTACGATTCTAAGGCCTGCACGTCCTGTTTGCATTTAGGTGGGAAACAACGTTTAACGCAAATAACAAATCTGTCACGCGCCATACAATTAATGTCGAAGTACAGGATAGCAACAGAGGGAAAAAGATCACTTTTTCATCTCGATCATTTCGCTTTTACGCTGGACTGACTGTACCTGTAACACATTTTTCTGCCACGTTGCGCATCATTTATCTCTCGAGCCATTATTCATTGGCACGAATTTATGTCCTTCCGGTTATAATTAAAACGCATCGCAGCAGTATGACTGGAAATGGGTAGGCACTTGTTTAGGTGCAATGTAACGTGTTTATGCGATCTTAGCGTGCAGATGCTCATCGTTTTTAATTTCTAACAGCAGCCACCAAATCGATGCTACCGAATCATTACGTGTTCCATGTTCGTCTGTATGCTTTCCTGTCAGTCGTGTCATTTACTGGAGCCATTATTCACCGCTAATGAGAGCCGCGATCATTAATCGCTTGTATATCGTACAGTAAGCGTATGTAGATTTCTTGGATTTACGTCATCGTATAGCTACAGCTCGCCACGTAAAAGCCACGTATTTTGGGGCCTATAGAACATTCCCGGGGGGAGCCCTATTACTTATAATGGGGCTCTGCCCCCTGGACATCAAAATTTCGGAACAGGCTGCGTGGTTCTGGACTAAAAAAAGGGAATACCGCGAAGACAGAAGTTATATTAGGCATTGGGGTTGAGGATAAGGGTGAGATAAGGCGAAGAGGCGAGCAGTTGTGGCAGGAATTATGGGAAGCAGAATAAATAGGTCGCAGGACGTTTGAACTTCCTAACGTCAGGGAACGACTGGGCATGAAATACTTTGAAACTAGCCGAGGACTGATCCACTTTCTCACAGGTCATGGGCCATACCCGACATATTTATGTAGGTTTGGGAAAAGGGCCACATCTATGTGTGAATGTGGTGTATCAGAGGGTACTCCTGACCATGTGGTCAACGAGCGCCCCTTTTCAACGATGTAGCATCCACATTATGTGACCAATTACCTGATCATGACTCATACCACCTACTAAGACAACAAGACACTTTTCGAACTCTTAACCAATAAGCGGATGAGGTATCACGAAAAGTGTTAAAAGAATACGTGAGGAACATAAATTAACAATTTTGAGTCACACCAAACACTAGCTGAATCTAGTTCCCTATTCCCATACCGCCTGTGCGTGGACAGGCCGACTTTCCTCATAGTCTGGAATCCGCCGTGTACAGGACTAGGGGGAGTGGGGTACAGCACCACCGATACAGGACAAAGCACTGGACTTGACTTAGATTAGAACTAGTTAGTAGGACTTAGATTAGGAAATTAGTTATTAGGAACCTGCAGCGAATAACATCCTTGGCCTGTCCAGTGTGAGAGCCACGCCCATCGGTATTAGCTCGATGAGCAAGGCTTTAAAAAAGTAGGTTTATAAACTACTGACCGAACTGTGACGCTGCAGGCTGTAGAGTTTAGTTAAGCGTAGGTTCTATAAAGTTAGCATTAATAATAATAAATTAGTTGCCCATTCTTATCCAATTATAGCAGTAGCTCACTAACTAAATTTGTATTTAGCTGCAATTAATGTTGGATAAAATTATGACCCACTAATCATTTAAGGAAGTGGGTTAAGATTGTATAAATATTATAAAGTTGTAAATAAAGGTTTAAAAAAAGTCAAGTATTTGTTTATTTTAAAAAGTAACCGGGGTGTTGAGACACAGAGTTGACAATTAGTAAGGGGCAAAGAACTGCTTGTGATGCCGATTCGCCAAAGAAAATCCCCAGCCTCTAGGCTGTCCGGCATAGCCGTACTAGGTGGTGAGTGCAGAAGACTTTGGGGTACGGTATCAGGTTTAACTAGAAGAGACGTTGCACTTTGACACTCCAATAGAGCTGTCTTCTAGGAGACTTAACGCGTGAAATCAGTCTTGTGGCTCGGAATTCCATCTCTTTTAGAACTGGAAACGTCGAATGAGGGCACGGTACTCATTTATGCGTTGCTACAAGCAATTCTCCACCATAGATCTACTTTTCCACACTCCTGCGTTTACCACTGATGCTGAACGGTATGCGATTTAATAACTTATCCCCTTACAAATCCCCTTACAACACGAACCATCGAAAGAGAGACAGTCGAGTTGTCCTGTAACCAAGGCAGATCGGACGTTACAGAGTTGGCTACATCAGAATACTGAGGCAGAATCCACAACCTGGCTGATGACGTCATCAGTCTGCACGAATGTCAGATTCATAGTCGTTGATACGCACTTGGAGAAAACTTCATCTTTGTTCTAGCGGGGACTGTCCCTCTACAGTTAGAAACAGCGTGATTCGCAGTGCGACAACTAAGGCGTATACTATGTCCACAGAGCCCGCATCTCGTGGTCGTGCGGTAGCGTTCTCGCTTCCCACGCCCGGGTTCCCGGGTTCGATTCCCGGCGGGGTCAGGGATTTTCTCTGCCTCGTGATGGCTGGGTGTTGTGTGCTGTCCTTAGGTTAGTTAGGTTTAAGTAGTTCTAAGTTCTAGGGGACTGATGACCATAGCTGTTAAGTCCCATAGTGCTCAGAGCCATTTGAACCAGCCACTATGTCCACAGAACCTTTAAGCATATGGAACTTCGAGAGACAAGTGTCTGGACAGTGTCAAACTTAGTAAGAGAAATGGTACAGAAAAGAAATGGAATCCATACGTCGCACAACTCTACAAACACGTATTAGTCTGCTTCGATTTATAGCAGGAAAACCATGTCATTGATAGTGGCAGTGTAAAGCACGGGATTAAAGGCGTTTTCACTTCCCTGTGCTTTCGATCTAGCGTAGCAGAGGGCCATATGAGAGTTCAAGTCCACTCAATAAAGAAATAAATAACTTATTTCAGCCTGGAAGAACTTCATTATTTTCCGGAAACGATTTCAACAGTTTCTCTCTTCCTGAGCCGGAAATCCTCCCTAACATCTACTTCTCAAACCAGCTGTACCGCTAGTCCCCTATTTCTTTCTCTGATGAAGACTCCAATACCTCTCCCTGCTCCATAATATATTCTCAGTCATTCCACTCCACGTATACATCCCACTTCCCAGCCTAACATATCCCCTCCCCACCCTCCCACTCTCAGACATAGCGACACATTTATCTGCATTGTGCTGCTGGTTGCCACCTTTCCGTCCTTCCTTCGTTTCTGCCCACACAGCGTCTATCGCGAGATATCGAGGGACTATCCGAGCCGAATGTGTAACCGTCAACGCTACTGTCAGCGACAGTCCTAGCACCAATCACAAAAATGGTTCAGATGGTTCTGAGCACTATGGGTCTTAATATCTGAAGTCATCAGTCCCCTAGAATTTAGAACCACTTAAACCTAACTAACCTAAGACCACCACACAAATCCATGCTCGAGGCAGGACTCGAACCTGCGACCGTAGCAGTCGCGCGGTTCCGAACAAGCGCCTAGAACCGCTCGGCCACAGAGGCCGGCCAAACCGGCCACACTATCACCCTCTGTGATTTTCCAAACAAATCGCCAAAAGACCACTATGGTATTTTAATCTTATTATTTTAATCTTTTCAACGGTAAAAAGTTATATGCACATGTTTTTCATGTTGCCTGGTTGAAGAGCAGCAATATGGCTGCTGACAGAACCCCCTCCCTCCCATTCGGCAGTGGCTGGCGTCATTGGCTGCATCTTGCATCTTTTTGTGAAGAGTGCGTAGAAAAGTCGGTTTCTCGCTGTGAGAAATGCCGGAAAAATGGTGGCAATATGTAGAAAAATAGTTTAAGAAATGCTCTTTCTTGGAAAAATACGTTTTGTTTGAAAAAATATTTTAGGCGTCTTTATCGTTATGGTACTTACTTTCCGAACACGCCTCGTATTTATACGCCACCAGGAAGCCAGGTTGCTAGGCACCGATGAAGAATTAGATATTGATTGTGGCTCGTCTGGTATGTATTCTGTCGATTACTGGGCCATAGTATTGTTATCAGTGTCAACATACTTGACGTGCCTAAAAATGAACTTTTTTTTGTAATCAGTAAACCTGTTAGGTAGATATAAACGTAGGCTTCTACGGCTATTGTCACATTCAGTAAAGTTTTTCTGGGTCTGTAACCGCATTGTCAATATATATATATATATATATATATATATATATATATATATATATATATATATATATATATATATATACCGACGTTTCTGTCCCTGTTGCAATGTACTTTCTTCATTGTGAAGGAGGTACCTTGCAACAGGGGTCGCAACGTCGGTAGTTTCATATATATACACTCCTGGAAATTGAAATAAGAACACCGTGAATTCATTGTCCCAGGAAGGGGAAACTTTATTGACACATTCCTGGGGTCAGATACATCACATGATCACACTGACAAAACCACAGGCACATAGACACAGGCAACAGAGGATGCACAATGTCGGCACTAGTACAATGTATATCCACCTTTCGCAGCAATGCAGGCTGCTATTCTCCCATGGAGACGATCGTAGAGATGCTGGATGTAGTCCTGTGGAACGGCTTGCCATGCCATTTCCACCTGGCGCCTCAGTTGGACCAGCGTTCGTGCTGGACGTGAAGACCGCGTGAGACGACGCTTCATCCAGTCCCAAACATGCTCAACGGGGGACAGATCCGGAGATCTTGCTGGCCAGGGTAGTTGACTTACACCTTCTAGAGCACGTTGGGTGGCACGGGATACATGCGGACGTGCATTGTCCTGTTGGAACAGCAAGTTCCCTTGCCGGTCTAGGAATGGTAGAACGATGGGTTCGATGACGGTTTGGATGTACCGTGCACTATTCAGTGTCCCCTCGACGATCACCAGTGGTGTACGGCCAGTGTAGGAGATCGCTCCCCACACCATAATGCCGGGTGTTGGCCCTGTGTGCCTCGGTCGTATGCAGTCCTGATTGTGGCGCTCACCTGCACGGCGCCAAACACGCATACGACCATCATTGGCACCAAGGCAGAAGCGACTCTCATCGCTGAAGACGACACGTCTCCATTCGTCCCTCCATTCACGCCTGTCGCGACACCACTGGAGGCGGGCTGCACGATGTTGGGGCGTGAGAGGAAGACGGCCTAACGGTGTGCGGGACCGTAGCCCAGCTTCATGGAGACGGTTGCGAATGGTCCTCGCCGATACCCCAGGAGCAACAGTGTCCCTAATTTGCTGGGAAGTGGCGGTGCGGTCCCCTACGGCACTGCGTAGGATCCTACGGTCTTGGCGTGCATCCGTGCGTCGCTGCGGTCCGGTCCCAGGTCGACGGGCACGTGCACCTTCCGCCGACCACTGGCGACAACATCGATGTACTGTGGAGACCTCACGCCCCACGTGTTGAGCAATTCGGCGGTACGTCCACCCGGCCTCCCGCATGCCCACTATACGCCCTCGCTCAAAGTCCGTCAACTGCACATACGATTCACGTTCACGCTGTCGCGGCATGCTACCAGTGTTAAAGACTGCGATGGAGCTCCGTATGCCACGGCAAACTGGCTGACACTGACGGCGGCGGTGCACAAATGCTGCGCAGCTAGCGCCATTCGACGGTCAACACCGCGGTTCCTGGTATGTCCGCTGTGCCGTGAGTGTGATCATTGCTTGTACAGCCCTCTCGCAGTGTCCGGAGCAAGTATGGTGGGTCTGACACACCGGTGTCAATGTGTTCTTTTTTCCATTTCCAGGAGTATATATATATATATATATATATATATATATATATATATATATATTGACAATGCGGTCACAAACCCAGAAAAATTTGATTGAAACTGTTACGTATACATCAGTATAACATTTACCGCCTTGTCTGAGAGACAATTCGTTGTCAGATGACACTGTCCTTGCCATTATGACATGTCGCAGAGAAGGGTCATATCGCGGTCTCCCATGGGCCTCATGATTACTCTGCAAGGACGCAATACTGCCCAGGGTTATGTGACTTTTTTGGTTGATCAGGCCAAACCCATGGTGCAGCGTTTGTTCCACAATGGTTAGGCCGTGTTCCAAGAGGACAGGGCTCCTGTTCAGACAGGGCCCCTGCCCACAAAGCTCTCATCGTCCAGGATTGGTTTTGCGAGCACGACGATGAAATGTCGCACCTTCCTTGGCTACGATGTTCGCCAGATCTCAGTATTATTGAGCCTTTGTTGTCTACTTTGGAGAGAAGGTTCCGTAATTGCTATCCACCTCCCTCATCGTTACCTGAACTTGGTACTATTTTGCGGGAAGAATGGTATAAGATTCCCTTGAAAACCGTGCAGGACCTGTATTTATCTATTCCAAGACAACTGGTACTTGTTTCGAATGCCAGCGGTTTTCCTGCAGCTTATTGGGTAATGTAATGTGTTGCGAGGTCTGGTGTTTCCGTATCTTTGTGCACCACCTTACAGCGTTAATATGATGTGTTTTAAATAAAACAGTACAAGTACTAAGGCTACAGACGTCGTACACTATAATCCTAAAATGGTGTCCGTGAAAGAAGCTAGCTTAAAACCAGTACATTTCTGCAATTTTCAACAGTTTTTTTTTGCATTAGCATGCTCTAATTGACATTGCAGAAAGTACCTAAATCACTGTGTCAAGTCTGGCTTCACAAAATTTGCATCAAATTACTTCCGCGTCCTAGTATCCGATGGGCCTACAGAAAGCCTGATGGCTGCTAGTCTGTCGTAATTAAGTAGATTCTGCACTAACAAGCATTTAATTAACTCCGCCCTAATGTAGCAAGACTGTATAACAGACAAGATTAAATATAAAAATGTTTGAGGAACGCACAACTTAATTTCTCTCCACAGTTTGAAAAGAGCTCTTCCTAAATATGTACACAGTGCTTAAACTGTACACTTAACCACAACGCTCAAATGATGAAAACAGTTTTCTGGCACCGACGATCTGTGAATTTCGTAACACAGATCCGCCACCTTGCGTAATAGTTGCGAAATCTCAACCACAAGCACATATGCGTCTGTGGTTTCACGCTTCATTTATACATACAACCATTCACAATAATTCTCATTCGTAATATAAATATGCACTGGACGAGCGGTTCTAGGCGCTTCAGTCCGGAACCGCTCTGCTGCTGCCGTCGCAGGTACGAATCCTGCCTCGGGCATTGATGTGTGTGATGTCCTTAGGTTAGTTAGGTTTAAGTAGTTCTAAGTCTAGGGGACTGATGACCTCAGCTATTAAGACTCATAGTGCTTAGAGCCATTTGAAGCGTTTGGTAGTTTCTACTGATGTTGGTAAGTCAGAATTTAACTTTCAATGACGTTAATGAGTCAACATGCGTCTAGTTTGGCATTCATTTCATTTCAGTACAAATACAAATAAGAACGCTGGTGAATTAATTCACGTTAAGTGAATTATTTTTACGAATCTTTCAGTTTTCAACAGTCATAACTCTTCAATAGCAATATGAACTGGAGGCTAACCGACAAAGAAGACAGAGTTAAGTATTTAAAGTCAAGAGTCTCAAGTGGGTGTTCGATGTTTATATCAGTCAGTTGAACACTAAACAAGCTCTCAGAGCATAATCACAGTATTATGTGGCGACTGTCGTACCGCACTTGTGATAACAGCATCTTCTCATATTGGATCTCTTGAGAAGAGAGACAGGCTCAGGAGTTGGGCCATCTCAACATTTGACAGTGCTCTCGTTTCAGTGAAGTTGGCTCACTCGTTCACGTCGCTTACCTGCTGGCGATCTCAGCGTGTTGCGTCAGTACACATGTCATTCTGACAGTACTTACCCGTTCTTTTGCTATTTGCAGCGTCTGAACTTACAGAGATTTTCATGAGAATTAAATATTACTTCAGAATAATAATTTTCGACACGAAATTTTTTACGCTGAAGTCTGTGGTGCTTTTAACATTGGCGCTTATGTCGTCTTCACCTAGAGGCCGCTGCTGTCACGTTGTCGTCCTGGAGGAAGGTGGGTCAGCATGCGATTGGTTGACCTTTTCTCACTGCCTTCTAATCCCTGTCGTTCCCGACTGGTGTGCCGGCGCTGACTTTACGCCGTAACAAAAAGTTCATACAATTCGCAGACAAAGGGCAAACACGGCTCCCTCCTTTACATTAACAAGAAAATGTGGCGATAGGAGAGATATCTGGCCAAGGAAGTCAAATAAAATAAATCTGCCAAATCATGTAAATGGCGGAGTCAATACGACAAGGAGAATGCTGTGGAAGACAGAGTAACCCTGAATAAGCTATTGTAGAAAATACAGTTTAGTTAAATAATTTAATATATAGAAGAAACAAAGGTAAGAAAATGTGTCTGTAGCAACATCATAACAAATCCAGTGGCTCACCTGACTTCTATTTTGTGATTTTTAACGTCTAAGGAAAATAAACTTAATTTGATTTATACTTTCGACGTCAGTTTTCAGTAATTTTCGTTTACTTGCATCAGAAATAAGTAAATTAGCTTGATATAGTCCTTTTGTTAATGTAAAAATATCTGGGTGACTTACACTTGGCAGTTAACAACACTGCATTGTTTGTCTTACAAGTATAGCTTCAGAAATGGAAAGCAGATGTGTCTGTCCTTCAATTAATTAGATGTCCATACCCAAGTTTCAAGTTCAGTGCAAATCCCATAACAAATACGGACAATTGTCATCGCTGTGTAACTCTGTAGCGCACGATTTCTGTTACTGCGTTACTTATTTCTCATGCTGCGCAGTCTGTATGGAATGCTGAATTTGTAGCCCATACTTTCTTACATTCTGTCATAAATATTTTGTTAGTATATAATTTCATGTTTTCTTTTGTTCATTCACTCACTCATTCGTTCATTCGCTCGTTTATTCTTTCGTTTATTAGCTCATTGTGTTCTATAGGTAATATCAAGAAGAAGAAGTTATAGGGATGTATACCGAGTCAAATTATAAGTTAACGAAACTTAAGCGAATCACAGAAACTTAATCTTTATTCCACATGAACGATATCCTATCTACACTCCTGGAAATGGAAAAAAGAACACATTGACACCGGTGTGTCAGACCCACCATACTTGCTCCGGACACTGCGAGAGGGCTGTACAAGCAATGATCACACGCACGGCACAGCGGACACACCAGGAACCGCGGTGTTGGCCGTCGAATGGCGCTAGCTGCGCAGCATTTCTGCACCGCCGCCGTCAGTGTCAGCCAGTTTGCCGTGGCATACGGAGCTCCATCGCAGTCTTTAACACTGGTAGCATGCCGCGACAGCGTGGACGTGAACCGTATGTGCAGTTGACGGACTTTGAGCGAGGGCGTATAGTGGGCATGCGGGAGGCCGGGTGGACGTACCGCCGAATTGCTCAACACGTGGGGCGTGAGGTCTCCACAGTACATCGATGTTGTCGCCAGTGGTCGGCGGAAGGTGCACGTGCCCGTCGACCTGGGACCGGACCGCAGCGACGCACGGATGCACGCCAAGACCGTAGGATCCTACGCAGTGCCGTAGGGGACCGCACCGCCACTTCCCAGCAAATTAGGGACACTGTTGCTCCTGGGGTATCGGCGAGGACCATTCGCAACCGTCTCCATGAAGCTGGGCTACAGTCCCGCACACCGTTAGGCCGTCTTCCGCTCACGCCCCAACATCGTGCAGCCCGCCTCCAGTGGTGTCGCGACAGGCGTGAATGGAGGGACGAATGGAGACGTGTCGTCTTCAGCGATGAGAGTCGCTTCTGCCTTGGTGCCAATGATGGTCGTATGCGTGTTTGGCGCCGTGCAGGTGAGCGCCACAATCAGGACTGCATACGACCGAGGCACACAGGGCCAACACCCGGCATCATGGTGTGGGGAGCGATCTCCTACACTGTCCGTACACCACTGGTGATCGTCGAGGGGACACTGAATAGTGCACGGTACATCCAAACCGTCATCGAACCCATCATTCTACCATTCCTAGACCGGCAAGGGAACTTGCTGTTCCAACAGGACAATACACGTCCGCATGTATCCCGTGCCACCCAACGTGCTCTAGAAGGTGTAAGTCAACTACCCTGGCCAGCAAGATCTCCGGATCTGTCCCCCATTGAGCATGTTTGGGACTGGATGAAGCGTCGTCTCACGCGGTCTGCACGTCCAGCACGAACGCTGGTCCAACTGAGGCGCCAGGTGGAAATGGCATGGCAAGCCGTTGCACAGGACTATATCCAGCATCTCTACGATCGTCTCCATGGGAGAATAGCAGCCTGCATTGCTGCGAAAGGTGGATATACACTGTACTAGTGCCGACATTGTGCATCCTCTGTTGCCTGTGTCTATGTGCCTGTGGTTCTGTCAGTGTGATCATGTGATGTATCTGACCCCAGGAATGTGTCAATAAAGTTTCCCCTTCCTGGGACAATGAATTCACGGTGTTCTTATTTCAATTTCCAGGAGTGTATGTTTAACGTTATTCACAGATACACCATCTAAATTTAAGCGAGAAAACTAGTACGTTACCTGTAGCATTGAGAAAAGTTTCTCATCAGCCAAGTTTTACTATGAGGCTGTTTAAAACAGTACGTTACACGTTTACTGCTACAGTAAGACCATTGCACAACGACAGTGGCGTATCGTCAGAAATGGAGAGCACAGTTCCACTCGGAGATGTGAGTGGTGGTGGCGACGGGCCGGAGGCCCCAGTGGGAACACTGCTGATAATAAAGGTTTGTTCAGTCTGGGTACATGTTTCGTCGTGGCTCGGCGAGGCAAAATACTCGTTCTGTTGACGCTGACGTATGACCGGCTGAAGCTGACGTATGACCGGCGCCTTCCGTCCCGGTAAGACAATAGTTCGTAGGCACCGTGCCTTGCTAACGGCAGCACTATGGGTGACCTCTATAAGCCCCGGTTTAGACGTCAGCGGCGTGCTATTTCTCCGTAGCCGATGGCATCTGGAACGGTCCTCAACTCCGCACGCTTTCACTGCGACGGAGCAGAGACTGCTGTACACAGGATTTAAGCTGCTGCTCTCTGGCGTGGGTCGGACACCAGCCTGGCACTTAGTCACGTTGTCCATAACAAAGAGACTAAACGAGTGGGTGATGCTGCCTGGGAGGGAAGACCATCGACAATGACCACAAATGACATCGTCTATCTAACGAAGGAAATGATTCACAGCAACAACGGATTTTCCGAGGATGGGTATGTACGCAATGGTTCTGGTATAGCTCTGCGGCCGAGGAGTGCATTTCTATTATCAAGGAACTGAACTGTTGGTAGAACTTTCTGACAAATGTGTACAGGGACTTGGTGGCTATGTGACTATGTGACATCTGGTACAGAGCCGAGTGGAGGGTTTGAATCAGAGGCTCAGACGGTTCTGTGACCGTGTAGGCTGCAGATTCCTCGACTTGCGCCAAAGGGTGGTCGAGTCTCGGGTTCCGCTGAATAGGTCGGGTGTCTGCTATACGCAAGAGGCGGCTACACGGGTAGAAGGGGCTGTGTGGCGTGGACTGGGCGGTTTTTTAGGTTAGAGGTTCTCGGGAAAACACAAGATGGACTTCAGTCACAAAGGGTGCAGGCTGATCACAGGAAGAACATAGATACAGGAACCATTGGTATAACAGTTGTAAATTGTCGTAGCTTTGTTGGGAAAGTACCAGATCTCCAAGCGCTAATAGAAAGCACTGATGCTCAAATCGTTATAGGCACTGAAAGCTGGCTAAAGCCGGATATAAGCTCAGCCGAAATTTTTGCGAAGAACCTAACGGTGTTCCGAAAAGATAGGCTAAACACGATTGGCGGTGGAGTGTTTGTTGCTGTTAGAAGTAGTTCAACTTGTCGCGAAATTGAAGTAGATACTTCCTGTGAGTTAGTATGGGCAGAGGTAATTGTTAGCAATCGGAATAAAATAATAATTGGATCCTTTTACCGACCTCCCAATTCAGATGATACAGTTGATGAAAGGTTCAAAGAAAACTTGAGTTTGATTTCAAACACGTACCCGACTCATACGGTAATAGTTGGTGGTGACTTTAATTTACCCTCGATATGTTGGCGAAAATACATGTTTAATTCCGGAGGCGCGCATAAAACATCATCCGAAATTGTGCTAAACGCATTCTCTGAAAATTATTTCGAGCAGGTATTTCATGAGCCCACGCGAATAGTAAACGGTTATGAAAACACACTTGACCTCTTAGCAACAAATAATCCTGAATTAATAACCAGCATGAAAACCGATATAGGAATTAGTGAACACAGGGTTGTATAGCGATATTGAATATTGTAATCCCCAAATCCTCGAAAAATAAGCGAAAAATATACCTATTCAAAAAAGCAGATAAAAATTCACTTGACGCCTTCCTGAAAGACAATCTCCACTCATTCGAAATTAATAATATAAGTGTAGACCAGATGTGGCTTAAATTCAAATAAATAGTATCGGCAGCAATTGAGAGGTTTATACTAAATAAACTAACAAAAGACGGAGCTGATCCTACTTCATGCACAAAAAGGGGTAGGACACTGTAGCAGAAACAACTAAATAAACATGCCAAATTTAAACAGATGCAAAATCCCCAAGATTGGCGATCCTTTACAGAAGCTCGAAACTTAGCGCGGAGTTCAATGCGAGACGCCTATAACAGTTTACACAACGAAACTTTGTCTCGAAACCTGGCAGAAAATCCAAGGAGATTCTGGTCATATGTGAAGTATGTCAGCGGCAAGAAACAATCAATGCCTTCTCTGCACGATAACAACGGAGATACTATCGAAGACAGTGCAGCCAAAGCTGATTTGCTGAACACAGCCTTCCGAGATGCCTTCACAAAAGAAGACGAAGTAAATATTCCAGAACAACTGCCAACATGAGCGACGTCGAAGTAAATATCCTCGGAGTAGTGAAGCAACTGAAATCACTTAATAACAGCAAGTCTTCTGATCCAGACTGTATACCAATTTAGTTCCTTTCGTAGTATGCTGATGCTTTAGCTCCATACTTAACAATCATATACAACCGTTCTCTCGACAAAATATCCGTACCCAGAGACTGGAAAGTTACACAGTTATTCAAGAAAGGTAGTAGGAGTAATCCACTAAATTACAGGCCCATATCGTTAACGCCGATATGCAGCAGGATTTTAGAACACTGTGTCCGAACATTATGAATTACCTCGAAGGAAACGGTCTATCGACACACAGTCAACATTGGTTTAGAAAACATCGTTCCCGTGAAATACAACTAGCTCTTTATTCACATGAAGTGCTGAGTGCTATTGACAAGGGATTTCAGATCGATTCCGTATTCCTCGATTTCCGAAAGGCTTTTGACACTGTACCACACAAGCGGCTCCCAGTAAAATTGCGTGCTTATGGAATATCGTCTCAGTTTGGATTTGCGATTTCCTGTCAGAGAGCTCACAGTTCGTAATAACTGACGGAAAGTCATATTAACAGAATCTTCCGTCGGTTGTTGGTAGAACAATATTATAATAAATGAAAAGCACCAGTTTGCTTTTGTTCTACAATGACGGAAAGTCATCGAGTAAAACAGAAGTGATTTCAGGCGTTCTCCAAGGTAGTGTTATAGGCCCTTTGCTGTTCCTTATCTATATAAACGATTTGGGAGACAATCTGAGCAGCCGTCTTCGGTTGTTTGCAGATGACGCTGTCGTTTATCAACTAATAAAGTCATCAGAAGATCAAAACAAACTGCAAAACGATTTAGAAAAGATATCTGAATGGTGCGAAAAGTGGCAGTTGACCTATATAACGAAATGTGTGAGGTCATCCACACGAGTACTAAAAGGAACTCGTTAAACTTCAGTTACGCGATAAATCAGTCTAATCTAAAAGCCGTAAATTCAACTAAATACCTAGGTATTACAATTACTAACAACTTAAATTGGAAAGAACATATAGAAAATGTTGTGGGGAAGGCTAACCAAAGGCTGCGTTTTATTGCCAGGACACTTAGAAAATTTAACAGACCTACTAAGGAGACTGCCTAAACTACGCTTGTCCGTCCTCTTTTAGAATACTACTGCGCGGTATGGGATCCTTACCATGTAGCACTGACGGAGTACATCGAAAAAGTTCAAAGAAAGGCAGTAGGTTTTGTATTATCACGAAATATGGGAGAGAGTGTCACCGAAATGATACGGGATTTGGGATGGACATCATTAGAAGAAAGGCGTTTTTCGTTGCGACGGAATCTTCTCACGAAATTCCAATCATCAACTTTCTCCTCCGAATGCGAAAATATTTTGTTGACACCGACCTACATAGGGCGGAACGATCACCAAGATAAAGTAAGGGAAATCAGAGCTCGTACGGAAAGGTATAGGTGTTCATTCCTTCCGCGCACTATACGAAATTGGAATAATAGAGAATTGTGAAGGTGGATCGATGAACCCTCCGCCAGGCACTTAAATGTGGTTAGAAGAGTATCCATGTAGATGTAGATGTAGAAAAATAGAGTCATATGAGGTTACTTTCAATGGAGTGTAGCATCCAGTAAATACATGGTCTGCTATTGTAATCTCCCCACGGAAAATTACCCTCTACCACGCAATAATTAATAATGGTCAATCAAATCATCCACATTTATTTACGTTTGAAACGTATCTGAGCAGATTTTCTAGTAATATATGCGCCGACAGCTCGTCGACGCCAAGGTATTTTTCTAGTACGTTTATTCCTTGGAACAACAGAGGTACAGAGATGTATGCTCCATGGCCATTATAGGAAGAGAGGGAGAGAAAGGAACAGCTTCGGGAAGTATCGGTTGGAAGATTTTCGGATTGCTAAAGGAGATTTTTATTTACTCTTCTTCGCGCTAAAGCGAGACAGGAAAGTTTGTGCCGCTAGCGTGGTAGATAAAGAGAAAGAAGGACTTGTAAAAGTAAATTGCATGAGACTTAAAATCCACGGAAACGGAACATGTACGGAAATGGATTCAATATACAATTTTCCTCAGAAATAAGGTTTGTGACCATTTTATTTTAGAGTGAATGACGAATACGTTCTCTGTCTGAATCGTTGATGATTGTCTGGGCCCTGTAATTAATTGGGAAGTTTCAGCTGTGACGAAGAGAGCCTGCAATCTCTGAGTTTTTTTGAAATCGTCCAAAAAGGCTTCGTCCACATCTGAAATTTTAGATCTGTCGTAAACTGAACGAAGTGTTCAAACGATCGATCTTCCCAACTGAATGCAGCGCTTAATAATAATAACGTATGTAAAGATCTTTTCTAGCAAGCCAGCCGCTGAATATTAAGCAGAAGGGCTCCACCAGAGATTCTACTAGGCTGATTTCATGTAACTTATATTTGAACTGTACACAGATAAAGGACAGAGAGAGAGAGAGAGAGCGAATGGAATTCTAGAAGTTACTCAGAATCCTCCCATTAGTATAATGTTTTGTCTGTCTTTGCACGGATAAGCCTGATAAGAAAACCTAAGCCCTTGACTTTATTGTACAGAATTGTGTGTGAGGGTGAGAGAGCGATAAAGGCGACAGATACACTTCTGTACAGACAAAACATTACACCAAGTTAGCGGCTAGCTGCATTAACACACACATAGACTTTCATCAAAACCAAAGTAGTAAGAGAATTCATTAGACTATGATAATGCGTAACTTATTTTTTGAAGTCGTCTTGCATATAGTTGTTGTTTAGCAGCTGTTAGTAGCTTGATATTTAATTAATTACAAGGTTGTTTTTTAAGGAAGATACTCTCCAGCATCTTTAAATACTGAGTGCTATTTATAGTTTAATAAGGAACATTGCTACTTGCCATGTAGTTAACAACTTTTCACTCCCTGAATACACATATTTAAGTAATTCCTACAAAGTGTGGGAAACGTTGCAGTGTCAGTACACAAGGCGTTAGTGGTATTCTCATGGCCAGTTTGCGTCAGTGAAAGTTAAACTGTGGTGTAATGCATCATAGTATCCGCTCAGAATTCTGGTTCGCCTGTAGGAAGCTTAGACTTCATTCCTTGTCGTATGTGTAATTCTTTCTTGAGTTTTGACACAACTCCATTCGTAGCCTTTTTGTAATTTTCGTACTGCGTAATTAGGAGTTATGTGACAAAATATTCGGTTGAGGAGAAGGTTACGGAAGATTCATTCTTCTTCCTTGGTGCACCTGCCCTACGATAGATATAAACATGAGACTCTTCACTTTCGTCTTTTTGTGTCTCTGGGAGTGCAAAGCCCATATCAGTTGCCACTTGGCAGGTCTGAATAATTAATTAGGTCAGTAATGACGAGTAACAACACTGATGTGAAGAAATCTGCGCTTCATAGCGCTATGCTAACAGAAGTGGCGAAGGGATGAGCAATGAGAATGTACTGCATGGTGTTAAGTGCAAATAATTTTTCCGGACACAGTTTCATGCCGGATTCTGCTCAGGGAGCTGGTAGCGTGAAGCTAGCTACGCGTTAGCCCGAAGGTAGAATTCTACAACCTCCAGTAACCCAGGAGGTGCTGGACCCCACAAGGGAAGTCTCCAG
The DNA here is from genome assembly GCF_023864275.1 of Schistocerca cancellata. NCBI lineage: Eukaryota > Metazoa > Arthropoda > Insecta > Orthoptera > Acrididae > Schistocerca > Schistocerca cancellata. The sequence goes on along the minus strand of NC_064631.1, from coordinate 170,795,089 downwards.
CGGCAGGGCTTTGATGCCTCCCGACGAGCAGCGGCGTTCAGGCAAAACACTGCAAGGCAATCAGGATGTCTCCCCAAAGTGAATGACGCAGGGAGACGCTGTTTCCCCCTGACCATGTCGCCCTGGGGTCACCAAAGTGTAGCAGGCGACATCGCCATCAAGGAAAGTACTTCCAAGAATCCCCCACTCCTTAGTTTTGAGCGTGGGATCGAGGAGCGGAATGTGTCCGTTTAATACCATGGAGGTATTTGGAAAGTTTTTCGGGCAAGCGGCGACTCCGAAGGCGACCGCGATTGGCCAGATCGATGTTACGTAAGCAGTGTTTCCCGCACACTCACAGTCGAGCGGGAATATAGCTCACTGGCTAAAACTTTTTTAAAATATTGCAATTAGACAGCTGCAGCAGCAGACCGGCAGGCCACATTATATTTTTTGGTAGAAATGGTCACTCGCGTCCGTCTGATAAGGTGCAGTACTCTGGACCAGACGATATGGAGTAATTGCGGAGTAGGCGCGTACCTTATCCAATTTCGCGGAATTGTGGTTGCAGCTACATCGCACTTGGTCGACATAACAGCATGACGTGAACAGTCGGCTGGGAGCCTTGTCATGGAGCAGAAGAGCAGAATAGGTAATATGCATCTCTGGCCGCAGTACGAGCAGCCTTCCAGTTTGCAGAAGTTAAACAGCTGGCCGTTGAGTCATTGAGCATCGCAACACATTCTCGCGTTATTTCTGTTATTAGACTACGTAACCTAGAATCTTGTGCTCTCATTCAGTTAAGGGAAAGTGCCAATCCGCATTGCTACTTTTTATAGTTGTAGATTCGTGTTACACTCCTTTCTCTTTAGTAAGCTATTAATCTGTCCATATTCAAGAGGCGTTATCTCGATATGCGATTTACGAGTATTTGCAAATTCTCAAATGGAATAAATCTGATTATCTTTCGCGATATTTCAGATTACATATGTTGACACAGCAACCCTGTCCTACGACCTAGTCAGAAATTTTTGTGGGGTTAACTTGATGTTAATAATTTACATGCATCAGTAATAGCAATGAGGCAAGCAACCCCACCCCATCCGATTCCTCAACAGAGGCCTGTATAGGCAGATGTCACTAAGCACATAAGAACTCCACTGAGAGTATTTATAATAGAATTATTATGAGTTCAGTAAGTAGTTCATTTCCATACCGCCTCATGATAGCAAAGGAAACTCGGGGGTTGCTCAGCATAATAGACGACCCTACTTTTAAATACGTATCCTGAAATCTGTTGGTACAAAAACAAGATATTCAGATTTGTCCATTTTTCAGTATTTTAAAACAGATTTTTTTCTCACACTCTGTCACTCAGCACACAGGTACTTGTTTATAACTGGTTGGTCGAAGACCCGCATCACCTTCCTGCTTGCGTGAGTTTCCTAAGCTGGTGTGTTACCTTTTCAACAGGTATTACCTTCTGTGCTCATTGTTCTGTTGTCGTGGCTTCTGCGTCACGTCAATGAAAATGTGCTCTGGCACAACGACGTTGCATGAGCGTTGCCTCGTTAATATCTAAGATGTATTGGGCATGGGAGTACATGGTTAGGTTCTTTAACGTATTTTCATAGAAAATACATTCAGTTATAATGCTATGCGCCACTCACATCTTGTAATGCCAGCCACTTCTGAATGCTGACACAGAGCCGCGCTAGACTCCTTAGACAGGGAAATCAAACACATATGACAGACACTGTGTAAAAACAGAGGGGCGAAGAATTCGTAAGCGAAGATACAGAATTTACGGATGAGGAATTATACGTGCAGCGTTACAGACGTGCCAGCGTTGTATAAACCTATGTTGTTGGCCCTGTTCACCGAGCTAATCCCGGTGAACGTGCCCCTGGCACCGGGCTGGCCAAAGTTGTTGATCGCTGCAGCACTATACTAATGTTGTTATCCTAGCTTATCCTACATCTAACCTAACTTGACCTAGTGTCGGAATCGGTGAGTGTCTGGATCGGTAATTGGGCGCACCCTCCCCCTAATCCCAGACGTGGCGGATTCCAGCCGTGAGGCGGCTGGCCAAGTCCACGCCTCGGCGGAAACAGGACAGATGCGTGGAGTCAGATTGGGTGTAATGAGATATTAGTCATTGTTCCTAAGATATTTTTTTTTAAATTCTTTATTTAAGATAACCGTTATAATTATACAAGTTAACCCACTTCCTTAGCTCATTAGTGGGTCCTAACAGTTATACATTTTTATTAAATTGTGCAGCTAGTTTTTAGTTTTATAGTGAGCTACAGTTATTAACAACAATGGGCATTTAATATCTACATCTACTGTTTATACCTAATTCCTATAACTAATTGAATTTATATATATTCTGCAGCGTCACATGTGTGCCAGTAAGAATATAAACATACTATGACATGCCGTGTTCTTCGAGCTAATCCCGAACAACATGCCCCTGGCACTGGGCAGGTGTCGACTTTATAATTCGCTGCAGTACCTATCCTAATTTCCTACAACTAAGTCCTACAAACTAACTTATCCTATGTCATGTCTGGTGTGTGTCATAATCGGTGGTTGATCCCTACTCCCCCTAGTCCTGCACATGGCGGATTCCAACTCGGATGAAGTCGGCCAGTCCACGCACAGGCGGTATGGGAATAGGGCTCTTGGTCGCAATCGGTAATTATTGTCCTTGTTATTTACTGTATCTCTCTTAAATATTCAGTTAGAACTTTTCGAGATACCTCGTTTGCCAAGGTGTTTAGGGTCTGAAAAGTTTCCTCACGTCTGAGCTGCTGATACGTGTCATGGTTGGGAAGTCTGGCTCGTAGTGTGTTTGCGACATAATTGAAGAGGGGACATTCGTAAACAACATGCTCGGGTGTACCCTCCGGATCGCCACAGTCGCACGTTGGTGTTGCCCTTTTCCCAAATCGACATAAGTACGTCGGGTAGGGTCCATGGCCAGTGAGAAAGTGAATCAGATCTCGTGTAGGCTCGAAGTACTTCATTCCCAGGCGTTCCCTCACATCAGGTAGAAACTGGAAGGTTCGTCGTCCAGCCTCTTCTACCACCCAAGTCTCCTGCCAGAGTTTCTCCCCTCTTTTCCTTATTTCTCTTTTATCCCCCACCCTGATACCCATAATATCTACAATCTTCTCGTAATTATCCTTTTTGGCCCAATACCAGGCCGCCTGTTCCCTTATCTTTATGTCCAGAGGGCAGAGCCCCATTATGACTGATAGGGCCTCCCCTGGAGATGTTCTGTAAGCACCCACAGCTCTTAGTATCATGCTTCTCTGGACCCTTCTCACTGCCATGACGGGCACTACCCTCGTGAGCCTGTGCGCCCAGACTCCCGAGCCGTAGCCCACAACTGAAGTTAGGATGCTGTTGTGATAAAGTCTAATTAGGAGTGGAGGAAGATGGAATCTTTTATGGCCTATTGAGATGAGGTTGTTTAGTATCTGAAGGGCTCTCTGGGTGACGGTATCAATGTGTTTTCCGAATGATGACTCCTAGGTAGCGTGTCTCACGTCGTCTGAGAACTGGTGAACCGTCTATTCTCACAGTCGGATTTCTAATGAGATGTCCTTTTAGCAGGAGGTAAATAGATTTGCTGGGCGATATCGTCATTTTAGTCGCGTGGCAACACTGTTGGAGTTTGTCTGATGCAGTCACTATTTTCGGTTCAATGTCTTCGCGGCTGCGGCCGCCAACCAACAGGAGGAGGCCATCCGCATAGGCTATCACCTCTAGCACCTCTTCACTCTGTTGTAAACTATCTAAATAAGGCTCCATATGGATGTCCCAGAAGAGGGGTCCTAAGACGGAACCTTGGGGACATGCTTTGGTGATTGTCTTTCCAACTCTTTCGCTAGAGGATGATAGCCAGACCTCCCGATCCTCGCAAAAGCTCCTCAGGCAACCGTATAGCGGCCCTGGACACTCTTTCTCCCGCAAGCAGGAGAAGAGCGAAGGCCACCACAGGTTGTCGAAGGCGCCACTGATGTCAACCATGATGCCAACCACGTATTTGTGCGGGGTCGAGCCACAGACCTCGGCCGCCAGGGCGATTGCATCAGATGCCGACCGCCCCGGCCAGAACCCGAACTGCCTGTCACTCATCCCGCACAACACTCGGTGTGGTGTCAGTCTGTCAGCCAGCAATTTCTCCAGTATTTTGCCACATATATCCAGCAGGAAAATCGGCCTGTAAGATTTCACTTCTGCGGGATCCTTATCTGGTCCTTTCTTTATGATAACTGCATGTGCCATTCTCCATCTCTTTGGGAATTTTCTCTGTCTGAGGCATTCATTGTACAGATGTGTTAGTGGCGCAGTCAGCTGAGGCGCCAGAAACTTCACCACTTCCGCCACAATGCCGTCTGGCCCAGGTGCTTTCCCTCTTATAAGGGTTGCTACCTCCTCCTCTGAGAAGGGGTAGACAGCCGTCTCATTGGTGTATATTTCTTGGTCTTGATCTCTGAGTTGCTGCTGCCCCTCTGTCTTCCCATCCGCATTGTCGTCAGGCAGCAGGGAGTGGAGGAGGACCCCCACAGTCTCCTGCCAGGACTCCGTCATCCTATCCCCGTACCTGACTGTTGATAACTCCAGAGGAGAGTGGATTTTTTCTCTCACCAACTTATATGGGAGCCCCCATGGGTCCGTGACTAGCTGGTTGAGCACAAAGTTTTCCCAACTTCTCATTCTAACTTCCCGCAATTCATTTTGGAATTTCCGCTTTTCCTCCCTATACAGCAACTGCCACCTTTGTCGTTCCTGCTAGACGACACTGCGCCGATAGTACCTCCTCAGCCTTCTGACAGACTGACGCAGTTCTCCTAGTTCGGCAGACCATGGTGACGGGGAGGCCGCCATGGCCCTCCTCCTAGTAGGTACGGCTGCCCTCACCGCTCTTGTCACTGCATTCACCAGTTCCTCTGCCCTCTGGTCTACGTCCATGTCCAAGAGCATGTCGTCTTCCGGTGATGGAGGAATGTCACACTCCCTCGCTAGGCGTTCCCAATCGGCTCTTCTATAATTTAGTTGTGCTTCCCACCCCGTGGCCCAGCGGCACTCTCTTTCTCCTATGGTGAAAGTTATCAGATTGTGGTCGCTTGTGGTGGCATTCTCTGTGACTCTCCAGTTTTGAAGATTGTTAGCTGTATTCGGAGTTACAAGGGTGACGTCGATGTTTGTGCCCTGCCCTCCACCTGCAGCGTAGGTGGGAGGATTGCCGGGTCTGTTGGCCACCACAAGTTGTGATGCCATAATAAATTCTTCGACCTTTTCACCATTAGCATCTCTTGTGCCACTGTACCACAGGGGGGATTTTGCGTTAATGTCGGCAGTTATTATGACTTTTCTTCCCCGCAACGCCATGGTAACTTTCGCTAGGTGGTCTATGTAAAGTTCTATGTTGTCCCCATACTGAAAATACGTGTTAATGAGAGTTATAATTCCCGTAGGGGATTGAAGCTCCACGACGTTGCAGTGGCTAGTTGTGAACTGTGAGAGTATGGTGACTCTCAAGAGTTTGTTTGTGATTATAATTGCCTTCGGGTCATCCCCTCTGCTGACTATTTGCCAGCTTGCAGCAGCAAAAGCTATTTTCCCAGCCAGGGAGTATGGCTCCTGCAGACAGAGTACATCTAGTCTCCTCTCCTCCACCTCCTTTCGGAGCTCCTGCATTACGAGTCTGCTGTTGTGTGTGTTAAGCTGTCCTATAGTTATTTTTGTCATTATGGGAAGTATGTGTGTATTCGGTCATGTGGCCAGGTCTTACTCCAGTCGAATGCAATTCGTCCATGTGCTATTACTGATTGTTGGTAAATGTCGTCAAGATCAAATTTCTCTCCTCGTCTTTCGAATACTTTCTTGAGCAGGTCTCGCAAGGCTCCAAAGTCGGTGGGGAGATTCACTGATTTTAGCTGGATTCTGTCAACAGCCTCCATAACCGAAAAAGTTATCTTCCTGCCGTCTTCATGTCCTACACGGACCACATGTCGTAAGGCAGTGGTCAGGGTAGCCGGCTGCTCCAATCTGGATAGTTGCATGGTGTACTCCAAGTTGGCGTACACCCTAACTGGATCGACCGGTGGTAGTCTAATTATTGGTGTGCATTGTGTGGTGGGGCTCATACTTGAGCTCGTCACTATATTTTCTTGTATTGGTTGTTTGTTTGTATTATTGTCCTGAAGAGTTGCTAGAGCCACAGGATGCCCTTGCCGTTGTTGGTGTAGTTTCGGCTTTGTTTCCCGGCTTCCAGAGGAGAGAATTTCAGCCATGGGGGGGGGAGATTGGTTTGTATGCCTATATCCATTGTTGGAAATTCGGTTTGTATAGCCATGTCTTTTGTTTCAATTTTGGTGGCTCCCGTAAGCGACCTCAAAAACTCCTTAAATCTATTAGCCCGCATGGCATTCCTCCTCCTTTTGCTCGGGGACTTTCGCTTTGGCATCCTGTTTGGTATGCCGGGCTCAGCCATAATCAGTCCTAGAGATCAATCTCTGCTCCAACATTCTGTATGTCGGGCAATTTCTGCCTGTGGTTCCGCAAGACTTCTTCCCTCGATTCCTGCATGGTATGCAGACTGCCGCCGCCTTGCAGTCTTTGCGGCTATGACCGTGCTCCCCACACTTAGTGCACGCCGGCTCCCTGGTGCACAGCCTTAGGATGTGATCCAAGTCACCACAGTTGTGGCAACGAGGTACCACGACATAATCTCTTGTGTTGAGGGCATGGAAACCAACATACAATCTGCCCATTGTTGTTATATTCTTCCACATTGGCGCCGATACTTCGGCGACGTGATGAACAACATCACGACCCCGCGGACCAGTCTTAAATTTTAACTTAAAGTTGTTCTTGAATTCTTCTTCTTTTATTCCATCAAAGTTCTGCAGCCTAATTGTTTCTACGAGTTCTTCGTTTGTCATGATTGCAGGTACGTCATATAGTATGACAAGAGGATTTCTATTTCTCGGTGGTTCACATTTGACCACCGAGTTCAGTTTCTGGTTATTCAGTAGCTTTTCTTTATCTTCCTCTGAGGCAACTTCGACTATCACAGAGTTTCTGCTCGGTTTAACCTTTTTGATTTTGATTTTGTCTTTGACGGGGTCTATATTCTTTGTAAATAGTTCCTGTATTTTCTTGACACTTGTGTCCTGCCCAGGCAGTGTCCTGAGGAAGACTGCTTTGTCTGTTCTTTTTGTAACTTTGTCAATGATGTCTCTGGTCGTGCTTTGTGGGCGCTTGGTGGGCGCTTGCGCAGCCACAGCCGCCCACGTCTTTGCCGGTTGCCTCCTTAATTTGTCGTTTTCTTTTTCAAGCTCTTCCACTCTTCCTTCAAGTTTGGCGTGGGCAACAGCCCATGCAGCCAGCTCATTTTTTATGATAGCAAGTTCTGCTTGGCTTATCTTGCCATTCTTTATTTGTTGCTCCATGAGCAGCGAGATTCTAGAATACCTCTGCATCACTGTCTCATTCTCTGCCTGTTCCTGCTCGTCCTGGGGAGAGGGATCAGGCGCAGCGGAAGCCCTTTGAGGCGCACACGAATCACTCGTTTCATTTGTAGCCATGATTATAACGAGTGATCAAGAAGGGGTGGGAGCACATCTCTTGCCCAGGACCGGCTCCTCTGGCATGGAGGGGGGGGGGGGGGACTTCTGCAGCTCGCCCACCGACCTCGCCCCTAGGTCAAGGGCACCTCCAAGCTGCCGGGTTCAACGCACCGTCGCCAGTGCACTGGTCCCCCTCGGTAACCCCGTCATCGACGATTTCACGCGACGCACCCCGACAACTGCACCCCGCACTCTGGAGAGGCGGATGCACCTCTCGCCCTTCGCCGCCTACTTGCCCGAGTTTCCACCTCTCGGCCAAGGACCCACTCCTACTCGGGTGGCGGGCCGGTCCCCCAGACGTTCGGCGGTCTGGACCCATCTAACCTGGCCCAGGCGATGTCACCACCACCTGGGTTTGGCAGAACACGCCCTGGTTACCCAGGGGCGTGGCGAAGCGCCCTTGCCGACTCGCGCCGCGATCCCACGCCGACAAACGAGACCGCCGGCATACAGAGCACCTGCTGGTCTGTGTCCTGCGAACAGAAAGGGACTGGTGTTCGGTCCCTTGACACAGCTCCCCCTGTGCCACACACCCTTCGCTTTCGCATCGGGTTGGGTCGCAGCTCTCCCTTTTGTCGCAAGGCAGAATGCCAAGCTTATCATCTGGCACCACGGGAAGGCGGAAAGAGCCACTTGGGAAGGAGAGGCTGTGAGAGACGCGTCACTTCCCCTGTGAGGACTGCCGCGGCACACCCAACTGGAAGCGATACTCCCCAGTGCGAGCTTCCGCGCCTTACGGCGCGCCGGCAACGGGCGGGCCCGCGCCAAAACGCGCCGTCGAGCGACTGACCTCACGCCAGACTTCCTAAGATGTTCCCTTATCACTTTGAGTGAGATCTCATTTGCTAACTTGTTCAAGATTGAGAAATGGTCCTCATGTCTGAGCAGGTGATACGTGTCGCGGTTGGGTAGCTGCTGGCGTAGTTGCGCCGCTACGTCATCGAAGAGGTGGCACTCATACACCACGACTTCTGGGGTGCCTGGTGTGGCCCCATAGTCACACGCTGGTGTAGCCTGTTTCCCGAACCGACATAAGTATGCCGGGTAGGGTCCATGACCTGTGAGGAAGTGCAGCAGTCCTCGTGATGGTGTAAAGTGTTTTAACTGCAATCTTTCCCTGATATTGGGCAGCAGTTCGTATGTTCTGCGACCAGTTTCTTCATTGTCCCATTGTTCTTGCCAGAGTTCTTCCCCCCTACGTTTGATTTCTATTTTGTTTCCCACATGAATCCCCATTAGATCAACTATTTTATCCCTGTTACCCTTTTTAACCCAATACCATGTTGCTTGCTCTCTGATTTTTATGTCAAGCGGACAGAGCCCCATTAGTACTGTTAGGGCTCCTCCCGGTGTTGTTCTGTATGCCCCTTCTGATCTGAGAAGCATGTTCCGCTGCAATCTTCTCACAGCCATGGCAGGCATAACCCTCGTGAGTCTGTGGGCCCAGACTCCTGACCCATATCCTACAATTGATGTCAGTATGCTGTTGTGGTATAATTTGATTAATTCTGGTGGCAGGTGGAACCGCTTGTGACCAATCGCTATTAGATTATTTAGTGTTTCTAACGATCTCTGTGTGACGGTGTCAATGTGTGATGCGTAAGTCCACCTCTCATCGACGACTACGCCCAGGTATCGCGCCTCATGGCGTCGAAGAACTGGTGAGCCATCTATTCTAACAGTCGGATTCCTAACTGATTGTCCTTTTAGGAGTAGGTACGTAGACTTAGTTGGTGAAATCTTCATTTTGGTCATGTGGCACCGTGTATTCAGGATTGATGTGGCCCTCTCAATTTTCGGCTCTAAGTTTTCGCGGCTACGGCCGCCAACCAGCAGGAGGAGGTCGTCCGCATAGTCTATGACCTCTAGCACATCGTCGCTGTTCTGTAGGTTGTCCAAGAGGGGTTGCATGTTAATATCCCAGAAGAGTGGCCCCAGGACAGATCCCTGTGGACATCCCTTGGTGATTTTTTTACTTATTCTCCCGCTAGGGGACGACAGCCAAACCTCCCTATTCTAACAATAGCTCCTGAGACAGCCATATAGCGACCCCAGGCACTCCTCTCGCAAGCGGGAGAAGAGCGAGGGCCACCACAGGCTGTCAAAGGCGCCACTGATGTCCACCATGATGCCGACCACGTATTTGTGCGCGGTAGAGGCACAGACCTCCGCAGCCAGGGCGATGGCGTCAGACGCCGATCTCTCGGCCCTGAAGCCGAATTGTCTGTCACTCATCCCGCACAAAACTCGGTGTGCTGCCAGTCTGTCTGCCAGCAACCTCTCAAAAAGTTTCCCCAGTGTGTCTAGTAAACAGATGGGCCTGTAGGACTTAGCTTCTTGCGGGTCTTTGTTTGGGCTTTTCTTGATTATTACTACTGTGGCCTTTTTCCATATTTGGGGGAATTTCCCGAGCCGCAAGCACTCGTTGTATAACTTTGTGAGAGGTGCTACCAACTGGGGGGCCAGGAATTGCATCACCTCTGCGGTGATGCCGTCTGGGCCAGGAGCCTTGGCTCTTTTAACGGCATTTATCTGAGCGGCTACTTCTTCTTCGGAGAAGGGATATACCATGTTGTAGTTCCGGTATTCCTCCTGATCTTGTCTCCGAATCTGCTATTGTGCCTCAGAGTCATCATTCTCGCCATCGTCAGGCAGCAGGACACGGAGGAGGACCTCAGCAGTTTCCTGCCAGGTTTCTGTCATCCTGCCCTGATCCCTGACGGTGGACAGCACCATGGGTGACCTAATCTTTTCCCGTACTAACTTGTACGGTACGCCCCATGGGTCTATAGCTAATTGTGTCTGTACATACTTCTCCCAGCTCTGTAGCCTTACTACTTTAAGCTCCTGTTGGAAGTGCTCCTTTGTCTCTCTGTATCTTTGCAACCAGCGTTACTTTTCCTCCCAGACGACACTCCGCTGGTAGTACCTCCTCGGCCTCCTAACGGACTGGCGCATCTGTCCCAGTTCGGTTGACCATGGTGTCGGAGAGGCCGCTATGGCTCTCCTCCTGGTTGGTACGGCAGCTTTTACCGCCCTAACAACTGCTTTCACCAGTTCCTCGGCGTATCCTTCGCCATTTTCGTCACCATCGGGCAATGTCGGTATTTCACACTCCCTTGACAGGCGGTCCCAGTCGGCTCTGTTGTAGTTTAACTGTGCCTCCCACCCCATGTCCCAGCGGCACTCCTCGTCTCCCAATGAGAATGTAATAAGATTATGATCACTGGTTTTTACTTGATCCCAGACCATCCAATTTGTTACTCTGGTGGCGAGATGGGGCGTGACCAATGTGACATCAATGTTCGTGCCCTCGCCACCACCTCTTGCATAGGTGGGTGGGTTTCCTTGCTTGTTGGCGACCATTAACTGTAACGCCATGATGGTCTCCTCGGCCTTTTCTCCTTGGTCGTCTCGTGTGCCGCTGAACCACAGGAGGGACTTAGCATTTATGTCTGCTGTAATGACACATCGACGTCCCCGCAACGCCGTGGTTACTTGTATGAGTTTGTCTAAGAATTCATCTATTGCCCGGCCGTACTGGAAGTACATGTTAATGATGTACAGTACTCCGGCTGGTGATTGAAGCTCCACGACGTTGCAGTGATCGTCGGAGAACTGAGAGAGGACTGTGTCTCTTAGCGCTTTGTTGATGATCATTATAGCTGCTCTGGGTTCTGCTCCGCTGTGAACGACTTGCCAACTTGCTGCCGCGAATGGGATTCGCCCAGCCAGGGAGTATGGTTCCTGCAGACAGAGCACATCCAGACTCCTCTCCTCCACGACTCTGCGGAGTTCCTGCATGACTAATTTACTGTTGTGTGAGTTAATGGTGTCCTACGTTTAAATGGGTCACGAGCGTAGTATGTTCCAATGTGTGATTCAGGCCAATTCTTGCTCCAATCGTGAGCTAGTCTTCCATTTGTAATGACAGATTGACTGTAAAGTTCGTCGAGGTCGAATTTCTCATTTCTCCTTTCAAAGACTTTTTTGACTAGGTCACGCAGGGCTCCGAAGTCAGTGGGGAGATTCATTTTCTTTAGCTGTATTCTGTCAACAGCCTCCATTACCGAGAAGGTGACGTCTCTGCCGTATTCATGACCGACACGCACCACATGCCTCAGGGCTGTGGTGAGGACCGCCGGCTCCTCCAGGCGCGCTAGTTGTAACGCGTGTTCTAGGTTGGGGTATACCCTATTGGGATCTACGCCCAAACCTTTTTGTGTGAAAGGGTTTATAGAGGATGATGTACTGCTTATTGTGTTAACTTGTATCTTTTGTTTCTCTGGTGCTTCCATTTGTTGTTTTGCCACAGGACGCCCTTTTGGTCGTTCTAGCTCTTCAATCGACCTTAGTCCCCGGCTTGGGGGAGAGGGAGCACTAATTTGACCGCAGGGGTCCGTTTGTACACCAGCATCTTTTGTGTCTACTTTTTTGGTCCGAGTTTTGGTGGCTCCTTGTAAGAACTCCCTAAATCTGCTAGCCCTTAGTGCATCCCTTACCCTTTTACTCGGAGGCTTTCTTTTAGGCTTCCTGTTGCCTGATATGGACTCAGCCATAATCAGTCCTCGAAATAAGTTTATCAAAACTAGACATAGTTGTCTCACTGGGAATTCCGCGATCGTTCAATAAGTAAAATATGGAGTTTCAGTCTTCGATCGCTATTCTTTATTTTCAATTACCGGTTTCGGGCTAGCTGCCCATCTTCAGATCTGTTAGACAATGTTAAAAATGTAATTAATAAGAGAGATACAGTTAGTGAAAAACTATCTTAGTTTACAAAATGAAATTTTGGAACATATAAAATGCCAACATACCATATGTTGTAGTTACAGAGTAACTTGTCCGTACAGAACACACTGTTCACTGTCATAAGTAAAGTAAATTTCAATCTGTTAAAACATTATATCGCAGTATTTAAGAGTAATCTGATTGGTAATTGTAAAAAGTGCCCTCTACCTATAACAACTGTGCATCTGTTATTATTTCGCCGTACATATTATTGGCGAATATTTTTTTAATAAAACAATTTTTAAGGTAATAACAAATGAATAATCTTTTTGAGTGGACCATGAAACGAAAAATTTTTACATTAATTTAAAATTTCTTTATAAAGAAACATAAAATATAATTAAAATGTAGATATCCTTCCGAAAATGTGCGTCTACTCTTCTTTGTTTTGATTGGTGGTTGAGTGGATTTCCCTATGCCTGAGCGTATACAACGCCACGCCGAGTTGTCTTGCGCCGCGCCCAATTCACCTCGCCGCCAGTACGCTGAGGGCCGTTCCGCTGTAGCTGTTTCTTACTGGGGCGTGCTGCTGCGTTCAAGAGTAAGCCTAAAACAGGTCTTTAAAAATCTCATAATAATTCCTGTGCATAAAATCACTTTGCTCATTTAATAGGCCTGGGGTTTTTCTTTGATGTGCGTATATTTCAAGCTCTTCTAGCACGTTGAGATAGAGACTTTTTGGAGCTTTATGTAGCACCTCCATTTGTTGATTTATATTACTAACTTCATGTCTACTCTCTTTTATATGTGTTCCAAATGCTGTTCGATTGCTATGGCTACAATGTTCCCTGTATCGAATTTCAAAGTTCCGCCCTGTTTGTCCTATATAATAACTGTCACATTCAGCACATTTAATCTTATATACTCCGGAATTATTGTATTTCATTGGTTTCGTCGTTGCTGGTTTATGTCTTAATCTATGTGCCATTTGCCCTTCGTTCTGAAATGCCACTGCGATGTTTTTTGGAAAGCATTTAGCAATTCTTTCCGACACACGCCCTTTGTATGTCAGGGTGACAAACTTCTTCTTAACTTTAATTTTCCTAGAATCGCTAATGATGCCCGCGGATTTGTTTTTGATTTTGTTAAACATACGTGTAACATCTTGTGTCCTGTATCCGTTAGCTGCTGCTACTTGCTTAATAATACCCAGTTCTTTCTGCAGCTCATCTTCCTGTAGTGGCAATCTGAGGGCTCTGTTGCACATTGCATGAAAGTACGCTCTTTTATGCTGTGCCGGGTGGTGCGACGTCGCTACTACGATGTTGTCGGAGCACGTGTCTTTTCTATAGACGCCGAAAACGTGCCTGCCTCCCTCCTTTCTGACAGTCAAATCTAAATAGTTAATCGTCCTGTTGCTTTCCATTTCTAGTGTGAATTGAATTTTTGGATGCTGCTCGTTTAAAACTTCAGTCATTTCCTCTACGTCTTCTTTTTCCCCTTTGAATAATAAAATAGTGTCGTCAACATACCGTCTGTAATAAATTAACTTCTCCTTAATTTCTGGAAAAGAGTTAAAAACTTTGTTCTCAAAGTCATTCATAAAAATTTCAGCTAAAATGCCTGATAGACTGTTACCCATAGCTAAACCTTCATCTTGAATAAAAACTTTATCGTTAAAGATAAAACTATTAAAACTCAGTGTGAACTCTAGCATATCTACGAGTTCGACGATTTCACCCATGCTCATTGACTTATTTTTTATCAGGTTTTTCCTTATAATTTGCAAAGTTTCTGGTATTGGTATATTAGTGTAGAGGTTCACGACGTCCAATGAGGCTAGGACTGCATCCTCTGGGATTGCAATGTCCTTCACTTCGTTCGCGAAACATACACTATTTTTTACGTTGTAAACTTGCTCGTATTTATACGCAGATTTTAACTTACGGTACAAAGCTTTATTCAAGAGCTCATTAACGGCTTCCTTCCCATTGCAAATAACACGCATTGGTTTATTCTCCTTGTGCAATTTTATTTGCGCTCTTGCTTCTGGTGTTCTTGGATTCATCTTTACTAATCTAGCTTTTTCATTTGGAGTGAATAAAAATTGTATTGCTTCTATCCTTGCCTTTAAATCTGTCTGAAACTTCTTTGTTAAATCTTTTTTGACTTCTTTAATTCCATTTTCCTGAAAAAACCGCATTGTCTTATCTATATATTCCTTTTCGTAAATGACAACTGAGGTACTGCCCTTATCTGACTTAATCACGATTGCGTTATTAGAATCCAGTTTTAAGTTAATTTCTTTCACTAACCTCATCTCACTATATTTACCGTTATGTAAAGTTTTCTGGCATTCAATTGCCTCTTTGGCTTTGATGGCGATACATGTCTCCTGGAATTTAGTTAACTTAGCATCCCTACATGCTACCTTAACTTCTGCGATCATTCTCTTGATGTCTCGATCTTGCAAGTTCGTTCGCGGATTGTGCTTAAGCCCCTTATCCAAAAGCTTCTGCTCTTCTTTAGAAAAGACAATATCTGTTAGGTTAACGGTTCTGTCATAAAACTTATGTACATACTGTATTTTATCTGTTTCCCTCTCTGCCTTCGCTATTGTTCTACACAGATTAGTAATTTTCTTATTGTGTCTTTTTATGATTTCGTCCCTATGTACCTGGATTCTTGCTTCAATCTCATATTCAACTTGTCTAAACTGCAGTGGTGACAATAGGTTACCTAACTTCATATGTAAATCGTGCGTAAGCTTATTGAGTTTGTCTTTCTCGATGTACCCTGATTTGATCTCCTGTCTTATCCATGACTGTTCTGCTCTCTTCTTAACTTTTGTGGCTGAGATACTGCTGTTATTTATCTTTACCCTTGCGTACTTCGGCACAACACCTAATTGCAAACAGTTCTTATTGAAATGTATTTTTAAATTGACTTTCATTATATTAAGCTTAGCTTTAAAAAATGTTTTCACATCTCCCACAGCCTGACTAGGCACAAGTTTATCAAAACTAGACATAGTTGTCTCACTGGGAATTCCGCGATCGTTCAATAAGTAAAATATGGAGTTTCAGTCTTCGATCGCTATTCTTTATTTTCAATTACCGGTTTCGGGCTAGCTGCCCATCTTCAGATCTGTTAGACAATGTTAAAAATGTAATTAATAAGAGAGATACAGTTAGTGAAAAACTATCTTAGTTTACAAAATGAAATTTTGGAACATATAAAATGCCAACATACCATATGTTGTAGTTACAGAGTAACTTGTCCGTACAGAACACACTGTTCACTGTCATAAGTAAAGTAAATTTCAATCTGTTAAAACATTATATCGCAGTATTTAAGAGTAATCTGATTGGTAACAGTAAAAAGTGCCCTCTACCTATAACAACTGTGCATCTGTTATTATTTCGCCGTACATATTATTGGCGAATATTTTTTTTAATAAAACAATTTTTAAGGTAATAACAAATGAATAATCTTTTTGAGTGGACCATGAAACGAAAAATTTTTACATTAATTTAAAATTTCTTTATAAAGAAACATAAAATATAATTAAAATGTAGATATCCTTCCGAAAATGTGCGTCTACTCTTCTTTGTTTTGATTGGTGGTTGAGTGGATTTCCCTATGCCTGAGCGTATACAACGCCACGCCGAGTTGTCTTGCGCCGCGCCCAATTCACCTCGCCGCCAGTACGCTGAGGGCCGTTCCGCTGTAGCTGTTTCTTACTGGGGCGTGCTGCTGCGTTCAAGAGTAAGCCTAAAACAGGTCTTTAAAAATCTCATAATAATTCCTGTGCATAAAATCACTTTGCTCATTTAATAGGCCTGGGGTTTTTCTTTGATGTGCGTATATTTCAAGCTCTTCTAGCACGTTGAGATAGAGACTTTTTGGAGCTTTATGTAGCACCTCCATTTGTTGATTTATATTACTAACTTCATGTCTACTCTCTTTTATATGTGTTCCAAATGCTGTTCGATTGCTATGGCTACAATGTTCCCTGTATCGAATTTCAAAGTTCCGCCCTGTTTGTCCTATATAATAACTGTCACATTCAGCACATTTAATCTTATATACTCCGGAATTATTGTATTTCATTGGTTTCGTCGTTGCTGGTTTATGTCTTAATCTATGTGCCATTTGCCCTTCGTTCTGAAATGCCACTGCGATGTTTTTTGGAAAGCATTTAGCAATTCTTTCCGACACACGCCCTTTGTATGTCAGGGTGACAAACTTCTTCTTAACTTTAATTTTCCTAGAATCGCTAATGATGCCCGCGGATTTGTTTTTGATTTTGTTAAACATACGTGTAACATCTTGTGTCCTGTATCCGTTAGCTGCTGCTACTTGCTTAATAATACCCAGTTCTTTCTGCAGCTCATCTTCCTGTAGTGGCAATCTGAGGGCTCTGTTGCACATTGCATGAAAGTACGCTCTTTTATGCTGTGCCGGGTGGTGCGACGTCGCTACTATGATGTTGTCGGAGCACGTGTCTTTTCTATAGACGCCGAAAACGTGCCTGCCTCCCTCCTTTCTGACAGTCAAATCTAAATAGTTAATCGTCCTGTTGCTTTCCATTTCTAGTGTGAATTGAATTTTTGGATGCTGCTCGTTTAAAACTTCAGTCATTTCCTCTACGTCTTCTTTTTCCCCTTTGAATAATAAAATAGTGTCGTCAACATACCGTCTGTAATAAATTAACTTCTCCTTAATTTCTGGAAAAGAGTTAAAAACTTTGTTCTCAAAGTCATTCATAAAAATTTCAGCTAAAATGCCTGATAGACTGTTACCCATAGCTAAACCTTCATCTTGAATAAAAACTTTATCGTTAAAGATAAAACTATTAAAACTCAGTGTGAACTCTAGCATATCTACGAGTTCGACGATTTCACCCATGCTCATTGACTTATTTTTTATCAGGTTTTTCCTTATAATTTGCAAAGTTTCTGGTATTGGTATATTAGTGTAGAGGTTCACGACGTCCAATGAGGCTAGGACTGCATCCTCTGGGATTGCAATGTCCTTCACTTCGTTCGCGAAACATACACTATTTTTTACGTTGTAAACTTGCTCGTATTTATACGCAGATTTTAACTTACGGTACAAAGCTTTATTCAAGAGCTCATTAACGGCTTCCTTCCCATTGCAAATAACACGCATTGGTTTATTCTCCTTGTGCAATTTTATTTGCGCTCTTGCTTCTGGTGTTCTTGGATTCATCTTTACTAATCTAGCTTTTTCATTTGGAGTGAATAAAAATTGTATTGCTTCTATCCTTGCCTTTAAATCTGTCTGAAACTTCTTTGTTAAATCTTTTTTGACTTCTTTAATTCCATTTTCCTGAAAAAACCGCATTGTCTTATCTATATATTCCTTTTCGTAAATGACAACTGAGGTACTGCCCTTATCTGACTTAATCACGATTGCGTTATTAGAATCCAGTTTTAAGTTAATTTCTTTCACTAACCTCATCTCACTATATTTACCGTTATGTAAAGTTTTCTGGCATTCAATTGCCTCTTTGGCTTTGATGGCGATACATGTCTCCTGGAATTTAGTTAACTTAGCATCCCTACATGCTACCTTAACTTCTGCGATCATTCTCTTGATGTCTCGATCTTGCAAGTTCGTTCGCGGATTGTGCTTAAGCCCCTTATCCAAAAGCTTCTGCTCTTCTTTAGAAAAGACAATATCTGTTAGGTTAACGGTTCTGTCATAAAACTTATGTACATACTGTATTTTATCTGTTTCCCTCTCTGCCTTTGCTATTGTTCTACACAGATTAGTAATTTTCTTATTGTGTCTTTTTATGATTTCGTCCCTATGTACCTGGATTCTTGCTTCAATCTCATATTCAACTTGTCTAAACTGCAGTGGTGACAATAGGTTACCTAACTTCATATGTAAATCGTGCGTAAGCTTATTGAGTTTGTCTTTCTCGATGTACCCTGATTTGATCTCCTGTCTTATCCATGACTGTTCTGCTCTCTTCTTAACTTTTGTGGCTGAGATACTGCTGTTATTTATCTTTACCCTTGCGTACTTCGGCACAACACCTAATTGCAAACAGTTCTTATTGAAATGTATTTTTAAATTGACTTTCATTATATTAAGCTTAGCTTTAAAAAATGTTTTCACATCTCCCACAGCCTGACTAGGCACAAGTTTATCAAAACTAGACATAGTTGTCTCACTGGGAATTCCGCGATCGTTCAATAAGTAAAATATGGAGTTTCAGTCTTCGATCGCTATTCTTTATTTTCAATTACCGGTTTCGGGCTAGCTGCCCATCTTCAGATCTGTTAGACAATGTTAAAAATGTAATTAATAAGAGAGATACAGTTAGTGAAAAACTATCTTAGTTTACAAAATGAAATTTTGGAACATATAAAATGCCAACATACCATATGTTGTAGTTACAGAGTAACTTGTCCGTACAGAACACACTGTTCACTGTCATAAGTAAAGTAAATTTCAATCTGTTAAAACATTATATCGCAGTATTTAAGAGTAATCTGATTGGTAACAGTAAAAAGTGCCCTCTACCTATAACAACTGTGCATCTGTTATTATTTCGCCGTACATATTATTGGCGAATATTTTTTTTAATAAAACAATTTTTAAGGTAATAACAAATGAATAATCTTTTTGAGTGGACCATGAAACGAAAAATTTTTACATTAATTTAAAATTTCTTTATAAAGAAACATAAAATATAATTAAAATGTAGATATCCTTCCGAAAATGTGCGTCTACTCTTCTTTGTTTTGATTGGTGGTTGAGTGGATTTCCCTATGCCTGAGCGTATACAACGCCACGCCGAGTTGTCTTGCGCCGCGCCCAATTCACCTCGCCGCCAGTACGCTGAGGGCCGTTCCGCTGTAGCTGTTTCTTACTGGGGCGTGCTGCTGCGTTCAAGAGTAAGCCTAAAACAGGTCTTTAAAAATCTCATAATAATTCCTGTGCATAAAATCACTTTGCTCATTTAATAGGCCTGGGGTTTTTCTTTGATGTGCGTATATTTCAAGCTCTTCTAGCACGTTGAGATAGAGACTTTTTGGAGCTTTATGTAGCACCTCCATTTGTTGATTTATATTACTAACTTCATGTCTACTCTCTTTTATATGTGTTCCAAATGCTGTTCGATTGCTATGGCTACAATGTTCCCTGTATCGAATTTCAAAGTTCCGCCCTGTTTGTCCTATATAATAACTGTCACATTCAGCACATTTAATCTTATATACTCCGGAATTATTGTATTTCATTGGTTTCGTCGTTGCTGGTTTATGTCTTAATCTATGTGCCATTTGCCCTTCGTTCTGAAATGCCACTGCGATGTTTTTTGGAAAGCATTTAGCAATTCTTTCCGACACACGCCCTTTGTATGTCAGGGTGACAAACTTCTTCTTAACTTTAATTTTCCTAGAATCGCTAATGATGCCCGCGGATTTGTTTTTGATTTTGTTAAACATACGTGTAACATCTTGTGTCCTGTATCCGTTAGCTGCTGCTACTTGCTTAATAATACCCAGTTCTTTCTGCAGCTCATCTTCCTGTAGTGGCAATCTGAGGGCTCTGTTGCACATTGCATGAAAGTACGCTCTTTTATGCTGTGCCGGGTGGTGCGACGTCGCTACTACGATGTTGTCGGAGCACGTGTCTTTTCTATAGACGCCGAAAACGTGCCTGCCTCCCTCCTTTCTGACAGTCAAATCTAAATAGTTAATCGTCCTGTTGCTTTCCATTTCTAGTGTGAATTGAATTTTTGGATGCTGCTCGTTTAAAACTTCAGTCATTTCCTCTACGTCTTCTTTTTCCCCTTTGAATAATAAAATAGTGTCGTCAACATACCGTCTGTAATAAATTAACTTCTCCTTAATTTCTGGAAAAGAGTTAAAAACTTTGTTCTCAAAGTCATTCATAAAAATTTCAGCTAAAATGCCTGATAGACTGTTACCCATAGCTAAACCTTCATCTTGAATAAAAACTTTATCGTTAAAGATAAAACTATTAAAACTCAGTGTGAACTCTAGCATATCTACGAGTTCGACGATTTCACCCATGCTCATTGACTTATTTTTTATCAGGTTTTTCCTTATAATTTGCAAAGTTTCTGGTATTGGTATATTAGTGTAGAGGTTCACGACGTCCAATGAGGCTAGGACTGCATCCTCTGGGATTGCAATGTCCTTCACTTCGTTCGCGAAACATACACTATTTTTTACGTTGTAAACTTGCTCGTATTTATACGCAGATTTTAACTTACGGTACAAAGCTTTATTCAAGAGCTCATTAACGGCTTCCTTCCCATTGCAAATAACACGCATTGGTTTATTCTCCTTGTGCAATTTTATTTGCGCTCTTGCTTCTGGTGTTCTTGGATTCATCTTTACTAATCTAGCTTTTTCATTTGGAGTGAATAAAAATTGTATTGCTTCTATCCTTGCCTTTAAATCTGTCTGAAACTTCTTTGTTAAATCTTTTTTGACTTCTTTAATTCCATTTTCCTGAAAAAACCGCATTGTCTTATCTATATATTCCTTTTCGTAAATGACAACTGAGGTACTGCCCTTATCTGACTTAATCACGATTGCGTTATTAGAATCCAGTTTTAAGTTAATTTCTTTCACTAACCTCATCTCACTATATTTACCGTTATGTAAAGTTTTCTGGCATTCAATTGCCTCTTTGGCTTTGATGGCGATACATGTCTCCTGGAATTTAGTTAACTTAGCATCCCTACATGCTACCTTAACTTCTGCGATCATTCTCTTGATGTCTCGATCTTGCAAGTTCGTTCGCGGATTGTGCTTAAGCCCCTTATCCAAAAGCTTCTGCTCTTCTTTAGAAAAGACAATATCTGTTAGGTTAACGGTTCTGTCATAAAACTTATGTACATACTGTATTTTATCTGTTTCCCTCTCTGCCTTTGCTATTGTTCTACACAGATTAGTAATTTTCTTATTGTGTCTTTTTATGATTTCGTCCCTATGTACCTGGATTCTTGCTTCAATCTCATATTCAACTTGTCTAAACTGCAGTGGTGACAATAGGTTACCTAACTTCATATGTAAATCGTGCGTAAGCTTATTGAGTTTGTCTTTCTCGATGTACCCTGATTTGATCTCCTGTCTTATCCATGACTGTTCTGCTCTCTTCTTAACTTTTGTGGCTGAGATACTGCTGTTATTTATCTTTACCCTTGCGTACTTCGGCACAACACCTAATTGCAAACAGTTCTTATTGAAATGTATTTTTAAATTGACTTTCATTATATTAAGCTTAGCTTTAAAAAATGTTTTCACATCTCCCACAGCCTGACTAGGCACAAGTTTATCAAAACTAGACATAGTTGTCTCACTGGGAATTCCGCGATCGTTCAATAAGTAAAATATGGAGTTTCAGTCTTCGATCGCTATTCTTTATTTTCAATTACCGGTTTCGGGCTAGCTGCCCATCTTCAGATCTGTTAGACAATGTTAAAAATGTAATTAATAAGAGAGATACAGTTAGTGAAAAACTATCTTAGTTTACAAAATGAAATTTTGGAACATATAAAATGCCAACATACCATATGTTGTAGTTACAGAGTAACTTGTCCGTACAGAACACACTGTTCACTGTCATAAGTAAAGTAAATTTCAATCTGTTAAAACATTATATCGCAGTATTTAAGAGTAATCTGATTGGTAACAGTAAAAAGTGCCCTCTACCTATAACAACTGTGCATCTGTTATTATTTCGCCGTACATATTATTGGCGAATATTTTTTTTAATAAAACAATTTTTAAGGTAATAACAAATGAATAATCTTTTTGAGTGGACCATGAAACGAAAAATTTTTACATTAATTTAAAATTTCTTTATAAAGAAACATAAAATATAATTAAAATGTAGATATCCTTCCGAAAATGTGCGTCTACTCTTCTTTGTTTTGATTGGTGGTTGAGTGGATTTCCCTATGCCTGAGCGTATACAACGCCACGCCGAGTTGTCTTGCGCCGCGCCCAATTCACCTCGCCGCCAGTACGCTGAGGGCCGTTCCGCTGTAGCTGTTTCTTACTGGGGCGTGCTGCTGCGTTCAAGAGTAAGCCTAAAACAGGTCTTTAAAAATCTCATAATAATTCCTGTGCATAAAATCACTTTGCTCATTTAATAGGCCTGGGGTTTTTCTTTGATGTGCGTATATTTCAAGCTCTTCTAGCACGTTGAGATAGAGACTTTTTGGGGCTTTATGTAGCACCTCCATTTGTTGATTTATATTACTAACTTCATGTCTACTCTCTTTTATATGTGTTCCAAATGCTGTTCGATTGCTATGGCTACAATGTTCCCTGTATCGAATTTCAAAGTTCCGCCCTGTTTGTCCTATATAATAACTGTCACATTCAGCACATTTAATCTTATATACTCCGGAATTATTGTATTTCATTGGTTTCGTCGTTGCTGGTTTATGTCTTAATCTATGTGCCATTTGCCCTTCGTTCTGAAATGCCACTGCGATGTTTTTTGGAAAGCATTTAGCAATTCTTTCCGACACACGCCCTTTGTATGTCAGGGTGACAAACTTCTTCTTAACTTTAATTTTCCTAGAATCGCTAATGATGCCCGCGGATTTGTTTTTGATTTTGTTAAACATACGTGTAACATCTTGTGTCCTGTATCCGTTAGCTGCTGCTACTTGCTTAATAATACCCAGTTCTTTCTGCAGCTCATCTTCCTGTAGTGGCAATCTGAGGGCTCTGTTGCACATTGCATGAAAGTACGCTCTTTTATGCTGTGCCGGGTGGTGCGACGTCGCTACTATGATGTTGTCGGAGCACGTGTCTTTTCTATAGACGCCGAAAACGTGCCTGCCTCCCTCCTTTCTGACAGTCAAATCTAAATAGTTAATCGTCCTGTTGCTTTCCATTTCTAGTGTGAATTGAATTTTTGGATGCTGCTCGTTTAAAACTTCAGTCATTTCCTCTACGTCTTCTTTTTCCCCTTTGAATAATAAAATAGTGTCGTCAACATACCGTCTGTAATAAATTAACTTCTCCTTAATTTCTGGAAAAGAGTTAAAAACTTTGTTCTCAAAGTCATTCATAAAAATTTCAGCTAAAATGCCTGATAGACTGTTACCCATAGCTAAACCTTCATCTTGAATAAAAACTTTATCGTTAAAGATAAAACTATTAAAACTCAGTGTGAACTCTAGCATATCTACGAGTTCGACGATTTCACCCATGCTCATTGACTTATTTTTTATCAGGTTTTTCCTTATAATTTGCAAAGTTTCTGGTATTGGTATATTAGTGTAGAGGTTCACGACGTCCAATGAGGCTAGGACTGCATCCTCTGGGATTGCAATGTCCTTCACTTCGTTCGCGAAACATACACTATTTTTTACGTTGTAAACTTGCTCGTATTTATACGCAGATTTTAACTTACGGTACAAAGCTTTATTCAAGAGCTCATTAACGGCTTCCTTCCCATTGCAAATAACACGCATTGGTTTATTCTCCTTGTGCAATTTTATTTGCGCTCTTGCTTCTGGTGTTCTTGGATTCATCTTTACTAATCTAGCTTTTTCATTTGGAGTGAATAAAAATTGTATTGCTTCTATCCTTGCCTTTAAATCTGTCTGAAACTTCTTTGTTAAATCTTTTTTGACTTCTTTAATTCCATTTTCCTGAAAAAACCGCATTGTCTTATCTATATATTCCTTTTCGTAAATGACAACTGAGGTACTGCCCTTATCTGACTTAATCACGATTGCGTTATTAGAATCCAGTTTTAAGTTAATTTCTTTCACTAACCTCATCTCACTATATTTACCGTTATGTAAAGTTTTCTGGCATTCAATTGCCTCTTTGGCTTTGATGGCGATACATGTCTCCTGGAATTTAGTTAACTTAGCATCCCTACATGCTACCTTAACTTCTGCGATCATTCTCTTGATGTCTCGATCTTGCAAGTTCGTTCGCGGATTGTGCTTAAGCCCCTTATCCAAAAGCTTCTGCTCTTCTTTAGAAAAGACAATATCTGTTAGGTTAACGGTTCTGTCATAAAACTTATGTACATACTGTATTTTATCTGTTTCCCTCTCTGCCTTTGCTATTGTTCTACACAGATTAGTAATTTTCTTATTGTGTCTTTTTATGATTTCGTCCCTATGTACCTGGATTCTTGCTTCAATCTCATATTCAACTTGTCTAAACTGCAGTGGTGACAATAGGTTACCTAACTTCATATGTAAATCGTGCGTAAGCTTATTGAGTTTGTCTTTCTCGATGTACCCTGATTTGATCTCCTGTCTTATCCATGACTGTTCTGCTCTCTTCTTAACTTTTGTGGCTGAGATACTGCTGTTATTTATCTTTACCCTTGCGTACTTCGGCACAACACCTAATTGCAAACAGTTCTTATTGAAATGTATTTTTAAATTGACTTTCATTATATTAAGCTTAGCTTTAAAAAATGTTTTCACATCTCCCACAGCCTGACTAGGCACAAGTTTATCAAAACTAGACATAGTTGTCTCACTGGGAATTCCGCGATCGTTCAATAAGTAAAATATGGAGTTTCAGTCTTCGATCGCTATTCTTTATTTTCAATTACCGGTTTCGGGCTAGCTGCCCATCTTCAGATCTGTTAGACAATGTTAAAAATGTAATTAATAAGAGAGATACAGTTAGTGAAAAACTATCTTAGTTTACAAAATGAAATTTTGGAACATATAAAATGCCAACATACCATATGTTGTAGTTACAGAGTAACTTGTCCGTACAGAACACACTGTTCACTGTCATAAGTAAAGTAAATTTCAATCTGTTAAAACATTATATCGCAGTATTTAAGAGTAATCTGATTGGTAACAGTAAAAAGTGCCCTCTACCTATAACAACTGTGCATCTGCTATTATTTAGCCGTACATATTATTGGCGAATATTTTTTTTAATAAAACAATTTTTAAGGTAATAACAAATGAATAATCTTTTTGAGTGGACCATGAAACGAAAAATTTTTACATTAATTTAAAATTTCTTTATAAAGAAACATAAAATATAATTAAAATGTAGATATCCTTCCGAAAATGTGCGTCTACTCTTCTTTGTTTTGATTGGTGGTTGAGTGGATTTCCCTATGCCTGAGCGTATACAACGCCACGCCGAGTTGTCTTGCGCCGCGCCCAATTCACCTCGCCGCCAGTACGCTGAGGGCCGTTCCGCTGTAGCTGTTTCTTACTGGGGCGTGCTGCTGCGTTCAAGAGTAAGCCTAAAACAGGTCTTTAAAAATCTCATAATAATTCCTGTGCATAAAATCACTTTGCTCATTTAATAGGCCTGGGGTTTTTCTTTGATGTGCGTATATTTCAAGCTCTTCTAGCACGTTGAGATAGAGACTTTTTGGAGCTTTATGTAGCACCTCCATTTGTTGATTTATATTACTAACTTCATGTCTACTCTCTTTTATATGTGTTCCAAATGCTGTTCGATTGCTATGGCTACAATGTTCCCTGTATCGAATTTCAAAGCAAGAATCCAGGTACATAGGGACGAAATCATAAAAAGACACAATAAGAAAATTACTAATCTGTGTAGAACAATAGCAAAGGCAGAGAGGGAAACAGATAAAATACAGTATGTACATAAGTTTTATGACAGAACCGTTAACCTAACAGATATTGTCTTTTCTAAAGAAGAGCAGAAGCTTTTGGATAAGGGGCTTAAGCATAATCCGCGAACGAACTTGCAAGATCGAGACATCAAGAGAATGATCGCAGAAGTTAAGGTAGCATGTAGGGATGCTAAGTTAACTAAATTCCAGGAGACATGTATCGCCATCAAAGCCAAAGAGGCAATTGAATGCCAGAAAACTTTACATAACGGTAAATATAGTGAGATGAGGTTAGTGAAAGAAATTAACTTAAAACTGGATTCTAATAACGCAATCGTGATTAAGTCAGATAAGGGCAGTACCTCAGTTGTCATTTACGAAAAGGAATATATAGATAAGACAATGCGGTTTTTTCAGGAAAATGGAAATAAAGAAGTCAAAAAAGATTTAACAAAGAAGTTTCAGACAGATTTAAAGGCAAGGATAGAAGCAATACAATTTTTATTCACTCCAAATGAAAAAGCTAGATTAGTAAAGATGAATCCAAGAACACCAGAAGCAAGAGCGCAAATAAAATTGCACAAGGAGAATAAACCAATGCGTGTTATTTGCAATGGGAAGGAAGCCGTTAATGAGCTCTTGAATAAAGCTTTGTACCGTAAGTTAAAATCTGCGTATAAATACGAGCAAGTTTACAACGTAAAAAATAGTGTATGTTTCGCGAACGAAGTGAAGGACATTGCAATCCCAGAGGATGCAGTCCTAGCCTCATTGGACGTCGTGAACCTCTACACTAATATACCAATACCAGAAACTTTGCAAATTATAAGGAAAAACCTGATAAAAAATAAGTCAATGAGCATGGGTGAAATCGTCGAACTCGTAGATATGCTAGAGTTCACACTGAGTTTTAATAGTTTTATCTTTAACGATAAAGTTTTTATTCAAGATGAAGGTTTAGCTATGGGTAACAGTCTATCAGGCATTTTAGCTGAAATTTTTATGAATGACTTTGAGAACAAAGTTTTTAACTCTTTTCCAGAAATTAAGGAGAAGTTAATTTATTACAGACGGTATGTTGACGACACTATTTTATTATTCAAAGGGGAAAAAGAAGACGTAGAGGAAATGACTGAAGTTTTAAACGAGCAGCATCCAAAAATTCAATTCACACTAGAAATGGAAAGCAACAGGACGATTAACTATTTAGATTTGACTGTCAGAAAGGAGGGAGGCAGGCACGTTTTCGGCGTCTATAGAAAAGACACGTGCTCCGACAACATCGTAGTAGCGACGTCGCACCACCCGGCACAGCATAAAAGAGCGTACTTTCATGCAATGTGCAACAGAGCCCTCAGATTGCCACTACAGGAAGATGAGCTGCAGAAAGAACTGGGTATTATTAAGCAAGTAGCAGCAGCTAACGGATACAGGACACAAGATGTTACACGTATGTTTAACAAAATCAAAAACAAATCCGCGGGCATCATTAGCGATTCTAGGAAAATTAAAGTTAAGAAGAAGTTTGTCACCCTGACATACAAAGGGCGTGTGTCGGAAAGAATTGCTAAATGCTTTCCAAAAAACATCGCAGTGGCATTTCAGAACGAAGGGCAAATGGCACATAGATTAAGACATAAACCAGCAACGACGAAACCAATGAAATACAATAATTCCGGAGTATATAAGATTAAATGTGCTGAATGTGACAGTTATTATATAGGACAACAGGGCGGAACTTTGAAATTCGATACAGGGAACATTGTAGCCATAGCAATCGAACAGCATTTGGAACACATATAAAAGAGAGTAGACATGAAGTTAGTAATATAAATCAACAAATGGAGGTGCTACATAAAGCTCCAAAAAGTCTCTATCTCAACGTGCTAGAAGAGCTTGAAATATACGCACATCAAAGAAAAACCCCAGGCCTATTAAATGAGCAAAGTGATTTTATGCACAGGAATTATTATGAGATTTTTAAAGACCTGTTTTAGGCTTACTCTTGAACGCAGCAGCACGCCCCAGTAAGAAACAGCTACAGCGGAACGGCCCTCAGCGTACTGGCGGCGAGGTGAATTGGGCGCGGCGCAAGACAACTCGGCGTGGCGTTGTATACGCTCAGGCATAGGGAAATCCACTCAACCACCAATCAAAACAAAGAAGAGTAGACGCACATTTTCGGAAGGATATCTACATTTTAATTATATTTTATGTTTCTTTATAAAGAAATTTTAAATTAATGTAAAAATTTTTCGTTTCATGGTCCACTCAAAAAGATTATTCATTTGTTATTACCTTAAAAATTGTTTTATTAAAAAAATATTCGCCAATAATATGTACGGCGAAATAATAACAGATGCACAGTTGTTATAGGTAGAGGGCACTTTTTACTGTTACCAATCAGATTACTCTTAAATACTGCGATATAATGTTTTAACAGATTGAAATTTACTTTACTTATGACAGTGAACAGTGTGTTCTGTACGGACAAGTTACTCTGTAACTACAACATATGGTATGTTGGCATTTTATATGTTCCAAAATTTCATTTTGTAAACTAAGATAGTTTTTCACTAACTGTATCTCTCTTATTAATTACATTTTTAACATTGTCTAACAGATCTGAAGATGGGCAGCTAGCCCGAAACCGGTAATTGAAAATAAAGAATAGCGATCGAAGACTGAAACTTCATATTTTACTCGAAATAAGTCTTTGTTCTAGTGACCTGTATGTGGGGCAATTTCTTCCTTTCTCCTCATCTTGTACGAGGGATACAAATCCCTGTTTTGCCACAAGTTTTCCTAGTATGATCTTCGGCGCCGCACCTGGAGCAAGCCGGCTTTCGCTCACAGTGTTTGTGAATATGGTCGAGGTCTCCACAGTTGTGACACCGGGGAACTACGAGGTAGTCCCTTACATTTATCGAGTGGAACCCCATGTATATTCTGCCCATAGTGGAGAGCTTACGCGACATACTCCCCGAGACTTCGGCTACATGATGCACTACATCGCGCTCTCTAGGTCCAGTTCTGAAGCGCAGTTTTTATTCTTTTTTGAAATTATCCAGATTCATGTGCTCAACATTCTGTTGATTTATTGTTTCATAAATATCATTCTCGTTTATTGTGGTGGGCACGTCATACAGGATCACTAAGGGATTCCGCTTTTTGGGCGGTTCACACTTAACGACCTTTTTGAGTTTGTCGTGATTAAGTATCTTGTCCCTGTCTTCTTCAGTGGTAACATCTACTATTTCAACATTTTTTGTTGCCTTAACCTTGTTTATTTTTATCTTGTCTGCTGCCGGGTTTACAGTGGTTGTGAAAAGTTCTTGTACCTTTTTGATGTCCTGACCTGGCAGGGGTCTTAAGAAGACAGCTGTGTCAGGCCTTTTGGACAACTTTTCAATGGTCTCTTTGGTTGTTTGTGTTTTGGTGGCCGCTTGTGCGACCACCCCTGCCCACGTTTTAGTGGGCCGTTTTCGCAATCGTTCATTCTCTTTTTCTAGTTCCTCTAGTCGCCCCTCGAGCTTCGCACTAGCGATAGCCCAGGCGGTGAGTTCCTTTTTGATAGAGAGTACTGCTGTGTTACTTATTTTAGCATTTTTTATACTAGAGTCTAACAGTTGGTTTATTCTAGTATGCCATTCAGTTACGTTTTCTGCGTTCTGTCCCAGGCCCTCTTCAGGGGTGGGAACAGTAAGTCTCGAACACCTCGAAAGAACACTCGGATCACTCGTCTCTTGATCAGCCATGATTGATTTGACGAGTGAAAAAGGTTGGGAGCCCGTCTCTTGCCCCGGACCGGCTCCTCTGGCATGGGGGGGGGGGGGGGGGGGGGGACTGATGCAGCTCGCCCACCGGCCTCGCCCCAAGGCCAAGGGCACCATCAAACTGCTGGGTTCAGCGCGCCATTGCCAGCGCACTGGTCCCCGTCGGTGGCTCCGTCATCGACGATTTCACGCGACGCTCCTCGGCAAGTGCATCCCTCACTCCGGAGAGGCGGATGCACCTCTCGCCCTTCGCCGCCTACTAGCCCGAGCTTCCACCTCCCGGCCAAGGACCCACTCCTACCCATCTAACCTGGCCCAGGCGGTGTCACCACCTCCTGGGTTTGGCAGAACACGCCCCAGTTACCCAGGGGCGCGGCAAAGCACCCTTGCCGACTCGCACCGCGATCCCACGCCGACGAACGAGGTCTCTGGCATGCAGAGCACCTGCTGGTCTGTGCCCTGCGAACAGAGAGGGACAGATGTCCGGTCCCTCGACACAGCTCCCCCTGTGCCACGCACCCTTCGCTTTCGCATGGGGTTGGGTCGCAGCTCTCCCTTTTGTCGCTAGGCAGAATGCCGAGCTTAACGTCTGGCACCACGGGAAGGCGGAAAGAGCCACTTTGGAAGGAGAGGCTGTTTGAGACGCACCACTTCCCCTTGTGAGGACTGCCGCAGCACGCCCGACCAGAAGCGATACGCCCTAGTGCGAGCCTCCGTGCCTTACGGCGCGCCGGCAACGGACAGGGCCGCGCTGGACGCGCCGTCAAGCGACCGACCTCACGCCAGACACACATAAAATTTTCCCCAAACTCGTTCCCAAAGCAGGTGTCACGCTTGCAGTGGACCAGCATCAAGGATCAACTCGCCTTGCTTGCGCATGAGCGTCGCGACATGGAGTGTTACGACTTCACTGCATTTATGAAGCAGTTAGAGGGAAAATGAGGACAGCAATGGGAAGCAGAATTAGCAGAACGTAAAGCGGCGGACAAAAAACGAGAAATCTGGTTTCGCAGGATAGAGCGGATCAGGTTATGGTTAGGAGGGGGCCACAATCAGTTACTGTTAGTGGCACAAAATACACACACTTTTATTTTCCTAAGAACCACTTAATTACACATTGTCTTACAAGGATCAAATTAAAAGAATATCGCTGAAGGCCTGGTTAAGAAAACTTGCGATACCTCCTGGGATGAAGGCCTGTACCACACCAAAAAACAAGAACGGCTGAAAGCCTGAACACAAGTTTTGCTTTAAAGAATACACGCGGCTGAAGGCCTTATTTAAAAAAAAAAAATCGCGTAAATACTTAGCTGAAAGCCACACTCAAGACATTGAACAACTCAGGGTTTAGGGCCTGGATAACACGAATTTCAGATGGAGCAAATTTTTAAAAAAATTAGTTTTAAAGAAATCAATTTTCAAAATTTTAATTTAAGACGACTGAAGGCCTTATCTTAAAAACATTTCACGTAAAAGCTCGGCTGAAGGCCACACACTGGACATTGAACAACTCAGGAGTTAGGGCCTGGATAACAAGAATTTCAGCTTGAACAAACTTTCAAAATTTTCCAGAATGAGCGCTGTGAGCGGGGTGTGCGCTGCTATAAAACTTTCTGGCAAATTAAAACTATTCTCGGTCCGGCACACAGTTTTAATCTGCCAGGAAGTTTCATTCAAAATATAAGTTACTGAGCAAATCAATCTTCAAATTTTTAATTTAAGACGGCTGAAGGCCTTATTTAAAATTGAAACAAACTAAATTAACAGACAGCTGAAGGCATCGCACTGTACATCAGACTAAAATGAGAATCACAATCTAAAATCAACAGAACTGTGGTGCTCAGAAGTGTTCCGAGGGTCGGGCTGAGGAGGTAACTCTAATGTAAGATGGGGTGGGACAGGCAGCCAAGAGTAAGGTTAAATAATCGGATAGCAACCCGACCCAGGGACGGCTGAAGGACAGACCAACAACCTAATCAATTCCCTTCCGCCCGTCCAACGGTACGACAACGGAAAAATATCAGCCGAGGACGAAGATACCAGCCACATTACGTCTTCAAAGTTGGCGCCTAAAAACAGCTAAGGCACGATAACCATTCTTAAGAATGAAATATGAACAAACAACTAAAAGACTGTCGAACTCCCGGCCGGAGTGGCAGAGCGGTTCTAGGCGCTACAGTGTGGAACCGCGCGACTGCTACGCTCGCAAGTTCGAATCCTGCCTCGGGCATAGATGTGTGTGAAGTCATTACGTTCATTAGGTTTAGGTAGTTGTAAGTTCTAGGGGACTGATGACCTTAGCTGTTAAGTCCCATAGTGCTCAGAACCATTTGAACCATATTTTTTCTTTGTTGTCGAAGTACATGTCGTGCCAGACAGGATCAACACGGCGAGGAAACACACACTACCGGAAAACTATACTAACGACCAGGGCAGGTATCTGGAGCGTTGACGGCCACAAGGCAGAAAATACCGCTGGTGCACTTCACTGAAAAGTAACAACCAATTTAATAGTAAAAGACCATGCAGGAAAATGGCTGCAAAATTTCGTCGACTCCAACACACCATACGTTGCTGCTAGACGGAACGGCCCAGGAAGCAACAACCAACCATGAATGAAGCGATGTCACAGCAGTTGAGGTTTCATAACAGGTTAACTGATCACTCAACGTCAGTGTCCAGGTTCGGTGGGCAACGAATTTCTAGCTCTCGCAGCTGGCGCCTCAGAATCCGGCTGCGCGTGCACGTCGCCAGTGGCCCTGGCGTGACCCCGTGCCACACAGAGACTTCATCGCTGCTCTGTCCCAACCGACCGACTGCCACACACACCATCACACGGAAACATAGAGGTAACACCAAAGATGGTACAGCGGTACTAGTATCGATAAGCGCTGCTGCTGCCATTGACGAAGGCAAGTAAGTAATTCGTTATGACAGAAACTCAGGGAGATATAAGATGCCACTAGATCGTGACAAAATGCCAAAGAAGAAACGGCATCAACGCGAGCTGAGCGCGGCTCACAGCAACGCCATTTCTTCCTAATGAAGATGGCAATCATTAAAACAAAGGCATTTTTCGTTGCGGCGGAATCTTCTCATGAAATTTGAATCACCAATTTTATGCTCTGATTGCAAAAACACTCTGTTGGCACCTATCGATATAGGGAGAAACAATCATCACGATAAAATAAGAGAAATCAGGGCTCTCACAGAAAAATGTAAGTGCTCGTTTTTCCCGCACGCCGTTCGAGAGTGGAATGGTAGAGAGACAGCTTGAAGGTGGTTTATTGAACCCTCTTCCGGGCTTCCGGGAACTTTACTGGGAATAGCAGAGTAATCACGTAGATGAAGATGTGTTCCTCGCTTCTGTCCTTTACACTAGGCCTCTTTCTTCTCCAATTCTTTGATGTATGTTATTATTAATTATCACGCTAGTCCATTTCGCATTTCAAAACAATCCATATATATTTCCTTTTTCTTTTTGACTATCCATAAGTAGCTGCCATGTAATACTACACCCCTTACAAGGCAATCGGTGAACCTCTATTGCAATGCATTTGCAATAATCGTCTTTTCAAAAACTGATTTACTCATCGATATTCTACTTCTTTTTTGTCTATAAAGCGTCTAGTTTCTGTCACTGAAGCCCTAAAATACCTAAGAAATTTTACTTGTTTAGAGATCTTTCATTTTATGACATTGTTAGGGAAGTTTTGTATTCGTTTATTCTTCTCGCATTTATTTTTCCCATAATTTTCACTCATTCTATACAATTTTCTCACTTATAGACCTTCTCCATCACAAATAGTTATATTTCAGCATCTGATACAGTAAATATTGTTTCCTTATCAGCAAACTTGTCTTTATCGTTTCTTCTACTGCTATTATCCATCTTGCTTTTTTCTAATGTCTTGAGGATCATTCTTAGCATATAAGGTTACTCATGAAGGTTCAATTATAATCTTGAAAAAATCAAACTTTGTCCATGAAACCAGGAGTTAGTTTCGGTCGATGTATGCATCCTTCAACGCGACAGATTTTTCCCAGGGACGTATGACCTGTTGGAGATCTTGTTTCTAGAAGTCTGCATTTAGACTGTTCAGGAAACGTATCACCTCGTCGTCATTCTGGTACAGAACGTGGATGTGAGAAAGCAGTCAGATGCGGATGCGTGGCGTTTAAGATTTTGCAAGGTGCGTCAAGATTTGGGAGAAGATCCAAGAAAAATTTGAATAGTTGGGGATGGAATGGATAGCTCTTGTAAACGTGCATAATTACACTGTTTCTGTTGTGGACTGACAAGGCAGCCAGTCCACAGTGACGGGTAACCGAAATGCACGCGTACACACACGCGGGCTGGCGTGAGTTCTGGAACAGGATACGTATTGAATGCTATAAAGAAAAGTACGTAGCTGATGTTATACTTAACTTTAATTCATCCTTGTGGTACATCGCTATTGTTAATACAAGTGAGACTCTCTCCAGATATGGTTAATGGCGCCTTGCTAGGTCGTAGTCATGGACTTAGCTGAAGGCTATTCTAACTGTCTCTCGGCAAATGAGAGAAAGGCTTCATCAGTGTAGTCGCTAGCAAAGTCGTCGTACAACTGGGGCGAGTGCTAGTCCGTCTTTCTAGACCTGCCGTGTGGTGGCGCTCGGTCTGCAAATACTGACTGTGGCGACACGCGGGTCCGACATGTACTAATGGACCGCGGCCGATTTAAAGCTACCACCTAGCAAGTGTGGTGTCTGGCGGTGACACCACAGTTTCACTGTTGCGCCAGAGCCGAGGACGACGGAGATCTGTCCTGCAATGCCCTTCGTATCAGGTGTCGATATTCTCGGGAGGTGGTCTGGGCGGTGCGACCTGACCCATCTCGACGTGTTCTACGGCCTTCCGTGAACCATTCTGCACGCACCCGCTGCACTGCCGAAACACTTTGTCTCACACGAGCAGCGATTTCCCGGATGGATGCATCACATCCTCTCATGCCAATAATGCGCCCACATTCAAACTCACCGATTTGACAGTACGGTTCACGCATACGTTTGCGAGGCATCCTGCACATCTGCTCAAGTCTGAAGGTTCAAATGCTTATCATTTCTGGAGAGCGTTCAAACGTACGTGCCCTATGAATATGAAAGTCCAGTCTCTAGTCGTTCAAGGCGTCCTGTTTTCTATGAGCATACATGTTATGACGCCCTACTCTCCTACCTCTCCATATAATTTTGCTTGAGCGTAAGGTTCTCAGGAGAGGCGATCAGTTTAATTTCGTGGTAACTAACAGTATTAAAATTCTTCCGCAAAAAGGCAACCATCGCTAGAAAGAGAAACACATCAGTTAGATGGTGAGGATATGGTCTCAATAGCTGACGGTTACTGTGCGTGGCATGTCCATGTAGTATGCCCGGTATAGGTATGTCACCGACAGATCTCTGTGCTACTTTTCATCAATCACAATCAGCCAATATCATTTAGAGAGGCCTTTATCTCACAGGATCGAAGCTTGACAGACTCATTGATCAGATATGAATGACCGTTCATTGGTAAGAATTTCTTGCAAATAATAAGTGCAAAACACGTTACAATGATTTTCACCCAGTCTCAGGACCGCGATTTGATATGAGCAACGACGAATTAATGACTGCACGCAGTATAGGTTCCTCCAGTGTATGTCTTTAAAATGGTCTGCGACTTCGCTATATTAGCCAAAGCGATGTGAAACAGTGTTAATTTATACGCATACGTGTAAATATCCACACTACGAGAACTTATGATAATAACGAGAGTTCTTTTTACATTTTCTTCGTATTTAATTCAAAGAAGAAAACCAGATAACATATGTGCACTTACAATACGCGTTTGTTCACTAAGGCAGACATAGAAAGAAGACATGTGAAAAAATGCTGAGCTGCGATCTTACCAAAAGACAAGACAGAAACAACTTCAAAGTCGTGTTTTGTTGAACCATAGGCTCATTTTATGTCAATGATTTTCTGGAATGTTCTATTGCGATTACTTTTAATTTGGCCGGTTCTTGGCTCAGAAACATTTACGCAAAACTTTCAAGTATTCAAAGAAAATAAAGCACACATACCCGCCAGAAACAGGTTCCTACTGAAAAAATAGAGCTTTTATGCAAAGTAATTCTGTTGACAGTATTAAATCCAATTACCTCTGCAAAGTGTCTTAAGCACGTCCTATCTGTTCTCTCTTCCAAGTGATTTATTTGTATTCCTAGATCAGCTAGATTTTTGAAACGGGTGACGTAACTATCTCTAAATCAATCTTCAAACTGTTGGGTGGCGCCTTAATTAGCTTTAATGCAATGCATCCCAACACGTATAATGAAAATACGCAAGCTACGTACTCCACTGTCTGTATTTTCCGCACAGCGGAGTTCCCACATTCTTTTCTTTATTCTGGATTTCACTGCAACACACAGAGAGTCGCTGGATTTAGATGTTAAAGCCACGCTAAACTGCGTGAAATGCCGTAACTAACAGCTTGCTACAAAAACATAGTCGGTACTCTGCTGAGATTCCAGCGCTCCACGTAATTACAAAAAGAAAACGAATTTAACAAAGTGAGGAGCTTTGCAGGAACTAACAAGTCGGATGTTGACCCACAGGCGTTTCCACAATTACTGCAGCTGACCTAGTTTCCATACGTTTTCCGTCAGCTTGTGGGTCAGGTATGTAACGAAGCGGAATTTTATGGCGAGTACCGAAAAATCAGTAACTCTTATTTAGGCTTATCGTTGTTGGTGCACACCTTTTGGCGATTATTGTAACCGACCACAAGTACGCCTCATATCAAGAATCGATTCATCACTGGTACTTCCACGGACACCAGAATCATCCGTTAGGTACAATTTTATTGAAAAACTTCCTATCTGATTTAAACAGTGTGTTGGGTCGGGACTCAAACCGAAAGCTTACCCTTTGCAGGAAATGCTCTGACCGGCTGAGCTCTTCACGTTCGACTCACGTGAGGTTCCACGTTCCAGTCCAAGTCTGACACATATTTTTAATCTTCCAAGAAGATTAGCAACTACACACACTCTGTTAGAGATTGAAAAATTCATCCTGGAACTAATACTATTAGATATTCGTCATTTCTGGGGTGTAGATGTGAGCTGGGACGCTGTTCGAAGCATAGTTTTTAGTACAGGCTAACGTCATAAGTAATGATAACAGTATATAACACTTCATCTACAGGGTGATCCAGAACGCCGCCGGCAAACTTTACGGGGTTGTTCACGAATACCTTTTGAGTACTTGTTATCAAGTTCTCACGGATACTCGGACATTTGTACCATCCATCGATTCAAGACGCCCAAACTAAAGTAGCCTTTTTGTTTCCTGTGTCTATAACAGTCTTTACAACTTACATTTTCCTCAGTATATCATCATTTCTTATGTGATCGGATCTTGATATTCAGCTACTCCTCCTCCACTAGTCCACTTGCACTGCTGGAAGCCTCTGTTTGTCTCTTTTGTTAATCTTCCAGGTTTCTAAACCATACGTTGCAGTACATTCCACGCCTGTATAGGATATTTCTTTTTTGGTTTTGATTGTTGGTTTTTTTGTTCCTGAAGTCAGTATTTAAGTGTCGGATTGCATTTTTGCGTTGTCCAACTTAATTTTTTATTACTCCTGTACTCTCTCCATTAACAGGCAATGTTACAACAAGATGATTAAAAGCTTCGCTTCCTTTTATCTTGCCAATATCAGTTTTCAAATCCATATTCTCATATTCTCCCACTGCAAGATATTCAGGTTTGGCAAGATTTCTTGAGAGATCGCATTCCTCACACTGTAATCGGAGTTTTGGGGGAAAAAAATTAGTCCTCCTGGATAGACGACGACGATTTTGATGCGATGGCGGCATGTAACACGTGGGGGATAATAGCTGCACTTATGAGGGTTTCACTGTCATCCGCCAACAGATAGGCTAGTGGCATAGCTAGCAGAGCGCTGTGTCCACCCTTTAATAGAGAATGCGCACAGCAAGAAAGCTCTGCGTGGTACAAACGTGTGAAGCAAGCAGCAACCATGGCACAGAGCCGCACGTGCTTCCTCAGTCGACTGAGAGAGTTTTAAAGGGGTGAAATTGGCACTTGCTAGTGGCGGGATGCTCCTTTTGGACAACTGTCACACAAGTAGGACGTGCTGCGTGAGTTGACCAACGATGGTATCAGTGGTAATGCAGCATAGACCCCCGCAAGGATCGTCGTATTCAAATGGTTCAGATGGTTCAGAGCACTATGGGACAGTAGCGGTCGCGCGGTTCCAGACTGTAGCGCCTAGAACCGCTCGGCCACTCCGGCCGGCGATCGTCGTATCTGAAGGGCAGCAAAGGCGTGTCGAACAGCTACCACAGCACAAATAAGAGGTCCTGTACGGCCGGACGTGTCGACACTGTTGGGAGCGAGAACCTCTAGCCCACCTTCCATTCACATCATATCATCGATGTGCACGGCTCAACTAGTACCGTCGGAGGATCACTTTAAAGATGGAATGGCGCGCCGTGATCTTCAACATTGAAAGCAGTTTCTGCCTTCACGCAACTGATGGTCGTTTACGAGTACGATGTAGACCTGGTGAGCGCTGTCTCGTAGAGTGCATTTGCCCACGCACATAGTCCCCATCCCAGGCCTTGTGTCTAGGGTGCGATAAGCTACAACTCTCGTTCACCTTTGGTGTTTCTAGGGGGACGCAAAAGCCCTCGGTACGTGCAGAAGTTGTTAGACGCATGCTTTTGCCGTTCTTGCAAAAGGAAGGTGACGTGTTGTTCCTACAGATAATTCTCGCCAGCATACTGCAAGAAGTGCTACAAATTCCCTGGCCAGTTCGATCTCCGGAGTTGTCTCCAATTGAACATGTGTTGGATGTGCTGGAATAGAGCTGACTCGTGCGACTCGCGAAGGTCGAGAAGGCGTGGCATAACATTACGCAAAACAGCATTCGCCATTTGTACGATCGACTGGACACTGGAGTCAGCGCCTGCATTGCCGCCTGTGGAGTTTACACCACGTACTACATGTGCTTAAGCATGGGTATATTCCTGGTACCTCGTAACCGCTTGTGCAGTTGATCTGTGAATGAAGTCATTTCATGTAGTCGATATGCTCTGTTACAACAATAAATCTTATGTGAATGGGAAATTTCTAGAAGGGAGTGTTATACACTCCTGGAAATTGAAATAAGAACACCGTGAATTCATTGTCCCAGGAAGGGGAAACTTTATTGACACATTCCTGGGGTCAGATACATCACATGATCACACTGACAGAACCACAGGCACATAGACACAGGCAACAGAGCATGCACAATGTCGGCACTAGTACAGTGTATATCCACCTTTCGCAGCAATGCAGGCTGCTATTCTCCCATGGAGACGATCGTAGAGATGCTGGATGTAGTCCTGTGGAACGGCTTGCCATGCCATTTCCACCTGGCGCCTCAGTTGGACCAGCGTTCGTGCTGGACGTGCAGACAGCGTGAGACGACGCTTCATCCAGTCCTAAACATGCTCAATGGGGGACAGATCCGGAGATCTTGCTGGCCAGGGTAGTTGACTTACACCTTCTAGAGCACTTTGGGTGGCACGGGATACATGCGGACGTGCATTGTCCTGTTGGAACAGCAAGTTCCCTTGCCGGTCTAGGAATGGTAGAACGATGGGTTCGATGACGGTTTGGATGTACCGTGCACTATTCAGTGTCCCCTCGACGATCACCAGTGGTGTACGGCCAGTGTAGGAGATCGCTCCCCACACCATGATGCCGGGTGTTGGCCCTGTGTGCCTCGGTCGTATGCAGTCCTGATTGTGGCGCTCACCTGCACGGCGCCAAACACGCATACGACCATCATTGGAACCAAGGCAGAAGCGACTCTCATCGCTGAAGACGACACGTCTCCATTCGTCCCTCCATTCACGCCTGTCGTGACACCATGGAGGCGGGCTGCACGATTTTGGGGCGTGAGCGGAAGACGGCCTAACGGTGTGCGGGACCGTAGCCCAGCTTCATGGAGACGGTTGCGAATGGTCCTCGCCGATACCCCAGGAGCAACAGTGTCCCTAATTTGCTGGGAAGTGGCGGTGCGGTCCCCTACGGCACTGCGTAGGATCCTACGGTCTTGGCGTGCATCCGTGCGTCGCTGCGGTCCGGTCCCAGGTCGACGGGGACGTGCACCTTCCGCCGACCACTGGCGACAACATCGATGTACTGTGGAGACCTCACGCCCCACGTGTTGAGCAATTCGGCGGTACGTCCACCCGGCCTCCCGCATGCCCACTATACGCCCTCGCTCAAAGTCCGTCAACTGCACATACGGTTCACGTCCACGCTGTCGCGGCATGCTACCAGTGTTAAAGACTGCGATGGAGCTCCGTATGCCACGGCAAACTGGCTGACACTGACGGCGGCGGTGCACAAATGCTGCGCAGCTAGCGCCATTCGACGGCCAACACCGCGGTTCCTGGTGTGTCCGCTGTGCCGTGCGTGTGATCATTGCTTGTACAGCCCTCTCGCAGTGTCCGGAGCAAGTATGGTGGGTCTGACACACCGGTGTCAATGTGTTCTTTTTTCCATTTCCAGGAGTGTATTTTTTTCAGGCAGTGTATATCCACATCTTCAACATATGTTGCAATAATCATTTGGTCGTCAGCAAGCACTAACATAGTTTTTTTCCAACCGGAATTCCCTTGCTGTGAAAATTACGTTTTCTTTCTTGTAACGCTTCCTCTAAATACACTGGTATCCAAAACTTCAACAACAAACTGCTATTTCTCCGTCCTCTGCCCAATTCATGATATAATCATACACACTGTCAACAGATGTCGTTACGATCGTGTTCTGCAAGGAATTAGGCATCCCGATCAAAGGACAACCACGCCAGCACTGACGTCAGGCCACCTTTCAAGAGGTTTAGTGTGTGCAGGGTAGTCCCACATCCATAATCGCTGTGTATAGTCACAGACGGTGCAGAATAGCACAGAGAAGACGTCTACAGATTCTCTGCCATGTGGGGCAACAGGAAGAATGTAAGCAAGAGAGTCGCAAAATGATGTTGCCCGATGGCGTAATGTGAATCGTTCTGTTGTTTCTCGGGTGACGCGACAGTTTATACAGACCGAAACTGTCCCAGATACCAGGACATGACCGACCACCTATGACATCAGAAAGAGCGGACCGTTATTTGGCTCTAAGGTCACGACGGTACTGCACTGCAACTGGCATCTGACCTCGCAGCATCCCATGGACGTGATGTATTGGGGCAAACGGTGTACAGAACGTTTGACTAGAGTGGCCTTAATTGTTGGAGACCTACTGTCTGTTTACCTCTGGTGTGTCTTCACAGAAGGTAACGTCTAGAGTTGAAACCGTCAACATGCCACCTGGACGTCAAACGGTTAGCCAATGTTCTCTTTACAGATGAGTTCCGATTTATTCTGGAGAGTAATTCTCGATGGATTCTCACCTGGAGGGCACGTGGAACACGATTTCGAGACCCGAACGTTGTGGAAAGAGACCAATATCGAGGACGATCCCTAATGGATTGGGCAGGGATTATGTTGACCACTCGAATACCACTTCATGAAATCGTTCGGGTGAATCAGCTTGATTGAACCGCTCTCAGGTACCGTGAGGAGATCGAGGAATCTTATGCATGGATGTTGCGAGCTGCTGTGGGCCTAGACTTTGTGTTGATGGACGACAATGCTCGACCTCATAGAGGACGGGTGTTTGAAATTTTTTTTAAACGGAAGATATTACCTACATGGCGTGGCCTGCTCGCTCTTGGGAGACGGCTTCCATCACACCAGCATCCACCAACCACTCTTCAAGACTTGTGAGCTCTGTAGGAAGAATGGCCTTTGTTGCCTCAACATAAGATTGATGACATCAGTCACAGCATGTCCCGTCTTTGTCAGTCCCGTAGTGGTGCCAGAGACTTTTACACCACATACAGAGCATATTAATCAGTTGTCATAATGTGTGTGCAAATCCGTTAAACTGGAACAAAACGAAGACCATTTTTGTCTACAATTATGCATGTTGCAGTTGATTACATTCTGTGTACTTTGCATTGTTTCTGCTTTACTATCACCTGGTTACACTGTTTTGTGGCAAAATAAACGAAACCTTGCAAAATGTCCGTTTCTTGCTTTAGTTTTGGACACCAGAGTAGATTCTCAACATAATAAGAGCTAAAGTATATCCTCTCTGACTCTTTCGATGGTTCTAAATTCATCAGATACCAGTTTGACCATCTTTAAGCGCATGGTGTACCCCATATAAACTCTTTCACAGCTAAGGCACAAGTCTTGCAGACATCACTCTTCAACATGCTCAACTACAACTTGCTTTGAGGGATCATGTCGTTCAGTTTAAGTAGATCCACTAATATAATATGAGCAGTCTGATTTCTAACCATTCTATTGTGTGTCAAATTTCGTAAAGCAAATACCCACCAATAGAGAAGCTTCCGGGTCGAAACCCATCTTGCAAATCTGTCTGTAGTGCTTTGCTTTTTTAGAACTCTACCATACGATCTAGCTACTGAAGACATCACGCTAATCTCTCTGTAATTTTTACAATCTCTCGGGTAACCTATCTTACACATGGAAGTAACATAATGCCTTTTTCTCATTTATTAGACATTTGATCGCCTTTTAAACATTTATCAAAGACCCTTGCTAGGATCTTACAAAGAACTGTCAGTGCAGCTTTTATAAACTCGCTACTTACACTCTTGCTCTTAGAGGTTTACGTCTTCATTGGTTTGTCCACACTCACTACCTCATCACGACTTATTGCTGGTACCTCGCTAGACCCCTCACATTCTTGCCCCTATACGCTACAGTTTTCATATTCAATGCTACTCTGTCTCAAAAATTCCTGATAATACTGCAACCAATGACCCATAAAGCCCGATCTCTATTCTTCATCCTCATCGCTTTGAGTATCTGCCAGGTTTTCTTGGCTCTTACATTGCCTCTACGGTTTTTTACTTCTTCACATATTTTTGCCAATATTCATTCCTTATTTTGTTTATTTTTGAAGGGCGCCATTCCTCTTTTCGCTGTATGTTCTAAGATCCCCAACCAATTTGGTGCTCAGCTATTTCTGGTATTTTACTTTATTTTGCTCCACGACTTACGGGTCTGTGTCGTCCCATCAGAGGTCCGCTTAATGTCTCGTACCTTGTGGCTGTTTTCCCCCTAAGGCCTCCTTAACGGTCTGGTGATCTGCTTCCTATACATATTACTTGCAGAGGCGTCTGTATCTTGCACAACTTGCTTGCGAGTCTGATAGAGGTATCTAATTCGATCATTTCTTAGCCTCTTCAAGTTATATTCAGTCTGACTTCATTAATACTCCGTATTGCTTCTTAACATCACAGTTTTCGTAAAAAGGAGAACAGCTTTTGCGGTTAGAAAATAGTGACCCGATCAGCATTCTACAACTCTCATAACTCTTACATCACTTAACGTTAGGTAAGTACATTGTTTTATGACTGTGGATTATAATTCATTTTTTGCTTGCTTCAATACAAATTGAGGGATTTTTTAAAGCATCCATTTCCAATTCTGAGGCCGTCTTGATGACGTAACTCGGTTAGCCTACCCCCATTGCCATTAACTCCACTTTCACCAAATCGACCAACAATGGGATCATTTATTTTGGAGCGTCTACAAACATTCAGGTCGCCAACTATAATAATTTCTTCACGATTAGGGACTGCTTCTGTAGCCTCTGTGAGATTACTATAAAATAAATCCTTTTCTGCCACAACGGTATCTTCACTGGAGAACAACAAATATAATGACGGTTTTTAATTTTCATGCAAACATTGATCAATAACGTGTTCCCCCGATCTTCTGAATATTTTTACTTCTTTTCCATAGCTACAGATACACCAAAAAATAACTCCTGAGTATTTGTGGATGTATCCATCCTTTCCTGCCGTCCCTTTACCATTATTTTCAGTTTCTGTTAGACTAGTAAAGTCTGTATTTAACTGCTTAAATTAATTGAACAATTCATTTGATTAAATAGAGATCCCCTGTAAGTTCCATGTTTCCATGTATACTGTCCTTTTCCGTGCCGGAATACGTCTTCCTTTTTAATCCCTCCAGTTCCGTGGTTAGATTGTGAAATTTGGCGGTTTCTACTTTCTCCATATGCTAGAATGCAAATCCGATGCTCCTCACCCCCAACCTGGAGGCAAAGATGTTTTTCTCTATATG
This sequence comes from Schistocerca cancellata, assembly GCF_023864275.1. Taxonomy (NCBI): domain Eukaryota; kingdom Metazoa; phylum Arthropoda; class Insecta; order Orthoptera; family Acrididae; genus Schistocerca; species Schistocerca cancellata. Next base: position 170,751,073 of record NC_064631.1, on the reverse strand, counting down.
TGGCTTCCATCCACTAGATGTGTGTCTATACTCAAGCGTACGTTCTTATCTGCATCTTCAAGACAAAATAGTACGTCCTCCGATCATGGCACAAAAAATAGCCAGGTAGCAATGATTACAAAAGTTTATTTACCAAGCACTAATTGCACATCTACTCCTACAGGTATTAAAACGAACGTAAAATAAATCGGTTCTTGAAACAGAACAATAAAACTTCTGGCAGCTGAAGGTTGGTTAGACTGTCACTGAATCTAAATTCATTAAACACACGCTTTATAAATATCAAAGTGTGTAGGATGCTCAGTGTTAAAATACAAACTGAATGAGCAAAATGTAGGTCACACAGGAGCAAAAGTGCTTAAGTGACCGAGTAGCTGTTTGAAAGTTAAAACGGAATAAATTTGCAAGTTCACAGGTCTGCCATGACGACAGACTCTCTGTGTACATTGTCGAGGAAGCTATGAACACTTTGTCCACAGTTTGCAGCTCCAGTGTTCGCGAAGTCATGGAGGCGGCTCTACAGTGGGGATCTGGATTGATGGAATTCTTCCTGGTCCAGGAAACTCATATGGAACGAACTGGTCTGGTTTGGCGTGGGCGCTGGCCTGAATTCCACTCGGCACTACGACACAACAGGCCTATTTTCGATCATGTGTCTTGCGGAAGAGAGTAGGTCCGTGCAGGGCGCGGCCTCTATCAGCAAACAGGTCACCTCCTGGTGCGCGGTTGGAGAGTGGTTTTCTGTCTTCTGGAATACTGTCCCCTGATTTTTGGGCATCTTCGTAACGCTGATGGGCAGTTTGTTGTTTATACTGAAGACGTTAAGCCTCAGTACAGGATTGAGTGAAGGAGATGGTGAAGCTCATCTGGACGTCCTTAGAGGAGACAGTTTGGGGACGGGGCAGTTGGGGAGATGATGTCCACAGTATGGGGCTATTGAAGATCCCTCGAATGCACTGGCCACAGGCAATAGTTGACATGGCCTGGCATGTTTGGGGCGGAGATATCTGGTGGCTCCATCGCTGGAACAAAAGAACGTGGTAGGTCCTCGGTGTCAGACGAAGAACATTGGTGGAACTGTAATTGGTTGACATGTTTACTGTACATTGTGCCATCCTGAAGTGCTACCTCAGGCATGGTCCTGCGGGTATATTTGGAAAATACTGTTGAAAGCCAATGTAAGAATCCCTTGGTAAAAACAAAGGCCCACACAGCATATTTTAGTGAAAACGTCGATCGGCGAGTAGAGAGGCTGTGAATTGTGGGGTGAAGGATAGAAAATTGGGATCAATGAGATTAGCCGTGAAGTGTCTCAGTAGGAGACAGGCAGTACCGTGAGGCTGACCTGTGGGATACCAAGAGCAGGAGAAAAGCCTCATCCAGAGGATTGTGTAGACATTTAGGTATTAAGAATACAGAAGAAACGTTGAAGTAGCATATTTGAGGCAGGGTGGAATGGTATTGTGTAAATGCTATTTTTGTCATAGAAAGTAGAGAATTCTGCAGATGAAAAATGGGGACCGTTGCCTGTGACTATGGTGCCAGAAAGTCTTTCAGTGCAAAAATATGTGAGATAAGGTTTGAAAAGTTTGACTACATGATGTGGCCGATATGCAGGAAAAATATGGAAACCTGCTGTCTATGTCTATTACAGTGCGTCAAGTGTGGCCAAAGAAAGGCCCTGCAAAATCGAAGCCAAGACCATGGACTGAAAGAGTGTGGCCAAGGGAAGGAAAGGCGTGGAGGAGCGATCTGCATGCTCAGGCAGGTGGTGCAACACGATGCCATATGAGTAGTAGCAGTGTCCATGCCTCGCCAATAGACACAATGGTGGGCCAGATATTTAGTGTGTACCTCTGGCCAATGAGTAGGTAGGAAAGGAGATCAGCATTTCATGTTGTGGGGTAAAGCAAAACTGAAGATCATAATTATAGCTCGGCAGGAATGGGACATGTTACTGAAGGTGGCATGTGCTTTTGATGTGGATTTTGACTGAACCCTTGTAAAGAGGAACTGATGGTTTATGTCAGTGAATAATGTGTAATGCCTACTTTACACACAATAATCACATCGTGTGGGGCACGATTGCGTGACACTTCTACTGTCAGGTTAAGCCGTTTGGTGGGCTCACTCTCTGTGAAATACTACAGCCAGCTTTAATTCTGTTTTAATTCTCAGGAAGCTTTCTCACATGCTGAAGTCCATTGCCAATAGACATGGATGGCTTGGCAATTGCTGCTGCAAGGCGAATGAACTTTCTGTAATAATTCAGTTGTCCCAAAACTGATATCAACTGGCTGGTATTGTTCAGAGCCAGAAACTTTTGTACTGCACTGATGAACTGAAGTGTCGGGTGGATGGCAGAAGCAATGAATATGTTTCTGAGATATTCAGTTTGTTGAACAAAGGAACAGTATTTGTCCTTGTTACAGTTTAGCTTGTCCTGTAGGAGGACCATGAACAGATCGTCCCAGTTGTTGGCCAGGCCTAAGTAATTGGCTATCCCTGTCACATCATGAGTGAGATGCTCTGGATATCACTAAAATATCACCAGCCACTCGCTATACAAAAGGGAAGTCTGTTGTACTGGAACAATGCAAAGGGGGCGTTGATGACTAGGATGCATTTGGATTCCTTGTCCGATGACAGCTGGAAATATGGATTCTTAAGAACAGTATTTGAAAACACTTTTCTGCCCAAAAGAGGGACCATGTTTTCTTCTTAGGTACCATGTACATGTTAATGACTGAGTAAATGTTGATGGTTGTCTTGAAATATCCACAAATGCGTGAGTCGCCATCTGGTTATTCAACGATAGCAACGGACATGGCCCATTGGCGAATTTCTTTGGAAATTTGTGTTAAGGTCTTACGGGACCAAACTGCTGAGGTCATCGGTTCCTAAGCTCATACACTACTTAATCTAACTTATGCTAAGGAGAACACACACAAAACACACACACACACAAAACACACACACACACACACACACACACACACACACACACACACACACACACATGCACGAGGGAGGACTTGAATATCCGATGGGGGAAGCCGTACGGACTGTGACAAGGCGCCGAAGACCGCTCCGCTACTCCGCCTGGCCCCACTGGCGAGGATGCCCTCGTCTGTAGCTGCCGTAATTGCCCCAGAAGGTTACCCTGAACGCGAAAGGAACATTTCTAGCCTAAAATACTTTTGCTAGCTGAATTTTGAAAGAAAATTTTTTGAGGCTCAGCTTTGTGCCTAGGGAGTTGACTGTGGGGGCAGAGCTGTGAATTTCTAGCCTAAGATTATCAAAAAGGCCCATGTCTAAGAGACTGAAGCTCTTGGGGCATCCACCATCAAAATCCTAGCCATGATTTTGTGTAACAGATACTGCACTTAGGCTGTGAACTGTCCATTAATTTTTATAAGTTCATTACTTAACTTCACATTGGGGTATCAGAGGGTTGGAGGGGAGGGAACATGATACTACTGTATGATTCCCAATCGATAATGGTCATGGTGGTCTCCCTATCTATCTGCAAAGAAATGGTGTGTTATTGATCTTGACAGTTAACGAGAGACTTTGTGTAGAGTGTGACAATATTTATTGAATATATTATATATGTGGAGACAGTACATCTATGATGTCTGCCCCGTGTCAGAGGAGTCCATGCAGGTGCAGTCCACTGACATCTTCAAAGCTGACTGACATACTTCAGCCATATGTCTGTATTTCTCAAAAGAGGTGGACACTCCCTGCCGGTAACGGCGTTGGTGTCGCTGATGACTAATGAAGCACTGAGTCGAAGAAGAAATCTGTTGAAAATGGGTCCATGCTGCTATGTCTTTGCCCGAACTCTTTAACACTAATAGGGCGGTGTCCGTAATTTGGTCTGAGGACGTGTTGTCTGAGTTCCACGTACTTGTGAGGGGACCGAAGAGGTTGTTTTAAGGCCCTGATGATGGGGAGACAAGTTTCTAGAGAAAAGTCGTTGAGTTTTAGGAGATTTGGGGTGAGCACTAAAATAACCTCCCTAAGAAAGGAATTACCACATGATTGCTTGCACTCGGGGTTATTGCGCTCAGAATGGTAATCGCGAGATAAACCCTTTAGGTAGACAATCTGTTCTCCGTATGACTATCCTTGACGTTGATGACAGTTAGAAATCTTGTGATGAACTGCCGCCAGATGCACTTGAGTGTCAAAGTGTTCAATCAAACTTAACTTGTCATATGAAAGGGCATTAGGCTCCACTTCTGGATTTAGTTGTCATAATAAGTGATAAATCTCTGGGCCCGCGAATGCCAAAAAGAAAGAGCACTGCTGGTCGTCAGCCGATATGCCACTAGCAGAAAAAGTTTTTCCAAGTGTCCAGCGTAGTTTGACCATTGTTGAACAGATGGAAAGCTGGTGGCGCTGGTTGGAGACCCTCGACCATAGAGCCGATCTGTGAGTGATAGGAGCAAGTTTCCACAGACGATGTGGGGATGGCTGGCAGGTGCTCGATCAGGAGTTTGTTGGTGCGCTTCCTCTGCTGGAGAAGCATCAGTATCTGGGCAGAGGGGTCCAACGGTTCCGTCATGGTGCAAGCAACGTGTTAATGAATCTTCTGTCAAGCGGGAAACGCACACAGGCACTCACTACGTGGATCAGAACACAATAGTGAGCCTGACGCGAACACAAAACCTACTGATAAGTCCACTGACTGTGCCACAAAAAAATTTCCAGGTGGCAATGACTGACGAAGGTTATTTATGAAGATTAACTGCATGTTTATTCTGACATGGACTGAAACAAACATAAAGTGAATCACTTCTTGAAAGGGAAGAATAATACCTCTGGCTGCTGAAGGCTGGTTAGATTGTCATCGAGTCTAAGTTGGTTAAACACGGACTTCATAGAAGTCTGTGTTCCATAGGATGCTCAGTTATGAAGTACAAAATGAATGAACGAAATTGAAGTCCTGTAGGGAGCAAGTGTCGTCATTTGAAAGTTGTTGTTGTTGTTGTGGTCTTCACTCCCGAGACTGGTTTGATGCAGCTCTCCATGCTACTCTATCCTGTGCAAGCTTCTTCATCTCCCAGTACCTACTGCAACCTACATCCTTCTGAATCTGCTTAGTATATTCATCTCTTGGTCTCCCCCTACGATTTTTACCCTCCACGCTGCCCTCCAATACTAAATTGGTGATCCCTTGATGCCTCAGAACATGTCCTACCAGCCGATCCCTTCTTCTGGTCAAGTTGTGCCACAAACTTCTCCCCAATCCTATTCAATACTTCCTCATTAGTTATGTGATCTACCCATGTAATCTTCAGCATTCTTCTGTAGCACCACATTTCGAAAGCTTCTATTCTCTTCTTGTCCAAACTATTTACCGTCCATGTTTCACTTCCATACATGGCTACACTCCATACAAATACTTTCAGAAATGACTTCCTGACACTTAAATCTATACTCGATGTTAACAAATATCTCTTCTTCAGAAACGCTTTCCTTGCCATTGCCAGTCTACATTTTATATCCTCTCTACTTCGACCATCATCAGTTATTTTGCTCCCCAAATAGCAAAACTCCTTTACTACTTTAAGTGTCTCATTACCTAATCTAATACCCTCAACATCACCCGACTTAATTCGACTACATTCCATTATCCTCGCTTTGCTTTTGTTGATGTGCATCTTATACCCTCCCTTCAAGACACCATCCATTCCGTTCAACTGCTCTTCCAAGTCCTTTGCTGTCTCTGACAGAATTACGATGTCATCGGCGAACCTCAAAGTTTTTATTTCTTCTCCATGGATTTTAATGCCTACACCGAATTTTTCTTTTGTTTCCTTTACTGCTTGCTCAATATACAGATTGAATAACATCGGGGAGAGGCTACAACCCTGTCTTACTCTCTTCCCAACCACTGCTTCCCTTTCATGTCCCTCGACTCTTATAACAGCCATCTGGTTTCTGTACAAATTGTAAATAGCCTTTCGCTCCCTGTATTTTACCCCTGCCACCTTTAGAATTTGAAAGAGAGTATTCCAGTCAACATTGTCAAAAGCTTTCTCTAAGTCTACAAATGCTAGAACCGTAGGTTTGCCTTTCCTTAATCTTTATTCTAAGGTAAGTCGTAAGGTCAGTATTGCCTCAAGTGTTCCAGTATTTCTACGGAATCCAAACTGATCTTCCCCGAGGTAGGCTTCTACTAGTTTTTCCATTCGTCTGTAAAGAATTCGTGTTAGTATTTTGCAACTGTGGCTTATTAAACTGATTGTTCGGTAATTTTCACATCTGTCAACACCTGCTTTCTTTGGGATTGGAATTATAATATTCTTCTTGAAGTCTGAGGGTATTTCGCCTGTTTCATACATGTTGCTCACCAGATGGTAGAGTTTTGTCAGGACTGGCTCTCCCAAGGCCGTCAGTAGTTCCAATGGAATGTTGTCTACTCCGGGGCCCTTGTTTCGACTCAGGTCTTTCAGTGCTCTGTCAAACTCTTCACGCAGTATTGTATCTCCCATTTCATCTTCATCTACATCCTCTTCCATTTCCATAATATTGTCCTCAGGTACATCGCCCTTGTATAGACCCTCTATATATTCCTTCCACCTTTCTGCTTTCTCTTCTTTGCTCTGAACTGGGTTTCCATCTGAGCTCTTGATGTTCATACAAGTGGTTCTCTTATCTCCAAAGGTCTCTTTAATTTTCCTGCAGGCAGTATCTATCTTACCCCTAGTGAGATAAGCCTCTACATCCTTACATTTGTCCTCTAGCCATCGCTGCTTAGCCATTTTGCATTTGAAAGTTAACCAGAAATAAATTTACAAGTCCATGGATCTGCCATGATGAACGATGCTCCAGTTTCTTCAGCTAGGAGGCCATCAGCACTAAATCCACTGTTGGCAGCTCCAGGGCTCGCGAAGTCAGCTGTGAAAGGCAGCAACGTCATGGAGGTAGCTCTCGAGTGAGTATCCTGATGGATGGAATCATTGCAGAATCGGCGCCTGGCAGTGGAAAACTCACTTGTAGGGAAGTGGCCTGGTCTGCCCTAAGCGTTGCCCTGAATTCCATTGACTCTAAGATACTGTGGATTTATTTTCGATCACGTGTCTTGTGGACGAGAATGCCGTCTTTAGCCACTACAGGTGCTTGGCTAGCCTTCTGTTGTAGAGTCAGAGCTCGATCGTCTCTCTTCTCGAAAATTATACTCTGATCGTTAGACACGTTCAAAGCAGTGATGTGATATTGCTTGCTGCCACTGCAGGCGTTCAGCCTCTGTACGTCACAAAAGACCCTTCTGTCAGTATCGCCATATTGGAGTTCATCTGCTTCACCAGAGCCCTCTAAGCCACCATCTTTGCTGGGTTCCTGCAGATATCTCACAGTTTCTATAACGGTGTTGTGACTCACAAACTTCCTACCGTACATCGCCTCTACAGGTACTCCCTTCTTCGATGATGTTGCCCATCTCCCGTGAACATGGATGAGGGACTCTTTCTGCATAAATTTCTTCACAGCAGTGGGGAAAGCCTGTAAAATACAATCATCAAATTGTGCAATATAAAACACAGAATGTTGCTACATCCTTTAAATGAAACACTGGTTGTTGGTGATTGTCATCACTGTGGGACCAACTGAACATTGTGTTGTTGTTACTCTTTTCTACTGATTTTAATGAACCCATACTCGAGGTTCACATCAGTCAACTCTTCATCAATAAACCTGTCCATACTGCTAAATATAAGTGTTAACGTACAATTAATACTTGTTTCATTTCATGGTAATAGCTTCTATTTCAAAATGTATTTAACTTAACTAGTTTTGAAAATAATTCCGCTTAATTTGATTTCACATAATGGTAACTGGTACACAAAAAAACAATAATTTAAAACATGGACAACTAAATGCACCTCTGACCAGATGTTATTGACAGCAATGCTTTCAAAGTTCAACAAAACCAGACGATCCATTTGAAACTTTTGCACTTTTATATTTTTAAGTGACAGTATTTTGAAAAAGTGTAGTCGTTGGGATCAGGGCAGTTGTTGGTTTGAAGAGAATTGTCTGTAACAGTTAACCGAACGAAATAATAATCATGACTTGTAGAGTGGAAATCAATAACGGGCTAAATGCCGAAAGACTGATTCCAATTCAGTTTCTTTAGTTTTGACAAAAATATTTTGATGAAAAAACCTCGGTAATATTTTTTCATCTATTGTCTATAGACAGAGTCACACAACGACTGCAATTTTTTTCGAAGTTCCTTTCCTCTTATCAATAAAGATAAGCATTTATAACTTTTTTAATAATAAACGTTTTATAGATACAGTGGACATTATTTTGAATACTTCTTTTAATTTTGTAGATTACAAAGCAATTTTAATTGATGAACTGTTAGAAAAACGTTCTGTTAGCTACTTTCACATACGGCAGCATGCGTTGAAGATCCTTTTTCTTTTCAGTTGACAAGTTGTTTTTACGTTGTTGTGATGGTAAAAAAAATTCTTTATAATGTCAGTGGTAATCCGTTTCTTGAAAATCTTGTAATTACTTCAGTCTCCAAGACCATTAAACATTGTTATGATCTTGACGACAGCAGGTGCAATTTTTTTTTCCACATGAATCCAACTACATTTGGAAATATTTATTTTCGTCGTGTTAACATGTGTTTCTGTTCCTTTTTTTTCAGATAAGAAAGTCCTCCCTTCGGATCATAGTAACCTCAAAGGGATTGTTAGGTGTAGCATTCTCCAGAAGTATTGACATTCTTCCAGCCCTTTGCGGTTTTCAGTCTGGGTTATATATATCTGTCATGTGCTGCAAACGATTATAATCCCTTGTGGCACTTAGCCCCATTTACCCTCGCCATTGGGCTACCACATACCTCTCTGCTGTCTTTCGGGCCATACATGCACTTCTAGAAATAATGAAAGTGCTTATCCCGCTTTTGATGTTGTTGGCAACGGCACTTAGATTGGTTTTTCGGTATATATATTTAGCTCGTTACTGACTTCGACTAAACAGTTTGTGATACATCCCAGTATATACATCACTGTGCGTCAAAAATTATGTTTCACATTCGGAATGTTTGTCGCGGCATACACTAGTTGCAGACATCAGGGACTTTCAGTAGGACCACATAACCTATAACTTTAACTACTCGTCAAACATGTTCAATTTCAGAAAATACGTTAGGCCGTAGTAAGAACATGTAAGTCAGAATTCAAGACGATAATGCAAAATATTTTTGTCGCTTCAGAAAGTGTTTTCGTTTGGAAAAGTCACCTTTAGGATGGGAAGAGACAATGGACTACAGCAATGGTCACTGTTATTATCTATGACTATTCTGTATACAAATTATCCAGTCAATAAGATCTTTAAACAAATAAAATAAAGCTGGGCATTCATGATGTCCTTTTACCCATGACAGCTGAATGTCTACTTCATGCTAAAGATTACTGCAAATAGTAAGTTTTTGCGCAAAATCGGTACGCAATCTCAAAAGCCGGTTAAAAAATCTATCTAACGATTCCTCACTTATCCCCGTGTTGAGAAAAAAGGATACTGACTTGAGAAATATATATATATATATATATATATATATATATATATATATATATATATATATATATAATGATATTTGGTCCTTGAAAGTATTTTTTGTTACATTTAGAAAAATTTTAATGTCCTGCGGCCATTTTTGTAATTTCAGAGAAAGAATGAAGCACATAAAAAATTAACCCCATCAGTTAAAAAATGGAATAGGAAATTACACCGAACTTCTATTATAGAGTCGGCTAGTGGCGAAAGGTTGAAAGCGACCCAAAGTACAACAATCTCCCCTACTGATTTCTGTGTTCTGAGACCCAATGATCAGTGAATTAGTTCTTTCAGTAATAAAAGTTGAGAGGATTGGCAAAAGTATATCCTGGACTTGGGTGTGGAGTGCTCAGTGGTTTTACGGCTTTGGGAGAAACGTGCCACCATTCACCGAGGGTGCACACGCGCAGATGGGAGAGCTTCACTACAAGTTTTGAGACTAAGAAGCTAGTTCCGTGTTTAGTATTTTAGTGAATGAGATGGACAAGACGAGGTTTTCATTCTGCCCAGTGGAAATGGAAATGCCGTATGGCTAGGGCCTCTCGTCAGGTAGACCGTCCGCTTGGTGCAAGCCTTTCGAGTTGGCGCCACTTCGGTGACTTGTGTGTCGATGGGAATCAAAGGATGATAAGGACAACACAACACCCAGTCCCTGAGCGGAGAAAATCTCCGACACAGCCGGGGATCGAACCCGGGCCGTGAGGTGCGACATCCCATCGAGCTGACCTCTCAGCTACGAGGGTCGGATATTCAACCCAGTAAATTATTACTATATTCGTGGAAACTTGAGTGTGGCCGAAATGTAGCAACTGCGCTGCGTTATTGTGTAAATGCCTCCCACCTCACTCTTTTCTTTTTTTATTCCAGAGTAACATTGAATAATTTTGATTCAACTGCATTTCTTTTAATAATAGAGACGTATGAAGGCTTTACCTAATGTAATGCAAAAGGATCACGTCGCCCATAACGTGAAGCTATAAAAACTTTATTTATTAACAGTTTTCTTTATTAAATGTGAATAGCAAGGATGGCAAAGAACACAAAGCAGGCGTTGTGCAAGCATAGAGAGACGTCACGTAGACAAGGCAGTGAGATGTTATGGGGGTGGCCAGGCTTCGCTAAGACACGGGGTCGTAAATCTGGTGTGTGCTAAAAACAGCTTCTTTTGAGAATCTTCTCAGCGCATTTAGACCTAACATGGTTGTAAAACGTGCAGAACGACTATGTCGTAGAGGAACACACGTAAGAGGTCTGGTGCCCATCATACCTAGGCATCGCTGAGGTCATACTGAAGTTCAAATACCACCGGGGTCAAAGAATTGCGTTAATTACAGAAGAAAAATAAAGAATGAATCTTAATTAAGTAAATTCCGTGCAATAACAAATATCCATTCATTACTAAATTTGAGACTGGTGTATGTAGTTAATATTATAGAAGTACGCGTTAAGATGGAGAGCTGGCCGCTGTGGCCGAGCGGTTCTCGGCCCTTCAGTCCGGAACCACGCTGCTGCTACGGTCGCAGGTTAGAATCCTGCCTCGGGCATGGAAGAGTGTGATGTCCTTAGGTTAGTTAGGTTTAAGTAGTTCTAAGTTATACGGGACTGATGACCTCAGATATTAAGTCCCATAGTGCTCAGAGCCATTTGAACCATTTTTAAGATGGAGAGCGTAGCCTGCCAGCGCGTTGACAGGCAATCCCCGAGACTCGGTACCTGACTTCCTTAGTAGCGTACATTAACACTCTGCAAAAATATTAGTCTCGGAGATAGCAAAGTACATTATAAGTACTTACGCAATTCAGACGTGGTCTTTAGTGTTCGAAATAACTCCTCAGTAGTTACAGGTTGAAATTTAAGTTACGTGTGTGTCATGTAATGATTTTTGCTGTGTGAAAAAGTATTTTTTTTTTTTTTTTGTCTGTGAAGTGACGATGGTGGTTCTGCGTTCTCAAGTCGAGATGATACTACATTAAGATGCGTGAGTCTGGCGCTTGGCTTCAATCTTGCATGATTGTCGATGTTTGCTTTTTTGTTCACTCCGTTGGCCTGCCCCTATCGTCTGTTTCTTTAGAACATGCAAATGAGCAAACCATTCATGTATAAGCTTAAATTCACATAACGGTTTTCAAGTGTGCTCTAAAGACACACTTGGCAGAGTGTTTTCTGTTTACATTATTCGTCTATTTCTATGTCTTTAAAATTCAGAATCCTATTGAAGATTAGTTTCAGACAGAACGTGTTAATAGTTATTACTTGTTAAGTACTGGGCTGTCGAGTTCTCTAAAGCAAGCATTAGGTGACTGGTCAGAGAGGTGTACGTTAGAGATCAATGTCTTTCCTATACTCCTGACAATTTGACGCTGCTGAACACGTCTGTAGTTACCAATCCCTTGAGTAGTGTACCTGTATCGTCGATCAGGAGGCTGCCAGATGTTTTACATAAAACTACAAATACGTTATCGTTTCGGCTGCATTATTTTAGTGGATAACGATGGCCACTTCCTTGCTAAGATTATACAGGATAATTACAGTGCCTCGCGGCGAAAACGGAGCAGGACAGCTACACTTGAGTGGGAAGGCAGCTGTAAATGCTGCTATATCGGTGACAGACGCGCTCGCGTATCCTTCAAACTGTAAAAGTTCTGTTGTCATGCTGCCTACAACGGCCAGTGAGTAGCAAAGCACGGGACGCTGATACCGAGCAAATAAAAAATTTAATCCTTTCATGTCTGCTGTCGTTTTATAACGAACATCCATCAAGTAAACGTCATGTTAGGTGGCATTTTTTAAACTATCTCTAGGCCTTATAATTCCCATGATGTTTATATGCCCAAGTGTTCATACATGGTCCGCAGCTCCTGGTCGTGCGGTAGCGTTCTCGCTTCCCACGCCCGCGTTCCCAGGTTCGATTCCCGCCGGGGTCAGGGATTTTCTCTGCCTCGTGATGACTGGGTGTTGTGTGAAGTCCTTGGGTTAGTTAGGTTTAAGTAGTTCTAAGTTCTAGGGGACTGATGACCATAGATGTTAAGTCCCATAGTGCTCAGAGCCATTTGAACCATTTTTTTGTTCATACATGTTATAGATGTCTTTGAGGTGATACCGACGGAATCAACAGCCCTTAAATCACATCTATTTTTGAGATATGTGGATGACAATTACGTGTTGTGCCCTCATGAAAAAGATAATTCAATGGCTTTTCTGCATCGCTTCTTCTCCATTCGTAAGAACATCGAAATCACTATGGAAGTAAAAAGAGATGGCTGTCTATCTTTACTGGATGCTTTCATTAGACGACGAATAATGGGTCTCAGCCAAAGGCTTCGTCGATCTTGTACGGTCTTGGCTGCAATCGTCTAGACCTGGGTTATCGTGCGGGGTTTGTGGGACTCCCATTGATAGGGCAGGGGTGCACTATACAAAGGAAGCAGCTACTCGGGTGGCAGAGGACTTGTGGATTTCACATGAGGGTTTTAAGGCTGGGCGGTTGTTTGAGATGCTCTGATGAACACTCGTCAGTCGATTTGCAGCAAGACAAATCAAACGGCGTTCAGAATAAAGACACTTCGACTGTCACAGTCTTGTCAATAAACTGTCGAAGTGTTCGCAATAAAATTCTCAAATTTACTGCCCTCGAAGAAAGTTATTACGCTCAAATTATTCTTGGTAACAACAGCTGGCTGAAACCCGAAGTGGAAAGCTCTGAGATATTTAGCGAGTCGTGAAACGTACATCGGATAGACATATTACAAGTCATAGGAGGGGCGTGTTCATTAGTCTCCATTAAGGCCGTAGCTGAGTGTGACAGAGAAGTCATCTGGACACGTATAATAGGTGTAGGTGAAACTAAGTTACTTGTTGGATGTTTTTACCGGCCACCCGGTTCTGCTGTGAAGAACCTAGAGTCATTCAAAGAAAGTCTACGGTCAATAGCGTGTAAATACCTAGATCATACAATAATAGCTGGAGGTGGCTTTAGCCTCCCTAGTATAGGTTGGAATGCCTATGGATTTATTGCGGGGGAGGGGGGGGCAGACAGACAGTCATGCGAAATACTTTGAACACGTTTTCCGAAAACTGTCTTGAGCTGCTAGTCCACACGCAACAGAAATATGTTGGGCCTTGTAGCTACAAATAGGCCTGACTTTATCCACAATGTCAGTACAGAAACATGGATTATCAATCATGGCGTCATTATAGCAACTATGAGTACGAAAGTTAGTAAATCAGTCAAGAAGGCTAGAAGAGTGTTTCTGCTAGATAAAGCACTTAAGTAGTTATTAACATCTCACTTAAAGAGTGAATTGGCTTAACTTAGTTCCAGTAAGACCTGTGGTCAAAGTTTAACCAGATTATAAATCGTGGTCGGAAGAGTTACGTGCCTAGTAAGTGGATAAATGATGAAAAGACCCATTCGGAGGATGCTGAGGAAGCAGTGGCTGTTGCACTCTAGGTTCAAAAGGGGACGCTCAAATGACGACAAGCGAAGGCTAGTGGAGACTCGTGTGTCTATGAGTGTCTATGAGAAGATCAATGCGCGAAGCATACAACTACCACCGCCACACCTTACCAAAAGATCTGGTAGAGATCGGAGAAAATTCTGCTCGTACGTAAAATAGCTAAGCGGGTCTAAGGCTCTCATTCAGTCCTTGCTTTGTGTGACAGACGAAGATAGCAAAATGAAAGCCGAAGTTTTAAATTTCGCGTTCAAGAAATCGTTCACACAGGAGAAACGTACAAACATACCGTCATTTGACCTTCAGACAGACTCTCGTAGGGACGACATAAAAAGAAGCATACCTTATGTAGAGAAAGAGCTGAAAGATTTGAAGGCAAATAAATCACCAGGTCCGGATGGAACCCCGGTTCGATTTTACAAAGAGTGTTCTATGGCATTGACCCCTTACGTAGCTTGCATTTATCCTGAATCTCTCGCCCGCCACAAAGTTCCAGGCGACTGGAAAAAGCACAGGTGACTCCAGTATATAAGAAATGTAAAAGACTGGACCCGAAAAATTAAAGACCAATATCCCTAACTTCTGTTTGCTGCAGAATCCTTGAGCATATTCTTAGTTCATCTATAATAAACTTTCTTGAGACTATAGTCCGTGAGACGAGTGATTGGTACTGACAGTTCCGGCGGGCAAACGGCGCTGTTGCCGAACGTGGCTCACAGCACGCGGCGCCCTGTCTGCTACACGCATTCTCTAGCAGCAGAAATAAAAGCGAGACAAAATACAAGTCGTATTGGTACGCGTGAATTTATTTAAAGTTGATGCTTGAAATATATTAACTCGAAAACTGATAAGAGCTATTCAGTACAAGTATCTAAGATGCTGAAACATAATAAAGTTATTTGTTAAACTTCAAAACTGAAATGAAAACTATTTTCGCAGGTTGTTGAACATTAGCAGTTTTGGTTTCCATTGTTAAGTATTAGCATTATTAATTTGTTCTACTACAAGCTACAGAATAATTGGTCAGTGTATTAAGAGTTATAATCTGAAGAAAGTACTCACAATATGATGATCTGGTTGTAGATCGACAGTAAACCCCCTCCTTACATTCCCGAATACGTTGTAGTTACTGTAATGGAAAAACACCACTCACATCACTGTCAGAATCTGATTTGACATTGTCTTCCTCAGCACTACTCGAACTATCACTGCTCTCTCCCAGATGTATAATTAAATTTTCGATGCATTCTTCCACAACCCCTTCGGTTTTGGCCGCCTCTCTGATGGCACTTGCAGTGCTGTTTACAATTTTAGCCCACGTCTCGCTTGTAACTTTATTGATAGCTGCTGGAAGGAGAGTTTCCACTTCAGAGATCGTGAATTTTTTATTCGTTCCAGCAATGTAATTTTTTATCTGCGCCCACACTCCTTCAATTGCATTGAAGTGACAGTGGTATGGAGGAAGCCGAACGATTTCATGCCCGTGCCTTTTAGCAATCTCGTCAATTACATATGTTGGAAATTGGGGTTTCTTTTGTGCCACAATTTCGAGCAGTTCCGCCTTCCTTAAATCTTCTCTGAAATCTACTTTTCGCCGTTTCAACCACTGAATGATATCGTCTTTTTTGTTGCCAAGGTTGGTGCCTTATCGTGAAAAACGGAATGATAAGGCGCATTGTCCACAATCACTGATGGACTTGTCAGATTCGTCATAAGCGATGTCTCGAACCATTCTTGAAATACTACACTGTTCATTTCTTCATGGTAATCTCCCGTCTTTTTTGACCGAAACATTTTCAAGCAGTTTGGCACAAAACCTTTCGATGTTCCTGCATGTAAGACAATAATACGCCCTCCTTTGCCAACAGCCACTGCCATTGTCCCCTCGGGCGTTCCATCATTCGAGCCTCTACGTAAAGAATGGTTGGCATTGACCCAAGTTTCATCTAACCACACTATACTTTCGAATTCCACAGCCATGATCCTGCGCAGAAATCTGCTCCGCCATGCAACTACATCTGTCCTTTCCATTAATATTTTGCGTCCGTTAAACAGTGAATAGCTGAAGACTATGTCTTTCAACACTGTACGCAATGAAAATTTGCTCCCTTTAAAAAGATCGTCTTTCTGAAGCGCCAGTAATTTAGATAGAGTGGGATGCTCCCTTCTCTTATAATAGCTGTATATATGACGACGAATAGCGTATTTCTGAAAATCGTCCAAAGATGTCACCTGCTTATTTCTCGGTCGCTTCTTTCCTGGTGTGTGCAGCTTTGTTGTGCCACTCTCGTCATAATCTACACTACACTGTTCTTTCCCTATCTTTACAACAGTGTTCTTACTTATTTTCAATGCTGCTGCAGTTCTCTTCACAACCTGAACAACAGGAATTAAGGGCCCACCTTTGTCCTTTTCTTTCTCAAAGTAATGCCTCACAGAGCACACGAATTCACGGGCCTGGGTGTGTAGCACACTTTTCTTCCTCCGTTTCACTTCTTGTGTTGGGCTGGTACTACCCGCCGCACTAGACATTGTTTACAACGAAACATAAACAAAGAAACACTAAAAACAACAAAAACGAAATAAACTGCGAATTCAACTTCAGACAAACGACGAACGACCGCACCGCCTGCACGCGAGACACTGGTAAGTTTCATAAGCGCGCGCGACCGGGTTTCAGAGCGGCAACGTGGCCCTTGCTACACGCTCAAGTCAGGCCGTCATTGGCTGCCTGCCTGCGGTCGCTAGGCAACGGAAAGACGCTACCGAGCTGTCAATACCAAAGACTCGTCTCCCAGACTTATAAGAAGCAGGTTTTACAAAGCACCGCTCGTGCGAAACTCACCTTGTCGTATTCCTACATGATATACTGAGAACCATGTATGATGGGCAACAGGCAGATTCCATATTTCTAGATTTCCGTAAAGCATTTGACACAGTGCACCATTGCAGGCCGTTAACGAAGGTACAAGCATATGGTATAAGTTCACAGATACGTGAGTGGTTCGGAGACTTCTTAAATAATAAAACCCATCATGTTGTCCTGGACAGCGAGTGTCTATCAGAGTCAAGGGATTCGTCAGGAGTGCCCCAGTGAAGCGTGATATGCCCGCTATTGTTCTCTATCTACATAAACGATTTGGCGGGCGGGGTGTGCAACACTTTGCGGTTGTTTTTTGATGATATCGTGATGTATGGTAAGATGTCGAAGTTGAGTGACTGTAGGAAGATACAAGACGACTTAGACAAAATTAGCAGTTGGTGCGATAAATGACAGCTAGCCCTAAATATGGAAAAAATGTAAGTTAACGCAGACGAGTAGGAAGAGCAAACCAGTAACCTTTTGATACAGTACTACTAGTGTCCTGCTTGACACAGTCAATTGATTTAAATATCTGGACGTAACGCTGCAAAGTGATACGAGGTGGAACGAGCATGTGAAAACTTTGGTAGGAAAGACAAATTGTCGACTTCGGTTTATTGGGAGAATTTTAGGAAAGAGTGATTCACTTTTAAAGGAGGCCGCAATAGGACGCTGGTGCTACCTATTCTTGAGTACTGCTCGAATGTTTGGGATTTGTACTAGGTCAGACTGAAGGAATACATCGAAGCAATTCAGAGGTGGGCTGCTAGATTGTTACCGGTCGGTTCTAGCAACATGTAAGTGTTACGGAGAACTTCGGAAACTCAATTGGACATCCTTGGAGGGAATGCTACGTTCTTTCGAGAAACACTGTTGAGAAAATTTAGAGAACCGCATTTGAAGCTGACTGCTGAACGATTCTACTGCTGCGAATACCCAACGCGCGTAAGGACCATGAGAATGAGACACGAGAAACTGGAGCTCATACGGAGGTGTACAGAAGTCTTTTTTCCGTCGCTCTATTAGCGAGTGGAACAGGAGGGGAAATGACACGTAGAGGTTGAGTGGCTTGCGGGTTACCTATGTGGACGTAGAGGTAGATGTAGAAGGTTTTCAGGGACACTCAGTTCATCGTAAGCCCCTCATACCGATTTGTATTTGCGATCGTCGATATGTCATAACCCGTCGCAAATTATGTGATTAAAAAAATTCACAGTCTTAGATCGAGGTCGTACGTCTAAAGAGCTTGCCCGCTCAAGGACAATGTTTAGAAAAAATGGATGTTCAACATAGCAGATTAACAGTTGAAACCAAAAACGAAGAGGACTTCCCTCCGTCGGCAATATTTCGTTTAAGATAGCAATAATCGTCTTTAAATTTCATTTGAAAGTGGTTTTCCTCCCACATCTGCGATTGTAGGCCAGCTGGAACTTGTGAAAGGCAATTTGTTGTTGTGGAAGCCAAAGATGTATGAAATACCTTGTCAGTGTCGTGTGGTTTACACAGACAGATCACGCGCGAGAACGTCGCACGAAACATCAACGTTGGTTTCCCCTTTTGCAACTAACCAAGTCTGCAAATGCTGAACCTTATACAAGTTTTGGATAAAAATATGGAACCACCTCGACAAATGCTTGGTTGAACATACATGCAGATGCTAACCATAACTGCAGGTTGCGCTGTAGCGCGTTACCACAAACGGCGTCTATGCAAAGACCTCAAGACTTAGCAGATGTCGGTAGTGGCCAGAACATTGTTCTCTGTAGTTGTGAGTGAATTACTGCGGAGAAAAGTGAATTCACAACTGGTAAAATTGTTCGTGCACTTATGAATGGTGCTTCTGTAATCAAAGCAGACTGATATATGGGTGCTTCAAGAGGCACCATTGGGAAGGGTTTCACCACATACTAGGAAAGCAGAGAAACATCTTCCGCTAAGTCACATAGCGGACAGAGGTGAGTGCTGAATGATCGTGACAGATGGTAATGGAAGAGTATTGTGACGAAAAGTAACGACAGCTACAAAAGTCACTGCACAAGTAATGTCTCACTTGCGAAACCTGTCAGCATCGAAACAACACGAAGGGAGCTCCATATAAAGGAAGCTATGGGGCGAGCTTGAAGTCCAAAACCACTCACCAGTGATATAAGTTTCCATAAAAGGAGAACGGGGTGCCGAAGTCAAGCTAGCTGCACTATGGAGCTGTGGCCCGTGTTTACGGCCCAAGGATGAAACACCGCGAGGCGTCAGTGGTGGTTTGGGTAGCCATACCGTGGTATTCCGTGGGCCCTATGGTTAGTCTGCAACGTCGCATTACTGCAGAGGATTATGTGACCATCTGTTCATGTCCATCCCATGGTACAATGTTTGTTCTCCACTGGCTTAGTTCCAAGATTACTGGGCTTCCGTCCACACGTTTCATATCCTCCAAGACTGGTTTTTTAGACACAAGCGTGAATCGTCACTTCACCCCTGGGCACCACCAGATCTCACTATTATTGAACTCTTATGGTCTACTTGGAGACAATCATCGTTATCTGAACTTGCTACTATTTTGCAGGAAGAATGGTATAAGATACCGTTGAAAACCATACGGACCTTCATTTATTCATCCCGAGACTGCTGGAAGTTGTTTTGAGTACCAAAGTTTCTTCTACAGCGTGTTAGGCATGGTAATGTGCTGCGTTTTTTGTGTTCCCATGTTTTTGTCCATCCCTGTATCTCCAACAGACATTCAATAGAGTATGATAAAACAATAATTTTGGAAGCAGCAACAACTTTTTGGGACTCCAAAATTAGAGAATCAGTGGAAGCACAAATTTTCCAAAATCTGACAAACCACGGTAGCGGCTATCGGATAATTCGTCAAATCCAATATCTCTCACTATTTAATAGAATAATCGAAGACGACAGAGTACGCTGATAGCCGTGGCGCGCGGCAACTCTGATGATAGCTGAGTTCAGCAGTTCCACCAAAGAGGATGTTGTTCCCCGGGTAGAACGGTCAGTCAGTCATCACAGTCTTAAGGCATGCGGGGAATGCTCACAGCGCGCTTATATACTTCCGTGTGACTCTAGGCTCTGTCTGTCTTCAGTGTTTCACTTGCAGATGACCGACAGGTGAGTACAGGTAACGACGACCAGCTGCAAGTACGAAATTTATTTCAACATTCGATTCCCCGCAATATAAATTCCCATGAATCGTTCTTACTACATGGAACTCGAATGCATTTAACCATCGTAAGGTGTTTGGGTCTATTTTGGCATATAAAGATTGTTGATGGTCTATCATTTCGAAAATATTTGCGTTATATAAGTTCCCTTCATTGACTTTGTCCCATATTGACGATATTATGACAGAAGAAACAATCATTCTGGAGCTCTAGTTTGGCATTCACAGAAACAGCACTTTTCAAGCTGTTAAGGTCTTCTAACATTCATAATTGCAGGAAACTCTGACAATATTAAATTTGTCAACAATGGAATGCGTATATCTGCAGTAAGGTGGGTTTTCAACAATGGAACGTCTATTTGCGTGGAAGCTAGGTAAAGGGGCGCGAAAAGCATTGTTTTTTTACTGTTACCAAACCAGCTAATAAAGTGATTCACTTCTGCTCAGGTCGCTTGTTTTCTTCCGTTTTTCCTCTCTGCAAGATGATGGAACAGCAGACACAGTGCTGGACATGTCCGATAGGGACGAAATAGTTTCGGAGGATTAAGATCATTTTCCGGAAAGCAGCTCTTCATCTTCACTAGAAGACGCAGATGATGTACCAGAACAGGATATGGTAAGCACTGCAATTCTGATTCCATAGGATAAATCAGTTGAACTGACGACAGAGCACCTAATTCAACTCTAACGACGTTCAGGAAGTAACGTAGTTCATGTGACTCCAGGACCAACAACATACAAATGAACATTCAGATTTCAAATTGTTCCTTCCTCCATCAACTGAAAACATTACAACTACCCATACCAATGCTGACGGATCGCGTTTATGTAGAGCCGACCCTTTTCCATCGCTCGGCGGTCGAATCCCGATGGTCCCGTTCCCACTGCAATCGTAATTGTCGTTGAGTCAACATGTAAACACGTAGGTGTTGTCAAATGGTTCAAATGGCTCTGAGCACTATGGGACTCAACATCTTAGGTCATAAGTCCCCTAGAACTTAGAACTACTTAAACATAACCAACCTAAGGACATCACACACACCCATGCCCGAGGCAGGATTCGAACCTGCGACCGTAGCAGTCCCGCGGTTCCCGACTGCAGTGCCAGAACCGCTAGACCACCGCGGCCGGCAAGGTGTTGTCCACTGCGGATCTCCATCTTCATCAAAGTAGGATGAAGTAAGCCCCGAAATACTTGGGCGTGCACCAGCATTGTGCTCTTTTGGCAGTGATGCCATAGACCACCGTCTGTCCTACTTTACAGACCAGTCAAGCCTCCGAACCCAAATTCTGTGAAGACGTGGACGTCCTACCATTTAGCACCTAACGGTAGTTTAACTGTCCTTCTTCCTCTTTTCGTAGATGCTCAAGACTGTAATGGCTTCGCCATTTTCGAGTACTTGTTCACAGGCTATCCTTAATAATAATCTTCCCTTTGTCAAAGTCGTTTATCTCAATGAACATCCCCATTTGCAGCCCATATCTTTGCTAGAGTGATCCCCCGTCCGTGTCTGCTGTGCTTACATACTTTTGTTACCATATCACGTTCCTGCAACGCCACCAGAGGGCATCCATCGTCGCGGTAGACAGTGGTCATAATGTTTTGGCTTATCAGGGTATCTGCATATTAATCTTTGCGCTATTCAAGACAATTTATCCACAATATAAAGTGAACAAGAAGACTGTTCCCAGAAATACTCGACGAGCAGCTAATTGATGGGGAGATGAAGAGACGAGGATATCTTCCAAGAGAAATGCAGGAAGAGAAGCTGTAAAGAGGAGAACTTCGTTCGAATCTGCACCCAGTGCATCGGATCAAAATAATCCAAGGAATAAGAAGAGAGGCAGATGTCATCTACACTCTGTCATCAACAGTATCCTGACACCCCCCAAAAACTACGTTTTTCATATTAGGTGCACTGTGCTGCCACCTACTGCCAGGTAATCCATATCAGCGACCTCAACAGTTATTAGACATCCTGAGAGAGCAGAATGGGGCGCTCCGCGGAACTCACGGACGTCGAACGTGGTCAGGTGACTGGGTGTCACTTGTGTCATACGTCTGTACGCCAGATTTCCACACTCTTTATCATCCCGAGGTCCACTGTTTCCGATGTGATAGTGAAGTGGAAACGTGAATGGTCACGTACAGCACAAAAGCGTACAGGCCGACCTCGTTTGCTGACTGACAGAGATCGCCGACAGTTGAAGAGGGTCGTAATGTGTAATAGGCAGATATCTATCCATAGCATCACACAGGAATTCCTAACTGCATCAGGATCCACTGAAAATACTATGACAGTTAGGCGGGAGGTGAGAAAACTTGGATTTCGTGGTCGAGCGGCAGCTCTTAAGCGACACATCACATCATTAAATGCTAAACGACGCCTCGCTTGGTGGTAAGGAGGGTAAACATTGGACGATTGAATAGTACTAAAATATTGTGTGGAGCGATGAATCACGGTACACAATATGGCGATCCGAAGGCAGGGTATGGGAATAACGAATGCCCGGTGAACGTCATCTGCCGGCGTGTGTAGTGGTAACAGTAAAATTCGGAGTCGGTGGTATTATGGTGTGGTCGTGTTTCTCATGGAGGGGCTTGCACCCCTTGTTGTTCTGCGTCGCACTATTACAGCACAGGCGTACATTGGTGTTTTAAGCGCTTCCTGCTTCCCACTGTTGAAGAGCAATTCGGGGATGGCGACTGCATCTTGCAACACGATCAAGCACCTGTTCATAATGCACGGGCTGCGGCGGAATGGTTACACGACAATAACGTCCCTGTAATGGACTGGCCTGCACATAGACCTGACCTGAATTCTTCAGAACACCTCTGGGATGTTTTGGAACGTCGACTTCGTGCCAGGCCTCACCGACCGACATCGATACCTCTCCTCACTGCAGCACTCCGTGAAGAATGGTCTGCCATTCCCCAAGAAACATTCCTGCTCCTGATTGAACGTATGCCTGCGAGAGTGGAAGCTGTCATCAATTCTAAGATTGGGCCAACACCATATTGAATTCCAGCATTACCGATGGAGGGCACCACGAACTTGTAAGTCATTTTCAGCCAAGTGTTCGGATACTTTTGATCACATAGTGTACATGAAAAAAACTGATAAGAATTCCGTGAAGTGTGCTAAATATACAAAATTCACTTGCAAGAAACGTCTTACGTACATGTGTAAGAACTGTTAGTAAAAGTTAGGCATATAGTGGTAAAATCAACACAGCCATCATTTTCATATTCCATTATTGTACTGTTGCACTATTCTGTCATGCGGTTAGAATACATTAAACAATATATATTATAACTTTATTTATGGTTTCAACCACAAGCGTGTCAAAGTACACCTACCGGAAACAAATAAGGGAACAGTCTTTTTTGACCCAAACATCTTGAGCGTATGTGCGAAGTAAGTAACATAGTAGGGTTAAAAGGGTATAAAAATTCTACAGTTAGACAGCAGAACCAGATTTTTAACATTTGTATAGTACTTTCTATTTTTTCTCATAAATACGTTGGTTCTGAAAAGCATTTGACCCACATGCAACTTCCTTGCTGGTACGACAGTTCTCCACAAGAATGCGTTGTAGGACGGGTCTTCGTCTGAAGAGGAAATGGAGAAGTTCAGATGTCGCAACAGTCTTTCCTCAGAAGACCACTTCAGACGCAAACGCTCATCAAGTTACTTTGACTGTCAAGTTCAATTTCACAGACTCACTCGAATTCTAAACAGCTCATAATCTCATTTATCTTCTCCTACTGCGAAAAATTCGTAACGATTTAATTCTCAGATAACGAGCTACTTCCTAGGTCGATAAAAGTTTCCAAGAAAAATACCAGTGGAATTTATGGCTAATTCTGTCCGACGCACCAAGTTAAATGGTTAATGGATCGAGCAGGTTTTGAATATAGATTTGTATACAGTGTATTCGTACTAAGGATGCTGTATAAAGGATGGTTTGTTCATGCGTATTAGCGAAATGTTTTCTCACTCACGATAATCAAGTAGTACATAAAAATACAATTACAATGACATTCATTCATTATTCGTTTAACGGCTAGTGCAATACACATAAGAAAATTTGAAAAAAGTCGAATACATCGCTGATATTGAAAAAGCGCGCACTTTGACAAACATACATATTGTTACTCAGCTCTAAGCACAGAACGGATGTCACTCATAATAACCGCTTTGATATCCTCCGTTTTATTGTTGGGTTGCAATATTAAGTGTACTTGCTCGTCAGAGCAGTACTTAAAATCCTTGCTTCATCTCTCCAAATAACTGAAGCTTTACTTCCTTCTAGATGGAAAACGTTTGTTACAATACTTACACACAGATGTACATGTATGTTCCCAGAATGAATTTTCACTCTGCAGCGGAGGGTGCGCTGATATGAAACTTCCTGGCAGATTAACACTGTGTGTCAGATCGAGACCCCAACTCGGGACCTTTTACACTTATGCTGATGGGAAGAGTTTTTGAAGCACCGGATAGGTATTTATTAAACTCTGTGGAGACGTTCATCACATAACGGCTATTTAATGACTAAAATTTCAGTCCATTCGGTACTGATGTCCATCTTTATCATCTTCAGTATGAGTTGTGATCACCTTGGAGACAAATATATTCTTGCATTCATTGTGATGTGAAAAAAATAGCCTCCGAATGACACTCAGAGAAACTTCTCGCCCTGCCTGAAACATGTGCTGTGTCAGCTCGTGAATCTATCTGGTGTATGATATGAAAAGAGACGTTTTCCCATCGCATCCCAGGACAACTCTGTGGGAAATATGCAATTAAGGAACTGGACAGGCCAGTCAAGGTTCCGTCGCGTACTGCAAGACGTTTTTCAACATCTGCGTACCGTAATGCGTTATCACGCTGGAATATGCCATTTGGTACCCAGGCCGAGAACGGCATGACAGCAATGTGTATCATTCTTATCATATACTACCGAGCATTCATCTTCCCTTCAACAGTTACCAGATCAGTCCTGTTGCCATGATTCCTGGAGCTAGTACGCATGGGGCTCTAGAATCGATACATCTGGTGACCTTACACCAGGCTGCCTACAGACACGTTGGCGTCGTTGACATCGCTAAAAACGGAAGCGAGACTCATCGCTGAACACCTCAGAATGCCACCCAGTGTCACAATTGGCTCTTGCTCTACACCATGCAAGTCCTTAATGTGGTGGTATGGTGTCAGCAGCAAACGAAATATGGCAACTCGAGATGTCATCTCAGGTTTCAACAATTTATTCCCGACGCTTCGTGGCGACACTCTGTCTGTAATTTCTCCTGGATTTCAGCTGTTGTCTTTTGCCTATTCGTCAGAGAAAGTTGAACAAATCCACAATCTTCCCGTGATGTAGCCTTTTGTGGAAGGACTCGTGCCTATTCTTTTTCTACGCTGCTGTCCCGTGAACATTTCGTCACCACTCGTTCTGAAACCTAGTATCGAACAAAAGGAAAAAGGCTTTCGAAGTCATAATGATAATTAGCTCTCTATTATTCTTTCTTATGTCTACGAGATGCTCTGTAGTCTGAAATTCTTATCAGTTCTGTGAATAAGTGACTGAAATGTTGTTTGTTGACGAAAGACGAAAAAAAAGTTACGTGTAGAGAACGCATAATGATGATAACTTGAACGAAGTTTGGCATTGTTGTTAACAGAATGAAATGACAAGAAATGCTATGGCGACGTTTTCAGCCAAGTGTAAACATTAAACTACTCCATACTACACATGTTATCCTGCTTCAGTAAATATAAGTACGGTATATATGACAGGAAAGTAATTGCACTGAATAGCCGCTGATGAAAGTAGACTACGTACATTTTTGGAGAAGACGTGTTGCAAGGGACGACACAGTCTTCTTTTTAAAAAGTAGACTGTAACACAGATAAAATATTATACGGTTATATGAAGGAATGGGTAGTGAATTTAAGTTTTAGAAAGACAGAAAGACGTGGCAACTGATATATGAACTTCGAGGAACACAAATGTCTGCGAATAGTACAGAAACCACATTAAACGAAACAGGGATTAAAACCAGAATCGAGACAGTTGCTCGCTACATCTACACGCTGAGAAAACTACTGTATTCTTGGACTGCGTCAAGAGAACTCAGGACTCTACAACGCTCTTATACTACCTGCTGTCCTTTATGGAATCATAAGTGGAGCAGAAGGAAACGAAAACAGGAGAACCCTTCACTTAAGAGAAGGACTGCGGGAAAATCCACGAATCAGATCAAGAGATGGTGAATTCATGGATTGGAGAGTTCTCCGCAACGAAGAGCTAGACGATCTGTACCAGTATACCAAGTTTTATGGTTTGTTAATATCAGCATCCCTTAAGGACCTGGACGTGTGGCTGAAGTGTATGAAAAACATTGGTAAATATTGCTAAGAACCTTATACCAGACCACACAACACCTAAAGCCGGACCTTGAAGTATATCCGCACCTGCACTCAACGCCATTTTTACTGGATAAATCATTTTAGATTTGGACACAGGGGAAATACATTGTTTTGGACGCCCGCCACAGATTTCTAATGAAGAAGTACTCGACAATATACTTGGTGTCTTAATAGGAGGGGGTCGCACTAAGATTGGTGGGACGGTTGATAAAATACTTAAAACGCTAAATGAAGATCTACACACCAAGAAAGTCAGTACATTCTCACTATCACTAGATCTAATGGTAAAGTGACCAGGCAGGCCGGAGTGGCCGAGCGGTTTTGGGCGCTACAGTCTGGAACCGCGCGGCTGCTACGGTCGCAGGTTCGAATCCTGCCTCAGGCATGAATGTGTGTGATGTCCTTAGGTTAGTTAGGTTTAAGTAGTTCTAAGTTCTAGGGGACTGATGACCACAGCAGTTAAGTCCCATAGTGCTCAGAGCTATTTGAACCATTTTTTTTATGTGGCCAGAGACCAGTTCTTGCCAAGGGGTAGGGCCAATAACCACTATGGATACACAAGACATCCAGAGAAGTTTAGGAGTGCTTAAATTCAACATGAAACGCTTCTACATTTTTCCCACATCTTATGTGAGCAACATCAGTATGTTTCTGATTACACAAAATATCGAATGCAGCAGAATAAACTGAGTTGCCACTTATCAAACAAGTTGCGTGTTTATGATTTGAATTTACTTCCTGCCTTAGCAAATAATCATATTAGTTAGGGCCATGAAATTCCTAATGTGTTCACATTCCCCGCATAAGGGGGTGTCTAGGAAGGTGTGAGCAGTGAGCCTCTGACACGGATGGCTGTAGGTGCAGCAGAATAAGGCAGTTCGTCGATACAAAGAACTCTTTACTGCTGTCTATTTACATCCGTCATTCTTCAATGTTACTAGTGTTTATTGCTGGCGAGCACGGCAAAGACACTGACTCGCCATCGTCCGATGTTTTAACCTTCCATCCTAGGCTTGTCAGAGGTAGCAGAGGACATGCACCACCACTGCTGTTGCGGATCTGGCAGACTCCATCTGCTCTCAGTGGCACAGTGCGAAGAAGTCCGCCGTTTGAACCTCAGCAGGCTCATGGATGGCCGGACGCCAGCGTTGTAGTCCCATGAAGGTGACAGAGTGAAAAGCTGCCCAGGCACCCAGCTGTTCGAGTGGGAGAGAGATCCAGAGACGGTGTTGACAGCAGCATCATCATCATCATTACAACGTTGACTGGCACAGGTTTGACATCACACTACAGCCCAGCTGTTCGATGTCGATGGGCTGTCCCCAGGGGTTTAAATGCAGCTGTTTGGGGCTTCATAAGGAGCCACATTTCAGTGTTACACGGTAAGGTCTCAAACAGAAGCCAGTAATTAAGCCTTGGTAGTGGTTCGAACCCCAGAAACTTTCTGTTGGCTAGTCAGTGACCCAGGTCACTGACTCACGGTAGTCCAGTGGCACGGAAGTGTCTCGCCCCTGCGTCACAGAAATCTTACCTCCAACTCTGGTATATCTACTTCCAGTTTCCAATAAGGTGGAATGAAGTCTTACTCACTAGGCTCTGGACAGGACACTGGTATTTAATCGATGTACTCATAATTCTCCGAGATGAGTGTCGTTAATGTAGTTAACGATTATTCGTTTAATATTTTGACGTATTCCATGTTGCAGTTAAATCCTACAATAATATTATTTTTGAAAAACTGATTTGATATTCGTAGTGATCGTACTGATATCTTGCATGGTGTACATTTGTCTAATGGAAAGAAAAAGAAAAGAAAAGAAGGAAATGATTTGTTGTACATGACATAATTACATTCCGAATGACTCACTCATTTTATGTGTTGACTGTTGAGCCTACTGAGTCTTTAACTTTGAAGATCTGAGTACTTTTAAGGTTCTGAAACGAATTTTGCTTACCTTTTCTTGCGGCTAATGAGACCATAGTTCAAAGCAGCTGTTATGGAACTTTCCTCATTAGCGGTTCGTTAGAAACAAAGGGAGAGTGACAGTAGAGAGTACATATCAGAGGCCTGCATTGAAAAATCATTGTCCTGCGGGTACTAATGGCTACACGACTATAGACGTAGAATTTGCTATAAATGACAGTACTCACTGTCAGTGCAAGGAAAAGATATTAGATACAATGAAAATTTTTATCTGGCTTACGTAAATTCCAGCGTGTATTTTCTGAAGACTGCTGAAGCACTCTAAAACTATAAAAATATAGCGGTCTGCTGACGTATTGATTTCTTGTTAGTACTGACATGGACATGTAATTAAGTTACAGTTGTCTAGTTCTGCTTACGTTCCACAGTGATCGTAAAAAGAATATTTTCTCAAAAAACGATCCAGTATTACTCATGAAAATGTCTTTAATACTGTGGGATAATTGTAGCAGTCTGTCCATGGAGAACGGCTTAGTTAATTTATAGTATCAGTGCATTAGTTTCACGTGATCTTTCACTGGCAGGAGCAAATCACTTCGCATTTACAAACATCACTTTCATAACCGGAATAGACATGAATTTACAGTCAGTCAGGTCGCTGTTGGCGAACCGTTCA
Organism: Schistocerca cancellata; assembly: GCF_023864275.1. Classification (NCBI taxonomy): domain Eukaryota; kingdom Metazoa; phylum Arthropoda; class Insecta; order Orthoptera; family Acrididae; genus Schistocerca; species Schistocerca cancellata. Next base: position 170,721,962 of record NC_064631.1, on the reverse strand, counting down.
ACTCAAAGAAGCTGCAATTAGGGAAGCATGATTTACAGCGCACAAAGTGAAATAAGCCTTATAACTATAAAAATAGCTTAACCCTTTCCCCGACAGCTGATCCATTAATCCGAAATTCACGAAGGCGCCAAGCGCTTCAGTAAAGGCATTTCTTCTGGATATCCTGTCTATTAGCGTACGCTGATCCAACTGCGTAGTTCACTGACGACGACGGCTCTATAATCATGGCAGTGCAGTTCCTTAATTACTAGATCCCAAACATGTCATTATTCAAAGTGCCTGGCAACAAGGAGGGTTGTGAAGAACTGGTTTTTTCCCCGAAAGAAACAGCAATTTTAATTTCTAGTGGGCACGTGGTTGTGGATGGTCCAAATGACATGTTGCAAAAATTGTATACTGAAGCAGTTGTATGATTTGGTATGTGACACGTTATCAAGAGAACCAGTAAGAGCATACAAGATCCGTAGGAAAAGCTTCTTCCACGTGTATGTGATTGCTTGACAACTCATACAGTGAACAGTTTTTAAAAAACGGGTGTTAAAAGTATTTAAATGAAACTGAAGGAAATGTCCGGTGGTCAGCTGCAGCTTTATTTGTTCAGGTCGATTACAAATCCACGCCGGCAGGAGTGGCCGTGCGGTTCTAGGCGCTACACTCTGGAACCGCGAGACCGCTACGGTCGCAGGTTCGAATCCTGCCTCGGGCATGGATGTGTGTGATGTCCTTAGGTTAGTTAGGTTTAAGTAGTTCTAAGTTATAGAGGACTGATGAACTCAGAAGTTGAGTCCCATAGTGCTCAGAGCCAGTTGAACCATTTTATAAATCCACACAACCGGTTTGGCAAGTTTTAAGTCGCATCTTCTGGTGCAAGATCTGTACAAAATAGTTTTTTTTTTAAATTAATGCTTTGATGACGATGAATTGCAGTTATCTGAGACATGTTAAAAATTGTATGACTAGACTTTAACATGGAAGAAAACATTGCGCTTCAAGTTGGGGAACTGGGGCGTATCACATAGCCCCATAAGGACGGGATTATATATTTTTAATAAATACAATTTGTAGGTTCCTACCAAAGGAAAGTTACTTTCAAACGCTATGTCATAGGATACAGAATTGCGAAGAGAAATAATTGGTTTGGCCATCTAAACTCAGTCCTTTTAACTTAAAAAAGAAAAAGAAAAAAATCATCAATCGATAAAAGGGCCATCGTCAATGATGAATCCCATGTCTAAGAACGAAAGAATAGAATAATGAGCCAAAAATATGCCTTAAATTAACAAACAGTGAAACAGTAACTCAAATGAAAAATAGACGGGGACCATCCCCAAGTGACGTGGATCAGCTGCCAGAAACGGACTGACCTGTGTAAAGTCGAGAACTGTACACTTACGGATTAAAATTTGCTTTTTTCGTCCTGTATCAAGCAACAGAATGTTCCTCATACATGTTACTCAGGGGAGTGCTGGGCCCTGTAATGACTGAAGAATAAAATAAAGTTAGTGATGAAAACTAGTACATTTACTGCACAGAAATCTACTGAAAATTATTTTTAACTGTTATTGGAAGCCACCAATGAGCGAAAGCAAGAAGCGTATGCTGCCGCTCAAACTTAGTGAGAGCCGGTACGGCCATGTGTGGATGCCACTAACATAGTAGCTGACAACATAAGCTACGAATGTCGCGTGTGTTGTCGAAGCGTGTGCTGCGGCTGACGTCAGGATACGGTGGCTGAAACTGAACCAGCATCGGCAATACGGAAGTAAGAATGCTCGACGCTAGTGTTCTGTTGAGGATTTACGGTCATCACGCAAACTATCAGATTCCAGCTCTCTGTATCACATAAAACTGAACCTGAACCTGAATAAAACTGAATGATATTAAGTTGCTAAAGTGAACTACTTCTTTCTGAATCTTTTAGACTTATTTGTGAATTATTAAAGCTGTATGGACTTTAAATGGAGCATATGACCTCCAAGTGGACCAGCAGTGGGAGTAAACACGAAAGTTAGCCTAGAAAAGCTGTAATAACCTTACAAACTAATTATATATCAGACTCCTAACGTCAAGAATGTAAATAGAATTGGCCAGTAATGCTCGGTGCTTGCCCTTCGTTCGGGTATGGAGAGTATTATCAAGTGACTGTCTAATGGACTTCATTACGTATATCGCGACAAGCACATTTAGAACAGCGCCCTTCCTCTCTGTACTTAGTACGTCTAAGTTGTTGTGGAGATCTGAAGCACAATGCTGGTTATCACGTAAGTGATATCTTAGCGCGGATTTCGAACTCCCCACGCTGAGGTGTTCTTTAAAGCGAATTTCGAGACGCCTACCCGTTTGCCCAATGTACTTCTGAGAACAGTCATTACAGGAAACTGAATAAGCCCCTGTGTTCTTATGTGGGTTCCTGATTGGTTGTTCCCTGTGTCTTTACTTGGAACGTACATTCTGTGGAATAAAAAAGGCTGAGTTTATAGTATTCTTGGCCGGCCGGGGTTGCCGAGCGGTTCCAGGAGCTACAGTCTGGAACCGCGCGACCGCTACGGTCGCAGGTTCGAATCCTGCCTCGGGTATGGATGTGTGTAATGTCCTTAGATTAATTAGGTTTAAGTAGTTCTAAGTTCTAGGGGACTGATGACCTCAGATGTTAAGTCCCATAGTGCTCAGAGCCATTTTAACCATAGTATTCTTATTTTTTACCATAGTATTCTTATTTTTTGTTTAAATGTTTACCGATAGCTTCTGAAAAGGGGTCATACGAGGTGCATTCAAGTTCTAAGGCCTCCGATTTTTTTTCTGATTAACTACTCACCCGTAATCGATGAAACTGGCGTTGCGTCTCCACGTAATCGCCTTGCAGACGTACATATTTTTCACAACGCTGACGCCATGATTCCATGGCAGCGGCGAAGGCTTCTAAGAGTCTGTTTTGACCACTGGAAAATCGCTGAAGCAATAGCAGCATGTCTGCTGAATGTGCGGCCACGGAGAGTGTCTTTCATTGTTGGAAAAAGCCAAAAGCCACTAGGAGCCAGGTCAGGTGAGTAGGGAGCATGAGGAATCACTTCAAAGTTGTTATCACGAAGAAACTCTTGCGTAACGTTAGCTCGATGTGCGGGTGCGTTGTCTTGGTGAAACAGCACACGCGAAGCCCTTCACGGACGTTTTTGTTGCAGTGCAGGAAGGAATTTGTTCTTCAAAACATTTTCGTAGGATGCACCTGTTACCGTAGTGCCTGCTCTTTGGAACGCAATGGGTAAGGATTACGCCCTCGCTGTCCCAGAACATGGACACCATGATCTTTTCAGCACTGGCGGTTACCCGAAATTTTTTTGGTGGCGGTGAATCTCTGTGCTTCCATTGAGCTGACTGGCGCTTTTTTCTGGATTGAAAAATGGCATCCACGTCTCATCCATTGTCACAACCGACGAAAAGAAAGTCCCATTCATGCTGTCGTTGCGCGTCAACATTGGTTGGCAACATGCCACACGGGCAGCCATGTGGTCGTCCGTCAGCATTCGTGGCACCCACCTGGATGACACTTTTCGCATTTTCAGGTTGTCATGCAGGATTGTGTGCACAGAACCCACAGAAATGCCAACTCTGGAGGCGATCTGTTCAACAGTCATTCAGCGATTCCCCAAAACAATTTTCTCCACTTTCTCGATCATGTCGTCAGACTGGCTTGTGCGAGCCCGAGGTTGTTTCGGTTTGTTGTCACACGATGTTCTGCCTTCATTAAACTGTCGCACCCACGAACGCACTTTCGACACATCCATAACTCCATCACCACATGTCTCCTGCAACTGTCGATGAATTTCAATTGGTTTCACACCACGCAAATTCAGAAAACGAATGATTGCACACTGTTCAAGTAAGGAAAACGTCGCCATTTTAAGTACTTAAAACAGTTGTCATTCACGCCGCTGGCTGTAAAATTCCATCTGCCTTACGGTGCTGTCATCTCTGGGACGTATTGACAATGAACGCGGCCTCATTTTAAAACAATGCGCATGTTTCTATCTCTTTCCAGTCCGGAGAAAAAAAATCGGAGGCCTTAGAACTTGAATGCACCTCGTAGTATGAAATGCGGTGGTAGTTCTAGTTGTCCTGCTAACAGGCGATAAAGTGGTAGAAAACGTGGTGTGGTTATAGGCAGAACTTGTCTTGTTCAATACTTTCTTATTTATATTGTGAAAAATATTTTTATCGTAACCATTAGCTAGTACAACGTACTCCCAGTCGAACTCTTGGAGGGTTAGGGAGACTTGATGGAGGTGACAAAGAAGCGGACGCAAGGCAGCCTTTCTCTATTTCACGGGATAATTAGAAGAACGATGGCGCACCGTGTCAGTGGCTGACGGTTTCTGGTAAATATGAAAAACAAAAGTACTCTTTCTTTGTGTGATTAAAAGACCAAGACACGGGAGTGTCACTGTGTTCGACTGTAAACTGAATACCAGACTGGTGTGAATTCAGGTGGTCCACAAGTGAACCGCAAAACTCACTGGGGCCTTTATACACTAAGAGAACGTCATCAACGTAACGAAACCAACTAAGGGTTTCTACACCCTAAGATCAGTGTTTTTTTGAAAAATCGTATTCAAACTTACACAGAAAAATGTTTGCCAGGCAGTAAGACAAAGGAGAACCCATTGCTGGTCTCTGTTTTTGAACGAAAAAGATTCACAAAACATTACGTAATTATAATTAAGTCTAATTCCTAACAACTTCAGCATTTCGTTAATGTAGTCGAGTAGATGGCGTCTATGGGTATTCAGATTTTCAGCAATAACATTCCGGAGTTGGTTCTTAGGTACTTTGGTATACATATTTTTAATGTCTAAACATCCTTTGTTGGCATCATTGTGAATTTTCAAGTGGTTTAAAATGGAAATTAGATGAGCACGATTGCGTAACGAATAACTAGAGGAGTATACATAATGCCTGTTAATATAGTTAGATCGCAATTTTTCTGTCTGGTAGCCAATGCCGTTTCTGGCGTTGACGGTCGCACGAGCCCGATGACATGTCTTACGTATCTTGATAACCGCTCTTAACGCGGGTGCTTCTGGAGTGATAGGTGTGAGAGAAAACTTTTGAAAAGAGATGGGAAAAGATGAAGTGACTTTTATGTGTTTTTCGTCAGTTGGGTCAAAAACTTTGCAGTTGGATCTAATCTACAGCCAGTAATATTGTTCTATTCGAAGAATTCCAGTATTTGGGCTACATATTCATCCTCCTTCATAACAGTACCCCTTTCACCGTTATCTGCCCTTACTATGTTCGCTCTGTGGATCATTTAGCTTTTTGTTAATGGTGCAGAGAGCTTCCTTTTCCAAGATTGAATCCGAATACCCCTATGAACCAACCACTTGATACTGAATGTGTCCCCGTATTACCTTATTGATTTTAATGGCCGTTTCATTTCTTTGGGCAGTTGATGGTAGAGCACCATCCACGGCGGCTAAGGAGTGTGGAACGGAATAATCAGTTTGTTATTGGAATAACGGCTTAGCTATATTATGTGATAGGCCTTTTCGAGCAGCCTTGTTTCACTGGCATTGAATTTAATATCAGTTATGTTCAAAACCTAGAATGGAAATTTAAACGCATTATGGAAGACGGGAAATAGCTCACAATTGGTTCACCTCTTACTTTAGCAACAGACAGCAATAGATCATTATTCACAGTGTTGAGAACGGATGTGATGTGGGGTCTGAGTGGGGTATGGTCAAAGGTGGGCTGCTCCAGGGGTCACTGTTTGGGCCACTCCTGTTCCTTATTTATATAAATGATATGCCCTCTAGTATTATGGGTAACTCTAAAATATTTCTGTTCGCTGATGACACTAGCTTGGCAGTAAAGGATGTTGTGTGCAACGTTATCTCGGTTTCAAATAGTGCAGTTCATGACATAAGTTCATGGCTTGTAGAAAACAAACTAACGCTAAATCACAGTAAGACTCAGTTTTTACTTTTTCTAACACACAACTCAACAAAACCCGACGTTTGAATTTCACTGAATGGGCATATAATTAGTGAAACTGAACAGTTCAAATTTCTAGGAGTTCAGGTAGATAGTAAACTGTCATGGAAAGCCCACGTTCAGGGTCTTGTTGAAAGACATAATGTTGCCTTTTATACTATTCGAACGGTATCTGAAGTAAGTGATCGTTCGACACTACAATTAGTCTACAGTGCTTATTTTCATTCGCTTGTGTGGAAGGTATTATATTTTGGGGTAAATCTTCGCATTCTAAACAAATATTTTTGGCTCAGGAAAGGGCAGTTCGGGCAATGGGTGCTGTAGGTTCGCGAACCTCTTGTCGACCGCTGTTCACTAGTCTGGGTGTTTTGACATTGGCCTCTCAAAATATGTATTGTTTACTGTCATTTCTTGTTCACATTGTCAGGTTATTCTCAAGAATAAGCAGCTTTCACTTAGTTAATACTCGGCAGAAATCAAACCTGCATTTGGATCAGGCATCCTTAACTCTTGTGCAAAAACGTGTGCAGTACACTGCTGCATCCATTTTCAGTAAGGTACCACAATAATTAAAAAATCTTACCAGTAATCCACGCGGTTTCAAATCGAAACTGAAGAGTTCCTAATGGGTCACTCCTATTATGCCGCGGAGTTCCTTGAAAAATTAAGCTGATTCTTATGTTGTATTGTTGATTGCGTTTACTTAAACTTACAGCTTGACTTTTTTGGGTTGATAAACATTTTATTTTTATCTGTTATTACTTTTACGTGGTAATTTCATGTACTGATACGTCCCATAACCTTGGAGATTAGTTCCTCAGTTTGGTGCCACGGAACCTGACGTGTAAATAAATAAATAAATAATGCTTTTTGAGGAGTACTGGGAAGACGAGATTCCCTACTTCGATAACGTAACTGTTGTAGCTCCTTCTGATGAACAGTCTGTTCATTACCAGAATCAGATTTTCACTCTGCAGCGGAGTGTGCGCTGATATGAAACTTCCTGGCAGATTAAAACTGTGTGCCGGACCGAGACTCGAACTCGGAACCTTCGCCTTTCGCGGGCAAGTGTTCTACTGGCAGAAGTAAAGCTGTGAGAACAGGGCGTGAGTCGTGCTTGGGTAGCTCAGTTGGTAGAGCACTTGCCCGCGAAAGACAAGGGTCCCGAGTTCGAGTCTCGGTCCGCCACACAGTTTTAATCTGCCTGGAAGTTTCATATCACCACACACTCCAATGCAGAGTGAAAATCTCATCCTGGAAACATCCCCCAGGCTGTGGCTAAGCCATGTCTCCGCAGTATCCTTTCTTTCAGGAGTGCTAGTTCTGCAGGGTTCGCAGAAGAGCTTCTGTAAAGTTTGGGAGGTAGGAGACGAGGTACTGGCAGAAGTAAAGCTGTCAGAACGGGGCGTGAGTCGTGCTTGGGTAGCTCAGTTGGTATAGCAGTTGCCCGCGAAAGGCAAAGGCCCCGAGTTCGAGTCTCGGTCCGGCGCACAGTTTTAATCTGCCAGGAAGTTTCAGTCTATTCATTAATCTGTCCACACACTCACGCACATGCTCACGTATTGCATCGAAGTTCTTCATGCTAATCATACTTGCTAACTTCAGATGTGCCATATACAGTGCCTTATTAATGCTGTATTTTTTCATACATAGGTCGCGGATTTCTGCACTTAAACGAAAAGTCATAATGCTCTTGGCTGTACGTGGCGACATATGAGCACGCTCATGCAGTCTATGCACAACGTAATTTGGAAAAATGTGGTTGAACATGATCTATTGAAGTGGATATTCATAGCAGTTTTTACTAACACCTTACTAAAATTTATAGACCTGTAAAACGCCCACGCAAGGCAAGTCGCTACAGATGATTTTACCTTGTGTTATAGTTCAAATGGTTCAAATGGCTCTAAGCACTATGGGACTTAACATCTGAGGTCATCAATACCCTAGACTTAGAACTGCGTAAACCTAACTAACCTAAGGACATCACACACATCCATGCCCGAGGCAGGATTCGAACCTGCAACCGTAGCAGCAGCGCGGTTCCGGACTGGAGCGCCTAGAACCGTTCGGCTACAGCGGCCGGCTGTTATGGTCCAGAGCACAACCAGTAATGAGAGACTTTAAGTGTTGATATCAGAGGTTGCAATAGACGCTTCGTGCTGTTGGAAGTGTCATTATTGGGTATAGGGTTTGTTTCCGAGGGATTCGTTTTAAGCACCGATTTGATTGATAATGCGTTCAGGAAGTGTAAGATTCGTGTCCTTTCCTGAACGTGCCTAAATCGATTACAGCAAATACATCTACATCTACATGACTACTCTGCAATTCACATTTAAGTGCTTGGCAGAGGGTTCGTCGAACCACAATCATACTACCTCTCTACCATTCCACTCCCGAACAGCGCGCGGGAAAAACGAACACCTAAACATTTCTGTTCGAGCTCTGATTTCTCTTATTTTATTTTGATGATCATTCTTACCTATGTAGGTTGGGCTCAACAAAATATTTTAGCATTCGGAAGAGAAAGTTGGTGACTGAAATTCGTAAATAGATGTCGCCGCGACGAAAAACGTCTTTGCTGTAATGGCTTCCATCCCAATTCGCGTATCATATCTGCCACACTCCCTCCCCTACTACGTGATAATACAAAACGAGCTGCCCTTTTTTGCACCCTTTCGATGTCCTCCGTCAATCCCACCTGGTAAGGATCCCACACCGCGCAGCAATATTCTAACAGAGGACGAACGAGTGTAGTGTAAGCTGTCTCTTTAGTGGACTTGTTGCATCTTCTAAGTCTTCTGCCAATGAAACGCAACCTTTGGCTCGCCTTCCCTACAATTATATCTATGTGCTCTTTCCAACTGAAGTTGTTCGTAATTTTAACACCCAGGTACTTAGTTGAATTGACAGCCTTGAGAATTGTACTATTTATCGAGTAATCGAATTCCAACGGGTTTCTTTTGGAACTCATGTGGATCACCTCACACTTTTCGTTATTTATCGTCAACTGCCACCTGCCACACCATACAGCAATCTTTTCTAAATCGCTTTGCAACTGATACTGGTCTTCGGATGACCTTACTAGATGGTAAATTACAGTATCATCTGCGAACAGCCTAAGAGAACTGCTCAGATTGTCACCCAGGTCATTTATATAGATCAGGAACAGCAGAGGTCCCAGGACGCTTCCGTGGGGAACACCTGATATCACTTCAGTTTTACTCGATGATTTGCCGTCTATTACTACGAACTGCGACCTTCCTGACAGAAAGTCACGAATCCAGTCGCACAACTGAGACGATACCCCATAGGCCCGCAGCTTGATTAGAAGTCGCTTGTGAGGAACGGTGTCAAAAGCTTTCCGGAAATCTGGAAATACGGAATCAACTTGAGATTCCCTGTCGATAACGGCCATTACTTCGTGCGAATAAAGAGCTAGCTGCGTTGCACAAGAACGATGCTTTCTGAAACCATGCCGATTACGTATCAATAGATCGTTCCCTTCGAGGTGATTCATAATGTTTGAATACAATATATGCTCCAAAACCCTACTGCAAACCGACGTCAATGATATAGGTCTGTAGTTAGATGGATTACTCCTACTACCCTTCTTAAACACTGGTGCGACCTGAGCAATTTTCCAATCTGTAGGTACAGATCTATCGGTGAGCGAGCTGTTGTAAATGAGTGCTACGTAGGGAGCTATTGTATCAGCGTAATCTGAAAGAAACCTAATCGGTATACAGTGTGGACCTGAAGACTTGCCCGTATCAAGCGATTTGAGTTGCTTCGCAACCCCTAAGGTATCTACTTCTAAGAAACTCATGCTAGCAGCTGTTCGTGTTTCAAATTCTGGAATATTCCATTCATCTTCCCTGGTGAAGGAATTTCGGAAAACTGCGTTCAATAACTCCGCTTTAGCGGCACAGTCGTCGGTAACAGTACCATCGGCACTGCGCAGCGAAGGTATTGACTGCGTCTTGCCGCTTGTGTACTTTACATACGACCAGAATTTCTTCGGATTTTCTACCAAATTTCGGGACAATGTTTCGTTGTGGAACCTTTTAAAGGCATCTCGCATTGAAGTCCGTGCCAAATTTCGCGCGTCTGTAAATTTTAGCCAATCTTCGGGATTTCGCGGTCTTCTGGACTCCGCATGCTTTTTCCGTTGCCTCTGCAACAGAGTTCGGACCTGTTTTGTGTACCACGGGGGATTAGTTCCATCTCTTACCAATTTATGAGGTATGAATCTCTCAATTGCTGTTGCTACTATATCTTTGAATTTGAGCCACATCTCGTCTACATTTGCAAAGTCAGTTCGGAAGGAATGGAGATTGTCTCTTAGGAAGGCTTCTAGTGACACTTTATCCGCTTTTTTTAAATAAAATTATTTTGCGCTTGTTTCTGGTGGATTTGGAAGAAACGGTATTGAGCCTAGCTACAACGACCTTGTGATCACTAATCCCTGTATCAGTCATGATGCTCTCTATCAGCTCTGGATTGTTTGTGGCTAAGAGGTCAAGTGTGTTTTTCGCAACCATTTACAATTCGCGTGGGTTCGTGGACTAACTGCTCGAAATAATTTTCGGAGAAAGCGTTTAGGACAATCTCGGAAGATGTTTTCTGCCTACCACCGGTTTTGAACAAGTATTTTTGCCAACGTATCGAGGGAAAGTTGAAGTCCCCACCAACTATAACCGTATGAGTGGGGTATTTATTTGTTACGAGATTCAAATTTTCTCTGAACTGTTCCGCAACTATATCATCGGAGTATGGGAGTCGGTGGAAGGAGCCAATTATTAACTTAGTTCGGCTGTTCAGTATAACCTCCACCCATACCAATTCGCACGGAGTATCTACTTCGACTTCACTACAAGATAAACCACTACTGACAGACAAAAACACTCCACCACCAATTCTGCCTAATCTATCTTTCCTGAACACCGTCTGAGAATTCGTAAATATTTCTGCAGAACTTATTTCAGGCTTTAGCCAGCTTTCTGTACCTATAACGATTTCAGCTTCTGTGCTTTCTATTAGCGCTTGAAGCTCAGGGACTTTTCCAGCACAACTACAACAATTTACAACTACAATTCCGACTGTTCCTTGATCCAAGCACGTCCTGTATTTGCCCTGCACCCTTTGAGACTGCAGCCCACCCCGTACTTTCCCGAGGCCTTCTAACCTAAAAAAAAACCGCCCAGTCGACGCCACACAGCCTCCGCTACCCGTGTAGCCGCCAGCTGAGTGTAGTGAACTCCTGACCTATTCAGCGGAACCCGAAACCCCACCAGCCTATGGCGCAAGTCAAGGAATCTGCAGCCAACACGGTCGCAAAACCGTCTGAGTCTCTGATTCAGACCCTCCACCCGGCTCTGCACCAAAGGTCCGCAGTCGGTTCTGTCAACGATGCTGCAGATGGTGAGCTCTGCCTTCATCTCGTAAGCAAGACCGGCAGCCTTCACCACATCAGATAGCCGCTGGAATCCAGAGAGAATTTCCTTAGATCCAAAGCGACACTGGTCATTAGTGCCGACATGTGCCACCCCCTGCAGCTGGCTGCACCCTGTGCTCTTCATGACATCCGGAAGGACCCTTTCCACATCAGGAATGACTCCACCCGGAATGCACACGGAGTGCACACTGGATTTCTTCCCCTCCTTAGCCACCATATCCCTAAGGGGCCCCATTACGCGCCAAACATTGGAGCTCCCAACTACCAATAAGCCCACCCTCTGTGATTGCCCGGACCTTGAAGACTGAGAATCATCCTCTGAAACAGGGCAGGCAGCTGCATCTGGCTCAGCCAGAGACAGTGCCTGAAACCTGTTTGTCAGATGCACCGGGGAGGCTTTCTGATCAGCCTCCGGGGACGTCTTTCGCTGCCTGCCACGCCTTGGAACGACCTCCCAATCAACCACAGGCGAGGGCTCAGCCCCACTGCGGGCAGCAACCGGGGCAACCACAGCGGCAGACCGATCTGGGGACAGACGGGACGAGGTTGACATCCCCGTGATACCCAAGTCCGGCCCCCCACGGTGGTGCCCATTGGCAACAGCCTCAAGCTGCGCGACCGAAGTCAGCGCCACTTGCAGCTGTGAGCGAAGGGATGCCAACTCAGCCCTCATCCGAATACAGCAATCACAGTCCCTGTCCATTCTAATCGATGTTGAACAACAGTTACTGAAACACGAGTCAGTGCCTAGATATCGCAAGGGAAACACGCAAAGAATGTATTAACTAACCTGTACAAATGCCTAACGACTGCGCTACAATCTGCCTGAATTTACGATTACAGTAACAAACTCGAAATTACACCTCCTATACGAAACTCACACGCAATTTAAGTAAGAATCTACGAAGTAAACACTAAAGCGCGATGCTACAACTCTCAAATACTATAATACGCCCGAAATTTATGAATTAAACAATGCAAGTACCCAAAAACACGCAAAGAAATTAAGAATTAAACTATGTGACAAATAAGTAAGCTAGGGGTATGCGACTTGCTGCTGCAGCTGCTTATCCAACGGCGGCAGGGAGCACCGGGATGGTTCCTTCGGAAAGGAATCTGGACAGTTTCCATTCTTATATTCCAAGTCTCAGCTCCCCCTCTGAGAACTTCGTCGCTGACGGTGCAACAAACCGTTGCCTCCGTCTCCTCTTCTGATGGCGGCATTCAAGAATTAAAGTCAAATTTCAGTTCTCGCTGCAGTAGCTGTTAATGAATGCTCAACATATAATACGTAATTAACAGTCTTTCAAAAACAACACTTACTAGTTAGACATAGGAAGCCTTAGTGGCCCAACAGTTGAAATATTTATCTACCATATAGCGAATAAGGCATTGATAAAGATAACATCAAAAAAGAACTTAAATTCTGTAAGATGTAAGTGGATGACACCCGAATTCCATTTGATGGCAGAGATGATGAAGTAACAATCCTTTTTAATAAACTCAATAGTCTGCGTTACAATAATCAAATCGTCCTTGAGGATGAAGAGAACAATACTCATCTTCTTGTGACATTGCAATATTTGAAATAGAACCAGCGGATATCTTTCAGTCTTCACAGAAAAGCCACGGGTCAGGCACAAGTATACCATACTCTCCGACACATCTAAACTCCCGCAAAAAAGCTGCATATAGATCAATGCTACACAGAGCCCACGAATTTCCTCTTCAACATTCGGAACTCCAGCAAGAAACAAAAACCATAAAATGTACCACAATAAACAATCGACACGAGCCGTAAGTCGTTAATACAGTGCCAAAACAGATAAAAAATTAACTGAGCAAACAACAGCAAGGAACACTCACAACTCACAGCATCAGCAACGAAATATGTAAACATGCCAAATCATGCTGTAAAGTCTGATAAATTAGCAGGGTTATTATAAAAATACATTGAAAAATAAGCTTCAACACTATCAGAAGTAGTGCGCTTCTTCACAGGACCATCATATACAGATCTTGACGCACGTACAAAATTTCCTGCAGCCCATTCAATAAATGTAGGCTGGAATGGCTGAAATTTCAAAACTCCATTTGAAGAGTATGTAGACTGTTACAGGCTGGAAAAATATAAAAAATCAACAGTGTCAACACACATTAAAGGAACAAGCCACACTTTGAAAATCGTAGAAGCTCTTGGAATTTTTCAGAAAATCGGAGGAAGTAAAAAAAATGGTTATCTTGAAAGCAATGGAAAAGTACATTTACGATACAAAACATGAAGATAACATTCTTAATGAGGTAAATAAATTAAAAAATAACCATCAGCCAGTTCTAATGGAATAGGTCAAAGATGTGTCAGGGTGAAACAAATGACTACCAAACTGTCAGTATAGCGTATATCGCTGGAAAGAAGCGGTGGTTGATACTCATCCACACACTGCACGGCCGCCCCATTTTGTTAAGTGTGTAGTGTTTACACGTTCGTACGTTCGTATAAACGTTGCGTGCAGTGAAACATGTCCAGGTCAGTGTCAGATTAAGCACTGTAATGTACACAATTCCGCCAGTGGATCAACGAAGCGAATGAAGCTTTGGGATGCTTAAATCGTAAGTGAATAACAGACATATTAAAGTGTACCACACAATTTTCGCGCCGCCCGCGGTGGTCTAGCGGTTCTAGGCGCGCAGCCCGGAAAGCGATAACATACTTGATATCACATCCAAAACACTTACTGAACACCTCCTCATATCAGCAATTCGTGGCCACTCGGGGGCAGATGGCACTGATTGCACGTCAATCACTGCAGAACGATTTTTAGTGATTGACGGGAAGGTTACAATTTTTCGCATACTTTGTTCTCTATACATGTTGAACATATCAAACTGAGAAGTACGTAGGCCGGCCGGTGTTGCCGAGCGGTTCTAGGCGCTTCAGTCTGGATCCGCGCGACCGCTACGGTCACAGGTTCGAATCCTGCCTCTGGCATGGATGTGTCTGATGTCCTTAGGTTAGTTAGGTTTAAGTAGTTCTAAGTTCTAGGGGACTGATGACCACAGATGTTAAGTCCCATAGTGCTCAGAGCCATTTGAACCATTTGAACCACAATTTTCGCATCATAACAACAGTATCTAGTTGAGGCTGTAGTGTCAATTACAACAAACAATGAAGCATAGGTCCACGCCAGCAGAGGAAACCAATAGACATCGTTAACTGGCCACTCATTGCCCCCCCCCCTCCTCAACCCTCCCCCTATATGCCTCAATGGCCACCTCAGCAGGAGATCAGTGAAAAAAAGCAGTATACTGTGTTAATTGAGATCAAGATATTTTACCTTTAAGTTACATATAATTGTATGAATAAACGCCCGATGTATAGTAAAACATGTTTGAAACACGTTGCAGTATGTTAAATTGAACATAATATAAATAATTGACACTGATAGCATAAAAAATGCAAATAATAATAGTACACGTGTCATTCGTAGGATATTGCTGTGTAATATACAGGGCGTTCATAAATTATCTTTACAACTTCAAAGTTTAATAACTTTAAAACCATACGAGATATTAACAAATGGTTTTCAACACATCGCCCATCTGTTTCAGAGGTCACTGTCGACAAGGTACGTTAGGCTTTTGCAAGGAGTCCGACAAAATCGGTGCGTACAACGGCCAGAGAACTGGAAATGACAAAATGAGACAATCAAGAGTGCACAGTGTCTTGCGTAAGAGATTACATCTGTATCTCTATCAGGTGCAGCTGCTTCAGGCATTAAAGCCTACGAAACAACCTCAGTACGAACAGTTTTCAGTAGATACTCTAGGCACGACTGATGCAAGCAATGGCGTTTTCGAAAAGAGTTATTTCTCCGATGAGGCAACGTTCCACTTATTCGGTAAACTGAATAATCATAATGTTCGTGTATGGGGTTCAAAGCATCCTCGTGTTACACGTGAAACGGAAAGAGACAATTCCAAGGCAAATGTGTCGTGCGGACATGGACAATTGCATCACTGGTCCGTTCTTTTTGTGGAGTCTACCACCAACGGTGACATTTACCGGGAGATATCGAGACGAATGGAAAAACTAGTAGAAGCCGACCTCGGGGAAGATCAGTTTGGATTCCGTAGAAATACTGGAACACGTGAGGCAATACTGACCTTACGACTTATCTTAGAAGAAAGATTAAGGAAAGGCAAACCTACATTTCTAGCATTTGTAGACTTAGAAAAAGCTTTTGACAATGTTGACTGGAATCCACTCTTTCAAATTCTAAAGGTGGCAGGGGTAAAATACAGGGGGCGAAAGGCTATTTACAATTTGTACAGAAACCAGATGGCAGTTATAAGAGTCGAGGGACATGAAAGGGAAGCAGTGGTTGGGAAGGGAGTAAGACAGGGTTGTAGCCTCTCCCCGATGTTATTCAATCTGTATATTGAGCAAGCAGTAAAGGAAACAAAAGAAAAATTTGGAGTAGGTATTAAAATCCATGGAGAAGAAATAAAAACCTTGAGGTTTGCCGATGACATTGTAATTCTGTCAGAGACAGCAAAGGACCTGGAAGAGCAATTGAACGGAATGGACAGTGTCTTGAAAGGAGGATATAAGATGAACATCAACAAAAGCAACACGAGGATAATGGAATGTAGTCGAATTAAGTCGGGTGATGCTGAGGGAATTAGATTAGGAAATGAGACACTTAAAGTAGTAAAGGAGTTTTGCTATTTGGGGAGCAAAATAACTGATGACGGTCGAAGTAGAGAGGATATAAAATGTAGACTGGCAATGGCAAGGAAAGCGTTTCTGAAGAAGAGATATTTGTTAACATCGAGTATAGATTTAAGTGTCAGGAAGTCATTTCTGAAAGTATTTGTATGGAGTGTAGCCACGTATGGAAGTGAAACATGGACGGTAAATAGTTTGGACAAGAAGAGAATAGAAGCTTTTGAAATGTGGTGCTACAGAAGAATGCTGAAGATTAGATGGGTAGATCACATAACTAATGAGGAAGTATTGAATAGGGTTGGGGAGAAGAGAAGTTTGTGGCACAACTTGACCAGAAGAAGGGATCGGTTGGTAGGACATGTTTTGAGGCATCAAGGGATCACCAATTTAGTATTGGAGGGCAGCGTGGAGGGTAAAAATCGTAGGGGGAGACCAAGAGATGAATACACTAAGCAGATTCAGAAGGATGAAGGTTGCAGTAGGTACTGGGAGATGAAGAAGCTTGCACAGGATAGAGTAGCATGGAGAGCTGCATCAAACCAGTCTCAGGACTGAAGACCACAACAACAACAATCGAAATAGACGACAGAGGGATAGAGAAAGAATTAAAATCGCTCAAAAGAGGAAAGGCCGCTGGACCAGTTCGATTTTACACAGAGTACGCGAAGGAACTTGCCCCCCCTTCTTGCAGCGGTATACCGTAGGTCTCTAGAAGAGCGTAGAGTTCCAAAGGATTGGAAAAGGGCACAGGTCATCCCCGTTTTCAAGAAGGGATGTCGAACACATGTGCAGAACTATAGACCTATATCTCTAACGTCGATCAGTTGTAGAATTTTGGAACACGTATTATGTTCGAGTATAATGACTTTTCTGGAGACTAGAAATCTACTCTGTAGGAATCAGCATGGGTTTCGAAAAAGACGATCGTGTGAAACTCAGCTCGCGCTATTCGCCCACGAGACTTAGAGGACCATAGACACGGGTTCCCAGGTAGGTGCCGTGTTTCTTGACTTCCGTAAGGCGTTCGATACAGTTCCCCACAGTCGTTTAATGACCAAACTTAAGAGCATATGGACTATCAGTCCAACTGTGTGATTGGATTGAAGAGTTCCTAGATAACAGAACGCAGCATGTCATTCTCAATGGAGAGAAGTCTTCCGAAGTAAGAGTGATTTCAGGTGTGCCGCAGGGGAGTGTCGTAGGACTGTTGCTATTCACAATATACATAAATGACCTTGTGGATGACATCGGAAGTTCACTGAGGCTTTTTGCGGATGATGCTGTGGTATATCGAGAGGTTGTAACATTGGAAAATAGTACTGAAATGCAGGAGGATCTGCAGCGAATTGACGCATGGTGCAGGGAATGGCAATTGAATCTCAATGTAGATAAGTGTAATGTGCTGCGAATACATAGAAAGATAGATCCCTTATCATTTAGCTACAATATAGCAGGTCAGCAACTGAAAGCAGTTAATTCCATAAATTATCTGGGAGTACGCATTAGGAGTGATTTAAAATGGAATGATCATATAAAGTTCATCGTTGGTAAAGCAGATGCCAGACTGAGATTCGTTGGAAGACTCCTAAGGAAACGAAATCCGAAAACAAAGGAAGTAGGTTACAGTACGCTTATTCGACCACTGCTTGAATACTGCTCAGCATTGTGGGATCCGTACTAGATAGGGTTGATAGAAGAGATAGAGAAGATCCAACGGAGAGCAGCGCGCTTCGTTACTGGATCATTTAGTAATCGCGAAAGCGTTACGGAGATGATAGATAAACTCCAGTGGAAGACTCTACAGGAAAGACGCTCAGTAGCTCGGTACGGGCTATTGTTGAAGTTTTGAGAACATACCTTCACCGAAGAGTCAAGCAGTATATTGCTCCCTCCAACGTATATCTCGCGAGGAGACCATGATGATAAAATCAGAGAGATTAGAGCCCACACATAAGCATACCGACAATCCTTCTTTGCACGAACAGTACGAGACTGGAATAGAAGTGAGAACAGATAGAGGTACTCAAGGTACCCTCCGCCACACACCGTCAGGTGTCTTGCGGAGTATGTATGTAGATGTAGATGTAGAGGTAGAGATGTTACAAGGGTTTGTGGTGACATAATTAGAACACCTGTACCTGATGTCATATTCCAGTAGGATGGGGCACAACCCCACTGGTCCATAAATTTCCGTCAGTTTCCAATCGCTCTAATTTCATTACTCCTATTAAGTAACTCACTTCTCCCGAGGTGCATTATGAAAGATAAATAAATGAAAAGGGATGAGCCGAAGAGTTTGCCACTTTTCAGCTGTATTAAAATGTTCCTGTCTTCCATTTCTACTGCTGTTGAAGTCTTTCCTCTTACCCTGACGAAGGCAGGTGAACCAGTGTTTTGTACTGAAGTGTCACTCTACCGCTCCACCCTTCTCAGCCACATGTGGTACTGGCTAAGATGAACGTTTCGATTCAATATTCTTAATCTGTCTGGTATTCACAAAAATATCAGCTGTACGATATATTACTAATATCATCAGCAAAATACACTCTTATAGTACTCAAGGACTAGGATAAAGTTGTAGCATTTCATGCACAATACTGAATACATTAGTTGACCATATTGTTAAAGAGTAGAAAATGGGATAAAACCTGGATAAATCGTGATACAGCAATAAATTTTTAATGTTTGCGAATCATGTCTTACAAAGAAGAGAAGATGATATTCAAAGTACTATGTGGAAATTTGGACAAAGTATAAAAGAATGTAGATTAAAAATTTCGGTAACTGTAACCAGAATAATGGCATCTCAGCGAACATACCTAGTCTTTTCAAAAATAATAATAAAAGGAAAGCACATTTAGAAGACGATATTACTTGCAATACAGGAATAGAAACTACGATTCAGTGTTTTGAAATTATCTGGTTATATAAACATAACACTGAAGAACAAGAAAGGACAACAGAAAAAAATGAAGTAATAGCAACACCAATTTTAAAGTATGGAGGTGGAACTTGGAAGCACACAGAAGTCCTGAGGGTTCAAATTATGGAAACTGAATTATGAAATAAGGTTTCAAAGGATGCTCAAGATTAGACAGAATCCTTAACAAAGGCATACGAACAGAAAATCCATAAGCCATTCGAGAAGTTCTGAACGACTACAGAAGAAAACGGTAGAATGAAGATTGCCAAAACTGATTAAGCTTTATTAGCTACATGGAGCAAGACCTAGGAAGGGATGGGAACAACTCTGAATGTGATGTCGGAACAGACATTTTACCTACACCTTGCAGTACGGAAGGAGGTCTCAAAGTGCCAAGTGTAGGTGGCCAAGCAGCAGTTCCGCCACTGTGCGCATTTGTATCAGTGTTGTCCTGTTGGAAGTGAGGAACTGGGTCAAAGCCTTGGCCTTGTGTACACCTGAAAGCATCTTCCGTAACTGCACTATAAAAGTACAGACGAATGGCCCGTCTTCACCGTTAGGGGCTGGATAGAATGGCGCCGCTGTCAGGTGTGTTATGCCGTTCCGAGAGTAGAAATCCTGAAATATATTGGATGAAAACTGAGGGCCATTGTCTGAAACTATTGCCTCTGGAGTCCCTTCAGTAGCGAATATTTTCTCCGGGGCCCTGGTTGTGATATTTGACATTCGAACTACGTAAGAGAACTTGGTAAATTAGTCTATGCCGATGAGCCGTACTTCTCTGAAGAAGGGGCAGGCAAAATTCACATGGGTGCTTCACCATTGGGCAAGCTTGGAACCGTTGCAGGGTGCTGAATGTGTTGATGCGCAGGTCTCGCAGGAGCGTGCT
Source organism: Schistocerca cancellata (assembly GCF_023864275.1). Taxonomy (NCBI): domain Eukaryota; kingdom Metazoa; phylum Arthropoda; class Insecta; order Orthoptera; family Acrididae; genus Schistocerca; species Schistocerca cancellata. The sequence continues at coordinate 170,701,972 of NC_064631.1, read as the reverse complement.
GTCCTCTCATTGTCCTGCGTGATACAGTGTCAGTAGGTGCGCTCTCTTGCAAGCTCTTCATGCGCTTCGTCCCTCAGTGGTCAGTGTCCTTATGATACAAATTGAAGTGTCAAAGAAACTGCTATAGGCATGCGCATTCGAATACAGAGAAAGGTAAACCGGCAGAATACGGCGCTGCTGTCGGCAACGCCTATATAACGCAACAAGGATGGATGGATGGATGGATGGATGGATGGAGAGGGTTTAAAGGGCGCACGACGGCAAGGTCAACACAACAAGTGTCTGGCGTAGTTTTTAGTTCGGCTACTGTTGGCGCACGAGCGATGGGACACACCGACTCCGACGTAGCGATGAAGTGGAGATTTACCGTTCGACCATTTCAAGAGTATACCGCGAATGTCAGGAATTCGGTAAGACATCAAATCTTTGACATCGCTGCGGACGGAAAAAGATCCTGCAAGAACGAGACCAACAAGACTGAAGAGAATCGTTCAACGCGACAGAAGTGAAACCCTTCCGAAAATTTCTGCAGATTCCAATGCTTTGCCATCAACATGTGTCAGCTAGCGAATCATTCAACGAAATATCATCCATATGGGTCTTAGGAGCAGAAGGCCCAATCGTGTACCCTTGATGATTGCACGACCCAAGGTTTACGCCTCGCCTGGGCCTGTCAACACCGATATTGAGCTGTTGATGACTGGATACAAGTCGCCCGGTCAGACGAATCTTGTTTCAAAGTGTATCGAGCGGATAGATGTGTATGGGAATGGAGACAACCTCATCAATCCATGGACCCGGCATGTCAGCAGCGCATTGTTCTAGCTGTGGGAGGCTCTGTAATGCTGTGGGCAAGTGCATTTGGAGTGACATGGGACCCCTGATACGTGTAGATACGACTCTGACAGGTGACATGCACATACACATCCTGCCTGATCACCTGCATCCATTCATGTCCATTGAGCGTTTCGACGGACTTGCGCAAGTCCAGCGGGGCAATGTGACACCCCACACGTCCAGAATTGCTACAAAGTGGCTCCAGCAACGCTCTTCGGCCACCGGACTCCCCAGACATGAACATTATTAAGCATATCTGGGATTCCTTGCAACGTGCTGTTAAGATGGGATTTCCGCCCCTCGTACTCTTACGGATTTATGGACAGCCCTGTGGGATTCATTGTGTCATTTCCATCCTGCACTACTTCAGATATTGGTCGAGTCCATGCCGCGTGGTCTTACGGCACTTCTGAGTGCTCGCAGGGGCCCTGTACGAGAATAGGCAGGTGTCCCAGTTTCTTTAGCTCTTCTGTGTATGTCACACTGATGCAGTGGTGATGGTTGGGTACCCGGCAATCAACGTCTGATGTCAGCTTCATTACTCCTGTACCATCTGGACCCTGTATTTTAGCGAAAAATATGTACGGAGTTTCGGTAGGGATTGGTGTGGAAGGAGTCGAGTTATATCACAACGCTACTGCCACTGGTCTAGCTGGAACACTTCTGTGGAAGTCTTTAAATGTTTGTGAATTACATAATTATTTGCACACTATAAGTCCTTTGGAAAAAGGTCTAAAAGTCTGGCACTTAGTGAATCAAAATCATTGAATGTTACAACTGCTAACAGAAAGTTTATGTTGCGTACTATGTCGAAAGCAAAAGGTAAAAAGCTGTCCATCCCAAATATGTTTTGTGACTGACGTAATAGTACGACTAAGAAAGTAATCTAACGGTTGAGTTACTTGTACGACGCCGTTATAGTGCAACTTGTGTGAAAAAGTATGTGAGGTTTGTTCCAAAACTGTAACCTCTGTGACGTCGGTTGAAGAGATGCAGAACCAATGTGAACATTGGTTTCGTATTTTATAATAGAAACTGGTAATGAAAATTTCAACGGTGTGACGCAAGTCTTTTAATTGGAGAACACACCGTTCACTTGTGAATCCCTGGCCAACCCAAGTAATCTTACAGTGAAAGGTGATCTAGAGCTTAACATAGAATCCAAACCACGTGTCGTTCCAGGAGAATCTTCACATCATTGAGATGTGAAGACTAGGTTAAAACAGGCTGAGAAACTACTGTGGTTCGACAGCTACTGGGCCTCACTACCTCTAGGTTTCCAGACACGTGGTTTAGAACCACACCACCAGGCCTCACGCGGAAGCAGGTTAACCAGTACCAATAAGAAAATATTTTAATTGCTTGTAATCTTTAGTTGGGGAGGAAATTTTGGCGATTGTTCTATGAACGAGTTCAAGTGTGGTCGTAACGTGTTTTCGCTGCTCCGGCGGTGTTGGCTCGACGGGAGGCTGTTTCTGCGAACTTCGGCCACATGCTTGTGTTCACATCACTCCACGCACCACGTTTACCTACTTGGGCGCTGAGTGCGTGTGTGTTTAGCCAAACGGCCACGGCGGCCGGAATACCTCTTTCTTTTGTTTTTAAAACAAGGTGGGGCGGTAGAAGCGTTACGTGAAGACTGTGAGTCAAATACGAGCCGCTACTGATTTACTGCGTCGACTCTCTCCATCAATGGACGTGTAGGTTTGGATACCGAGTCATATGACGAAGATGAACTTGGTGAGAACCTAGTATGCCTTCTGTGACGTGAATGCGAATGCCGTTTTATGGAATGTACCTCACTTTCATCAAAATGTTGCTGTTTTACTTTCGACATTTTAAGCAGTTTTACAGAAGATATACTGCTTTACACGAAATAGTGCTGTACTGTTCTCAAATTTCAAATTTTTTCCGTTATCGTTAACATATCTTCGGAAATATTATTAATATCAATACCCGTGCACAAGCTTCAATATTGGGAGCGTAAATAAATCTTACATCACTCACTAACCTTTCAGCATAGGATTGTTTACAGTTTAGTTTTTGACACAAAAGTCGACGATTAAAAATGAGCCCTTCGTGACCAATTCCCAACGCAGCATATGAGACATGATTGATATGACTTCTTGCGAAAATGGAAAAAAATGATGCAATGTTACAATGTCTGTTTGCCGATCGCAATGCTTAGAGAGCCAACTATGAATTTCAGACAAATCCAAACACTCAAGTCTATCGAGAGAATCTATCGTTTGCACACGACACAGTGTTTGGCACTCCGTTTAGCAACAAAATGGTTCAAATGGCTTTGAGCACTATGGGACTTAACATCTGATGTCATCAGTCCCCTAGAACTTAGAACTACTTAAACCTAACTAACCTAAGGAGAGCACACACATCCATGCCCGAGGCAGGATTCGAACCTGCGGCCGTAGCAGTCACGTGGTTCCAGACTAAAGCGCTTAGAAACTCTAAACCACAGTGGCCGGCGCTCAACATCATCTGTTATATTATTCGTCTAGAGCAGGAGCTTTTTCCGTATGAGTCTCGGCCTTAGTTTTCTGGATGACATGACGCAAATGGTGATAGTGGATGCTGTTCTGACTTCATGAACTGATGTAGTATAAGCTGTTGCAGCTTTTGCCCTTCCAGAGTCTGCTTTTATTGTACCTGCCGTTGCTTTTGTAGTTTATAAAATAAATAAAATGAAAATATTGTTTAAATATTAATTATTCTATCTGTATGATGGTGATTGTAATTGTAATTGATATTTGTTTATCTGAAACGTGGACGTTTAATTATTCGGTATCAGACGCTTGACAATGGCTTTTTCGTAAAGGCAATGTTACTCGTAGTTGACCGTGAAATAAAACTGAAATAATCGGACTTCGTAATTAAATCGTTTCCAAAGACTGCTGCGGTAGGTGCGGACTCATAATCTAAATCTCAATATTACAATAATTTGCCAGCCATGCCAAAACGTCGTACAGAGGTGATTGTCTACTAAACATAAAAAAGTTACACAGTTAGTTAAATCAGATATATTCAATGAATAAACCTACAGTTCATAATCCTACTTACTTTTATAAATATAAATTCTTTACAGAATCGAGTGCCTAGTCTGGTTGCAACTCGCAGTGTTCTTCTATAACATGAAATATGGCGGTGTGCCAGACAATAGAATAAAATACGTGCTTCTCGCACCACTTCTACCAGAGCTCTCCCTTTTCTAATCAAACATAAGAATAACGTAATTGTGCTTTTGTTTTATCAGCGACACAGCGCTGCAGTTGTGTGCCATAGGCTTTATTTATTTGTCACTGATTATTTATTTAATTAATATTTCGCGTTTCCGAGGAAACTCACGCTCGGCATGCAAATGTGCCTTTATATTGCCCCCTGAATTGCGAGGCGAAAGGACACACCTGCAGGCGAGCAATTCACCTAAAGGCACAAGAAAATCTAAGTTATCTACAACTATTTACATGACCTACATTATACACATTATACACATTATATACAAAATTTGAATGACGCGGGTGCGCCGTAAAAGTTCTTATGTTGGCAGATAGAGTGCGCGCATGCGCAGAAGCGTCTGTGTGACTCCGGCACTGCCGTTATATCGTACAGTTAGATCACGCGGCACAGTATTGCAGTTCATATTGTTCGTGTGCGCGCGTTTCTCAGTCGTTGCACAAAGAAAATATTCAACCAAGATTACATATGAAGACTACATTCTATGACAGGTAACTTAGTTTTAAATTTACAATATTTGTTATAACACAATACAACTTAGATTGTTGAATGTTCTTAGTTACATAGTATTGTTTTGAAATACTTCAAAGAAAAATGTCCGTATGTTTCAGGTGCGTTGACCTATACACATCGTGTCGTTATTACAGTTCATATTCATCTGCTGCACAATAATTTTTTACAGGTTAGTATCGTCGTGGTAAAGTTTTTTGATCACAGTAACATCGTTGTATAACAACGTGATTAATACATAAGCGTGTCCATTTCCCATTTCCATTATAGTCGTTGTGATGCAGTTCGTTGTGACTAAAAGCATTGCTTATTACAGATCAGACGTGACCCGTCGAGTAATTGGCCCACGTGCAGTTCGTTTTTTTTTTTACATTCCGTGGAAGCTTGGTTGCAGAACCTCGGACGGCACATAGCTGGTGTCGATCCTTGGACAGTCCAGGTAAGAGTGTCCGTCACATTTCGAGAACATTTCATTCCCTGAAGTTCCAACCAAAATTCTTCCACCCGTCGTGTTGTTTTCTGGACAGGCACTTTGTGTCCATTTAATCCAGTTAACATCTTGAAGTTAGGTACTGTAGTAATGTCACTAGACGATGCACGAATTATGCCCTTCACATTTTCAGTTTTTTGCTGAATATAGCTCACCTAAATGTTCGTAGTTATTAATCAAAGAAATCATTCATCGCGTTTACATAGATACGCTGCATAATGAATGGCATTAACCGTTTCTTTCACATAGGTTTCTGCGTAGTTGCAGAGTTAGTAATGTTCGTTAATGTCCGTGAACAGAGGTTCACTATGCAATGTCTTTTTGGCACTCGTTTTGTTCAAATTTTTACATAGTAACAGTTACATGATACATCAACAAAAATAAGTAATTATACATACACACGTCACATATTTTCTTAGCATAAACATAATACAGTTGCACATAAACATGTTTGCATCATCATTACATAGCTATAGGTTATTACATTGTGTCACGTGATGTCATCTGAAATTAAGATAGGTTAGACACAACATTCATTACATCAGTAGGCAAGACCAGGCGTTTTCACTACTCAATAAATATTCAAAATAGTAAGAGAGAAAAAATGTTCGATTCCTCGCGTTTTTTGCGTGTGTGTAGAGTGTCTGTGTGGCTTTGACTACTGATAGATGCTTTTCGTGTTGAGAGATGTGCGTCTAATCTATTTCTCAAGGTAAAAGATCGCTTCACAGATGACGTCTGTCGGTTCGTCAGGTGTCATACCAAGTCAGTGGTACCTACAATAACAAATGTTCCGTGAAAAATTAATATATCATTCACTGCTACGTAATCATAAATTTTATTTTGATATTCCGTCTTCCAGGTGGTGGCGCGCGCTGAAAGAAGAGTTCTTCTGCCTTCAACTGCGACTCTGGAACCGCTGAAATGAAAATTTCTACACTACTTATTATCTGTGTTGTAACAACAGAGTTTTTCGAGTTGCTTAGCAATATTTTGATGGGTATGACTTTGACATTATTCAGCATGAAATGCTCTAAGATCTCGGTGTGCGTATTTTTCTAAAATTCTTTGAAGTGTGTCAATGTGTTCCTTCCAACACTGTGTAGCTATCAGTATATCATCTACATAGTGTGTGACTGTCTCAACTAAATCATCGCCAAGCATGGTATCCAGGGCTGTAATGAATACCCCAGAGCTGACATTCAGTCCGAAAGGTAGAACACAAAACTGATAGGTTCGCCCCCCGAACATAAATGCAGTATATTTCCGTGAATCAGGAGTGATACCCACCTGCCAAAACGAATTAGCGAGATCTATTGTGGAAAAATATTTTGCATCTAGAAATTTCTGTAATTGCTCTTCTAAATTTTCGGGTTTTGTGTGAACCGGTAAAATTATTTCATTAATTGCTCGTGCGTCTAACACTAACCTAATGCTTCCATTTAATTTTTTGACAACAAGTAGAGGACTACAATAAGGTGAGGTGGATGGTTCAATGACCTTCCAGTCTAACATTTGTTTTAATTCTTGCCACACAGCAGGTCGTTGAGATAACGGTACGTTATATGTCTTGTGGTAGAAGATCTTGTGAGGCTTAACTTCAATCTTGTATACATACGTGTTGATAACACCTAATCGTTTGGTAAAAACTTGTAAATATTTGGATAACACTTCCTGTAGTTTTATACGTTCATGTACACTGAGAGCTGTAGCTTCACTTATCTTATGATCAAGCAATGTTTTCAAGTCCATTAGCTCTGTGTCAGATGAGTGTATTTGCATATCTTGAATGTCATTGTCAAGTACTAACTGAACCTTGTACCCTGTACAGTGTTTGTCATGCTTTAGAGTTCTCCTGTCCAAATCAATAATAATTACACTGCCTTTATCATTTAAAATACATTTACCTTTGGAGAAGTCTATAATAGAGTCCTCCTCGTTCATAATATCTATTCCTAATATGCAATTTGTCGCAAGGTTTTGTACAACCAGGAATGGCCATTGTACGGTTCCATTACCTATTTTAATGTTTACAAAAACTTGCTTCGTAACCCTACATGACTTATTACCTAGTGCAGTAGTTATTTTACAGTTTTGGGCAGGAAACTCAGGCACAGGTTCCAATTCACACATCTTTTTATAGAAATTAAAAGACAAAACGCTCACAGCTGCACCTGTATCTAGGATAATAGTAGTTGGAATCCCACCTACTACACCAGTAGTAGATGCTAAAACAATTTCATTTGTGTTTGAACGACATTGTGTACTGTCTTGTAAAAGTTCATCTGATATATTGTTATTGTAGTTGTATCTTATAAATAAAACAGGTAATTTTTGTTTAGAATTATTCGGCATATCATTATTCTGTTGTTCAAGTGTGGTGTCAAATAACTGATTAACATTGAAGTCGCCCCCCAAGAATTCTTCAGCCACGACCTGGGGCATAGAAGTGACTGTTTCTAGTTTGTTGGATTAGCATTTGTACTAGGTACTGACACAGATTGAGGTTGTGCATCAGGTGTCATTTCTATTACATTCACATTCGGATATTGCCTATTATGATCTCCAAACTTTTGCGGTTGTTGTTGCTGTTGCGCATTATAACTTACCTGTCGGTCGTAAGGTATGCTCCAATTTTGTCCTGGTGGCTGCTGTGGTAACGCAGAGTTTGAATGAAAGTACTGATCGTTACGAGTCCAACCTTGATGCTGTCTTGGCTCGTAGTTATTATTATTTCTATTTCTGTTTGTGTTTTTGTTGTTGCCTTTGTATCCGTTGTTACCGTTGTAGTTATTACCGCGGTGCCTTTTGTATGGATTGCCGCATGAAGTGTTATTACTGTTGTAACTATTGTTTGCATTGGAATACGCGTGTTGATTTTGATTTTCGTATTGAGACGGCATGTGAGTTTGCTGTTTTTGCTGTACCGCGTATCCAACTGTGGGCGCGCCAGAATTGAGTTGGCAAGCCTGCATGTTTTGCATACCACTAGTGTAAACATTGTGGCTGCTGTTTTGCCGCGCGAAGCGCTGATCTTCAAGTAACATGTCAACCGAATCTAAGGCTGTTAAAAAATAATCTGAATCGTCATCCGGGATATGTAGGAGTTTTTCTTTAATGTTGAAAGGCAATTTGGCCTTCAACGCACGGAGTATATCACGCGTTGCGACTGGTTCGTCTAAAAAGTGTCCCATGTTCAAGTATTTTTCAAAATATCTGCGTAAGTTGCCATTTTTACTGTTAAAAGTTTCAGGTTCTAAAATTTGTCTTCTGAGTCGCTCCTGGACGGATTGCGACCAGAATTTGTTCAGAAAAGCACGCTCAAACTCACTGTACGTGGTACATACGTCAGCTTGACTGTATGCCCAGACAGCTGCATCGCCTTGGATGTATCCGACAATATATGAAATCTTTTTCCGGTCACTCCAAGTGCGTGGAAATGCGTTACTAAAATATTTAAGAAAAATCACCGGATGAATGGTTCGTTTTTCTGGGATAAAAATCTGAAATTGCCTGTGTTTCATTAAGCTTTCTTCTTCCTTCGCATTGTGATATGGATTTATTCCACTGTAATTACTGGTATGTTCAGCTGGCGAGTAATTACGATAATGTTGCTGTGGTTTACCATGATAATAGCTTGTGTTTGTGTTTGCACATCGTGGTATGTGTTGTAGTCGTGGTGTGTTTTGTTCTTGTGTGTTTGTCGTGTGCGGTATGTGTGTGTCATACTCGAATGTATATTGGTTCCTGAACTGTGCGTTTTGACTGATATTTTCGTTACATTCAGACTGTGGTCGATCGGTGAATTGTCTCATGGGTGCAGTGACGGATTGTACTGCGTCACTGATCAGCTGTTTGTTATTAGTAATGTATTGCGCTACGGAGTCGTGCACAATTGTTGGTAAATTTTCACGTAAGCATCTATCAAAATGTTTGTCTTTGTTCACTACCCAATCATGAAATTCTTTATTAATATTTTGAAAATGAGCTGTGGCATCAGATTGTAAGATGTCAGTCAGGTGTTGTTCAACATTGTCAAATTTATTCTGTACGTCAGTAATTCGTTTTTCAAGGTTGTCATGTACTGAAGGATATGTTTGAATTTATTCAGTAAGAACTTCACACGTGACATTAAGGTTTTTTACTTGTGTCTGTAAAAGTGCTACGTCAGTTGTAGTCTTTTCTTGTCTCGTATTAAGCTGGGAAAATTTAGTACTGAGTTCAGTCATCTGTTTGGTCAGTGTGTCGTCTATAAGTTCCACACGTTTACATAAAGTGTCATTACCTGTCTTGAGTGCTATGAGGTCAGATTTAATTGCGTCATTTTGTGTCTGTAGGGTTGCCATGTTTTCGGCGTTCTGTTTCCTTATGTATGCCATATTTTCTGCGTTTTGTTTCATTAGCATTTGTAACATGTCGGCAATGTTTACTGTTTGCAAGGTCTGTGCCCCCGTCGCGTCATTAGACGTGACGTCATGCATCAACATGGGCTCTGACTGAGACTTTGAAATTTTTGTAGTGGACGGCCTATTGCCAAAATTTCCGTCAACACTTGCGTCAATGTTTGATAAATCGTCACTACCGGTTGCTGTCGTAAAGTCATTTTCTAACATTTGTCTCTCGTCCGAGTCGGATTGCGTCTGAATAGTACGTCTTTGCTGTTCCATTTTTGCGTATTGATTTCTAGTTATTACCATGCCACACGTGATATATGTTTCAAGAAAATATTTGACACTGATTTTAAAATAAAATGCAGTTGAGCATGAATCGCTCGTAGCAACAATGGCTGTCTGTTAATTTAAAAATATAAACTGAATTTGAGATTATTGGTAATGGCTGCTGTCCATGTTACTACGTATCGTACAGAAGTCGGCCATATTGTACACTCGTGTATTGGTATTGTTGCATACGTTATTGTTTAAGGAAAAGTACTGAGAATGAAATTTATCACTGAAAACTGTTATGCGCGAAAGAAACACTACAGAATCTACTGAAAAGCTAATACACTGAATTATACGTTTGGTCAAGCCTGCTAATGCAAAGATGCTGCGTCTTACCTTATTTTGCTGGAAGTTTCATTGCGTCTTCCCGCAAAATTTTAGAATTGGAAATTATCTTCAGATTTTTTGTTACTCTCATACATTCACGTCCAGGTCCAGAAAGTTGATTTTTCACATGAAACAAAGAGAACAATGTAACAAATGACAAACTGAACAACGTCCTGTCACGGTCGCCAATATAAAATAAATAAAATGAAAATATTGTTTAAATATTAATTATTCTATCTGTATGATGGTGATTGTAATTGTAATTGATATTTGCTTATCTGGAACGTGGACGTTTAATTATTCGGTATCAGACGCTTGACAATGGCTTTTTCGTAAAGGCAATGTTACTCGTAGTTGACCGTGAAATAAAACTGAAATAATCGGACTTCGTAATTAAATCGTTTCCAAAGACTGCTGCGGTAGGTGCGGACTCATAATCTAAATCTCAATATTACAATAATTTGCCAGCCATGCCAAAACGTCGTACAGAGGTGATTGTCTACTAAACATAAAAAAGTTACACAGTTAGTTAAATCAGATATATTCAATGAATAAACCTACAGTTCATAATCCTACTTACTTTTATAAATATAAATTCTTTACAGAATCGAGTGCCTAGTCTGGTTGCAACTCGCAGTATTCTTCTATAACATGAAATATGGCGGTGTGCCAGACAATAGAATAAAATACGTGCTTCTCGCACCACTTCTACCAGAGCTCTCCCTTTTCTAATCAAACATAAGAATAACGTAATTGTGCTTTTGTTTTATCAGCGACACAGCGCTGCAGTTGTGTGCCATAGGCTTTATTTATTTGTCACTGATTATTTATTTAATTAATATTTCGCGTTTCCGAGGAAACTCACGCTCGGCATGCAAATGTGCCTTTATAAGTTGCAGCTGTTGATGTTACAGTTTCATGAATTCCGGATCTGAGATCACTGAATTTTGTCTATTGTCATGGGCGTCCGCATAACTTTGTCCAAGAGGGGGCAAGATTCCAAAGGTGCAACTTTTTACCTAGTATGTTTCTTAATAGTTGAATTTCAGAACGTATGTGTCGGAAGACATAAATACGTAAGGCTTACAATACCTTAAATTTTGATTGCTGTCCAGTCAATATTTTTCTGAAGGGAGATTACTGAAATACGTAAAACTAAGCTCATTTCGTTATTATATCCAAAGTTAATCGTTTTATTTTATGAATATGAATGTGGATGTAGGAAACCTTGGAAAACAACCAAAGCCACCCTCGCCCCTCTGGCTTGGCACCTTACTGTTCAGCAACGCCAACTGGATTACAGAACTCATAACTTCAAGGCTGGATGTCATGCTGAGCTGCACTCATTGTACAAGGGGCGTTAAATCAGTCATGCAACACATATTTTTCTGAGAGCTGATTAGTTTTACTGTTCAACTGTGTGCGAAATCTTTTGGGACTTAACTGCTAAGGTCATCAGTCCCTAAGCGTACACACTACTTAACCTAAATTATCCTAACGACAAACACACACACCCATGCCCGAGGGAGGACTCTAACCTCCGCCGGGATCAGCCGCACAGTCCATGACTGCAGCACCCTAGACCGCTCGGATAATCCTGCGCGGCTTGGTTTTACTCAGGACTGCAGTACACCATAGTATTCTCCACTCTGCTGACTACTAAACCCTATTTTTGAACATAATCGCAGTTCAATGTGACAGCCTCAGCGCCACCTTAATGGGAGAGCTCGCATGGTACCATTCTACTCGTCGATATCGGAGAAAACATCTTGCTGCTTCAATAACCTCCATATCGTTCACGTACTGCTTCATGGGGCCAAACTGATGAAAATCGAAGGTGTGAGAGAGTCTGTAGAGTGTATGAGGAAGAACGTCTCAATGGAATTTAGTGAGCTTCTCTCGGGTGCGCAGCCCTTCTACAGTTGAGCAGCGAGGTGTTTAATTGTGATCCGTCGATCACCTTAAATGAAAGTATACGAAGCAGGAGATCCTGGGTTCGAGTCCCGGTCGGGACACACATTTTCAACTGTCCGCGTTGATGTACAGTTACAAATGATTGAAGCGATTTCATAAATTCACTGTAGCTCCATTCATTGACATATGGTCACGACACACTACAGATACGTAGAAAAACTCATAAAGTTTTGTTCGACTGAAGCCGCACTTCAGGTTTCTGCCGCCAGAGCGCTCGAGAGCGCAGTGAGACAAAATGACGACAGGAGCCGAGAAAGCGTATGTCGTGCTTGAAATGCACTCACATCAGTCAGTCATAACAGTGCAACGACACATCAGGACGAAGTTCAACAAAGATCCACCAACTGCTAACTCCATTCGGCGATGGTATGCGCAGTTTAAAGCTTCTGGATGCCTCTGTAAGGGGAAATCAACGGGTCGGCCTGCAGTGAGGGACGAAACGGTTGAACGCGTGCGGGCAAGTTTCACGCGTAGCCCGCGGAAGTCGACGAATAAAGCAAGCATCGAGCTAAACGTACCACAGCCGACCGTTTGGAAAATCTTGCGGAGAAGGCTAAAGCAGAAACCTTACCGTTTACAATTGCTACAAGCTCTGACACCCGATGACAAAGTCAAACGCACTGAATTTTCGGCGCGGTTGCAACAGCTCATGGAAGAGGATGCGTTCAGTGCGAAATTTGTTTTCAGTGATGAAGCAACATTTTATCTTAATGGTGAAGTGAACAGACACAATGTGCGAATCTGGGCGGTAGAGAATCCTCACGCATTCGTGCAGCAAATTCGCAATTCACCAAAAGTTAACGTGTTTTGTGCAATCTCACGGTTTAAAGTTTACGGCCCCTTTTTCTTCTTCGAAAAAAACGTTACAGGACACGTGTATCTGGACATTCTGGAAAATTGGCTCATGCCACAACTGGAGACCGACAGCGCCGACTTCATCTTTAAACAGGATGGTGCTCCACCGCACTTCCATCATGATGTTTGGCATTTCTCAAACAGGAGATTGGAAAACCGATGGATCGGTCGTGGTGGAGATCATGATCAGCAGTTCATGTCATGGCCTCCACGCTCTCCCGACTTAACCCCATGCGATTTCTTTCTATGGGGTTATGTGAAAGATTCAGTGTTTAAACCTCCGCTACCAAGAAACGTGCCAGAACTGCGAGCTCACATCAACGATGCTTTCGAACTCATTGATGGGGACATGCTGGGCCGAGTGTGGGAGGAACTTGATTATCGGCTTGATGTCTGCCGAATCACTAAAGGGGCACATATCAAACATTTGTGAATGCCTAAAAAAACTTTTTGAGTTATTGTATGTGTGTGCAAAGCATTGTGAAAATATCTCAAATAATAAAGTTATTGCAGAGCTGTGGAATCGCTTCAATCATTTGTAATAAGCCTGTATATCAGCGCTTGTCACAGCTTGGGCTCTTGATTTAATCATCATTTCATTAAATGAGAGTGTCCGGACGCTCCGACATTGCAGGAGTCATAGTTGTGTGCGGCCGCCCTGTACGCGGGAGAACGGGCAGGTTTGCGCGACCTTGCTGCGATGAAGGTATACGACCCACCCACCGTGCTTTCGTTCACTGCCAGGTCTCCGTAAATTCTGCAAGCGCATGTGAATATCTGAAATGCTCTTGTTTCCCGGCAAAAGAAACTCACTGACAGCTCGCTTCTTAGAACGCACATCCGTCAAAGGCTCCATTTTGAAGGCTACGTATGGCGCCTCCACCCATACAAATTTCATGAAGCTACAGGGGCTGAAGCGGGAACATTCCGCATTTTTTCACAACAAATTCCGTATTCTTTCAACCAAGACTGGCCAAGAGAAAAGAAATTATTTTAGTTTACTTATTGAATGTCCCTCGTAATTAAATAACCCTACAGTTTAAGAAGATCCAAACACCTTTTCGATCTTGATGTTTCGCCATTTTCCCTCTCTACCAGCCAGAAGTTTGTATTTCTTCTGAATTTTGGTCCTCAGTTGAAATGAAGATTAATATGATTATAGTACAGTATAACTGCGTTCATTATACTCGATGACAACAGTTTTACAGTGTAAAACTAACCAAAGTCTCACCAAGGTTTACCTGGTCAAATGCAAAATTAGTCTTGAGATTAAGATGTGCAGCAGGTGAAGCGGTTGTTCTAGTGGGAATTGGAGCCGAGTGTTGGGGAAGTATACTATAGCAACGTTTGCTCTGTGTGTTACAACTGTCCCTTTCTGTAGATCGTCAATTGCTGTACAGCTAAGCGACAGAAAAACGACTGGGTACTCTATTTTGTCCTGTAAAACGATGTCAAAACTGCCACCACAGCAAGAAAATGCTATAATTTTCCCTGAGAGCTGGCTGGTAATTATTACCGTTGTTGGCGGACATCGCGGTGTATCTACTTTGCTGTCGGATGACAGAGACAACAACAGATTATGATGACCATCAGCGAGTGTGTGTGTGTGTGGGTGGGGGGGGGGGAGGGAATATAGAAAAGCTCGTATGTACTTTGGAATGAGTCGAATGGACGCTGTTGTGGATGAATTCTTCACCGTATAGTGTTGAGTTTTATCAACAATTCTCACACCGAAAGAAATTAATAACTTCAGTATGAGCTTAATTTGAGGAATGTGTAAACTAATTAATGATTTCAAAAATGAAATTCTAGTGAACTGACAAAACATACTATGTTGTTGGATATTACCTAAAACTGTTTATAATCATCCGATCACTCGGTGATACAAAGAAGATAAGTGTTTAACGACTCGTTGATAATGAGTTCATCATCAGAGAACGGAACAAAAGCTTGGGCTAGGGAAGAATGGGGAAAGAAATCAGCCTCGTCTTTTCAAGGGAATCATCCTGGCATTTGTCTTAAGCGATGTTGGGGGATCACGGAATATTGAAATCAGAGTGGCCGGACTCCGTTTTTGTTGTTTTTTTTTTTTTTGCATCTCATATCGAGTCTCAAACGATATACATACAAAAGAGTACATATTCATATCTATTAAAAGAAAAAAGGAGAGAAAAGTATTCCTGAATGAGTGTAAATAATTTATCTTTAGTGAATTACAAGTTGAAAGGACTTGACTCTTCCGAGTCTTCTTGTATTTATGTCCATATAGAGAACCATAACTCTCGTAAGATTTAGTCTCATGCTATGTTTCCACTATTTGTGACCTAATTTTCCTGTTACATTAGGAACAATTTTACTGTTGGTCTTATATTTATTTGGTAGTTATTTTAAAGAAAAAACGTTTTATGTTGTTCCTTACACTACATTATCCTCATTCCTTTGCATTAGAAATATTTGTTTTATCAACATTTTACTGGAAGCATCTATAGAAAATTCTACTTGACACACTTAAATTTTGTATAGAAAATGTGCTACCTCGATACTACATTATTTCGTTATAACTTCCTGTACTTTCTCATATCACATAATACAATCAATTTTTAGGTGTTGTACTTAAAAAAAATTTTTTTTTTTCTGACGAGTGTAGGAAACGTCTTTAGACTGTTAACGTGTTTAGCTGAAAATTTTGAATAAAACAGTGAAAAAGCAAATTTACTACTAGCAACATATGATGTTCACTCCAAGATGGTTATATGTACATTCTGTTTTTTTTATCTATATACTTTTTAATGTCTTGATAAGGATATAGTCCTTTTGTTTAAGGGTACCGAGATACACTAATAGGTACACGCCGGGATGGTGTATATTCTCTATTAAAAAAGGTCCAGTATATAATAGCTGCCACTTTTTATGGTTTTTTGACAATACTGTCGATTTCACATGACTTCTAATCAGGACTTTATCACCGATTAAGAATGTTCTTTTCCCAGTTAGTGTATTATCAAAATATTTCTTCCTCAATTGTGCTTGGTGATCTAGAAAAATGGTCGCCTGCCTGATCTTCTCGTCGAAAGAGATGCTTTGATTTGCAAATTTCGGCCAAATTTCTGTCCACTCATTTTGTTCGGGCTTTTTAAACATGAGCTCTTGTTGAGTGTGGTTTGTCGCCGAATGCGTAAAATTATTTACAATTTCCTGAAAGGGTTTTACATAACTGACCAAAGTAGTATGGTTTTTATGGCAGTATATCCTTACAAATCTATTAAACTCACGAAATACCCTTCCTACGGGGTTCACTTCTGGATGATATTTGGACACAAGTATTTGCCTAATCTGTAGAGCAGCCAAATATATTTTCCACGTGGATGAGGTAAATGTGGTCGCATTGTCTGACAATATCGCTTGCGGTTTTCCCACATGCGGTATAAAATCAGCAATTAAATTTCGAAGTATGGAAGAGCTCTTGCCCAACATAAGAACATAAATTCTGAGGTACTTCGTAAAAACATCAAAAAATTCCATTAAGAATTTTGCACCATCCCTGGCTACTGCAAATGGCCCGCAAACATCGACCGCTAAAATCTGCAATGGAGAGTCTGGTAAAATTGGGTGTAGTTCACCTTTTCTACATATATTTATGGTTTTCGCCTTTTGACAAATTACACGAGTGCGAATCAAGTTCTGGACTTTCTTTCTAAGACTGGGGAAATAACAACATGTCCCAATTTTATTAGCACACTTAATAACCCCAAAGTGCCCCCAGGTGTTATGGGTACACCATGTTAATCGGTCTAGACAATCAACCGGAATACATACTCACCACTTTTCAGATGCAGGATTCTTTCTATAAAATAGCACCTGGTTTTCAAGTCTATAATGGTTGCTGATTTTTGGATTACGATCTCTCAATAGCTCCTGTTTAACTGAGTTCCACCGAGGGTCAGCATCTTGCAATGCTGCTATATTTTTACCTAAGTCAACAACGAATATTCGTTTAGTCCTTGGAGCATCCGAGATAGGGCGTCAGCAACAATGTTTTCCTTACCACTGATATACACTATCTCGTAACTGTATTCTTGCAAAGCAAGAGACCACCTGGCAAGTCGTGCATGTAGGAGTTTGCAACTATGCAAAAAGCTGAGTGCCTTATGATCGCAATAGACTTTGGTATGTGCACCAGCTAAATAATAATGGAATTTTCGGAACGGCCACAGAATGGGAAGTAGTTCCAATTCTGTAGTATAGTAAGATGAGGTTAAAGTCCTACTCGCAAATGCAGTTATGCAAAAGGTGGGTTGTCGATCAATATTTTGAACTTGGAACAGACATGATCCTAATCCCACATTGGTTGCGTCTGCATACAAACAAAATTCAATACTCATATCAGGATGACAGAGTAATTTTGCATTTAATAAAGCCTCTTTGATTTTTTCAAAATCTGACTGGCATTTCGGAGACCAATTCCTGTATGTATTCTTTTTGAGAAGACCTAACAACGGCTCCGCATTTAGTATTTGATTTGGAACATATCAGCGATAAAATGACGCCAGTCCCAGAAAAGCTTTTAATTGCCGTTTTGTTCTGGGCACTGGAAATTTCGCTATGGCATTCAATTTTTCACTATCTGGGAGGATACCATACGAATCAATCATATGGCCCAAAAATTTAATTTTCTCTAGAGCAAACTTCGATTTACACATATTAGCTGTAATACCAGCATGCAAAAACTTATTTAATACATTCTACAGTATTTCCATATGTTCCTCCCAACTATTTGTGGCGATTAAAATGTCGTCTACAAACAGTGATATCTTACTCACAAGTTTGGGACCCAACGGTTCAGCAAGTGCCGCAATAAAGACACCTGAGCTTATATTTAAACCGAATGGTAAAACTTTGGATTGATAACTACTTCCTGTGTGAATGAAGGCTGTATATTTCCTAGATTGTGCCACAATAGGAATTTGCGAGTATGAATATCGGAGATCAAGGCTAGAAAAATATTTTACACCATGATATCCCTGTATCAATTCGTCTATACTCTCGGGCATTGTACTCACCGGTATTATAATTTTATTTTTTCTCTTGCGTTGGGAACTAGTCATACTTGTCCATTTGGTTTTTTTACAGCAAGTAAGGGGCTCGAATAGGGACTGTCAGATGGTTCTATGATGTTCCATGCAAGCATCTTTTGAATTTCATTACTAACTGCGTTTCTTTTTGTCCATGGTACCTGGTACGAACTATGACAGAGTGTTTTATGTGGCATGACATTCATCCTACATTCATATCCCCTAATCGCACCAGGTTTTTCTTCGAATACTTGTTCGTATTTCACGAGAACCTTAAACAATTCAGAACGCTGCTCTGAGGACAGCTGAGCAGATTCAGAGACTACTATTTCTAACATTTGTTCATGTCGGTCAGATTTTATTTCTTGAACCGGCTTCCCTGAGCCTGTAGTTTTATTTTTTGAAATGAACTTCATTTGTATACCTGGGCAAAACCTTCCATGTGTGTTGGTTATCATCAGTAATTTTAGAGAGACGATGTCCTTCATGGAAAGTTATCCTTGTCTTACATTTCAGCAAGATAATTCCCGCCCGCACATTGTGAGAGTTTCTACTGCTTGTCTTTGTGCTTGCTTGCCAAACCCTAACTCGGCCAGCAAGGTCATCGTATCTCTCCCTAGGTGAGAATGTTTGTAGCATTACGGGCGAGGCATTCCAACCAGGTAGAGATTTTGACGGTCTAATTCCCCAACTGGAGAAAATTTGACACGATGTCGCAGGATATCCAGCCACGTTATCAATCACTGCGAAGCTGAATACCTGCTTGCATAAGGGCCACAGGAGGCTAACGCGTTACACTTGCTCAATTTGTGAAACTCATCCAGTTTTTCTGAAATTATAATCATTTGTTTGTCTGTACACCTACGTCACACATACCGATTTCCGTCCCATTCGGATAATTCCTTTGTAGAGCGTCCTTTTTTCCTTAGAGTGTATCTTCGTTATATTACAACCATAAAATAGGAAAGACGTCAGTTTCTGGATGATTGTGCAGACTCCTAAATCCAGCTGTTTTCTACTTGAATTCAGGCACTTCGTAAACGCTGGTGAAACTACACTGAGCGTAGCACACAGAATTTGCAAATAGTTGCACTTAGAATTTGTCTCGTTTTCGTACGTATCAGACTTTAAGAATCGGGGGCAGTGGGTGGGTGCTACCTTCAAGTTATAGTCCTTTATTTCACGTTGATAGATTGTCACGTTACTGCTAACACCAACAGAAAGACTTATCGACAATAAAGGTTGGATTAAAAGGAAGTGCTGTGGCCGCACACTTCGGACATCGTAGCGCCTACTGCATTAGCATCCAAGTTTATGTCCATCTATCATGGGATGGCTGCATCACAGGGTGTATATTCACCAGAAAATCCTACGTCGTAAGTGTAGTAAAAACAAAAACTTACCGGTGGCACAGTACACACCATACCACCCAGTGTCTACCAACGGCCGCCAGGGACCGCTACCCGTTCGCAGAGCAGTTTTAGCAGATATCGCAGATAGCCTAGGAACTACTTTGCTACGCCAGGCACGTGATCGCAAATAGTTCCGGCAGATACATCCGCCAACGGGCTTTATAAGGCGGCGCACTGCCGTCAAAAGGCAGTTCAATGCACTGTTCAGAAAGATACAGAGCTGTTGACCTGGCAGCCACGGCCAGACGCCTCTCCTAGCTGCCGGATTTCTGGGTATAGTCGACGAATATCTTGACGTTGCAGAACTGTTGGTATTTGCTCCCCGTGAAGAAATTTATTTGTGCCGATCTGCAGTTGTGATTGAGTCGGTTTTTCTTTTGGATACTGTACTATTGTTTCGTTTTGGTGAGTTGAATAAATTGTTCTCGGACTTGTGTTTTCCGCTTTTCTCTTCTGCTAGCGCAGATACTTCAGGAAGCATACGTAAATTTGAAGTTACTGGCATATTAAAACTGTGTGCGGGACTGGGATTCGAACTCGATGCCTTTGTCTCGCTAAGGAAAATGGACTGAACCGCTGAGCACGCACATGCGACTGCTACATAATCTCACAGAATTATTCATTAGTGTTTGGATAACATTTCCTTAATTATCGGAAGGGAAATTGTGCGCTCTTTTCCGATTTTACTTTTTAAATGTCTTCGTATGGGAATGAATTTTTAAGATTGCTAGCTTTTGAAATCTAAGCCGAAAGTTTCATTTTTGGCGTCTGCTCGCGATAAGCAATGGTTTCGGACTCGAGTACCGAACGGGTACACAGTTGTAAGTTGCCAGAAAGTTTCAAATCAGCGCACTTTCCACTCCAGAGTGAGAAATCTTTATTGGTCATTGTTTTCTACAGTAATACAACATATCCTACTGGGTCGTCAGTCTCCACTCTCTATTGAATTTTTCTCGTGATGTCACTGCTTGTACCTTCCTGTACTTCATATCTCTTACGTATGAGAATAGATTTCACGTCACTACATCGGAGTTATCTCGTTTCGGTAAATGTTTGTAGGAACTAAAGCTCCTAGTGTTACTTACAAGCACAGCCAGACGTGCAAGGATCAGCGTTAACTTGTGTCTGTTGTTGCAACGTCCGTATATTGCAACACAGGATGCAGTGCTTGCAAAGACTGCGAAAGAAGTGCTGTAGTACTACCCCGTGGTATATAGCTGTAGTTTACAACGTCTGTTCCTAAACACTAGGGTCAATAATACACAGACGGGAGATGATACAGAGCAACTTGGAGATCGACAACCAAAGACCAACATTGCAAATTTCAGTGGATCCGACTACTTAAATGAAGAATGGACATGATGCTTACGTTTCACAACAGTCAATTGTCTGCCGCGTTGGCATTGGCGAATCTACTACGAAAAAGAATAAGCAGTCTGTAGCAAATGAATGGCCAAAAGCAATTCCCAAGACACTAAATGTGATGTTAATAGCGAGTCGCTTTTGCACATACCTTCGGATCAGCAGTGAGCCGTGGGCTCTACGCAGTGTTGGAATCGTTCCGGAGAGACGTTGTTCCATGCGTCTTGCAGTGCTACGTAGACTTGTTCTTGTGTAGATGGTGTTGGGTTTATCAAGTGAACACCGTTATCAGCAGCACACTATTAATGCTTGATATATTTAAGGTCAGGTAGTCTGGGGACTAAAGCCATGGAAAGAATATCACGCCATCTACTTGCAACGAAAGAGCGGTGATGTTGCATAATATTGTTGAAACGTGGCATCCCCAACGGCCAGAAACGGATGTTGATGTTTTTATTCACATAAATATATAGCTACCAACAGCAAGCAAACAGAAGGTAGCTAATGTAATTAACGAGATAGAAGCTGTTTTCAATTCAACGGATTTCTTTCTGATTTACGTGCTTAAATATACCTGTCATCAGCACGAATAGCAGTGGGCAGAACAGTGGTAGTTTATTCGTAATACACCTGACAGACTAATTTTCCACAATTTCCTTGTATTCTGTTAATGCACACTATTTGCTCAAAAGTATAAGGACACATACCAGTCGCGTAATACGAAGTGTGTCCGTCCTTCGACTTTGTGATAGCTTGAACTCTGCTGAGGACACTTTGAATGACATGTCTGTCTGTGGAGGAATGATATCTCATTCTTCCTCGACAGCCAAAACCAGAGAAGGTAATGGTTTCAAACACTGGGGTTCCGACTTTCTAACTCATCTCAAATATGTTTTATTATCGTTAGATCTGGTCTATCGACAGACCAGTCCATTTCAGGACTTTTATTGTCCACAAACCATTGTTTTACAGATGCTATTTTATGACTGGGTGCACTCGTGGTGATTCAATCACAGTCTCCAAACTGTTACTACGCAGTACACAATACCGTAAGATTTGTTCATGCTCTTCCGAATGAAGTATTAAAAGCAATAAGGAGACCACAACCTAACCCGAAAAACTATCCCATAACTATAATACCACCTCCTCCATGCATTATCTTGCACTGCGCATCATGGTATTCAACGTCCACCAGTCATTCGCCAGGAGCGAACCCTTCCATCGGATTGCCACAGCCTAAACCATGGTTCATTCACTGTCCGTTGCCGTCGAACGCCTCTTCCTCTCGGGAACAAGAACTGCCTGGGCTGCTCTTAGGGTTTAAATTCCGCCCGCCAGACCGCATCTTCACTGCCTGGATTAGCCTCCATCAGCGTCATCCCATTTCATCACCTGTTTGTCATCGCTGCCGGCTCCATGTTTTGCTTGTCGCTACCGCACTACACCTGATACAGCAGCTTTTCCCTTTCATCTTTGAATGTGAAAATACTGCTGTCCCTCCCGGGCTTCCAGTATTTGGACAACATACCACAAACAGAATTATGTACACCAATTATAGCAAGTGACATAAAACAAGTACTCCACGTAAAAAACAACACTTCACTGGTCATGACAGCATTACTTATGAACAGCTCTAAGAATGTCCCCTCTTTCTTATCACTCATGCAACCCTTTACACCTCTATCCTCTCCACAGATTACCATCCTCAACAATGGACCACATCCATAAACCTACTTTTCCTCAAACCCCACGGACCTCCTACTGATACTTCCCCCTACTGCCCCATCTGCCTCACCTCAGTGTTTAACAAGGTCTTTAAATCCGTCCTCTCCTGACACATCAATCAACTATTGAATCATCCTCTTTCCATTAACCAATGTGGCTTCTGTCCCAATTTCTCCTCTGATGACAAGCTCCTGCTCCTCATCACTCTTCTGTCCCACCAACTCAACTCCCATAAATCCATTATTTTTGTCTCCCACAATGTAGATACAGTGTGACACTCTGTATGGCAGTCCCGTATCCTTTTCAGTCTTCAGATGTATGGATTTCCAATTAAATATGTCTGCCCTATCGCATCCTTCCTATCTAGCAGCACATCCTTTATCACCACCAATTCCTGTACCTTCCATCCCACTACTGGAGCGTGCAAAGGCTCTGTCCTCTCCTCTCTACTCTCCTGTATTTCCTCTACAGAGCTGTTATGTCCAAAACACCCCATCATTCTATCTCATTCAGTATACTGATGGTACTGTTCTCCTCGCTCTCTAGTGCACATTCCAGGAATGCCAATGATCCCTCAAATCTCTCTCATGCAGTTTACCTCGTGGTGTAACCTGTGGCTCTCATGATCAAACCCTCCAAAACCTAGGTATTAATTGTAGGTTTAACAATCCACACGTTCTGCCTCCATGATTTCTGTCTTACAATTTACAAGCGTCCTATGCAGTTAACTAACTCACTAAAACATCTTGGACTAACCATTGGCTAGTAACTAACATGGAAACCTCACCTACTAACCACCCAACAGAAAGCAAACAGTTGACTAAAACTGCTAACAGGTCGAACATGGGGATTAGATCGTTATACTATTTCTGCACACCTACAAAATCCTAATCTGGCCCATCCTCTGCTATGCAAATATTGCATGGATCTCCAACCCATGAATGTTCGGTAATCGCCTCTAAAGCCTTGAACACCTTACACTTCATCTTGCTTTCCACGTCCATTTACTTCCCCCACATGGACCCTCTACCATCTTATCAAATTCCCACTCACCGTCACCCACATCAGACACCTCCACATCTCCTACACTATCCCCAATCAGGTTTCAATCACACTACTGTCTCCTCTCTGATCACCAAACCTCGTATTCTGCCGCCCCTTCGCAAACACATCCCTCCAACCCTACACCTACAAACACTACACATTCTATTCAGCCAGCTTCCTCTCCCAGAAAATGATTTCCGCCATATTTTATCCCTCATACCGGCTTTAACTCTTCCCCACCTATCCGACTCAACATCAGTACTCCTCTCACCTTTCTCTCTCCATTCACTCCCATCCCTTTACTCTTGCAATCACTATCCTACCCACATAACACACACACCCTTATCCCCTGTCTTTTCTACTGACTGTATTTACCACCATCCATCTCAGCTCCTACCTCTCATCTGCATAGTTTTTCCTATATAACTACCACTACCTTTCTACCCACACCAGTGATGCCTATGGGCAATACTATTTCCTCTGTCAATACCTCTCACCCTAGTGCAGGACCTTCAGATGCAGTGCTTTGATGTTTTTATCAGTAGAATTTGAAATTCCTGTGATGTGTTTTTAAAATGTGTGTATATCGGCTGTTGAACTGCCCGTCGTTGATTTTTAATTTAAACTAGAAAACAACCCCAAATTTTGTTTATATTTGTCATTGTCATTTTTTAATTCGCTTGGCTCAACAGTGGAGAAAAATACTGCTGATAGCCCACTCCTCATCCATATGGGGACGAAGGAGATGAATTAAGAATGAAGGGAAGGAAAAAAAAACATTGTAAATACTGTAGTTGACAGCTAAGATTATAAGACAATACTAATCGATGTATGCTACCAAATATGTAGACACTCAGTGTCCCAGTTCAATGCTCCTCCATTTAGGTGACGTAGAGCATGTGAAGAGATTCTAAGATCTGATTTTGCTGCATGCGCGCCAGCAGTTACAACTTCATAACTTATTATTTGTTAAATAATATGTCAGATAGGAATTTGGGTGAAGGTAAAGGGTTTATCATCAAAGAGGACAATAATATATGAAACATAAGAAACATTATGAATCATTTCGTGCGTTCTCATATCATTGCGAGAAAATGCCCCCTGTTAATGATATACACTGACTGAGTTGTGTCCAAGTCCTCCTGGCTGCAAGTAAAGTTGCACACTTGCGGCCTAGGTGGGTTAAATTCAGGTACTGCTAAGAACGAGAAAGATGTGTTTTGTGCCACGAGTATGCGAGAAATGAAGACCAATTACATCCTAGCAAAGTATCATCTATAGTTCATTTTGTGAATGAAAAATACTGGGTGATTCTCTGATGATCCTACAAACTTTGAGGGACTGTGGAGAAGGGTAAATGCATCATTTTGAGGTAAGGGATCTTGTTCTCGAAAGGACAGAGTCCAAAGTTATAAGTGAAAATCGTTCTGATATCTCTGTCAGTAGAATACATATTGTTCAAAAGGTGTGTGTGAATTCCTAAGGGACCAAACTGCTGAGGTCATCGGTCCGTAGACTTCCACACTACTTAAACTAATTTATGCTAAGATCAACACACACACCCACGCCCGAGGGAGGACTCGAACCTCCGGCGGGAGGGGCCGCGCAGTCCGTGACATGGAACCTCAAACCACACGGCCACTCTGCGCGGCAGAATACATATTCTACAGTAGAATACATTTTCTAAGGTTGTGGACTATGGAACTTTCAGATGATCAAAACAAGATAACAAAGCAAGAAAAGAGTCTGGTAAATACCCCTATGGGTTCTAAAATGCATACATTAAGAGCTGTGTTTCACAATAGCGAAGACGAACAAGTGCCCTTAGTTCTTAAGGTATGCATTTTAGTGCCCATGTTTATTGGACAACTGTTTCTTGTTTTCGGCAATATTACAACCTCTGAAAGTTGCCTTCCCTACAATCTAAGCAGAAACAGTATTCGTACGTGTCTTCCAGTCTCAGAGGTGTCATAACGTTTTTCCCTTACAACGTTCGATTCCGTAGTTTCCGAACCCGTGTCCCCTATCGCAGTGTGATTTATATCACTTCTCCATCATACATGGAAGCATGTAACATAGTAACTGTATCACTATGCTCGTTAACTACTTGTGTGTATTACTTGGTGTGTGGATTTGAAGATCACCCATAAATATGAACACACAATTTTGTGGAACTCTGCGTTTGTTGATGACATGTTCTAGGGTTACCAACAGACTTATGAAGTCTCCTGCCCGTGATCTTCAGGTGGAATGTGTTTTTGCTACTTCAGTAAACACTAACTTCGTCAGCGGAATAACTGGTGTCCTTTGCCAAATTTCGACTACGTCATTTAATAGTCTGCGTGAGCTGATTATCTAACTCATATGTTGTAGTAGTAGTGGTGGTGGTGGTGGCGATGGTAGTTCTTATCAGCTAACAGTAGCTGATCTATATCAGACACCTGGCCTGTGGGTGCTGTGGAACAACTACTTGGAAGGGAGGGGCCAGGTCAGTTACAATCACAGAACATTGCGATCTTTTCCGATGCGTTAAGATGCATATCCGAGCCAAACACAAACCTCAGTTTCAGTACAAACGATGCCTGTATCGTTGTTGCAACGTTTAAGTTAGGGAGTGTAAAGTTATTATATCCAAATAACACTGAAAGAGTCGTAAGGTGTTGAAACGGCCCACACTGGAAATACAGCCTCTCCTCAAGGTGCACTCCTAGTCGTATGTTAGCAGTCCGGTGTTTGTTGCATGTACCTCCTAACTAAACATCTGGACTCCGAATGAAAGATTAACTTCAGGCGCAGCCCGGGGTTTCAGAGCGAACCGGGCCTATCCTGCTACAGCCGGCCGAGGCTCCTCTGTGCAGTGTCCACTGTGCGTTGCGTTGCGTCATTCCGCAGCTGCCCCGCAGGGCGGCGGTTAATTGTCCTGTTAGCCACCGCCGGAAAAACAAAAACAACAAGTATGCCTTACAGGCAGGCCCGCGTGGCGTGGCGAGAACGTGGCGAGAACCGACTCGGCTTTCCTGCACTCTCTCCCGAGAAAGCAATTTCAGCCGGTCTCAGGTCTCAGATCACCTTGGAAAAACAAGGTCGCCCCGGCTAACGTACTCGCTCTGGCTCTGCCCACGGGGGCTGTGATTCCGCAGCGCTGCCGGGCCTCACTCACTGCGTTCCGTTTGCTCCACTGGCCACCGTCTGATGCTGGCTGCCTTTAGCTGTCAACACCCAAAGTAAACTGCTCTGATGGCCGTTATTGGTATCTATTTCTGTATAAGCTTACCCTAGTTACTTGTTGTAGAATTATAAGCATGGCAAGTTTGAAAGTATTGTACATGACTTCACAGAATATTGTAATCACCAGACATTACGTATTCACTACTGGACTCCTCCAGACAACATGCATTACGATTTTTTGATGTATACTACAGTGATGAGCGAAAATTTAATGAGCATCTGCTTGACAGCCTGTTGGTCCACCTTCCGAACGATTCAGCGTGGCATGGATCCGACAAGACCCAGACAGCTTTCCGGAGGTACGTGACGATAGATGTCCACTCCAAGGTCACACAACTGCGGTAAATTACGAAAGATCGTCTGCGGGTGCAGAGCTGGGACCTGATGGCGTGCCAGATGTGTTCGTTCGGGTTCAGATCAGGAGAATTTGGTGCCTAAGACATCAGCGTGAATTCACTTTCATGTTCCTGAAACTACCTTAGCAAGGTTCTGACATTGGACACGAACAATTACACCGCTGAAAGCAGCCTTTGGCGTCGGTTAAAATATCGGTAGCAGAGAAATAATAATTGATCCATAAAATTTCGGGCGTGCAGCCGCATAAATTTAACTTCTTCTTCTGATATTCATCTTCAGAATAACATCGACTCACTCTGAAGCTGGCTGGAGAATATACAGCCGAAATATCAAAGTGAAAAAAGGTAACGGATCGTACAGGGCTATTACGAATGATTGAAGCGATTTCATAAATTCACTGTAGCTCCATTCATTGACATATGGTCACGACACACTACAGATACGTAGAAAAACTCATAAAGTTTTGTTCGGCTGAAGCCGCACTTCAGGTTTCTGCCGCCAGAGCGCTCGAGAGCGCAGTGAGACAAAATGGCGACAGGAGCCGAGAAAACGTATGTCGTGCTTGAAATGCACTCACATCAGTCAGTCATAACAGTGCAACGACACTCCAGGACGAAGTTCAACAAAGATCCACCAACTGCTAACTCTATTCGGCGATGGTATGCGCAGTTTAAAGCTTCTGGATGCCTCTGTAAGGGGAAATCAACGGGTCGGCCTGCAATGAGCGAAGAAACGGTTGAACGCGTGCGGGCAAGTTTCACGCGTAGCCCGCGGGAGTCGACGAATAAAGCAAGCAGGGAGCTAAACGTACCACAGCCGACGGTTTGGAAAATCTTACGGAAAAGGCTAAAGCAGAAGCCTTACCGCACTTCCATCATGATGTTCGGCATTTCTTAAACAGGAGATTGGAAAACCGATGGATCGGTCGTGGTGAAGGTCATGATCAGCAATTCATGTCATGGCTTCCACGCTCTCCCGACATAACCCCATGTGATTTCTTTCTGTGGGGTTATGTGAAAGATTCAGTGTTTAAACCACCTCTACCAAGAAACGTGCCAGAACTGCGAGCTCGCTTCAACAATGCTTTCGAACTCATTGATGGGGACATGCTGCGCCGAGTGTGGGAGGAACTTGATTATCGGCTTGATGTCTGCCGAATCACTAAAGGGGCACATATCGAACATTTGTGAATGCCTAAAAAAACTTTTTGAGTTTTTGTATGTGTGTGCAAAGCATTGTGAAAATATCTCAAATAATAAAGTTATTGTAGAGCTGTGAAATCGCTTCAATAATTTGTAATAACCCTGTATTGCTGCATATATATAATTCTCATCGACAGTTGATGTTGCAGGGTAATGAATCATACCCAGATAAGAACGTCTGGAATGCGATCTGAGCAGTTATATGTCGGGTAAGGAAAGCCAAGATACGCTGCGCGAGCCTCAAGGCGTCAGACGACAGATCACAAGAGAATCGGTGGGCGTCTGTGTCGTTCATGGCGTATGGAACACATAGCGGTGCATCAGCGAGGTGGATGTGGTGCAGACAAGAAAGGTTGATCTGTTTGCCATGAAAATGATGTATCAGGTGGATTGGATGTTGGTGTTGAGAAAGAGTGCATGCACCGCTTTCCATACACAACTCCAGAAGATTTGGGGATACTATCAGTCGACGGAACTGGGGGCTGATGCATTTGTAATGCTTCATCTACAGTCTTTATCCAGAGTATTAAATGAACTGATAAGGAAAGGATAATGTAACATAATTCCAGAAAGAAATGCCAAAAGTGAAAAACGAGGGATGGAATGTGTGATAACATGACTGGGGCTGACATGGAGAATGGATTATATTCATGTAGAAACAGTCCACTTCGGCTCGTCGGAAAAGGGTGCTGGACTTTTAAGTTGGAAACTAACAAGAAGTGCTGGAACTTTTTCTAGCACATGAAATAAGCCAATCCCACCACACTCCAGTGTAAGACAAGGGAGGCACATTAACATTGGAATATCATCCTCGTACAGTCATAGAATTCCATCTGCATCAACATTCGATGGTCGAAGGTAATTGGGACTGGGACCACTTGTGCCACGTAAGGAATGCAAGAGACATGGTAGACATTCATGTGTCATGCACGCCGTGCAATGTCGAGGGATCTAAACCGGTGGTCAATGAGGACAGCCCTGATCATTTGAAGAGACGTCAGCTGTTCGATGCCGCTTAACGACGATAATTCGTAAAATCGATGCCCAAGCAGTGCACGATGGTGGCCACGCTTAGCGAAACGACATATTCCTCAAGTAGGTCCTGAGTAGCCACATGGATATTATCTTCAGACTGGCCCACCAGGCGTTGGCGAAGTAACTGAAGTAAGGGTTCTAACCCCAAAGCATTGAGTACCGTGAAAAGTGGGAAAAGCTGTTGGACGGAGTTCTTGAGCGCTTGAAGTGTGGTGAGGTGCCCGTTATAGAGAATTCCGAAAGTTGTTCTACTCAAAAGGCACATTTCATTGTTACTATAGGGGGCAGAAAACCCGTGTGATCAGCATGGTTGAATGCCTAACTGAAGTCAAGTAATGCCAATTCACCAAGCAGATGTCACGACCTGGCATATGTGATCATGTCTCTGTAACGGCAAAAAGCTGTACGAATATTGTTGTCACCATCCACGGAAGTCTGATCGAATGATATGACGTATATTGCTGCCTCCTTCAAAAAATGGCTTAAAATTTTCATGTCACTGTTGAGTAGAGTGATATGGTGATAATCACATATCCCAACTGACAATGCAGTTTAGGGACCAGGGTAATGACCCCCTCTGGGATGGTGGCTGGGATCGTCATTGTTGTGGTCATCAATTTACGACAGATGGACCTCAAATTAGGTATGAACAGACAACTAAAACACTTGTAAAATTCGAAGGGAGATGCCGTCAGGTCCTGAAGACTGATCTGTGGTTTCAATCTTGATAGCATCTAGGACTTTATCTGTGGTATTGTGTTCCTGAAGTTCTTTAGACACATCCTCCAGTATGGTGTTGATGGTGAGTGCTGCTGTCTCCACAGTTAAGGCCGAGTGATGTGAGGCAGCAGTGTGTAGCTGGGAGAAAAGGAAATGGAAAGTGCGACCAATGGCACATTGTGTAATATATCATCATCCTTTTGCATTTGTAAGGTTGTTTACGAAAGCTTGTCTACGATGCAGACGTTCTGTGAGGAAGTGGTACATCGACAGTGCTTCATGAAGTATGCAGTCACGTGGGATCTGGCAAGAGCCCCTTCCAAGCATTACAATATGAGTGAAGTGATCCATGTGTCAGTAAGATGCACTGTCACCTGGTGAACAGGAGAGTGTGTCATCGAAGTGCAGTCACGTAAAATCACATAACAGAAGTCCAAGCTGCTTGTATACCAATCCTTGACGTCTTCGCCATATCCCATGAGTGCCCTGCATAGAGCTGGTTTTGAGCAGGATAGCCACCATTACAGGGTAGATGTGTAGGCAGGATGATGTCGACGACAGAGGGTCCACACGTCCTCAACAGTCAGGGACAGTCGCTTGGACAAAATTTAATTTCTACAGACGACGACTGTGCCAAAGCAGTTGGTGGACAAGGACGTCACTGCTGATGTAGGCCTTGTGGTTGGAGAAAGCCAGAGGCGAAATTTCTGCATGTTGAGTGTCGCCAGCAAGAGAATGTGTGAGGTAGATTTGGTCGAGGTGCCATGAACCTTTGTCCATGTGTCGATAGGCTGAAATGGTCGATGATGACAGAGAGGCGAGCTCATGGGGAATGTCATGGGAGTTGGCCCTTTTGTGGAGATGAAGTCCCCACCAAGGAACAGATCACAGGAGACCATCAAAAAGTGGCGTAACTGTGTCGCCAGTGAAGGTATGTCGCTCACGACATTGACTGGAGCCAGCCAGCGCATATACATTTAGGTTGTAGATGCTGAACAGTGTGAGGGCCATACCCCTAACATTAGGAATGTACGTTACATATTAAGTGGGGAGCTCCACGCAAAGAAAGATGGCCACTTCACTACCATTGTCAGAGTCAAGGGTCATATAGCCACGTAGGAGCATAGAAATCAGAGATAACCATTTATTGGAGGAGGTCAATGCTGCATAAATGGTGTCTCTGAACACTTTGAGTTTATGTTGAGGTTAAATTGTGGCCAGAGCTATCGCTGTGATGCGGTAGTGTTGTGGATAATTGCCCCTATTGGTCCTGTGAAGATGTACAGATGGTATGAAACATCTGGTGCAACCATTGTGGCTACTATAACTGAGTGGAAGCTGGGTTGGGTGCCACCATGAGTCACTCCCCGAGGGGTGGTTCAACATCCTGATCTGCTCTGTCATTGACATTATGACCCCGGAGATCGTAGCCTGTGAATGGCGACTGTCATGCTCATCGAGGGGTAGGATTGGTGACATCAACACAGTGGACCAAGGGAATTTCCCCCATGGGATCCATTGTTTTCAGGTGGTATTGCAGGTGGTGGAAAGGACACTTCCAAGATGGAGTATCAGTAGCAGCCACTCCTGTCGCTGGGACACTCAAAAGGGGTTCACTATCTGGTATCTGGTACACTACCTGTGTTGCCATACGATGCAGTGTGCTACCAGAGGGTGTTAAGTCCCCTTTTTTCTGTTTTTGACGCGACTGTTGCTTTTGGAGGTGCTGTTCCATGTCGCCATACGTTGTCCTACATCATATCGGTCTGAAAGATATCAGAGATAGGCACCACACTTGGTTCATTGTCCATCACAGTGGGCAGGCCACTCATAGAGTGTCTGGGGGATTGTGGGTTTTGTCGCCATCAGAGGAAATGTTGCTGGTGAGGTCTTGTCAACACCATCGTTCCTGGAGGGGGGTGCCAATGGGACACCAGTAACATCCGGAAATGTCGCATGCAGGTTGCGCACAGCTGAGGCAAAGGTGTCTGGTAAAGAAGTGACTGTTGCTTTGAAAGCTGCATCACTGGTCGGGATGTGGAGCAAATGGCGATGGAGACAATTGTAACTAATATGGCCCTCTTGTCCACATCCTGCTCATGTCTGCGGTTGGCCATCATGCATGACAATGGCTCACACAACCCGTATTATCAGATAGGATGGTGAGTGTTTGGACAGTTAGATTTTCAGCTGTCGGACACCATTTAACGTGTGATATGTCGTGAACATTTGCCATTTTTCCACGATGTGGCCTGTAACGTTGCCATAGGTTTGGAAGGCTTCTACAGTCATATCTTGGGGCATCTTGAAAGGCAGCTCAGATGCCCAAATTGTTGAAAGACTGATATCAGCATGGTCTATCATCACTTCCCCAATATGCCTGTCAGAACATTTGAATTTCAGTCTGTGAGCATGCAGTTGAAATACATCAGTGAATGCTTCCCCCATCATCATTTTAATGTAGTCATGCTGCTGGTGATAGTGAAGTGAATATCTGTTACTTCCTTGTGGGCTGATGCATAGCTCTTCACGAATGAATTGTTTGGTTTCATTTGTACATGGTCTTGGATGTTAGACTTGGCATGTAACTTTAAGTGTTGCTCAGTGGTAAGAGTGCACCAAGTGATACAGTAATGATTGGCACTATACAACACAAATACCTCTATGCAGAAGTAAACAACTCTGTTAGTGGAGTACAACCCAATGCACTGAATGGTTCCACACGTGACCATGGACAAAAGGTGACTACAGCTCAACCACAGGTTACGCTATCAGATGTATATCTAAGTGGTAGCCTCCTGATGTGAAGCTCCTTGACTAAAAACTAGTTAAAAAATAAAAAAGTAAAATTATATGAGCACATGCTCTCTGTTCTTTTAGCCATGTCCGAAAATACAGAAACCTTGTGAAATATACAGCTGTGGAGGGTTCCAAAGGAAAGGAAATGGAAGGAACTAATGATATCGGATGCACTGGGCATTTATGCGAAATTAGCAGTGACGAGAAAAAAGTGTCCCAGATCAGGACTCGAATTGGGATCTCATGCTTCCCAGGTAGTTGTGTCAACCACTGCATCTCCAGGACTCAGTGCTTATCGCAAATCTGTGGATTGTCTTCACACATTATCTGGCTGACTCACATGTCTGCAGTCCCTGTCAACATCCTCCATGCTTGCTAATTTTAGATTCCCATTTGAGGTCAGACATAAATGTGCATCCACACTAAAGGTTTTGGAATCACTGCCTATTCAGGTGATACAGTTATATGAGTGGGTGGTGTCTGTTTTATTTTTTTATTTTCAGCAATGTCCGACTCACATTTCTACCATTGCTGCTAATTTCACATAAAGTTATATTCTAGGTGATATCATTAGTGCGGTCCATTTCTTTGTCTTTGACTCTGCCCCACCTTCAGTTTACATAATATGTATCACAGCTGCAGATTTCGCGTGGTGTCTATTCTTTCAAACATGTCTGAATCTGAAATTAGTGGGCATCGAGGACATGGACAGGGTTTGCAGATAGGTGGTGCTGGCGAGGAGTGTGAGTTGGCTAGGGAGCCTGTCGAGATAATGCACGCATGTGTGATAAACTGTGTCTGGGTGGTGCAGTGGTTAACATAACTGCCTAATAAGCAGAAGATGCTCGGTTCTAGTCCCAGCCTGGCATACATTTTCTTTCGTCGTTGCTGATTCCGCATAAATTTCCAATGCAGCTGATATCATTAGAACCTTCCATTTCCTTTCCTTGCTCCCCACTCGTCCTTCAATTTACAAAAAAAGTAGAAAGTTTCTGTTCATACACCTTTGTGTTTGTGGTTGTGAATTTGCGTGATATGCTGTCTGTTTACAATCAACACTTGGTACTTGAAAACAGTGGTTAGCGATCCGTGTAATCTGATGTATCCTCTAAAGTGAAATCCTTAATGGCGAGCTAATTGTTGGTAGTGCGTTGCGTGGCGGCAGTGAGAGTAGGGCTGTAGGGCTTTACGCGACTCGCACGTTGCGGTCGATGCAAGTGCTAGCTAGCGGCCGGCTGCAGCCGCAGCCACACGGATGGGGACAAAGCGTGGTCAGCGCAGGTCAGCGCGGCAGGCGCGCCGCGGAAGCTGCAGCGGCAGCCGCAGGGGCGTAGCGGCATCCCGAGCCGTTAGCCCTAACGCGGCCGGCTCTAGCCGCGCCAAGCTAATTTCCTGGCGGGCGCTGATGCCGTCAGTTAGCTGCCTCACGCCACACACACCGGCACCCTCCTGCTGGCGATACGGCGCGTGCGCAGTAGTCGTAGGCGCCCAGGGAAGCCACACTGACCTCACGTATCGGTCCCACTGTGGCGTGGCATTGCCAAGGCGCGAGATGCTACTGAATGTGGTAGGGAGCTGACGCTGAGCGGTAGGATACTGCGGTATAATTTTACTATCGCATTTAATAACAAATAAACCACTTTATTGCTACATCGAAAAAGATTCAATAAGTCTCACGGACTACCATCAGAATTTAATTTACTAGTGACTTTACCTTTTGGAAGCAAGCGAACAGGTGATAGAAATTTACAGATCTCTAAAGTAACTTTTAAAATTAAAAAAAAATTCAGAGATCTTCACATTAAACCCAAGTCGTAACTCTGATGTATAATAAGATCAACAATGTTGCGTTTAACAATGTATTCCAAAATTGAACTTTAGAAACCAACAGAAATATGTAACAGGCAATTAAAATCCGACATACATGGGCAAGTAAAATAGTTCACATGTATTTGGGGAAAAACAAGAAATACAAATAAATAGGCTGCTGACAAATTTACAAAAAATAGAATCAGGTGGTCGTGCTGACTGTTGCTTTCGTTTCAACCTGGTTGGCCAACTGAGTGAGGTTTTAGGCTCCCGATTAACAGACAGAGCAACCACTTTACAAGTAATCATTTCTTTTACACTAAACTCTTTTAGAGGAAGGTACAATATAAACTACACATGTACTCAGACTATCCTGTAAAATATGAATTACCGGTTAATAACTCTAGAAAAAATTAAAGCAACACAGGATACTGGAGAAAAATTGGAAAAAGCGAGTCGTGCGCTGAAATCACGTTATTTACAGCGTAATTTAGATAAAGTCAGGTAGCGCGACCAAACCCAGGAAAGAGGCTCCCACACGGGCAAGTTTAACAGTCAAAAATACTCATTAAAATGACTCAAATGAGCCAGCCGGTGTGGCCAACTGGTTCTAGGCTCTTCAGTCTGGAACCGCGCGACCGATACAAAAAAATGGCTCAGAGCACTATGGGACTTAACATCTATGGTCATCAGTCCCCCTAGAACTTAGAACTACTTAAACCTAACTAACCTAAGGACATCACACAGCGCCCAGTCATTATGCGGCAGAGAAAATCCCTGACCCCGCCGGGAATCGAACCCGGGCGCGGGAAGCGAGAACGCTACCGCACGACCACGAGCTGCGGACTCGACCGATACAGTCGTAGGTTCGAATCCTGCCTCGGACATGCATGTGTGTGATGTCGTTAGGTTAGTTAGGTTTAAGTA
This sequence comes from Schistocerca cancellata, assembly GCF_023864275.1. Lineage (NCBI taxonomy): Eukaryota > Metazoa > Arthropoda > Insecta > Orthoptera > Acrididae > Schistocerca > Schistocerca cancellata. The sequence continues at coordinate 170,666,314 of NC_064631.1, read as the reverse complement.
GTTCTAAGTTCTAGGGAACTGATGACCTCAGATGTGAAGTCCCATAGTGACAAGAGCCATTTGAACCATTCGTACTGGATTGAGGGTCGGTCTTTCTCATGAAAAGACCTACTGGGAGCTAATTACGAAACGACGGAATCAGCTTTTAATTCGAGCTCCAGAATGCTGTATCTTAATAACGAATACTACAGGAAGCAGTCAATGGTCAAAGAAATCAACCAAGAGATAAGTCCTCTTCTATATTTCGTATATTAATTTTGTTTTTAATGATCTTAAAAGTGAATGTGTTATTAAACAGTTAACATCCAGCTGCGAGCCATAAATCGTAAAAAATGATACAAAGGTTGTGGCAAATTTAATGTGGTATTAAACATCGTAAGAAACCAGTTTGGTCTGAGACACAATACATGAAATTTATGAAGAAATTGTAATATTACGGCCTGCCGGTGTGGCCATGCGGTTCTAGGTGCTTCAGTCTGGAACTGCGTGACCGCTACGGTCGCAGGTTCGAATCCTGCCTCGGACATGGATGTGTGTGATGCCCTTAGGTTATTAGGCTTAAGTAGTTCTGAGGTCTAGGGGACTGATGACTACAGATGATAAGTCCCATAGTGCTCAGAGCCATTTGAACCGTTTTTGTAATTTTACTACTATTTTGTGTGGTTGATCGGTACTTAGACTGTAGAGATTAGGAAGAGAAGGAGACATGTTTGAATAATATATGTACCTGGACCGACTGTACATGTGGACAAAGTAAAGGAAGTTGAGTGCAAGTCTTCCAGAGCAGGACCACATACGGGTGCTGCGAATAAATATCAGTTAATGGCATCCCTTTTCATTATTTGAAATCATTGCACCATACCCAGAAAGGCAAGTAGTTAACTGTATGCAAAGACCGTTGTTTTCAGCCAATAAGCACCACTCCTATAATTGGAAAAGGAATAACAAAATGAGTGGCACCCCGAGAAGAGACCAGCGCCATCACAGGGTTTAGTATAAATAAGTACTTTAGCCAAACAACGGCTCCCCGTTCCACCAGAGTGATTTTACGGCAGCATCAGTAAAATCGATGGGTAAAGTGGTAATGCAGATTAATAGCGTAGGCGGTAGCTCGCCAAGGGATTCAGAACACCTGCCTACTAGAGCGTAGTACGATATCACTGATTGGTTCTGTGTGGGCGCCACAGCCTCGATAAATTCAAAGAAAGACATCATTTACCCAAGGCTGTTGGTTTAAAGACTACGTTATTAGGCACTACAGTACAGTTTCGAGCGGGCATTTCCAAGTGCATAAATGGCTGTGAACTCCTCATACTTCTCCGTATGACGTGCACACTCATGCAAATTTCAAAGTTATCACCGCCTGTTAATTATTTTACATTTAATGACAAAATGTTTATCAGCAAGACGGGGTAGCCAAGGAAAATTGTTTAACAGCAACTTTAACTGATGTTTTTATTCTTGAACTTGAGGAGAGCCTTTTTACTTCAAATTTGACAAAGTTAAAGACGATATGTCGACGACCTCATACTGCTCTATAAAGGTGAAAATGACAAGATTTGGATTACAGCCCAAAAGATGAGTGGAATGAAACCAAAAATTAAATTTACGTTAGAACTCGAAAAAGAGGACAGCATCGATTATCGCGTCCTAACACTGGCCAAGACAAGGTGGCGACCATTTGTTTAGAATGTTCATAAATTCGATGAACGCTGATACTACTTGAAACGTCGACCCTAGCCATCCAAATAGATGAAAATGGGTACATTTTTCATCAGCGATCAATAGGATCTTGATGTTTCCACTTGGAAATGGCGAAATTGCGAAATAACTCAGTACACTTACGGAAGTGGCGAGGCCAACAGATGTAAAGCGAATGACGTGAAGAAAATATTCTACATACATATTCGCCAAACACCCTATGATGATTAGGAGAGTGTAACTTGTACCACTACTATCATTTCATTTCCTGTTCCACTCGCAAACAGGCTCAAAATGGCGTCTGTAGGTGATGTACATTACAAGCAACGTGTCGTCATTGAATTTCTCACTGCAGAGAAAGAAACTGTGGTGAATATTCGATCAACTCGCAAATATTACAGAAATGCTTCACGAGCCCAGGTGGGAATTTCTGGAGGGAAGACAACGTTCTTTTCGTAGAACATTGTTGAGAAAATTAGGGAACCAGCATTTGAAGTTTATGGGAGAACGATTGTGCTGTCGCCAAGATAAGTTTCGTGTAAGGGCAGGAAGTAAGATAACAGAAATTAGGGATCCCAAGAGGCGTACAGACAGGACAAGAAGGCCTTTCCCTCAGCTTAAAAACGTTGGTGCAAATCAAGACAAATGTTTTTTCTATGCCATTTGTGATCCACCCTCAGACACAGAGGAACCAATCTTGCATACACACACTTCTGAATATCCAAGAGTGCGGATAATTGCATCCACACTTCCTTTGCTGCTTGACAAATGCAGCACTAACTGCCGACTCGTAATGCGTCTGTCCTCGCGAATGACAACACCTGCTCGCTGCGTCATGTCGAGTACGACAGCTGGGGATGGCCTCCCCGACTGCTGCAAATCGTGGAGCTTCGCCGAACCGCCTTTTGATGACCTCACCCACTGTGCCTAACGACTAACTGTACTTCTGTCGACATCAGATCCTCCATAGCGTATGTGGATATTCTTCAGTTTCTTTCTCTGCAGTGAGAAATTCAATGACAGCACGTTGCTTGTAACGTACATCACCTATAGACGCCATTTTGAAACTGTCCATCTGCTATACTATCTGTCGGAAGTGACTGAATCTTGGCGCGCTCACTCTGGAGACTTCAAGTAATAGATACTTAATGTTTCACATTCGTAACATTGTTTCCGCCTGAGAAAAAAGAAATGTGGTACATTTCTTCCTGGGCAACCCTCGTATTAGTGATGTATTCATAGACTGCGAGATTCATTTTTCCTGTCAGCTGCATTTTCCTACATTTAGAGCAAGCCGCCATTCGCCACACGAATTTGAAATTTTGCCTAAGTCATCCTCTATACTCTTACTCCTACAGTCACTGAACGACGACGCATTCCCATATGCCACAGAATCGTAGGCAAACCACAAGCTGAAAAAGACGGAAACTAATTGTGAAACTTTTCCTCATGGTAATAAATATGAGGCAGTGTCATACGTTGGTGCAGGCTCGTAGAGAATCGAGCGTAGTTTTACAAAAGCTAATGCTTTCGCAGCAAAGGAATCTCGGGAGCAAGACTACGCCTTAGAACCTACGGGAAACCTAATAATTTTATGACATTTGAAGTATATTAATACCTTCAGCTGCTCACAAGCATTGATATATATCAACGGGGACAGGAGAAAATGTGTGCCCGACCGGGACTCGAACCCGGGATCTCACGCTTAAATCTGAGCCACCGAGGGCACAGAGGATAGTGTGACTGCAGGGACTATCTCGCGCACGCTTCCCGCGAGACCCAGATTCTCACTTTGTATGTCCACACACTACATTCGTTGTGTCCCACCCCAACACACTCATTACTCGTGGAAGACATTCTTACCAAGTCCCGTAAGAGTTCGGGGAATATGTGTGCATCCGCACAGAAGAAGGAGGTCATGGCCGGTGTTGCCAGAATTATATACATTATATGGATATGGTGTCTGTTCTTTCGGACATGTCCCAGAGAACAGACATGTCATGTATAATAATTTTATGGATTCGGTTCTTTATAAAACTAACTACCAAAATTTTCAAAAATTTTATGTTTGGTAAACGGGCAAAATTTTTCCGTTAGAGAAGACACACGATCAGAACAAGAGTGCCATCGGTAATCATCGGAACACCGATAGACAAAAAGTAGGCCTCATGAAACATAATTCAGAAATTTTACGCAAGGTACCTAGAAGTTACACCTTAAACGTATCACACAGTTCATGGAAAAAGAGAACCACAGTGCGTGCCTAAGAAACAAAGCGATTTCAGACTAAATTCATACTTTGTCATCTTCCAAGACTTAGAGTCACTGAGTCGGCTCAGCTGTTTCCTGACAGTTGCAGTGGGCTGGGCACGGCAGCTTCGAGAGCCCACCTCAACCAATAACGTTCTGCAATTTTGTAAACGTCTCTATAGCAACGCCTCAGTGTGGTCACAGCCCTGTGGACGCCTACAGTTGTCGCCTGCAGCCGTCATCGCTTTGCAGCTGAATGCTGGCACAGCACTGCGGATGTCAAGGAGCTACTTAACGCAGTCTCAAACATAGTGTAGCATTCGTTGGAAGCTGATCCGTGGATCGTGCTTGCCTGTCGTCCATCGTGTGTCCGCCGGCAGCGGGCCGCGGCAGTATGGCCACGTTTGGAGGTCAGTAAATAAGTAAACACAACAGCCGTTTGGTGGCGACGATTCCAAAGTCGAAAGCTTCTTCTATGGTAACACGTTAATGCTCTTATTACATGGTGTTTCAAAAATGACCGGTATATTTGAAACGGCAATACAAACTAAACGAGCAGCGATAGAAATACATCGTTTGTTGCAATATGCTTGGGACAACAGTACATTTTCAGGCAGACAAACTTTCGAAATTACAGTAGTTACAATTGTCAACAACAGATGGCGTTGCGGTCTGGGAAACTCTATAGTACGATATTTTCCACATATCCACCATGCGTAGCAATAATATGGCGTAGTCTCTGAATGAAATTACCCGAAACCTTTGACAACGTGTCTGGCGGAATGGCTTCACATGCAGATGAGATTTACTGCTTCAGCTGTTCAATTGTTTCTGGATTCTGGCGGTACACCTGGTCTTTCAAGTGTCCCCACAGAAAGAAGTCACAGGGGTTCATGTCTGGCGAGTAGGGCGGCCAATCCACGCCGCCTCCTGTATGTTTCGGATAGCCCAAAGCAATCACACGATCATCGAAATATTCATTCAGGAAATTAAAGACGTCGTTCGTGCGATGTGGCCGGGCACCATCTTGCATAAACCACGAGGTGTTCGCAGTGTCGTCTAAGGCAGTTTGTACCGCCACAAATTCACGAAGAATGTCCAGATAGCGTGATGCAGTAATCGTTTCGGATCTGAAAAATGGGCCAATGATTCCTTTGGAAGAAATGGCGGCCCAGACCAGTACTTTTTGAGGATGCAGGGACGATGGGACTGCAACATGGGGCTTTTCGGTTCCCCATATGCGCCAGTTCTGTTTATTGACGAAGCTGTGCAGGTAAAAATAAGCTTCATCAGTAAACCAAATGCTGCCCACATGCATATCGCCGTCATCAATCCTGTGCACTATATCGTTAGCGAATGTCTCTCGTGCAGCAATGGTAGCGGCGCTGAGGGGTTGCCGCGTTTGAATTTTGTATGGATAGAGGTGTAAACTCTGGCGCATGAGACGATACGTGGACGTTGGCGTCATTTGGACCGCAGCTGCAACACGGCGAACGGAAACCCGAGGCCGCTGTTGGATCACCTGCTGCACTAGCTGCGCGTTGCCCTCTGTGGTTGCCGTACATGGTCGCCCTACCTTTCCAGCACGTTCATCCGTCACGTTCCCAGTCCGTTGAAATTTTTCAAACAGATCCTATATTGTATCGCTTTTCGGTCCTTTGGTTACATTAAACCTCCGTTGAAAACTTCGTCTTGTTGCAACAACACTGTGTTCTAGGCGGTGGAATTCCAACACCAGAAAAATCCTCTGTTCTAAGGAATAAACCATGTTGTCTACAGCACACTTGCACGTTGTGAACAGCACACGCTTACAGCAGAAACACGACGTACAGAATGGCGCACCCACAGACTGCGTTGTCTTCTATATCTTTCACATCACTTGCAGCGCCATCTGTTGTTGAAAATTGTAACTACTGTAATTTCGAAAGTTTGTCCCAAGCATATTGCAACAAACGGTGTATTTCTATCGCTGCTCGTTTAGTTTTTATTGCCGTTTCAAATATACCGGTCATTTTTGAAACACCCTGTACATACACTGAAGAGCCAAAGAAACAGGTGCACCTACCTAATACCGTATAGCGCTCCAGCGAGCACGCAGAAGTGCCGCATGGACATGGCATGGACTCGACTAATGTCTGAAGTAGGGCTGGAGGGAACTGATACTACAAATCCTTCAGGGCTGTCCATAAATCCGTAGGAGTACGACGGGGCGGAGATCTCTTCTGAACAGCAGGTTGAAAGGCACCCCAGATATGCTCAATAATGTACACGTCTGGGGAGTTTGGTGGCCGTCGAAGTATTTAAACGCAGAAGAGTGTACGTGGAGCCACTCTGTAACAGTTCTGCACGTGTGGGTTGTCGCACTCTCCTGTTGGAATTGACAAAGTCCATCAGAATGCGCAATGGGCATGTGTACATACAGATGATCAGACAGGATGCTTACGTACGTGACACCTGTCAGAGTCGTATCCAGACGTACTCAGGGATCCTACAGCGTTCTAACAGTACACGCCCCACACCATTACACAGCCTCCATGAGCTTGAACAATCCCCTACTGACACGCATGGTCCATTGATTCCATACCGGTACACGTCCATCCGCTCGATACAATTTGAAACGAGACTTAGTCGACGAAGCAACATGATTCCAATCATCAACAGTCCAATGTCGGTGTTGACGGGTCCAGGCGAGGCCTAAAGCTTTGTGTCGTGCAGTCATCAAAGATGCACGAGTGGGCCCTCGGCTCCGAAAGCCCATATCGGTGATATATCGTTGAATGTTTCGCACTATGACACTTGCTGATGGCCCAGCATTGAACTCTGTAACAATCTGCGGAAGGGTTGCATATGTGTCACATTGAACGATTATTTTCAGTCGTCTTTGGTCCTGTTCCTGTAGGATCATTTGCCGGCCACAGCGATGTCGGAGATTCTATATTTTACCGGATTCCTGATTTTCACGGACGCTCGTGAAATAGCCGTACGGCAAAGTCCCAACTTCATCGCTACCTTTCAGGTGCTGTGTCCCGTCGCTCGTGCGCCGACTATAACATCATATTCAAACGCACTTAAATCTTGATGACAATCCGTTGTAGCAGCAGTAACCGATCTAACAACTGCGCCACACACTTGTTGTCTTACATGGGCTTTGCCGACCGCAGCATCGTATTCTGCCTGTTTACGAATCTCTGTGTTTGAATACGCATGCCTACACCTATTTCTTTTGCGCTTCAGCTTATACTATAATAAAGTCATTGTGTTTTATATCCTCAGCTTACGAATAGGAAAGGAGGTCTCAATGTTGCTTTACTTATATAGCTTTACTTGTATGACTTTAAAGTCATCGGTTTTATTGTTTTAACGACACGAAAGTCCATTTTATTTTTGTTTTTGTAGATTAACTTTGAGGAAATGATCGTGTGCTATTTTTATGAAATGACTGTATGTTCAATTTTTAGACGTTACTTTGAGTTTTAGGGAGGCAGTTTCAACTCATTACGACGCATGTTCAGGAAGGAAGCGTACTAGATTTTTATGTGTTTTTAGAACTGTATTTGAAAAATTTCAGGATATTGACTATACACTTGTTGACTATTTTCCCACGCAATAGCCAGCCCATTCAGTGCATCTTGTAAGCTGTCTGTCGCAGAACCTTCTTCATGCCTTCTTCGAAGAAGTCTCCCGCCAATTCCTTCGCCCACTTCAGAACCTCTTTCTGCACCTACTCGTCGGCTGAAAATTTAATTCCACTCATGGGTGCCTTCAGGGAGGTGAAATGATCGACAATCTGAAGTCGCCAGATCAGGAGTTTATGGCGAATGGTTCATAACAACACAAACAAATGAAAACAAGAGCGTCCTGGTGACTGAGACTGTGTGAGCACGTGCGTTGTCGTGCAACAATCACGATCCTCTCGTCAGCAGTCCCCTGCTTTTGTTTTGAATGCTCCTTTTGAGTTTTTTAGGGTCCCACAACATCGTTCTGCATTGGTGGTCTCCTCCAAAAGCAAAATTTCGTATCAAATGATGCCTTTTCGACCACAAGATTCTGAGACCATTCTTTCTTTTTGCTCGAAATTGCGGGTCTGAATTTTTGGCAGTGGCATTGGTGTGACGCCATCGAGACGGCCATCCGTTTGTTTCTGGCGTATAATGAGCCACCCAAGTTTCATCTACAGTCACAACAGAACTCAGAAAGTCCAAATCTTCCACTTCGATTCACTCAAGAAACTCGCGGGCACTACTGGCCTGATTTTTCTTGTGCTGCTCTGACAACCGTTTGGGAGCCCATCTTGCATACAGTTTCCGGTATCCCAGCGTTTCTGTTACTGTCTCGAGCAAACGAGTTCTGCAGAAATTTCGTTCACTGACAATCGGTCGTCTTCACGAAAAGTTTCCTCCATATTTTGCACCAAACCTACTCATCAGTTAAAATGGAAAGCCCTCCACTGCTCTATTCATCATGAAAATTTGTTCTGCCTCCACTGAACTTCGTACACCACTTAAATACACTCTTCCTCATAAATACACCTCCGCCGTATACCGTATTGATTCACAAAAGGATTTCGGTAGGTGTTATTCCTTCTGTGAGCAGGAAGCGAGTCGCAGCACATGTCTCGCACTTAACGGAGTTTTACCGACATCTTTCACGCTATTGGACAGTACAACGTGAGTTTACATACGACCGTGTTGCTGCGAAGTTCGTTCTGGTCAAGTGACCTCTGTTTACCACTTAGTATTCCCAAGCCCGGGGAAAAAAAAGCCACAGCCCGTTGTGGTGGCAGTACACTTACTCTCTTAACGTGCCTCGTATTTTTATAGATTTTTTAAAAAAATTACTAAATACTTCTTTGTAGACGTTAATTCCAACTTCAGTTGACAACTTACTTTCTGAACATACCTCGTATTTTTAAAGATAATTTTTTAGAAATAACTATATGCTTAATTTATAGATGTCAATTTTAACTTCAGTTGACAACAAATTTTAACTTCAGTTGAATTTAACACTAACTAACGGCCACAGATCGTTATTTTAGATAGGCTGCCTTACTAAACAGTGCTAGTCATGGTACAAATGTACAGTCGTGGTCAAACGTATCCGAACGACCTGAATTGCATTTCGTCTGATTCGCATGCAACCCACATAACGCAGCTGTCTAGCAGGTTCTCTGATCGCTCCTTGGTACAGTCGTTTGACTATTGAAAACTGTTCCAACAAGTCACTACTAGAATACACTGCTCTGTATCGCAGTAACTCAAGATGTAAAATAATACTACGATACTACAAATATCAGGGAACACCTTATCACAGGTAAGACTGTCCTTAAGGCTTGTAAGCTCACATTTATTACAATAAATGACATACCTGAAATTTTACCACTCTCATTATTACGTCAGATAGGTAATGCACGTAGTAAGTTCATCGTATTCATGATTTCCTCTTCAAAGTAACGTACCGTACTTATTATTTAACACAACATGACATTAAAAATTTAAGTTATTCAAGAGCAGCTAGTTGAGAATATGTACACTGCTGGCCACCGTAACTCAACACCAAGAAAGACAACAGGTAGCACAACAAAATTTATTTTGTAGATAACATGTTGACCAAGTATCAAATGATTACGTTTACAGACGTCTATGACATGTGGTTCCTGCCAGAATCAGTAGCCAGAGTAGCCGCCATTGTTGTAGATCACCGCTGCCACACGTCTCGGCATTGAGTCAAAGAGACGTTGGATGTGTTCCTGGGGTACAGCAGCCCAAGCAGCTTCCACACGTTGCCAAAGATCATCTGGTGTGGCAGATGGGGATGTAATCTGGGTCACTCGTTGAGCAACCATGGACCACATGTTTTCTGTCGGCGAAAGATCCGGAGAGCGAGCCAGCCAGGGAATCAATTCAATCTGGTTATTGACGAAGAACCTTTGGACAATGCGTGCCACGTGTTGTCGCGCATTATCCTGTTGAAATATGGCTGTGGCCGAGACCTGAAGGTAAGGAAGGACAACTGGCTCCAGCACTTCGGATATGTAGCGCCGGCTATTTAAAGTACCGGCAATGCGTACTAGAGGCGTGCGAGAGTAATATCCAATACCGCCCCATACCATAATACCCGGTGCAAGACCAGTGTGGCGGTGCGTAATGCAGCTGTCCAGCATCCTCTCTCCACGGTGTCTCCACACTCGAATCCGACCATCGTGGTGCTGCAGACAGAAGCCTGCCTCGTCAGTAAAGACAACGTCATTCCATTCTGCCGTCCACACCCGTCTGTCAACACACCATTGGCGACGGAGACGTCTGTGGTTCTGCGTCAATGGTAGACGAAGCAATGGACGTCTTGCGGACAGACCACTCTGCTGTAAACGGCGTCGAATGGTACACGCAGACACTGGATGATGCGTTACAGACGCCATGTGCTGTGCTATGGTTCGGGATGTCACTGAGCGATCCGTCACTGCCATGCGCACAATTTGCCTATCAGCACGTGCAGTGGTGCACCGAGGTGAATGCGAGCGACCACGTCGGTCCGTCGTACCCTCCTGCATCCAACGGTCACATATCCGCATTACAGTTGTTTGGTTTCGTCCAACACGACTAGTGATTTCTCTGTATGAGAATCCACAATCTCGGTAAGCCACTATCCTTCCTCTGTCGAACTCGGATACTTGATCAAAAGATGTTCACTGTTTTCTACGAGGCGTAACTGATCGTCTTGTGAAACAACCACAAGGTAAACACAAGTGCCGAACATACACTCGTCGAAATCGCCAAGCCTTAAATGGCGCTATGAGGTGGCACCACAGGCACGCGTGATGTGCGTCTGCGCTGAAATTCTAATCAGTTGCATACCTCATCGCTGCAAACTCGTGGTGTAAATTTCACTTGATTCGGACGCTTCCTTCAGGGTGTTGCATTTACGGTGGCCAGCAGTGTATGAACTTCAAATGACACGACGAACCGCCTCGTTCTGCATATGGATTCAAACTCAGGTCATGCAGACTAAGCAAAGATTTCGTGACTGACGGAAACTAACAGTCATTCCTGATTAGGCATACAGAGAGTGATACACCTCGATATTAAACAGTATCGGTTAGCAAATACCAACTTTAAATTACATAACGCAAACATTTTTAACGGACGCGAATTCCTACCCAGCACCTATTGTCCCTGTTAACGAACTACGAGGGATGTTGAATATTGCTTCTTAACAAGTAACTTATTTGAAATGCCGTGAGGTAAATCTTTGTGTTGTACAGGGATTCTAAACCAGAACCCAATAAGATAGATATCGAAGCACAATCAACTGTGACATATCGGATATTCTCGTCATTAGCTAGATGTTTTAACTGAAATGACGAGACGAAACATTAATTTTTTCCTTCCCAGGACTCCAACCCGGCACCTATCGCTGTTATAGTCTAGAGAAAACGAACGTTAAATACGGGTTTGTTGCATCAGCAGCGACATATAAGCATAGTTGAACTAGAAATAAGATGACGAAGAGTTCAGTGCTGACTGGGATTAGTGCTCCATGCATATCGTTGTTGACTACACACAAAGAGACGTCAGCTACCGAATTTTTCTCCACCAGCAGCTCGGAATAACACCTTGAACTTACAGTGATCTCGCAAATAGTTCTGTCTCTCACTGGGAGTCAAAAACGTCAGATATCGTTAGTGTTGACAACGAATGAAAATACATTAAAAATCGAAATTATTATCCATCAGCAGATCGGTGTTCTCATGCTAGTGCTTGATAATACATAATGAAATCTTTAGTGCCGGTCCAGAATTCGAACCCATTCACGAGCAATATGTGGAGATGTTGAGGAATGTGGAGTTTTGAACAAACAAGAAACTGATCCAGTACAAAATTATTCATAATTTCATTTCAAGCCCTATCACGTGCACACCGGCCTGTTAGTAAAAATTAACGTGCTTTTTTAATGTCTGTTCATGTGTTACCAACAATCGCAATAGGTGTCGTTATTTCTGGTCAAACACGCACACATCTTACAATTGGTGAGTAAGCAGCTGATACTGAAGGTATATTCGTGGATGCACGGTAGGTGAGCAGTTCGACTGTCGCTTGGGCACATAAGTTTGTATCCTTATTTTAGAGTCAAGCACCTAGCAGCTGGTAAGAAAAACCGATACGTAACATTTGATTTTACTTAGTTAACAATCCGATTACGTGTTGGGTTCCTATCTCCGTCACAGAACTTCACATGATGCACTTCATCTTTAAATGCATGCAGACTTTGTTAGTTCAGAATAGAGGTATATCAGACATCTTTCGTGGTTAGTTAACAGGGGCGAAAGGGTCTCGATAGAAGTCCCGGTTTATTACAAAAAATGTCGTATTTTATTTTCAAGCTTAGATTTGGTTACTGGTATTGGCAAAAACTTCGCTAATTCATGACTCTTCATGGCTAGTCATCAATATGATATGATTAGATTATATTAGATTAATTCTTGTTTCATAGATCATGAATACGATATTTCGTAATGATGTGGAACGTGTTATTTTAATGAAAGATTTCTTTCCATACCATGATTCAATTTCTTTACAATTATTTACTCTCTCTCTCTCTCTCATTCTTTTTGATTTTTATCTCTCTCTCTGTCACATACACACACACACACACACACACACACACACACACACACACACACACACACAATTCCTTTTTTTTTATTTGTTTGTTGTGCTCGTCTATCGGCGAGGCACGAAAACGTCTGTGAACGAATTTCTTAGTTTGAGTACACTTACGAAAGAAATATAAAAATAACTATGAGAGTTACTGATTTATGATGCTTAGTTTGCAGTCAGTTCTGAGTATGATTAGTAACTACGCTCCAGTCCCTAAACCTAGTTACAGAAATGCGAATCAGACGCAATACGTATTCCAGGCCGTAGCAGCCGCGACTTGTAGACACCAGCTATGGTCACTTCCAAGCCCGCTGTAAGATCACATCGGTTCGTCTTCTTCCTGCTGGTATTGTAACTGAGATTTGGCAATAAGGCAATGTATGTTTGGCAACTCTGTGATCGACGAGTTACTTCCTGGTGTGCACGGAATTAAGCTTCAAAGTTCACTTGATTTTACCTGTCATTTCCACTGAATAATCTGAGTTATTATTGCTTGAAGTGTAACATAATATTGTAAATTTACTGTTTTCAGCCCAGGAAAGTCGTTGCACGTGGAAATCGCAACTAATCTCGTCCTTCAAATAGCGGTTTACGAGTTCTAGCCGCTATTGGTCTCGTAAGAGGAAGGTGAGACACTTAATTCTTCGCCAGCTCTGTGGTAACGTGCTGACCTGTGAAAAGGCGTCTGGTAAGGTTCGCAGTTCCAGTCTCACTGAGTGTAGCGCTTTTATCCATTCTGTGAAAGAGCTACAAGCAGTGAGATCAAACATCGATAAGGAAATCGCAAGAAAATACTTTCGGCTCATAGTGCAATGGTGAAAAACTTACAATGCTGCAAAACAGGTAACGCCTCTTTCCGCTGCTGACAAGCAAATTGTGGGTTTCTAGGAATACATAACTTTATTTATGAAATGCCACATTTGCATACCTCTTCAGTATGACACAGCATACCAATTAAACGCAGACCCAATTAAAATCTAAGTCAGTAGTATTTTACCAATTCGTGACGATAGAGGCACGCTTGTGTACAGGTACTCAGTTTTATTAAAACAGACTTTCGTCGTAAGGTTATCGTGGGTAGTTTTATTTCATTTTTTATAATACAATTCACAATTTTCGTAAGGTTTCCTATAATGTTGTTAAAACAATAGTAAACATGAGAGAGAAATTAATCATCAACAATGTATGTCATCTATAACAGTCTGAAAATTCACATGCAGTTTATTGATTACATGCGTGTAGAAAACTTGTTCTGAGTTAAAGCTGTCAAACAAGGTGTGAAGAAGAATAAAATGCCACTACCAGACGACAGCTAATGTAGAAGATACTTTTCCGACGTATTTTGGCACGGGGCGCTCTACCCATACATAATAAAAAAGTTTCGAGATGCATCTACTGTCTGGCTGTCTATTAAACCTGATATGAACAAAATGTCGCAGAAGTTAGCCCTTATTCCACATACGACTATTTGGGGTTGAGAAGTGGAGGAAATTATGTACAAGTTCCATTAGATTGGTAATTTTAGCAGACATCAGAATTGCGTCTTAAAAAGTATAGCACTGAATGTACTCGAACTCGCGACATCTTATCTACTATGCGCAATACTTACCATTACGCCACTAGCTGACACGTAGCTACAACAGCTCCAGAAGCCAAGAACAATTCCTCCAGAACTTCTGCATTCCACAGCGCTGTGGGATAATGCATATCGCCAGGTTAATACTTATGAGAGACAAACAGTTATACGTTTTCTTTTGCACTGCACGACGTTTTCAACAAACCGATAGCGCAATAGAGTAGCTCAAGTGGAAAGGAACACTTCCTATTTTAATTTCTGCATACTTCACTGTTGGCAGTTCTGAGTTGGTGGCAGTTACGTGATTTTATTTTGGTGATTGCAAAATAAAGATGAATGCATGCACTGGGTAGCCGAGGCAGCTAGTTCATGGTGATTCGGTCAACCAAGTAAATGAATTTACTGAACATGCTGCAAATTGATACAGGGAGCCTGTGTGTCAGAATTCTCAGCCAGTGTTTTACAACGGCGTTATAATAGAAAAATGAGCCAGTCAGAAGAGGATTTGGTGGTCTTTTGGGCTGATGATAGGTTTATATATCTATGGTCTGGGTTTGATTCCAACTTCGGTCAATGATTTTAGATAGGGAGAGACAGATTCCATTCCCTTCTGGCTACACCAAGTGAAGAAGATATAAAGGCACTGTGGTCTGCAATTCACATTAAAAATGATATTCCTTCTCTACCAAGTAGACGTAGGTTGAGCCGCTATAAAGTCTGGAGTGGCGTAATGTGGGATCTCTGTCACCAGTAAACTTTCTTATACTACTTATTTATTTCTAGTGACAAAACAAACGCTATGTAGGCTCACAGGACACTTATTCCATCTTTTATCTGAGCTTCTGTATGTCGATAAAATTGGTTCTGAACTGGGAATGCAACTCAAACCGCCTTTAACGCGGAATTTGATCCCTTCGTGACACTACAACTCGGCTACAGTTTGTTGTTTGTTCAAAACTCCAGATTCCTCAACATTTCCACATATTGCTCGTGAATGGGTTCGAATCATGACCCAGCACTATAGATTTCATTTTGTATTATCAGGCATTAGCGTGAGAACACCTATCTGCTGGTGGATAGTAATTTCGATTTTTAATATATTTTCATTCGTTGTCAACACTAACGATATCTGGCGTTTTTGACTCCCAGTGAGAGACAGAACTATTTGCGAGATCACTGTAAGTTCAAGGTGTTATTCCGAGCTGCTGGTGGAGAAAAATTCGGTAGCTGACGTCTCTTTGTATGCAGTCAACAACGATATGCGTGGAGCACTAATCCCAGTCAGCACTGAACTCTTCGTCATATTATTTCTAGTTCAACTATGCTTACATGTCGCTGCTGGTGCAACAAACCCGTATTTAACGTTCGTTTTCTCTAGAATATAACAGCGATAGGTGCCGGGTTGGAGTCCTGGGAAGGAAAAAATTAATGTTTCGTCTCGTCATTTCAGTTAAAACATCTAGCTAATGACGAGAATATCCGATATGTCACAGTTGATTGTGCTTCGATATCTATCTTATTAGGTTCTGGGTTAGAATCCCTGTCCAACACAAAGATTTACCTCACGGCATTTCAAATAAGTTACTTGTTAAGAAGCAATATTCAACATCTCTCGTAGTTAGTTAACAGGGACAATAGGTGCTGGGTAGGAATTCGCGTCCGTTAAAAATGTTTGCGTTATGTAATTTAAAGTTGGTATTTGCTAACCGATACTGTTTAATATCGAGGTGTATCACTCTCTGTATGCCTAATCAGGAATGACTGTTAGTTTCCGTCAGTCACGATATCTTTGCTTAGTCTGCATGACCTGAGTTTGAATCCATATGCAGAACGAGGCGGTTCGTCGTGTCATTTGAAGTTCATACATATTCTCAACTAGCTGCTCTTGAATAACTTAAATTTTTAATGTCATGTTGTGTTAAATAATAAGTACGGTATGTTACTTTGAAGAGAAAATCATGAATACGATGAACGTACTAGGTGCATTACCTATCTGACGTAATAAGGAGATTGGTAACATTTCAGGTATGTCATTTATTGTAATAAATGTGAGCTCACAAGATTTAGGACGGTCTTACCTATGATAAGGTGTTGCCTGGTATTTGTAGTATCGTAGCATTACTTTACATCTTGAGTTATTGCGATACAGAGCAGTGTTTTCTAGTGGTGACATGTTGGAACAATTTTCAATAGTCAAACGACTGTACCAAGGTGCGATTAGAGGACCTGCGAGACAGCTGCGTTATGTGGGTTGCATGCGAATCAGGCGAAATGCATGTCAGGTCGTTCGGATACTTTTGAGCATGACTGTACATAAGAAAGACGACATAAGGTGTAGTTCTACACGATATACAGGGTGATTCAAAAAGAATACCACAACTTTAGGAATTTAGAACTCTGCAACGACAAAAGGCAGAGCTAAGCACTATCTGTCGGCGAATTAAGGGAGCTATAAAGTTTCATTTAGTTGTACATTTGTTCGCTTGAGGTGCTTCAACAGAAAGCTTTTTGTGTTATTGAGTACGGCAGAAGTGAATCGACGACAGTTGTTCAGCGTGCATTTGGAACGAAGTATGGTGTTAAACCTCCTGATAGTTGGTGTATTAAACGTTGGTATAAACAGTTTACAGAGAATGGGTGTTTGTGCAAAGGGAAAAGTTCTGGACGGCCGAGAACGAGTGATGAAAATGTAGCACGCATCCAGCAAGCATTTGTTCGCAGCCCAGGAAAATCGACACGCAGAGCTAGCAGAGAGCTGCAAATTCCACAATCAACTGTATGGAGAGTCCTACGAAAAAGGTTAGTTATGAAACCTTATCGTTTGAAATTGGTTCAAGCACTGTCTGCAGCTGATAAGATTAAAAGAATCGATTTCTGTGATTTTATCCTTGCTCAAATGGAAACAGATGAATCTTTCGTTTCAAAGATTGTGTTTAGTGATGAAGCAACTTTCCACACTAACGGGAAAGTCAACCGTCACAATGTCTGTATATGGGGCACTGAGAATCCGCGGGAAACAACTCAGTATGAACGTCACTCGCCTAAGGTGAACGTTTTCTGTGCCATTTCAGCCAGTAAAGTTTTTGGTCCTTTTTCTTCGAAGGTGCTACTGTAACTGGACTACAGTATCTGGAGATGTTAGAGAATTGGCTGTTCCCTCAGCTCGAACAAGTAGCACAACAATTCATATTTCAGCAGGATGGAGCGCCACCACATTGGCACTTATCTGTCCGTAATTACCTGAACGTCAACTACCCGAGGCGATGGATCGGCCGCCAGGCAGCCCGTGACAGAGCACCTCATCACTGGCCTCCAAGAAGCCCTGATCTTACCCCCTGCGATTTTTTCTTATGGGGGTATGTTAAGGATATGGTGTTTCGGCCACCTCTCCCAGCCACCATTGATGATTTGAAACGAGAAATAACAGCAGCTATCCAAACTGTTACGCCTGATATGCTACAGAGAGTGTGGAACGAGTTGGAGTATCGGGTTGATATTGCTCGAGTGTCTGGAGAGGGCCATATTGAATATCTCTGAACTTGTTTTTGAGTGAAAAAAAACCTTTTTAAATACTCTTTGTAATGATGTATAACAGAAGGTTATATTATGTTTCTTTCATTAAATACACATTTTTAAAGTTGTGGTATTCTTTTTGAATCACCCTGTATATTCGTATTTCTGGTAGAAGGATTACTTCTCATTGTTCTATTTATCTGACAGATTCTGATTATGACTATGGCCTAAACGTGTTAAGGTACATATTAAACAATAATAAACATATTAATACTGCTCAAGCGCACAAGTATTGACTAGCGATAATGATCGTGGATCTGTACAATGATTTATGTCATTCACAGACAGAAAATCTACTGCTAGAATTCGGGAGAGAATGTGTGGTGCATTGCCTTCCTGGAGCTACATGTTGGCTGCGGGGTGCAATAAACAAGGAATGGTTGCTGAAGTTCAGACAATGGGTTTTGTACTCTGTAACTAAAAAGTGTTACGTCTATTTCTCCATGGAAGTAGTAACACTGCGCGAATGAAGCAGGGAAAGTCGGAAGTCTGAATGTGGTAAGGAAGCAATAAAATATGTAAAGGGAAACGCAAAAGTTGAATTGTGATATTTTTGGTGTTTGAGAGGTGTACTGGAAATATAATATCTGGTCGTAAGAATGTAGGGTAATATCAACAGCAGCGCAAAACTGTATGAGGAGAGTAAGGTTAGACCTCAGTTTCTACCGACGTATACAGCGATCATATAACTGACGGGTGTGCAGCCGGGTGACGTCGTCAACAACCGCCGATATTTCGACAGGACCACACCCTGCCACTGTCAAGGCAAAACTGCGGTAAGTAAGCGCTGTGCAGGTTTGTTATGAACAGGGAGGTAATACATAGTGTGTCTGAATATGAAGTCTTTAGCGATTACTCTAGCTCTTTAGATTTGACACTCAACCAAATCCAACAGAAATAGCTCAGGTATATCATGAACTGAAGATAATGGGACAGAGAGTGTATACGAAGGAACTGAACTGATGATTCAGTATGCAAAGAAAGATGAAAACTTAATAACGGTGGGATATTGGAAACATGTAGTACGGAATGATAGAATGCAGAGTTAGAAGAGTGTATGAGACTGACAACAGGAACAAGAGGAGAGAAACTCCATGAATTTGGCAATTAACTTGAGCTATGAAAAGGAAACACGCTTGGAAAAATAAGAATAACAAGTAGCACGAAGGGATTATCCTACTTTTTGTATTTTTACTCCTTCGTCAGTCGTTTGGCATATTTATTTACAGTTGCATTTCTTGTGTGTATATTTTTGTCTGTCCCAATTTTTTCAAAACACTTTTTAGATCCTTAAATGAAATGTCTACTGTTGGATTCAGAATAGCAGTATCTACAGTCTGAGAGATTTTCAAACAACCATCGTCATTCCTAAGTACTTCAGTATCCCCCTTTTATGGACATTGGTTCTCTTAATTTTTCAACTGTCCATTATCTTCTCGAAAGTATGAGCTGAGTCTTTGTCTGGTCTGGCTCACAACTTGTCTTATTTCGGAACCTTTCTTTTTGTCCTGATCTTTTGCAAGCATCGTCTCTCCTCTTTCGATTTTTAGACAACAGACGCTCTAAGGGAAAAAAAGATGCACCACCAAGGAATTACCCGAATGAGGTGGAAATCAGTAGATGTGATGTACATGACAAAGAAATGAATACAATTTCAGAAAAAATGGATGATTTATTCAAGTGAAAAAGCTTCACAAATTGAGCAACTCAATAACGCGTTGGTACACCTCTGGTCCTTATGCAAGCAATATGCGACTTAGCATTGATTCACAGATTTGTTGCATGACTCCTGAAGGATATTGTGCCAAATTCTGTCGAATTGGGGAGTTAGATCGTCAAAATCCTGGGCCGGTTGCAGGGCGCTGCTCATAATGCTCGAAACATTCTCAACTGGAGAGAGATCGGGCGACCTTCTGGGCCAAGTTAGAGCTTGGCAAACACGTAGACAAGCAGTAGGAACTTCCGCCGTGTGCAAGTGGGAATTATCTTTCTGAAATGTAAGCCCAGGATGGATTGGGAATCGCATATTACAAAATTTTCTCAGTGAAACATTTCCCGACAAATGGATTTGGCATGTTGGTTCCACCGCGTGGCTTACAAGATTACCAGACATAATGTCCATAGATATCTTTTTGTGGGGCTACGTAAAGGACAAGATTTACCCTACACAAGTCCCCGATCTGGATACGTTAAGAAGATGGACAACAGATTGTGTTGTTGGTATTACATAAGAAATTTTGTCAACCATATTGCGTGAGATCTAAAATTGATCAGACATTCTTCGAGCAACAAATGGCGCACACGTTGAAATTTATTGACACAGAAACAAAAACTTTGATATAATCTTTCATTTGTCACAGACCACAAATTCGTGAGTTCTATATTTTTGCAAAGAAACACTGATAATTGAATAAATACTTTAGGGCCACTCTGTACTATAATTCAGAAGTTAATATTCTAGGCTGCCACAAAGAAACATTCACCTAATGTGTTCTACAGCAATAACATTGTTGTTAAGCAAATTGGCGGAAGTAATTATGTTTCTCGTTCTACTGAACTCTAAAGCCATAGAAGAGTCAATGTAAATTGATTGACAGGACCTGGATGACCCCAAGAATTCGACACGGTAAGCACAGTAAAATTTCTTTCTCAAGTAGTGGTGTCGAACAACTTTCAGTACGAATGCCGTCTCGTACGACTGTTCAGCGAAGACGTGCGCCTCTAGTGGAATTTACAAGGACGTGTACAGTGTTTCGTCACTTTAAAGTATAGATTAACCCTACTTATCTTGAAGGAAAGTCGACTATCAAGGAAATTTTGCAGCCGCACATGAACAGTTTTCTAGTACAGATCCAAAACTTTATATCTCAGTGATAAAGGTTTTTCTTTTATTTGCGTTTCTTCCAGTAATCATAAAAAGTTCGTTTTCGTTACACTCGGCTGTTTAGGCCTAATTTTTGATCGTGCATATTTAGCGTTATACCACAAATTTAAGTGCATTTGGTAATAATTTACTTACATCTTAGTTTCCAAAACATATTTGGTGTCCTTTTGCTTATGTATTTAATAAATTATCGTTATCACTTAGTAAATCTCTTAACTAATTTCCAAACTACCACGGATACTAATTGTGTGAGCTGCAGTAGGAAAGTTAGTTCTGGGGTTTTGTGCACCTGTTGTGACAGATGGTTTCACTAGGGAAATTGTAGCGGCGTGGGATTTGGGGAAGCAGACGAGACTCTTCCATTCTTATGCAGGGTTTGCTCAAGAGATAGGATTACAGCTGAACACGAGGAGAAAATTAGAGCCCTTCAGCTGCTTTGGACAGAGCGAGGGAGGAACTGAAGAGGTGAAGGTGGGAGGAGGATAAACAGTGGTGGTGAGTGGTAGCTGGGAACAGGGGCCACAGAAAGAGGTGTCTGACAGTTTCACAGTTGGCACAACCAATAGATTTGCCTTGCTACCACAGTTAAGTAAGGAAGAGGTTCCAGTAGAAGTAGATGTAGTTAAGATGCAACAGAATCTCACTATGAAACCAACTGTTCCAAAAAAAGTAGAAAGTAAGAGGAAAGTTCTGTTGCTAGGTAGCAGCCATGGAAGAGGAGTGGGCCAGATTTTGCAGGAAAAATTAGGTGACAGGTACCAGGTCACAAACTTTTTCAAGCCAATTACATG
This sequence comes from Schistocerca cancellata, assembly GCF_023864275.1. Classification (NCBI taxonomy): domain Eukaryota; kingdom Metazoa; phylum Arthropoda; class Insecta; order Orthoptera; family Acrididae; genus Schistocerca; species Schistocerca cancellata. The sequence continues at coordinate 170,644,885 of NC_064631.1, read as the reverse complement.
TCTTAGACAGGTGGTAGAGGATATAGGTTACTTGTGCAATGGTTTCTCAAAGCAGGTTCATGTGATGATAGTGGGTGGAGTGGGAAACAGTATTGATAGGGATCAGGGCTACAGTATTGAGTGTGACCCGGTGAAAATAGCCTCTGCAACGACCCATACCAATGCTGGGTTGGTGACTGCTTTCGTGCGACATGGTCAGCCCCAGGTGAACCACTCTGTCAGGTGGGTAAATATGGAGTTGGATCAGTTGCGTAGCGCGGCCACTCTGTCAGACATTGGATTGGTTCCTGTCGAGGCTACTGATAGGGGGGATTTCACAAGGCATGGCTTACACCTCAATAGCAAAGGGAAGGGTAAACTGGCAGGGTTGTTAGCGAAATCCATAAGAGGGGACACTAGTACTCTTGGATGTACCTCTTTTTTAGACTAATATCGGTGTCCAATGAGAGGTTCAGGCAGGCAGGTGCTAAAGAGTTCCAATACTCACAAGATTCTCACAACAGGAAAGTAAATAATAATGTTACCATATTTAACCAAAATATTCATCGATTAAAGAAAAAAGTAGATTCTCACAAAAGTAAAGTAAAAAATAATGTTACCATTTCTCACCAAAATATTCTGGGATTGAAAAATAATGTAGATGAGCTCTTGGTTTGTTTAGATGACATTGAATCTTATAGTGTAATAGATATACTATGCCTGTCTGAGCATCACATTGTGTCTGATACGGAAAAGGCAAATATTAGTGGTTATAAACTAGCTGCACACATGAGTAGAGAGAATAAGGTGAGAGGAGGAGTTGCCATATACACTCCTGGAAATTGAAATAAGAACACTGTGAATTCATCGTCCCAGGAAGGGGAAACTTTATTGACACATTCCTGGGGTCAGATATATCACATGATCACACTGACAGAACCACAGGCACATAGACACAGGCAACAGAGCATGCACAATGTCGGCACTAGTACAGTGTATATCCACCTTTCGCAGCAATGCAGGCTGCTATTCTCCCATGGAGACGATCGTAGAGATGCTGGATGTAGTCCTGTGGAACGGCTTGCCATGCCATTTCCACCTGGCGCCTCAGTTGGACCAGCGTTCGTGCTGGACGTGCAGACCACGTGAGACGACGCTTCATCCAGTCCCAAACATGCTCAATGGGGGACAGATCCGGAGATCTTGCTGGCCAGGGTAGTTGACTTACACCTTCTAGAGCACGTTGGGTGGCACGGGATACATGCGGACGTGCATTGTCCTGTTGGAACAGCAAGTTCCCTTGCCGGTCTAGGAATGGTAGAAGGATGGGTTCGATGACGGTTTGGATGTACCGTGCACTATTCAGTGTCCCCTCGACGATCACCAGTGGTGTACGGCCAGTGTAAGAGATCGCTCCCCACACCATGATGCCGGGTGTTGGCCCTGTGTGCCTCGGTCGTATGCAGTCCCGATTGTGGCGCTCACCTGCACGGCGCCAAACACGCATACGACCATCATTGGCACCAAGGCAGAAGCGACTCTCATCGCTGAAGACGACACGTCTCCATTCGTCCCTCCATTCACGCCTGTCGCGACACCACTGGAGGCGGGCTGCACGATGTTGGGGCGTGAGCGGAAGACGGCCTAACGGTGTGCGGGACCGTAGCCCAGCTTCATGGAGACGGTTGCGAATGGTCCTCGCCGATACCCCAGGAGCAACAGTGTCCCTAATTTGCTGGGAAGTGGCGGTGCGGTCCCCTACGGCACTGCGTAGGATCCTACGGTCTTGGCGTGCATCCGTGCGTCGCTGCGGTCCGGTCCCAGGTCGACGGGCACGTGCACCTTCCGCCGACCACTGGCGACAACATCGATGTACTGTGGAGACCTCACGCCCCACGTGTTGACCAATTCGGCGGTACGTCCACCCGGCCTCCCGCATACCCACTATACGCCCTCGCTCAAAGTCCGTCAACTGCACATACGGTTCACGTCCACGCTGTCGCGGCATGCTACCAGTGTTAAAGACTGCGATGGAGCTCCGTATGCCACGGCAAACTGGCTGACACTGACGGCGGCGGTGCACAAATGCTGCGCAGCTAGCGCCATTCGACGGCCAACACCGCGGTTCCTGGTGTGTCTGCTGTGCCGTGCGTGTGATCATTGCTTGTACAGCCCTCTCGCAGTGTCCGGAGCAAGTATGGTGGGTCTGACATACCGGTGTCAATGTGTTCTTTTTTCCATTTCCAGGAGTGTATGTCAAAAGTTATCACTGTGTAAAAAGCGTAGATACAAAAAAGTTTTGTCTAGAGCAACATATAGAAGCACGTGCCTGTCAACTTAAACTGAAGGAGGGCTCTTTTATAATATTAACAGTATATAGGTCCCCTTCAGGGAAATTTCATTTACTCCTGTAAAACTTGGATGCCTTGTTGTGCTATCTGTCAGATAGTGGAAAGCAAATTATTATTTGTGGGGACTTCAATGTTGGTTCACTGAAAGAGTGTAATAGGAAGAATGATGTGGAAGTCTTGCTCGGTTCTTTCAGTTTCACATCTGTCATTAATTTTTCTATTCGGGTAGTAAAGGGCAGTAGCACATTGACTGATAACACTTTTATAGACGAAGATAAGTTTAAAAACATAAATTCTTGTCCTGTTGAGAATGGCCTTTCTGATCATGGTGCTCAGCTAGTTACAGTATATGACATAGCTCCATTCAGTAATTCAAAACTACCCTCTAAATTTGTGCATTCAGTTAATGACTCAACAATTATAAATTTCAGAGAAAATCTGCAGCAGTTAGACTGGGATGAGGTATACAAGGTACCCAATTCTGATTTAAAATATAACTTATTTCATGATACACTTCTAAGAGAATTCGAAAACTGTACCCCAAGAAAGTAGTTAAATCTAATTATAAGAATCCATGCAGAAATCCTTGCCTTACTAAAGGAATAAAAATATCGTGTAACCACAGAAGGGAACTGTATCTAACAACAAGAAAAAGTAATGACCCAGAAACACCCAAATATTATAAAAATTACTGTGCTACATTAAGAAAGGTTATTAAAAAGTCCAGAAGCGTATGCATAATGTCTGAGATTAATACCTCTAATAACAAAATCAAAACAATTTGGAATATTATTACAAGGGAGACAGGGCAACCAAGAGTACAGGATGACGGCATTACCATCAAAGTGAATGGAAACTTCACAAACAACAAGCCGGAAGTCGAAAACATTTTGAATAATCATTTTTTAAATGTTGTAGAGAAAATAGGATCTAAACGTTCATTAGAAGAAGCAAGGCAGTTACTGGAAGAGGCCCTACCCACACCATTTGATACAACTGAAATTCCATCCAACTCTCCTTCTGAAATTAGGAAGATAATAAATTCTCTCAAGAATAAAAGCTCACATGAAATGGATGGCATTTCCAGCAGGATAATAAAAGCTTGTTCCCAAGAGAAATGTGGGATTCTTAACCTCACATCTAACCCAGATAGACTGAAGTATCCCTTTTAAACCACTGCATAAAAAAGGGGATACGTCTGATGTCAACAACTACTGTCCAATCTCTCTTCTGACTGCCTTATCCAAATGGTTCAAAATGGTTCAAATGGCTCTGAGCACTATGGGACTTAACATCTGAGGTCATCAGTCCCCTAGAACTTAGAACTACTTAAACCTAACTGACCTAAGGACATCACACACATCCATGCCCGAGGCAGGATTCGAACCTGCGACCATAGCGGTCGCGCGGGTCCAGACTGAAGCGCCTAGAACCGCTCGGCCACCGGCGGCCGGCCCTTATCAAAAATTCTTGATGAAGTAGTGTATTGCAGATTAGCTTCACACCTTTGTAAAAATAAAGTTTTAACAAAATGTCAGTTTGGTTTCCAGAAATATTTTTCAAAGGAAAATGCTATATATACCTTCACTAATGAAATATTAAATGCTCTGATTAACCGGAAGTCACCTGATGGGATTTTTTTGTGATCTCTCAAAGGCTTTTGATTGTGTATATTATGGAATACTTCTAGATAAGCTCAAGTACTGTGGTATGAATGGGACAGCGCTCAAATGGTTTAAATCATACCTAACTGGAAAAGTGCAGAAAGTTGAAATAAGCAGTTTACACAATATGCAAAAAACTGGGGAACAATCAAGAATGGGGTGCCGCAAGGTTCGGTCTTGACTCCTCTGCTGTTCTTAATATATATTAATGACTTGCCATTCTATGTTCACGAAGATGCAAAGCCGATGATACAAGTATAGCTATCACACCCAACAGACAAGAATTAACTGGTGAAATTGTAGACGATGTTTTTCAGAAAGTCATTAAGTGGTTCTCTGCAAATGGGCTCTCATTAAACTTTCATAAAACACAGTACATACAGTTCCACACAGTAAATGGAATGACACCATTAATAAATGTAGACTTCGATCAGAAATCGGTAGCTAAGGTAGAATATTCGAAATTTCTAGGTGTATGCATTGATGAGGGGTTGAACTCGAAAAAACACACTGAAGATCTGCCGAAACGTTTGAGTTCAGCTACTTATGCTATTAGTGTCATTACAAATTTTGGCGATATACATCTCAGTAAATTAGATTACCGCGCCTATTTTCATTCTCTGCTTTCATATGGCATCATATTCTGGGGTAACTCATCAATGAGTAAAAGAGTGTTCATTGCGCAAAAGCGTGTAATCAGAATAATTGCTGGAGCTCATTCAAGATCATCCTGTAGACACTTCTTTAAAGAGCTAGAGATCTTCACTGTAGCCTCACAATATATATATATTCACTTATGAAATTTGTTATTAGCAATGCGAACGAATTCAAAAGTAATAGCAGTGTGCATGGCTACAACACTAGGAGAAAGGATGGTCTTCACTACTCCAGATTAAATCTAACTTTGTCTCAGAAGGGGGTAAATTATACTGCCACAAAAGTCTTTGGTCACTTACCTAATAGCATCAAACGTCTGACAGATAGCCATATAGCATTTAAAAGGAAATTAAAAGAATTTCTTAATGGCAACTCCTTCTACCCATTAGATGAATTTTTGGTTATAAGAAGTGGGTAATTTCCCCAACCCCGACAAAAAAAATATTAAGTGTCATGTAATATTTTGTGTAATGTAATATCTTGTATAGACACCTTTTACTAACCTGACACGTTCCACATCATTACGAAATCTCGTATTCATGGTCTATGGAACAAGTACTAATCTAATCTAATCTATAATAAGCATCTTAACACACCATTAGCTTTCCTCGATTAACCTATGAGATGTTACCTTGTGATCTCGTTATTCATGTTTGTTTTAATTTGACAATGTGGATCAGTTTAAAAGGAGACGTCATGGTGCATCTCCTTCCTTAGCTATTTACGTATAAGAAGGCACGCTTAAAAGTAATACCTCAGGATTTAGACTTTTTAAATAAAAGAAACGTTATTAACGTTCCACATCTTTATTTTTCATGTACACATATTAGCAGCCCTCTGCAACTAGAGGGCTCCGAATTGTAGAGTGTAACATGCCACTGTGTAACAGTGCTCTACAATCGAGTTCGTCCACAAGTGGAGCACTCTCTGCCTTAGCATGACAGTGCCAGACTGCACACGAGAGCTGAGACATCTGCAACTAAGCGACTCCTTGGGTTTACTGGCATCCATCATTCTCCATACGGTCCCGACTTGGTCCCGTCCGATTTTCATCTGTTTCCGGAACTTAAAGAACGCCTTCGACGACTTCACTTTGGTAGTGATGAAGCGATGCAAGCTAAGGTCAGGTTGTGGCTCCTTCAGCAAAGTTAAGTTCTCTCGGTGGGGAAACGTTTTCGTCGCCAAGGTGACTATGGTGTGGAATAAATGGACATGAAGGATCAAAATGTAGAATATTAATAAAGTTTATTTTGTTTAAAAAGTTTGAAGAGTTTTTACATACTTCCCAGCACGCCCTGGTATGTACTGAAGTGTATTTTACTGCCTAAGGAAAATGAAATAGATGAAATAACGTAACCGCTTTCAGTAGTTTTTGCATAGAAGTCATCTTATTTGTTACCTTTGCTGGTACAAATATTAACAACTAATATTGTTCTAGGCAGAAAGTAGGACACAGGAAAACCAACGTATACTTTTGAAAAAGTCCATCGGTCTACATTTGTCATTTTTAACTTTCTTCACCGTGACTTTTGAATGTCCAGTGAGCAGCTGAGAAACCGGCACAATTTGCTTACCTGATCAAAAGCTGAAATGGCACTAATAAGAAATATGAAAAATCACCACACTAAGACCGAATCTAAACGTTAAGACTCCGAAAATTATTTCTTCTGGCGCAATACTACTTCGACTCTTGGAGCCGGGCTCATACATCTGTCCGACGTTGCGATACAAGTGTTACACTGTGTCCTCGTATACTGTAAGGTAATATGCAGGTACACTGCAAATCACACTTAAGTGCCTGACAAGGGATCCCTCGAATCACCTTTACAACATTTCTCCCTTATTTCACTCTCGAACAGCGCGCGGAGAAAACGAACACCTGTATCTTTCCATGCGAGATCTAATTTCTCTTCAGTTTCTTATTATGATGAACATTTCTCCCTATGTACGTCGGCGTCAACAATATATTTTCGCATTCGGAGGAAAAATTTTGTCATTGAAATATGAGAAGATACCACCGCAACGAAACACGCCATTGTTTGAGTGGTGCCCATCTCAAATCCTGTATCACGTCCGTGTCGCTCTCTCCCCTATTTCGCGATAATACAAAACGTGCTGCTCATTGTTGAACTTTCTCGATTTAATCCGTCTATCCTATCTGGTAAGCACCCCAGACAGTGCAGCAGTACCCAAAAAGTGGACGGAAAAGCGTACTGCAGTCAGTCTCTTTAGTAGAGGTGTTACGTTTTCTAAGTGTTCTGTCAGTAAAAGGCTGTCTTTTGTTAGCCTTTCTCAGGAGCTAAGCTAAACTCCTATCTTATGCTTTCAGTTTGATTCGTTGTTTTGATTTAAACCTTATATCATCCTACTACTATGACACATAAACTTTTATTAAAGGAATAAATATCTGAGTATGTACGCCTGCAGCTCTTCGTTGTACTCATGGACTCATGAATAGTGGGAAAAACGGAAAGGAAGAGAAAATATATATATTTCAGATTTGGTGCTTCAGAAGGATGCTGAAATTTAAGTGGACTGATAAGAAACGATCAGATTCATAGCAGAATCAGCGAAGTACGAAATATATTGGAAACACTAACTAAACGAAAGCACATGTTGGTAAGACATGTGTTATGACTTCAGGGAATGACTTCCATGGTGTTAAAGGGAGCACCAAAGGAGCAAAACTTTGCGGGAAGACAGAGATTGGGAAACATCCAACGAATAACGCCGGATGTCGCGGTGCAAGTGCTATACTGAGATGATGAGGTTGGTGCAGAAGGGGAAGTCGTGGCGGGCCGCGAGAAACCAGTCTGAAGACTAATGGCCCAAATGTAATCGTTACAAGAAAACTATGGCCTTCGCGGTTGAGCAAGGCTAGTTTGTGAACGTAAGAAAAAAAATATAGCAAGCTCCCCGCTATATTTTGTTTCTGTGTGGAATTTAGCCCAACTTTAGCTTCCACTCTATAAAAGTTTACGTTATTAACAAACTTCTCCCCATAAACTGTTATGCAACTTAACTCGTATGCTAACCTTTGACTAAACAAAAGCTAATTTGAACTGAACTATAGCTGATTTGAATTCAACTTGTAGTGTACTTAATCCGCAGCTAAAGTGAAACAATTATCTGGCCCTAATCAAAATTTCCACTCACCTCGCGCCTTGACAACAATGTTGCAGATTTCTCGAAAGCACAACATCAAGCAGCAAGCAGGTACCAGCTAAGCTAGATTTCTATTTATAAATAAAACTTTCATACTATATTCAAACTCTTGCATAACGTATGGTGAAAAGTGATGAAGCATATTGATAAACAGTAGGATGGGGAGAGTAACTTTTCCTATGAAATCGCATTCCAAGACAACGAATTTAGAATGAAGTATACAAGACAGAATAAAACTTCGTGTGATCTTCACACATAATATAGGTCTGAACAATACTATGCTTAACAAAGTGAACAATGGTATAAAAAGGGTACAATATTAACAGAGAATTTCTACAAAGATCAAACGGCTAAATCAATTAATATGTTAATGTGTGACTCGGGGAAGTGGGGTGGTCTTTCTCTCGGCCCTGAGAAAGTGAATCAAATTAACTAGCTCCCAATAATCATTTCTACAAATTGGATGCGCTGGGCTGCAGTCTTACCTCAAACTTCTTCTCTTCAAAAAAATTTAACATTATTCAAAATTTATATTCCTTTCGCTTCCCGATGTATACAAATTCATCCTTGGTGTCCTTTACAACAAATACTTCTTTATCTAACAGATAGAAACACAAGTCAATATAGTACTACTAAACACGTCCATCACCTACCACACTTCAGCTAAGAATGCATCAGACTGCGCGGACGCAATGACTGTGCCACAACAAGACCATAGATTTTTTAACTGGAACCTGACGTGCTCTCTCTCTCTCTCTCTGATGAGCGCATCGATGACATGAAAAAAACCAAAATGACGTGATCACCTTACAATATCGCAACTATTAATTCGATGGTGTGCTTCGGTGAATGCAAGGTGTCAGGGCTTGCACTTTACTGAGAGATAGGAAGAAAAGGAAACTGAAGCCCTTTCAAGACGGTCGTACAGATTTAACGATTCGGCCTTCCACTGTGCCTCCAGAGGCGACTCGCAGCCCCTTACGGTGGCGGCGGCGGCGGCCGCCGCGCACGGCTTCGATCGGTGCCGTCCTGTCGCTCCTCTTTACCCTCATTCGGGCGATTTAACCCTTCCGCGTGTATACAAGCCGTTCCCAAAAGAGCAGGGTCTAAATTCCCGGCGTAACTGAGCCTTTTTCCGAGCAACCGTAAATTTTGACAGCAGTCCACGGCGTCTTATCTCTCTTCCTCTTGACTGAAGGGCATAGGAGAGGTTGGCATGAAAAATACCTCCGGCGTCCGCCGATGAAATACGGCAAATAGAAACTCTTTTCTTCGCAGCAGCCCGGGGCGCCGCGCAAGGGCGGAACACCTTCTCGATGCAGCCGCCGGGGTTTCACGGGTCCCTGCGGGGGAATGACGGCGCCACGCCACACACCCCTAGCCAGCATCACACGGGCTTTATAAATGAACTCCACCGCCGTCTCCCCGTTCTCTGCAATGTAAGGTCACTGCTCTCAGATGCCGATTGCTTTCATGTAGGGATGAGAAAAACGGGCAAGTTAACAGCGATACCTGTATTTTAGTTCTGAATTTTTTGTTGTTTAATTGATCTTGGTTATAACTTGTTTTTTAGTTTTTACTAATAAGCGAATAAAAAACTATCAGTTAGCTATACAGCAGTACTAAAATTTTCCCGTTTTAAATTCAGCTGTTTTAAAATAAGAAATACACTGAACAGCCAGAAAAACTGGTACACCGGACTAATATCGTGTAGAGCCACCGCGAGCACTCAAAAGTGTCGCAACACAACGTAGCATTCACTCGACTAATGTCTGAAGCACTGCTGGAGGGAACTGACACGATGAATCCTACAGGGTTGTCCTTACATCCGCAAGAGTACGACGGATCTCTTCTGAACAGCACGCTGCAAGGCATCCCATATATGCTCAATAGTGTTCACGTCTCTGGAGTTGTTAGCCAATGGAAGTGTTTAAACTGAGAAGAGTGTTTCTGAAACCACTCTAGAGCAATTCTGGACGTGTGGGGTGTCACATTGTCTTGCTGGAATTGACGAAGTGCGTCGGAATGCACTATGGACATAAATGGATGCAGGTGATCACACAGGATACTTACGTACGTGTCACCTGTCAGAGTCGTATCTAGACGGTCACATATCACTCCTACTGCACCCGCCCCACACCGTTACGGAGCTCCCACCAGCTTGAATAGTCCCCTTCTGCCATTCAGGGTATATGGATTCATGAGGTAGTCTCCATTCCCGTACACGTTCATCCGGTCCATACAATTTGAAACGGCCAGGCAACATGTTTCCGAATATCAACAGTCCAAGGTCGGTGTTGACGGGTCCAGGCGAGGCGTAAAGCTTTGTGTCGTGCAGTCATCAAGGGTACACGAGTGGGCCTTTGACTCCGAAAGCCCACATCCATGATGTTCCGTTGAATGGTTTGCACGCTGACACTTGCACTGAAACCTGCAGCAATTTGCGGAAGGGCTGCACTTACGTCTCATTGAACGATTCGCTTCAGTCGTCATTGGTCCCGTTCTTGCAGGATCTTTTTCCGGCCGCAGCGATGTCGGAGATTTGATGTTCTACCGGGTTCCTGATATTCACGGTACACTTGTGAAAGGGTCGTACCGCAAATCCCCATTTCCTCACTACCTCGGACATGCTACGTCCCATCGCTCTTGCGCCGACTACAACATATGTTCAAACTCACTCACATCTTGATAACTTGCCATTGTAGCAGCAGTAACCGATCTAACAACTGCACCAGACACTTCTTGTTTTATATAGGCGTTGCTGACCGCAGCGCCATATTCTACCTGTTTACATATCTCTGTAATTGAATACGCATGCCTATACTGGTTTCTCTGGCTCTTGAGCGTAATTTATATCGTAAAATTTACAGTAGATTGAAATACACTTTTTTTTGTAGAAAATGGGAAAAGCGATCATTGATATTTTAAAAATAATACCGACAGAAACGAGTAAAAAACATCACCATCATCTTCACTCCAAACGTTAGACCTTTTCTGTTTTGCTTGTTACGGTACCCATCGCTTCCTCGGTCTTCCTTGACGTTTTCTCCCAATTGGTTTAAATCTCCTTATCTGGAGAGGTAATCTTTCTTCACTCAGTCTCTGGAGATGGTCATTCCAGTTTCTTCTATTATCTCGTATTTCATTGAGGGTTTTAAATATATTAATGTGTTACCTAATGTCCGAATTTCTAAATTTGTCAGCTCTTGTATATACCTTTACTTCTCTTATAAACCTCTTCTCCGTTGTTCGCAAAAAACACTTAGCATAATAATTGGCACAGCGTTGCTGAGATGAAAATACCCCTTCTGCCGTACGTCGTCGCTTAAGTTACGTGACTATGTGCAGTGCGCAAGACTCGCCCCCACCTGGTCTATACGGTAGTTTCCACCTGTCGTCGCCGGACATCCGTTGTGTTGCAGAACGGCAGCAACCCTAGTCTGCAAACATTTTTACGAAGTGAGATAGCGACGAAGTACAATGCATCATGTGGCTTTAAGAGATTAAAGATTTATCTGCCATTTGTATGAAATAATACAAAAGAAATAAAATCATGGTAACAGTAATAAATTTAAAAAGTAAAAACATTTCGTTCATATTATATAGTGGAAGTAGAAAATGGCTGATCTGCTGTCTGTGTCTACATAATATGCATGTACTTACAGCCCCTGAAACCGGACAAATTAATATGAAAAATATAGTTTTTCAGCGTTAGTTTTCACTGTTTAGCACTGATTATTCGTTATGCCCAAATAGCGGTATGATCGCGAATTCCAATTCCGCCTTAGTAGCTGCGAGGTTAGGGAGGTGGACTGCCAGTTGAAATGGTGCGGGCTGGATTCCCGGCAAGATCGGAAATTTTCCCCATTCGGGGACTGACTTTTGTGTTGTCGTTACGTTCATATCGTCGTAACAGACATTCCACCATTGAGGAGCCTGCATGGACCTGCCCGAAAGCCAATAAAAAGAGAGGGGAAAAAACTATCCACAATTACAACATAATTTTTGAGCAGGGTTTCAAATAATTAGAATAAATTCGAGAATACTGATAATCACTTTTCCAGAAAAGCAGCGAACAGTCGACGGACTAAGTTTTCTTTTATTTGCCTATTTAATTCAACATTCAACAGTAGAGAATATATAAAATGTAGACTGGCAATGGCAAGGAAAGCGTTTCTGAAGAAGAGAAATTTGTTAACATCGAGTATAGATTTAAGTGTCCGGAAGTCATTTCTGAAAGTATTTGTATGGAGTGTAGCCATGTATGGAAGTGAAACATGGACGGTAAATAGTTTGGACAAGAAGAGAATAGAAGCTTTCGAAATGTGGTGCTACAGAAGAATGCTGAAGATTAGATGGGTAGATCACATAACTAATGAGGAAGTATTGAATAGGATTGGGGAGAAGAGAAGTTCGTGGCACAACTTGACCAGCAGAAGGGATCGGTTGGTAGGACATGTTCTGAGGCATCAAGGGCTCACCAATTTAGTATTGGAGGGCAGTGTGGAGGGTAAAAATCGTAGTGGGAGACCAAGAGATGAATACACTAAGCAGATTCAGAAGGATGTAGGTTGTAGTAGGTACTGGGAGATGAAGAAGCTTGCACAGGATAGAGTAGCATGGAGAGCTGCGTCAAACCAATCTCAGGACTGAAGACCACAACAACAACCACAACAACAATTCAACATTTTGGTCCTACGTATCTTGAAACTGAAAGTCAAAATTTTCGATCTTTGCTAGATTTCTACGCATGTTACAATAAATAATAGCAATGAAGCTGAAGATCTGTTATTTGAGAAACCGGTTATTTTGAGCGGTTTTAACAGTCAGGATAAACTGGCTTGAAGAAATCGATAGAGCCGAAAAGCGGTTGTTTCGGCGATAACCACCATTCCTACTTTCAGATGGCAACAGATATCAAGATGGGAGTCCAGTAAGATACGTCCTTTTTCTGCTTTTCACATCGAGGTACTGAAAAATTTGTTGTTTATTAGTTAGGCGCTCTGAATACTGTATGAACTAATAAAAAATTCTGTCTGTTACTATGCGTAAATACGGATGCGGTTAGTACACACACGTACACATTTCGAACAGTTGCCTTCGAGTAAGAGTTTTGAGACAAATCGTAAAGGGAATATCTACCAGCACTCGCAAGGCTACATACGCGTTTGGCAAGTATTATACCTTAGTTTCGTTGTGCGGGTTTGGCGTCCAAATGCGTGACGACCAAAAGGCTAGAAGAAGAGCAAGTGTTGGTAGTTTTCTTGATAACTCGTCGTCAAATAAATTTAAATATCAGAATCGTTGCCGAGCATCACAGAACTTCCAAATAATGATCAAAATTATTAATCCACTCTTTCCCTCTCGTTTTGCAGATTACGCTTGAACTCATTTGCTAAGCATCAGCTCGTTATACGTACTCCGTTTCCATAGCTGACAAGGGAAACTGCCCATTGCGCCCCCCCCCTCCCACCCCCTCAGATTTAATGGTAAAATGACCCAGTGGATAGCCCGTGAAAAATTGAAGTTAGATCAAGCATGAAAAGAAGAAGAAGGTGTACTGAACTGCGAAAAAACAAACGAAATAGAAACAGTGAATGGTCCAGGGTCAAGATGTACAGTATCGTGCAACTCACAAAAGCCATATCGTCGTGTTGAGTGGTCAGGTGTTGGACCGGAAAGCGGGAGGTCCGTGTTCAGATCTTCCTCTTGCCTCTTTTCTTTCGCAAATTTATGAACTGTCCGTCCGGTCACTGACATGTCCGTTCTGCTTCTGTAGAATTGGCAACTGTCGTACTGTGAATTGGTTATAGAATATGAGTCATGTGGTAAGAATATTTTACCGTCTCAAGTAAATGTGATGAATAGGAAGAGTAGGCGACATGCTTCGTAAAAGTCTCATAGAAATGAAGACAACAAATAAACGGCTGTGAACTATGTTACAACAAAGGAATCTAAGAGTCAAAACTTCCAAAACGGAACGCAAGAGGCATAACATGTGGTACTTGTGTTGAACAGATAGGAGGTACGTACTTCTGGAGGTCCCTTCGTTACACGACACTCTTGCACACTGACGTTACACCACGATATAGACACAAATCTGAATACAGCGAACAGACGCATCAATGATCGGACGGATAGTACATAATTTTGTGAAAAAAAGTGGTGCATGAGTGAGATTGGAACTCGGATCTCCTTTTCCACAGTCCAACACCAAAACCGCATGACCATGACGCCATGGTCAGTTGATATCCCACGATGCTCCACATCTTCAGCTCGGACCGTTCAATGTTTCTATTTTGCTTCTTCATTTACAGTTCAGTATACCTTCTTCCTGGTTTCATGCTTGATCTCTTTTCAGTTTTGGAATGGCTATCCAATAGGTCATCCTACCACTAAATCAGAAGAGGGTACGATAGGGAACTTGAAACGTCCCCTTAGAAAAATTAATGAATTACAGTGCTGATAAACCTCTTACGTCATTTGATTTACAGCTGAGCAGAACTGAACGTACTCAGACATTTCTCTCTTTACTTATTCTGAACATCAATAAACTGACACACAATATTTTTAGCGCAACGCAATCTGACTTTCAATAATCCCTACAAAAGAATGGCCCTGACTAACAATAATCTATACCTTTCATGATTCACTTACCTCACAAAAATCTTCGTTTCTCGAACTACTGCAATACAGCGAGCGCCACTACTGACAGCTACATAAAAGATTATAACTACTGAAGGCACTAACTACTGATAGGCATACTTAGCAAATAAAAGATTTTGACAGAGAACAAACAATGTATTCACCTTAATAGTGTTCAAAAGTCATAATATATATATATCAGTTCATGACATCCAGTGTTAAAAATTTACTCTCTCTGATGGACACACGTCCAGATCATCCGCTCTCAAAAATCCGCCATCTCACTCCCCACATCCACCACTGCTGGCGGCTCACCTCCAACTGCTCAACGCTACGCGTTGTTCACATCCAACTGCCCAACACTACAATAGCGAATATTCTAACAATGCTAACCAGCCACAGACTGCACACAGCACAGTCAGTGATTTTCATACAGAGCGCTACTTGGCGTTTCCACATAAAAACCTTAACACCCTACTTACAAAGCCCCCAAACTCCCCCCCCCCCCCACCCAAAAAAAAAAAAATTTACAAATTGTTTCGAGCACTGGCCAATACATATTTGTTAAAATTTTTTATATTAATGCTAACAAATATATCAAATGCGCACACTTATCTATACAATGTTGGTCAAAAGCTAAAATTTTCTCACAGTCCATAAAGACAGTCCTGATAATTCATCACATAATTAATTACAATTTTATGCACAAAGTCTGAGCAGTAAAGGAAAATGCACATGGAAGTAGTGGATTTCCATGCAGTCTTGAAAAAGTAGTGTTGTCCTTCCAACGGAAAGACAGTGCTGACTCTTGACATGCAGACAGGTAATGGGCCACAACAGAGCAAACCCACCGCAGAGTCAGTCGAAGTTTTGAAGAACGTTGGTAGGTAGGTCATCGAAGAGCAGAGCCACTGTAGTCCTGGTAGAGATTACGGTATTGGTGGGCCACCAGAGGTGCAGACCCACTGCGGTCCTTGTAGATATAATGGTTTTGGTGAGTCATCAAAGGCGTAGACCCACTGTAGTCCTTGTAGAGATGGCTAGCAGCCATCCGTTGCGACTGTGCAGGTGCACAGTTACCATCGAAGAGTCTTGTGGACAATGTAGCAAGTCCATAAACCACCACTTGTGCACTCACAAAATTTTTTTTGAAATGTTCTTAGACCCAGCAATGCTGTTAACCAGTCCTTTTCTGAATTATTAACACTCGTGCAAACAATAACAGTCCCAACTTCTCACATATTGTGCGTATACTATGACCAACAGAAATGTGTGCACTGAAATGAATGCTTAGAAGTTACTTAATGTGATGAACTGGTGTCAATTACAATTTTATAACATGAGAATACAATCACAAAGGTACAGAAAACATCATTAAAAACATAATAATACAGATAAGATTTGTAGTAATACAGGCTTTACAAAAGAATAGAAATAAACATGTACATCAGTAGGAATTATTACATAAGTAAATACATAAAAGATCACAATAGGTTTCGAAAAAATGTCTAAAACATATTTACAAAGTAAATAACTTATTAATAATGCAAATTATGTTTGAGGATAACAGTATTCCTCATCATAGTGATTGTAGCTTAGTATCAGAAAAATTCTACAACATAAGTCTTATCAGATAAACACATAAAGACAGGAAGAACACAAATACACAAGGTACACAAACAAAACACATAGTGGAATAACACAAAAGGACAGGACAGGGTTTGCTTTCAGTGTCACATTTGGTACTGCAGTCCAACCCAAAACTTCATTCCCTCGATGTTTCCTCTTACTATACATTTGTTCCCGCAAAAAAAAAAAAAAAATAAAAATAAATAAATAAATAAATAAAAATAAAAAAATCCTATCCAATCATGCCTTCTGTATTTATATGTTCACGTATTTCTTACCTCATTATTTATTTTCCATTATCAGACCTCGTCATTTGTTTCTAAGAAAATCCTACCTAAACTTGTTGTCCCGAAACGCTACTTTTTTGTTCATATCCTCTCTCAAAATAATTATTCTTCATTGTACACTACTTTTTTGGCCAAACCTTTTTCTTATACCTTGGCAATGCATTTCTTCCAATTCATCATAACTCATTCTCTTATATAGCCTACCCCCTCTTAAGCTAACTTAAATCTACTGAGCTCAGATGCTACACTAAGGGACGAGGCAATGCAGCAGCGCAAAACGATTAACACAAACAGCAATGACAAAAATGCAAATTGGCAAAGCAAGCAGCAGTATATCTAAATTAGCAAAGGAAATGCAACATTGCAACCAATATGAGGCAATGAGCAGCAACAAGAAAAATAAATCAGTAGTAAAACTGGCTTAACAGAGTAATACAAAGTGCAATTCAGTAGCACTATGCCTGGCAAACAACAGCAACAAATGCAATAACTTATGCCTAAACATGGTAAAGCTCAACCAGAATGAATACTTCAGTAAAGATAGGAAATGGCTAATGCCTATGTCAGATCTTAACGTTAGAGTGATGCTTCACAAAAACTTACTCTGACAAAAATGTTACCAAATCGTTAAAAAATTACGTATGCAATTCCTGTGAAGGGAAATGTCTATTTGTGCTCCTCCCTTTTTTTTAAAAAAGTAGATCATATAATGATTATTTAATGAATCTGTTGGCATAAAATAGTGATATTAGAAATGTATTACATTTTATTTAAACCAATGCTGCAGTCCAACTAGAAACGAGATATTAAACAAAATAGGCAAAAATATACATAAAGCAAGGCATGAAACGTCTTTCACTAGCCATATGGCATCTCCTAAGGCAGTACAAAAATCTCTCAACTAGCAAGACAATAGACGTAAAATGTTTCTCATCATTTCATTAGGCATTTCAGTAAATAACAGACAAAGTAGGCGTGTCGTATTTGCGATGCTTTCTACAAAGGAATGTCAATAGTGAGGTTAAAGGCCTCCTTTTTCTCCACCTCATGGTTTTTTCTCCAGGTGACTGTCACAGCTGGGCGCCCATTTACTTATTCTGATCATCAGTAAACTGACACACAATATTTTTAGCGCAACGCAATCTGACTTTCAATAAGCCCTACAAAAGAATGGCCCTGACTAACAATAACCTATACCTTTCATGAATCACTTATTTCACAAAAATCTTCGTTTCTCGAACTACTGCAATACAGCGACCGCCAATACTGCCAGATAAATAAAAGATTATAACTACTGATAGGCATACTTAGCAAATGAAAGATTTTGACAGAGAACAAACAATGTATTCACCTTAATAGTGTTCAAAAGTCATAATATATATATCAGTTCATGACATCCAGTGTTACAAATTTACTCTCTCTGATGGACACACGTCCAGATCATCCGCTCTCAAAAATCCGCCATCTCACTCCCCACATCCACCACTGCTGGCGGCTCACCTCCAACTGCGCAACGCTACGCACTGTTCACATCCAACTGCCCAACACTACAATAGCGAATATTCTAACAATGCTAACCAGCCACAGACTGCACACAGCACAGTCAGTGATTTTCATACAGAGCGCTACTTGGCGTTACCAACCTAAAAACCTAAAGAGCCTACTTACAAACTTCCATTGTGAGTGGTGAGGGCAGCTGACTGCCATGCTGGGAACCTAGGTTCGATTCACGGAACTTCCAGGGCTTTTTTCTTTCGTTAGAGCACTGGTGCAGGGTTATTCAGCATCGTGAGGCTAACTGAGGAACTCCTCGACCGATTAGTAGCTGTTCCAAATTGAAGAAATCTGATGATGATCAGGAGAACGGTGGGCTGACCATCCCTCCTTATCGCATCCGGCGACACCATTGACGGAGGACGATGCGGCGGTCGGTCGGTCCGATTAGCCTGTCTTGAGCCAGAACGCGGTACTTTTCCTTTACCCACAACTATAAACAGCCTGTAAATACTTTCATTTTCCTCTCATAGTGTAAAGTTAAAAAAAGTTCTTCAGACAATCCATATTCGCAGTACTAACAAAATGTAGTATGACTCTTCGATTATATGTTATTGATAACGTGAATAAAGAGCACATTCTCACGTTGAAAATTTAAAAAATTATTCATATATATGTAACTAACATGTGAACTTTAAGACATACATATAACAAAATTTATACAACGTAACTAGTAACCGGATACAAATTTCATTGAATAACGTAACTTTGATGAAACTCAACTTTCGGCGGCAGGTGTTTAGCGACCAGCTATTCGGCACCGCAGCCTGTCTTCAGAATCATTCCATTCTCCCTCATTCGCTCGTGACGTCAGAAGGGAAAAATACAGTTTTTGTACTAAAAGAATAAATATTCACTAACACATAAAATATGTTATTAAATCGTTATTGCACGTTCCCTGGACCGGAGATAAAAGTCAATGAGTGCTGCTAATTATCTCTCATCGCTTCAACTCGTTTTTAGAGTTAGATCCCAATGTTTTCGTTATTCATCGAAGAATGCACGTGCACAAGCGACGGCATTGCGAAGCAACGCACGATTCATATTTCGGCTAACAGACATCCACGTGACCAAGCAAATCAAGTTATGGTATAAAACTATGTTCTTCACAAAAGAAAGGAACGTATGAAAACACTGACAGAAGAAGCTTCAGGCTTATAGGACATGTGTTAAGGCGTTGGGGAGTAACTTCAATGGACCTGTAGAAGACAAAAACTGCAGGGGAAATTAGAGATTGAATAGTTCCAGCAAATAATTGAAGACATAAGGTGAAAAGGGTTCTCTGAGACGAAGAAGTTAGCGCAAGAGAGGAATTCCTGATGCGGGCATCGAACCAGTCGGAAGACTGATGACATGAAGGAAGAAATAAATGTTATCACATCAGTGGGCCATGTCTGGCACCAACCACAGTATCACGACAGGATCTACAACTGTTTTATCAGCGATTTTCTCCCTGCACTATGGAAAGTGCTGCAATCGCTGGAGGAGGGGGGGGGGGGGGGGGAGGAGGGGTGTATCAAGCGATGTGGCTACAGAGAACTTGAACTCCAGCTTATGTTGACGCAAACTTGGGTGCACTTCCACAAGTTTAGTTTCTTCACAGCACCCAGACTCGATGTATTATATGACCACTGACAGTTGGTGGCTTCAGAGTGTTCGTAACATCCGAGAATCTCTAGGCGACAGTATGATTCCAAGAGTGACAGGGCTGAATGTATGCCTCTGCACGCAGGGCATCTGGCTCCTAAAAAGTGATTAATTGCAGGTTAAGGTAGATATTACAGGTTACACAGCCCTGTTGGAAGTGCAATTCTTGCTAACTTATAGAGGGTAATGTGTCAGATTTTCTGGCGTATGCGAAACTGTTTTACATTTAAGGCTGCCATATTGTTTCAGCTTCTTCTTTCTTTTTGCAAGGAAATCGTATTTTTTTTCTTTGCCATTGGAAGAGTCTTAGAAGATGATTTCGACATAACATGTGTGTCAAATAGTAATAAGCTAAAAGCGCCGCAAACGACTGTCCTTCTCTTGGCGACCAAAAACATCTGGTATGGTGTACCACTCGTAAGTAAGTGAAGTATGGTTAACGTTTTCTACTGTGCTATCCATGTTCTCCTGATGTACCGATCAGACAACTTGCTCATCAGGCTATTCAGACTTTCATAATGTATACAACAGTCGAAAAACTGTCGAAGGGCTGCTAGACCACCGATATGGTTGTATGCGGGAAGGTTCCCTGATCCTGACAAGCCCTCACGATCTGACACTGTGGAAAGCATTACGAGGCAGCTTTAATCTACATGTGTTCCTTAAATACACCATTCTAACGCATTTCGTACTTCTCACATTTCGCTGCATCAACATCGTCATGGCAATGACTTCCAAAATTGTGTACGGAAACTCCAGATTCATGCAGCATTCTGTGCAATGTTTTGTGTGGGGGGGGGGGGGGGATGAAACACTATTTACAGACAATGTGAAGACCGATCTTTGCGATATGCATTGCTAATTTGCCAAAAGTCCTGAGAGAAGTGGATGAACAATGACTTTGATTTATCAGCGTGGTGTGCTGGCTTTTGAAGAATAATCCTGTTTTTTCGGCCAGACTCTAAGTAGCCAAAACTATCTAAGGTTTCCAACAAATAATTTTCTGCAGTTATTGGAAGAAATCCTGCAAGACTTAAGGGTGTCTATGAAGTACCAACATGAAGGATGTCTCGGCCAGTGGCACAGAACAAGGCACAAGGACAAAGCGACTACTGCCGAACAGATGAAAGTCTATTTAACTGGACCTGTGCTGCGATACGTCCAGAAGAAATTCAACGTGTAATATTGTCTGTCCATAATCCCATTAAAGCTTGATCAATACATAAAGTCAACATTTTGAGCAATTTATGTGACAGTCGCAGTAATAAATAGAAGAACCGTACCTGAGTACATCTTTGCTTATATTTTGTGCAGTTTGTGGTACGTCTTCTGCTGTTGGTGGTACAATTGTCATCGGCGCAAATATCTTGTTACTTTTTGATCTAGTTCCGGACATAATATGACGAAGTCCTATGCGAAGGCCTTGTAGCATGTAATATCATACCCAAAAGTGTCCGAACAACCTGAACTGCGTTTCGCCTCATCTGCACGAAGCCCACATAAAGTAGCTGTCTTGCGGGTCCTCTAATTTTTTTGGAGCACAGTCGTTCGACTATACAAAATGGGCACCAAACGAGATCACTAGAGAACACTGTTCTTTAAGGTGATCAGTCCAGATGTTAATCAACACCACGATGTTGAAAATAGTGGTAAATCCATCATTAGAGATGAGACAGTCCTCAACGCTTGTAAGCTAAATTTTGTTACAGTGAGTGATATTTCAAAATCACTACCGCAGTCATTAGGATTTGAATTAACTAACACCGTCACGTAAGTCATTAGAGTAATGTTTAGGCAAAATTAAGTATTTTTATGAGCAACAGATTCTGTGACAATATCTGGACTCCTGAATTTCTATGAAAATTCGAAGCAGTTTTACTTTTTAAAAGGTTTTCCCACACCTGTGAATCGTCGTTTCTGATGCGAGTGGTTTGTCATAAACTCAAAGTTGAAGCAACTAGTTAAAAACGACGCAGTTAACAGCGGCAAGTTCTCTATGGAAACCACCAAATTAACATCGTATCACCAGTAATTTCTCTGTACTCATAATTGAAGAGTTATTGGCGCACATGTTTGAACTTTAAGCTTCATGACGAATTTAGATGTTCTGGATCTGTATTTTAAGTAAGCAAATCTTTGATGCCTGACAGAGACTCGATCATAGCAACGTTCGTTTTTGGGGACTGGGCGTAAAGAGTCGAGAAATACAGAAGTTTTCACCAGGTTGAGATGGCAAACCTGAACTTGAATATTTGTGTGCTCTGCCTGGAATCCTTTCAACACTCTTGTCTCGCTGTTAACTAACCACAAAAAACATTTGATTGAATTTGAAGTCACAAAGCTTGAACGTGTTTAAAACGAAGTGCCATGACCTAAAGCTTTGTGACAGATACTCGAACCAACCACATAATCAAATTGTTAACTAAATGGTTCAAATGGCTCTGAGCACTATGGGACTTAACATCTATGGTCATCAGTCCCCTAGAACTTAGAACTACTTAAACCCAACTAACCTAAGGACAGCACACAACATCCAGTCATCACGAGGCAGAGAAAAATCCCTAACCCCGCCGGGAATCGAACCCGGGAACCCGGGCGCGGGAAGCGAGAACGCAACCGCACGACCACGAGCTGCGGACAATTGTTAACTAAATAAAATCTGATGTTACATATCGAATATTTTCACCAGCCGTGACATGTTGGAATCTGAAATGACGATACAATTTCTTTACCTAACGGGGAATCGAACCTAACACCTACCGCTGTCGTTTTCCATCCACGAATTGTTTCTTAACCAGTAGTTACATGTGTGCATGTTTGACTAGAAATAACGGCACCTATCGTTTATGTTGTCAACACATGAGTAGACAATAACAATGAAAATTATTTATCACTAGTAATTCGCTGTTTAAATCGCTGTTGAAATGGTAGGGCTTGAAATGAAACTATGCATATTTTTCTGCTGGACCAGGATATGAACGCACATATGTGCCTTTTATGTACACACAGAGGAGTTTTCCATCTTCGGGAAAACTACGAAATGACCGAACTATATCGTTTCGTGTGGGTCAGATACCACGAAAGAGTTGATCTGAATTCGAATCCCAGTCCATCACCAAATTTTTCAGCGTCAGAAGTTGAAATAAAATAAGAAACCCCGTGGCCATAAATGATCATTGGCTCATTAAATAAAACAAAGTTCCTAGTGTAAGGAGGTCATTAGCGACAGTTTGCCGCGACTTCGGCCTCTGCTACGGCCCGACATAAACCGGCTGTGCCCCATTTGAAAGCGAAGGGATATGACGTTTATAATGCGGATTCAGATCAACGGTCCAACCTGAAGTTCTTCACTTCACATTACTAGAGGTGAAGGAGAAGCGTTCTAGTGTGCTGAAAATACAGGGCGGAAGTGGGAACCGAACCCATACTTCACCATTAAGAATCTAGGATCATTCCACCAGATTTGCTACAGGCATGATTGTGTCGTAACATATGATGCGCTTAACTTAAAAATTAGACACGGTGAAAAAAATTAAGTTCTCTATTAACTGGCTAATTATCAGCATGCTTCTGACACAGGAATTATGATTGTCTCACGTCAGCGGATTTCTTAATCGAGAAATACCATTGCAGACTGTGATGTTACCAAATACTTCGATTATCACTGCCATTTTCGCTATTAACTTTCTGCTGCTCCTACAAATGTGCTTGAAGGAAACATTTAATGATTCTTGGTCATTTTTAGAAACAGTGGTCCAAATACAGGGAAACACTTAGTTCGCAGAAAATGGCTGCGGCGTTCTTTGGCAACTGGGCTGTCCTTTTTCTAGTCATTACGACTACGAAATGCTGGAGAACGTAATGTTTACTTCTTTTCGTCAAAGTTTTTCGCGAAGCAGAATAATCTTCCATCAAGATTGTTCTCCTGTCCATGCAGCGTAATGTGCAAAACACTGGTCCCAAATGAACGGAGACGTTTAGCCTCTGTCCCTCGACGGCTAAATGCAGTGGCAGTGAAACTAACTCTTTTGTCACGTGGCACATGACGTCACTGTTAATGAAGACACCAAAAGAAAGATTTAGTTTCTTTATGACGAGGAAAAGCATACGGACGAACGCACAGAAGAGATATTTATTTTAATGCCAAGTACAAATCACAGTACTTAAAGAAAAAAAAACTGGTTCAAGACCTGCGATGGAGATGCAATCATTTAAAATTATGCATACTTAATAATTCTCTTTGTCCTTCTGAAGTAATAACTCTTACCATTAATTAAAATCCACGGAAATGACAGGATCCGAAATCCTTACCTGCAGATTGGAAACTGACCGCCGTAACAGCCACGCCATTCTAGCAACCGCATACGCTACGCTTATGAAATCTTGTGGTGTGGTCTGTAATTCAATACCTTTCCATGAAACAGAAATGATATATCGAGTGAAGGCGACGCAAGTATCATAAAACTTCGACACAGCGGTGGCGATGTTATTCATGCGGCAATTGCTCGTGAATAAAATGGCTTGAGATACTTTGAAGCATATATTCCATCACCATGATTGAAATGTTTCAGAAAATGCAGTTCAATTATACACTTATCCTGTCTGTCTTATAAAAATGTTTGATCTAATGAAAGAAAACTCTTTCTGTCACAGCTGTGAATTGATCCAAGTATACCAAGCACTAATGAAAACGTGTACAAAGAAATGTATCTCTTCCGACGCAGGTACAAAAAGAAAGATATGAAAAAACGTGCAGTTCTACAATTCAATACATTTTTAACCTCCAGATTTACCGCATTCTGTTCATTACTTCCGTAAAGTTTGCCGCGGATGATGGTTCCCTAAGTGGCAAACAACACACAAATTACTGTCATTAATGGTCCCTTGGGGCCTTTTCTGAGACTTTCATGTGAAGTAACTCAGTAGTTCCAAAACAGACACTTCTGCTTAATCTTACCGTGTATTGAATGGAGTTTGTTAGATGGATAATAATGCAGAGCTTGTCTTATGGTGTAATTTCTGAATTTTGTTCTGGCTATTTCCGGATCAAATAAAGGAAACGAGAGAAATTACATGCCGCAGTGTTTCTCCGGAGAGATCCGAACTGACATGCATATCAATAAGCACTATGAATACCGAGCGTGTTACCACTTTTTTTGTTTTCTCTCTTTTTCTTTTATTAAATATAGGAATCTTGCGGGCGCCAAAAGTGAGAGGTGGGGGCAAAGTGGGCAGGGATCTCCCCCCGAAGTCTGGCCACCGTGTCTCGTTCCCATCCTCCAGGAACCAGTGAAAGCGTATGGAACGTAGAGTAGAGGTACAGTGAACGTCAATGGTTTATTTATTTATTTTCATTTTCCTTTACTTTCTTAACATTAATTCTTCCGAGAACAGCATGAAACCAGCGTCACGAGTAGGAGGGCGCAGCAAGACGCCAGACTATCCACGTGTAATTTTTCCGATAAGAACATTGCGATGACTAGAGAATATATCGATTCTAAGTGTGGAAAAGGCGGGGATCAACTTTCCGCGTCAGGAACGCCCCAGCTCTGGGGTCGGTTAAGGAGGACACTGCAAAGGAAATGGAGAAAATATTTATGTATTTTGGATTACGGACAACTGCACAAAGGCCTTCATTAAGGAACTGTCAAAAATCAAGGATACTTTTCTCGCCACCTGCAAACAAGTAGTGATCTACGTGTCCACAAATCCACTTCACACAGTTCGTCTTCAATTGCAGGAAGTATCCCATGTCCGGAAAGGGGAGCAGTTGACTTGGTTTCTGATGAGGAGTCGTTCGGTAATTAGGCACAACATCTATAACTCCAACAACCAGACTCCTCTGGCCAATCTGTACTCCAAGCGAAGCTCGTCTGTGTCCATAACATCACAAGAGATACACAAATGGGTGTCTGCAAGGTGAATCCCTTGACGGCGTGAACGGCATACTTGCTTCTCTTTAACAGTAATCTAGCATGCATACTGGACGTCAGTGTGAAGATAAGGAGCGCACACCGATCGCCAAACGGCACGCCAGTCGACGTGGGGATGCTTCCCTCAAGTACACTCGGTTTCCCGTGTTGCTGAAGAAAGCCGTAGATCGCCTTCGTGGATGTCAAGGGCGCTGGCATTATAGCAGTACGGACGTAGCTCAGCTCGAGCAAAACGTCGCGGAAGTAAAAAAAGGGTGGCGGGACGTCCGCAAGGGGAATGGGTGCTGGAAGAGAGTGTAGTGCTAGGGACTCCAGCAATAGGCTGGTAAGACACGTAGGACAACGGAGCCGCAACGCCGTGTGAGAGCCAATTAAAAGGGCTACCTACATCTACATCTACGCTATACTCTGCGAGCCACCCAATGGTGCGTGGCGGAGATTGCCTTCGGTACCACTATCTGATCCCTCCAAACCTGATCCACTCGTGAATAGTACGTGGGGAAAATGATTGTCGGTAAGCCTCTGTATTGGCTCTAATTTCTCGAATTTTCTCCTTGTGGTCAATGCGCGACATGTATGTGGGGGGAAGAAAAAAGTTGTCTGATTCCTCCTGAAAAGTGCTGTCCCAAAATTTCAGTAGTAAATCTTATTTTACGGCAGACGCTGTCTCCAGCTGTTTGTCTTCAGTAGTGTAGCTGTACAGTAATAGATTTCTTTGCCTATGTATGCGCAGTATCTTATATTTGTTTACGTTCGGGGTCAACTGCCAGAGTCTGCACCATTCATCAATTCTCTGCGGGTCGTTCTGCAAATTCTTACTATCTTCTGGCGTTGCTACTTTGGTATAGACAACTGCATCAGCTGCGAATACCCTTAAAGAGCATCCGACGCTTTCTACTAGATCATTTATATATATTGTAAACAGCAACGGTCCTGTCACACTTCCCTGTGGTACTCCGGACATTAAGGTTCAAATGGCTCTGAGCACTATCGGACTTAACATCTGAGGTCATCACTCCCCTATAACGTAGAACTACTTAAACCTAACTAACATAAGGACATCACACACATCCATGCCGGAGGCAGGATTCGAACCTGCGACCGTAGCTGTCGCGCGATTCCAGACTGAAGCGCCTAGAATCGCTCGGCCACTCCGGCCGGCTCCGGATATTACCTTTACATCTGTCGATTTAGTCCCGTTAAGAGCGACGTGTTGAGTTCTATCTGCAAGAAAGTCTTGAATACAATCTCAAATCTGCTCCGATACTCCGTAAGCTCATATTTTTTTTATTAAACGGCAATGCGGTACGGTGTATAATGTCCTACCGAAATCAAGGGACACGACGTCAAGCTGAGCGCCGTTGTGAACTGTGCTGTGGATCTCATTGAGGAACAGAGGGAGCTGAGTTTCGCCGGATCTCTGTTTGCGGAATCCATGTATATTTTTACAGCGGAGAGGTTCATTTTCCAAGAACGTCATAATTATTGAGCATAAAACATGTTCCATAATTCTACAACAGATTGACGTCAACGATATAGGTCTACAATTGTGTGGATCTGTCTTACGGCCTTTCTTAAAAACGAAAAAATGGTTCAAATCGCTCTGAGCACTATGGGACTTAACAGCTATGGTCATCAGTCCCCTAGAACTTAAAACTGCTTAACCCTAACTAACCTAAGGACAGCACACAACACCCAGTCATCACGAGGCTTTCTTAAAAACGGGAATGACCTGCTCTTTTTTGTAGTCGTTAGGTACTTTCGTTGCTCAAGCGATCTACGATAAATTACTGCTAGAGGGGAAGCAAATTCTATCGCATAATCTTCATAGAATCTTATACTTACCTCATCTGGTCCTAAAGCCTTTCCACTACTAAGCGATTGTAGCTACTTTTCAATTCCGCGATCTGTTACCCCAATACCGGCCATTTCGATATTCGTACAACGATTGAAAGGAGGGACAATCTTATGATCTTCCGCGGTGAAACAACTTCGGATGACCGAATTCAGTATTTCAGCTTTCTCTCTGTTATCTTCTGTTTCGGTGCCGGTGTGGCCGCTGAGAGAATCAATAAATGATTTTGACCCACTTACTGATTTTACATACGACCAAAATCTCTTAGGGTTTTTACTCAGATAGGTTGACAGCGTTTTACTTTCAAAATCATTGAACTATTCTCTCATTGCTCTCCCTAGCTCATTTTTACTTCGTTCAGCTTCGCTTTGTCAGCTAGGTTTTTACTTCTCTCGAATCTCAGATGAAGTGCTCTTTGTTCACGTAGCGCTTTTCTAACACGGCTATTAAACGATGGTGGATCTTTCCCATTCCTTAAACCCTTACTCTAGGACATATTGAACGATGTCTTTGAATTTTTCCATCGCTCTGTCAGGCATATGACACATACCTAAACCGTCCCTGCACCGCGAGAGAGTTAGAGTAACTTTACTTGAACAGCAAGGTGTGGAAAACAAATGACCCAAATGCGGTGGGCATGGATGGCGGAGTAGGAAGTGTCAGTGCCACGTGGGTATACGTGACGCCGAATATACATTTACAGACCGGACGTTGCAGAAGATCAAGTGCCCATAACCGTGATCTCTCGTAATAGCCGTGTTCGTAGTTGGAAACTGCTGATGGCATGGTATTAGTGGCAGAAAGTGAGCGGGCAGTGAATAATATGCTGAAAGAGCTGAATGAAGCTTGTGTGGAATATGGGATGCAAATAAACACAGCAAAAACAAAGAGTACGGTCATCAGTACAAGACGCAGACTGTCCAATATTAAAATAGGACAATCTACCATTAGCCAAGGAAGTGAATTTAAATATCTTGGAAGCATAATAACTGAAGACTTGAGATGTCACCAGGGGGTGAAAACTCGAACTGCCATAGCGGAGGAGGCATTCAACAGAAAGAGGAGACTCTTATGTGGCAAATTAGATAAAGGACTAAGGAAAAGACTTGGCAGATGTTTTGTCTGGAGCGTGGCACTATATGGGGCAGAAACATGGACGCTGAGACGAGAAGATGAAAAAAGATTAGAAGCATTTGAGACGTGGATGTGGAGGAGAATGGAGAGAATAAACTGGATACAAAGAGTGAGTAATGAAAGAGTATTGGAAAGTGTTGGTGAGAGAAGATGTCTGCTGAAGGTTGTAAGAGAAAGGAAAAAGAACTGGTTGGGTCATTCATTGAGAAGGGAGAGCTTGCTAGCAGATTCTTTGGAAAGACTGGTTTGTGGGAGAAGTCTGAGAGGAAGAAAGAGATACAAAATGATAGATGACTTAAAGGGAAGAGGAACTTATGCAGACCTGAAGAGAATTGCAGAAGACCGGACAGCCTGGAGAAGTATCATGTGAAAACCTGCCTTTTGGCAGAACACTGATGATGATGTAGTTGGGAAAGTAGGTGCTGGCAGTTGAGAACAGTCGTGCGCCGCAGATCACTTGCGAAATCGAGTCTTCAGCATCGGATAGTATAAGCTGCACGCAATGGAGCACCGCTGTCCGCAGGAAGCCCCGCCCCTACACCCACGCCTCTCGATTAGCGGACCTTAACGCAGCTACCAGAGCCTTTGCCGTAGGTGGCGGCCCATGTCAGTAGATCCCTGACCTCAGCACCGTTAGGAAGCTCTATCACGAGATTGTCTACTTAAGCAGTGCAGCTGAATACATAGTCACCGAGAGACATCCCCGAGAGATGTAGGCGAAGGCCGCAGAGCAACAGCTCTATGGTGAAAGCATACAACAGTGCAGAGAGCGGGCAGCCTTGATGCACTGATCGTGATGAGAGGAGAGAGACAACCATCGTAGAGAACACGAGACGTATCTCTAAAAAGGTGACGCATTACGACGTCGACGGTAGTACCAGGGTATCCAATGTTGCGGTGCACCCCTTCCAGGTAGTCATGATCGAGCCTGGCTGAAGTCAAGAGCTGTCAAACGTCCAGGCATGCGACGATCGTGAGCAAGAGCGATTATGTCCCGAAATCTACAGAAAGCAGTGCGGATGTTGTTTGACCTCCCAAAGAAGTTTGATCGGGGGAAACCACGTAACCAGCCGTCCGTTTAAAGCAGCAGCCAACAACCGGGTAAAGACCTTTGTGTCGCTGTTGAGTATCGTCAAGGGGCAGTAATCGCATGTCCACGAGGTACCCTGAGGCTCGTGGATGGAAATGAGGAAACCATCGAGGAAACCATCTGGAATCGGCACGAAAGGTGACATAAGGTCCTGAAAAAAGGAGAGTATGGAGACCGTGGTAATGTTGGCAGGGTGGCGACGTTCTTCAGAAAACAGTATAACACAGTGTGCACGAAGGATAGACCACATATCCCGTTGTGTTTCAAAACGCCGTCCATTATTGGTCGTAAGAACATTAATCAAATTCCTCCGACGTTGGCATCGTTCTGTTATGATATGATAGATACGTGGACGCTCGTGCACTGTCCATAGCTCCTTCAAGGTGGCGGCGAGAGAGGGATGTGAGCTGTGCATTGGTACGATTCACCATTCCCTGCCCTTTGGACAGTAAGGCATCGATGTACATTCCCGGAAGATGGTGAAACAGAATGCCTGTCGCCGCCAGGCTGCAACCTCCCTTCCGTAACCAATCACGGCCTTGCACAGGGCACCCGCCAAGACAGGGCAGAGTATTAGGCATCAAGGCGTTGACGACATGCTGTCCACGAGGTCTCGATGAGCTGCCGGCAATCGGGTGAAGAAAGGTGGATCGTGTTCAATCTCCATGGTCCACGGCCGCGCTACAACTTTTGGCGTCAGAGGTTGATGGCGCAGGTATAAGCGTCATCGTCAGAGAACCCAATGGGATAGACTTCAGGAGCCTGCACCCCACTGAAAATATCGCAGAAGATGTAAACACGATCGAGGCTGCTGGAAGAGTGGTTCGTGAAATGCCTAAATACCCGGACGATCGCCATGAACATGCTGTCAAGAATCCACAAGGCTGAGGTGCTCGAGAATTTTCGCAAGCACCGCCCACAGACAGTGACGTGGTAGTTAGTCTTTGGGTGCCTGGGTGCAGTTGAAATCGCCTCCCAGGATCAATGCATCCTGCCGACCCAGGAAAACAGGCATGACTGTCTCTCAGAAGAAGGTGTAACGTTCTCGGCGGCAACTCGAACCAGATGACACATAGACATTGACAATCATGACGCCACTAAGAGTGAGACCCATACCTCGGGCATCACGAAGATAGGCAACTACATCAGAGAGGATACTGTCACGTAAGATCGATACCGGACTACCAGTAAGGGAAGCATGAGAGAAAGTTGGGGGTTGTTTGGGAGGAGGAGACCAGTCAGCGAGGTCAGCGGTCTCATCGGATTAGGGAAGGACGGGGAAGGAAGTCGGCCGTGTCCTTACAAAAGAACCATCCCAGCATTTGCCTGGAGTGATTTAGGGAAATCACGGAAAACCTAAATCAGAATGGCCGGAAGCGGGATTGAATCGTCGTCCTTCCAAATACTAGTCCAGTGTGCTAGCCACTGCGCCACCTTGCTCGGTGGAAGCATGAGAGACATGTGCTGTAAAGTCATGGGGAGCGCAGAAAGTTGCAACATGCACCTCCTGAAGGAAAGCTACGTCAACGTCCACAACATACAGCATGTCACGGAATAAAGCTACACTCCTGGAAATTGAAATAAGAACACCGTGAATTCATTGTCCCAGGAAGGGGAAATTTTATTGACACATTCCTGGGGTCAGATACATCACATGATCACACTGACAGAACCACAGGCACATAGACACAGGCAACAGAGCATGCACAATGTCGGCACTAGTACAGTGTATATCCACCTTTCGCAGCAATGCAGGCTGCTATTCTCCCATGGAGACGATCGTAGAGATGCTGGATGTAGTCCTGTGGAACGGCTTGCCATGCCATTTCCACCTGGCGCCTCAGTTGGACCAGCGTTCGTGCTGGACGTGCAGACCGCGTGAGACGACGCTTCATCCAGTCCCAAACATGCTCAATGGGGGACAGATCCGGAGATCTTGCTGGCCAGGGTAGTTGACTTACACCTTCTAGAGCACGTTGGGTGGCACGGGATACATGCGGACGTGCATTGTCCTGTTGGAACAGCAAGTTCCCTTGCCGGTCTAGGAATGGTAGAACGATGGGTTCGATGACGGTTTGGATGTACCGTGCACTATTCAGTGTCCCCTCGACGATCACCAGTGGTGTACGGCCAGTGTAGGAGATCGCTCCCCACACCATGATGCCGGGTGTTGGCCCTGTGTGCCTCGGTCGTATGCAGTCCTGATTGTGGCGCTCACCTGCACGGCGCCAAACACGCATACGACCATCATTGGCACCAAGGCAGAAGCGACTCTCATCGCTGAAGACGACACGTCTCCATTCGTCCCTCCATTCACGCCTGTCGCGACACCACTGGAGGCGGGCTGCACGATGTTGGGGCGTGAGCGGAAGACGGCCTATCGGTGTGCGGGACCGTAGCCCAGCTTCATGGAGACGGTTGCGAATGGTCCTCGCCGATACCCCAGGAGCAACAGTGTCCCTAATTTGCTGGGAAGTGGCGGTGCGGTCCCCTACGGCACTGCGTAGGATCCTACGGTCTTGGCGTGCATCCGTGCGTCGCTGCGGTCCGGTCCCAGGTCGACGGGCACGTGCACCTTCCGCCGACCACTGGCGACAAAATCGATGTACTGTGGAGACCTCACGCCCCACGTGTTGAGCAATTCGGCGGTACGTCCACCCGGCCTCCCACATGCCCACTATACGCCCTCGCTCAAAGTCCGTCAACTGCACATACGGTTCACGTCCACGCTGTCGCGGCATGCTACCAGTGTTAAAGACTGCGATGGAGCTCCGTATGCCACGGCAAACTGGCTGACACTGACGGCGGCGGTGCACAAATGCTGCGCAGCTAGCGCCATTCGACGGCCAACACCGCGGTTCCTGGTGTGTCCGCTGTGCCGTGCGTGTGATCATTGCTTGTACAGCCCTCTCGCAGTGTCCGGAGCAAGTATGGTGGGTCTGACACACCGGTGTCAATGTGTTCTTTTTTCCATTTCCAGGAGTGTAGTTTGTAGCGTGCGTGAATGGTATTAATGTTGACCGTGGCATTGTGATAAGCCTGGAAAGCTGCCAAGGCCAGGAGGATGGGAGTTTCAAACACGGGGGAAGGACAGGGAACTCCGTGTTACGTTCCCGTAGAGGGGCGCATCATTGTGACGCCACCAGCGGGGGGCATCGCTCTGTACAGCTACAGAATGTCCATCCTCAACATCGGTGTCGTCCACACAGAAGGCAGGCGTCTCAGAGGGATGGTTCAGTGGAACACTTAGGTGCGCCTACGGGTAGCATCAAACACAGAAAGGGTGGCAGCCGCAGGGGGGAGCGTAGGGGGGGAACGTTGATATCCGGAGGTGGACGCTGACTGGAGATGGAGTTCGGGGAGGACATCGCTTCGTCAGGTGTCAGGGCGTCAGATGACATTGCCCCATGAATAGCAGGGTCGTCCTCCTGTGCACACATCCGATGTGACCAGGCATCAGAGGGGGTACGGCGTTGACTCTTCCGTTTCATCGGCGACCGTTGCTTCCTAACATACTATTCTGTGTCGGATGGAGGGCGGCTATCGTCCGACATGTGGCAAGATGGCAGACAAACGGAGGTCGGTACAGTTCCATCATCAACAACAATGGGGTCGGGACAGGTAGCTTGTTCGTGCCTCTGGCAGGAGTGTAGGAGAGACAGGTAAAGCGTCCATCGCGTCGTCGAGAGGAGTTGATGCTGGTACCCAGAGATTCCGAGGGGGCGCAGCAGGCAGCACCGCCGCAGACGCGTAAGATAGCGGTAACACAGTGGGCGACTGTCTCCGATGGGCATCTGAACCAGTCTACGTCGGAGATATCCAGAATGGACATAGCCTTCCAGGCCACTACCTGAACAGGTGCGCTGCCTGCCATTGTACGTGACGGCAGCCCTGCAGCCAGTAACAACCAAGTGTTTCCGTAGTTCAGCTATTACCTGACGGACACCACTGAGAATATGGTATGTTTCGAACGTCTTCCACCTTTCCGTAACGTGACCGGTGACGTTCCCGTAAGGTTTATAGGTCGCCACCTTAAAGTCCGATGGTACCTCAAACGAGATCTCGAAAACCTGCTACTTTTGGATGCCAAAACCAGCGTGAACAACCATCACAGTCCCAATACGTCCGTCGGAGTATCGGAACTTCAGAGCATTAGTGTGGCGTTGCACAACGTCGGCGCACAGTTCGTCATTCGCCAGCTTTATGTACACAGTAGTACTGAGGATCAGAAAATGAATTCTGGGAACATCCTGTGGCGGGAGACGCATTTCATCCTTTACAAAACGTTCTACTTCCTACGGCTTTGATGGTTCGTGATCCAAAGGAAAAGTTAATTTAATTGTGGCTTGGCCGTAAGAAAACCCCATGATGGTCGATGAAGTCAGGCTCTGAGACAAGTCGCTACGCGGAAGTAAACAAACGGGATCCCGCTCGCAAGATGCGCATCAGGCGAGACGCAAACAATGCGTGCGCACCTCACCGCTGCTGGAGGAAGACTGCTCCCCTGAGCCAACATGACACTGCTGCCGTATACCCTTTTTCATCACTTCCAAGTTTTATAATGTAGATTACTCGTAATGTGGCATTAGAGGCCAAACGTCAAAACTGAATTTAAACAATGAGATTTACTTACTCAGTGTCACATCTTAAATGGAAGCCGTTTAGAATATTTCATCGAGATGTCAAGAAAGTACAGCCACCGGCCGGGTGCCTCACAGTTAAGGCAGCTCATAGTCCCTGCTGCCTCTCAGAATTCTTAGTCCGGCCACATCCACGGTCTGGCAGCACCGTAGCATGCAAATGTGTGCGTGAACGTCTGTCAGTCTTCTCGACGTATTATGGAAATGTATCTGCTCGCGGTGTAGTGGTAAGCTTCGTTCTCTGTGAACTTAAAGTCCCCCATCAGAGTCCACTCCATTCATTATTTCCCTTAAATCGCATGTCCGATATCTGCTAAAGTGGTCAGTCTCGCCGGCCGATGTGGCCGAGCGGCTCTAGGCGCTTCAATCTGGACCCGCGCAACCGCTATGGTCGCAGGTTCGAATCCTGCCTCAGGCATGGATGTGTGTGATGTCCTTAGGTTAGTTAGGTTTAAGTAGTTCTAAGTTCTATGGGACTGATGACCTCAGATGGTAAGTCCCATAGTGCTCAGAGCCATTTGAACCACTTTTTTGCTCAGTCTGATGGAACCTGCAACATATTTCGTTTCATTTTTTAATCCACCAGGAAGAACAAAATGTTCTAGAAACATTTCCGCCAGTCGGTTCGTGGCTACGTCAGGATCAGAACAGTTTATGCTCCCAATTTTACTCCTTCCACGGCAGCTACCGGCTACCGGTCATACGCCACCCACCGCTGACGTCAGACGTCTGCGACTAGGTGAACGTAGCCGTGGCGCTATAAATGTATTTATTAAAGATCATTTTGTTTACTGGACTTCTCTTACTTTTCGCGCATTTAGGATCCGAGTTTTGTATTTGAGTCTTGTATGCCTGAAACATATGAATGTTGTTCAAGTAAGACGAAATATTGTCACAAGTGGAAAAGGCCTAACATTAGCGACATATTATTCGCTTTATGTTTAGTAGAGGGGTGAAGGCAATAGAGGCATCTCTGAACATTTGTATTATGTGTTGGGTGAGTGCTTTTTGGCGCCGGCCGTGGTGGCCGAGCGGTTCTAGGCACTCAGTTGGGAACGCGCGACCGCTACGATCGCAGGTTCGAATCCGGCCTCCGTCATGGATGTGTGTGATGTCCTTAGGTTAGTTAGGTTTAAGTAGTTCTAAGTTCTAGGGGACTGATGACCACAGACATTAAGTCCCATAGCGCTCAGAGCCATTTTTTTGCTTTGGCGAAACACGTCAGAAGAAAACCTACTTGCTTCAGGAAAGTCTTTCTTGCATGAATAATTTTGCAGATTCAGGAATCCTCGAAAACAGATATATGTGTTGGAACGCGATAACTTAACCGTAGTGCTACATATACTTTCAATAGGTAAGGTTCAAAAGTCTGGACAAATACTGTTTCAAGCTCCAATATAAAAGAAAAGAAATCAAAAGGGGGACTATTAATGCATTTTTGCAGAATTCCTATTGGTGACTAGTTATGATGTCTTTGTATTCACTTCTGTAGAGGAATTAATGGCTGAGCCCTAACAGAAGACATATACACGAGAAAAGGGCAGTGTGAACAGAATATTTTGCCTATGGTGGCTCTGGGAGGATGTATGTCTCAGCTGGATTTTTAGCCAACAACTAAGAAGCGTATCGGTCACACTGTAAGAGAAACAACCTACAAAACGTCATCACGTGTTGATACTACGAGATAACGCAGGCTGCCAGTTCACTAATAAAAATGATCTAGGAGTTCGAAAAGTCATCCATGACCCTTTTATTCTTCTGATCTTATGATCTCAAATGTTTACCTTTCAAGCTCCTCATCGGAAAAGTCAAGAAAATTCCTCTCTGGACGAAAATGCACTTCAAGCCCGGTTCTACAACGTCTTTAACACAGATCAAGTTGGTAGGCATGGAATTGGTAAACTCCCTAAGTGTTGTCAGGTTACTTTAGATAATGCGAGAGAATATCCGATGATGATTAATTTCTCTCTGATGTTTACTGCTGTGTTCAATAAAATAACGGTCAACGCCATTTAAATATGCACTGCGCTAATCTAAATGAAATGCAGATTAACACAATATCTATATAAATCAAACAAAGATAATCTGTAACGGGAGTGTGCCAATATTAGCACGAATTATATGACTCGTTTTGGTCTATGTTTATTTGCTGCCTTGTGTTACAGTGAAGCAGTGCGGAAATGTGACATTTCATAAACAGAACTTCCTTATTGACTTGAGATCTGACTGCCTGTACCTCTGTCACGAAACGGTTAGAATTGTGTCGTCCAATGAGACAGGACCCGGGAACCAAACGAGCCCCTACTTTACAGGCGACAACATTAACTCACAGCTAGAGGAATACTGATGGGTTGTGTGCTCCCTTATTGCTCCAGTTCTGGCTAGCACAGATAAGCTCGCAACGTGAAGGAGAAGATTAATTGCAATTTCGGCGAAACAGGAAATAACAAAAAATGACAGAAAATGGAAGCTCAAAATTCCGTTGAAAATTATACCAGCGAATATACACAGCGCAGCTTCCATTGAATCTTCTCGTAACGCCAAAGGATAAGCAGTTGTTATCAGGAAGTGGAACAAGGAACACAAAACGCTGACAGTAGCGTCTGTAACAAGTAAACCTCGAGTAAAACTGTTATTCAGTTCATAAATATTAAAAGAATGATAACTTATATATAAAAAGTGTATCACACGCCAAATCAGTGCCAGATTAAGTAGTGCAAAAATTTAATATTTCGACACAGCTCCTCCAGGGTACCAAAATAGCAAATGAAGTTACGGAAGTCTAAATCGTAAGTGAACAACTTACGATAATCTATTCGTTGTGATTAATATGTATCAGTTGCTGATGCTTTATCAATAAAAGCGAAAAGCGCCTTTGTTAAGGGGCTTTTCAACGTGCACTATGCTTGAGACAGAGACAACCCTCAATAGTAACAGGTTCACAAAGCTGATCACGGCACTGAAATTCTATGCATAGCTTGCGCAAAGTTGTTATTAATTTAGCTCACAACGTTTGAATATTAACGGCGTGTCTTAGCTACCACAAGAGCGATATGAGAATAATAGAGCTCTATGCAGCGTCACAGATGGTTCTAGAATTTCCAGAGACTGTCCGTATATTGCTGAGTCATAACGCCCAACTACCACATCAGATAATATCCCGTACTCAGTTTCTGCCTGTGAAAGAATTGCTCAGAAGTGTGTGAATAGCGTAAATACCACTAACCCTCACCGAGTGAGCTGGAGCAGTGGTTAGCACACTGGACTCGCATTCGGGAGGACGACGATTCAAACCCGCGTGCGACCATCCAGATTTAGGTTTTCCGTGATTTCCCTAAATAGCTTCAGCAAATACCGGGATGGTTAGTTTGAAAAGGCACGCCGACTACCTTCCCTAACCCATGCCACCGATGACCCCGCTGTTTGTCCTCTATCTCGAATCAATCAACCAACTAACCAACCAACCACTAACCCTCAGCCAGTTAATCGCTCTAAGATTGAAACGTCCTCTTAGAAAAATTATAAATGATTATGCTGATAAGCCTCTTACGTTATTTGATTTTTAGACAGATGAGCAAAACTGAACGTACTCAGACATTTCACTCTTTACTTATTCTGAATATCGCTAAACGGATACACAATATTTTTAGCGCAACGCAATCTGACTTTCAATTATCCCTACAAAAGAATGGCCGTGACTAACAATAACCTATACCTTTCATGAATCACTTACCTCACAGCTGGCCGGGGTGGCCGAGTGGTTCTAGGCGTTACAGCCTGGAACCGCGCGACCGCTACGGTCGCAAGTTCGAATCCTGCCTCGGGCATGGATGTGTGTGATGTCCTTAGGTTAGTTAGGTTTAAGTAGTTCTAAGTTCTAGGGGACTGATGACCTCAGATGTTAATTCCCATAGTGCTCAGAGCCATTTGAACCAACTTACCTCACAATGATCTTCGTTACTCGAACTACTGCAACACAGCGAGCGTCAATACTGCCAGCTAAATAAAAGATTCAAACTACTGATGGCACTAACTACTGATAGGTTGGCCGGCCGCAGTGGTCTAGAGGTTCTAGGCGCTCAGTCCGGAACCGCGCGAATGCTACGGTCGCAGGTTCGAAT
Organism: Schistocerca cancellata; assembly: GCF_023864275.1. Classification (NCBI taxonomy): domain Eukaryota; kingdom Metazoa; phylum Arthropoda; class Insecta; order Orthoptera; family Acrididae; genus Schistocerca; species Schistocerca cancellata. The sequence goes on along the minus strand of NC_064631.1, from coordinate 170,606,534 downwards.
CCTACCTCGGGCATGGATGTGTGTGATGTCCTTAGGTTAGTTAGGTTTAAGCAGTTTTAAGTTCTAGGGGACTGATGACCACAAATGTTTAGTCCCACAGTGCTCAGAGCCATTTGAACCACTGATAGGCATACTTAGCAAATGCAAGATTTTGATAGAGAACAAACCATGTATTTACCTTAATAGTGTTCAAAAGTCATTATATATATATCAGTTCATGACTTCCAAGCTTACAAATTTACTCTTTCTGATGGACACACGTCCATATCATCCGCTCTCAAAACTCGTCCATCTCTCTCCCCCTCTCCCCACGTCCCATCCACAACAGCTGACGGCTCACCTCCAACTAGCACAGCGCTACGCGCTGTTCACATCCATCTGCCCAACACTACAACAGCAAATATTCCAACAAGGCGAACCAGCCAAAGACTGCACACAGCACAGCCAGTGATTTTCATACAGAGCGCTACGTGACGTTACCAACATAAAAACCTAAACAGCCTACTTACAAAATGATCTATGCTCGCATCGTTCTCCCAACCAATTAATTTCTATCGCAGGACTGCCTCCCCGCTACCTAGGCGGTAAACCAGTGTTATGGTGCATCAAAGCATCGTTCACGCCCACTCCATCCCTCCACACTCTACACCCACAAATTATGACGCCAAACGCAGAGTTACATATAAATTAACCATTTTATTATCAAGTTTTTGAATGGGTATTCTGCCGTTGCTCTTAAGACCAATAAGTAAATTAAATACGAATATTCTGCATGGCGATCATCCAGTGAAAATAAGGGAGAGAGAAACACCTATGAATTAATAAATAATAATCAGTGAAATGTGGCATACTCCAACACGTCAGCTGACAATTATGAAAAACTTCTTTTTGTCGCACACGGTCCTCCAGTATGGACTTCAGTGTTTCGTAGGAATCTGTTACTTAAATTCGTTGCGGTCTTTATCAGTTAACATAGAGGAGAAGGAAAAAGTGTGACTTCAAATACACTTCTGCTACGGTAGGATGTGATCGTATGGCTAGAGCTCTAGTGGCACTCAGCTACTGAGAATCAAGAACGTGAAGAACATTCTATCATTAGCGTAGTACAGACTAAGCCACAGAGACTAGTGGAGTATTTGGGTGTGGAGGTGTCAGTGAGTGGCCAGAAATCGACATCCAGTGATGCCTTCGGCTGGTGTGGAGCTGTGTCTCGTTGCGATTGACACCATAGATTATTTGGGAAACAGATAGTTTGGCAGCAGTTGTTTAGGTACAGTATCGTGTGATAAGTTTTTTAAACATAAGTTGTTCACTTACGGTTCAGACTTCCGAAACTTCATTTCCTGTTTTGGTACTCTGGAGGAGCTGTGTCGCAATATTACATTTTTTCACCGTTTAATCTGACACTGATTTGGCGTGTGATACACTTTTTTATATATGAGTTGTTCACTTACGATTTAGACTTCCCAAACTTCATTTGATTTTTTGGTACTCTGGACGAGCTATGTCGTATTATTACATTGTTGCATTGCTTAATCTGATACTCATTTGGACGTAATTATTCCACGGAATCCTAGTTCCTAAACTTATCAAGCGTTGCAACAATTGACGAAGAAGGAAGCTGGTTTCCCTCAAAGCGATTGGCGACAGACATTGTAGTTTTTCCGTTAGATAAGCTTGTTGCAGTCCCTAACTTAAGTTTCCAATCCATGTTACATATGACGCGCGAAGTGTTTCGAAATTTCATCAAAATTACAAGCAAATATCTAGTGATAATTTAATTCCAGTCCTGGAAGTCCGTCCATTGTCACTGGATGGACAAACATTTTTTGGATGCCATTTTATATGTAAGTGTTTTCTGAGACGGCCTCGGTGGCCGAGCGGTTCTAGGCACTTCAGTCCGAAACCGCGCGACTGCTACAGTCGCAGGTTCGAATCCTGCCTCGGGCATGGATGTGTGTGATGTCCTTAGGTTAGTTAGGTTTAAGTAGTTCTAAGCTCTAGGGGACTGATGACCTCAGATGTTAAGTCCCATAGTATTCAGAGCTATTTGAACCATTTGTTTTCTGAGAAAATACAAGTAATTTGCGGACATATGTTTTACTACATTTGTTTTGCTATCTGTGTAATGAGCCTTTAACGGCATCGTTTCCTTAGTCATGTTTTTGTGATGGCGCTAAAACATGTCAGATACGTATGACCCTGTATATTTTAAAACAGTGATAGTTATGTTGCCGCAATGTTATAACTCGATTAAGTGTAACAAATAGTACCAGTTTAGTGGCTGTCATTTCAGTTGCATAGCAGATGGCAGTTCGTTAGGCAAATATCTGCAGAATTTATGTATTTACCACGAGAATGAACTCTGTGCCTGCTTGGTGCTAATGAGATAGTTGTTACATGTACTAGGTTGAGTAGATTGACACGTGTTTCCTTTTTAATGTTACATGTTTTTGGTTCCATTAATTTCTTGTTCTTGAGGGTAACATGAGTCAGCATATCAGGGCAGATGTTCGGAGTGACACATCAGTGCAAAGCGTGTGCTAGCTTGTGGAGCAGAGTGATATAGAACTATTGGTCATAACAAGAGACAACGGCACCACGCCATCTTTACTTAGGAAGTCAGCGTCAGAGTAAATGCACAACCACTGATGTCAGAACATGTGGACCATCTACCACCACGACATTCTCTGAGTGCCCATACCGTTCTGATCATGCAGTTGTACTATCTTCTGCTTGTGATGATTAAAATATAATTGCTGCTGATGCTTTGCTAAGAAAACAAAAATACCTTTTGAAAGAGAATTTCATCTACAATACGCCTCGAGTTCTTGCAGTCTGATCGTAACTAAAGCCTGATAGTTTCACACACTAACCAGTCCTTTCGGCCACAGAATATTCGTATCGGAATTATTAAAATGTAATTACTAGAAATTGCAACTGTCCTAAATAATACTCCATTGTGGGTTGAATGTGATTTTCAGTCCATCTCCTGACGACTTACTGAAAGTTTTCTGGAATTCTCTGACAAAGTGTCACATTACATAAGTCTGATTCTGGTCCAAAATCTGACGTCCGCAAGTCATCACTAAGAATCTGCGAGCAGTAGTAGTGCATGAAGGGAAAGAGACTGTTGATTTCTGTGACGCTTCCAGTCGGGACTGTAATAAGGGTATGGTGTCACATTACGCTTCAGAATCCTCAAACGTTTATTTTATCGTAATAAAACAAGTGCTATGATCTTTTCTCAGAAAAAATTCCTTGTGAACCAGTATCAAGTGCAGAAAAGCTGCTTGCTTTTTTTTTTTTTTTTGTATGTTGCATACATTTTGGTGACGCCTTATTTTACTTTATGACAGAGTTTCTTTTCTTGGGGTCAAAAGTGAACATTATCACTGGTTAATTTTCTAGTGTCTAATGAAAAGATACTGGTTCCACTTGCTCCGACGGATATGCGAATAGAGTTTCACTTCGACTACTCGAAGAATGTGCAGAATTCTGCTTGAAACTTGCTTCTTTCTTCGTTATTGCTAAGTTTAGGAAACAGACTTCTGTGGAATAATTATGTCGGAATCAGTGTCACATCAAGCAGTGCAACGATGTCATGTTACGACACAGCTCCTCCAGAATACTAAAAAAGCAAATGATGTTTGCGGAGCCAAATCATATGTAAGCAACTTACGTATAAAAAGTGCATCACGCCATACCGAACCACAATAATTGCTGCGAACATATCTGTTTCCCACATAAGCTATGGTGTCAGTCACAACGAGACACAGCTCCACGCCAGCAGAAGGCACCACAGGATGTTAATTTCTGGCCACTCATTGACAGCCCCACCCCCAAATACAACAATAGCCGCTCCAGTAGCCAGCACTGAACAGAACAGTTCTATGCTAAGTTAAAATAAGATAATTTATCTTTATCTAACACGTTTAAGTATGTACAAGCGTCAGATGATGAGCAAAACACGCTTGCAATGCGCTGCATTATGTTAAATTAAATATAAAATAAATAAATAAACTGGTTCCCTCTGCCTTAGTCTGTACTAGAGTAATGAGAGAATGTTCTTCACGTTCTTGATTCCTCAGTAGTTTAGTGCCACTAAAGCTGTAGCCATAGTCCCAAATCCCGCTGGAACAATAAATTTAAAGTCAGACTTTTTCTTCCTCCTCTGTCTTAATTGAAAAATACCGCAACGACTTTGTTACTGTTTCCTATGAAACCCTTGAGCCTGTACTGCAGTGCCGTAAGAGTCAAAAAGCAGTTTTTCGTAATTGTCAGCTGACGTAATGCCACATTTCACTGACTATTATTTATTAATCATAGGCGCTACTCTGTCGCTTATTTTCACAATTTTTCGGATAATGAATATGGAAATTTGGAACCATTGGATGATCGTTGTACAGAATATTCGCATTTACCTTACGTGTTTCCCTTCAGAGCAAAGGCGGAATACCCAGTCAGAAAACCTGATAAGAAGCTGGTTAATTTAAATGTAACTCTGCGTTTGGTGTAATAATTTGAGACACCCATAGTGGGACTGGAGAGTGGAGGAAGGGAGTGGGCGTGAACGATGCTGTCATGGACCATAGCACCTGTTCACCTCCTCGGTACGGGGTGACAGTCCTGCGATAGAAATTAAGTCGTTGGGAGGACGATGCGAGCATATGTAGGAGTGATTAACTGTCATTTACTGTGACTCTGTTGTGTGTAGGGTAAGGGTTAGTGGTCTTGATGCTATTCACGTACTATTGAGAAACTCTTTCACAGGTAGAAATTAAATATGACCTATAGTCTGATGTAATGGTGCTTTGGCGCTATAATTCAGCAGTATATGGAAAGTACCTGGAAATTGTAGAACCTTCTGTCCTACTGTGCCGCCGTGGTAGAACTCGTTAATTCTCCTGACACTCTTGTGGTATCCAAGAGGTGTCCTTAATATTGAGACGTTAATAACAAAATTAATAACACTTTACGCAAGAGATACACTATATTTCAGCGCCACGCTCAGATTTATTTCGGGTAGTCTGTCTTAAGCACACTGCACGTTGCAAAGCTCTTCAACATAGGCACTTTTTGCTTTTATTGATAAAGCACCAGCAGCTGATATATTTTAATCATAACGAATAGATGATGCGTATCTTTCTTTAAGCATTTATTGACGAAATGACAGTCTTACTCGATGGTGACTTACTCTGCATATCAATGTCAGCATTTTTTGTTCTTTGTTCCACTTTCTGGTAACAACCGCTTATCCTTTTACGTTAGCAGTAGGAAGAATCTAAGTTGCACTCCATACGTTTGCTAGCTTAATTTTCAGCGGAATTTTGAGCCTGCACTTCATGACATTTCTTATTGTTTCCTGCATAGCAGCCTTTTTTGATTTAGAGAAACGTGTTATCCGTAGCTTACGAAGTCTCCCTGAGGATGTTACGTTTAGGAATCGATCCTGTATTGTTGTTTCTTCATTTGTGTGCCTGTCTTTCATGGATAGTGCCTTTGGCATTGGTCCCAAGAAAAATATTTTCAAAGTGTGTTATGAAACGTCCCCTTAGAACAATTTATACAAGACTGTGCTTAAACTGACACACAATGTTTTTAGCGCAACGCAATCTGACTATCAAAGATCCCTGCAAAGGAATGGCCCTGAGTAAAATTAAACTATACCTTTCACAAATAACTTACCTCACAAAAATCTTCATTACTGGAACTACTGCAATACAGCGAGAGCCACTACTGCCAGCTAAATAAAAGATTCAAACTACTGAAGGCACTAACTACTAATGGGGATAGTTAGCAAATGAAAGATTTTAATAGAGAACAAACACTGTATTTACCTTAATATCATCAAAAGTCATAATATATGTAATTTCAAAACTCCGCCATCTCTCTCCTCACTTCCACCACTGCTGGCGGCTCACCTCTAACTGTGCAACGCTACGCGCTGTTCACATCCAGCTGCCGCTGCCCAACACTACAATGGCAGACAACAATGCAAACTAGCCACAGACTGCACACAGCACAGCCAGTGATTTTCATATAGAGTGCTACGTAACTTTGCCAATAAGAAAACATAAACAGCCTACTTATATACCCCCCATGCTCCCCACAAAAAATTTTACAAATTTTTTTGGCCAGTGGCCAATAATGATTTGATAAAATTTTTCGTAATTACACTAACAAAGATATCCAATGCACACACTTATTGATACAATGTTGGTCAAAAGCTAAAATTTTCTCACAGTCCATAAAGACAGTCCTGATCTTCATCATAATAGTAATTACAGTTTTTTTCACAAAGTCTCATTAGTAAAAAAAATTGCACACAGAAGTAGTGGATTTCCGTGCAGTCTTGAAGAAGTAGTGGGTGTCCTTCCAACGGAAAGACAGTGCTGACTCTTGACATGCTGACAGGTAATGGGCCACAACAGAGCAAACCCACAGCAGAGTCATTCGACGTTTTGAAGAATATTGGTAGGTAGGTCATCACAGAGTAGACCCACTGTAGTCCTGGTAGAGATTACGGTATTGGGGGGCCACCAGAGGTGCAGACCCACTGCAGTCCTTGTAGAAATCATGGTACTGGTGAGTCAGCAAAGGTGTAGACCCACTGTAGTCCTTGTAGAAATAATGATATTGGTGGGCCATTTGAGATGCAGACCCACTGTAGTCCTTGTAGAGATGGCCAGCAGCCATCTGTTGTGACTGTGCGGGTGCACAATCACCAGTGAAGAGTCTTGCAGTTAATATAGCAAGTCCATAAACCACCACTCGTGCACTCACAAAGTTTTTGGAATTGTCCTTAGAACGAGCAATGCTGTTATCCAGTCCCTTGCTGAATTATCAACACACGTGCAAACACTAACAGTCCCTACTTCTCACATATTGTCCATATACTATGACCAACAGAAACGTGTGCAGTGAAATGGAACTTACAAGTTAATAATATGATGAACTGGTGTCAATTACAATTTTATAACATAAGAATACAATTACAAAGGTACAAAATACATCATTAAAGAACATAACAATACAGATAACATTTGTAGTACAAGCTTTACAAAAGAATAGAAATAAACATATACATCAGTGTTACAGGAATTATGACAAAAGTTCATACATAAAAGATCAGAATAATTATTGAAACATCCACTTCACACATTAGCATTAAAACAAAACAGAATAAATAATGTCTAAACATCTTTACAAAGTAAATAACAGAGTATTAGAAAATGTCTACAACATAGCTCTCATCAGCTAAACACATAAAGACAGGAAAAACACAAATACACAAGTGTACACAAACATATAGAGGGATGACACATAAGGAAAGGACAGGGTTTGTTTTATTGCAGTATTTTGTATGGAGATCTCCCTTCGTTCATCATTATTCCCAAAAGTCCTATCTAAGCCTGCTTTCTGTATTCTGTTCACATCCTCTGTCAAAAAAGTTTTTCTCCATTGTACAGTATCCTTTTTTTTTTTGCCAAACCATTTTCTGATAGCTTCTCAATGCATTTCTTCCAAGTCATCATAGTTAGTTTCTTATATAGTCTACCCCTCTTAAGCTAACTTAAATCTACTGAGCTCAGATGCTAAACTAAGGAACAAGGCAATGCAGCATCACATAAAACAATTAATATAAACAGCAATAAAAAAAAACGCAGATTTGCGAAGCAAGCAGCTTTAAGAAATTAGCAAAGCAATTGTAATATTACAACTAATCTAAGGCAATGTGCAGCAAACAATAAAAATAAATAATTAGTAAAACTGCCTTAACAGAATAATACAAAGTCAAATTCAATAACACAATGCCTGGCAAACAGCAGCAACTTATACCTAAACATGACATAGCTCAAGCAGAAAAAATATTACAGTAAAAACAACAATGCACATAAGGGAAATGCATATTCACATCTTAATGTCTATGTAATTAAAGTGGTGCACCACAGCAACTTATTGTAAAAAAATATTACCATGTACTTGAAAAGAAAATTATGTGTCCAGTTACTGTTACTAGTCCCTTCTTATTGTTCTTTCCTTTCCAAGTGCTCCTTTTTTAAAGAATGTGGATTACAAAATTATTATTTAACAGATCTGTTGACAGAAAGTGTTCACATTAGCAAATGCATTTTATTTTATAAAAGCAATGCTGCAACACAGCTGGAAACCAGATATCAAATGAAATAAGCAACTACGAAAAGCAAAGCATAAAAATATCATTCAATAGTCATGTGACATTTCATAAGTTAGTAAAAATTCTCTCAACTCTCGTAGAAAGACGCTTGTCATAATCAGGTGTGCAGAAGTAAAAATATTTCTCGTCATTTCATTAGGCATTTCAGTATATATCATAAATTACGAGCTCCACAGTATGCTTTCAACAAGGAAATGTCAATAGCGAGGATAATGGCCTCCCCTTTTTTTTTCTACCTGTGCTTCCGGAAAGGCACACCCTAATGGCTTGTTCTCCAGGTGTCTGACACAGCTGTGTGCCCACGACGCACGTGCAGGTGGTCACTTAACTTTCTTACGGAAATATTTACGACAGCAGTTTCCGCTACAGTGACAGTCTCATATAAAAATTTCACAGGTCGAGAATTTACGTTGCAAATGCGTAGAAACAAAATCCTATGCATATAACAGGGTCCAAAAAAATTTTCGCCGGCATTGTGATACATTCCCGCATTTACACACACATTTCATAACTCTTAAAGTACGATTCTTGGTTTCCAACATCCTTTTTCACAAGTCAAGAGTCCCTAACTTCTATTCATTATTCATATACATATAAACACGTAATCACATTCCTCATATATGGTAGCATCATCTTATTGACATAAACATACCTCAACAGCATAATACACATCGTCGTCGTAAAAATAACATCATAACACCTCAGTCAAATCTCAAAAAAGTCGTAGCTTTCTGCAATAATTTCAAACCATAAAAAATATTCTCTGCTCATTTCAATAGTGTCATCTGCCTCAAACGTACTTTAAAAATCATGATCTCATACCAAATATATCATTCAAAGCTCTCATAGTATCACAATGGGTCCGAAAAAATATGAAGAGTTCACACAGTACAGACAAAATACAATTTCATAAGTGTGAAGTTACCCAACGGTGTAATTACGTAAACATCTGTCACTGCCATAATAAAAATGTTTGTCTCTCTCAGTTAAATGATCAGATAGCTGTGTAATTTGTGTTAGAGAAATATGGTACCGATGTGTAAAGTTGTATAAGCAAATACCATATTAGCTAGGGCTCCTTGTGCTTGCCAAACACATGGTACACAAAGTAAGTGTGCACCCCCCTGAGAATTAATGTAATTATACCCTCAGGTGTTACAGATTACAGCAATGGAATGAAATGTATCACGGAAAACTTTCTTTGTAATTCAAAAATCTTTAAAAATAAATGTTTTAAGTACAAAATGAATCACTCAAATACGTGTCCTGTAGCGCTAAATGTGCGTCTTGCTGTAAGATAATCTCTGTGGAAGTGTCGTAGTTATTTTCCTCCGAAAGCTAAGTTCTGCAGAAGCCAATGTACTTACCTCATGATAAACAAAAGTGAAATGCTTTGCGTATAGATTTCTTAGTTATTACGCTTATTGTTGTGATGAAGAAATTACTGTGCTGTAATGTATTGTTGTGCTACGGAAAAGGCTGTCTCATTGTAGCTATACCACAAAAGTTACTACTAAAACATGTTTTGCTTTCCAGAAGGATTCAGAAAAAACTGTGCCGATATAAAACAGATACACCGCAAAAGCAACATTATAAATTGTCACTCATTAGTAACGTCGTGATATAATCGTGTAGCTGTCACATAAACTAACCACTGTGTCATCTGGTATCTCCCAGAAAGTACTTTAATTCAGAATGTATTTTCAAGTACACCAAAATGTTGCATTAAAATCTCATTAGCAGTACTGGTAAATGTTCTAATTGTGCAACTAACAAGCAAGAATGTACACACACAATTACACTGTGTCGTCTGTTCGTAATAACAATGCATTCGTAATTTCTGTTTAAATAAATTCTCTTGGTTCTTGACTGGATATTTAACTTCAAACATTGTTGCATGGTAACAGTTTCTAAAGCATACTAGTAACGTGAAGTGAAACGTTTTATGGCAAAGACAAAGTTAAAAAGCAGATTATCTTTCAATAAACGGTTTTACATGTGAAATGTGGTGTAAACCTTTGCTCTTCTCAGTACGCAGAGTTTCAACTTTAACGCAATTATCAGGTGGTATACGTCGGTGAGGAGTGCTAAAATTTTTCTCAATGTTAGCGTCTATGTTATTTTTCCCTGAGCCAGCGGGCGCAGGTGGCAGCCTGCGGTGCGAGTCATTGTCTGTTCCTTTGTTGGCGCGCGGTGTTATTGGGATTAGGAGACCTAAGTTCTACAAATTCGCCTTGCCGAGAGGGCCCAGCTCTGTTTAAATCCCGCCAGTTCTGATGAAATTCACGTCTGTCGTTTTGTCGGTAGTTTACATAGTTTCTTGTTTGTCGGTCATGTGGTGGAGAATTTCTCCCTGAATTACCACTGCACAGTGGACCGTTGCGTCTGAGGTTATTCTGTCTCCCGTGATAATAATAGTTCTGGTTGCCAAATTGTCTGTTTCTATGATTGTCTCTGTCATATTCATTACTACGGAAATGCGATCTTTCTCTGTAACTATTACTCTGCCAGTGGTTGTCATATGGGTGGTGTCTGTTTTGGTCACGATTTGCGTTGTAAGAATAGCCTTGTTGTGTCCAGTTATTATTTCTGTCATCACGGAATTGTGACGGATGTGCCCTGTAGTGATTGTTTTCCCGTTTTCGCATCCCGCGACTGTCTGTGTCAATTTCTAATTCTTGTAAGAGTCCCTGAAAAGCTTCAATGTCGTCTTTGCAACGTCCTGCCAAAATAATATGTCGTAAATGTTCAGGCAGTTTGATTAAGCAAATGCGAATGAGTTCTGAGGGGCTGTATGTGTTTGACAGGTACTGATTCTTGTGCAACATGTCTTCAAAATATTTCACAAGACTGGAAAATTCAGATTGTTCGAAATGTTTCATCATTATGATGCCATGTTTTACTCGGTCTTGTGTGGCTTGAGACCAATATGCTGAGAGGAAGGCATGGTAAAATTCTCCTTCACTGTGGCAATCGTGAATGACCGATCGCATTCTTACAGCTGGCTCATTCTCCAAGTAGCCACACATAAATTCTAATCTGTGTTCTAATGACCAGTTGGGAGGAAAACAATGAGAGAATTGATGGAGCCACGCTTGTGGTGAATGTCGTTGGCAGAATTCTTAAATGTTTTGAATTTACGTGTAGTAATGAACAGCTTATAGTGAAAGTCATCGTGTCGGCGAGTAGCATGTCGGTCATTGTTATGTCGTGTCGGCTGTTCCATCTCAAAATTCGGTGTACCTTGCCAATTTCTTTCATAACTACCGAAATGCCCTGTGTTATTATTTTGTGGCTTTTTCGTATTTCTAAGTTCCTCTTCCCATGTTGGAGCGCGAGTGTCCTCTGAAATACGTAATTCTTGTATTACCTGCGTCAACTGATCTTGTACTTCCCGGATTTCTCTTTTGTACTGTGTATTGATTTGATTTTGATTTTGTTTGAATTTTCTTATTTGTTCATACTCTTCTGTGTCAGTGAAGGCTACGGGTCTTGTGTCATTCAGATCATCATCTACCTTTGTAGATAAGTTAGTGACCTGATCCGAATGTTCGGCTACTTTCTCCGATAGTGTACTTATTTCCTCCATGTGTCTTTCTGAACCGATTTTCAGGGTATCTACTGTGTCCTTTAAGTTTTCCTGTGTTTTTGCCAGTTGCGTAACCGAATCGGTAGATGCAACTGAGTCAATTTTAGCCCACAAGGTCTCATGATTTTCATGAACAATGGTTTGCAGCTCTTTTATGGCTGCTTCGTGATTCTGTAATGCATTTTCATGCCGCGAAAAAATAGGCTGAAAATGCTCACAAATTTGTGTTTTTACGTCATTACAGACCTTTTGACATTTCGATTCAATGTTATGTAACTCAGTAGTTAAATCTTCACGTGTTTGTTCAAGTGTGGTGTCTAACTTCCGAAGATTTTGTTCCATTGTGTCTAACTTTTGCAGCTTTTACTGTGTTTGTCTCTGATTTTGTTCCATTGTGTCTAACTTTTGAAGATTCTGTTCCATTGTGTCTAACTTTTGAAGATTTTGTCCCATTTGTTGCATTAATTGTAATAACAATGCATTAGTGTCTGGAATCTGTTCCTCTACGCTTTTCGGCAGTGCATTTGCACCAGAAACATTCACATTTTGACAAGCAGAAAATGTGTCTTGACTTATTTGAGAAAACGGTGAGGACGCAAAACCTGAATCTACAGTATTTGCAAAATTGTGTCCTATCATTTCGGATTCCTGAGGCGAGCTGTTGCCGAGCGATCGATCGATAATGCTTCCCTGTTCACTAATTGTTTCACTGCCTACACCATTGTTTGCCGCCCACTCCATTTCCCTATGCACAAATACCAAATTACTACTTGGAATGTCTGTTAATTCACTACACAGTGGTGCTGATAAGCTACGCTCGTCGTCACTATTATTTCTCAGTTTACTTTGGAGCCTAGTGTTACGTTTTTCACACGCCATATTGTCACAATATTTCACACGACTACACAAAAAAACACAATTTGAAGATCAAAAATAAGAGAGCACATTAATATAGCACTGAAAATAATATCTAGTTAATTACAGCTGCGAAATACTTGGTGCAAATCTACATGCATGCCACAACTGTTTTACTGTGCAACAATGAAAAACCACAACTACCAAGGAAATTCTCTCTATAATTACGCGCTAGAAATAAACAAAAGCTACACTAAATACACAAACTACAAGAAAAAATCAGAAGATTCCAGTGAGATATCCTCGGCTAAGGGTCGACATATGAAACGTCCCCTTAGAACAATTTATACAAGACTGTGCTTAAACTGACACACAAAGGCTATCAAAGATCCCTGCAAAGGAATGGCCCTGAGTAACATTAAACTATACCTTTCACAAATAACTTACCTCACAAAAATCTTCAATACAGCGAGAGCCACTACTGCCAGCTAAATAAAAGATTCAAACTACTGAAGGCACTAACTACTAATGGGGATAGTTAGCAAATGAAAGATTTTAATAGAGAACAAACACTGTATTTACCTTAATATCATCAAAAGTCATAATATATGTAATTTCAAAACTCCGCCATCTCTCTCCTCACTTCCACCACTGCTGGCGGCTCACCTCTAACTGTGCAACGCTACGCGCTGTTCACATCCAGCTGCCGCTGCCCAACACTACAACGGCAGACAACAATGCAAACTAGCCACAGACTGCACACAGCACAGCCAGCGATTTTCATACAGAGCGCTACGTAACTTTGCCAATAAGAAAACATAAACAGCCTACTTACAGTTATTATAAAAAAGATGTATTACCTACTCACAAAATTTACAGTGTAACTGCTGGAGATGTTGTAAAAATATGAACAGTGTCTGCCGATGAGCTCTTTGGTTTCAGTAAGCTTCAGGCAGAAAAAGGTGAATAATTGTAGCAGTTAATGATTAGTGTTGTTTCGTTTGCAGTCAGCGCATCTGAGTATTATTAGTAACGACGCTGTAGTCCTTATATGCAGTTACAGAAACGCAAATAAGGCTAATTGACATTTACTTTGGGTACTTCGGCGCTGCGGCGCCAAGCCTTTGAGACACCAAACGTATGCACTTCCTAGACCGAACAACGCTGATATTTCCTGCTAGAATCATAACTGAATCTTGGCAACAAGGCAGGACATGTTTGGCAATCCTGTGACCGACTGGTTACTTACTGCATTACACAGCCTACAAAATTCGCTTGACATATTCGTATCGCTTCCAATACATAATTTGTGTGATTTTCATATAAGGTTTGGAATAAAGTTATCAATTCTTGTTTTTGAGTCCAGGAAAGTTATTTTCGACGTGGAAATTGCAAAGTATCTAATTTCTTACGATACAAGTTTATATCTCCTTGCCGGAACTGGAGCAATGAAGGAGCTCAAATGAATAAGTGCGTCATGGATAACTTTTCAAACTCCTGGAGAGTTTTGTAGTTAAATCGGCAGAGAGCGTTGTCTTGTTGTATCAACACATGATGAAGTTTTGTAGGTTCCTTCTGTTACACCACGACAGAAACGTGTGTCTTAGTTACACCTACCACATAAGGTATACTCTACCCACGGGAGGTTTTTGTAATGCACGACACCCTTTCAGAGCCACCATAGGCAAAATATTATTTTCACACTGCTCTTTGCTCGAGTATATGCGTTTTGTTTGGGCTCAGCCATTAATTCTTCTTCAGCAGTTGACATACAGACGTCACAACTAGTCACCAGCTGGAACAATACGTTGTAATTTTCAAAGAATCGACTGGTAACGACCAAGCTAAAATGCCTTTAATAGCCAGCCCCCCTCATTTTCGTTGTTTTAAATTAGAGCATACAGTACTACTTCTTTCGACTTTTGAACCTTGCCTATTGAATGTAAATATCACACTACGCTTAAATGATTGTTATTGAGGCTCACTGAACATGCGAAGGCATTCATGCCCGAATGATGTTTCTTGATGCAAAAAAAAAGCCTACTTCTGACGACTTTAGCTCAAAAGCACTCGCCCTGTACACAATATAAAGCTTCAGAGTTGTCTCTGTTGCTTCACACCTCTACTAAACGTGAAGTGAATAATATGTTGAAAATGTTAGTCCTTTTTTCCACTTGCGACTATATTTTGTCACACTTGAACAACGCTCGTATGTTAGAGGCTTGCAATATCCAAGCTTTAAGTGTGAAATAAATACGAGAACTTCAAAGAACTAAACGAACGTTAATACATACACTCATAGCGCCGCGCCACGTTGACCTAGTCGGAGGCCTCTGACGTTGGCAGAGGGGCTGCGTACGGTACATTGCTTGCAGCTGCTGTTGAAAGAGGAATCCCGCGAGCGTAAACTGTTCTGATCATGACACAGCCACAAGGTGATTGGCGGAAATGTTTCTGGAACTTTTTGCTGGTTGATGGGAAAATGATATGAGTTACGTCTGAGGTTCCTTCAGACTGGTAACTTTAGCAGATATCCGGTATGCGATTTGAAGAAACTAGGGAATGGAGTGGATTCGAACTGGCGGTTTTACGTTTACAGAGCACGAAGCTTACCACTAGACGACGAGCAGATATGTTTCCGTAACACCTCGAGAAGACTGACAGAACTTCCTCCACACACTTCTGCATCGTTCAGTGCTCCCTACAGCGACCGGACATAGATTTCTGAGGGGCAGCCGGGGATATGGGCTGCCTTAAGAGAACGTCTCAGACTTCTTCTTTGTAAGGCGGCCGACCGGTGGCCAGATTTTGTGTCTAAGACTGTACTTCCTTGTTATCTCGAAGTAATATTCTAAATGGCTTTCATTTAACATGTGATACTGAGTAAGTAAAATTCATTGTTTGAACCGAGATTTGACGTTTGGTAGAGATTACTCTCTAATGTCACGTCCCCAGTAATCTACATGAGGTAGGAAACATGGACGTAATGAAAAAAAGGTATGCCACAGCAGTGTCATGCTGGCTTAGTGGTAACGCGCTCGATTTTCGCTATGCAGATTGATATACAAGTCTGAGAAACACTGCGGTTTGTAAGTCTTACTCTCGTTTCCCTTCTTCGATCTGTAAATGGCCAGAAAAAATCCAGTGACTAAATCATGAGACAAATTCGTCGTCAAAAGCCATCTGACAGCCCCCATTCAATATCCTGTAGGACTGAACAGAAGTGTCTGCTTTGCAAACATTAAGTTACTTCACAAGAAAGGTTCAGAAAAGGCACCAACGGACCATTACTGACGATAATTTATGTGCCGTTTGTCAGTTAGGGAATCATCACCCGAGACAACGTTTACGGAAGCAATGTACGTACTGAGGTAAATATGGAGATGAGAAAGTTACTGAATAGCAGAACTGCACGCTTTTTCATATCTTTCTCTTTGTAGCTGCAGCGGAAGAGATACATTTTCCTTTTAATTTTGATTACTGTCTTATATACTTGAATCAATTCATGACTGTGGCTCAGACAAAGAGCTTTCTCTCATTACACCAAACTTTGTTGGAAGATAGATAAGCGTATAATTCAACTGCATTCTCTGATAAATTTCAATCGTGGTGATAAAATATATGCCTCACAGACAGCCGGCCGCGGTGGGCGAGCGGTTCTAGGCGCTTAAGTCTGGAACCGCGCGACTGCTACGGTCGCAGGTTCGAATCCTGCCTCGGGGATGAATGTGTGTGATGTCCTTAGGTTAGTTAGGTTTAAGTACTATTTGTAGAAAAAATCTACATAAATGAATTCTAAATTCAACACATTAATCTGTCAAAATAGTAAATTAATTAATATTAATCAATATAATAAAAATATTTCCCCTAGCCGAGCCTCAGGTACAGGGCGGGTCGCAGGTGGCGGATAGCGAACGATCCATCAGATATGGTGGACAGCTGCGAATAAGGGGAAACCCAAATAAGCAGTCCCGGACCGAGGCGGCAGCATCACGAGGGTGTGGGAGGGTGACTTTTGGCAAGGGTCACACTCATTCAAAAACCACAGAACCCGAAGACGTTGCTGTGTCATGGCGAGTAAGTGCCGCCATTACAATAAGCACTGTCAACACCCAAATCCAGGACGCGTCTGAAGTGGGAACCATCGGCATCCTGGTCAGCGTCTGTGCACACAATGTGCGGCTGGTCATAATGCGCCAGGAACTAACAATCCCTGGTTCTAAACACCCAGTGGAAACACTGGACCAACTTGATTACAAGCAAGTATGACTCGTGCAAGTAATAACAACATTACCCCAGGTGGTAACCAATCCACCCATCAACAGATGGCAACCAGGTATTCGGATTCTGGGGAACCTGGACTTACACGATTACATTAGAGAAAGTCGGAGCTCTCTGGCAAACTTCCACTTAAAACACCTACATACATTGGAACCTTTAACATAAATACATTAATCCAACCAGGAAAACTTCTAAACCTTACAACAGAACTTGAAAAGCAAAAGATAGTAATACTAGCTTTACAGGAGACACGTTTTACAGATGAAGAAACATCAGATTATGGCAACTATCGCATCTTTAAGAGCAAGACGGATAAACGAATCGGAAGAGGAGCCCCCCATCTCGGGATGGCGTTTATCATACACAAGAGCGTGCTCAGCTCCATCAAGGAAGTTACTCCAAATGGTTCAAATGGCTCTGAGCACTATGGGACTTAACATCTATGGTCATCAGTCCCCTAGAACTTAGAACTACTTAAACCTAACTAACCTAAGGACATAACACAACACCCAGCCATCACGAGGCAGAGAAAATCCCTGACCCCGCCGAGAATCGAACCCGGGAACCCGGGCGTGGGAAGCGAGAACGCTACCGCACGACCACGAGATGCGGGCGAAGTTACTCCCGTAAATAATAGGATAATGACGATGCGCTTACAATGTGCCAACAAAACATACACAATGGTTAATGTTCATGCTCCCACAAACGGAGACAACAAGAAAAACCCCATAGAAACAGAAAAGTTCTGGGAAAATTTGGAGAATATAATGGCCAAGATTCTAAAAGATGATACAAAAGTTCTACTCGGCGATTTTAATGCCCAAATTGGTAGAGAGAAAATCCACCAAAAAACCGTAGGCAAATATCCTGCACATAAATTAACCAATAAAAATGGTACAAGGCTCGTCGAACTATGTAAGCAGAATAACCTGAAGATAATGTCAACATTTCTAAGAAAATGTCCAAGAAAACAAAAGACATGGAGATCTCCTATACAACAAATTGGCGAGTTTCAAATAGATCATGTGGCGATTTCATACCCAGTACAAAAAGAAATTTACGACGTCCAAGTACGCAGAGGAGCAAACATTGATTCAGACCATTACCTAACTAGAATTAAAATCAAGTTTACAGCACGAAGAAGTCATCAGAAGAAAACAGAAATACAGAAATATGACACCAAGAAGATTAAAGAATCTAAAGTAAAAGAAGAATGGGAGAAGGAAAAGGCAAACACATGGGAAGAATTTCATTCTAAAATCACGCGAATAGCTAAGGAAACTATTCCCTTGAAAAAGATATTCAAACACCCTTGGTGGGATTCAGACTGTGAAAATGCATTGGAAAGGAGAAAAAAGGCATTTCAAGAATATAACAGTAAAAAATCACAAGAAAGTCTACATTTATTTAACGAGGTTAGAAAACAGGTTTCAAAATCTATTAGGCAAGCAAAAAGGAAGTACACAAAGGCACAACTGGATGCCATAGAAGAAAATTTCCAAAACTATAATGCAAGAGACTTCTACAGAACTTTCGCAGATAAAATACGAGGATATATCCCTCAAAATTTATGTTTCAGAAAACCAGATGGTAAATTAGCCCTAACAAACCAGGAAAACTGTCAAGTATTGGCTCAATATTTTTCTAACCTACTAAATTGCCCAGAACCTAGTTTAAGGTTTCCCAAAGAAATCAGTGCCAACGCTCAACCGGATTCATTACCACCAACACAGGAAGAAATCAAATGTCACATTAAAAACTTAAAAAATAATAGAACATCTGGCGAAGATGGCATTGTTGCAGAGCTATTAAAAAACCTAGGACCAAAGACGTTGCAAGAGCTCACAAAAATAATAACAAAAATATGGGAAACAGAAAAATTACCAGAGGATTGGAAATGTGCCCTTATTCACCCGTTACATAAAAAAGGAGACAGAACAAATGTCAATAACTACAGGGGAATCTCACTTTTACAAGTCACCTACAAAATTCTCTCAACATGCCTGCTGAAAAGAACACAAGAGCAGCTGGAACGCCAAATTGGTGATTATCAAGCAGGCTTCCGCCCCGGTCGCTCATGCATAGAACAAATATTTAATTTAAAGACAATATTAAAACACAAAGCAATTAGAAATGCCCCCATACTTTGTACATTTGTAGATTTTAAGAAAGCCTATGACTCAATTGACCGGCAATCTTTGTTTAACATTTTAGAGGAACTTGGACTTGACTCCAAAACACTAAGGCTTATCAAAGAATCACTGACAGACACTGTATCTGAAGTTAAATTCAGGGGAGAAATCTCTGAACCTTTTCTCATAAAAACTGGAGTACG
Organism: Schistocerca cancellata; assembly: GCF_023864275.1. Classification (NCBI taxonomy): domain Eukaryota; kingdom Metazoa; phylum Arthropoda; class Insecta; order Orthoptera; family Acrididae; genus Schistocerca; species Schistocerca cancellata. The sequence goes on along the minus strand of NC_064631.1, from coordinate 170,587,274 downwards.
TCAAGGTGACGGGCTATCTCCACTTCTGTTTAATATAGTCCTGGATAAAGTCATTAAGGAATGGGAAAAAGAATTAAAAAATCAATCCTACTGGAAACCAATCCATCTTGGTAGAACCAAAGACAAAGTGGAGGTATCTTGTTTAGCATTCGCGGACGACTAGGCCATACTTGCAGATGATGAAGAAATCGCCACCAAACAAATAGAGATCCTTAAGGAATGCGCGGATAAAATAGGTTTACAAATTTCGTTTCAAAAGACAGATTTTTTCTGTACGAAATTCCATATACACAGTTTGAACACAAAATATGGAAAAATAAATAGAGTAAAACATTTTAAATACCTAGGTGAAATTTTGGAGCCAACCGGAGGAGAGAAAGTTGCACAGAAGATCAGACAACAGAAAATGAAGAGAGCATATGGTATGACACATGAAATATACAATAAAAAATGCATCTCCTCGAACACAAAAATCAGACACTACTGCGCAGTAATTAAGCCAGCAGCACTATATGCTAGTGAAACGCTCACACTCCACACAAAATGTGACTTAGAAAAAATACTAAAAGAAGAACGCAAAATTATGAGAAAGATTTTAGGTCCAAAATTAACAGAAGAAGGATACCGGATACAATCAAGAAGAACCACAGAAACTATATCAAACCTGGCAGCAGACATAAGAAGGCGAAGATTAAAATTTTATGGACATGTCACTAGACTTCCCCCCACACGACTCACCAACAGAATTCTCACTTACATAGAAAAAGTCAAATCAACAACACCATGGATTAGCCAAGTAAAATTAGATTTACAAAAAGCAAATATTGAACTTAAAGATGTCAAAGATAGAAAAACTTTTAGAAATAAGGTGGAAAAGTGGATTGTATTGTCGGAGAAGGAAGCACTAAAGAGACCAGGAACAAAATGGACAGAAGAAAGAAAAAGAAAACGTGGAGAACGAATGAAAGAAGTATGGAAGAAACGACGTCAGAAAGCTTTGCGTGATCCTTCTGGGTCCATTCGCGATAAGTAAGTAAAAATATTTCAACCATGTGAAGTTCTAGGGGACTGATAACTTCAGAAGTTAAGTCCCATAGTGATCAGAGCCATTTGAACCATTTGAAGACAGGGCAACTGCAAAACAAGCAGATCTAATAAAACTTAGCGTAATATTTACTACATCATATTCAGTTAGCTTATGTTCTTCATAACCACGTTTGTGGAGTTTGTAGTAGACGATCTGTCTTAGGTGTCATGGCGGCGAGTGAGTGACGTGCGTTAGCTTGGCTCGCAAGTTTACGTGAAATCTGGAGGTGTTTTAAGCAGTTAGGCTAGTCTACATATACTAAAGCCGTATATCTACTGCCAAGTTTCGTATTTTACATCACATACTGAGCACCAATTACACGGAATCGCTCTTAAAATGGAAAATCGCCGAACAACGCGCAGTGCAGCCAACGGCCAGGCCGGAGACAGCGCAGGCGTGGAGTCCACACCGGGAGCTGCGGCCGCTTCGCCCGGCATCGCTGACATCGCCGCACTCGTGAAGGCTGAGGTGAGTGCCGCGCTGCAGGCTAAGGAGACGCTCGGGCTCGTTGTTCAAACCATCACTGATGCTGTCACTGCAGCAGTGACGGACAAAATACAGAAAACTCTGGAGGCGAATGCGAGCGAGATCCATGCACTGGACACATCGTTAAAAGCAAGTGAGGAGAAAGCACGACTGCTCGAACAGAAATTGATTGAGAAGACGGACGAGCTCGAACAATATGAGAGACGCAATAATCTCAGACTGTTCGGCATTCCAGAGAGCAGCAGAGAGAACACAGATGAACAAGTGATAAACCTTGTCCAAGAAAAGCTAGGCGTGCAGGTGACTCTGAGTGACATTGACAGAAGTCATAGAGTGGGTCGTAGGTCGCCAGGTTCTACAAAACCAAGACCTATAATAGTGAAATTTGTGTCCTATAGGAAAAGATCTGAAATCTTCAGAGCAAAGAAGAATCTCGCGAAGTCGGGTCTGACAGTACGCGAGGATCTGACATCTGAAAGACTAAACATTTTGAAGAGAGCGATTTCGAAATTTGGGCTACAGAATGTATGGACAAATGACGGCAGGATAATGGTCAAGACCGAAAACGGAAAGAGAACTCGAAAGCCTGTGTTTTAGAAGCTAAATCACGTCTAATCTTGCTGCCACTAACCTGTATGTTTCTATTGTTTACACTGTCAACCATTACTTAACTAATGTATTATCCAATTTTTCGTTTCTCCACATAACTATTCTTTTATCTCTAATTGTTTTCTAATGTAATTTTGTTATTATTTGTATTATCAACTTTTCGTTTCTCCACATAATTATTTTAATCTATAATTGTTTTCTCATGTAATTTTGTTAATTATTACATAAGGTAGTCTCACATCCATCTTTAATTAGCAACCCACCATCATACTTTAGTTCTTATCCTCATAAGAGCAATTAATATCACACTCTACCATTTCGTGCAGATTACTCCCGTTGTGTTTAGCGAAATTCCTTCCCCTGCCGGCCCACGGCTACTTCCAGAACCGTTGCAGACCTCGCTGACCTTGGCCGCAGTTCAAGTTGCCTCCCCGGGAACCCACCCCCTTCCCCTCTCGGCCGCTCTTCCTGCTCAGAACTGGGAGGACACTCCCTCACCCCCTCTCCTTCACACGCCTTCCGCATTCCTCATGCCAGACCCTCTTGTCACCGCTAACCACGACCCGCAAACATCTGTCGGCAGTCTCCTCGGGAAATCAACACCCGAACGCACCAAGCTGCATATTGCACATGCAAATGTCCAATCTCTGCCAGCTCACTTCGACGAGTTCAAATATATATTTCAGACTACTGATATACACGTAATACTTTTGTCAGAGTCTTGGCTGAAACCAAGTATTCCTACAAATTCCGTAAACCTAGATGGCTATATCTTCCTCAGGCACGACAGATGCAACAGACGAGGAGGCGGAGTAGGGACGTACATACGCTCTGATTTGTCACCTACTGTACTACACACATCCGACAACAATGTAGATAAACAAGAGGAATATATGTTCATAGAGATCAAATCCCTTACCAGAAAGTGCTTAATATGTGTCCTTTACAAACCTCCTAAAGTAAGCGGGTTCTCCTGCTTCGAAACTGCCCTCTCTAGTCTCGAATCGTCATATGAACATGTAATTATAGCAGGTGACACTAACGTTAATTTTCTGTGCAATAGTCCTTCCACTGGGAAATTTAAGAGGATGCTTTCTTCCTCAAATCTGACGCTACTTCATCTGGCACCTACTCATCACACGACTACCAGTCACACTTTCACAGATATATTCGCAACGAATTCTCCAAACAGAATAATCCGCACCTCTCAAATATCTGCACCTGGCATGTCGGCCCATGACATCATTTTCATGACGTATTCACTAGAATGTCCTAGAAAAAAACAAAAACTGTCTACATACCGAGACTTCAAACGCATAAATTTCCCTGAACTCGAAACTGAGGCACAAGAAATACACTCCTGGAAATGGAAAAAAGAACACATTGACACCGGTGTGTCAGACCCACCATACTTGCTCCGGACACTGCGAGAGGGCTGTACAAGCAATGATCACACGCACGACACAGCGGACACACCAGGAACCGCGGTGTTGGCCGTCGAATGGCGCTAGCTGCGCAGCATTTGTGCACCGCCGCCGTCAGTGTCAGCCAGTTTGCCGTGGCATACGGAGCTCCATCGCAGTCTTTAATACTGGTAGCATGCCGCGACAGCGTGGACGTGAACCGTATGTGCAGTTGACGGACTTTGAGCGAGGGCGTATAGTGGGCATGCGGGAGGGCGGGTGGACGTACCGCCGAATTGCTCAACACGTGGGGCGTGAGGTCTCCACAGTACATCGATGTTGTCGCCAGTGGTCGGCGGAAGGTGCACGTGCCCGTCGACCTGGGACCGGACCGCAGCGACGCACGGATGCACGCCAAGACCGTAGGATCCTACGCAGTGCCGTAGGGGACCGCACCGCCACTTCCCAGCAAATTAGGGACACTGTTGCTCCTGGGGTATCGGCGAGGACCATTCGCAACCGTCTCCATGAAGCTGGGCTACGGTCCCGCACACCGTTAGGCCGTCTTCCGCTCACGCCCCAACATCGTGCAGCCCGCCTCCAGTGGTGTCGCGACAGGCGTGAATGGAGGGACGAATGGAGACGTGTCGTCTTCAGCGATGAGAGTCGCTTCTGCCTTGGTGCCAATGATGGTCGTATGCGTGTTTGGCGCCGTGCAGGTGAGCGCCACAATCAGGACTGCATACGACCGAGGCACACAGGGCCAACACCCGGCATCATGGTGTGGGGAGCGATCTCCTACACTGGCCGTACACCACTGGTGATCGTCGAGGGGACACTGAATAGTGCACGATACATCCAAACCGTCATCGAACCCATCGTTCTACCATTCCTAGACCGGCAAGGGAACTTGCTGTTCCAACAGGACAATGCACGTCCGCATGTATCCCGTGCCACCCAACGTGCTCTAGAAGGTGTAAGTCAACTACCCTGGCCAGCAAGATCTCCGGATCTGTCCCCCATTGAGCATGTTTGGGACTGGATGAAGCGTCGTCTCACGCGGTCTGCACGTCCAGCACGAACGCTGGTCCAACTGAGGCGCCAGGTGGAAATGGCATGGCAAGCCGTTCCACAGGACTACATCCAGCATCTCTACGATCGTCTCCATGGGAGAATAGCAGCCTGCATTGCTGCGAAAGGTGGATATACACTGTACTAGTGCCGACTTTGTGCATGCTCTGTTGCCTGTGTCTATGTGCCCGTGGTTCTGTCAGTGTGATCATGTGATGTATCTGACCCCAGGAATGTGTCAATAAAGTGTCCCCTTCCTGGGACAATGAATTCACGGTGTTCTTATTTCAATTTCCAGGAGTGTAGTTTGGGGGATGACCTCTACTCCCCTCATGGACATAAACGACAAACTCCAAGATTTCACTACCAAGCATGGTCTGAGTAAACAATTTGGGCTCTAGACTTTCTGTATTACAGTGGAATTCATCATTATCAGCTCCATCTAAATCACATTGTACTTCAGAAAATACTTCTGTAGGCAGGAACTAGCAAATCTACACCATGCCCTAATGGTCTGATGGCGGACGGAAGATTAGGGTGCCTTATTACCTTCTTGTTTATCGAATTATGACTAGTGATATCAACACTGCAAAAGTAGCAATCATCAAAATCATTTCTTGGCTCCCTCCATATCATGGGAACAGCAAATCTAAATGCTTTTTTCTCCTTTTGGGCCATTTTCTCAGATCTTCAACACACACATAACATATCTTATGTGGCGCCCAAGATTGCTCTTGATCACCAAGTTTAGATCCAAAGTATGATAGATTAATATCTATCATGGACGGAACAGCAGAGTGGATGACGAACATTAGAATACGTAAAACAGGTAAGGAACATTTCTGTTAGTATAACCCTGTCCTCAACCACAATATTTCGTTTTCATTAGCCCAACGCAGTCTGGAGCTACAGATCCATTAACTCCATTTTCGAGGGCTACACTGAAGTTTTTCTGGCTTTATGTCTTCTTCCGTATTTGACTTTTATTTGGCACATTATGTTCATCGTCTGCAGCCATGAAACCTTGCATTTCCACTTCTTCAGTTTTTAACTTACATTTGGCACACAGTGTTCATTTTCTGCAGCGGAGAGAAGCTTCAGCTTTTACGCTAACCTATAAGTCAGAGTCGCGGACATCTCTTGTCAAATTGTCTGTTGAACACGTACATTGAATAATTTTTCATTGTATTTTTGAGTGTTTACACAAAGACATTAGCACTGGAGGCAAAGAACTGGTTATGAGGTTAAAGCCACTAAAAATTTATTCTGAAGAGTACGTAAGGGATAATTATTTGCAATAAGAAGTTACTTTATTGTGGACTAAGAGTACGGCTTTACGCTTCAGTATACTGGAAGACAGCCTCTGCATATTTACTCTGATGTGCTTTTTCTTCTCGTTAGTGGCGACTGCTTCCTGGTACAAGTTCTCCATTAATTTTTGTCAGCGTTAGTCGAATCCGATTAGTTAAACTTCACTGAATCTCACATTTGGCTTTCTGGTTTTACGTTTGCTGCAGCTTAATTAAATACCGTCAGGCAAATTACTGGTGAATATCACTATCCGGGATGGCCCCCGTGTTAGAATTCCACATTCGGCAAATCGTTAGTCGCGCCGCTCCCTGCACTAATCCACTCGGTCCATTAACGAGAAGGGCCAGCGTGTCGGACAGCCTAGATGTGGTTTCAAGCGGTATCCCAAATCCGAGTAGGTGATATATAGGGCTGGTACCCAAGTCCCAGCTCATTTACACGATTCGCGAACGTTTAGAAAACGTTCGCAAGCCTTCACATTGGATAACACTAGACGCAGACAGTTGGTTATACAAATTCCGTCCCAGCGGTTCGGGTGGGGTGCTGTTATGTGAGGTAGGAATGTGATGGAGTGCGGTGAGGTGGGCGGTGAGAGGGGTGGGGTGGGGGAGTTCAGAGATGGAGACAGGAAGGGCATCCAACCACCCTCTACCATTAACATGGCCAGATCCGAAACATAGCACACCGATCCCTTAAACACACCGGATAGAGGCCAGAAAAAAGAAGGAGCGATTGGTGAATTGGGGTGACAACAGTCATGAGACACGTTTTAATATCGTGTCGGACCTCCTTTTGCTCGACGTAGTGCAATAGCTAGACTTGACATGGACTCAAGAAGTCGTTGGCAGTCCCCTACAGAAATACTGTCATGCTGCCTCCACAGCCGTCCATAGCTCAAAAACTGTTGCTGGCGCGGGATGCTGTGTATGAACTAACCTCACAATTATGGTCCATAAACATTCGATGGGATTCATGTGGAGCGATCTGGGTGGCCCAATCTTTCGCTCAAATTATCCAGAATGTTCTTCAAACCAGTCGTGAACGATTCTGGCCCGATGACGTGGGGCATTGTTATCTATAAAAATTCCGTCCTGGCTTGAGAACATGAACTCCATGACTGGCTGCAAATGGTCTTCTAGTAGCCGAAGATAAACAATCCCAGTCAACATCGGATCAGTTGGACCAGAGGATACAGTTTACACCGTTAAGATTGCACTGTGCGACTACTTGGGTCCTAGGGTTCATGGGGTCTGCGGGACACTCGAAACCTACTATCAGCTATTACCAGCTGGAATCGGAACTCGTCTAAAAAGACCACAGATTTACAGTCGTCTTGGGCTCAGTCGATACTGTAATGATACTTGAATTACGTAACCATTACGGCAGCTCACCTGTACCTCTCGATACCAGCAATATTCTACTGTGTTTCTGTAAAGTAGTTAACATATTCTGAGACAACATTCAGATTTGATTTTATTAATGTAGAGATACTTTGATACATCGATACGTTTATGTTGCAATTATATTATTCTTATGTGTATTGTTTCTTTTGTCACTATGATCTTTGACGTACTTGTAACTCTGATTTTTGGGCGCGTAAGCGATTATTAGTGAGTTGTTAGAGAGTCGGACCTTGAGAAGGTCAAGTCTTGGACGTCATGTTGGAAAGACGCATATTGTAGTCAGCTTATAAAATGTGAACTTTAACAGTGAGGAAGATGTTTTCAAGTATGTTTTGTATTGTGAAGTGATGTTTTGTGTGTTACGTGATATTGCAACAAAAGCAATAAAAAGGAAGTGTAACTTAAATTCGGAGTGCTGATTATTTTTTTTTTTTACATCACTGTTGTGCTAACTTTGAAAGGTTTAATCTTCAAGAATGGTTTGTGAAGCGCATCTACAAAACTTTTGAATATAGCAGAATAAAACCTAGGCCCTTTTGCATCCGAGCTTGGGATCATCACCACCTAGATTTTTGACGACTGAGCCATGATTTTACAACGAGACCAGCGTGGGAAACACGAAAAGGTGAGTGCCTAGTTTATTCATTATTACATGAAATGACTTTATTAACTGTGCTCTAATGACACCTGCCACATAATAACTATGTTGTTGCCCGAAAATGCAGTATTTAGCAGTGTGAGCAACACCACAATCATTATTAAATTTCGACCTTTGTTGTGGTAGGGTTGTTAGAATACGGAGGAGAAGCGCTGCAGGTGATATCGTGCTGTTAGGAAAGGCACTCGTGTCTGTCGTCTGCTGCCATAGGCTGTTAACGACGAACTTCACCACACTTTTCCTAACGGATGCGTTCGTCGTACGTCCCACACTGATGTCTACTGTTATTTCAAGCAGCGTTGCTGGTCTGTTGGCACTGACAACTCTACGCAAACGCTGCTGCTCTCGGTCGTTAAGCGAGGCCGTTGGCCACAGTGTTGTCCTCGGTGAGAGATAATGCTTCAAATTGAGTACTGTAGGCACACTTTTGATAGTGTGGATCTCGGAATACTGAATTCCCTGTATTTCCGAAATGGAATGTCGCTTGCGTCTAGCTCCAACTAACATTCCGTGTTCAGAGTCTGTTAATCCCCGTCGTGCGACCATAAGCACGTCGGAAATATTTTCATGTGGGTGCAAATGACAGCTCTGCCAATGCACTGCTATATTACACCTCGTGCACACCATATTACCGCGGTCTATATATCCGGACACGTGACTGAAAATGACTTGCACGTTCACGGTGCCCTCCATCGGTAATGCTGGAATTGAGTATGGTGTTGGCCCACCCTTAGCCTTGATGACAGCTTCCACTCTAGCAGGCATACGTTCAGTCAGGTGCTGGAAGGTTTCTTGGGGAATGGCAGCCCATTCTTCCCATTCTTCACGGAGTGCTGCACTGAGGAGACGTATCTATGTCAGTCGGTGACACCTGCCACGAAGTTGGAGCTCAAAAACATCCCGAATAGGATTCAGGTCAGAACTCTTTAAACGCCAGTCCATTTCAGGTATGTTATTGTCATGTAACCACTCCGACACAGGCCGTGCATTATGGATAGGTGCTCGCTCGTGTTTAAAGATGTAATCGCTATCCCCGAATTCCTCTTCAACAGTGGGAAGCAAGAAGGTGTTTAAAACATCAATGAAGGCCTGTGCAGTGATATTGCCACGCAAAACAACAAGGGCTGCAAAGCCCCTCCATGATAAACACGACCACACCATAACACCGCCGCCTCCGAATTTTGCTGTTGGCGCTACACACTCTGGCAGATGATGTTAACCATGCATTCGCCATACCCACGCCCTGCCATCGGATCGCCACATTGTGTACCGTGATTCGTATCTCCACACAACGTTTTTCCACTGTTCAGTCGTCGAATGTTTACGCTCCTTACCCCAGGCGAGGCGTCATTTGGCATTTACGGGCGTGATGTGTGGTTTATGAGCAGCCGCTTGACCATGAAATCAAAGTTTTCTCACCTCCCACCTTACTGTCCTAGTACTTGCAGTGGATCCTGATGCAGTTTGGAATTCTCGTGTGATGGTCTGGATAGATTTCTGCCTACTACATATTACGACCCTCTTCAACAGTCGGCGGTCTCTGCCAGTCAACAGATGAGGTAAGTCTATACACTTTTGTGCCTTATGTGTCCCTTCACGTTTCCACTTCACTATCACATCGGAAATAGTGGACCCAGGGATGCTTAGGAGTGTGGAAATCTCGCGTACAGACATATGAAACAAGTGACATCCTATCTCTTCACCACGTTCGAAGTCCGTGAGTTCCACAGAGCGCCCTATTCTGCTGTCTCACGATGTCTAACGACTTCTGAGGTCCCTGATATGGTGGCAGCACAATGCGCCTAATATGAAAAACGTATGTTTTTGTGGGTGTCTGCATACTTTCGATCAAATACTGTATATTCATATCGCTATCCCATGACTTTCGTCACCGTACATGGCTCTGGATCATTTTCTGGGTCTCCGTTGTTCAGCTACGGTTGTGCTGCGTTTATAATCAACTTGATTTCACAGGACTGTACTTCCTTTCCCTTTTCACTGATCTTAGTTCTGCCAGCAATAAAGTATCTCCCTCGACCCAGAATTATCTTTATATTTTCAGTATCACCGCTAATTCAGTGAATAATGACTACGGGAGTACACTTAGAGATAAAGCAAAAATTATTTCGACACCTACATATTTTGACGTTTATTACCCGATTACAAAATCTTAGCCGTAAATTACAGTCACTGTAACCTCTCTCTTCGAGAAAATATCTAAACGAACTAAAATCATCAATAATTTCTGATTTATGGGACAAAATAAGTATACGAGTCTACTTACTTTACTTCTTTAACAGTCTCATTTATGTTAGTACAGAAGTAGCCTCTTCTACACAGAAATGTCCTTACTCTTTAGTGCTAACGTCAACCCAATAAATCGTGGCTACGGGCTCCGCTTTGAGTTAACGCAGGAAGTATTCCGACACCTATATATTTTTGGTCTTTTTATTTCATCCGGTTACAAAGCCACAGACACAAACTTTAGTCTCTGTGATCTCCGTTCGTTCTGGAAAAAAGTTTATGAAAAACAAAAATCATAAATAATTACTCTTTTTCTGTGATAAAAAGTATAGTGCATTTATAGGATTTACTTCGTCTCTCTCTCTCTCTCTCTCTCTCTCTCTCTCTCTCCCTCTCCCTCTCTTTTCCTCCCTTTTTCTTCTGAACTCTGCCTAGAACAAATTACTGTTGTAACTGGCAAGTATCAGAGTAACTTTACTACGTTTTACCATTTGCGGCGACGAATACTGGTGCAAAGATAAATGTACAGCTGCAGCTGGAAATTTTGTTTCTTACTCTTAATAACGAAGCAACGATTCTGAAATGGCGAAGTCTGAATCTACTTTTAATGTTACCCGTTTCCCATTTCTTTCATGTGCCGCCTGTCCGTTGAGTAAAGCTAACTGATCACAAGCTGTTATGAGCACAACAGGTTGCATATGCGCAACATTGTCGCATAGTCACCAGAACAGTGCACGAAATTCGAAAGTTCCGTCACAATTAGAGTTCAGCACCCATCAACTCTCAAAGCTTTTTAGAAGCAGATCATTTTTACCTTGATCTTTTAAAATTATTTACTTATGAAACCTACAATTGTGATTTCAGCTTTTTGCTGTATTCAAGCGCATCACTGGAAATTTCGTCTTTCGGCATATACAGGGTGGTCCATTGATCGTGACTGGGCCAAATATCTCACGAAATAAGCGTCAAACGAAAAAACTGGAAAGAACGAAACTTGTCTAGCATGAAGGGGGAAACCAGATGGCGCTATCGTTGGCCCGCTAGATGGCGCTGCCATAGGTCAAACGGTAATGAACTGCGTTTTTTAAACAGGAACCCCCATTTTTAATTAGATATTCGTGTAATACATAAAGAAATATGAATGTTTTAGTTTGACCACTTATTTCGCTTTGCGATGGATGGCGCTGTAATAATCACAAACATATGACTCACAATTTTAGACGAACAGTTGGTAACAGGTAGGTGTTTTAAATTAGGATACAGAAAGTAGGTACGTTTGAACATTTTATTTCTGTTGTTCCAATGTCATACATGCGCCTTCGTGAACTTATCATTTCTGAGAACGCATGCTGTTACAGCGTGATTATTTATAAACACCACATTAATGCAATAGATGCTCAAAATGATGTCCGTCAACCTCAATGCATTTGGCAATACATGTAACGACATTCGGCTCAACAGCGAGTAGCTCGCCTACGGTAATGTTCGCACATGCATTGAAATTGCGCTGACGCACGTTGTCAGGCGTTTTCGGTGGATTACGACAGCAAATATCCTTCAACTTTCCCCTCAGAAAGAAATCCGAGGACGTCACATCCGGTGAACGTGCGGGCCATGGTATGGTGCTTCGACGACCAATCCACCTGTCATGAAATATGCTATTCAGTACCGCTTCAACCGCACGCGAGCTATGTACCGGACATCCATCATGTTGGAAGTACATCGCCATTCTGTCATGCAGTGAAACATCTTGTAGTAACATCGGTAGAACATTACGTAGGAAATCACAATACATTGTACCATTTAGATTGCCATCGATAAAATGGGGGCCAATTATCCTTCCTCCCATAATGCCACACCATACATTAACCCGCCACGGTCGCTGATCTTCCACTTTCTGGTACTTCGCGCCGTGGAATTAGAATCCCAGCCAGACGTCATGGATTCCGAAGACCCCTAGAGGTCTCTGTACCATTGCGCCGTAAGCTGTGGTGGCGCGCGCCTCCTGGCCCGCATTTAGTGTGAGGGCGCCACAGTGGAGCACGTGGTTCCAGCGGCCAATACCAGCGCCACCGATAGAGTACATAAGCGCCTGCCTCTCTCTCTGTGTCTCTCTCAGCCAGCCAGTCTAATCTTGCGTACGTTTCTGGACGCATCGGCTAGCCTTAGACGGCTTATTTACTTTCTTGTTTTGAGTACGAGTGGACTTGATTGTTAGGTTTATATGTGACTCTGTTGTTTCGATCTGTACTTCGTTGGTCGTGTCCGTCCTCTCCCGTTGTGTTGCTGTTCGCGGGCCGCTCCGCGGGTCCCAACGCGCTTCAACCCCGCGACTGTTCCGGTCGCCGTTACAACATTTTGGCGACGAGGTAAACGGTGGTCGTTGTTGGTATGGAGGCGAAGTTGGTCTGTCTGCTGGAGCAACAGCAGCAGCTCATTTTGTGACTTGGCAAGACAGCCAAGCCACTATGAGGAAGCCGAAAGGCACGCGTTTAAGCTCACGCAGGCTGGCGTGAGGTCTGGAACAGGACAAGGTAATTAATATAGCCAATAACGTACGTTGCTGCTGGAATACTTAACTTTAATCCATAATTGGAGAACATCGGTCTGACGGTACATGCATCACAAGATAAATAGCAAATGATAATGGCGCCTTGCTAGGTCGTAGCAAATGACGTAGCTGAAGGCTATGCTAACAATCGTCTCGGCAAATGAGAGCATAATTTGTCAGTGAAGCATCGCTAGCAAAGTCGGCTGTACAACTGGGGCGAGTGCTAGGACGTCTCTCTAGACCTGCCGTGTGGCGGCGCTCGGTCTGCAATCACTGATACTGGCGACACGCGGGTCCGACGTATACTAGCGACCGCGGCCGATTTAAAGGCTACCACCTAGCAAGTGTGGTGTCTGGTGGTGACACCACAGCTCATGCAGCAGCAGCAGCAGCTCAAGTTGGACATCTTACAAAAGTAAATGCAGTTGCCAACGGACAAAGTCGATGCCCGGGAAGCGTTACCACAACAGCTTCAGAGTCGTCGGGTGTCCGATGCTTTCCCACGTCCACCGTCGTTTCCACCCTTTAATGATGCTAAAGAGGACTGGGAAACCTATATACTTCGGTTGAAACAATATTTCACGGCTTTTCAAGTCATGGACGACTCCTTGCAGCGGTCGTTTTTTTTAGTCTTGGCCCTCCCTGGACACGTTCTTTCTTCTTCGCAAGTTGGCTCCGTTGTCCGATCCTGTGGCCCTCTCTTTCCAAGAGATCTGGCTTTTGCTGACAAACTATTATTTCCAACGCTACCATGTAGTCGCCTCTAGGCTGGAGTTCCACCAGTACCATAAACAGCCTGGTCAGTCGTATCGTTCCTGGGTCACAGACTTGCAGGGTCTCAGCCATCGATGCGATTTTACGTGCATCAATCAGCAGTGTAAGGCTTCGTATGTGGACACCCTGATCTGGGATGTAGTGGTTCAGTTGGCTCCAGATCCTGAAGTCCGTACTATGGCGGTGAAACTCGACAACCCCTCGTTGGAAGAGATTCTCCACATTGCCCACTCCTTTGAAATTGCTCAGGCGCTCAGGCGCCTAACGAGCGTCTTGGGCCCGACCGCAGGTGGCGACGATCGCGGCGTCACGGCGGGTTCCGACTTCGCGACGTCGTCGTAGCCCAGCCAACAGAGGCCAGCGCCGCCGGGACTCCTCGTTGTCTGACGTCTCTATGGCATCGGCGCATTCGGTCCGCCTCATGAAACTCCTGTCCGGCCGGTCATGGGGTCTGCATCCTTCCACCATCCTCCACACCTACAAATCCTTGATCTGCCCCATCCTCTGTTATGCCAGCGTAGCTTGGATTTCCGCCCCTCCCCGGTTCTATAAATCCCTCCAAATCCTCGAACACCATGCACTCCGCCTCGCCTTCCGTATCCACCTTGCGTCCCCCACGCCCATCCTCTATAACCTCATCCCCTTCCCCCCACCTTCCCCTTTTCCTTGAATACATCCACACACTATATATTGTCCCCCGCATTGATCTCCCTCACCCCCTGGTGTCTCCCTTCTTCTCCACCCCCTAGCCCATTGCCGCGCCTTTACCATTGTGTCCCACCCTCTCTCCATCTCCACACCCTCCGCCTCCTTTCCCAACCCAACTTCCACCATCTACCCCTCCCGGATCATGAGCTTTGCCCTGACATCTACCCTTCCTACCAACTCTAACCCCATCTTCCTGCCTCCTCCTCAGGGCTCCCTCTCCTCCCCCTCTCTTCTCCTGAGAGGCTTTCCCCTCCTACTCCCCCTCCCTCTCTTGTGCCCTCCTTCAGTGTCTCTGCACTCCCTCCTGCCTTGTCTTCCTTCTTCATCTCCTGCCCCACCAGTCTCCTGCCTCTTGCTGCACCCGCTGACGCCCCTACTATTTTCATCCCGCCCGCTCCCCTGCTGCACCTTGCTCTCCCCTCCTTTTCCATCCTCTCTGCCCTCTCTCGGCAGGTCCCACCTGGCAGTTTTATTCTTCATCATGTGTGCTCCAAGCGGGTTTTAAGTGTGTTGTTCAGGAGTGTTTTTAATACTGCGGCCGACTGTGTTTTAAGAATCGCTAACTACGTTTTTTAACTTTATGACGACTTTTTTAATTGTCCCCCATGAACGTCTCCATATCAGTGTATTTTTATCTCCACTATCTCCCTTTACTCTGTTTTATGTTCCCCTTTTTTATCGCCTTATATATGTAACATTTTATTCTTGTCTTAGTTGTCATGTCACTCGGCTGAAGAGCGGAGGATTGTGCCGCTGACAGCCCTCCTCTGCCCATATGGGCATGGGAATGTAATCACAACAAAGTAAAAAAAAAAAGCTCAGCCAGCCAGTCTAAGCTTGCATACGTCTCTGGACACATCACCTCGCTCTACACAGCTTATTTACTTTCTTTTTTTGTGTACGAGTGGACTTGGTTGTTAGGTTTTCTTGTGACTCCATTGTTTCGATCTTGTTGTTGTTCGTTACGTCCTTTGTTGGTCGTGTCTGTCCTCACCCGTTGTGTTGTTGTTCGCGGGCCGCTCCTCGGGTGCCACCACGCTTTCCGTCACTTCAACCCCGTGACCGTTCCGGTCGCCGTTACAACACGCTTGTCGCAGCCATCGTGGACTTTCCGTTGCCCAATAGTGCATATTATGCCGGTTTACGTTACTGCTATTGGTGAATGACGCTTCGTCGCTAAATGGAACGCGTACAAAAAATCTGTCATCGTCCTGTAATTTCTCTTGTGCCCCGTAGCAGAACTGTAGACGACGTTCAAAGTCGTCGCCATGGAATTCTTGGTGTATAGAACTATGGTATGGGTGGAATCGATGCTGATGTAGCTTTCTCAACACCGACGTTTTTGAGATTCCCGATTCTCGTGCAATTTGTCTGCACTGATGTGCGGATTAGCCGTGACAGCAGCTAAAACACCAACTTGGGAGTCATGATTAGTGGCTGAACACTTCCTGTTTCCTTAAATAACGTAACTATCCGGTCCGGACACTTAGATGATGTCGTCCAGGATACCAAGCAGCATACATAGCACACTCCCGTTGGGCATTTTGATCACAATAGCCATACATCAACACGATATCGACCTTTTCCACAGGTGGTAAACGGTCCATTTTAACACGGGTAATGCATCACGAAGCAAATACCGCCCGCACTGGCGGTATGTTACGTGATACCACGTTCATATACGTTTTTGACTATTACAGCGGTATCTATCACAAAGCGAATAAAGTGGTCCAACTGAAACGTTCATATTTCTATACGTACTACACGAATATGTAATAAAAATGGGGGTTCCTATTTAAAAAAACGCAGTTGATAATCGTTTGACCTATGGCAGCGCCATCTAGCGGGCCAACCATAGCGCCATCTGGTTTCCCCCTTCAAGCTAGACGAGTTTCGTTCTTTACAGTTTTTTCGTTTGATGCTTATTTTGTGAGATATTTGGCCCAGTAACTATCAATGGACCACCCTGTATAAATAATTTCAAGAGGCAAAGTTGATGGACAAGTCTAATAAAGAGTTTCGTATGACAGCAAATTGCATAAAAAATGGATCAACACTGAAAGCAACGATGTTGTACGGTCACCACTACGTGAAGGATAGGGTCGCTGAGTTACCC
Source organism: Schistocerca cancellata (assembly GCF_023864275.1). Classification (NCBI taxonomy): domain Eukaryota; kingdom Metazoa; phylum Arthropoda; class Insecta; order Orthoptera; family Acrididae; genus Schistocerca; species Schistocerca cancellata. The sequence continues at coordinate 170,570,853 of NC_064631.1, read as the reverse complement.
ACTGAAGAGCAAACTCTCAAACGTATAATGAAAATCGAAGTATCTACAAAAATTGAACATTTTGTAAAGGAGATAATCAAAGCGTTTCTCAGAACTCTTGAGGATTGAATTAAAAGTTTTGACAGTAGATGAGAATCGCACATAGAACCTCTGTATGGACAGGAGAGACAGATTGCAGATATTTTATGATGCAAACTAGATAATGGACATCCACCGACGTTTCAGTATTATTTGACTAAGTGAACATACTGTTTGTAATTTTCCCACTTAATGTGAAAAATAAAAGTAGAAGAGTCTGTGACATCTGATCTTCTACGAGAGTCTAAATTTGAGCAATCACTGCATCCCACTTATAGTGTAAAGTGAAAAATTCTACACGATAGTACATTGTCCGTGACTGTGTTAATACGTTCAATTCATGTTAGTTCACTAATTTGTACGTAGACCGGCCTCAAAAACAAAAAACTGTAGTGTCAGAATAACACAGGGATGTATGCAGTGTTTTGCGGTCGAGAGGAACCGCCGACCCAAAAAAAACTGTCCGCATAATTTTTCATTAAAAATTAATGATGGCGTAACGGTCAGACAATTTTTGAGCACCACTTATGTATAATTATTTATGATTTTGCTTTTCTTGATGCAGTATTTGCCGTGTTATTCAATTTTAGGATGAAGATTTCGGAGTCTGAATTTCCTGACGTGTGTGTTCCTTAGCACAGTTCTTGCCCGAACATTCTCAAAAAAAAAAAAAAAAAAAAAAAAACAAAAAAAAAACGATAACAGCAACACCTTGTTGGACAGTATGAGAAGATTATAAACTTCATACGTTTTTCTTATTAATTCTGGGCATGAGCCTGCACTTTGGCCCCAATGGAATCATACCGTTTCTGTTCTGTTCGGATCCTTTCGGATTGTTGCCTAAGAAGAAGTTACTTTTTTAATCAGACAAATTTTTGTCGGTTGTGAAATGGTAGATCAGATTGTAATCTTATCGAGAGCAGATGACATTTGTTGAAATTTTGTCAGGATTGTGCCTAACCCAACGAAATCACACACACACACACAACACACACACACACACACACACACACACAAACACACACACACACACACACGCACACACACACACACACACACAGAGGAATGTATAGAATGTCTTGTGATCGAAAAGGAACGCCGACTAAAAAAAATGTCTAAATAGTTTTTTATTAAAAGGTAAAAACAGAGTAAAGTAATTTCTGGTAGTGGCTTGCACGGAGAGTGTTCTCATGAACGGGGCCAGGCGATTCGAAACAAAATTTTTATTCTACCTCTGACATATGCACACGATTATAACTTGCGAGAGCTGGGTGAAAAGTTTCATGACCAGCAGTTAAAAATTATTTTCTTTTGATGTAAAATGCAGTTACGTTTCGTCTCTACACTGTATCCAGTTTTATTTTCTTTAGTGAGTAGGTTTCATTCCGATCCGGCAGGTGTTGCCAAATATCTTTATTACATTCAGCCATAAACAGATTGGATGTCACAATAATTCATATTTCCCCACTTTTTCAGTCACCAAATCGACATAGACGATGTCTGATTTCATAAACTTTCCTTGTCCTTTTGATAAAATTATTTGGTTTTAACCGTAGGTCTGTCTTCACGTGCTGTTTCAATCAATTTGCCTACAACTATTCTGTAGCATCCACTTATTGTTGTTTTACACTTTACAGGGTAGTCACTACGGCGGATAGAGTGTGTATTCCAGGAAATGAAGGAGTAACCGAAATGAATGCAGGCAGGTTTTGAAACCGCCTGGCTGATTAATACTGCACCCGTAGCTTTCTCTCCCGGATATGTTGACAGCGATCCTGCATACACTGGCTAAGACAGTTCTCCCTTATACCCTTTATTTCAGCAGTGCTGATAGAGCAGGATACTTCGAAGTTTAGGAGAGAATCAGAGGCAGAAATGATGCTGAGAGGACGGATCGTGAATCGCACGTGTGCTGCTTGTTCAGTAAACGCATTGTTTCTCAAATGCTGTGTTCCTGGTTCATTACGCTACCAGGATATCTCGAAGGCAATAACATTTTCCGAGATATTTAACCACACGAATGAATCGCAGTCTTACGTATCGTTCACTTCTGTAGTTGTTGTACTCTTACCGATAACTACCATGGTTGTCCCATATTTTCATTAGATATTCCACCACTTGTTCTTCCCTCCTTGCTATCGCCTCCAAACACAACCCGTCCTTTCCTAGGATAGATTTCAGTCACCTCTCCCTTGCAATTCATGGACTCATCGTTGCAATCTCCGCTTTCTTCTAGCCATTACCTACCGCAACAATCCAATTTGAAATAAAGGTTCGACATCCGACTAGCCTAAGATCTACATGCTGCCTATTAATCCCTTCTCACAAATACATCACATACCTTAATGTACAAAGGTAATTGGATTCTTCTTCAGACTGTCAAGATATTCCTTTACTCTTTTGGGTCTGGTGATCATTCACAAATGCAGCAACTAACTTGTTACTTGCCTGTTGGAAATTAAGCAGCGGGCTACATATAAAACTACAATGCAAGCGAATCTGCTGTGATGCGCTAATCACAACCATCCTTATCGTTGGTTAAATATCTGCGAGATAAGGCAAGGAGACTTCATCATAAATCTGAAAGAATTAGAAGTCTTCGTGGCAAACCATATGTGCATGAAAGCCAAATGAATGAAGGAGAGTGATATGAGAAGAGTTCAACAAATTCCACCGTAAAATTTTTGCCTGTTGCTACAACGAAAAATCCTTACGCATTTTGGTAGTACGTAAATACGTAAAAAATGGATCAAATTTGTCTGTAGGGCCTTACATTCGCTGAGTGATCGTATTGGCACTCAAACAGAGGCTGGCGCAGAGAAGTCTGGATTACTGAATTCGGTATTCCAAATTTTTTTCCTGCGGAAGAACGTGAGATAGTTCGTCTTTTCATTCATCATGCGAACTCTCAAACCACAGATATTGAGATAAATGATCACAGAATAAAGAAATGATCGCTCAACAGAAGTAAAATCTGAACCTGATGGGATACGTGTAACACTCTATGGGCCTATTGATATTGCTGTAGAACGTGCTTTCTTTCTAAGAACAAATTATCGTTGGTCGCTGGGAGAACGTAGCGTTCCGTGGTGTGCCATCCCAATGACGTTATTGTGAAAATTTACGAAACTAGTGCGACGATATAAAAACAATCGTAATAACAAAAATATTGATAAAAGCCATAAAGACGATGTGTTGTGATTATTGCAGTGAAATTTTGTACAATGATATAGAAAAATAACAATGAAAATTACTATTAATGCGAAACCTAAGTATTTCAAGGATAATCTGTGAACAAAGATAAAAATGAATAGACAGTCCTCTAACGCGGAAGTAAGAGAAAAAACTAACTACTCTTCGTTTTGTTTTTGATTGTAGAAGGACGTTATTGCCGATTCGTGATGAGAATGGTATGTGTTTGTTATTAATACTGTAAGAAAAAGCATTCTTATGATAATAATAATTAATTCTATAAAAGTGTAAACATTTGTTTTCCTTCCAACAGTGTAGGGAAAAGCATCCCATATTTATTACTGAATCATTTGCAGTTTTCATATACTGAGCTGACTTTGTTTCGAAGACACCATTACGGGCAAGAACATAATTATACGTTTTTCATTACGCCACACTGATTAAAAATAGGAACTCACCCGCTGAGAATTATCTGCTTAAGTGTTTCACATGAAGGTGAATTAATATTTCATTGCAGAAACAGTTTTTGTTTTAGCCTGGAACATTCAGCACGGATCAGGTCTCACACGATTCACTACATAAAAAGTAACTGTAATTCAGATGTAAACAGAAAATAGCTTTCAAAGAATTTTAATCAGTTCTATAACAAGATTTCAATGCGAACCTCACAGAAAGCCCAGAGTTTCGTATCATTGACAGAACAATGAAGCTGGTCGGATTTTAATGTGCGCGACATTTAGGTTTAATGCATTTCATGGCTAATACGTTAAACACAAACAAGCGAGACTGTTTAAACTCGCAGCTGAAAAGAAATTGACATTAGTCGCACAGCAATAAAAGCCTTTCACGTAACCGTCAAGATTTTGGTGCACTTTAATACAGCATTTTAGCTTCGTGTTGCAGAGCGGCACTTCGCGTCTGCAAACGACGAAAGATATGTGAAATGTAATATTCTAATAACGGCAGGCCCTCAGAACTCTGAAGTGTCTGGGGCCAAGGCGCCCAAGAAAAGTATATTTCGTTTTAAATAAAAATAGCAAAGCTCCATTAAGGTGGCTGTAATGGTGATGCACTTTCTAATTTTCAACCTTTCATATAAGAGAGCATCATTACGTGTTAGTAGAACTGAATATTCTGCATTTACAACGGCATTTACCATTAATACTGAGAATAAGTCATCTTAATTATTTCTTGTGCTACACGAACATGGACAACGTCATACAGTTCCGATAGTAGTGCAGTGGGACTGGAGGAAGGTGCAGTTCATTCCAATTTCCGAGGGTGAACCGGCAGATGCACGTCATTATAGTCTTCACTCACTAACGCCAACCTGTTGCAGAAATACGGTGTACGTAGTATCCGCTTGAGATGACCTTTCTCGCTGGTGAAAAATCTGATGCGTAAAAACAAATAAGGACTTCGAAAACGGCGATGCTGTGAAACTGAAATCGCTCTGTTCGTCCAAGAAATCTAAAGGACGATAGGTGGCACGGACGTTGACTACCGAAAGGCATCTGACACAGCTACTCGCTGTCACCTAGTGAACAAATTACGAAATTCATAGCCAACTTAGCAATTGTATTCTGGAGTGGAAAGAGGACATCTTCCTCACCGGTAAATTAAATTCGCGTCAGTATGCCAGGAGATTGCTGTATGCCGATTGCCTTAAACTACCATGTGTATAGAAAAGGTGCTTCAAAAAATTGTGGTGGTACTCAGAGCTTCGACGTATTGTAACAGAGCGTGCTGGGACTGCCCTATTTGCTCTTTTGGAGCTGAGCGTAGTATTCGGCGACGAGTGGTGGTATTGACCTTGAGCGACCGGTTGAAGTAGGCCTGTTCATAAAATATCGATACATGGATACTTTCTTCAAAAATATTAAAATACGTCGGCGTTACTTTTTCGCCGGTATATCGATGTATCTATATCGAAATGGGAGTACCGTGAGCCGACATTTTTATTTTACTTATATATTTTTTAGCAATTTTTGATAAATATTTGAAATTGTTCTTTCGAAATTGTAGTAGAACATATGTTGATGCTGTTGAGACAGCAACCAGCCACAAATTTATTTTAATTTCTTTTATTCAAAAGGTACCGTTACCGGTTTCGAATCATCACAATTCATCGTCAGACGGCTTTCACGCTATCATTAGAATATGTGGTGCGTTTTTATTGATTAGCTGTCCTAAAATATAAATAATACAGAATTATAGGCACGCCACACAGATGGTTGCGTTTCTTATTTGCATTGGAATGTGACTTACGTGAAACGTCTGTCTGGAGTATTTGTTTTCACAGTTCTCGTCCAACAAATGATCTTCGTAGTTTTCACCAAATTATTATCTTTGCACACATAAATTTGTATCATTGAACACTTTAGATTTGTCACAAAATACATTTCCACCACATTCTTATCGTTGCACATGTAAATTTATATCACTGAGCGCTTTAGATTTGTCACACAATAGATTTCTAACATGCTTCGCATGTTTTGGTAGATACAAAATGTTTACAAACATGTGAGTGTCAAAGATGCTATGATACATTGTAACATTATAAAGATGTCTCATGTCTGGAAAAGGATCATATATTCACTTAAGCAACTGAAACCCCTTTTACATTAGTACAAAGAAACATTGATTTTGTGAATTTTAGAGCAAGTACTGTTGCATTATAAAGATGTTCCATGTCAAAGACTTACATATGGATAAGACACTACATTGTTTATTTACATTTAACATCATGAGAATTGTAAACATATAAATTTGCTACTTGTTCTGCATATAGGTGTAGGAAAATTATTTGATTTGAAGGGTGGAAAATAATTTTTTGGAATTTTACACGAAAGGGGTGTTAGCTAACTCAATTTGTTTATTAAAAATATAGTTTGGGGGTGGTGTTTTTGTGTGTGTGTATTTCTATTTCTTCTAATATATTCATAGTGGCTGCTTTTTCTGCTAGACGTAAAATTTTTAAGTAGTTCTCAGTGCTTCTCACTGAACCGTTGTCTTCAGCAATATGGGCTGTAATTGCAGATTTGTTCAATTTGTCAAGCCTTAAAGCAACAGTGTGTTCTTTGTATCTAACTTCAAAATTTCTGCCTGTCTGTCCAATGTTTAGGAGACTCTCTTTGCAGCTCTACCATATCGTGGGGATTTGCTGACTCACAGGTACGCACTTTATGTACAGCCACGATTACATTTAGATGAAATGTCGACTCAATTCTGAAGACGACACCACTCAGAAAAATCTTCATTGTCGTGTAGCAATATTTCGTTTGCAACGTTGGTACGTAAACTACAGCCTAGGTTTTAGAGCTTGTAACGACGGCAGATGCTAAGAACGTAGTTTTAAGCATGTCCTTAAGTCTTCATAAAGGCGTCACTGAAACTGCTATGTCATAAACTAGCCTTCCGAACTGATTTCTTGGCGCTAGGCGTGAAAGACTCTCTGACTCGTTAAACACGTTCTTCACTCACTCTTGGTTGTCCCGTACTCTTTCCTTTTAAAGGCCAGCCGATGTCTTCAAACTGATTATACCATCTACGAATGTTATTATCCCTTGGAAGATTGCAGTGGAACTTAATACGGAGCGTACGTTGCACTGTAGCAACAGATTCACCTCTTGCAAATTGTAAAACGCAGAAAGCTTTGTGATCTCTATTCATCATCTATCTGTCTAGCTCTTTCTAACGAAAGACGCAGAAAATGGTGCTTGCGCTTGCGTACAGGTATAGAGACAAAGTTGTTTTAGTTGCTCTTTCAGTTATTGTATTTCATATAAATGCAACTTCAATATGATAAATGTTACAATCACCTGGTATATTCGGTTAGTATGGAAATACTTTCTTCAAGGAAATATTCTGGATTTACATTACATGAAAGCCAGTCGAGATTTAAATTTTCGGTAAGCAAATAATTATTTATTTCTAAATCGGTAAAGCTCATTTGGAAGCCCTTGTTTTCCTTTTCCAACAAGAGACTCAGCTTTTCTATAAACAACATATTTCGAAAGTTACTATCATTTAAAAATTTTGCTTTATAGAAAATTCCAGTCACAAATAGTTATTATTTACAAAATTAAATAAAACACTTTTACGCACCAGACTTTTGTGATTCCAAAAGTGCGTACTTTCGCTGGAACAGTTTGTTAGTTTGTTAATTACTCGATTTGCAAAATTTAGCTTTCTCGAATTTTTTGGCGGGGTTTGGGAAACCCCATGGGCTTAGAAACCATCATCATAAAATTTTACCCATAATTTCATCATTTTCTATTTATACAGCTCATAGTCAATCACGCTGGATTTTTTTGTTAATAATAAAAACGTAATAGCTCCGTATCCCAAAATTTCGTTGTAGTTCATACTACGTTCGTTTATAAACAGGCGCGGCGCAAGCCGTCGCTGTCAATCGGAGGATATAGTCACTTCGTTAAGGTTACATAGTCCGGGCCTAGCAGTGCACTGCTACACAGTCTATGTCGCATGATATAATTTACAATTAGTTTCTAGCGTGCATTCAAATTTTACGTTTTATTAGGTCAACGTATGCAAAGTTCTTATGTTTATATCTCCTTAAACTTCATATGTTTTTTGGTCAGTCAGTGTCAGAAATGTGAGGATTAATGTGTTACTCTGACACCAGAGAAATTTGTGGTACTGTAACTTGCCTACCAGGTTTAAATGTTTAGATTATTGCTTGTGGAAAACCTCATCGTCAGACAGAAAACACTGATTATAAATAAAAATAAAGAGATGGAACTTATTGCTGATTGATGTACGTTATTTGACGTATACTGAGCAGGTCATTCGACAGCTGGAAGACAACATGAGACTGCCGAAGGCTTATTACCAGGTGAGCAAACCTTCAGCTTGGGACAAGGATTTACAGTAGAGTTTCAACGTAAATAAATGTAACGTGTCGCGTTGTCAATGAATAGGTGAACATCCCATTAGTGTTTGACGATTTTTTTCTTTTTATGGAGCCACAGTCATGTAAAATTTTCTAGAAGTAATTTCCGCCATTTGACTGCACGTAATGTGATTATTACACAATCTAGATTTCGGTCTTAGGCCATTTTCAAGCTTTACACCTGAATAAAGAAACAATAAAAAGTTGAAATAACAAAGCTCGTGGTAAATAAGACAACAAGTAAATTGTGGTGTCACCGCCAGACACCACACTTGCTGGGTGGTAGCCTTTAAATCGGCCGCGGTCCGTTAGTATACGTCGGACCCGCGTGTTGCCACTATCAGTGATTGCAGACCGAGCGCCGCCACACGGCAGGTCTAGAGACACTTCCTAGCACTCGCCCCAGTTGTACAGCCGACTTTGCTAGCGATGCTTCACTGACAAATTACGCTCTCATTTGCCGAGACGATAGTTAGCATAGCCTTCAACTACGTCATTTTCTACGACCTAGCAAGGCGCCATTACCAGTTACTACTGATGCTGTAAAACATGTACCGTCAAGAAAGATGTTCACCAATTATGGATTAAAGTTAAGTATTCCAGTAGCTACGTACTTTTTTTACTAGTCTCAATTCCTTTAACTGTTCCAGACCTCACGCCAGCCTGTGTGAGCTAAAACGCGTGCCTTTCGGCTTCCTGTCATAGTGGGTTGGCTGTCTTGCCAATCCACAACATAAATTAATGTTCAAATTACAATATTTGTTACATTACTTACAGGTCACATAGCGTCCGACTTGTGTCGTCAAAGTAAATATCAAGATATATAAAGCAGCTGTCTCGTATGTAAGTATGAGAATGCAACGGCGATACATGAAAAGGCTGGAAACTTGCATGCGTAACAAATTTAGTGAAGCCGTGACGTGACTTCTACAGCAAAACACAGGGGTAAGCTTCATTTCAATGTATGTAAGCATCAACTAACATCACCTTAAGTTAAATAATCTAAGAGATCATCACAGAGACATCACAATCTTTACCATGTGATATAAGAGAGTTTTTTTTTTCTATTACGTGTTTCATCTTAAGTCTTCATTAACATGTCTCATAATACATATCTTCATACTTGGCTAAATAGATTATTCCTTGGCTGTTATGCCATTTCTTTCATGATAAAACCATTTTAGTCCCAGCTTTTTAAAATAACTAAACAACTACTATTTCACACTTAATTTTATTTATAGACGAAGAAATGTCTTATGTACTCTATGTTTCCAATTTTTATAAAATTTACTATTTTGCTAAAGCTCTCGCAAAATGTGGTAAGCTTGCTACCTAAAACACATGCTAAAAATAATATTGAAATATATGTTGGAGCTGTGGGTACATATAGTTCTATTACTACTCTCAAAATTCTATTAAAATTGGTGTTAAGGAGAATTAATGGCCACTGCCTAAATTTTGATAAGTAATCAGTATTGGCGGCCGAAGACTTCCGGCATAAGAAGTCAGCCTCATTCTGCCAATGGCCTTGTCAAGGAGTGCGGAGGAGCGGATAGAGGTTCAGGGCATTCTCTTGTCCTAGGGGTGGGAAATTGCCCCTAAAGGCGGAAGAATCAGCAATGATCAACGACATGAGGATGCAGAAAGCAATGGAAACCACTGCATTAATGACACGTAACGTGTATCCACAGGAAATGTGGCCTGTAATTGAAGAAGTGTCATGATGATCTCTCCATTGGCAAAAGATTCCGGAATAGTTCCCCATTCGGATCTCCGGGAGGGGACTGCCAAGGGGGAGGTTACCATGAGAAAAAGATTGAATAATATACGAAAGGATAACGTTCTGCGAGTCGGGGCGTGGAATGTCAGAAGCTTGAACGTGGTAGGGAAACTAGAAACTCTGAAAAGGGAAATGCAAAGGCTCGATATAGTAGGGGTCAGTGAAGTGAAGTGGAAGGAAGACAAGGATTTCTGGTCAGATGAGTATCGGGTAATATCAACAGCAGCAGAAAATGGTATAACAGGTGTAGGATTCGTTATGAATAGGAAGGTAGGGCAGAGGGTGTGTTACTGTGAACAGTTCAGTGACCGGGTTGTTCTAATCAGAATCGACAGCAGACCAACACCGACAACGATAGTTCAGGTATACATGCCGACGTCGCAAGCTGAAGATGAACAGATAGAGAAAGTGTATGAGGATATTGAAAGGGTAATGCAGTATGTAAAGAGGGACGAATATCTAATAGTCATGGGCGACTGGAATGCAGTTGTAGGGGAAGGAGTAGAAGGAAAGGTTACAGGAGAATATGGGCTTGGGACAAGGAATGAAAGAGGAGAAAGACTAATTGAGTTCTGTAACAAGTTTCAGCTAGTAATAGCGAATACCCTGTTCAAGAATCACAAGAGGAGGAGGTATACTTGGAAAAGGCCGCGAGATACGGGAAGATTTCATTTAGATAACATCAGGGTCAGGCAGAGATTCCGAAATCAGAAACTGGATCGTAAGGCGTACCCAGGAGCAGATATAGACTCAGATCACAATATAGTAGTGATGAAGAGTAGGCTGAAGTTCAAGACATTAGTCAGGAAGAATCAATACGCAAAGAAGTGAGATACGGAATTACTAAGGAATGACGAGATACGTTTGAAGTCCTCTAACGCTATAGATACAGAAATAAGGAATAGCGCAGTAGGCAGTACAGTTGAAGTGGAATGGACATCTCTAAAAAGGGCCATCACAGAAGTTGGGAAGGAAAACATAGGTACAAAGAAGGTAGCTGCGAAGAAACCATGGGTAGCAGAAGAATTACTTCAGTTGATAGATGAAAGGAGGAAGTACAAACATGTTCCGGGAAAATCAGGAATACAGAAATACAAGTCGCTGAGGAATGAAATAAATAGGAAGTGCAGAGAAGCTAAGACGAAATGGCTGCAGGAAAAATGTGAAGACATCGAAAAAGATATGATTGTTGAAAGGACAGACTCAGCATACAGGAAAGTCAAAACAAGCTTTGGTGACATTAAAAACAACCGTGGTAACATTAAGAGTGCAACGGTAATTCCACTGTTAAATGCAGGGGAGAGAGCAGATAGGTGGAAATATTACATTTTAAAGCCTCTATGAGGGTGAAGATTTGTGTGATGTTATAGAAGAAGAAACAGGAGTCGATTTAGAAGAGATAGGGGATCCAGTATTAGAATCGGAATTTAAAAGAGCTTTGGAGGACTTACGGTCAAATAAGGCAGAAGGGATAGATAACATTCCATCAGAATTTCTAAAATCATTGGGGAAGTGGCAACAAAACGACTATTCACGTTGGTGTGTGGAATATATGAGTCTGGCGATATACCATCTGACTTTCGGAAAAGCATCATCCACACAATTCCGAAAACGGCAAGAGCTGACAAGTGCGAGAATTATCGCACAATCAGCTTAACAGCTCATGCATCGAAGCTGCTTACAAGAATAATATACAAAAGAATGGAAAAGAAAATTGAGAATGCGCTAGGTGACGATCAGTTTGGCTTTAGGAAAAGAAAAGGGACGAGAGAGGCAATTCTGACGTTACGGCTAATAATGGAAGCAAGGCTAAAGAAAAATCAAGACACTTTCATAGGATTTGTCGACCTGGAAGAAGCGTTCGACAATATAAAATGGTGCAAGCCGTTCGAGATTCTGAAAAAAGTAGGGGTAAGCTATGGGGAGAGACGGGTCATATACAATATGTACAACAACCAAGAGGGAATAATAAGAGTGGACGATCATGAACGAAGTGCTCGTATTCAGAGGAAGCAGTGATGGAAATAAAAGAAAGATTCAGGAGTGGAATTAAAATACAAGGTGAAAGGATATCAATGATACGATTCGCTGATGACATTGCTATCCTGAGTGAAAGTGAAGAAGAATTAAATGATCTGCTGAACGGAATAAACAGTCTAATGAGTACACAGTATGGTTTGAGAGTAAATCGGAGAAAGACGAAGGTAATGAGAAGTAGCAGAAATGAGAACAGCGAGAAACTTAACATCAGGATTGATGGTCACGAAGTCAATGAAGTTAAGGAATTCTGCTATCTAGGCAGTAAAATATCCAATGACGGACGGAGCAAGGAGGACATCAAAAGCAGACTCGATATGGCAAAAAAGGCATTTCTGGCCAAGAGAAGTCTACTGATATCAAATACCGGCCTTAATCTGAGGAAGAAATTCTGAGGATGTACGTCTGGAGCACAGCATTGTATGGTAGTGAAACATGGATTGTGGGAAAACTGGAACAGAAGAGAATCGAAGCATTTGAGATGTGATGCTATAGACGAATGTTGAAAATTAGGTGGACTGATAAGGTAAGGAATGAGGAGGTTCTACGCAGAATCGGAGAGGAAAGGAATATGTGGAAAACACTGATAAGGAGACGGGACAGGATGATAGGACGTCTGATAAGACATGAGGGAATGACTTCCATGGTACTAGAGGGAGCGGTAGAGGGCAAAAACTGTGGAGGAAGACAGAGATTGGAATACGTCAAGCAAATAATTGAGGACGTTGGTTGCAAGTGCTACTCTGAGATGAAGAGGTTAGCACAGGAAAGGAATTCGTGGCGGGCCGCATCAAACCTGTTAGTAGACTGATGACAAAAAAAAAATCATGTGTTTCAGACAATATGGAACTGTTTTCCAATAACTTTCGGTATCTACTCACTCCCGCTCTTGCCACTCTGACCGCGTCTAGCCCCCTTCATTATTTACTTTTTATTTTATTTCTGTTAGTTCCCATCTGCCTCCCAACACCGTCCCCCAACCTCCCCCCCCCCACCCTACCCCTTCTCCCCCCCCCACCCGTTGTCCTGTACCGTCATCCTTCGTTGTTGTGTAGCGCTTAATCGAGTGCAAGATATCTTTAAATCGTTTATAAAAGGGTTTGTAATTCATAACGATGTCTACAACCATTAACTTACACGAGGGGCGTTTAGTAAGTAATGCAGCACATTTTTTTTCCAGAAAGCAGATTCGTTTTATTCAGGATTCCAATTCACCATATTATTCTCCACACTTTTGGCCACAAAACCGGATACTTCAACCCATCATCCTAGCGCTCCTTCCCACAGAGTGCATCCTTCATTGGACCAAACAGAAAAAAGTGGGACCATGTGAGATCCGGGCTGTATGCTGGATAAGGAAGAACAGTCCAATGAAGTTTCGTGAGCTCCTCTCGGGTGGGCAGACTTGTGTGAAGCCTTACGTTGGCATGGAGAAGGAAAAGTTCATTTGCATTTTTGTTGTAACGAACACATTGCAGGGGCCACAGCATTGTACAGCCAGCCGGCATGTGGACACGTTTGCCCGACCTTGTTCCGATGATGACAAACGCCTCGCCCAACGACTCACCTTGCTGTTTTTCACTGCCTGGTCTCCGCAGACATTCTGCAAGCACCTATCAATATCTGAGATACTATGGTTTTCCACCAAAAGAAACTCAATAACAGCTCTCTGCCTGGAACGAACCTCCGTTACAGACGCCATTTTCCAGGCTTCGTATAGCGCCGCCACCTATTGGAACTTTATGAAACTATAGAGGATGAAGTAGGAATATTCCACAATGCCCCCCCCCCCTTCAAATTCCGCATTTATTCCAGCTGAAACTGGCCGAAAAAAAATTGTTGAATTAGCTATTGAACGTCCCTCGTATAATGCACCATATATTAGACAATTAATTGTCTCACGAGACTGAACTTCCTTCATTCTTGCTATTCATATTACAATGATGTATTTTACGATGTTTACAAGTGAGCTATGAAGCTGGACCTCGGTATTATACACCTTAACCAGTGTCATGTACTATCTGTTGCAAATACAATGTACAAATAATCATCATTTTAAATAAAAAGTTTCACTACCTTATTATTTGATATACCACAGGTTACAAGGCGCTGATTTTGATGTATTAATGATGATCTTTGATGATCGTTTCACTTACACTAACGTTAGCTATTGTTTATATACAGTGAAATGAAGCTTGCACCTCTGTTTTGGACGTGTAAGTTGCGTCGCAGTTTCATAATTTGATACACATTTATATTTTCAACCTTGTTTAGTATAACATAGGTACGTTGTCATATTTACTTACGAGAAAACTGTTTTATATAATTTGATCTGCATTTATCGTCGAAACACAAGTCTAAGGATTTTTGACGTGTAAATAATGTAACAAATGCACATGGTGGCAGCCAGTCAAGGAATATTTAAGGGAACTGGTTTAAAAAATTTATTTCAAACGCCTAGTCAAATCTTTACAAGTGTTCTCCCCGAGTAACTTAGGCCGTGCCTGCGTGACATAAGTCGCTTGTCTTTAAAAACCGATGCGGTTATGTCCAGTTAAAGCTGCTGACAAGAGATACCTTCAGCCCCCTGCTGAAACTGCTGGCGAATTCTCGCCATTGGTTTTAACCAATAGCGTGCGCGGGATACCGATCACGTAAGTGGACGCTGGAGTGGTCTGTGGTGCAGAACACAGCTGCTTCTCTCTCTTGTAATCCACTTCGAGCAGAACAGACGTCTTACTGGAAGGCAGAGCCTCTGGCTCTGCTATTCACGACCGGCCACCAACGTAATTTAACATGAACCGCTTCCCCTTCCGTTGCCCATTTTAATTAATTGTTCGACCTCCTAGACTGGCCTAAACCTGGTAACTTTCGACCCTAGACGCTCCCTTTGTACACCGTACATTGAAATACATCCTCTTTATTGTACCTAATTTCCTGTTTTGTTATTTAAAGGCAACCCTGGATGGCCACTCTCTCTAATCCTGACCGCTCGACCTCTTGCACGCTGTCTTAACGAGGTATATGTAACAACCGCTTCCTCCTTTCCCAAACCCTGTATACATTTACAATTGGTACCAGAAGTGGAATCATATACGTTTACAATTGGTGTCAGATGTGCCCGCATACTTTACACAAATCACATAATTCATAAATTAATTTTTACTTATTGTATTTTTACACTGCTTTTTGTAAACTATACTTTTTATTGTTTATTTATTTAGGTGTAACAGTTGAAAATGGCATAAGAGCTACATATAGATAGTGAAATGAGCATTTATCTTTTCTAAAACTATTAGTTTGACTACACGATTGCAGATCTGTCTCTGGAAACGGGAAGAACATTATCTCGGCATCCGTACCTGGAGTGACGTAAAGTTATGTCAGTGTCTACACTCACTTTAATTACCTGGAGCTCACGCCTCTCCATCGCTGTGGCATCGAGAAGAAAGCCTGTGTAATGTCAGCATTCTGCACTTTACTTTAAGGTTGGAGATTGATGAAACCCAATATTTAAGACAGTTGATGAAACTTGTCATTTAATTTTGCTTTTATTTTACTTTCTCGGGCTACCAGAAGATGCTACAATAAAGTTATTCATTACAATGACAACAGACGGGAAATAGTGACATTAACTTTAGAAAATCGCCCTTAAAAAGGCTGTAAATAAGAACTTGTTCAGATGTTACGACTTCACACATATGACTCTTATTATTGTGAATGTAAGGAAACACTACCTTTGATAGGGGGAAGTTACTTTTCCTTCACGCCAACTGGCAGAAGTCGCAGATACTTCGCTTTAAAATCTTGCGGCTTTTCCGCGTGGGCTGAAAAACATACCCGCAGCAGTAGAGGCAGTCAGCCGCCTTTAACAGCGGACTGTGTGCCAGAGACTGTTAAACAGAGATGAAGGGCGGTAATGCGATGTGCGAGGAGTCGAGAAAGCAAGGGGCAGAGAACACAGCGGACGGGGTGCGATACGACGCGGCTCCATCAGGGCGGGAAAGCGCAGTCTGCGAAGGGCGGTGTGGGCTCGTTTTCTTTTACCCTGGCCCTTCTCTTCATCTCCCCTTTTACGTCGCGCGCCCCTCTTTGCACAGAGCGCCATTTGAATTGAGGATTACGGCCGTTCGGGCTGACCCGCTCCGCTAGGCGGAATAAGAAATTTTGTGCCCTTTTTTGTGCTTCCTGTTCTCCCGAGACAACTCTAAATAACGTCCGTGTGGCGTTACTACTACAGATCACGAATAGTCGCTTAAACGCAAAGACGAGGCTTTAACGTTCCGTTCCGGAAACAGTGATACATCGGCAAGTATAACCAAGGACTCCCACGCGGATCTTCGCATATTTATGAACTAACTTAAGGGCTGTTGTATATTATGTAAAATTTGTCAAAAATGTTGAAATGATTTATCACTAGATAGATGCGTAGCATGTTAGAAATATAGTCTCCGGTTTCAGAATTTAATTCGTGTTACAAAGGATGTAAACGCCATCTTGTTTCAACCAATAGGCAGTGTCACGCCTCCTTCTGTACACGACTCTGTCCTTCTTACGGTATTTTACTATTTCCTGCTGTCACAGAAGACATTTGTAGAGCATAGAAGGCTGTGAGTCCGGTTACGATGCGATTAATTACGATTTATTAAAGAAATGGACATATGGTGGGATACGAAACCGCAACGAAAGCTTTAGTATCCTCATTTGGAAGAGACGCTCAAAAGTCAACATTTCGCTCAAATACGTTTGTTAAAATACCTCATACGACGCGAGCCTGACTTTCAATGATGGTAACACTAGAAGAATCAGAACCTTTATGAGAATGGGATTTGATGCAGGTTGCTTTACTGAAACCCAACTGGAGAAGACTGAAGATGTGAGTATTCCTCCATTCCTAAGTATGAGACGTAAGCGAAGGATTTGCGAATAGTACACTTCGGAAGGACCAGACTAGAAGAACAGAGGTACATGAAGACCAAAAAAACCAAATGTATATGGTTAGGGCCATCATTAAGGTACTTGTTTCTGGCGTAAGTGCAAATAAAATATATTTTCTGCATTTCTTGCAGCTTTTGTTTTTCAGTTTGTTAGGAACATTTTCTGCTGAACGATTGTAGGTAAAGAGGTGAAATTTGCTACAGACTTTCTAAATACTGTAACACAACTTCCTGTGGTATAAAACTTTTCAAAGTGCATTACACTCGAATTTATTTAGGTTTTCGTGAAATAAAAATTACTATATATTACACTCAAAACCATAAAAGAAAATGTTGCGAATGTTCTCAGACGATATTGAAAAAGTGGTAGACAGATTTGTTTCACTAATTACTAAGAATAACTATCCACATTTTAAAAGTGGTAAGTACAATAAAGTCTGAGAAAATGTTCATATATGATAGTATGTGTTCTGAAAGTATCCGTCAACGTCCTGTTGAAAGTATTCGACAAAAGATTGATAAAATCCAGATTATAGCCAGTGACATAATAATATGTGCTATATTTTGTTCAATTATCTCTCAAACGGCAAATATCAGCTTTTATATACTTGTATATTTTCTCGTACATCCACTCTTAACATCACCAGCCCAGTGACATTGTTTTGAAATTTCAAATTACTGGTCTTTCGATTATTTTGATGCCGTTCTCCATACACCTCTCTATTCTGATAATTTTTTATGTATGCCTAAAGCAACGGCAAAGGTCCTCGATAACCTGGTTGTTCCTTCAGTGACAATAAAGATACTTGTGGATGCGTTAATAGGTCTCTGTGTCTATTCTTTTTATAACGTAGTTCTGTAGTCTGCTTTGGTCTCCTATTGATTCTATGCCTTCTTGTCACGCGTTTTACGTTTATTTATTTTAACGTCTTGCTATCGGCCGAGTACACAACCCTCGGTCAAAAATCTATATAACCTAGATCCCGTGATCACGATTTAAAGCAAACCGTGTTCAAAATGCCGGTCAGTAAACGGTCGTCAGTCAACCGTGCATTTGACCGCGATTAGCTCATTATATTACAATGGAAGTCGTCAATAGAGATACGAATTAGCACAACTCGAGACAGTTGCTGGTGAGTGACGTCTGTCACTTTGTATCACATTCGTCAACAAGTGGCACCTCACTAGTAATCCTTCGTTTACGTTTGAAGAAATGGAAAGCAAAAGAAAGAAATCAAATTTACGAAATAGGAGATGGATATGCTTCTCGAATTGGTTGCCGCGAGTGTATAGGTTCTTGGAAACACAAGAGCTGACCGCTTCGGATAAAAAAAGAAATGTGCTATTTCTCTTCCGGTCATTGTTTTTTTCCGCTTTCTTTCATTCATCTCGAATATCTACGTCATTTAAAAATAAAATTCTTCAAATATATGATCATTATCACACATAATTGTCATTTTTATGGAAAATGCACCTCTTCTTATTTCAAACTATATGCTGCACCCAAAAATCCTAATTTCAATGCAAACAAAAATTCCTAATTACTGATCTTTCGTAAAAAGTAGTTAATGAAGATTGTACAGTTGAAAAAACTATATACTAAATAAGGTCTGTCTTTTTATTTTACGCTTCACATACATGATCGTTGAACACGCAGCTCTGTTTTAAAACTGGAATCCACTTGGTATCGAAAATATGCCCCCCACATAGCCATCAAGCAAATACCCCGAAGCCACATTACTTGTCGGAAAGACTGCCTTGTTTTAGCGTAGTAAGAGTGATCGGAAAACTTATAAGACGATTTTCTCAAATATTTTTGAGAATGGCTTCGAACTGCTTTGGGAGAGTTGTATTTGAGTTTTGAACTTCGCGTACACTAAATACAAAACATTACGAAAACTCGATAACTGCGTGGTTCCCTCGTTAGAGATGAATAGGCAATGTATTTACAGATGGAGGCACAAATTAATTCTTCTCCCGATAAGTTTGATTCGTAAACTTATTAACTTTCTGGGATCATCTTACTTATAGCGAACGATACAGGATGCCCTGACTCTGTCTCAGTATATAGAAAAGCGCCACCATCTTTATATGGTACGCTTATAAAATCCTGGTCATCTCACGAAAATCGGGCATGCTCCACGGTCAAATTTAAATACGGTCGACACCCTCGTTAACTTCGATCGAGTTTGTTGCATCAGAATTTTGCGTAAGCTGTGTTAAATGACGCCTTTACCGCCATTAATCGTAGTTACTTCACTCGGTAGTAAGTCTCGTAGTTTTTTGTGCTCGGCCATATGTGTCGTAGTTTTTTGTTCCATGTTAAATATGGCGATTGACTCTTACAGTGTAATTCATCAGTTTCTCCTGGGGTTCGAGCTGATCGAACAGTGTATGAATGTACTGCCAGTTTAAATTGTCCTGCGGGCACAGTATTCGGCAATCACACATATCGTCATGGCCAGGTACGCGAAAGAACTATCCTCCTCGGGATGCACAGCTGACTTAACCCTCCACCCCGCGAGGAACACTATCAATAAGAAATACACCCGTGGTCTGTTTGATCAGTCTCTTAGGTTGTTTACCCTCGATATTGCAATTCCAACAAATATAGAAACTGAAACTTCCTGGCAGATTAAAACTGAGTGCCGGACCGAGACTCGAACTCGGGATCTTTGCCTTTCGCGGGCAAGTGCTCTGAGCTACACAAGCACGACTCACGCCCTGTCCTCACAGCTTTACTTCCGCCAGTACCTCATCTCATCGTCTCCTGCCGAGTTCAAGTCTCGGTCCGGCACACAGTTTTAATCTGTCAGGAAGTTTCATATCAGCGCACACTCCGCTGCAGGGTGAAAATCTCATTCCGGAAATATATAAACTGACAGTCGCAGGGGGAATTTACCATATTTAGTAACTGCATCACTACATCTGCGTGACAACAAGCGCATTATATTCACCACCGAAATCAAACTCGCTCATTGTTTCTCGTGTTGCCTTTGGGAAGCAGAAGATTGTGAAAACCAAGAGTTACTGGTTGGCGATAGGGCGTTACCGCACTGGGACGGCACGGCAGGTCTGCTGGGCGCTATGCTGGCGGAGACTGCAGAGAAATGGTTTCAGGCTCCGCTCAGCAGAAGAGCGACAAGCTTTGTGTACAAGTTCTGAATAGAAAAGGATTGCATAAAAAGAAGTTCTAGGCACATCTCTTCATTGCCGATAGTGACATTAACGAGATATTTGACACCACGCTTTGTAATGATTTACGAAATTACAGTACTTAATTTTACAGAATCCTTAGAATGTCATTTAATTCATTTGAGGAGGTAGTAGAGATTTCCCGAGATTAAATGACGAAACAGGTCACTGTTTTAAGGAAGGTAATCTCACCAGAGGAAAAGATTTTCGTGACCTGTGTACTCGATAGCTAATTATTTGTTCTCTGCAGTGATATTTACAGTTTTAGTTGTAACTGTAAGGTTCAAAATGGTTCAAATGGCTCTGAGCACTATGGGACTTAACATCGGAGGTCATCAGTCCCCGAGAACTTAGAACTACTTAAACCTAAGTAGCCTAAGGACATCACACACACCCATGCCCGAGGCAGGATTCGAAGCTGCGACCGTAGCGGATGCGCGGTTCCGGACTGAAGCGCCTAGAACCGCTCGGCCACCACGGCCGGCGGTGTAAGGTATAGCCCGGATAGAAGAAGTGCTTTGTCCGTGCTATAAAGCTCTTGTGGTTGGAGCGGAGCATCATGTACAGACTCTGAAGAAATTGAGGATGGATGATTCCCACGTTCTCCAGCCAGCCAGCCAGCGTGCAGAAAGTGCGTTATTGTAAGCAGTTTGAACATGACTGTAATGTGTAAAGGCTTATTCTTCGAACTGAGTTTCATTTATAACCCTCGTAATTCCGTAATTCCAAACTTTTTTTTTTTTGCCATTTCGCGTTTTGAATAGGTATGAGAAGGAGTGTGCCAAGTTGCTGATCTCATCTGAATCCCGCAGGTAAAAGATTCGGTGTCAAAATTATCCAAGGGCGTGGATAAAACTAGGTTCGGGTGAGCGGCAGGTAGCACTGGGCAGCCCTGCTGGCGCCCAGCTGTGTGTTCCACAACAGCGGCGAAGGGCGGGCTGGCCCCCCGGCACAACTGCAACACTCAGGCAGATGCTACGTGCTGGAGGTTCCATTGCGTCCCATGCTTCTGTCTGGCGTCTCTGCCAGTAGACTGCTGTGGCGTCCCAGAGCGGTAGGACGCATAAAGTTCCTCCACCAGAAGCGGGGGTTCATTATTCTGTAAGTCACATGCGCCTCGTGGACCCGTCTTAAGGGCGAACACCTCAGGAAGGCAAGTGTTTGTTGTCAGAGTTCGAGTTTGTGCAGTGGTTTCTGAGCTGGAGATGATATGCACAGAGACTGCTTTGGTGAATGCCTGCCCAGACGTCTGTAAATGATTGAATAAAGGTCATAAGCTGTATACCCATACGAAGCTAACTACGTCGTTGTCTGACCCCTGCATTGCGAGTTACCGCTCGGACTCTTCCTTCTACCTGTTCTTTTCTGACTGAAGAAATCATTCGCCTTCGTCAGACTCCGTCAGTGCCGTACGGTCCCTGTTTCTGAAATCACATGTGTAAACATCTCAACGTTCGTCAACTGCACAACAAGAAAGTTAATAATCTTCCGAATAGTAATGTAGAACGGTAGCAGAGCACCTCCACCACCGCAAAATAGAAAATAGTTCCAGATGTCTTGGATTACGCTCGTTCAGCAACAAAAGAAATCAGTTAACATTTTGACTGTGATGGGACAGCAGTAATCAACACACTTGTTGTTCATTCATTACATTGACGGTAAAAATCGCTACACCAAAAATTGATTAGTCTATAGTAATGAAATTTCGTGAATAAGTATGTATGGGTAATATATTGAGATGATTTGCACTGCAAAATCAAAGGTTAATCTAAGAAATAGATAAACCACTGAAAATATGAAATGATTGTATATTAATAAATGACGTAACCTCCAGATTATTGCAGGCAAGCATGCAAACGTGGCTGCATTGTGTTGTACAGGAGCCGAAAGTCAATATGTGTGGTGGAGCTACATGCCTTTTGCACTTGGTCGATCAGTACAGGGACCGTTAATGCTGTTTGTGGATGACACTGGGGGTGTAGTCCGATGATGTCCTATATGTCCTCAATTCGAGACAGACCTGGTGATCAAGCAGGCCAGGCAACATATCGGCACTTGGTAGAGCGTGTTGAGTTACAAGAGCGTTATGTGGAAGCGTTATCCTGTTGGAAAACTTCTCCTGGAATATTGTTCACGAATGACAGCACAACAGGTCGAATCAACAGACTGGCGTAGAAATTTGCCGTCAGGTTGCGCGGGATAACCACGAGAGAGCTCCTTCTGTCATAAGAATTGCACTCCAGACGGTGACACCAGGTGGAGTAACGTGTCAGACAGTCTGTGTTTGACCCTTTCCGGAGAGACCAGTAGTATATTCTGATGCACCACTGCAGGTTTACTGTAAACCTTGGACCTTCAAATTCACGATGAAACACAGAAATTTCATCGGGATTGAATACAAAAGGCATGATTGCCAACTTCCGTCCAGGGGGAGTAACACTTCAAACAGTCTTTGCTTTGATTCGTTCCTGGTAGTCCAGTAGAAGATACCGATAGACCAATGTAGGTTTATTGTAACTCTTGGACCTTCAAATTGAGGATGAAACACAGAAATTGCTTCGGGATTCAATACAGAAGGCACAATGCCGACTTCTGTACAGGGGGAGTAACACTTCAAACAGTCTGTGCGTTGAACGTTTCCTGGGAGTCCAGTATTAGATTCCGATGCACCATGGCATGTTTACTGCACCCCTTGAACCTTCACCTTGAGGATGAAACACAGAAATTCATCGGGATTGAATACAAAGGCACAATGCCGACTTCTGTCCAGGGGGAATAACGCTTCAAACAGTCTGTGCTTTGAACGTTTCGTGGGTGCCCAGTAGTAGATTCCGATGCACCACTGCAGGTTAGCTGCAGCCCTTGGATCTTCACATTAACGATGAAACACATAAATGGCATCGGGATTGAATACAAAAGGCACAATGCCGTCTTCTGTCCAGGGGAAGAAACGCTTCAAACAGTCTGTGTTGGAATGTTTCCTGGGAGCCCAGTAGTAGATCCCGATGCAACAATACAGGTTTACTGTAACCCTTGGACGACTTTCACATTGACGATGAATCACAGAAATTGCATCGGGATTGAATACAAAAGGCACAATGTCGATTTTTGTCCAGGGGAGTAACGCCTCAAACGGTCGGTGCATTCGAGCTATTCCTGGGAGTAAAATAGTAGATTCCGGTGCACCACTTTTGGTTTACTGTAGCCCCTGGGCCTATACATTGACGATGGAACACAGAAATTGCATCGGGATTGAATACAAAAGGCACAATGCCGATTTAAGTCCAGGGGAGTAACGCTTCAACAGTCTGTGCTTTGAACCTTTCCTGGAAGACCAGTATTAGATTCCAATGCAGCATGGCTGGTTTACTGTAACCCTTGGTCCTTCACATTAGCGATGAAACACTGAAATGGCATCGGGATTGAATACAGAGGCACAATGCCGACTTCGTCTAGGGGGAGTAACATCTCAAACAGTCTTTGCTTTGAATCGTTCCTGGAAGTATTGTATTAAAATCCGATGCACCACGGCAGGTTTAATGTAACACTTGGACCTTCATTTTGACGATGGAAGATAGAAATTGCACCAAGTTTGATACAAAAGGCACAATGTCGACTTGTGTTCAGGGGGAGTAACGCTTCAACCGGTCTGTGTTGGAAACTTTCCTGGGAGACATGTATTAGATTCCAATGCAATATGGCAGGTTTACTGGAACCCTTGCACCTTCACAATGACGATGAAACACAGAAATTGCATCGCGATTGAATACAAAGGCAAAATGCCGACTTCTGCACGAGGAGAGTTACGCTTTAAACGGTCCGTGTTTTGTATCTTTCCTGGTAGTCCAGTAGATGATACCGATGGACCAATGTAGGTTTACTGTAACTCTTGGACCTTCACATTGAGGATGAAACACAGATATTGCTTCGGAATTGAATACAGAAGGCACAATGCTGACTTCTGTCGAGGGGGAGTAACGCTTGAAAGGGTCTGTGTTGGAAACTTTCCGTGGAGTCCAGTAGTACATTCAGATGTACCACTGCAAGCTTACTGTAACGCTTGGACGTTCACATTGACGATTATACACAGATATTGCATCATCATTGAATACAAAAGGCACAACGCCTTTTCTGTCCAGGGGATTATCGTATCAAACAGTCTGTGATTTGAACCTTTCCTGGGTGTCCAATAGTAGATTCCGATGCACCACTGCAGGTGTACTGTAAACCTTGGACCTCCACATTGACGGTGAAACACAGTAATTGCATCGGGATTGAATGCGAAAGGCACAATGCCGAATTCTGTACAGGGGGAGTAACACATCAAACAGTCTGTGCATTGAATGTTTCCTGGGAGACCAGTATTAGATTCCGATGCCTCACGGCAGGTTTACTGCAACCCTTGATCCTTAACCTTGAGGATGAAACACAGAAACTGCATCGGGATTGAATACCAAACGCACAATGCCGACTTCTGTCCAGGGGGAGTAATGCTTCGAACAGTCTGAGATTTGAACCTTTCCTGGGGGACCAGTATCAGATTCCGATGCACCACTGCAGGTTTACTGCAACACTTGAACCTTCACCTTGACGATGAAACACAGAAATTGCATCGGGATTGAATACAAAAGGCAAAATGCCGACGTTGTCCTGGGGGAGTAACGCTTCAAACAGTGTGTGTTGGATCATTTCCTGGGAGACCAGTAGTAGATTTCAATTCACCACAGCAAGATTACTATAAACCTTCGACCTTCACATTGACGATGAAGCACAGAAATTGCACCGGGATTGAACAGAAAAGACACAATGCCGTCTTCTGTCCAGGGGAAGGAATGATTCCAACAGCCTGTGTTGGAACCTTTCCTGGGAGCCCAGTAGTAGATCCCCATGCAACAATACAAGTTTACTGTAACCCTTGGACGACTTTCACATTGACGATGAATCACAGAAATTGCATCGGGATTGAATACAAAAGGTACAATGTCGACTTCTGTCCAGGCGGAGTACCAATTCGTGCTCACTGTGTTGGAAACGTTTCTAGGAAACCTGTGTTGGATTCTAATGCATCACGGCAGGTTTACTGTAACCCTTGGACCTTCACATTGACGATGAAACACAGAAATTATTTCGGGATTGAATACAAAAAGCATTATGCTGGTTTTGGTCCAGGGGATGAAATGCGTCAAACAGTCTGTGTTGGAACCCTTCCTGGGGGACCAGTAGTAGATTCCGATGCACCACTGCCGATTTGCTGTAACCCTTCGACTTTCACACTGACGCTGAAACACAGAAAATGCATGGGAGTGAATACAAAAGGCACACTGCCGACTTCCGTCCAGGGGGTTTAACCCTTCAAATATTCCTTGTTTGAAACTTTCCTGGGAGTCGAGTAGTACATTCCAATGCACCACGGAAGGTGGACTGTAACCTTTGGACGTTCACATTAAATCATGAAACACGGAAATGTCATCGGGATGGAACACAAAAGGCACAAGGCCGACTTCTGTCCAGTCGAGGAATCGCGACAATCAGTCTGTGAGGGAATTGATCTTGGGAGACAAGTAGTAGATTCCGAAACACCTCGACAGCTTTACTGTAACCCTTGGACCTTTACATTGACGATGAAACACAGAAATTTCTTCGGGATTGAATACAAAAGACACAATGCTGACTTCTGTCTTGGTAGAGTAACGCTTCAAACAGTCTGTGTTTTGAACCTTTCCTGGGCGTCCAGTAGTAGATCCGATGCACCACTGCAGGTTTACTAAAACCTTTCGAATTTCACATTGAGCATGAAGCACACAAATTGCATCAGGATTCATTACAAAAGGCACAATGCTTACTTCTGTCCAGGAGGATTAATGCGTCAAAGAGTCTGTGTTGGTATCTTTCTTGGGAGACCAGTAGTAGATTCCGTTACACCACTGCAGGATTACTGTAAGACTTGGACTTTCACATTTCACATTGAATCACAGAAATGGAATCGGGATTGATTACAAAATTCACAATGGCGACTTCTGTCCAGGAGGAGCAACGCTTCAAACAATCTCCTTTCCTGGGAGACCAGTATTAGATTCCGATGCACCACGGCTAATTTACTGTGACCCTTAGACCTTCACATTGACGATGAAACACAGAAATTGCATGGGGACTGAATTCAACAGGCAAAATGTCGAGTTCTGTCAAGGGGGAGCAACGCCTCAATCAGTCTGTGCTTTGAAACTTTCCTGGGAGTCCAACAGTAGATACCGATGCACCACTGAAGATTTACTGTACACCTTGGACCTCCACATTGACGATGAAACACACATAGTGCGTCGGGATTGAATAGAAAAGGCACAATGCCGATTTCTGTCCATGGGAGTAACGCTTCACACAGTTTGTGTTTTGAACGTTTCCAGGGAGTCCTGTAGTAGATTCCGTTACACCACTGCAGATTTACTGAAACTCATGGACTTTCACATTGAGGATGAAATATAGAAATTGCATCGGGATTGAATACAAAAAACAGAATGCCGACTTCTATCCAGGAGGAAAATCGCTTCGAACTGTCTGAATTTTGAACCTTTCCTGGGCGTCCATATTTGATTCCGATGCACCACGGCAGGTTTAGTGTAACCGCTGTACCTTCACATTTACGATGAAACATCGAAATAAGATGGGGATTGAGTACCAAAGACACAATGCCTACTTCTGACCAGAGGGATTAACGTGTCAAACAGTTTGTGTTGGAACCTTTCCTGGGAAACCAGTAGTGGATTCCGATGCACCACTGCAGGTTTACTGCTACTCTTGGACTTTGACATTGACGATGAATCACAGAAATTGCGTCGGGATTGAATACGAAAGGCACAATGTCGACTTCTGCCCAGGGGGAGTAACGCCTCATACTCTCTGTGTTGGAAACATTCATGGGAGACCAGTAATAGGTTCCAATGCAATACCGCAGGTTTTTTGGAATCCTTGCACCTTCATATTGACAATGGAACACAGAAATTGCATCGGTATTGAAAACAAAAGGCACAATGGCGACTTCTGTCTAGGGCGATTAACGCTTCAAACAGACTGTGCATTGAACGTTTCCTGGAGGACCTGTCTTAGATTCCGATGCACCACGGCTGATTTACTGTAAGACTTGGACTTTGAAATAGACGACGAATCACAGAAATTGCATCGGGATTGAATACGAAAGGCACAATGACGACTTCTGTCCAGGAGGAGTAACGCTTCTCTGTTGAAAACTTCCCTGGGAGTCCAGTAGTAAATTCCGATACACCACTGCAGGGTTACAGTAACCATTGCACCTTCACACTGGCGATAAAACACAGAAATTGCACTAGGATTTAATACAAAAGGCACAATGCCGACTTCTGCACAGGGAGAGTAACGCTTTAAACGGTCTATGCTTTGTACCTTTCCTGGTAGTCCAGTAGCAGATACCGATGGAAAAATGTAGGTTTACTGCAACTCTTGTACCTCCACATTGACGATGAAACACAGAAATTGCTTCGGGATTGAATGCAAAAGGCACAATGCTGACTCCTGTCGAGGGGGGTAACTCTTCAAAAAGTATGTGTTGGAAACTTTCTGGGGAGTCCAGTAGTACATTCAGATGTACAACTGAAAGCTTATTGTAAACCTTGGATTTTCACATTGACGAATAAACACAGATTTTGCATCATGATTGAATACAAAAGGCACAGAGCCCATTTCTGGTGAGTAACGTTTCAAAGAGCCTGTGATTTGAACCTTTCCTGGGAGTCCAGTAGTAGATTCCAATGCACCACTGCAGGTTTACTGTAACACTTGCAGCTTCAAATTGACGATGAAACATAGAAATAGCAGGGGGATTGAATACAAAAAACACAATTCCGACCTCCGTCCAGAGGAGTAACACTTCAAGCAGTCTGTGCTTTGAACGTTTCGTCGCGGACCAGTATTAGATTCCGATGCACTACTGCAGGTTTACGGTATCAATTAGACCTTCGTATTGTCGATGAAACTCAGAAATTGCATCGGGTCTGAAAATAAAATGCACAATGTCGACTTCCGCCCAGGGGGAAAAACGCGTCAAACAGTCTGTGTTGGAAACTTTAAGGGGAGGCTAGTAGTACATTCTGAAGTACCACTGCATGTTTACTATAAGACTTGTACCTTCGAATTGACGATGCAGCACAGATATTGCATCGGGTTTGAATACAAGAGGCACAATGCCGATTTCTGTTAAGAGGAGTAACACTTCAAACAGTCTGTGTTTTGAACCTATCCTGTGCGTCCAGTAGGAGAGCCGATGCACCACTGCAGGTTTACTGAAACCCTCGGAATTTCACATTGAGGATGAAGCACAGAAATTGCATCAGGATTCAATACAAGAGGCACAATGCCAACTTCTGTCTAGGAGTAGTAGCACTTCAAACAGTCTGTGTTGGAAAGTTTCTTTGGAGCCCTGTAGTAGGCAGGTTGGACCTTCACATTGACGATGAAACTCAGAAATTGCATCGGGATTGAATACAACAGGCACAATGTCGGCTTCTGTCAAGGGGGAGCAACGCCTCAATCAGTCTGTGCTTTGCACCTTTTCTGGGCGTCCTGTAATAGATTCCGATGCACCACGTCAGGTTTACTGAAACCCTAGGACTATCACATTGAGGATGAAACACATAAATTGTTTAAGGATTGAATACAAATGACACAATACCGACTTCTGTCTAGGGGGAAAATCGCTTCCAACAGTCAGAGCTTTGAACCTGGGCGACCATATTAGATTCGGGTGGACCACGGCAGGTTTACTGTGACCCTTGGACCTTCACATTATGAATGAAACACAGAAATTGTATGGGGATTGGGTTCAAAGGCACTATGCCGACTTTTGTTCAGGGGGAGTAACGCATCAAACGGTCTTGTTTGGAAACTTTCCTGGGTACTTTTATTAGGTTCCAATGCAATACGGCCTTGTTACTGGAGCCCTTGGACCTTAACATTGACGATGGATCACAAAAATTATATCGGGATAGAATACGAAAGGCACAATGTCGACTTCTACCCAAGGAGTGTAACGCTTCATACTCTCTGTGTTGGAAACCTACCTTGGAGACCAGTAATAAGTTCCAATGCAATACGACAGGTTTACTGGAAACCTTGCCCCTTCACATTGACGATGGAACACAGAAATTGCATCGGGATTGAATACAAAAGGCACAATGGCGACTTCTGTCTAGGTGAAGTAACGCTTCCAACAGACTGTGCTTTGAACGTTTCCTGGAGGACCTGTATTAGTATTCGATGCACCACGGTTGATTTACTGTAACCCTTGGACCTTCAAATTGAGGATGAAACCCAGAAATTGCATCGGGATTAAATACAGAAGTCACAATGCGGACTTCTGTCCAGGAGGAGTAACGCTTCAAACAGTCTGTGTTGGGAACTTTCCTGGGAGTCCAGTAGTAAATTCCGACACACCACTGCAGGTTTACTGTAACCCTTGCACCTTCACACTGACGATGAAACACTGAAATTGATTTGGGAATTAATCCAAAAGGCACAATGCCTAATTCTGCACAGGGAGAGTAACGCTTTAAACGATCTATGCTTTGCACCTTTCCTGGTAGATAAGTAGTAGATACCGATTGAACAATGTAGGTATACTGTAACTCTTGGACCTCCACATTAGGGATGAAACAGAAATTTCTTCGAGACGGAATACAAAAGGCACAATGCTGACTTCTGTCGAGGGGGAGTGACTCTTCAAAGAATATGTATTGGAAACTTTCTGGGGAGTCCAGTAGTAGATTCAGATGTACCACTGAAAGCTTATTATAAACCTTGGACCTTCACATTGACGATTAAACACAGATATTGCATCATGAACGAATACAAAAGGCATAGTGCCCATTTCTGTCCAGGGGAGTAACGTTTCAAAGAGCCTGTGATTTGAACCTTTCCTGGGAGTCCAATAGTAATTCCAATGCACTACTGCAGGTGTACTGTAACACTTGCACCTTCACATTGACGATGAAACATAGAAATAGCAGGGGGACTGAATACAAGAAACACAATGCGGACCTCCGACCAGGGGAGTAACACTTCAAGCAGTCTGTGCTTTGAACGTTTCGTCGCGGACCAGTATTAGATTACGATACTTTACTGCAGGTTTACTGTAACAATTAGATCTTCGTATTGTCGATGAAACTCAGAAATTGCATCGGGTCTGAATATAAAATGCACAATGTCGACTTCCGCCCAGGGGGAAAAACGCGTCAAACAGTTTGTGTTGGAAACTTTAAGGGGAGGCTAGTAGTACATTCTGAAGTACCACTGCATGTTTACTATAAGGCTTGTACCTTCGAATTGACGATGCAGCACAGATATTGCATCGGGTTTGAATACAAGAAGCACAATGCCGATTTCTGTTAAGGGGAGTAACGCTTCAAACAGTCTGTGTTTTGAACCTTTCCTGGGCGTCCAGTAGTAGAGCCGATGCACCACTGAAGGTTTACTGAAACCATTGGAATTTCACATTGAGGATGAAGCACAGAAATTACGTCGGGATTGAATACAAAAGGCACAATGCCAACTTCTCTCCAGGATGAGTAGCGGAGTAGCGCTTCAAACAGTCTGTGTTGGAAACTTTCCTGGGAGACCAGTATTAGCTTACGATGCACGGACGTTTTCGTGTAGCCCTTGGACTTATACATTGTGATGAAACTCAGAAATTGCATCGGAATTGAATACAACAGACACAAAGTCGAATGCTGTCAAGCAGGAGCAACGCCTCAATCAGTCTGTGCTTTGAATCTTTCCTGGGAGTCCAACAGTAGATACCGATGCACCACTGAAGATTTTCTGTGCACCTTGGACCTTCACATTGACGATGAATCACAGATATAGCATTGGGATTGAATAGAAAAAGCACAATTTCGATTTCTGTCCAGGGGCGTTACGATTCAAACAGTCTGTGTTTTGAACCTTTCCCGGGCGTCCTGTAGTAGATTCCGATGCACCTCGGCATGTTTACTGAAACCCTTGGACTATCACGTTGAGGATGAAACACATTAACTGCATCGGGATTGAGTACAAAAGACACAATGCCGACTCCTGTCCAGGGGGAAAATCGCTTCAAACAGTGTGAGCTTTGAACCTTTCCTGGGCGACCAGTATTAGATTCCGATGCACCACGGCAGGTTTACTGTAACTCTAGGACCTTCACATTGGCGATGAGACACAGAAATTGCATGGGTATTTATTACAAAGGCACAATGCCAACTGTTCAGGGGGAGTAACGCATCAAACGGTCTGGTTTGGAAACTTTGCTGGGTACCTTTATTAAGGTCCAATGCAATGCGGCATGGTTACTGGAACCCGTGGACCTTCACATTGACGATGAAACACAGAAATTGCATCGTGATTGAATACAAAAGGCACAATGCCTCCTTTTGTCCAGAGGAATTAACGTGTCAACAGTTTGTGTAGGAACCTTTCCTGGGAGACCAGTAATATATTCCGACGCACCACTGCAGAATTACTGTAGCACTTGGACTGTGACATTGACGATGGATCACAGAAATTGCATCGGGATTGAATACGAAGGGCACACTGTCGACTCCTGTCCAGGGGGAGTAACGCTTCATACTCTCTGTGTTTTAAACCCTCCTGGGAGACCAGTAATAGACTCCAATGCAATACGGCGGGTGTACTGGAAACCTTGCACCTTCACATTGACGATGGAACACAGATATTGCATTGGGATTGAATACAAAGGGCACAATGCCGATTTCTGTCCAGGGGACTAACGCTTCTAACAATCTGTGTTTTGAACCTTTCCTTGGCGGTCTGTAGTAGATTCCGATGCACCACAGCAGGTTTTGTGTAGCCCTTGGACCTTCACATTGACTATGAAACTCAGAAATTGCATCGGGATTGCATACAACAGGCACAATGTCGACTTCTGTGAAGGGGGAGCAACGCCTCAATCAGTCTGTGCTTTGAACCTTTCCTGGGAGCCCAACAGTAGATAATGATGCAACACTGCAGGTTTACTGTACCCCTTGGACCTCCACATTGACGATGAAACACAGAAATTGCGTCGGGATTGAATACAAAAGACAGAAAGCCGACTTCTGTCCATTTGGAGTAACACTTCAAACAGTCATTGTTGGAAACTTTCCGGGGAGTCTAGTAGTTCATTCCGAAGTACCATTGCAGGTTTACTGTAACCCTTGGACCTTCACATTGACGATGAAACACGATATTTCATCGGGATTGAATAGAAAAGACACAATGCTGACTTCTGTCCACGGGGAAAAACGCTTCAAACAGTCTGTGATTTGAACGTTTCCTGGGCGACCAGAGTTAGATTCCGATTCTAACAACCCTACCACAACAAAGGCCAAAATTTACTACTGATTGTGGTGTTGCTAACGCTGCTAAATACTGCGTTTTCGGGCAATAAAATAGTTATTATGAGGCAGGTGTCATTAGAGCACAGTTAATAAAGTCATTTCATGTAATAATGAATAAACTAGGCACTCATTTATTCGAGTTTCCCACGCTGGTCTCGTTGTAAAATCATGGCTCAATCGTAGATAATCTAGGTGGTGGTGATTCCAAGCTCGGATGCAAAGAGGCCTAGGTTTTATTCTGCTATATTCAAAAGTTTTATAGATGTGCTTTACAATCCATTCTTAAAGATTAAACCTTTGAAAGTTAGCACAATGGTGATGTAAAAAAATAATTAGCACTCCGAATTTAAGTTACACTTCCTTTTTATTGCTTCTGTTTCAATATCACGTAACACACAAAACATCACTTCACAATACAAAACATACTTGAAAACATCTTCCTCACTGTTAAAGTTCACATTTTATTAGTAGACTACGTTATGCGTCTTTCCAACATGACGTCCAAGACTTGACTTTTTCAAGGTCCGACTCTCTAATAACTACCTAATAATCGCTTACGCTCCCAAAAATCAGAGCTACAATTACGTCATAGATCATGGAGACAACAGAAAGGATACACATAAGAATAATATCATTGCAATACAAACATATCGATGTATCAAAGTACCTGTACGTTAATGAAATCAAATCTGAATGTTGTCTCAGAAATATGTTAACTACTTTACAGAAACACAGTAGAATATTACTGGTATAGAGAGGTTCAGGTGAGGTGCCGTAATGGTTACGTAACTCGAGTACCATTACACGATGCACCACGGCTGATTTACTGCAACCCTTGGACTTTCACATTGACGATGAAATACAGAAATTGCACTGGGATTGAATACAAAAGGCACAATGTCGACTTCTGTCCAGGGCGGGGGGGGGGGGGGGGGGGGGGTGGACAGTCTGTGTTGGAAACTAAATTCCTGGAAGGGTACAGTGAGCTCTGGCGTTACTTTCAAGCGCATCCAATGTATGTCCAATATAGTACAGATCTGGCGATTTGGACGGTCCGGAAAACCAACTGAAACTTACCATTTTGTTCTTCGAACCACTTCAACACGCTCTTGGCCTTGTGACATGGTGCATTATCTTGTTGAAAAATCACACTGCCATTGGGTAACGTGATCGTCATGAAGGTTCTACGTAGTCTACAACGAGCGTATGACTTCGCTGTCATGGTGTCTTGTATGAGCTCCACTGGACCGATGGATGCCCACGTGAATGTTCCCCAGAGCGTAATGGAGCTTCTTCCGGCTTGTCTTCGTCTCGCAGTACAGGTGTTAAAGAGCTGTTTCCGTGGAAGGCGATGGATTGACACCCCCCCCCCCCCCCCCCCACTGCGGCTTGATGAAGAAAGTATCAAGATTCATCAGACATGCAAAGCTCTGTGATAGTGCCAACACCCAGTGCCGATGGTCAAGTGTCCATTTCATTCGTAGTAGCCGACGTCACCGGCTGGAGAGGAACATTGTAAGGAGTGTTCGGTGCACTGTGTGTTCAGACACACTTTCAGACCAGCATTAAAGTCTGGTTTAAGTGTCGCCACAGTTCGCCGCCTGTCCTGCTTTATCAGTTTGCACATCCTACGATCTCTGATATATGTAATCAGGGGTTTAAGAAACTCACCTCAGCACCCGTTGGACATCCGACAAGTCGTGCAGTTTCCGAAATGCTTGTCCTGAGCCTCAGGTCCATCACAATCTGCCCTCGTTAAACTCAGACAGATCGTGCGCTTTCCCCATTATACGCACAGGAAGCGTGATCACTGATACCACATGCACCATGGGTGTGTCTGGCTAGTGGACGCTGCTATCGCCTGGACACACTTAATTCGACAGTAGGTTGGTGGTCATAATGTTCTGGCTGATTACTGTTTACCCGTTACAGACTATATATATATATCTCTGAAGGTACCTGCAAAACGTCATTTTTCACAATGAGTTCAGGAGATACGAAGTCATAAGCACTGAGATTCTTAAAAAACTTCGCACCTTGCACGACGTTTTAGTTGATTACTTCTTTACTACCAACTCTGTTCACAGCACATTTGGCAGATAGTATCAAGAAATGCCGCTGAAGGTAAATGAAAAATTACATCACTGTGATGAATATAATAATTCCAATCCCAAAGAACGCAGGTGTTGACAGATGTCAAAATTACCGAACTATCAGTTTAATAAGTCACAGCTGCAAAATACTAACGCGAATTCTTTACAGACGAATGGAAAAACTGGTAGAAGCCGACCTCGGGAAAGATCATTTTGGATTCCGTAGAAATTTTGGAACACATGAGGCAATACTGACCTTACGCCTTATTTTAGAAGAAAGATTAAGGAAAGGAAAACCTACGTTTCTAGCATTTGTAGACTTAGCAAAAGCTTTTGACAATGTTGACTGGAATACTCTCTTTCAAATTCTAAAGGTGGTGCTACAGAAGAATGCTGAAGATTAGATGGGTAGATCACATAACTAATGAGGAGGGTAAAAATCGTAGAGGGAGACCGAGAGATGAATACACTAAGCAGATTCAGAAGGATGTAGGTTGCAGTAAGTACTGGGAGATGAAGAAGCTTGCACAGGACAGACTAGCATGGAGAGCTGCATCAAACCAGTCTCAGGACTGAAGACCAGAACAACAACAAATGACATACTGTTCAGGAGATAAAGCGCGATGAACTGTGATCAGTGTGAAAACGAAACTCCAGGGTGGAATTCGGTAGAGATGCAGGTGAAATATGTGAGCAGATGTGTGTGAAATATGTGGAGATAAATTTCTTTATTTAATTTACAAGTAGGACCAAATAGAGGAGCAAATATCCAAGGCCATGGAACGTGTCAGTACATAAAATTGCAACATAAAAGTAGTAACAGATAAAAATTAAATGTTTATGAACCCGAAAAAAGTCAATCCACTCAATCAACAATACAACAACAATCAGCTTAATTTTTCAAGGAACTCCTGACAGAATAGAAGGAGTGACTATTGAGGACATTCTTCAGTTTCGGTTGGAAAGGGTGTGGATTACTGCTAAGATTTTTGAATTCGAGTGGTAGCTTATTGAAAATGGATGCAGCAGTGTACTATACATCTTTCTGCACAATTTGAATTCGAGTGGTAGCTTATTGAAAATGGATGCAGCAGTGTACTACACATCTTTCTGCACGAGAGTTAAGGAAGTCCGATGCAAATGCAGGTTTGATTTTTGCCGAGCATGAACTGAGAGAAAGCTGCTTATTCTTGGAAATCAGCTAACACTATGAACAAGAAATGACAGTAAGGAATATAAATTGAGAGGCCAATGTCAAAATACCCAGGCTCGTGAAAAAGCGTCGACAAGAGGTTCGTGAACTTACACAACTTACTGCTCGAACCACCCATTTCTGAGCCAAAAATATCCTTTTAGAATGGGAAGAGTTACCACAGAATATAATACCATACGACATACGCGAATGAAAATAAGCAAAGTAGATTAATTGTTGTGTCGAACGATAACTCACTTCAGATACCTTTCGAATAGTAAAAATGGCAGCATTAAGTGTTTGAACAGGACCCTGAACTTCGGCTTTCCACGACAGTTTACTATCCACATGAACACCTAGAAATTTGAACTGCTCAGTTTCCCTAATCATATACCCATCCTGTGAAATTAAAACGCCAAGTTTTGTTAAGTTGTCTGTTAGAAACTGTAAAAACTGAGTCCTACTGTGATTTAGCATTAGTTTATTTTCAACAAGTCGTAACTTAGGTCATAAACTGCACTATTTGAAATAGAGCCAGTGTTGCACACAGCATCCTTTACTACAGCAGCAAACAGTAATATTTAAGATTTACCCCTAACACTAGAGGGCATATCATTAATATAAATAAGGAACAGGAGTGGCCTCAAACTTATCCCTGGGGCACCCCCCACTTGACTGTATTCCACTCAGACCCCACACCACAGCCATTATCAACACTGTGAATAGTGACCTTTTGCTGTCTGTTGCTAAAGTAACAGGTGAACCACCCATCCAGTACCTCACAGAGAAAAAGGAATATAGCATTTTCAGTTGTTAAACGAGTTCTAAAGCCGAATGTACATTTGACAGCAAATCATGTGATATAAAATGATCAATTATTATTACATAGCAAACACTGATGGCATAGAAATAGGTCTAAAATTGTCTACATTATCCTTCTCTCCCTTTTTACAAGGCAGCTTTACTACTGAGTACTTTACTCGTTTAGGAAACTGACCATTCCTAAAGGAAAAATTACAAATATGGCTAAATACACTGCTAACATGTGCAGCACAGTACTTTAATATTCTGCTAGCCACGCCATCATAACCATGAGAGTCCTTAGTCTTCAGTGATTTAATTACTGATTATTGATAATTTTTGACTCAATCGTCCCCTTGTCTGTATCACGGAGGAGTATTTCAGACATCAATCTCGGAAAGGCACTTGCCAATAAAGTTATATGATTCCCTGTATAAACTAAATTTTTACTTATGTCCCCAGTAATGCACAGAAAATGTTTGTAAAAAAGCTGTACATATATCTGATTTATCAGTAACAGAAATATTTTTACTACGAACTGACTTTATATCGTCAATGTTCTGCTGCTGAGCAGACGCTTCCTTCACAACTGACCAT
The DNA here is from genome assembly GCF_023864275.1 of Schistocerca cancellata. Lineage (NCBI taxonomy): Eukaryota > Metazoa > Arthropoda > Insecta > Orthoptera > Acrididae > Schistocerca > Schistocerca cancellata. Next base: position 170,533,638 of record NC_064631.1, on the reverse strand, counting down.
ATGGTTTATTTTTGTCCTGTGAGTTAGATATTTCATTTACATACCACATACTCTTTGCCTTCCTAAAAATACGTATTTTTAAACACCTTACAATAGTGTTTCTAATGGGCTGCTGTCGCTCGATTGTGACTACTTCTAACATTTTTATATAATTCCCGGTGTGTTCTGAATGATATCCTTATCCCACTAGTCAGCCACCCGGGCTGCCTCTTACTGCTAATACCCCTTTTAGAACGTTCTAAAATTCATCATCTATGTTATCGGTACTATAAACATCCTGCCACACTTGTTCCTTGAAAAGATTTAAAAAACACTCTAATGCTGTCGGATTAACTTTCCTACACAAGTTGTAATTATATGTGACATTTGTTTGAGTACAAAAGCCTTGTAGTGTTAAAATTTGTGCATCATGGTCTGAAAGACCATTCACCCTTTTACTAACAGAATACCTATCTAGTAATGAAGAATGAATAAACATATTGTCTAAGGCTGTGCTACTGTGCCCCTGCACCCTAGCTGGAAAAACACAATCTGCTTCAGACCATATGAATTTAGGAGATCTCCAAACATCCTTTTTCTTGCACCATCATGTACATAATTTATATTGAAGTCACCACCTATAACTAATTTCTGGTGCTTCCTACAAAGTGAATCAAGAACCCTTTCTAGCTTGAGCAGAAATGCTCTAGATCCAGAGTTAAGGGACTTACAAAAAACACAGTTAGAAGTTCAGCTTCACTAAATTCAACTGCCCCTGCACAACATTCAAATATCTGTTCAGTGCAGTGCTGTGATACGTCTGTGGACTCAAATGGAATACTGTTTTTTACATTCGTAGAATCTCCCCCACCCAGCAACGAACTCCTTGAAAAACAACCAGCTAATCTGTATCCTGGTAAACGAAGCTTCTGAATTGTCAAATTATTTCAGTTGTGCTCCGATGTAACAATAATTTCAGAGTCAACATCTACAAGCAGTTCACTAACTTTATCTCTAATACCACTTATATTTTGATGAAATATGCTAACTTCTTCTCTACTTGGAAACATGACCTTCTCTGAAGGTGATTCTTTAGTTCTAACTTTGCGGGTTTAAATCACCTGCGGTCGTCGCACGGTGGCGCTGGCAGCAGTCCACATACGCAGAGGTGTGTTGGTGCATGTCAGAGTACGGTGCAGCGAGTAAGTGTACAGACGTTTTCAGACATGCTAATGGTGACTGTGTGTTGAAAAGGCCTCAAACAACACATATGGATGACTTTGTGAGGGATAGAATACTAGGGTGACTGGAGGCTGATCAAAGACAGCAGGTCGTAGCACGGGCCCTCCGAGTGCCACAAGGTGTGATCTCAGGATTATGGCAACGATTCCAGCAGACAGGAAACGTGTCCAGGCGCTACAGTACGGGACTTCCACAGTGCACAACATCACAAGAAGAACGATATCTCACTTTTACTGTCCGCAGACGGCCACGGAGTACTATCGGTAGCCTTGCTCGGGACCTTACTGCAGCCACTGGAGTAGTTGTCTCCAGACACATAGTCTACACACGACTGAACCGACATGGTTTATTCACCCAGAGACCTGCAAGGTGCATTCCACTGACCGCGGGTCAGAGGAGAGACCGTAAAGCCTGGTGTCAAGAACACAGTACATGGTCATTGGAACAGTGGTCCCAGGTTACATTCTCGGACGAGTCCAGGTATAGTCTGAACAGTGATTCTCGCCAGGTTTTCATCTGGCGTGAACCAGGAACCAGATACCAACCCCTTAAGGTCCTTGAAAGGGACCTGTATGGAGTTTGTGGTTTGATGGTGTGGGGTGGGATTATGACTGGTGCACGTACACCCCTGCATGTCTTTGACAGAGGAACTATAACAGGTCAGGTGCATCAGGATGTCATTTTCCACCAGTATGTGCCTATGCTATTAGCGCCAGTTTTGTTGTGTTGTGCCACGTTGTGTGCCACCACTCTGCAATTATTCTTAATTTATGAGCATGAGTGTACATCACGCGCCTTCAACGTTCTACACACAGACAGCACGCTTTCTGATGCTACATGCGACGTACGTGTTTCTTTTGGCAGTCATTCCTCGCCAGGTGACACTGATATAGCCTGGACGGGTTTATATCGATATTAGTTCAGTGGTCTTAATGTTCTGGCTGATCATTTTATATGTAAGATATAAAAGGAAATCATTCTTACCAAAAATCTCTAATTGTAGCTTTCCAATTTACCTCAGTTTTTTTCATGTCTCTGTAACAAACGTTTGGACACCTGTGTAGAAAACACTTTTTAAGAAAGCTGTATTTATGGCTGATTGGTTTATGATTAGAATACTACTATAGTATCTGAATTTGCAATAACAATAAACTAGTCTCAGAGAGGGGGAGGAGATGTGATGGACAGAGGAGCGGGAGGAAATGGATATAGAAAAGGAGAGGGAGGGGAAGAGAAGAGAGACGATGGACACAGAAAGGAGGAAGGCGCTAATGGAATGAGAGAGGAAGAGAGAGAGCGAATGGGAGGAGATGGAGAAAGAGTGGGTAGGAGAAGATGGACAGAGAGGGGGTAGGGGAGGAAATGATGAACAAAGAGACAGGGAAGGAGGAGGAGATGGGCAAAGAAAATCGAAGGGGAAGATGGACGGAGACAGGGGAGGAAATGAGATTAGGTCGTAGTTCCGATTCCCATACATATTATAAACGTGCCCTTTCTCTTTCTTTCCTTTGTGTTTAAGCTAAATGAGCCACAACAAAGTGTGGCAGGGTACGGCTAGTTTACTTACAAAATTTTTAAAATGGACGTCCTCCATGGTTCAGTACTCACGACAGATCCTAAGACATGCGCAGTAGGCGTTACTATTTTCTGCAGAATCCTGGTACAATGCATATACCTTCGCACCAGCGGAGCGGTCAAGTGCACCCTGTACCTCTGGCGTACTTATCTCGACTGACTACGCTCTGTCCGAATGGCACTACCGTAGCCTGTGACCTGTTGCCAGCCTTGGTCAAAAGGTCTGATCATGACCTTCCGGTAGAGCGATTAGGTGTGCAGAACCGAAAACCGGGGACCCACTACCAACTACTTTGAAATGTCGGTGACATACGAGGGCTATTCCGAATGTGAGGAACGATCGGTCGCGAAATGGAATCAACAGTGAAAATCCGACGAGACTTTTCAGATGTTTTGGGCACTGTCTCTAGTATGCCCGCCGATCGCATCAAGACGCTGTTTTCAGTTGTGAGCGCACTGTGAGTGAGTAAAGGTGCCTAGAACAACGATACCTCCCGCCAAGTAGGAGGGCACGCTGAGAGGCTTTGCCTTAATGAATGCAGCCCACCTAACACAACTGCCACGCACTTCCTTCTTCGTGGTAATTCCTAGCCGCACTATGCAGGGGCAGTGAAGACTCTCCTGCAGGTTTTTCGATGGGAAGTGTTCGATCTCCTACAATACAGCCCTAATTGGCTCATCCAGTGTATCATCTCTGTTCACATGAAACCCTGAATACGAAGATAGCACTTGGGCGCAGCCTACGCGCTGTAGACCAGCATAGAGAATTTTCGGAAAGCACAGGAAGCTGCCTTCTATGACGATGGTGTTAGAAAATTGGTATAACGCTCCGACAAATTTCTAAGTCGGAGAGGCGACTATGTAGAGAAGTACCTGGAAGGTGTAGCTAAATGTGCAAAGAAAACAGTTTCGATTTTCACTGTGATTTCCATTACGTTCCTTACTTTGCGAACAACCCTCGTATTTAAAAGGGTAACTAGTTGATCCATGATACTGTCTCGGTCTTGATACTGGAAAATGTTGGAAAATTTAGCAATGAAAACTGCAAGCATCGGTCAGTCTTGCAATCGAATCGATCCCTTACGCCGTTATAGCGTGTGAATAAGAAACAGAGAAGAAAAGAAAGCGTTGAAACTGTGGGAAGAAATGGTGAATAAAAAGGGGTTTTTAAAATCGTTAATGACCGTGAAAAAGGGAAAGAATGAAACGCAAATCGGACTTCGTATTACAGAAAAGCTATCGGACTTCGTGATTCGGAAAAGCTATTGTTGGGGTGGTCCTTGTGGCGTTTCTGAGCAAAAGTCAAACCAATTTCCACTAAAAAAATTATTTGAAAGAGAACAGAGAATAACAAAATGTGATTAAGAGGGGAAATGGCGTAGATAAGAGTACATTCATTACCATGTTAATATGTCTTCTCTCGTGCGGCGGTCAGGACTTGTTCTCCAACACTCTCCTGCTTCATTTCTGCATGAAAAACTTGTAGCTCCTCCAAAATCTTGCAGTAAATTTCATCGTCCAGGTATTACTAATGTCTACGAATGAGTACCATCTTGATATTGAATGCAATGTATTTCACGGCTGCTTCCATCCTCCAGATTACATACAAGCTTCCACAATACTATATGTCTGCACATCACTAAGTTTTTACGTCTTAATCAGACCAAGACTAACGAATATGTTTTTACGTCTGAATCATATCAAGACTAGCGAATAAGTTAAGTTAAGCTTTCGCTCTCAAGAGACAATAGCGGGTAGAAAACTAAAAGAGTTACAGTTTTTGTACTTTCATTTTCTTATAAATATTTTCTCTGCCGTCGAGCGCTCATACAGCTGCGACGGTATAATTTATATCTGAGGGAATGAGTGTAGCGCGGCGAATTTCAAAGTCCCGCTACAGACCCGATACAGATATGGATTATGTGAACACTTTAATAACCGACGCATGCCACACTACAGTCGAAGGATTAAATTGTTGCACGCAAAGGTTATTAAATCAAGAGTTAGGACCTTCGTATTGTCAGCCACTTACATACAAGTGAGGTACCAGGAGCAAATTAAATGCGGATTTACAAATGTACTACATAAAAAATTTAGGTAAATAATTTTGACAGCTTTCTTAAAAAACATTACCCTTTTATCTAGCCCTTGGAATTGGACCCACTGACAAGTTTGTCTGCAAATAACAAGAAATTATTTTCATTGCTTTGTTTTTGGGAAATGTGTATCATTTATTGATTAGTGATACTTGTTCCTCAGGCTTGACCAGCAGCAATCTCCAAACGTGAATAGCCGACAGCCCCAACCGATGCTGTGTCTCCTGTAAAAATACACTACTCGCCATTAAAATTGCTACACCAAGAAGAAATGCAGATGATAAACGGGTATTCAATGGACAAATATATTATACTAGAACTGACATGTGATTACATTTTCACGCAACTTGGGTGCATAGATCCTGAGAAATCAGTACCCAGTACCACCTCTGGCCGTAATAACGGCCTTGATACGCCTGGGCATTGAGTCAAACAGAGCTTGGATGGCGTGTACAGGTACAGCTGCCCATGCAGCTTCAACACGATACCACAGTTCATCAAGAGTAGTGACTGGCGTATTGTGACGAGACAGTTGCTCGGCCACCATTGACCAGACGTTTTCAATTGGTGAGAGATCTGGAGAATGTGCTGGCCAGGGTAGCAGTAGAACATTTTCTGTATCCAGAAAGGCCCACACAGGAGCTGCAACATGCGGTCGTGCACTATCCTGCTGAAATGTAGGGTCTCGCAGGGATCGAATGAAGGCTAGAGCCACGGGTAGTAAGACATCTGAAATGTAACGTCCACTGTTCAAAGTGGACAATAGGTGACCGAGACGTGTAACCAATGGCACCTCATACCATCATTCCGGGTGATACGCCAGTATGGCGATGACGAATACACGCTTCCAATGTGAGTTCACCGCAATGTCGCCAAACACGGATGCCACCATCATGATGCTGTACACAGAATCTGGATTCATCAGAAGAAAAGACGTTTTGTCTTTCGTGAACCCAGATTAGTCGTTGACTACACCATCGCCGACGCTCCTGTCTGTGATGCAGCGTCAAGGGTAACCGCAGCCATGGTGTCCGAGCTCATAGTCCATGCTGTTGCAAACGCCGTCGAACTGTTCGTGCAGATGGTTGTTGTCTTGCAAACGTTCCCATCTATTGACTCAGGGATCGAGACGTGGCTGCACGATCCGTTACAGCCATGCGGATAAGATGCCTGTCATCTCGGCTGCTAGTGATACGAGGCCGTTGGGATACAGCACGGCGGTCCGTATTACCCTCCTGAACCCACCGATTCCATATTCTGCTAACAGTCATTGGATCTCGACCAACGCGAGCAGCAATGTTGCGATACGATAACCCGCAATCGCGATAGGCGACAATCCCACCTTTATCAAAGCCGAAAACGTGTTGGTACGCATTTCTCCTCCTTACACGAGGCATCACAACAACGTTTCACCAGGCAACGCCAGTCAACTGCTGTTTGTGTATGACAAATCGGTTGGAAACTTTCCTCATGTCATCACGTTGTAGGTGTCGCCACCGGCGCCAACCTTGTGTGAATGCTCTGAAAAGCTAATAATTTGCTTATCACAGCATCTTCTTCCTGTCGGTTAAATTTCGCGTCTGTAGTACGTCATCTTCGTAGTGTAGCAATTTTAATGGCCAGAAGTGTAGCTACTTGCGAATCTCGTCGGCTGGCCCCGTCGCACGGATGCTGTTGAGTAATTATACAGATTATACAGCAGGCGGGCTCCTCGGAGCTCGAATTACGCCGCCAACTGTGGAGGGCGCTGCTGGCGCTGCGAAGGATTACTCGGCACGCTCCAGCGCCGCCGAACGCTTCTTTCGCTTTTGTGTGTACAGCCGCCCCTCGCAGCGGCGCCATTCAGCTGTCAGGAAGTCTTTTGTCTTGTTCCGCGCGATGAGCGGCGCGCGTTAGCGAGAAGGCCCGGCGAGTGCTGTCGGCAGGCGATGACCCGGCACCCGGGGATCCAAAGGGTCTGGCGGCTGTGCTCAGCTCGTGGGGGCTGCTGGGCGAAAAAGTGGGAAGTGTTGTTCACCGCCGTCTGAATATGCGGCTGTTGACGGATGATTTTGATCCCTTGTTGTAGGATTCCACACTTTACTGCAAGGTTGTGTTTGGCCCATTATACCGAAAGGAGCCTGTTTAACTTGTGTTTTCAGCTTGACTCGGAATAAGACATCGGTATGTTGGGTGGATAACTCCGGTTTTTGTCGCTGGAGGGCAGCGCCGGACGACGAACTGAAAGCAACTGGCCTTTTACAGTACTGGCCATTAAAATTGCCACACCACGAAGATGACGTGCTACAGAAGCGAAATTTAACGAACAGGAAGAAGATGTTGGGATATGCAAATGATTAGCATTTCAGAGCATTCACGCAAGGCTGGCGCCGGTGGCGACACCTACAACGTGCTGACATGAGGAAAGTTTCCAACCGATTTCTCATACACAAACAGCAGTTGACCGGCGTTGCCTGGTGAAACGTTGTTGTGATGCCTCGTATAAGGAGGAGAAATGCGTACCATAGCGTTTCCGACTTTGATAAAGGTCGTATTGTGGCCTACCGCGATTGCGACACTGCTGTTCGCGTTGGTCGAGATACAATGACTGTCAGCAGGATATGGAATCGGTTGGTTCAGGAGGGTAATACGGAACGCCGTGCTGGATCCCAACGGCCTCGTATCACTAGCAGTCGAGATGACAGGCATCTTGTCCGCATGGCTGTAACGGATCGTGCGGCCACGTCTCTATCCCTAGGTCATCAGATGGGGACGTTTGCAAGACAACAACCATCTGCACGAACAGTTCGACAACGTTTGCAGCAGCATGGACTATCAATTCGGAGACATGGCTGCGGTTACCTTTGAGGAGGAGGAGGAGGAGGATATTAGTGTTTAACGTCCCGTCGACAACGAGGTCATTAGAGACGGAGCGCAAGCTCGGGTGAGGGAAGGATGGGGAAGGAAATCGGCCGTACCCTTTCAAAGGAACCATCCCGGCATTTGCCTGAAGCGGTTTAGGGAAATCACGGAAAACCTAAATCAGGATGGCCGGAGACGGGATTGAACCGTCGTCCTCCCGAATGCGAGTCCAGTGTGCTAACCACTGCGCCACCTCGCTCAGTGGTTACCTTTGAAGCTGCATCACAGAAAGGAGCGCCTGCGATGGTGTACTCCACGGCGAACCTGGGTGCACGAATGGCAAAACGTCATTTTCGCGGATGGATCCAGGTTCTGTGTACAGCATCATGATGGTCGCATCCGTGTATTCGTCAACCGGCGTGATGCTATGGAGTGCCATTGGTTGCACGTCTCGGTCACCTCTTGTTCGCATTGACGGCACTTTGAACAGTGGACGTTACATTTCAGATGTGTTACGACCTGTGGCTCTACCCCTCATTCGATCCCTGCGAAACCCTACACTTCAGCAGGATAACGCACGACCGCATGTTGCAGGTCCTGTACGGGCCTTTCTGATAACAGAAAATATTCGACTGCTGCCCTGCCCAGCACATTCTCCAGATCTCTCACCAATTGAAAACATCTGGTCTATGGTGGCCGAGCAACTGGCTCGTCACAATACGCCAGTCACTACTCTTGATGAACTGTGGTATCGTGTTGAAGCTGCATGGGCAGCTGTACCCGTACACGCCATCCAAGCTCTGTTTGAATCAATGCCCAGGCGTATCAAGGCCGTTATTACGGCCATAGGTGGTTGTTCTGGGTTCTGATTTCTCAGTATCTATGCACCCAAATTGAGTTAAAATGTAATCACATGTCAGTTGTAGTATAATATATTTGTCCAATGAATACCCGTTTATCATCTGTATTTCTTCTTGGTGTAGCAATTTCAATGGCCAGTAGTGTACTAGCGAGATGTAAGCTGGACTACAGAGAGAAAGAGGCGGTGGAGGAGTGGGAGCTTGGTTGGTATTTAGAAGGAAAGTATCTGAGGAATCGGGAGTGTTATTTGTTGTATTTTATATCAGGATTGGTTTCCCTTGTGGTTATGTTTTAGAAGCGAGATTTTTCTGATAATGACTATGAAAAAAATACAGTTCTGGTTAACATTACTGTGAAAGTTTCCTATACTGTTTCACGTCTCCAAACGGCTATTGATAACCTGTCAGTTTTCAAGTTCATGAGTGGAGGCTTATTGTTAGTAATAAACCTACTAAATATTTTCATCACTCTCCATAAGGGAAGATTTGTAATTCATGTACTATGATGAGTACTTTTTTGGAGTTTGAGAGATAATTTTTATTATGATACTGCAGTGTCTGTTGTTCAGAAGTACGAAGTGTGACTTAGGAAGTCGGGATTAGCATCGAAGGACAAGACCCGTATAATGTCACTCCTTAAATACAATAACCAGTAGGTCAATAAATTAACAATTTATTCAAGACCACATTTATAAACCAGCTAACATACAATCAACATGTGGCTGTCTTAAAAACAATCAAAGTGGCTAGTAGCTTCCTTCTCAAGCAAACAGCAAATTAGAATTACTTAATGAACAATAAATTTGAAATAATTTAAAGATGGGTCACATAATTTTTTGAGCAATAACGCAACCAGCACAATATGTTACACTTAATATATTTCATTGGTAGCCGGCCGCGGTGGTCTTGCGGTTCTAGGCGCTGCAGTCCGGAACGCCAGGACTGCTACGGTCGCAGGTTCGAATCCTGCCTCGGGCATGCATGTGTGTGATGTCTTTAGGTTAGTTAGGTTTAAGTAGTTCTAAGTTCTAGGGGACTGATGACCTAAGATGTTCAGGCCCATAGTGCTCAGAGCCATATTTCATTGGCGAGCAAATTTGACTTTTTCAAAAATACATCAGAGATGTTAGGTGATTGTCAAATGGACAGTGACGCCAGGCTCCCCTGGGCAAAAGGTGACTTAAGTTAAAAATGCTGGAAGCAGCAGACCAGCCGTGCAAAACAATACCTAAACGCCTGAGCCCAACCGGGAGTAGCCGGCCGGAGTGGCCGAGCGGTTCTAGGCGCTTCAGTCCGGAACCGCGCGACCGCTCCTTTCGCAGGTTCGAATCCTGCTTCGGGCACGGATGTGTGTGATGTCCTTAGGTTAGTTAGGTTTAAGTAGTTCTAAGTTATAGGGGACTGATGACCTAAGCAGTAAAGTCCCATTGTGCTCAGAGCCATTTTTTGAACCAACCGCGAGTCACATCCCATTAGACGACACGTCGCAGCTTCTGTGCACCGAAGCAGAACGTGGTGCCGCACTCACGCACGTCAATTCTCAGAGAGTGTAACACACACAGACCGCAGAAGACACGGAAAACACCAACCAAACATCAGTCAATATACGTTAAAAAATTGATAAAGAAAATACACAAAACACTTACTGTTGAGTGAGTGCATTCAATAAGTGCACGTATGTAAGGAAGTAAGTATAAATGACTAGCTTTAGAAGTACCAGTTTTACTAATAACAGAATAACTGGTTGCATTTTTTTTTCTTTTTTCTACAGCAATGTACCGGGAGGTCGCTTGTTGGCAAGAACCCTAAATCATACGCACGCCTTCGTGCTAATCTGCCTTTTAGTAGCCAACCAACCAGCGGATTTTAAAGCAAATAGTAACTGCTGGTTTGCATACAGTCACACAGACCCTGCCGGCTGCTCTTACTTCGACAACACGTACATTAGAACCAACCGACCAACAAATACACTCGCTGCAACGCAAATCGTTTGACGAAACGAAGGCACCAAAACCGCTTACACGTACGACGGAGAGCGTTGTTCGGGATGGTGTCGAGAGATGGGTCTCTCCGAGAAAACGGGCCTCAACGTAATGCGACGAGCGTCGCCCGAAGTTGACACCAGAGAGGTCCACCACAAACTCGCGACTTTCTTGCAAGGTAGACCGGCCGCGCAACCGCTGGCCGAGCCCGCGTGTTTGCCCCGCCGTCCCCTCAAGCACATCCTAATGCCTCGTAGAGAGTCCGGCGACCAACTCCCCTACCGCCAATACCCGCAGGCAGATCACAAGAGGGGCAAACAGCCGGGTAATCGATAGTCGTGCAAAAGAGCTGGTGTGCCAGAAAAGGTGCACCACGGCTCAAGAAGCAATATTGCATGCATTTCCGAAAGAAGAAGTACTCCAGTGACTACAGCCGTTATGAAATGTATTCGCAGTTGCAAATAAGGACAACCATTACCTGCATAGTGGAAAGATGACACTGAAAGTTTGTGCGGGACCGGGGTTCGAACCTGAAATTTGCGTCTATCGAGAGCGGTCGCCGTACCACTAACCTACCCGAGCCATTTCACGGCTCCATTATATTGCCGATGGTTACCGTATTCGCAACTGCGAATAAATTTCGTGCAGTTCATAGCAGCTGTAGTCGCGGCAGTGCTCGTTCCTTCGGGTATGCAGTATTATATTTCTCCGCCGATACCGGGCAAGCGAATTTTAATTGAAATGCCTCCCCTGTACGGGAATATACATAATGGATGTACGGGTGCAGGTAGTAGACACATGGTTGACGACAATATGGAAGTTTGAGCCTGGCCGTGGAGTGTGCTCGGATAGCCTAATGGTAAGGTGACTGCTCGCGATAAGCTGGAAATTCTGGTCTGGCAAAAAATTTCGTTATCATCATTCCTTTATACAGCGGACGGTTGCCTATAATCGCAGCTGGGGATATATTTCATAATTTTTATTGAATTAATTGTATTTTTTCTGGTATTTCCGTCATGTTTCATTATCAGTTGCTTATAAGAATTACAACAAATTGAATACCCGTAGCTGCATACAGGGGCGTTGATATAAGTCAACGGGGACAGTAGAAAATGTATACCTCGACCGGGACTCGAACCCCGGATCCTCTGCTTACATGGCGAACGCTCTATCCATCATTTTTTATTTTTATTTTTATTTTTTTGGATCGTTGTGTTTGGTCGTTGCGGACGTCACATGACATCCGGTGAAGTTCGTATGTTGATCCTTCCACCCCGTTTTTTTTATTTTTTTTATTACAGAGGCCAAACGGCTCTCTGACCAAACAAGCTGAGCTACCGTGCCAGTGTCCATCTGAGCTACCGAGTAAACAGAGGATAGTGCGACTGCAGGGACTTATCTCTGGCGCGCCTACCGTGAGACATGTCCCACATGTCCGAAAGAACAGATACCATCTTCAAAAAATGTTCAAATGTGTGTGAAATCTTATGGGACCTAACTGCTAAGGTCGTTAGTCCCTAAGCTTACACACTACTTAACCTAAATTATCCTAAGGATAAACACACATACCCATGCCCGATGGAGGACTCGAACCTCCGCCGGGATCAGCCGCACAGTCCATGACTGCAGCGCCTGCGGCGATACCATCTTCATATATAAGGCTCACCGACCATTTGACCATCTCCTTCTGTGCGGGTGCACAAACAGTGCCCGAACTCTTACGGTAATCGGCAAAAAGCCGCGAGTAGTGAGAATAATGGGGAGGGGCACTATGAATATAGTGCGGGACAATAAGTTGGGAATGTGGGTCTCATGGGAGGCGTGCCAGAGATAAGTCACTGCAGTCGCACTATCCTCTGTTTACTCGGTAGCTCAGAGCCGTCACGGTAGCTCAGCGTGTTCCGTCAGAGCTAGTTGGCCTCTGTAATAGAAAATTGAGTAAAAGGATCAACAACGAACTTGAACGGATGTCATGTGACGTCCGCAATGACGAAACACTACAATCAACAACGAACAAAATGCAAAAAAGAAGGAAAAATGGATAGAGCGTTTGCCATGTAAGCAGGAGATCCCAGGTTCGAGTTCCGGTCGTGGCACACATTTTCAACTGTCCTCGTTGACTCATGTATGCAGCTAGGGCTATTCATTTCATTGTAATTTAAGTCTAACGAGGTGCATGGTCACCGATGGTATCTGTTCTTTCGGACATGTCCGAAAGAACAGATACCATTTTCATATATGATTATAGGAATATTAATTTTTGAAGTGGCGGAAGATGGTTTTCGGGTTTGCGTATTCAATTAGTCAACTGAATTCTTGTAGTGCAACCAACCCAAATATTTTGTCAGAGCCTGAGAAACTTGTTCTCTTATACTCCTCATTGGTGGCGGGCTGACCGTCATCAAATTCCCATTCATCACCCATTAGACTACGTACAATTTTTAGATTAAAGTAATTTAATTTAAGAAGTTAAGTGTTGGTGATGAGATTTATGACAAGATTATGACGTGGTCTACATTTTCCCCGATATGATGATGACACGATTGACACTCCTTGTTACGTGGGTAGGGGTGGGGCGGGGAAATTTTTGGAGAGGTTGTTAAATGGAAAAAGATGTGTAATGTCTATGTAAGAAGGAACTGATGGATGGGATGTGACTGCAAGGACATGAATGGGATGCCAACTGGGCAAGGAAAGGTTTGGTAGGAGCTTTCATTTGAGATGGGTTCCGCAGTGTAGGTTCTGGTTGGAAGGAAAAGTAGATCTCCGGGATGAGTTCATGGTCTGCGAGAGGAAGACGTTTTAAACTGCGCTGGCGAAGGATATGTAGTGTTTGGAGATGAAGAGAAGGTGGGACGTATTGGTAGAAGCGTTGCAGCGGGCCATAAACTCTAGGACGACTGGGTTTCTTTCATAATCTTCATTTAAAATTAAATTCCACCGCCCCGGCCCCCTCTATTTCTTACTCTCTCTCTCTCTCTCTCTTCCGATCTCTCTCTTTTTTTCCCTCTCTCTCTGTCTCTTTATGATGTACATGGTGCTATGTCACTATCGACTGTAGTCGCACCACAATCTTGGCGTGATGACAAGCAATCGAGCCAAGGATGATATTCAGCGTCCTTTCCTCAACCTACGTTTATGTTATCTGTGTCAGCTAAATGCTCATAGTCGCGATAATCAAGAGAGAGAGAGAGCACTTCATTTAACAGCTCATAGGGTGTTCATTAAGTGTTTATTAAGCGCGCGCGCTTGTGTGTGTTTGTGTCTGCGTGTGGACATTCTACAATTTTTTCCACGTCCATTTCTAATAATGACCTGCATATCCATTGTCCTTGACGGTATCTCCTGCAGTTACAGTTGCGACGTCAAGTTCAAAAGTATGCCTTACACCGTCCCCTAATTCTCAAATATCCGATTTCGCTTACGTTTAAATACCGGCGACGGAAGTCTACGTGGTATAACTACAGCCTCAGTCATTTCCTGATCAGTTTTCCTGCAATATCCAGAACTGGCGTTTCAATATGTTACATTATTCAGGCATTATAAAAAATGCTCAAAAATATTGTTTCAGTGTGTTACAGTGCCAGCCTTTGTTAAAAATTCACAAATCGTCTGAATGAACTTGAGCAAAAAATTAACTTCCGCTACGGGCCTCCAGAGAGTCCATTAAGCGTGGCCATGAACGTTTTAATCGAAACAGCTAACGATCCAAGTAGAAAGTCGTGTTGTGGCTTTTCTGCCACATTTTTCGTCCACGAGAGCATTCAGCAGCAGGAAGGTAGGGAGAGAGTACACTTTTGCGTGACACGTAGGCCACAGAAATAATATCTATCCACCTTTATCATCAGTACTTTACACACTGAAGTCTTTAAAGGAATCCTGGTACACGTGAAAATAATTTAGTCTTTCTATGCAAGAAAATCATTCTCGCGTCTGTACCTAAGTGGGAATGAAGTATGAGTTAGGCACCACAAAAATACAGTTTCAGTACTGCAAAATATCGTCCATAAATCAGTAATGTTAAGGTTCAATATCTTCCACTTTTACACCAGCATAAACTGAGAATTAATTATTTTACCTTAAGCCTTGAGCCCAGATGTTACCGATTCTGAACTTCTACTAACATTACTTTTATACCTTTTGTAGGGAAATAGTTGTGATAGTCGGAGCTCAGAACTCATGTGGAATGATAATACAACTGTCTGTGCGCTTTAAGTTGCGCCATTTCGTAAATAATTACTGAAAATTAAACTTCCCGCGTAATGGCCGACAACAAGGAGACCAGCGAGATACGTTCGTCTCTACAGCAGCGTGTGCTAAAAATGCTGAAAACTCAAGAATGTGGCAAATGGGAATTACATTTCTGTAAATGCAAACATGTAATCACATTTACCGCTAAGTTTCTGTTTCGAAATTAGTCAAATTTAACAGATTAACAGATCTGTGTGCTGCAGTTCCATATCACTCACATCGAGTACATCATATCAATAACAAGCGAACAAAACGACCAGACAATAGCAAGAGATGGAAAAACGACCAGAACAGAGCTCCGTTATCTTGTCGCACGATTGTATATATTAAATAGTAGCATGCAGCGATTACATGTTGGTTTCTTCTATACATATCCTTGTCGTAGTCTTTAGCCATCACAACGAAATGTCTCGACTGTTGATTTTAACCTACATATAGCATCAGGTCGCTTTACTCCGTGGACAATGCTGTCTAAATCTACAATAAACAAAATATTTACTAAATGCACATAATTACAGATTTCATCATTGTTTCTAGTATCAGAATAATATCTCACTTTTAACAAAAATCCAGAAGTATCCACGGGACGCTATAAGGCAATAAGGGCCCCATCTTGAATTTGACGTACTGTTTGGTATTTGCGTAAGTGTTGAGGAATTTGAGGAGTGAGAGAGGAAAGATAGATATGAAAAGCGAGCCAGAGTGCATGGTGTTTTAACATTCGTAAGGACTGACAAAATCTTGAAGGCATGGAGATCCAAACTTCTTTGCAGAGATAAGTGTCGGCTGGATGAAGTATCTGTAGGTGCGAAGGATGAGGAAAGAACATAAGTCACCAAACAAAGCCATTTTCTAATTTCGGTCTGTTGTGTACTTTTCGGTGCACGGTTGGTAGTTTGGATCTTCAAGTTCGTTTTCAGTCAATATTTTATTGTCTTAGAAAGTTGTGTGGCGTGCTTGTAGATGGTACAGTGGAAATGAAGGAGGTGGAAACGATGTGTAGTGCGTTCTGTGATTACTGTTTAGATTTGGATTACACTGATTTTGAGATGTTGTTGTTGTTGTGGTCTTCAGTTCTGAGACTGGTTTGATGCAGCTCTCCATGCTACTCTATCCTGTGCAAGCTTCTTCATCTCCCAGTACCTACTGCAACCTACATCCTTCTGAATTTGTTTAGTGTATCGATCTCTTGGTCTCCCTACGATTTTTACCCTCAACGCTGCCCTCCAATGCTAAATTTGTGATCCCTCGATGCCTCAGAACATGTCCTACCAACCGATCCCTTCTTCTAGTCAAGTTGTGCCACAAACTTCTCTTCTCCCCAATCCTATTCAATATCTCCTCATTAGTTACGTGATCTACCCACCTTATCTTCAGCATTCTTCTGTAGCACCACATTTCGAATGCTTCTATTCTCTTCTTGTCCAAACTAGTTATCGTCCATGTTTCACTTCCATACATGGCTACACTCCATACAAATACTTTCAGAAATGACTTCCTGACGCCTAAATCTATATTCGATGTTAACAAATTTCTCTTCTTGAGAAACGCTTTCCTTGCCATTGCCAGTCTACATTTTATATTCTCTCTACTTCGACCATCATCGGTTATTTTACTCCCTAAATAGCAAAACTCCTTTACTACTTTAAGTGTCTCATTTCCTAATCTAATTCCCTCAGCATCACCCGACTTAATTTGACTACATTCCATTATCCTAGTTTTGCTTTTGTTGATGTTCATCTTATATCCTCCTTTCAAGACACTGTCCATTCCGTTCAACTGCTCTTCCAAGTCCTTTGCTGTCTCTGACAGAATTACAATGTCATCGACGAACCTCAAAGTTTACAGATTGAATAACATCGGGGAGAGGCTACAACCCTGTCTCACTCCTTTCCCAACCACTGCTTCCCTTTCATGCCCCTCGACTCTTATAACTGCCATCTGGTTTCTGTACAAATTGTAAATAGCCTTTCGCTCCCTGTATTTTACCCCTGCCACCTTCAGAATTTGAAAGAGAGTATTCCAGTCAACATTGTCAAAAGCTTTCTCTAAGTCTACAAATGCTAGAAACGTAGGTTTGCCTTTCCTTAATCTTTCTTCCAAGGTAAGTCGTAAGGTCAGTATTGCTTCACGTGTTCCAACATTTCTACGGAATCCAAACTGATCTTCCCCGAGGTCGGCTTCTACCAGTTTTTCCATTCGTCTGTAAAGAATTCGCGTTAGTATTTTGCAGCTGTGACTTATTAAACTGATAGTTCGGTAACTTTCACATCTGTCAACACCTGCTTTCTTTGGGATTGGAATTATTATATTCTTCTTAAAGTCTGAGGGTATTTCGCCTGTCTCATACATCGTGCTCACCAGATGGTAGAGTTTTGTCATGACTGGCTCTCCTGAGGCCATCAGTAGTTCTAATGGATACCGGATGTTATATGAGTAGTTGGAATTACTGAGGTGGATGTGAAGGGAATGTCTGAAGGATTTGGTGAAGAGAAAGGAAAGTAAGCTGCTGTACTCCGTCAGAGGCTTTTAGGTGGTCTTGGGCGATGATACTGGAACGGCGTTCGCTCAGCTTTACGGATAGGCTGTGGTGAGTGGTGTTCATCACTGCAGGGTAAATGAAACAGAAGCCACATAGGGTCTTTGGAAAGAGGAGATATTATTCCCGATGCTGGAGGATAATCTGGCCTGGGATGGCTCAAATGCGTTGCTGGAGAAGGATAAGTAACCTAATGGATCGACAGGGATGAGATTTCACTGTGAGGTTTGTTAAGGTTGAGGAATAAGAGCCGCGCCGTGTGGCCGCGCGGTTTTTTGCGTCATGTCTTTGCGTCATGTCACGGACTGCGCTGCCCCTCCCGCCGGAGTTTCGAGTCCTGCCTCGGGCATGGGTGTGTGTGATGTTCTTAGCACAAGTTAGTTTAAGTAGAGTGTAAGTCTAGGGACCGATGATCAAAGCAGTTTGGTGCCTTAGGAGTTCACACACATTTGAACATTTGAACGTTTGAGGAATAAGAGGGTAGAAGTTTACGTGTAGGAAAATTTTCTGGATGCCATTGTACAACGTGGTTACGGCTCGCAGGAAGGATAAGAGCGTTTCTTTATGGTGCAGCAGGTAAAAGATCCATGACTAGATCAGGCGATATTTTTTTCTTTACTTCTACAGAGAGTTGGTTTAATGCTTTGTGCTGTAATTGCTCTGTTTAAAGTTGCTGGGAATAGGTGGTAGTGTTGTAAGACGGATATGTTGTTGAACATACGGCACCTTGGAATTGTCAACCTGAGGCCATCCTCAAGTACGATGCGTTGGATGAAGGAGTGAATTATGGGTTTCAAACTGGATGTCTGGATTTTTTGTGTAGCAGGATCCATTTAGATATGTTATACGTGATAAAGGTTTATGGCAAAGCACGTGAGGGGGGAAAGACGTGCCAAGTCTGCCATTCATCTGAAATTGGACTGATTGTGATCAGTTGATTTGAGCATTCGACTGTAGGTATACATATACGGTTGGAGCTACTGCTCTGCTGCAGCCTCTACACAAGAGTGTGCTGTTCCAAATTGATGTTCTTTTTCAATCGCAGCACCAGTTGCATCAAAATTGCACTTTCACTATTTTTGAGCCTTAGGCCTCTTTAAAGTGTTCACAACTGAAGAACATTTGAGACATGAACATTTGGAAAATGGTGTAAGGCCAGAATCAAGATTTAGCTGCCGCTGGTGATGTGATTCAATAAAAACACTACTGACAGTTGCCAATGCCCTGTGTCCAGAGCAAAATTTTGAAAGAAATATTTTCAAATTCAAACATTTCCCATCTTCACCGTCCCTATAAGTTAGTGTTGTCAACGTGAAAATCTGCAGCATTATTCTAGGAAAAACATTTTACTGTGACATATTTGTGGCTAATGAGGCAGTTGTTTGAGGCGCCATCGAACTTTTGACCACGGATCCAAACAGGTTCAAATGGCTCTGAGCTCTATGAGACTCAACATCTGAGGTCATCAGTCCCCTAGAACTTAGAACTACTTAAACCTAACTAACCTAAGGAGATAACACACATCAATGCCCGAGGCAGGATTCGACCCTGCGACCGTAGCAGTCGCGCAATACAGACCGAAGCACCTAGAACCGCTCGGCCACTCTGGCCGGCTCCAAACAGGAAATGTGCAGTATGCATCGGAGTATAATTGCTAATATTCTCCATAATTTGCTAATCGTCAGTGCATTTAAGACTGTTCATATCTGTGAAAATATCTTTTTTATGACCTTTAGAATCCCGAATTGATGTTAGCGTAGCTCCTAGTTCTATATTTGGAGTCATAATATGACTAAGATAGAAGTATTCATCAAAATATCACCCAGATATTTTAAAGAAAAGCAAATAAACTAGTTAGTTGTGGCCACACTGGCTGCGTTTGGGAACCGCTACTATGTGGAATAATTGCTTATTTGTGTTTTCTGCTACCAGTCACCTTAATTTGTTCTTATGTTAAATTAAAATACTGCAACGCGCTTCAGGCACGTCATGGTTATCTTCAGGCGTGTACACATACAGAACGTAGTTACTTAAAACTAAAACGTACTAAACTAAAGTAACATACGACCATAACAACTGAAGCAAAACTGTTCGCTTCCCACACAAACTGTCGTGTCAGTCGTAATAAACAACGAGGCACAGCTCCACCCTAGCAGAAGATATCACTGGACATCAATTTCCGGCGAATGACTATCCCCGTGCTCCTCCCACCAAATAACCCAACAGCCACACCAGCAAGGAAAAATACACAAAACATCCTACGTTAATTTAGTTTAAGACATTTTAGTTTTAAGTAACAATTTTCTGTATGTATGAACTACTGAAGATGAGCGTAACATGCTCGAAATGTGTTCCAATATGTCAAAGTAAATATAAAACAAATAAAAACGACTGTTAACAAAAAAACCAATAAGTGATAAACTTATTAGGCATTTCTTCCGAAAATTGCTTTTCCACCTGGAATTAGCTGTACTCATTTATAAGGTAAATTTCCGTTTAAAGCTTGTCATACGTAAACCTGCGTCAGTATTTGTAACTTCATTGTGTTCAAGAGAATTAAGCAAATACCCACTTTTAATAATTGGCTTCCAAAACATTACCTCTACGTCGCCACGGGCTTACAGTTCTTGAGACACTCCGAGCGCTCGCTGTGTGTTATACGGGGCCTCTGCATTCACCTGACGCAAAATACTAGGTATAATGATACGGCGTCGGCAGCAGGGTACGTCAAAGCGAGTTGCGGGCCAGCCGCGTACCTGCCACCTCTCCATTCAGAGCGCTCTCAGAAGCCAAGATAATTAACTTAATGCAATATACTCGGATGGAAGCGAGACCCTGTTGGCAGAGAACCGCTGAATTGACTTCCCGCCAACTTCAGAAGTGCCGATGCAGCAGCGTCTGTCCCTCTGTTGGTATTTCTGTTCACCGGCGGAAGAGGTCTTGGCTGTTTGCGCGTAAGCTCCAAGCACGTCGTTATGGAGCGTTGCTTTAAACGTTCCTGCCGCTGCTGCGGGTCGGATATTGGACGTCGGCAGCAGTTACCGACTTTATAGCAGAACGTGTCTTCCAGCGAACTAACCTACAACTACGTGTTGTGTCGGACAACACATCTAGGGGTGGCCTTTGCACTCTTATGTAAAACGAGACTGCATTAGCGGTGGTTTTCGTTCTACGATCTGCGATGAGACGTACTGAAACGTCCCCTTAGAACAATTATACTTGACTATGCTTAAACTGAACACAATATTTTTAGTGCAACGCAATCTGACTTTCAAAAATCCCTACAAAAGAATGGTCCTGACTAATATTAACCTATACGTTTCACAAATCACTTACCTCACAAAAATCTTGGTTACTCGAACTACTGCAATACAGCGAGCGCCACTACTGCCAGCTAAATAAAAGATTCAAACTACGGTAGGCACTAACTACTAATAGGCATAGTTAGCAAATGAAAGATTTTAATAGAGAACAAACAATGTATTTACCTTAATAGTCATCAAAAGTCATAATATATATAGCAGTTCATGATATCCAGTATTACAAATTTCAAAACTCCATCTCTCTCCTCACATCCACCACTGCTGGCGGCTCACCTCCAACTGCGCAACGCTACGCGCTGTTCACATCCGGCTGCCCAACACTACAATGGCAGACAACAATGCAAACTAGCAACAGACTGCACACAGCACAACCAGTGATTTTCATACAGAGCGCTACGTAACGTTGCCAATAAGAAAACATAAACAGCCTACTTACAGTACTTAATACTCAACATCTCCATTGCATAACATATAGACTCAATCCTGAATGAGATTTTCACTCTGCAGCGGCGTGTGCGCTGATATGAAACTTCCTGGCAGATTAAAACTGTGTGCCGGACCGAGACTCGAACTCGGGACCTTTGCCTTTCGCGGGCTAGTGCTCTACCAACTGAGCTACCTAAGCACGACTCACGTCCCCGCGAGCACTTGCCTGCGAAAGGTAAAGGTCCCGATTTCGAGTCTCGGTGCGGCACACAGTTTTAATCTGCCAGGAAGTTTCATATTGACCCAGTCATGCTTGCATTGGATTCTTCCCCCTGTTGCATCGTAGAACGTTACACTCTAGCGGACTCTGGTAATACAATGGTGTGCAAACCTTAAGAATGAAAGTAGCTTTCACATAACGTGTTGCTGCCAAGTAACATATCTTGAAACTTCAACATAGAAAGAAATACTACAGTACGAGGTAGTGCTAAAAACTCCCTGGACTTGCCTCGAAACAACAAAGCTAGAATTCTGAAATTATCGATTTATTAAATACACTCCTGGAAATTGAAATAAGAACACCGTGAATTCATTGTCCCAGGAAGGGGAAACTTTATTCACACATTCCTGGGGTCAGATACACCACATGATCACACTGACAGAACCACAGGCACATAGACACAGGCAACAGAGCATGCACAATGTCGGCACTAGTACAGTGTATATCCACCTTTCGCAGCAATGCAGGCTGCTATTCTCCCATGGAGACGATCGTAGAGATGCTGGATGTAGTCCTGTGGAACGGCTTGCCATGCCATTTCCACCTGGCGACTCAGTTGGACCAGCGTTCGTGCTGGACGTGCAGACCGCGTGAGACGACTTTTCATCCAGTCCCAAACATGCTCAATGGGGGACAGATCCGGAGATCTTGCTGGCCAGGGTAGTTGACTTACACCTTCTAGAGCACGCTGGGTGGCACGGGATACATGCGGACGTGCATTGTCCTGTTCGAACAGCAAGTTCCCTTGCCGGTCTAGGAATGGTAGAACGATGGGTTCGATGACGGTTTGGATGTACGGTGCACTATTCAGTGTCCCCTCGACGATCACCAGTGGTGTACGGCCAGTGTAGGAGATCGCTCCCCACACCATGATGCCGGGTGTTGGCCCTGTGTGCCTCGGTCGTATGCAGTCCTGATTGTGGCGCTCACCTGCACGGCGCCAAACACGCATACGACCATCATTGGCACCAAGGCAGAAGCGACTCTCATCGCTGAAGACGACACGTCTCCATTCGTCCCTCCATTCACGCCTGTCGCGACACCACTGGAGGCGGGCTGCACGATGTTGGGGCGTGAGCGGAAGACGGCCTAACGGTGTGCGGGACCGTAGCCCAGCTTCATGGAGACGGTTGCGAATGGTCCTCGCCGATACCCCAGGAGCAACAGTGTCCCTAATTTGCTGGGAAGTGGCGGTGCGGTCCCCTACGGCACTGCGTAGGATCCTACGGTCTTGGCCTGCATCCGTGCGTCGCTGCGGTCCGGTCCCAAGTCGACGGGCACGTGCACCTTCCGCCGACCACTGGCGACAACATCGATGTACTGTGGAGACCTCACGCCCCACGTGTTGAGCAATTCAGCGGTACATCCACCCGGCCTCCCGCATGCCCACTATACGCCCTCGCTCAAAGTCCGTCAACTGCACATACGGTTCACGTCCACGCTGTCGCGGCATGCTACCAGTGTTAAAGACTGCGATGGAGCTCCGTATGCCACGGCAAACTGGCTGACACTGACGGCGGCGGTGCACAAATGCTGCGCAGCTAGCGCCATTCGACGGCCAACACCGCGGTTCCTGGTCTGTCCGCTGTGCCGTGCGTGTGATCATTGCTTGTACAGCCCTCTCACAGTGTCTGGAGCAAGTATGGTGGGTCTGACACACCGGTGTCAATGTGTTCTTTTTTCCATTTCCAGGAGTGTATATTCTCCCCTTAAACTGATACACTTGGTACATCATGGGCTCAAATGGCTCTGAGCACTATGGGACTTAACATCTGAGGTCAACACTCCCCTAGAACTTAGAACTACTTAAACCTAACTAACCTAAGGACATCACACACATCCATGCCCGAAGCAGGATTCGAACCTGCGACCGTAGCAGTCGAGCGGTTCCGGACTGAAGCGCCTAGAACCGCTCGGCCACCGCTGCCGGCGGTACATCATTATTGCAGCTTTTCTAGGCCATGCAAATAAAAGTCATGCGGTCGTTTGCGAAAGCAGCTCTCCGCAGCTCTCTGATATATTCAGTGAACTGAAAATGGTTAACTTTCAGGCTTTTTTTTCAAATTCGGAAACTGTCCTGTGGGGCTACTAATGGGGATTAGAGATGATGGGTGACTAGCTGGAAGTCCAGGGTCGTTAATTCGTCCCCCTTAACGTCGGACGAGTGCGCAGGTGTGTTGTCATGCAACAAAAGAATCCGTTTGATCAACATCCATCTCGATTTATTTCTTCATCGCTGCCTTCAACTCATCCACCACATTAGCATAATACTATTTGGTTATCGCAGATCCCTGAGGTAAATAGCCCACCAACAGAATGCACCCTTAGTCCCAGGAAACGCATGGTATCACTTTTTGGGCGATTTCTGGGTGCTGGTTTCCGGGTCATAAATGTGAAGATAAAGTTTCATCCTCAGTCACTCACCTTGCCAGAAAAGTCTCAGGAGCTTCCAAACGGCACAGAATGGCTTTCGATATCCCAGCACGTTCCTTCCAGTGACCACAGTTCAAACATTTTGGCACTCCTTTTGCTAAGAGCTAGTGCACGTCTAGGATTGTGGAGTTGATGAAACCGACACATTCCCGGGGCGGAGTTCAGTATCTCGGCTCTCCTTTTGGTGGATATTACTTGGTCCTGAAGAGTCAGCTCATTGACAGCTTCAGATGTTGCAGTGTCTGTTGCAGTTTGGGGGCAACCATTGTGGGATTCGTCTTCTACAGTGAAATGGTCAGTCTTGAAATAAGATATATAGAAGTTTTCACAGTGCTGGAGGAAGCACACTTCTCTCCCAGTGTTTGCGAGATCTCAGAGCGAATGTCCTTCTCGGACATTCCCAGGAGAAACAAAAGCCTCATGACGACATGTAACTTCAATGACGAGAAACTTGCTCATGTCTGTACCATCTTTGCCGTCATATGTAACAGACCAGATTGTACGAATAGTGAACATCCGATATCTGCACAGTTACACATTAAGATCAGAAACTTGCATATGAGCCCCCATTCGTTTTTTCTATCAGCTATACGGCAACAAAGCCATCAACTTTTCTGCACCTCTTCGCATAGTACCGAAGGTAACCGGAAGAAATACGCAGTGAGACGAACAAAAAATGGTTCAAATGGCTCTGAGCACTATGGGACTTAACATCTGAGGTCATCAGTCCTCTAGAACTTAGAACTACTTAAACCTAACTAAACTAAGAACATCCCACACATCCATGCCCGAGGCAGGATTCGAACCTGCGACCGTAGCGGTCACGCGGTTCCAGACTGTAGCACCTAGAACCGCTCGGCCACCCCGGCCGGCTGAGACGAACAGAAATCACAGTTTTATTCAAATATTTATTCAAATACAATGATTACACTGTAGTCATCGCTATTCACAATGGTCCCCTGGGCATTACAAAGGACAGGTCATGGTTCTTAACAGGATGGGACTTAACAAATGAGGTCTTCAGTTCCCTAGACTTAGAACTACTTAAACCTAACTAACCTAAGGACATCTCACACTGCCATGCCCGAGGTAGCATTCGAACCTGCAACCGTAGAAGCAGCGTTGTTCCGGACTGAAGCGCGTAGAACCGCTCGGCCACAGCGGCCGGCTACTGAAGTGTATCTCCTGCCGTCGCAAGTGAGAGAATTACGTTTCGAATCCGATCACTTAATTCTTGGCCGCATTCTTGTTCTCCCCTCTTCGTCGTTGTACATATTCCTGAGAATTTCGAACACTTACACAATTTTATATTGTCGAACCCTTTTTCTAGGCTAAAATATCTGATGAATGTGCCTTAATTATGTGTAACCCTGCTTCCATTTTCATGCGCAACGACTGATTTGCCTGTCTGATGCCTTTCCCTAAAGCCGAACTGACCGCCATCTAACAGATTCTCAATTTTGTTTTTCGTTCTTTTGTAAACCTGCATGCCTGATATGTTAAGCAGACTGTGCGATAGTTCTCCCACTTACCTGCCCTTGCTCTTTGTGGGATGTCTCTTTGTGGGATTTTGTGGACGATGTTTCTCCGGAAGTCTGATAGTATGTCTCCAATTTTACATATTCTACAAACGAACCTGAACTGCGACGGCTTTAGCGGCTAACCGTGCATTCCAGAGGTGTGTTGTTGGCTTACAGCTTGTCAGTGACGTACAAACAGTAGCACTCTATTTTAGTAGGCGTATTCCATTCACGCACAATCACACATGTATCTCTGTAGGTATTAGACATTACATGAAATGTAAGTCCTCTGTCCTGTGAGAGTTCGGTGCAGTAAGAGAACACATACTGTTTATATGGAAAATTCATAGTAGAAGTGATTGAAGCTTGTGCTAAGTCCAGAGCGTTTGGTGGCCAGGGGAGTACGGTAAACTCATCCTGGTGCTCTCCTGGTTAACAAACGACTCAATCAGATTAGTTCTTTTCCAGACGATATAGGCGTTTTAATGTGTCAGATTCGTTAGAAAATATAGTGTAATTTGGCGTAAAAATGACAGGTATACACTTTCAGATGAGAATTGTCGGTCATAAATAAATATTTTATGTTTGAGTAACACAAAAAACTTACACCGAAAGGAAAAAAAAAAACATCAGTTCTCTGTAAGTGCTCAAAGCGACGACGGTCAGACTCAGTTCGGAAAGAAGGAGGTTCGGATCTCCGTCCGGCTATCCAGAGTTAGGTTTCCCGTCATTTCCCTAAGTTACTTACAGGACATTCCGGGATGTTTTACTTGTGAACGGGACAGCCCATTTCCACTCCCATCGTTCCTTGGTTCGAATAAGTGTTCCGACCGTTGTTAAAACCTCGTCGTGCTTCCTTACAACCTCAGTTAATGGATTACGAAATCTTATAACATTTTCCTTCACCCTTTCAAACACCTCTGTATTCTTTTACGCGTTCCAGTCACATTAATGTGACCACCTATCAGTAGCCTGAAAAATCACCTTTTGCAATAAAAATGATTCAAATGGCTCTGAGCACTATGGGACTTAACATCTGGGGTCATCAGTCCCCTAGAACTTAGAACTACTAAAACGGAACTAACCTAAGGACATCACACACATCCATGCCCGAGGCATGATTCGAACCTGCGACCGTAGCAGTGGAGGCATGACGACTCCAGTCCAGTGCCGTGGTTAGCTGCGCTATCTTTCTCATGCTGAGGGTTTATGGCGCAAAGAGCCCAGTGGAGGTGATCTAACAGCTTCTTGGTTGGGTTTAAATGCGGGGAGTTTGCTGGCGAAGGGACTACGGTAAGCTCTTCCTCATGCTATTCGAAACACGCACGTACACTGCGAGCTGTGTGACAGTTGCATTGTCCTGCTGGTAGATGCTAGCGTGCCGGCGAAAAGACCAGCCGCATGTAGGGGTGGTGTGGTGTGCGTACTGTAAGACCTTCAGTACACACACTATCAGATTATTTGACTTGTCTCTTTAACGAAGTAGGCGAGTGTCAGCAATATGTCTCGTGGTCTTATCGTGGCGTGTTTATCTTCTGCCGTTAGGTCAGACGATAGAAATGCCACTTGCATGCTTAGGGTAGCAGATTGACGGTGACCAACTTTAAACAGAACTTGATTAATTATCACACACATTTATTAAAATAATAAAATGCATAGAAAATACTTAACTTGCTTCTGGATTTTGTCTACAATTGACAATCTGAAGTTCCTTTGGTCTTGGTACGTTAATCTTATTCTCACATATCTCTTATACTTGAAAAAGTTCCTATTCATTTATCTTCATGGCTATGTACAGGAATATGGTAATCTTATTAAGCGCAAACTGAAACTTGACTATAGACTGGTACAGACTAATGCAGACTGGTACAGACTAATGCAGACAAATTCAGACTAATGCAGACTGACTGATCGGAGATCTGTACACTCGTTATAATACCTCGCGCGTTCAGGTATCACTGCGCGGGTCTGATCCGCGAGGAGAAAAGGTTCTACGTTAGCAGCAATCTCATTGGCTGCGTTACATATTAATACGCGGATCAGCGGAAGCAGAATTTTGTCCGTCTCTTAGGCAGCACCATCTCGCAGTGCGGAGACGGACGAGCGCTGCGCCTGCGCTGTTGTGCTTAGCGGGGCGCACTCTATTGGGAAAGTTGTGTACGTGCTGACTACGCGGAACTATGTACACAACAGGTGGACATGGTCCCCAGGGTTGATTCATACTTCTGTTGGTCCATTGTGCTTTTCAGAATGGCAACATCATCCAGGGAATCCCTCCTCAGTCCTGGACCCTATCGACGATTATTACAGGGCAGTACCAGCGAAAAGCCATGTGTCCATTGCAGCATAAAACGTTATTCATCTGAGAAGGCCACACATCGCCACTCACTGGACGTCCACTTGCAGTACTGACGTGCAAATTCCAGGCTTCATCGCCAATGAACAGCAGTTACCATCGTGGGTGCCTGAACCAGGCGCCTGCCGCAAGGCCCATACGCAGCAATGTTCGCTGACAGGTCGTTGTAGACAAACTGTTTGTGTACCGTTGGTTCATCTGGGCAGTCAGTTGCTCAACAGTTGCACGTCTCCTCGCCCGTACACTTCTTCGTAGCCGTCCACACCTGTCCTCTACACCCGTGGTGCTCCACAGTTGCCTCGGTGCCGGTTTTGCCATTTTTCCACGCACGGTATACTTCAAACCGCAGAGCCACGCGGACAATTTTCAGACTTAGCTGATTTGTTAATGCTTCCACCCTAGGGCCCAAAACCAATGCTCATGCCCATTTGAACGTGAGTTAAGAGGACCACAACCTGCGTATCTAACCCATGTTATTTTAGGCAAGTATTTGACCCATTCCTGAAAAAACTATTTGATGCAGGACCTGAACATTTTTATTGAATGTTACATGATGCTAACAGAGTCAACTGTCCTAAAATCTACTTTATCCATTTTATAGTTTTTAAGAAATGCATTTTTAAGATTATTACTCGATAAATAGTACAATTCTCAATGCTGTCAATTCAACTAAGTACCTGGGTGTTAAAATTACGAACAACTTCAGTTGGAAAGACCACATAGGTATTATTGTAGGGAAGGCGAGCCAAAGGTTGCGTTTCATTGGCAGAAGACTTATAAGATGCAACAAGTCCACTAAAGAGACAGCTTACACTACACTCGTTCGTCCTCTGTTAGAATATTGCTGCGCGGTGTGGGATCCTTACCAGGTGGGATTGACAGAGGACATCGAAAGGGTGCAAAAAAGGGCAGCTCGTTTTGTATTTTCACGTAATAGGGGAGAGAGTGTGGCAGATATGATACGCGAGTTGGGATGGAAGTCATTAAAGCAAAGACGTTTTTCGTCGCGGTGAGGTCTATTTACGGAATTTCAGTCACCAACTTTCTCTTCCGAATGCGAAAATATTTTGTTGAGCCCAACATACATAGGTAGGAATGTTCATCAAAATAAAATAAGAGAAATCAGAGGTCGAACTGAATGGTTTAGGTGTTCGTTTTTCCCGCGCGCTGTTCGGGAGTGGAATGGTAGAGAGATAGTATGATTGTGGTTCGATGAACCCTCTGCCAAGCACTTAAATGTGAATTGCAAAGTAGTCATGTGGATGTAGATTAACAAATAATATTTAGTTTTTTCTCCAGAAAATATTTTTTGTGAACTTCCTAATGGTAGAATATTAATTAATGTAGTACCAGAGGTGGCTTTTTATGTTATGCAGTCTGTGAAAATTTCATTCATTTATCTATGATAGTTTCTGATATAGTAGGGCATATGTACTGAAAATTTTAGTTTGCGGGAAATTCACTTTAACGAAAAATCTTTTAAAATTTGTTACTTACAGTTAGTTAAAACTGTCCTGCTGCATATGATGGCCCTTCTTTGGCCTCTAGCAGGTCTTCCAGCTTCTTTTTCACCTTCCTGGATGTTTGTCTTCCTTTCTTGGCCGTATTAGATGCAGACTTGTCTGCGTCGACTATCCTCATTTTATCGCAATGTTGCAGCCCAGTGATCATATTTTCACCAGGATTAATTTCCAGCTTTTTCAGTACCACAATTGAATGTAATAAGAGCATCATGAACTCCTAGATTCTTTGTATGCATGCCTACAAATACAGTTTTAGGAAGGCAGTTCCAAATTGTACTGTTGGCTTCAAATGGCTCTGAGCACTATGGGACATAACGTCTTAGGTATCAGTGCCCTAGAACTTAGAACTACTTAAACCTAACTAACCTAAGGACATCACACACATCCATGCCCGAGGCAGGATTCGAACCTGCGACCGTAGCAGTCCCGCGGTTCCGGACTGCAGCGCCTAGAAACGCACGGCCACCGCGGCCGGCTATGCTGTTGAAACATTCATCTGGGTTCTGAGTCTGCCCATGCAGACATCGCCTTAGAAGGTCAGGATGCACCAAGTCTCTGAGAATAGATTTAATTGCTGTAATAACAGCAGCAGGAAGAGAATGCTGGTGAGAATAAGATTCTCCAGTGGCCTGAGCCCTATTGTGTATCCACCACGAATTTTCTCCTGATGGACACAATCCATGACATGGCTTATCATCAGTAGAGGACTTATGGAAGAATATAGCTCAAACGTCTCTCTTCATTGCCTCCAGATTTCCTTTATTTCTCCTAATTGCCTGCCCATATTACACCGGAAAGTTTTCTAATTCAGTTTTGGTTCACCAAGTCAACAATTTTCCATCTTCTAATTTTTTTCCTCTTATATCAACATTTAGTTTTCTCAGCCTTGCTCCGAAACGTTTTTGAACATGGCCTACACATTCTGTTTTGCTAATAATGGCATCTCCATATGGCTCATAGCACATTGTTGTATGCCTTACTGTCACCATCGCCCAAATATTTTGTGTGCCGTACGCCCCTTGTTTCTACAGAGTGATGAAATATTTATTGTACTCCATGAACTTCCATGCCACCACTTGTTCCTCTAAAATTAGCCACACAATTGTGTTCTTTATGTTCGTCGACTTTACACGATTTGCAATATTTAGACATTATCTCCACATCTAACACTTTACCGGTGTCTACACTCGTGGCAGTCACTATTCCATTCAGAGAACTATGTCCCCTTTTCTGTCAACTTCCATCAAGTGCAACTGCAGTATCCAAACATCCATCATTTTCTTCCTCTGCTTCCCGAGCAGCCAGTTTCATGCTTTCCTCGCAGACCTTACATAGAGCTTTCTCTAATATTGCAATCAGTTTTTCAAGTTTATTTGGTGGTTGATGTAAGTTCATCAGTGAGCAAAATGTTCTCCCTGCAGCCATGCCCTTGCCATTGGATCGTAAGGCAAAAACTAATCTAGTATTGATTTGATAAGGGCCACTTGCATCTGGTTTTGAATAACTCATAAATGAAATCACAGCTGAACATTTAGTGCAAATTGTATCCAAGGCAATTGCTAGGCCTTTTTCCGACTGGTACTCTCACAAATTTTCACGCTCTGTGACTCACCACACTGTCTACATTGTACAAATTTAAAAATTACATCTGATAATATTCTCAAATTTATAATAATGTTACTGCACCCCTTGTCACTTGTAGTAAATTCGTTGTAACTCTCTTGAAATGGTGACAGCTTCTTTGATGATGCACTTGTTGAAGAATTACAATTGGAAACGTCGTTGCCAGGCGACATAACCTCTTGTAGTGAAAGCTTTCTAAACTTGTTTCCTCTAAATTGTCGTTTCTTGAAAATGCCTTTATGTTTCGTCATCTTCAATAAACACAACAAAACACACGTAAACAAGCACTGCAAACGTAAGTATAACAACTACTCGCAATCACACTTGAACTAAACTAACTGCATGTTTGAAAGCTTGTTGTTTACAAACAGCAGAAACAAAAGAATACCGACCGATGCATTCCAAGGATAGCCAACACACTCTGGAGTAAAAAAAAAAATACCTAAAGTGCAATGTAGGGGATATAAAGATCTAAAATATATGAAGAAAAGTGGGTGACAGAAAAGTGGGCGTGGTACATAAGCACACGTGGTAGGAAAATGCTCTTTAAATGCTCGAAAAATTTGTTTCAGCAAAATCCTTTTCAGAGTACTTAAATAAAACCTTAATCTATAGAAATATGATGAAAACCTGTTGTAATTGACAATTCGAAAGTTTTTACAACACCACTTTTATTTACATGAGTCTACACGGAAATGACTGAATAACAACGAAAAGTCACAGTCACAAAGCCAGTAAGAATTTCCTACTAGAGGTAACAAAAGATACTTATAAGTTTCCCACAAGAGTCCGTGGTAACACACATACACTTAATTCCAAGTCCTATTCCGATGGCGAAGACGCAGTCTTCCGTGGAGACGTTCTTGAGGTCGGTATTCGGCATGAACCGACGTTCGTTGCTGGTTCTAGCCTTTAAATAGCATTGGCCAGCCAATCAGATGTTCGTGTAATAACACTTCCTCCAGGCCGTCTTGAACTCCCTCTGCAGGAAGTAGTACGTGGAATATCTGTTTCCAAAACAGCCGATGTTTACCATTGCTTACGCCTTGGATATAGACAACTTTGGTCGTGTATGGTGTTAGATGTTTTGCCGACCCGCAGGGGCTACCTTGGCGACGGCGTAACAAAACCGAAAATCGATTTTTTTCGACCTGAACCATGATTTGGTCCCCTTAAATCGCTCCGTTTCCGCGTTATGATAACGACAGCACTGTTTTCCGTGTTCACCCAATACACTTTACATACCCTCCACTGCTAGTGATGCCACTGCTATCTGGGAATGGTTGTTCCACGTTGACGTCGAATATAGGCGGTGGTCACATTAATGTTAGTGGACAGTGTATAGTAAGGATGCTAGCAACCAGTTCCTCTTCACACTACGATTTCATAACCGACCTCACGTAACCCCACAGGAATAAATCTGCAGGCTTGAGATACGATAATAGCACCGGCCATGAGATATAATATCCCCTTCGTTCCAATAATGAACCTCTGGCCCCATCTGCTCACCTGTTTATTTCTCTCACCTTCTTTTATTATTGATGCTCCAACTACTGTCCTCTACGTTAACATCCTTCTCACTTCTACGAATCTCCCTGCTAGAATGCATCCTTTATAACTGACTTCGTCCTTGATTAAGTTTTCGGGGGTTCGGATGTGGGTGAAGTTTCTCTCCGAACAGAAAAGCCCTGCAAAATTCTTCAAGTAACGACGTGAACCATACTTTACTTCTTCTTAGTTTATTTCTCAGCTCTGGCAAAATATCGCTCTGAGCCCCTTGACTTTACCACGCCTACATACTTTGATAATACGATCAAATTTCTCCAAATTTGGTACCCTTGGCCCAAGGAACGGTTGACTGCGCTGTTTAGTCCCTTAACCGCCAACCTGCCAACTAACCAGTCGAAAGATAAAGTATATGTAGATCAGTTGCTTATTGTGGTGATTAAACTATATACGAGGGTTGTCGAGAATGTAAGTTCCGATCGGTCGCGAAATGGACACCACAGTGAAAACCTGACGAATCTTTACAGAGATGTGTTGGGCAGGGTTCAAGTATGACAGTCGATCGCATCAAGACGCTCTTTTCGGCTGTGAACGCACTGTGAGCGAGTAAAGGTGCCCAGAACAACGATGTCTCCCGTCAAGTAGGAGGCCCCGCTGAGAGGCTTCGCCTTAATGAATGCAGCCCACCTAACACAACTGCCACGCACTTCTTTCTTCACGGCAAATCTCTGCCGCACTCTGCAGGGGCACTGAAGACGCTCCTGCAGCCTTTTCGATGGGAAGTGTTCGATCACCCACAACACAGCCCTAATTGCCTCGTCCTGAGTATCATCTCTGTTCACATGAAACTCTGGATTCGAAGACAACACTTGGGCGCAGGCTACGCGCTATAGACCAGCGTAGGGAATTATCGGAAAGCGTAGGCGGCTGCCTTCTATGACGATGGTGTTGGAAATTTGGCATAACGATCCGACAAATGTCTAAGTCGGAGTGGCAACTATGTAGAGAAGTATGTGGAATGTGTAGCTAACTCTTGCAAATAAAATGTTTTTGATTTTCACTGTGGTTTACATTTAGCAAGCGATCGGAACTTACTTTCTGGACAACCCTCGTATTCTGGCAACTTTTGGTATTCTCCCAAAGAATAGCGGCTATACATTTTAATTGTCAATTTGTTAAGGAGGGAAGTGCGGGGAGTAAGATGCGTAGAGGACGACCAACGCTTAACTACAGTAAGCAAGTTCAAATAGATGTATAATGGGCGATCAAAAATTTTCCGTCCGAAGGCAGTAGGTTTCAGAAAAGGTATGCCAGTCAGACAAAATGTCCGTGAGTTTTGAGGTAATAGCCCTGCCAGTTCACCTGGTGGAAAATACCCATTTGGTAAACTCTGTGTCCTGCTGCCTGAAGGAGTCCGTAACTGCTTTCTGCACATCCACGACAGGAATCAGCGACCCTTAAAGACTTTATCTATGAGATCGAAGGAGTAATAATCGCACGGGGAAGGAGCAGGACTGTAGGGGGTGGGGGTGGAGTGAGAGGTACTCCCACTTGAGTAGGCGTAACTTCTGCATCAATTGAAGACACAATCTCTGAAAATGAAGCCGTGATGATATTTTGTCACTTTATTTTACATGTCCGTCTTGACCAAACAAACGTTTACACTTTACTATTATCGGTTTCGGCTACTGCCAGTTTCAGGTCTTTTACAAACAAAACGGGGTGCAACCAACTAAGTAACACTGCCGCTAAAATTATAAAAGGCCTGGTGCTACGTAAGAAAAATACAGAGCGTTTATATGATTGACAGCCATGTGTACCAGCCATATATACCATAAAATATTCTGATCTAGTATCAACGTCAAACTAAACATATAGGTGCATAGTAAGTGCTGGTGACGATCAAACTGCGTCTGGTATTTTTATAAAAAGTCGAGGCCAACAGAGGGCACGATAGCTAGGGTACATGATTAACCAGTACCGCAGATGTAACGGTTAAAATGCAGCGTGCTTAGTCATTATTTAAAACTACTTTACATGGCACAACGAGCGTCTGACTATAAAACATGTACTGACTTAGTATATGTGGAATTTGATAGATGCTTAAAATCCACTAAAATTTTGCAAATATCTATAATGTGAAGTTTCTAGTCTGGCGAAATAAAACATATAACTGTGTAAAAATCAGCATAAGAAGTTTAAGAATACTCTCACACCTGTAAAACGAAACCTTCTAGTGTAACAAAACCATGAGTATTACTGTAAGTGTAAGATAATTAACGAAAATGTGTCTATTCGTTAAAATTTTTAAAAAAATAAATAGTCGGTGATACATTCGGAGTGGGATCTTAAAGGCGACGCGCCGTGACTTTTCCGTATGACGTCATTGTTTTCCTACGGTGGAACATGCCGAGGAAGGCCCAGTTTCGGTACGCATTTGAACAGATAAAAACGTTCGGCAGGAAATAAAGAGAATAATACACTCCTGGAAATGGAAAAAAGAACACATTGACACCGGTGTGTCAGACCCACCATACTTGCTCCGGACACTGCGAGAGGGCTGTACAAGCAATGATCACACGCACGGCACAGCGGACACACCAGGAACCGCGGTGTTGGCCGTCGAATGGCGCTAGCTGCGCAGCATTTGTGCACCGCCGCCGTCAGTGTCAGCCAGTCTGCCGTGGCATACGGAGCTCCATCGCAGTCTTTAACACTGGTAGCATGCCGCGACAGCGTGGACGTGAACCGTATGTGCAGTTGGCGGACTTTGAGCGAGGGCGTATAGTGGGCATGCGGGAGGCCGGGTGGACGTACCGCCGAATTGCTCAACACGTGGGGCGTGAGGTCTCCACAGTACATCGATGTTGTCGCCAGTAGTCGGCGGAAGGTGCACGTGCCCGTCGACCTGGGACCGGACCGCAGCGACGTACGGATGCACGCCAAGACCGTAGGATCCTACGCAGTGCCGTAGGGGACCGCACCGCCACTTCCCAGCAAATTAGGGACACTGTTGCTCCTGGGGTATCGGCGAGGACCATTCGCAACCGTCTCCATGAAGCTGGGCTACGGTCCCGCACACCGTTAGGCCGTCTTCCGCTCACGCCCCAACATCGTGCAGCCCGCCTCCAGTGGTGTCGCGACAGGCGTGAATGGAGGGACCAATGGAGACGTGTCGTCTTCAGCGATGAGAGTCGCTTCTGCCTTGGTGCCAATGATGGTCGTATGCGTGTTTGGCGCCGTGCAGGTGAGCGCCACAATCAGGACTGCATACGACCGAGGCACACAGGGCCAACACCCGGCATCATGGTGTGGGGAGCGATCTCCTACACTGGCCGTACACCACTGGTGATCGTCGAGGGGACACTGAATAGTGCACGGTACATCCAAACCGTCATCGAACCCATCGTTCTACCATTCCTAGACCGGCAAGGAAACTTGCTGTTCCAACAGGACAATGCACGTCCGCATGTATCCCGTGCCACCCAACGTGCTCTAGAAGGTGTAAGTCAACTACCCTGGCCAGCAAGCTCTCCGGATCTGTCCCCCATTGAGCATGTTTGGGACTGGATGAAGCGTCATCTCACGCGGTCTGCACGTCCAGCACGAACGCTGGTCCAACTGAGGCGCCAGGTGGAAATGGCATGGCAAGCCGTTCCACAGGACTACATCCAGCATCTCTACGATCGTCTCCATGGGAGAATAGCAGCCTGCATTGCTGCGAAAGGTGGATATACACTGTACTAGTGCCGACATTGTGCATGCTCTGTTGCCTGTGTCTATGTGCCTGTGGTTCTGTCAGTGTGATCATGTGATGTATCTGACCCCAGGAATGTGCCAATAAAGTTTCCCCTTCCTGGGACAATGAATTCACGGTGTTCTTATTTCAATTTCCAGGAGTGTATGAAATTGTTGCACAGGGCGCCAAATGGGCAGCTACTAAACCTACTGGAGGAAATGGAGATTTATGTACACAGGAAACGGCGACCGGAATTACTGCTGAATGAACAGAATGAGTTTAACCTGAATGTTTGTTTTGATATATTCAGAGACCTACAAGTCTGAGCATCGTCGAGCGCCCTGGCGGTTTTGCGCGCCGTCGCGTTGTGTCCGCCGGTCGCCAGCGACGAGCAGACTGGGCCCTCGTCCTCAGGTTCTGCCGCAGGAAACTAAGAACGTCATACATAGAAGGCACGACGCGCCGCCACTGAGATCCCACTCCCGATGTATTACCGACTATAAAGCACTCCGTCTTCAGGCCACGAGTGGCCTACCGGGGCCATCCGATCGCTGTGTCGTCCTTGTTGGAGGATGCGAATAGGAGGGGCGTGGGGTCAGCACACCGCTCTCCCGGTCGTAAGATGGTATTCTGGACCGAAGCGGCTACTGTTCGGTCGAGTAGCTCCTCAATTGGCATTACGAGGCTGAGTGCTCCCCGAAAAATGGCAACAGCGCATGGCGGCTGGATGGTCCTCCATCCAATTGCCGACCGACACCGACAGCGCTTAACTTCGGTGATCTCACGGGAACCGGTGTATCCAATGCGGCAAGTCCGTTGTCTGAATTATCGACTGTCCATTTATTAATTATTTAATTAATAACCACTGTTTCGTTGATTACCTTACAATTACGGTTATAGTAATTGTTCTCTCTTGCTGGAAGATTTCGTTTTACATATGTGATCTTATTATTAAAATTTTTATACTGGTTTCTGCAATAGTTGTATGTTTCACTTTGCCACGCTAGGAGCTTCACATTATTGGTATTTTCACTTTTTATGTGGAGTTCAAGTAGGGATCTAATTCCAGGTACATTATGTCAGTAGATGGTTTATTGTCAGACGCTCGTTGTGCCTTGTGAAGTAACTTTAATTAAAGACTACGCACACTGCACTTTTACCGTAGCATTTGCGGTACTGGTTAATCATGTACCATAGTTATAGTGCCCTCTGCTGCCCTCAGTTTCTTGTACAAATACCAGAAGCATTTTGTTCATCGCCAGCACTTACTATGTATCCACATGTTTAGTTTGACGCTGATACTATATCAGAATAATGTTATGGTATGTATGGCTGGTATAATAACTCCTGAACAGGCCATGACGGTCCAACGGTACCGACTGGCCGTCATGTCATCCTCAGCCTATCGGCGTCACTGGATGCGGATATGGAGGGGCATGTGGTCAGCACACCTCTCTCCCGGCCGTATGTCAGTTCCCGAGACCGGAGTCGCTACTTCTCACTCAAGTAGCTCCTCACTTTGCCTCACAAGGGCTGAGCGCACCCCGCTTGCCAACAGCGCTCGGCAGACCGGACGGTCACCCATCCAAGAGCTAGCCCAGCCCGACAGCGGTTGGCTTCGGTGATCTGACGGGAACCAGTGTTACGACTGCGGCAAGGCCGTTGGCTCATCGCTGGTATACATGGCCGTTAATCATGTAAACACTGTTTGTATTTGTTACATAGCACCAAGCCTTTTACAGATTTAATGTCAGCAAAATATAGTTGGTTATACCCTGTTTTCGTTTGTAACAGATTTGAAGGTGGAAGTAGCCGAAACCGGTAATAGTGAAGTGTAAATGTTTGTGTGATGAAGACGGACCTGTAAAATAACGTTACATCTGCGTTATGCATTTGCGACATGTGGACGACCGTTATCATGAAGGAGCAGCATTCCTTGTCGCAGTTTTCTCTGTATTTTGTAGACATGTTACCCCTAGGACACTCTTCGTTCTTCGATGGACGTCTACCGTTGTTTGTCCGTCGACAGCCCAGAAAAGAACAATAGCACCTTGGTCCCGTTTGGACGCATTTAGTAATAACATCGCCATAGTTCAAGTTTCCGCATTAACCGAACGCCTGTCGGAAAGACACGAATCCCACACTGATCCATAGTTTGTATATGTCGGTGTATATATACCGGCATCGGAATCGCACTGCGTTGACCATACACTGCAGCAACGTCCTCAAACGGAAATTTGTTGATCGTCCCTTACAGGTTGCACTAGTTATGCAGAGATCAAGACGCTTGCACAAGATAGTTTAGGGTGGGTAGCAGTATCATATCAATCTTCGACCTGAAGATGGTAGCAATAAAGGTCCGGTTAGCTGATCTCTTACAGTTGCACGATAATCTTTGCCAGTGATACGAAGCGATCTTCATTATACCAATCATGGTTACTGGAGCTGAGCACTATCACGACAGCAAGAGTCTTTGTCTGTGAACAATAAAATCTGTACTAATTAATGTTTCTTCAATGAATTTCACACTCACGTAAAACTTTTTTAAAGGTTGTTATCGGCACCTCTGATTGTTAAAATCAAATTTCCATGTGTGCACTCAAAACTAGCTTGTTGTTGTTGTTGTTGTTGTTGTTGTGGTCTTCAGTCCGGAGACTGGTTTGATGCAGCTCTCCATGCTGTTCTATCATGTGCAAGCTTCATCATCTCTCAGTACTGACTGCAACCTACATCCTTCTGAATCTGCTTGGTGTATTCATCTCTTGGTCTCCCTCTACGACTTTTACCTTCCACGCTGCCCTCCAATGCTAAATTTGTGATCCCTTGATGCCTCAGAACATGTCCTACCAACCGGTCCCTTCTTCTTGCCAAGTTGTGCCACAAATTCCTCTTCTCCCCTATTCTATTCAATACCTCGTCATTAATTACGCGATCTACCCATCTAATCTTCAGCATTCTTCTGTAGCACCACATTTCGAGTGCTTCTATTCTGTTCTTGTCCTAACTATTTATCGTCCATGTTTCACTTCCATACATGGCTACACTCTATACAAATACTTTCAGAAACGACTTCCTGACACTTAAATCTATACTCGATCTTAACAAATTTCTCTTCTTCAGAAACGCTTTCCTTGCCATTGCCAGTCTACATTTTATATCCTCTCTACTTCGAGCATCATCAGTTATTTTGCTCCCCAAATAGCAAAACTCCTTTACTACTTTAAGTGTCTCATTTCCTAATCTAATTCCCTCAGCATCACCCGAATTAATTCGACTGCATTTCATTATCCTCGTTTTGCTTTTGTTGATGTTCATCCTCCTTTCAAGACACTGTCCATTCCGTTCAACTGTCCTTCCAAGTTCTTTGCTGTCTCTGACAGAATTACAATGTCTTCGGCGAACTTCAAAGTTTTTATTTCTTCTCCATGGATTTTAATACCTACTCCGAATTTTTCTTTTGTTTCCTTTACTGCCTGCTCAATTTACAGACTGAATAACATCTGGGAGAGGCTACAACCCTGTCTCACTCCCTTCCCAACCATTGCTTCCCTTTCATGTCCCTCCAGTCTTATAACTGCCACCTGGTTTCTGCAAAAATTGTAAATAGTCTTTCGCTCCCTGTATTTTACCCCTGCCACGTTTAGAATTTGAAAGAGAGGATTCCAGTCAACATTGTCAAAAGCTTTTGCTAAGTCTACAAATGCTAGAAAAGTAGGTTTTCCTTTCCTTAATCTTTCTTCGAAGATGAGGCGTAAGGTCAGTGTTGCCTCACGTGTTCCAGTGTTTCTACGGAATCCAAACTGATCTTCCCCGAGGTCGGCTTCTACCAGTTTTTCCATTCGTCTGTAAAGAATTCGCGTTAGTATTTTGCAGCTGTGACTTATTAAACTGATAGTTCGGTAATTTTCACATCTGTGAACCCCTGCTTTCTTTGGGATTGGAGTTATTATATTCTTCTTGAAGTCTGAGGCTATTTCGCCTGTCTCATACATCTTGCTCACCAGATGGTAGAGTTTTGTCAGGACTGACTCTCCCAAGGCCGTCAGTAATTCTAATGGAATGTTGTCTACTCCCGAGACCTTGTTTCGGCTCAGGTCTTTCAGTGCTCTGTCAAACTCTTCACGCAGTATCATATCTCCCATTTCATCTTCGTCTATATCTTCTTCCATTTCCATTATATTGTCCTCAAGTACATCGCCCCTGTATAGACCCTCTATATACTCCTTCCACCTATCTGCTTTCCCTTCTTTGCTTAGAACTGGGTTTCCATCTGAGCTCTTGATATTCATAGAAGTGGTTCTCTTTTCTCCAAAGGTCTCTTTAATTTTCCTGTAGGCAGTATATATCCTACCCCTAGTGAGATAAGCCTCTACATCCTTACATTTGTCCTCTTGCCATCCCTGCTTAGCAGTTTTGCACTTCCTGTCGATCTCATTTTTGCGACATTTGTATTCCTTTTTGCCTGCTTCATTTACTGCATTTCTATATTTTCTCCTTTCATCAATTAAATTCAATATTTCTTCTCTTACCCAAGGATTTATATTAGCCCTCGTCTTTTTACCTACTTGATCGTCCGCTGTCTTCACTACTTCATCCCTCAGAGCTACCCATTCTTCTTCTACTGTATTTCTTTCCCCCATTCCTGTCAATTATTCCATTATGCTCTCCCTGAAACTCTCTACAACCTCCGGTTGTCAGTTTATCAAGGTCCTATCTCCTTAAATTCCCACCTTTTTGCGGTTTCTTCAGTTTTAATCTACAGTTCATAACCGATAGATTGTGATCAGAGTCCACATCTGCCCCTGGAAATGTCTTACAATTGAAAACCTGGTTCCTAAATCTCTGTCTTACCGTTATAGAATCTACCTGATACCTTTTACTATCTCCAGGGTTCTTCCATGTATACAACCTTCTTTCGTGATTCTTGAACCAAGTGTTAGCTATGATTAATTTATGCTCTGTGCAGAATTCTACCAGACGGCTCCCTCTTTCATTCCTTACCCCCAGTCCATATTCACCTACTATGTTTCCTTCTCTCCCTTTTCCTACTCTCGAATTCCCGTCACCCATGACTATAAAATTTTCGTGTCCCTTCACTACTTACGGGTGAAATTACTAAATAAAAATATTATGACCAAGGAGAATACGGGTTTCTAAACGCCAGGGTAGCCGACAGCGCTAACGCGCAGGTTCCTGGACTTGGGTAGGCGCGCCGGCTGTGGATCGAATCCGACTAGGTGATTAAAGAGGTCCGGAGTTCCGGCCACCCTGTGTGTGATTTTTAGGTGGTTTTCCACATCCCGCTAGGTGATTACTGGGCTGGTCACCACGTTCCGCCTCAGTTACATGGTTCGCAGATATCTGACCACATTCGCTCTATTTCATGGATTACACTAGACGCAGACGGTTGGGGTACACTAATTCCGTCTCGGGGGTACGGGGTGGCAGCAGGAAGGGCATCCAGCCAAATCCACTTAGCCAACGCCGACCCTGCATAACCGCGGGACAAGGCACAAGCGATGGATAGATACGATATAAATTTATTTACTTATTTATTTTTTAACCTATGGTGAATTCTAAGCTGCAGTGCTTCCGATGGATAGCCCATCAACACAAATGAAGATTGGAATCAGAGTCACTTGGCAGCGTTACTTGCCGACATTGTTTTCGATAGGGGGAAGGAGAGAACTGCTACTCCCCCCCCCCCCCCGCCCCTCCACCGGAGAGGTCTCAACATTATATATTATATTCTTCTAAGTGTGCATCTCACGGAAAAATTTGCGGGTGCTTATTGACCGATTTCCTCCCATGATCCGACAACACCCAAATGCCGTCCGCCACCGGTAGCTGCGTGGTCAGCGCGACAGAATGTCAATGCTAAGTGCCCAGGTTCAATTCCTGAATGGGTCGGAGATTTTCTCCGCTCAGGGTCTGGGTGTTATGTTGTCCTAATCATCATCATTTCATCCCTATGACGCGCAAGTCGCCGAAGTGGCATCATATCGAAAGAATTGCACCCGGCGAACGATCTACCCGATGGGAGGCACTAGTCACATGATATTTACATTTTATCCAAATGCCGCTATGAGGATTATTCGTTGTCGGAAACTTGCGTCTCTGTAACATAAGCCATCCAATTTCACCTAAGAGTCTACCTTTAGTGATAAATTTCTAGCAGTTAGCGTGCTGTCTGTTGGGGAACTTAACCATGTACTTTAGTTCGGCTTTCCGGGGAACTGTATACAGCTCTACTATATACGACACGAAACGCGAAGAGTAAAGATCCGTCTACGACAAACGGTCTTGAGCTGTACACAGCGGTAAAACTTATCGTCGGTTCATAACCACTGACTGCCATATTTCAAGGTAACGCCACAAACCTCTGTGTGATAGCCGTTTTTATTGTGAACAATTACAAGTTTACAACGACGTGACTCAAACGGAACACTGGTTCACAACTTCGTACCACTTGAAAATGGTTCAAATGGCTCTGAGCACTATGCGACTTAACTTCTGAGGTCATCAGTCGCCTAGAACTTAGAACTAATTAAACCTAACTAACCTAAGGACATCACACACATCCATGCCCGAGGCAGGATTCGAACCTGCGACCGCAGCGGTCGCTCGGTTCCAGACTGTAGCGCCTAGAACGGCACGGCCGCTCCGGCCGGCGTACCACATGAAATATTCATGTTCGTTCAAATGGTGCAAATGGCTCTGAGCACTATGGGACTTAACATCTATGGTCATCAGTCCGCTAGAACTTAGAACTACGTAAACCTAACTAACCTAAGGACAGCACACAACACCCAGTCATCACGAGGCAGAGAATTCGTGTTCGTCCATTGGCTTTTCATTTCGAAATCGTTTAGGATCTTCCACTGCCCGAATAATTCTGATACTACTGGTTTTGTACGCACTGTATGCATTTCACAACAAGAGTACTATGGGAACGAGGCTTGAATTGCATCGGTACGTAGAGGCGGCACATATATTCTTCATTTCCGACTCGAGATTTTACTGTGAAGAACTGTGTTCTGTATCCGAGCCAATGAAATATGTCAGCTGGTTTCGCGAAACTGATGCAATCGACAGTCTGGGAGCCTCGGTAATATCTCAGCAAATTCCGCGCACAGAGAACGACCGGCAAAGAGCTGTGCTGTTTTCCGCAACAACACTCTTTGTATCCTGACGCCCTCTGTGAGCAGCACGTTATTCCGTTTCATATCGATAACTTCATTGTTAATTAAATTCGGTTAGTACTTGATGTACTGCACACTATAGTTCAATTCTTTTATCTTGGCGGTTCGCGCATGCCCGCCCAGACACAGGAGATTGCTGCGTTGCCAGTTGTATGCGCCAAGAGAAGCAGCGCCATAGTATATAGTTCGCAAACTTACGTTTAGGGGGGGAGCGCGCAAGTTTATGAAATAAAGCCACCACGGCCGCATTAACCCTTTCGCTGCAACAGAGACGTGCTCCCCGCATTCCGCGATGTGCGCGATTTTGTCGTCATTGCACTGCTCGCCTGTGCAGACACATGGTGTTTCGACTGCTTTGACACACTTTATCATTCGATGTCAAAAACTATTTGGCCCAAAAACTTTATTTTTACACATCTTCTTGGCTGATACCTTCCCCCCATAAATGACTTAATTTTGTTTCGAAGTTCAACGCAGTTATTGTGCAGCATTAGATGTAGTAAAACATTGCACGAAATTTTTAAGAGTTTGCAGAGGTAAATGTCCATAGTGTATACTTTCTGTATGGTCGATTTTAGTTGCCACTAGAAATTTCAAAAAATTACACTCAAACGAATAAAATTCATGAAGTAATTCACTTTGATATTGTTTTTAAATAAAGAAAATATTAAGCACCGAACAAGGTTTGAACTCAGAAGCTTTCGCTTAGCTGTCATACACTTTAACCATTACGCTATCGCAGCTTTTTTTATCTCATTTTGTTCTACATTGTTGGTTGACGTTGTTCGTTGCAGACGTCCGATGACACTCGTTCTGATTGTTCGTTGATCCGTTCACTCAGTTTTTTTTATTACAGAAGGTAGCTAAACCCTCTGACCGAACACGCTGAGCTACCGTGCTCCTCTCCCAGAGGACTTTAAAATATCACGCAAAATACCGACAAACACACTTGGTATGGCTATAAGTTACTCACGTTTCGTCGAAGAACAGTTGGAAGTAAACAACTACCGCTGTTCTTTATTACGAAAAAGCGGTTAGTGAGAATGATAAAAATACCTTTCCTTGCTATCGCCTGAA
The DNA here is from genome assembly GCF_023864275.1 of Schistocerca cancellata. Classification (NCBI taxonomy): domain Eukaryota; kingdom Metazoa; phylum Arthropoda; class Insecta; order Orthoptera; family Acrididae; genus Schistocerca; species Schistocerca cancellata. The sequence continues at coordinate 170,489,265 of NC_064631.1, read as the reverse complement.
TTAGGAGGCTTATTACTTGTTTGGTTTAATTAATTAATAGAATATGAAGCAATTGGTATAAAGAATGCTTTTTCCAAACTTTCTATAAAAGAAAATCTGCTATCAAGACACTGCTTTCGTTCAATTACTTTATTTATGACTGAACGTTTCTAAAACTGAAGACACTTGTCCGTGCTCTGCACTGCAGTCGAGTTCTGGCAATGTCGTTCTCTGTTCATTGGCTGATTGTGTTTTGTGACGTCAGATGTGCAGAACGAACCTAAACGCGGCCGCCGTCATAAATGACGCACACTTTACCTGCCGATTCATAACTGAGTAAACGACCTTTCCTTTCACATAATCGAATTTAAGGAGAGACACTTTTGTCGTGCGTAGATATAGGAGTAATACCGTAAGTCCTAAATTTGTATACTCCACACATCAATAACTAGCACAAGACTGATAAAATGAATCTGTGTACTTCTAAAAGAGCAGTTGGTATTGAAATAAACGTTGAAGTTAACGGCAAATTCATTGTCGCGAAATGGTTTAATCCACATCATCCTCGTTGATTAACTTTTTATGAATGACTGCTGGATATTCTATATGTCACTTTTGAAAATGATCTTTTCAGCTTTTGGTTGTCCAGAATAACCAGCAACGTTTATTGACGACGTTAGCGGAGATATTTGGAACCTCAGTGACTAAATCTTGTCCAGTGATGTAGGGATGATGAAACAGCTACCTCCTACATTGTTGTAAGACACAATTTACAAGTGTAAATCTACATCTACACCTATATCTTCATGTACGTAACCACTCTGCAATTTACAATTAAGTGCCTGCAAGAGGGTTCGTCGAATCACCATCAAGCTGCACTGAAGCTCCAAAGAAAGTGATACAGGCATGCGTATTCAAATGCAGAGATATATAAGCAGGTAGAATATGAGGCTGCGGTCGGCAACGCCTATAGAATACAACTGTCTGGCGCAGTTGTCATTTCGGTTACTGCTGCTGCAATGGCAGGTTATCTAGATATAAGTGACTTTGAACTTGGTGTTATTGTCGGTGCACAATCGATGGGACACAGGATCTCCAAGGTAGCGATGAAGTGCTTATTTTCCCGTACGACCATTTGACGAGTGTACAGTGAATATCAGGAATCCGGTAAAACATCAAATCTACGACATCGTTGCGGCCGGAAAAAGATCCGCGAAGATTGGGACCAACGACAACAGAAGAGAATCGGTCAACGTGACAGAAGTGCAACCCTTCTGCAAGTTGCTGCAGATTTCAATGCTGGGCCATCAACAAGTACCAGCGTGAGAACCATTCAACGAAACATCATCGATATGGGCTTTTGGAGCTGAAGGCCCACTCGTGTACCCTTGATGACTGCACGACACAGAGCATTACGCCTCTCCTGGGCCAGTCAACATCGATCTTAGACTGTTGATAACTGGAAACATGTTGCCTGGTCGTCTGACGAGTTCGATTCAAATTGTATCGAGCAGATAGACGTGTACGGGTATGGAGGCAACCTCATGAAACCACGGACGCTGCATGTCAGCGTGGGACTGTTCAAGTTGGTGGAGGTTCTGTAATTGTGTGAGGCGTGATACGTCTAGATATGACTCTGACAAGTGACACGTACGTAAACATTCTGTCTGATCAACTACATCATTCGTGTCCATTGCGCATTCCGGCGAACTTGGGCAATTCCACCGGCACAATGCAATACCCCACATGTCCAGAATTGCTACAGAGTGGCTCCAGGAACACCTTCCGAGTTTAAACACTTCCGCTGGCCACCAAACTCCCCAGACATGAACATTACTGAACGTATCTGGGATGCCTTGCATGGTGCTGTTCAGAAAAACCTCCACCCCCTCGTACTCGTCATACTGCGGCACTTCTGTCAGCTCGCAGTGGCTCTACACGATATTAGACAGGTGTACCAGTTTCTTTTGCTCTTTAGTTTATCTATCTACCGTTCCATTCACAAAGAGCGCGCGGGGAAAAACGGGGACTTACATCTTTCCATATGAGCTCTGATTTCTCTTATTTTACTATGATGACATTCCTCCCCATGTAGATCGGCGCGAACACAATATTTTCACTCTCTGAGGACAAAGTTGGTGATTGAAATTTCATGAGATGATCCTACAGCAAAGAGAAATGCCCTTGTTTTAATTATTGGCGACCCCCCCCCCACCACATTCGTGTTTCATATCCTTGGCTCCCTCTCTCCTATTTCGCGATAATACAAATGAACTGCCCTTCCCTGAACCTTTTCGACGTCATGTGTCAATCTTGTCTGATGCGAATCCCACACCGTACAGCAGTACTCCAGAAGATGGCGGACATGCGTAGTGTGAGCAGTCTCTTTAGTATACCTATTGTATTTTCTAAGTGTTCTCTCAATCCTTCCTTTTCTTTCTCCACAACATTGTCTATGTAATCGTCCCAGTTTAAGTTATTCGTTAATACGGTCACCAAGCATTTAGTTGAATTGACAGCCTTTAGATTTGTATGTTTTATCGTATAACCGAGATTTAAAGTATTCCTGTTAATACTCATGTGAATGAGTTCACTCTTTCCATTATTTGATGTAACTCATAATGTTCGGACAGAGCATGTGTTCGAAAATCCTACTGCAAATCGACGTTACTTGTAAGGGACTGTAATTCTGCGAATTACTCCTATTTCCTTTCTTGGGTGTTGGTGTGATTTGTGTAACTTTCCAGTCGTTAGGTACGCATCCTTCGACGAGCGAACGGCTGCATACGATTGCTATTGTATCAGATTACTCTGAGACGCTCCTTACTGTTCAAATGTTCAAATGTGTTTGATATCTTATGGGACTTAACTGCTAAGGTCATCAGTCCCTAAGCTTACACACTACTTAACCTGAATTATCCTAAGGACAAACACACACACCCATTCCCGAGGGAGGACTCGAACCTCCGCCGTGACCAGCTGCACAGTCTATGACTGCAGCGCCTTAAACCGCTCGGCTAATCCCGCGCGGCGCGCACCTTACTGGTGTGCAGTCTGGACCAGAGGCCTTGCCTTTATTAAGTGATTTAAACTGCTTCACTACACCGAGGATGTCTACTTCTAAGTTCCTCATGTTTACAGTTATTTTTGATTCCATCTAATTGTCACAACCTATCTAAATGTCACAACATATGCTCTTCCGATGTCTTCCAAGTGCTTCTTGCTAGGGCGCCCTCTTCCTTTCTTTTCCAGCACTTTTTCTTCAAGAACGTTAATGATGAAAGTGTAGCGTCTGATGATGTGTAGAGTAAATTTTATTTTTCTCAATTCTGTTTCCTTCCGAATTCTTCTCCCTTGCTGTTGAGGCCAGAATTATTGGAAGTTCATCACTCTCGTTATCGCTAACCTACGTATTCATTACCTTGTCCTTCTGACGCTGTACGGAGCCAAACCTGCAATATAAAAATGGAAATTGACGTTGTTCGTCAGTGAGGCATTATGGTACAACCCAGAGAATATAGTACCTTGAGTGAACTGCTTTACTGTCTGAACTGTTATATTGTTACGAAACACAAGCTCTCTAAATCTCGAATTCACCTAACGCACAAACTTGATCCTGCTTTCTCCTTGCTCAAGCCCACCAGCGTATGTTAGTGAGCGGATCACAGTTGTGAGTTAATGGGACGAACCAACAGTTTTCTCTACTTTATTCGACGGTTACCATTTATCAGTTGTCGTAAGTTTATTTACTTCTGTGGAAAAGACAATTTTAAATATGCAACTTAGCAATATACAGGGTGAGTCACCTAACATTACCGCTGGATGTATTTCGTAAACCACATTAAATACTGACGAATCGATTCCGCAGACCGAACGTGAGGAGAGGGGCTAGTGTAATTGGTTAATACAAACCATAGAAAAATGAACGGAAGTATGTTTTTTTAACACAAACCTACGTTTTATAAAATGGAACCCGTTAGTTTTGTTAGCACATCTGAACATATAAACAAATACGTAATCAGTACCGTTTGTTGCATTGTAAAATGTTAATTACATCCCGAGATATTGTAACCTAAAGTTGACGCTTGAGTACCACTCCTCCGCTGTTCGATCGTGTGTATCGGAGAGCACCGAATTACGTAGGGTTCCAAAGGGAACGGTGATGGACCTTAGGTACAGAAGAGACTGGAACAGCACATTACGTCCACATGCTAACACCTTTTTATTGGTCTTTTTCACTGACTGAGAGGTGAGGTACACCTTCGACGGACGTTTCATAGAACGTGGAGGAAGCATAAATTGGCAAGCCCGTTCTCCTGATCTTACACCTCTGGACTTCTTTCTGTGGGGTACGTTAAAGGAGAATGTGTACCGTGATGTGCCTACAACCCGAGAGGATATGAAACAACGGATTGTGGCAGCCTGCGGCGACATTACACCAGAAGTACTGTGGCATGTACGACATTCATTACGCCAGAGATTGCAATTGTGTGCAACAAATGATGGCCACCACATTGAACATCTATTGGCCTGACATGTCGGGACACACTCTATTCCACTCCGTAATTGAAAACGGAAACCACGTGTGTACGTGTACCTCACCCCTCATCGTAATGTACATGTGCGTCAGTGAAAGAGACCAATAAAAAGGTGTTAGTATGTGGACGTAATGTGCTGTTCCAGTCTCTTCTGTACCTAAGCTCCATCACCGTTCCCTTTGGATCCCTACGTAATTCGGTGCTCTCCGATACACACGATCGAACAGCGGAGGAGTGGTACTCAAGCGTCAACTTTAGGTTACAATATCTCGGGATGTAATTAACATTTTACAATGCCACAAACGGCAGACCATATTATTCCTCACTCTTTTTTATCCTCAAAACCATATTTTCCACTGTAATCTCCGTTTGATGCGACGGCGTTACGCCACCTTACTGAGGGGGTCTGTATGCCATCCCGAATGGTACCAGCCTCCTAGCGGACGTCGGAGGAAACTTCTTGCTGTACCAGTAACCTCCACATCATCCACGTACGTAAGCGGTAAAAGTGTATCTTTCATTGGGTCAGACAGATGGGAGGTGCGAGATTCTAGCTGTAGGGTGGATGAGGAAGAAAAATGCATTGAAGCTTCATGAACTTATCTCGGTTGGACAGAGTTGTGTGAGACCTTGCGTTGTCTTGGAGAAGGAGAGCTATTTGATTGTTATCCGTCGATCACCTCGAATGAGAGTACATTAAATGTATTCGCTTTTGCAAATATGGACAACCATTAGCTGTAGATGTGAAGTGCGACTTTGGATCTAAATTCGGAATAACACAGGCACTGCAATATCGTATTTGTCTACCGGCACTGGGCAAGTGACTTTCACGTAAAATGTCTCCCCAGTAATGGAATGTACATAACGGATGTACGAGTACAGCTGTAGACTCATGGTCGAGATATATGGAAGCTTGGATTTGGTCGTGAGTCGTGCGCGTGTAGGCAAATGGTAAGGCGACCGCTCGCGATAAGTGGGAATTCCGGTTTCGAGTCTCGATCCGGCTCAAATTTTCGTTGACATCATTCCATTCTACACCTGATGGTTGTCCATATTCGCAATTGTGAATACATTTCATGTATTTCATAACGGCTGTATTCGCCGCAGTGCATGTTCCTTTGGCCATGTATGCATGTCCAGAGGAATTTTGCATCGTAATCCAGAATAACACCGATACTGCAGTATCGGATCCTATCGATTGAGAGTGTTCGCACGTTCCAGTAGTGCAGGTGTCACAACTGTGTGCGTCCTGCCGGCACGCGGGAGGTTGGACAGGTTAGTGCGCCCTTGTTGCGATGGTTACAGACGGCTCACGTAACAACTCACCGTGCTTTTGTTTACCGCCAAGTCTCCGTAGACATTCTACAAGCGCCTATGTCTGCCTGCGATTCTCTGGTTTTCGCAAAAAGAACGTCAAAGTCAGGTCTCGGATGGAACGCATCTCCGTTACAGACGCCATTTTGAAGGCGATATCTGGATCCGCGCGCCCGCTACGGTCACAGGTTCGAATCCTGCCTCAGGCATGGATGTGCGTGATGTCATTAGGTTAGTTAGGTTTAAGTAGTTCTAAGTTCTAAGGGACTGATGACCTCAGATGTTAAGTCCCAAAGTGCTCAGAGCAATTTGAACCATTTGAAGGCGATGTATATTGCCGCAAACTATCGGGACTTTATAAAGTTGTTAGGGCTGAAGCAGGAACATAGCACGATGTCTCACAACAAATTCCACAGTTCTTCAGCGGAAATCGGCTGATAAAAAAAGTTTTGCATTATTAATTGGACGTCCGTCATATTTTAAATTCCGTCGATCCTCGCTTGCCTTTCCAATAACAGTTCCCAAAATCGATCAGTTGTCCAGCTATGGTCTTTAACCATAGTGCACCGACGCTAGATTTTTGAGTCTGAATAACTTCCGTTATCGAAGTGACAGCTCCCTTTTACAGTGCCGAAATAGGCCCTTTCCCTTGAATTGAGCTGCATGGGAAATGTATCTGCAGTTTTTGACGCCTCATTTTATTTGCGGCGCTTATTTTCGCGGCGTAAACGCAGGCTGCAGACGTGGACCGTAAAACTCCTCCCCCTACAATATGGGAATTCCAGCTCCGTACACAACTATGGCTCACGATATATGGAGGAATTTCTCTCCTGTTCTGATATTCCGGAATTGACTAGACAGTGCTGAGAATAAAGAACTTCCTCGTATGGCTTTAAGAAAGTAATCCGAACTCCAACGTTTTTATGTTCACTACGTGAAATGACCTCCATACGGACAACCTTAGAATGCATGGCTACGTAATTCTCCCGCTTTGTTAAAACAGCAGAGGCCTTGTTCGACGGAAGTGTTCAGCATATTTCAGTATACAAGGTGTTTGTTTTAACTTGAAGTAACAAAATATATCGGGAAGGACGCATCGTACGAAAAACAGAGTTCCAGTTGAGAAGTTAATATTGGTGAAGATGACATCTGTCTGTGCTACAACTGACCACCTAATCACGCGTCCGGCGTGGGCAGGGTCGACTTCGTACTTTCAGACGGGAACTTGTCGATTTTTATTCCCTATTCTGATTCTATGCCAAAAAATGTGTACAGTCTATTCGAACCATTGTTTCTTATTCTTGGTGGATGGCGGTGTAATCGGGAAATATCAAGTGTGTCAGTTTTTGCAGTTAGGGGCTGACGCATCCGATTTGAAATTTTATTTACGATGTGAATGTAAACCTTTGTGTTATAACGGTTGATATTGATGTTAAAACGTTAAATGAGTTTTGCAAATGTTGTAACCACCGCACTATACTTGTTTCTGTCTGAAATTTAACCCAAATTTACCTCCCACTCTATAAAAGTATACGTATTACGGAAGCTTCAACAGTGGGAAGCAAGATGATGCTTAAAACATCAATCTAGGCCTGTGCTGTGATAGTGCCAAACAAAACAACAAGAGGTGCAAGTCTTCCCTGAAAAACACGACCACTACATAACACCACCGCCTCCGAATTTTACTGTTGTCAGTACTCACGCTGGCAGATGACGTTCATCGGGCACTCGTCATACCCACACCCTGCCATCGGATACACATTGTGTACCATGATTCATCACTCCACACAACGTTTTTCCCCTGTTCAATCGTCCAATGTTTACGCTCCTTACACCAAGCGAGGCGTCGTTTGGCATTTTCCGGTGTGATGTGTGGCTTATGAGCACAGCCGCTTGGCCATGAAATCCAAATTTTCTCACCTCCCGCCTAGCTGTCATAGTACTTGCAGTGGAACATGATGCAGTGTGGAATTCCTGTGTGATTGTCTGGATAGATGACTGCCTACTACACATTACAACCCTCTTCAACTGCCTGCGGTCTCTGTCAGTCATAAGACGAGGTCGGCCTGTACGCTTTTGTGCTGTACGTGTTCCTTCACGTTTCCACTTCACTATCACATCGGAAACAGTGGACCTAGGGATGTTTAGGAGTGTGGAAATCTCGCGTACAGACACAAGTGACAGTAAGTCACCTGACTTCTTCGAAGTCCGTGGCTGCCGCAGAGCATAGTAGACTGTATAGGTTTTTTTATTGGTAACGCCACATAGCGCTCTGTATGAAAATCACTGGCTGTGCTGTGTGCAGTCTGTGGCTAGTATGCATTGTTGTCTGCCATTGTAGTGTTGGGCAGCTGGATGTGAACAGCGCGTAGCGTTGCGCAGTTGGAGGTGAGCCGCCAGCAGTGGTGGATGTGGTGAGAGAGATGGCGGAATTTTGAAATTTGTAAGACTGGATGTGATGAACTGCTATGTATATTATGATTTTTCAACACTATTAAGGTAAATACATTGTTTGTTCTCTATAAAAATCTTTCATTTGCTAAATATGTCTATCAGTAGTTAGTGCCTTCCGTAGTTTGAATCTTTTATTTAGCTGGCAGTAGTGGCGCTCGTTGTATTGCAGTAGTTCGAGTAACCAAGATTTTTGTGAGGTAAGTGATTTGTGAAACGTATAGGTTAATGTTAGTCAGGGGCATTCTTTTGTAGAGATTTTTGAAAGTCAGATTGCGTTGCGTTACAAATATTGTGTGTCCGTTTAAGCACAGTCATGTATAATTGTAGGCATGAGTAGACAGTAACTTTATTCTACAAGGCGGCAAGAGCCGTAAGAGAATAATACTATTCACCAGTGAATGATCTAGATCAGCCACAGGGAAGGTTGTCAGTGGATGACACCGTGGTTGGCGTGCCGTAAACCAGAATCCCTTGGGTAAGCCGGCCGAAGTGGCCGAGCAGTTCTAGGCCCTTCAGTTTGGAACCACGCGACCGGTATGGTCGCAGGTTCGAATCCGGCCTCGGGCATGGATGTGTGTGATGTTCTTAGGATAGTTAGGTTTAAGTATTTCTACGTTCTACGGGAATGACGACTTCAGATGTTAAGTCCCATAGTGCTCAGAGTCATTTGAATCATTTTAACCTTGGGTAATCCAGTTCCAGAGCAGAGTTGAAAGCCTGATGACGGTCTGACTGATGTGGAGTTGTGGTATCAGTGGTAGCGAAGTCCACGACGAGGCTGCTGGAGTGAGGGGTTGCACGCTCTAATAAAGCCCCGGGGAACGTAGGAGTATTCCCACCGGCGATGTGTCTACTGCAACGTGCCGTAATGTGTCTGTCGCGATAGCTATTTGACGTGGGTACGCCGCCCGAGCGTTGCTATGTTACCGCGGTGGCAGCCATGTGCATGGGATGCGCTTGCACTGTCCAACTCACAGCACTACGCCTACACTAAGAACAGCTGGCTGCGGGTTGTCTGGCGTGTGACCTGCAGTCACGTGGCGCCCAGCGCCGTGGTGTAGGCATTGGTGATATCACACTCTTTCCCCCCAAAATACCTCACCTTGGTGATTTACTCTGAGGGACCATGGCGGTGATGGTGAGATCTGGGACAGAGGAAGGGCGATAAAGTCAGACTGGAAGCCGAGTCTGGAGATGAGCGACCCGCGTTCCAGCATCCACTGCGTGGACTCCTGGAGAAACTGGAAGAAAAACCAGAGGCAGAATGCGCCTCCTGCCCAGTGGGTGCGAGCACTCCTGTTAAGGCATTAGGTGTGCCCAGGTCCATGAGTGTTTCAGCAGACAGATGCTCAAGAGGTAGGGGGCTGCAGCTTGGATGGCAGAGGATGCGGTGGCAACAGCAGTGGTGGGACCGCTGAGGGTTGTGACGATGGAGGCTGTGACACTAGGTCCTGCGACAACTGGCGCTGCTGTGGTAGAGGGAGCAGTACCTGTGGCTGAGGTCACTCAGGCTCCAAAAACAGCGGCTGTGGCAATGATGGTTCTGACGCAGGAATCTTGCTGGAAGAGCCAGGCAGCTGGTACGGAAAATCACCAAGAATCACTGCTAGGGGAGACTTCATCTGCTGGAGCCTGTTCAGGACAAAAAGGTGCACAGGATGATAAGGAATACAGCAAGGGACAGCTGATTCTGGTGTCTGTGATCGTGGCTTGCCGATCCGTCACGAATAACATGCATTGCTCTGCCCCCAGATTGGACTACAGTTCCACGTTCTCGTGAATGACCTTTGTTCGAACCCTTGAACTATACCTTTTGAGTAGTACGGAATTCCGAGGAAGATGGGGCTACATCTGGGGAGCGTGGAGGACGTGCCAAGCATAAATACTGTCCGCACTGGCGGAATGTTACGTGATACCACGTACTAATACGTTCGTGATTATTACAGCGCCATCTATCATAAAGCGAAAAAAGTGGTCCAACTAAAGCATTCATATTTCTTTACATGGGGGTTCCTATTTAAAAAAACGCAGTTGATATCCGTTTGACCTATAGCAGCGCCATCTAGCGGGCCAACCATAGCGCCATCTGGTTTCCCCCTTCAAGCTAGACATGTTTCGATCTTTGTAGTTTTTTTCATTTGACGCTTATTTCGTGAGATATTTGGCCGGGTCACGATCAATGGACCACGCTGTATATATCACAATAGCTTCTGTAATCCATCCATTGCAACTACGAAATGTTCCTGTACTATCAGTACTAAAAGACATCCTTCATGAAACAAAAATACAGCGACAAGTGAGGAGATTGGTTTGGACACTTCCTCACCCACGTGAGTCTGGGGAACAGACGGACCCCGCGATTTCTTTGTACGAACGTCTTAGGTGAGCCCAACTAGTTTGTAAAACAAACATTTGGTTCGAGTGTCCCTATCATGAGAGATGTAGCACTGAGGGCAGGCTTGCCATTTGCCGCCATTACGGGACTGGTGTGGGTGTGCCCCAGACTGTTAACAGTGCTCCGAAAAAGCAGACGTGTCATGTGGGAAAGCCCGGAGAGTGTCAAGAGTCGCCGCTACAGGAGGCCACATATCCAGCTCTGCGGTGTCAAGCAATTCGTGTGCCCCGATTATGCGAATAACATCCCAAGCAAAGGGTCCTCAAACTAACGGAACTCTACCTGCAATTGGGAATCAGGTAACGTTCTGAACAATAGCGTTCCTCAACATGGAGTCGACGTAAGACTTACCACAAGGACAAACAAATTTGCAGGTACGGGTCATAGCGAAATTCTGCAAGACTCGCTGAAACATCGGAACATCGATGCTGTCGATGAGCTCCTGAATGGCTGTTTTCAGTTCAGCAATGGTTTCGTGGCTATTGGTGATCACCTTATCATTAATATAGGCCCACGAAGGGGACTCGCATGTGTTCATATCCGGAGAACATGGCGGCGAATCGAGGCTCCTGCCAGTGAGCTCTGAGTACCCCAGAGCCACAATGCTGTCCCCAAGTGCTTCTCGAGAACATGAACGCTCTCCTGCTTCGATGGAGTCGAGCTCCATCTTGCGTGAACCACATATTCCAAAACCCTCACGTACTGCTTTGGAGTCACTGTGCCATCAACGATTATCGCACCGACTGTTCCGTGACTGGATACTGCACACCACATTGTCACCCGTTGAGGGTGGGGAGACTTCTCGATCGCGAAATGCATGTTGTTAGTCCCCCAAGTATGTCAATTTTGCTTATTGACGAATCCATCCAAATGAAAGTTGACTTCGTCGCTATACCTAACCATGCATGCGCAAACTAATTCCCATCACGCCCCGCAGCCAACCGTGGAGTTTGAACATCCTAACGCAAACCGTTCAGAAATTATGACGATTTTATTTCATGTAGTTCAATAATTGTCACCCTGTACATAGTTAATTGAGATGTTCTGTTTCCATTTTGAGCTTAAGTAGGTGTTATCAAATATGGAAGCTTCTGAACGATAATCACATATCTCTAATATTCAGTTATCGTTTCTGATGTCATGTGGTTGAAAATTAACGTGATGTTTTTATGTGTGAATATTCTGTGATTTTAAAACTTCCTGCTCCTGATTATGATTTGTGACAATGTAATTGGTAGCAGTAATGGTGTCTTTCCCTAGCAGCTGATGGTGATACAATATTGTTTTGGGTAAATATACAAACATCAACAAGCCGGCCGCGGTGGCCGAGCGGTTCCAGGTGATTCAGTCCGGAATCGCGTGACTGCTACGGTCGCAGGTTCGTATCCTGCCTCGGGCATGGGTGTGTGTGGTGTCCTTAGGTTAGTTAGGTTTAAGTAGTTCTAAGTTTGAGGGGACTTATGACCTCAGATGTTAAGTCCAAAAAATGGTTCAAATGGCTCTGAGCACTATGGGACTTAACATCTATGGTCATCAGTCCCCTAGAACTTAGAACTACTTAAACCTAACTAACCTAAGGACAGCACACAACACCCAGCCATCACGAGGCAGAGAAAATCCCTGACCCCGCCGGGAATCGAACCCGGGAACCCGGGCGTGGGAAGCGAGAACGCTACCGCACGACCACGAGATGCGGGCAAATGTTAAGTCCCATAGTGCTCAGAGCCATTTGAGCCAAACATCAACTAAAGTTTTTGATCAGTCCTTTGTTTCGAAATTCATGCCACAGACAACAAAAACTGGCTCTGAGGCATTCACGAGAGGAAAATTGCTCATGTCGGAGCACAAAAAGTCAAATGTGCCCCTCTTTCAAAGTCTCTGACAGTAAAATGGGAAAACAGCTGCCTTAATCCTTATTCTGCCTTTCTCGCCAAAATTATTGGCATGCGAACGTATTCCAGTTATCTTAACAAATACCATTCTAAACCCTTTTACCCAGTCTGTCTTTGAAGTTAAGCCTTCATACTCAAAATCTCACTCTCAGTGCCACTGTCTGTATGTGTCTCTCTCACGGTGTCTCCTTTTCCTTCGACTACTTTGCAGTATATCCCACTACCACTGCCTCCTCTTTCACTTACACTATCTCCTTTTGTCTTGCTTTTCCACCTCCACTTCCTCCAACAAATACTGGCAGCTACCTACGTTTTTAAAGTTTCGGTCCAAATTGCGCTTTCCCTTATATAAACGTGTTAAAGATCTCTAGTCTGGAAGGATCCAGGCCCCCAAGTTCCTCATCTATATTTTTCGTTTCCTCTTTCTCTCATTGGGCCCCACTGTTTCTGTCTCCATCCATCTCTCTTTTTATTTACCACCGCTGTCTCTGAACGACGATTACTGCCCCCTCACTCTTTGGCTCCCACTGCTGTTGTCCTCATCCATCTCTCTTTCTGTTTCACTGCCATTCTCTCTTTCTGTCTATCCCTCTCAAACACACACATCATCATCGTTAGTGACTCCCCTCCCGTTGTTTCCCACAGACACTGCTGTCTCTCTGCTACTCTCTTTCGGCACGAAAAAACCCGAATATTTTAGCAACCCAACGTTTTTGGTGAGGAAGGCAGAATGATGATTGACGGAACTGATTCTCCACTTTTCCGTCAGAGTAATTTAAAGAAGAACATATTCGCCTTTTGTTCTTCAACATGAGCGTTTTTCTTCTGTTTCCCTTCTTTTCCCTGCTACAGCAATGTGTGCTTCTCGTACGTGCCTTCGTAAGACGTCGCGCAGCAGTAGCGTTTGAATGGTTGAGTAACTCCTTGGCGACGCTGGGGCGTGGGCGTAGCGGCATATTACCACTGTAAGGATGGGTGGAAAGAAAAGGAAGCGAGCGAGGAGTCTCGTTTTGGAGAGCAAGCGGACACCAAGCAGCGGGCAGACACCAATAGAGGAAACGGCCGTTGGGGTTTACTGCACGCCGTGACTGCCGTGGTGAGACAGCTGAAACATGGAGGCGCGAGCCGGCCGAATACTTACCATACAGAGACGCTAGGTGCAGTTTGTTTCAGGGCTGGCTGGTTGGTCTTTACGGCAAACAGAACTTGAAGTCAGTGAATTTACCCGTGTGAGTTTAAGATGGTGTTGTTCTCGATTGGTTGGGTATCTACTGATGCTATAATAAGTTAGGTCTCGGCTGCTTTGCCTGATCAGCACACACTATATTACAGCATTCGCTGTTTTATTTGTGTCTGCGGTATCGGCCGCTATCCGATCGGCCTCACTTACAAATTAGCGAGCTGCCAGTTACGCCGCCGTGTTTCCTACAGCTGCGACCCTGGCACGAAGGCGCTGCCACGAACGATTACGCAGCCGATGAGACGCAAGCATCCCGTCTGCGGAGATCCAGCGGCCGGTGTACACTGACCCCATTTTGTGTGTTTACCAGTTTAATAAGGTTTACACATTTTGATAGTGGCCAGCGCTCGACATCTTCTGAACAGACATTGTATTAAAGAGCTACAGATTTACAAATATTTTGTATCTGTATATATTTCTAAATTAAAATGTACTGTTAGTAACTGACGCAGCAACTACTGCAACGAAGTTATGTATCATTTTTACTATTTGATGTTAGATGTAGAATAAAATAATATCCCAAGTCTCTGTTCCTGAATGGCATCTCTCCCGTATCCACAAAAAAGCCTCAGCGTGCGAGGAAGATATAATAGTGTCTGCGTATCTGAACTGTCCAGATGCAATATCCGTTTGTCAGTTTCCGGTTCGTCTGGTCCCCCGTAAATATGACGTCATTTGAGCTTTCACTCACGTTTTCTATACCATCTTTACATAACAGCCAGATGTCAGCTAAATATTTTGAAACCTTTTATTGCGTAGCGGGTATACTAATAAAAGTTTGGACCGCTGGCGCATTTCTCCCAGGGTTCTATTTGATGTTTTCCTGCATGGGCGGGTGCTGTTTATCTAGATTACTGTGAATTTTCTTTTTCAGATCGTTGTACATTTCATTTAAAAATTTTAAGTATAATTTGTTTCCTGCACAGTTGTTTTCGTCTTTGTTGATAATTACTGCCACATCTGTGAGCGAGTTATTACGGCATATTTAAGCGTTCCGTGTTTGTATAAGATTGTGCTATAGCGTTGGTATCCATTTTTAAGTCCCCTGCGTAGAAAAATTCATCTGTGCCTCTTGTATTGCCTTTCGGAAATTATTTTGTCTTGCTTGAAATGAATTACTGGCTAATTGTTTACTGTGGATTTAATTTAATTCATGTTAATGACGAAAGATTATTGGTACTCCATGTAGCGACTATTGCAAAGGTTCTTAACCATTTCTCCTGTTTCTGGTTGTTTTGGTAGATTGTTCAATCAATCTGCTACAGAGTTAACTTGTTATTTAATGGTGAACTAGTTCTCTTTCTTGGAGGTGTACCTGCCATAAAAATTGCCTACATTCATTGTATGTATGGGTAAACAAATGTTTAAAGCTTATTCAAATAAAATAAAAATTACTTCTGCGAAGAAAAAGACCACTCGCCGCCCAGACCAGTTCTACTACTCCTTTTAGCGTCATATTATGTAAAACGAATTTTATAGGTCAGTTGAGTTTTGACAGTGTATTTATATACCTCAACACATTTGTATACTTTGACACATATAAACAACAAATAAGTGAGCATCACATGCGGTTAATGTAAAGGCGTTTGCTTTACATTCTTTCTGGATACTTTCCTCATCGATCGCAATTCAACGAAAATGTCCGGCTTATTACCTGTGTCTTAAAAGAGTAAAAATGTTATTAGCAATATGTTACGGAATTTTCTGTCTTTCCTGTTTTACATAATTTTTTGCAGTCATTTTAAGATTATTTTCAGGCATATTAAGGCTATTTTACCGTATTCTTTCTCACTGCAATACCACTTGGACGTATTTGCAAAGAAGTGAAGTGCCCAATATACAAGACAGCGCGTCATAAAGATTTAGTCGAGAAAAAATACCGACTACAAACGTAATTTGGAGACATAATAGAACTTGCGATGAACCTCGAGCCCTTGCCATGTGTTAACTACATCAGTTAAAACTACATTTGCGGCTCAGACCGGATATTACGTACGTATATTATGTGCATATGTTCGGTAACTTTGAATCTCTGTATCACGGTAACAGATTAGGACGTCGAAAAAGTTTCAAGGTTCCCAGAGAACATATTAAGAACATATATTAAAAATTTCGACAATTTTCCATGGGTAGGAATTACAAACTTGGATATCCCCACAACTGGTGCTTTTGGTACGCAAAAACTGTGGTGATACTGCCCCACTTTTTGTTATAGAATCCAGTCCCTGCAATGCATAGCAGCGAAATTGCCCACAACAACCTCGAGAGGCGTACGCTGGCCCCATGTAATGCGACGTTACCAGGATGTCTCCAGACACGTTGTATGCGATTATCAGGTTACAAATGAGATCCGAGTGTCGTCCGGAAACTGCATCCGACGCCAACACTTGGACGACCATTCTGCATGATTTCTTGCCCATGTGTAACGGTGTCCATGATGTCGTGGTATAAGACGTGCTACTAGTCATGGTCTTTGGGAATGGCGATTCCTATCATGCAATCATTTCCCAGCAGTGTGATGCGATACATGGCGTCATGTAGCTTCTTCGAATGATGGATGTTCACTATACTGTTCCACAGACGTCTTTAACGTATCCCTACAGTTGCTTTCCTTTCAAATGAAATCCTGCAATCTATTCGGGTGCCGCGTTCTTCCCATTTGCAGCGCTGTTGTTAGCAATGAGTATCTTTACAGAATACTTTGGGGGTGATCTACCGATCGGTACAGGAACAGTCACCACAGCAATGCACGACATATCGGGATGATGTAACAGTTTTGTTGATGTATGCAATAATACGACTGGTGAACTAATTCCAGTAAATTGGTACAGGTGTAGTAGGGTATGACATATAGTCAGGAAATAATATAACATGCAGTCAGGAAACAAAAACCAGAACTGCAGTGATCAAGGAAACATTTACAGGAAACTACTGTATGGGAGACTAGATTGACAAGTGAGAAAAGGAATGGGCGCTTGTTTAGTGCGGAGCGTTGTTCTGTATGCTACAGTGAGATTACGATAAGAAAGGGAGACGATATAACGTTAAAGGCCTTTGTGTTGCGGACATGGCTTCCTCTATCGTTTCTTACATTTTTTAAACATAAATTTGTCATTTTTGTTATTTGGATTTTTATCCTTTCTAATTGGTTCTTTTACGTTGTTGAGATAATTTGTAGGTCTTTTCTGTGCCCATTTATGTCCATCTACAACCTTATTTTTTAATATGTATGTATGTGTGTGTGTGTGTGTGTGTGTGTGTGTGTGTGTGTGTGTGTGAAATCTTATGGGACGTAACTGCTAAGGTCATCAGTCCCTAAGCTTACACACTACTTAACCTAAATTATCCTAAGGACAAACACACACACACCCATGGCCAAGGGAGGACTCGAACCTCCGCCGGGACCGGCCGCCCAGTTATTTTTTAATGGTTTTATCTAGCTGTAGGAGGGGCTATAAAAGTATCGTGTTTTTCCTTTGATTCAGAGGTCAAAGGAGCTTCTGTGATATATTTAACTATTATGAACTTAAACTAATCTCCTCACAGCGTTTATTCGTTTTTTTTAAAATTTTATTGTGTGTAGTATAATCAGAAGCTAACATTGGTGAGATGTCTGACATAGCGTCTGACATTTATAACATTTGTCGTAGTAGTGTGAGTACAATTTCCTTCTGGAAAACGTAATGTAAGAAACCAGTTTCACAGACTTTTGTCATCAGATAACCAATACATTGCTGTCATCTAGAAATAGTACAGAATGTGTCCCATACTCTACTACCCCTAACTTTCAATCCATTAGCCGTATTATCTTGCTTTGTAAGTAGGTTGTTTAGGTTTTCATGTAAGTAAGATGTTTAGGTTTTATGTTGGTAACGCCAGGTAGCGCTCTGTAATAAAATCGCTGACTGCGCTGTGTGCAGTCTGTGGCTGGTTGGACTCGTTGTTGGTAGTTATTCGCCAGTGTGTAGTGTCTTGGATGTGAGCAGCCCGTATGGTTGAGCGATTGGAGGTGAGCTGCTAGCAGTGGTGGATGTGAGGAGAGAGGTCCCAGATTTTTGAGATGTTAATATCGGCGGACGATCTGGACGTGTGTTCGTCTGAAAAAGGAAATTTGTTACATTGGATGTCACGAATTTGTTTGTATATTATGACTTTTGAACACATTGTTAAGGTAAATACATTGTTTGTTCTCTACCAAAATCTTTCTTTTGCTAACGATATTATGCCTATAAGTAATTAGTGCCTTCAGTAGTTAGAATCTTTTATTTGGCCTGCGGTACTGGCACTCCCTGTAGTGCAGTAGTTCGAGTAACGAAGATTTTTGTGAGGTAAGTGATTCATGAAGGGTATAGGTTGTTGTTAGTCAGGGCTAATCTTTTGTAGCGATTATTAAAAGTCAGATTGCGTTGCGTTAAAATATTGTATGTCAGTTCAGTAATGATCAGAATAAGTAAAGAGAAAACATTCAAAGGGGACGTTTCAGCTTCAACTACCGCACACTAATGGCCGTATTCGATTGCTGTATAATATCACCTATGTCCTGCATAAGTCCTTAGAATCCATATAACTGCCACGTGCCGTCTGGCGCCAGTAGTACAGGATGTCTATAAACTGTCTTTATGTCTTAAGACTGTAATTACTTTAAAACTCTGCTAGATATTAACAAACGGTTTTCAACAAGTGATAACTCATACAGTTTTTTTTAACTTGCAGGAGATTCAAAGCTGAACTTGAAAACCTGATAAAATATGGACGCTACAGCAGAAAGCTCAGTGTGTGGTCTGGTTCATGCAGACGACGTTCGGTAACCAAATACAACTGAACTTTCGAACACGGTATTGAAGTCAACCACCGTACCGACCAACTATTCTCGCATGATGTTCGTCATATATGGAAACAGGGTGTCTTCTCCAAAAAAAAGTGGCTAATCGCCCTTCTGTTTCTGACCTAATGTAGGAAAGGTATGTGCAGGCGTTTGAAAGGTGTCCGAGAAAATGGGTGCGTAGGCAAACAGAGAGTTCGAAATGAGACGATCAGCAGTACGCAATATCTTGCATAGCAGGTTACGGCTATATCCTTAGAAGATGCAGCTGCTTCAGATATCAAAGTTTACGGACAAACCTTAGTACGAACAGTTTGCAGTGGACACGCTAGGCAAGACACGCTAAAAATGGTTCAAATGGCTCTGAGCACTATGGGACGCAAAATACGACTTTTTGGAAAAGGTTTGTTTGTCCGACAAGGCAACGTTTCATTCATCTGGCGAAGTGAAACGTCATAAAGTTCGTATATGGGTTTCACAGCATCCTCATGTTACACTTTGTGATATTCGCTATTTTGACTTAATTAAAACAGCAAATACGAGTAGTTAATACTTTCAGCCAGAAGGCAAATACTTGTTTATAAGTAATGATTAATGTATAATGAGGCGTCGCATGGCGACGGTGGAATTTTCTAAATAATGTAATTCGTCGTCTTTGGGCGGCAATATAAACAGAAAAGTACGGATAGATATGCGATCCTTCACTATTTTGTTCGCTGGAGAACAAATGAAGCCTTGAGAGCTAAAAAGACTTTTACTGTTTACCTCGAGTAAGACGGACGCAGATTTGTGGCGGTCTGATCTAATTATTTTTACTAAATAAATAAAAACGTGTTCCGTCTAAGTTTGAGTGAAGTTTAAGAAGAACTGTTAAAACTTATCGTGACGACGCACGGGTGACTCAAAAGGACAATGGCTATATAAAAGAGCGCTCAGTGGACATGGTATGAACATAAAAATCTACCGTCATTGTAGTATTAAGCTTAAGGTACGATATATGTTTTAGTTATAATAAATATTTGTTCTGGGAATACTGAATCATTTAGCAGTGCTCATTTCTATTATCTCCTCAGTATTATTTTCATTTTAATTATGCATTTTGCTAATATTACAGACTCCAAGATCAGTAGTCCAATGTGCGTGTTACATTGATAAAAAGAAAACTGTTTTATCGTCTTCTTGCATCAGCTTTAATATTGAATTTCCCTTTTGTGTGATGTTACAGTTGTTTTTGCGCCCTTAAGAACTTTCTGGTCCCTTAGGAAATTGTTTTGTCATAACAATAACTTCACAACCGGGTATGATCGTATCTACGATCATGAAGTAATTAGAAAGACGATAACGCAACTTCTTAATCAATAGCACGCTAGTTGTGACTGCCTCAAGCCACGCGAAACTGCAAGTAAAAACTATTCACATCTCATAATGCAATATTTTATGACAATGGTCAATCCATGATTCTTACGCCAATTGTGACTGATAAAACAGTTAGTTAAATCTCAATTTCCAACTTTCCATTGAATAACAACATCACTTTTATTGTGTAACATCACACTTGGCGCCCGAACAGGGACTTGACCAAAAATTAGTTCAAATTCTTGGAAAATTTTCTATGTGCTTGTGTTAATAAATGTTCTGTCGTTTCATGTACACATCATCTCTCTGTGAGAGGAAGACGGAAAATATGCTGGTTGATAAGGCAGTTTAATTACCGAGAGAAAAGAAAAGAGACGCGAATTTGCTGAGACAACATAGCGGTAATCAAGACATCAAAAAGTAAGTCAGAATTTTGCATACGCAGTGTAGTGCTTCAGTAGCAACGTTGCTTTTCCAAGTCGATCCACATCCTCTCTATCTCCTTCCCGCTATAGAAAATCTGCTTTATTTTATCTCTCATAGTAAAATTCTTCGTAGTCTGATAATAGAAATTATTTCTCCCCATTGTTAGTATAGCTGTATTGCATTTTCAACATGGTGGATAGTGTGCGCAATTTGCAGTGAAGAGCATCTTCATTCATTTGTCTGAAACGGTTAGGTTCCATCTTGTCTTCTCGTCAGATAGAATTTCATTTGTTGCTCACGCGAGAGCGGTGCTCTTAGCGGACTCACCACGTCACTGACAAATGACGAAAGCCTTGCGTAGCATGTGATTTACTGACGAAAATGGCAGATAGTAAACAGAGACAGGTGACAACAGGAGACGGGAGTGAAGACGTTAATAGTATTCCACACCCTTTACGATCGCGAACGGTAGGTTCCCGTGTGGAAACTGAACTAACCATGTCTGTAACAGGAGAAAGTGACCCTAAAGTCCAAACTCTTCCCGCTGCAGCTACAAATGACCTCGGTGCGTTAATGGAAATGCTGAAACAACAGTTTGACGCAGTAAATGAGACTATAAAAACATAAAATGAGACTGTTAACGCCCGATTAGATGCTGTAAGCTAGGCACAATCAAAACAGATCTGCATAAAGAAATTACGGCTGAATTAAATACCCATTTGGGTGAGGTGCAAACTAAGATCAGTGATCAAATTCAGAAAATTCAGAAACAGGTGAAAAGTGAAATAGCTGAAGTATCTGGAACATTAAACACAAAAATTCAGGCAGCTACCAAAGAAATAAACTCAGTTAGAAATGCAGTATCTGACATTGAAGGTGTAGTGGAGGATCTGTCGAGGCAGATAGACTCAATCAATATTGAAGAACAGGTTAAGAGCACCGTGAAAGCACACGCAGAGGCATTGTCGGAACACTACGGTGAATGGATAAAGGGTAAAGATATTTTTATCGAAAAGAAGGTCAGGGAGGAGCTTAGGGAGACTGTCAAGGATGTAACTTATGAAATCTTAGCTGCTCCTGGTAAGTCGGGAGACACAGTGGTTTCTGAATTGGGACAGATTCGAAGGACACTTACACGGGATCTTCCCGAGTGGAAGCAGCAAGTAGTGGACGAAGTCAGAATGCTGAGAAACTGGGTAGAAAATCCGCACACACATACGCAAACTATAGGGAACAACTCTTTAGACGGTGACGAATGTCAGTCAACTCCTTATGGTTCACCGCCTGATTACGTGCAAAACAACAGTTCTTTTGAGCCTCGAGTAGGGAAAATAAATGATCCGCCCACAATTGTGAGTTTAATGCAAGAGGAAAGTGTGATTAAGCATCGCACTTTTCCTGTTTTTCATCCGCAGAAGCGAGAAATACACCCCATCGTGTTCCTAAAGAATTTTTCCGGGATATTTCCCAGGAGCTGGACAGACAGACAGCGTATTC
Source organism: Schistocerca cancellata (assembly GCF_023864275.1). NCBI lineage: Eukaryota > Metazoa > Arthropoda > Insecta > Orthoptera > Acrididae > Schistocerca > Schistocerca cancellata. Next base: position 170,467,352 of record NC_064631.1, on the reverse strand, counting down.
AGTTCGTCACTGGCTTTATTTCTGGTGATGCAGCATTATGGGGAACGGAAATGGTAGACACGTGTAGGAATTATGAAGAGTTTGAGAAAATGTTCTTGGCAAAATTTTGGAGTAATGGGGTACAGCAAAGATTAAGGAAGGAGGTGTATGGTGCGGAAATTTTCAATGAGAATCATGGAAGTCTCCGGCGATACTTCGAGAAGTATCTAGCAAAAATTAAATTCTGGGATTCTCCGATTTCTTCCAAGGACGTAATTATGATTCTCAAAAGCAAACTCCCTGTGTCTATTAGAGAGAAACTAGTAAATGTGTCCGAAGAAGACACGGATGTATTCCTTTCTGTGCTAGATTCCTTAGATTTAATTAGCGAGGATGTGCGCTCCAAGGTTGGCAGCGGCAAATTCTTCCCTGGCAGCCAGCAGAATGCATCGCACGCGGACAACAATGCGCCGAAGGAGAGAGCGAGCTACTGCGACCGCTGTTACCAACCTGCCAGCGGTTATCAAAACGCAAACGGCAATAACTTTAAACGGAAGCAGAAAACCAATTACAGTAATCAGCAGAGATACCACCCAATTTACAACCACCAGGTACAACATCAGTACGGAAACCCACCCTACAATTCTGCGCCTGAGCAGTATGGAAATTCTCCACAAACGATTGGTAATTTTTCAAATGGGCCAGTGTACAATCAAAGTTATAGGTCGAAAAATAGCAAGTGGCATGGGCAAGGCGGAGGCCACTCAGCACAACATCAGAACAACTTTTCACAGGATAGAGGACCGCGGAACAATTTTCAAATGGCACCAAATGCGAACTTTCCTTCACAAGGAAATTGTTTTGCCGGCAACCAAAAGATCGGGCGACATCAGCCTTCTCATGTATTCTATTCACAAGTGAATGCACCCAGTGGATTTGTCCCCTTTACACCGGCATTTGTACCACATAACCAGCACCAATATGAAACGGAACAAACACTTAAGGCCATGAATGACAAACAGGTTAAACATCCTGCGGAAAATTAGAGGCAGCGCCTTTCAGCCTCCTAGAGGTCGCTGCCGGTTCCAGTAGGGGTACTAACGAATACTCTGATTCTGAGTATGTTAATGCGATACGGTACGACCATGAGACCGACTTACGAGATGACCTTGCACCTGACCTAGAAGCTCAAGACATTAATGACATTTATGATGAACATGTCCAGGCTTCGATTAAGATTTCTATTGCCAACATTCCTGTCACAGTCATTGTTGATACAGGAGCAAACATCAATGTGATGTCATCATGTCTCTTCAGACAGGTGTCTTCTGTTTCAAAAGTTTTATCATTGCCGATTCAGGGTTGCTCCATATCGGGAGTAATTGGTCTATTGAAACATAGAGTTAGTTTACAGACACAGCCTCAACTGCAGATAGAATCTATTTTGCTTTCTTGCCTCTTGCGTACTGGAAATTTCCTTGTGTGAACTGTTAATGATAAGTATTGTGTTGAACAGCGCACTGACTACATGGTAACGGCTACTACATGTAAACTTAAGTATTAAATGCTATGTAAGGAAAAATTGTTTATAGTGATGGACATGAACTGATATTTCTTCAACAAGCTGAAGCAGGAAATTGAGGTTGCACCAAGAATTTCAATTTAATTTTAAGTTAGTATTAAAAAAAAACGCACAACAGACTAGCTCAAGGTGTGCTATATCTCAGCGAGTTCTCCAAAATTCAAGGGTGATGACGCAAGCAATGAGGAGAAAAACGATAACTTGGGGAGTGGGATGTAACACTGTGATTGTAACGCTGTAAATCTCAAATGGAAACTAAGTGAAATTATGTGTATTCTTATAATTTTGTCTATGATAAACTTGTAATTAGATGCTAAGCAAAAGCTAAATAAAAATAGCTAAATTACTTCGACTCCATTTTTTCAGAGAATGCAAGTAATCTGTCTACTATATGTGTTATCCCATTCATCTTAGCATTTCAAATATGAAGTACGTGTAACACGTATGAAACATTATACCTTAAACGCTGAAAGAATAAAAATATTAACTCTGAGAATGATACGTAGATGTTAATCAAAGCTTGAAGTACCGTTGAAATTATATTGAAACGTTAAGTTAATTATTTTGAATGAAACAAGTTTATACTCGCCTACTGTGCTTGAAGGAACAAAGAAAAAAAAATCTCTCTTTGGCCTTACACATAGAGTACCGTACTTCAAGTGTGTTGCCATAGAGACGCATTTATTTTTGCTCCCTATTATTCAAACCTTCATTGATGGAAGATCGTTATTTAACATCTACTGAAGCTAGTCGACGTCATCCTAGGGGGCTGTTAAAACTGAATAGTGTTAAACAGGCTTAATATGGGTTGATTCTGAAACGAGACTAACATCAAACGTTTAAGCGTGTATGGCGAGTAACGTAATTAACTTGAGTGGATTCACTCAAAGTAGCGAAGTTACGAGCTGTTCGCAGAGGCACAGACATTTTGCTGAAGCACAGTGGCGTTGCCGTTAGCTACTCCGATTCTATCGCAATCTGCTCGCCACAGTCTTCGAATTCTGTAGCATCCAACATCTACAGCCATAAACACTTCCAAAGCAGAAAATACGGAAAAGATGTCAGTCAGTTTTTATGTTATACTCGAACACAAATTCTTAAAAAGTTTATTTGGTTGAACCGCTGTACCTCTAGGATGTACAGCACAATAAAACGGTATCTTGTGCAGACTTTTTGTGTACTGTACGGGAATTAGCATGTATTCCATATTCTCTGCTACAGCTATTCGTTTCCACAGAGTATAGAACATTAGTCGCTTACCAAGACTTTCGGTAACTTTGAGTTAGTTGTGATCATGTATCAAGTTGCTACATTACGTACCTACGAGTTACGAGATGGACACAGTTAACGATATACCGTTCATCTCTTAGAGTCTACAAACTCATTTGTGACCACGGATATATCTATGTAGCTGAAAACATTTTTCACGTCAAGAAATGCTTTTTCCTTTCGTTCATGAGTGCGTCAGCGGTGGTGTTAATGAACCTGATTCAATTATCGTTTCCAGTTTTGCTGTCATTCGAATCTCAGCCATACCTTTTCTTCCAATGCGTAAAATTAGGGTAGCACAAAAAAAACGCCTGCTGCAACAAATCGTGATTACACACTTCAACTTATAAATACATTGGCACATCAGAACTGCGTGCCGGACAGGATGTCGAACACGAAATCTTTCTCTTTCGTGCCTAGTTTCCCTACCGCAGCACCCACTTGACTGCAGAGCGAAAATTCATTCTGAAAGTGAATGGATACTTTCGCTAGTCCATACCTCATCAAACTCTTTCCTTCTGGAACATAGGGCCGTGACGAAATTCCTCCAACTGGTATGATTTCTATCACGTCTCTTTACTCCAGGTTTTCCAATCCTCTGCAGCTTTTCGTCCTTTTCCATGTCTGTTTGGGACGACCACGTTTTCTAACTACTTGAGGGTTCCAATCAAAAGCCATCCTTTCAATAGCTCCATCTGGTTTCCTCAATGTATGCCCTGTCTAGTTCCATTTTCTTTCTTTGATTTGTTTACTGATTTGTTGCTGATTTGTCTCCCTCCAAAGATCTTCGTTTGTCATTATATCTGGCCATATCACATTTAAAATACGCCGGAGACAGCAAATGATAAAAACTTGGAGCTGGTTTTTGGTGTGGTTAGTCACCTCCCAAGTTTCGCAACCATATAACGTAACAGCCTTCACATTGCTATCGAAAAGCCGGAGTTCGGTCTTCTTTGAGATGTTCCTATTTCTCCAGACAGGGTACAGCTGTACAAATGCACCATTTGCTTTACGGATGCGACTCCGGACGTCCTCCTCAGCGCCTCCTGTAATCGTGACTATACTTCGGAGATAGAGGGAAGATTGGACCTGTTCTACGTCTTCTCCATTAATGGCCAGCCTATTCGTGATGGTCGAATTTATCCCCGTTTCTTTAGTTTTGCGAACATTTATCTTGAGGCCTGCAACTTTCGTCTCTCTCTGTAAGCTGGCCAGTTTCTCTTCGATGTCTCGATGTCGTTGTGCCATTAAGCAAATGTCGTCAGTGACATCTAGATCTTCGAGCCTATCCCGCATCCCCCATTGTACACCTCTCTTCTGTCCCCCCATCACTCGCTTCATCACATGGTCCAACACCAAAAGAAATAGTGTTGGCTAAAGATCACACCCTTGTCGTACTCCCGAATTAACTTGTAAAGGTTCTGTTAGTTCTCTATTATGTATTACGTGGCATTCATAGTCTTCATACATTTCCTTGATGATGTTAATAATCTTTGTTAGAATGCCATATTTTGCAAGAGTATCCCATATGACTCTTCGATTGACAGAGTCGAAAGCCTTTTCAAAGTCAATGAAGGTAAGGTAGAGGATGTGTTGCCATTCCACACTTTGTTCCAGTATAATTATGAGAGTACTGATAAGATCCACACAGCTTCGATGTTTTATAAAACCCGCCTGCTCTCTCCTCAGTTGTGCTTCCACAGAATCCTTAATGCGGTTTAAAATGATCCTTGAAAGTACCTTATTCGGTACTAACAATAGGGTAATGCACCGCCGGTTTTTGCAGTTTGTAACATCTCCTTTTTTGGGTATTTTCACGACAATACCTCGTTTCCAATCTGTTGGCAGTTTCTCTTCTCCCATATCTTCCCTAAGAGGATGTACAATAACTCGGCAGTGGTGTCCAAGTCTGTTTTCAGCATCTCAGAAGTTATATTATCTGGTCCTGTACATCGTAAGGGATTCGATAACTACATTAGCATCCAAAATTAAACCAGCAAACCGCTATTTCTCCTCATCTGTCTGATTCACGATGTAATCATACAAATTGTCAACAGATGTTCGAACTAACGTGTTCTGCTCGAAAGATGACTCTCCGGTCACCACAAACCATGCCAGTGATGTCGTCAGGGCTGCTATCAAACGGGATAGTGTTTTCCAGGTATTTCCACATCCACGATCGCTGTGTACACAGTCGCAGACGATGCAGAATGGTACAGGGAAGACACCTACCAGACTCTGTGTAGTGGCGGGCCATAGGAAGATGGGAAGCAGGACAGACATAAACTGACGTGGCCCGATGGCTTAATGTGAATCGTTCTGTTGTTTCTCGGATGTGGCGATGGTTTATAGAGACCGAAACTGTATCCTCAAGACCAGGGAACGACCGACCACATGTGACATCGGAAAAAGAGGACCGTTATTTAGCTGTAAGGGCATAACGGTACGGCTTTAGTTCTGTACGGCAATTGACATATGGCCTCTCAGCAACCAATGGGCGTGCTGTATCGAGAAAAATGATGTACAGAAGGTTTCGGCAGAATGGCTTTTACTGTCGGAGATTTGCTGTATGTGTACTTCTGACGCGTCTTCACAGAAGGGGACGTCTAGAGTGGATCGGCAACATGCCGCCTGGACGGCTAAACAGGGACAAATGTTCTTTTCACTGATGTGTCCCGATTTGATATGGAGAGTGATTCTCGACAAACTTGCATCTTGAGGAAACATGGAACACGATTTCGGGACGAAAACATTTTGGAAAGAAACCGATATCGAAGAGGATCCTTAACGATCTGGACAGGGATTGTGTTGAACTCCAACACTTTCTCATGAAATTGTGAGGGTTATTCGGTAAGATTTAACTGCCGTCAGGTACCGTGATGAAATCTTAGGATATCATATGCGGTTGATGCGAGATGCTGTGGGCCCAGGCTTCGCATCGATGGACGATAACACTGGGGTGGTTGATGTTATCTTAAAAACGGATGATACTGCACGCATAGCATGGCTTGCTCGCTCTCGCGATTTGAATCTCATAGAGCATGTCTTGCATGCACTGCGGAGACAGGATGCATCACGTCAGCATCCACCAACCACTCTCCAAGACCTATGATGTGCTCTCCTGGGCCGGCCGTGGTGGCCGAGCGGTACTAGGCACTACACTCTGGACCCACGCGACCGCTACGGCCGCAGGTTCGAATCCTGCCTCTGGCATGGATGTGTGTGATGTTCTTAGTTAGTTAGGTTTATGTAGTTCTAGGTTCTAGGGGACTCAGAAGTTAAGTCCCATAGTGGTCAGAGCCATTTGAACCACTTCTTTTGCTCTGCAGGAAGACTGGGCTTTGTTGCCTCAACATGAGATTGGTGACATCGTTCACAGCACGCACTGTCACTCTCAGGCCCGTGTTGCTGCCAGAGCTGGTCACACTCCATATTGAGCACATTAACCAGTTATCGGAATCCGAATCCGTTAAGTTGAAAAAAATTAACATTTTTGTCTACCGTTATGCATGCTGCAGTTGTTTACGTTCTGTATTCGTAACGTGGTTTCTACTTTACTATCACCTGTTTATACTGTTTTTTGGCAAAATAAACGCAACCTTGCAAAATTTTCCTTTGTTGCTTTAATTTTGGACACCAGTTTAGTACATGTATTTGTAATTTTTATCTAGATGAGATGTAATGTTTATATCCAAATTTTCTCCATTAAAGTACAGGGCTATTACAAATGATTGAAGCGATTTCATAAATTCACTGTAGCTCCATTCATTGACATATGGTCACGACACACTACAGATACGTAGAAAAACTCATAAAGTTTTGTTCGGATGAAGCCGCACTTCAGGTTTCTGCCGCCAGAGCGATCGAGAGCGCAGTGAGACAAAATGGCGACAGGAGCCGAGAAAGCGTATCTCGTGCTTGAAATGCACTCACATCAGTCAGTCATAACAGTGCAACGACACTTCAGGACGAAGTTCAACAAAGATCCACCAACTGCTAACTCCATTCGGCGATGGTATGCGCAGTTTAAAGCTTCTGGATGCCCCTGTAAGGGGAAATAAACGGGTTGGCCTGCACTGAGCGAAGAAACGGTTGAACGCGTGCGGGCAAGTTTCACTCGTTACAGGACACGTGTATCTGGACATGCTGGAAAATTAGCTCATGCCACAACTGGAGACCGACAGCGCCGACTTCATCTTTCAACAGGATGGTGCTCCACCGCACTTCCATCATGATGTTCGGCTTTTCTTAAACAGGAGATTGGAAAACCGATGGTTCGGTCGTGGTGGAGATCATGGTCAGCAATTCATGTCATGGCCTTCACGCTCTCCAGACTTAACCCCATGCGATTTCTTTCTGTGGAGTTATGTGAAAGATTCAGTGTTTAAACCTCCTCTACCAAGAAACGTGCCAGAACTGTGAGCTGGCATCAACGATGCTTTCGAACTCATTGATGGGGACATGCTGCGCCGAGTGTGGGAGGAACTTGATTATCGGCTTGATGTCTGCCGAATCACTAAAGGGGCACATATCGAACATGTGTGAATGCCTAAAAAAACTTTTTGAGTTTTTGTATGTGTATGCTAAGCATTGTGAAAATATCTCAAATAATAAAGTTATTGTAGAGCTGTGAAATCGCTTCAGTCATTTGTAATAACCCTGTATAAAGAGAATTATATTTTTTCCATAACAGGTAATGTATTTTATTTAATTTTTTTTTGTAGGGATAACAGTTCCACATATATGCATTAGATAATTTCTGCTGCAAAGAACATGTGAGTAGTGCACGTGTATGATAATTGGTTTATTCCATCGACAAACATAGCTATTTACTTAATACATTACTTCATGTTTGTAGGGTTTAATGTCCTATTACGTTTTACACTCTTTAATTCCAGTGATATTATTATACTGTAATTTGTGAAAATATGTACATCTTTAGACTGAGACTCACTGTTTATATACTACACTGAAATGACAAAAGTCGTGTGATACCTACGAGAATACTGACATATACAGATGGCGGTAGTATAGCGCACACTAGGCATAAAGGGGTGTTGCACTGGCGGAGCTCTCACTTACACTCAGATGATTCATGTGCAAATGATTCCGATTGTGACAATGGCCGCACAACGGGAAATGACAGACTTTGAAAACAGAATGGTAATTGGAGATAGACGCCTGGGACATTTCATTTCAGAAGGCGTTAGAGAATTCAATATTCCTCCATCCACACCGTCAAGAGAGTGCCGAGAACACCGCATTTCAGGCATGAACTCTCTCCACCGACAATGCTGTCTCTGGTGGCCTTCAGCTGATAACAGAGAGCAGTGCAGGTTGATTAGAGATCTCAGAGCTGACAGACAAGCAAAACTGTATGAATTAACCGCAGCATTCAATGGAGGACGTACGACGAACGTATCCGTTTCGACAGTGGTGCGAAATTTGGCGTTAATGGACTGTGGCAGCAGACAATCGACGCTAGGTCTTGACTAACAGCAAGACATCCCCTGCAGCGCCTCCTCTTGGCTCATGACCATGTCGGTTGGACCTTAGATGACTGCAAAACAGTCGCCTGGTCACATGTGTCCAGATTTCAGATGCTAAGAGCTGATCGTAGGGTTCAAGTGTGGCGCAGTGTGTCATAGCGGCCGCTTATCAGTTACAGGACCCGCACAACAGACAAGCAAGGTGGGCTGCCGACCTCCCTTAAAGAGCTCAGATCGAAATATCGCCAGTGGATGTAAACAACAACAGACTTGCAGCATAGACATGAAAGTACTTCGTGAGAAACCATGTGACAGAGAACCACCAATTAGAACTAATGTGACTACTTGTAGCACTCCAACGAATCAGCATTATAAGCACGCCAGCAGAGTCAGACTGGCAGTATGTATCTGCAGCTAGGGCAGCTTAGATCAATGCCTACGCCGGCACTTCCATTGTAGACACTCGCCGTAGTTTTCAGTAGGAAGTTATATCTTTGTAATTGTGCAGAGTAGTTTCTTGGTTATTATTTTCTTTTCATTGTCTTGTACTCGTATTGGGTTTTGCAACCACAGTAGATGTTGTGCTTCTTGTTGTTCTTGAATTTAGAAATTAGTGCAGGCCAAGAAGGCGTTTTAGTTATAATAAAGCGCATTCAAAATAAATCGTTAGTTCTTTCCTGCCAACTGCAGGACACTACACAGAGCCCACAAAGCCATAGACCAACGCACTGTGCCAGCTAGTGGTGGCTCCGTAACGGTGCGACCTGTGTTTACGTGGAATGTGATGTGTTGGCAAATGTGCCAACACCTTGTAGATAGAGGAGGCCGAAATGCACGCTATAATCTAACGCAGACGGGCGTGAGGTCTGGAACAGTATACGCAAATGAATGCCATAAAGAAAAGCACGTAGCTGCTGGAATACTTAACTTTTAATCCATCATGTGTATACAGCACTCTTGATGATACAAGTGAGACTCTCTATAGAAATGGTTAATGGCGCCTTGCTAGGTCGTAGCTATGGACTTAGCTGAAGGCTATTCTAACTGTCTCTCGGCAAATGAGAGAAAGGCTTCGTCAGTGTAGTCGCTAACAAAGTCGTCGTACAACTGGGGACGAGTCCTAGTACGTCTCTCTCTAGACCTGCCGTGTGGTGGCACTTGGTCTGCAATTACTGACAGTGGCGACACGCGGGTCCGACATGTACTAATGGACCGCGGCCGATTTAAAGCTACCACCTAGCAAGTGTGGTGTCTGGCGGTGACACCACAGAATGGACTGGGTCCTCTGGTGCAACTGGACCAATCACTGACTCGACACGGTTATGTTCCGTTACTTGTATACCATTTGCAGCCATTCATGGACATCATGTTCAAATGGTTCAAATGACTCTGAGCACTATGCGACTTAACTTCTGAGGTCATCAGTCGCCTAGAAGTTAGAACTAATTAAACCTAACTAACCTAAGGACATCACACACATCCATGCCCGAGGCAGGATTCGAACCTGCGACCGGCGCGGTCGCGACATCATGTTCCCAAGAAATGATGGAATTTTTTTATGTATGACAATGCGCCATGTCATCAGGCCACAATCGTTCACGATTGGTTTGAAGAACAGCTGTGCAGTTGGACAGTTCCAGCGAATGATTTGGCCGTCCAAATCGCCAGGCATGAATCGCATCGAACGTTTATGGGACGTAACTGAGAGGTGAGTTGGTGTACAAAATCCTGCACTGTCAAAATCCTGCACCGGCAACGCTTTCTTAAATACGGACAGCTATGTAGCAAACATTTCTCAGCACCCCTGCAGGGGCTTGTTCAGTCCCTACTACGTCGAGCTGCTGCGCTACGCTGGGTAAAGGGAGTTCCGACACGATCTGTCACCTCATTGTACCTATAGGCGTACAGGAGTGCTTTACAACAGAGAGGTGAGACCTCGAAGCTAATAGCAAAGAAAGAAATAATGAGAAAATATCACAATGCAGTTGCAGAACCACTTTTCCCAGACAAATATCTGTCAGGGTTACAAAGATTTTACAGTACTAGGAACAATAACTGCGATTGCCAGAATAATTCAGTGAGGAATAGAGTTCATCGGCATATTCGAATATCGTTAAAAACATACTATAAAATAAATTTTTTTTCTATCTCAAGTTTTCTCACCTATGTGGGAATAATCGTGAGTCGGATGAGTATAGAAGATTTTGTTGTTTTTTCTGTATGGGAAAAAAGGGCGCTGGTCCCGGCGGAGGTTCGAGTCCTCCCTCGGGCATGGGTGTGTGTGTTTGTCCTTAGGATAATTTAGGTTAAGTAGTGTGTAAGCTTAGGGACTGATGACCTTAGCAGTTGAGTCCCATAAGATTTCACACACATTTGAACATTTTTGAAAAAGGGCAGGATACTCTTGAGCAGTACTCAAGCCCCGAAAAATTGTCAGAATTAAATGTTGACTGCATAATCATAATATTGTTGACGACTATACGCTGAAGAAAGGGCAATACGAACAACGGGTATCGGAAGAACTGCATTACATGTGTCATCATGAGAACGTGTTTCGTAGTGAGCAATCGATATCAAGTAACCAAAGTTTAGTAAGCCCAGATGAAATAATTCAAACAGTTTGAATGTCGAACTTGTCTCGAGTGCAGATATCAGCACATTATGAACAACAGTCATATTTCGTCCCTGGACGAGTTGGTTAGTACCTATGATTGTAACTAGACGTGTTTACCGAAATACAGCCTTCTGTATTCGTATGTTCACACTTGTTAAGTCAAGGACCAAGGGTCGTGGAATTTCGGTTAAGACGTACGTTTAGCAGAACATTCTGGAGGACATTTGTATGGCCGGCCGCTGTGGCCGAGCGGTTCTAGGTACTTCAGTCCGGAAATGCGCTGCTGCTACGGTCGCAGGTTCGAATCCTGCCTCGGGCATGGGATGTGCGTGATGTCCTTAGTTTAGTTAGGTTAAATTAGTTCTCAGTCTAGGGGACTGATGACCCCAGATATTAAGTCTCATATTGCTCAGAATTATTTGAACCATTTGTTTGCTTAGCACGAGTTTTCTGGATGTATGTGCCTAATGATTTGCATACTTACTGTCGTTGCCGCACTTTTACAACAATAGAAACTATTCAAAGATGTCTCATTAACTACTATTTAAACAATTCTTCAGAAGGCCTATCCTCTATCTTCCAGTTTCGAAGTAGAAAATATTTGCATTGTGAATAGGTACATATACTCGTATTTATAATTAGGTAAGGTCTATCCAATACAAAAAATAAGCACGTGGTACAGGACACGATGTGATGCCGACCTTCCGCCATGTCATTCTCTCCTCAATGGAGTCATTTCGATGGAGCACGGAGAAACTTGGGATCAGCAGGCTGCTCTCCATGACGTTTCCAGAGTTCTATACCTTGGAGTCCATGCTGAAGAAGCGTCTCAGTTAATCGCAAGAGGCCTAGAACACTCCACCCCTGCCCTCACACTAAGCTAAAATCGCTGGCAGTACCGGAAGAGTAACTTGGTAGTCCGCATCATGGTCACACGCGCTGACCACACATCTATTGAAGAGCACATATTAATTACAACAACAGAGAAGTCGTCCATAGCGCTAGTGTGCACGATATCAGGCTTACACTTTAGAAAAATCTTTCCCTTCGTTCTATGCAGGGGATCATCGTTCGTACGAACCACATGGTACCATCCTCATAATACGTCAAAGATAAATGCTTCCTTCATTTTCGATGGCTTGAGGATATGTTAGTCCACTTCAGCAGGGAACACCTCACTCACTGAGCTTAGCAGCACGATTACCCTCTACGTGTGCCGAACAATAGTTACTTAAACCAGAATTGCCGGCCGAAGTGGCCGTGCGGTTTAATGCGCTGCAGTCTGAAACCGCGAGACCGCTACCGTCGCAGGTTCGAATCCTGCCTCGGGCATGGATGTGTGTGTTGTCCTTAGGGTAGTTAGGTTTAACTAGTTCTAAGTTCTAGGGGACTAATGACCTCAGAAGTTGAGTCCCATAGTGCTCAGAGCCATTTTTTTTAAACCAGAATTACACATACAGATGTTGCATACCGGTAGTGGAAGGGACACCGACAAAGTATATTAGGGTCTCTGTCCAACTGGACTGTCCTAGACAGAGCCAAAAGCAACAGCATCACAGACTCGTTGCACTGTATCTCTATTTGTTACACGGAGCTGGTAATTGTCGGTGTGCAGCTGGCTTACGCTTTCACTTGCACACAGCTAATGAACCGCTAACATTAATACCGGGTGGTTGTAATTAAACTTTCCCCTATTTAACACGTTATAGCACGAAAACTAATTACTGTACAAGTACCAAAATTGGTAGCGTTAATTAGTATGAGGTGCGTGATTTCCATGTGTCACAGCGCCGCCGTCCAGTTCAACTATGGTTACTAGGTGCCGTGATCAGTCATCGTGATCACTAGTCTCACACACCTGACCAATCGCAGTATACTTGTTGACGTGTCGACATGAGCTTGGACAAAAGGAACAGGGCATTATTAGTGAAGCTGCAGCTGCAGGGGAACAGAATATCGCCGGCTGAAAGGATTACAGAAGGGTCCTCTTTCTCCACCTCCTGCGCGGAGCATGATGAAGAAGTTCTAATCAACTGGAGAACTGGACGTCGCTCCGGAAAGAAGCCGATGACCGATTGCACCACAGGTGGTTGATGAAATTGCTGTTGCTATGGTAGACAACGCCGCGCGCTATTCGTTACGGTCGGGCGGTGCGCGTGCTGTGTCACTACAGTCGAACATTCCGTGGTCCATTATACGGAAGGTGCTTCGAACTATACTCAAATGATATCCGTAGAAGATCCATATCGTACAACAGCTTGCCCCATAGGATCGACAACGACGTGTTGACTTAAGTCTCCACTTTCTCGCCAGGATTGAAGTTGACGAGGGCTGGTCCTGGACCATCCTATGGACAAATGAAGCTTATTTATCTCTAAAGGGTGAGGTGAACATACAGAATTGCCGAGTGTAGGGATCTTCGTCTCCAGTCACTGTGCATGGTGAACGTGTCACTGTATGGTGTGGGTTCAAGGCTGCGTTCATCATTGGCCCATTCTTTTTTGAACGGTTTGGCGCTCAAGGACCAAGGACATGCTGTTGTGAGTGCCCAATCTTACTGCGATATGCTTCGCCAGCATTTCATACCCGTCCTGTAGGATAGAGACGCATTGAACGCAACAATTTTCGTACAAGAAGGGCCCCACCGCACATCGATCGTGAAGTTCCTCTGCTTTTTCGTAATGTTTTTGAAAACGATCCAATTATCAGCCGATCTTTCCAAATGCTTGGCCGGCACGATCACCTGATGCCACTCCCTGTGATTTCTGGTTGGGGGCTACCTGAAGAACAGGGTTTACCAGGGGAACATTCACAAATGCTGATCAAAAGCACAGCAAATCAGAAGGGGTAGCCAGCATACCTAAGGGCATGCTTCATTCTGCTGTGCAAAATGCAATCCTGCGTTTTCAGACTCTTCTGCACACTGACGGGCGCCATATTGAATCCCTTTTGTAGATGTAAGGTGCGTTTACACTGCCATTTGTATCGGCACATGTATGAGATACATGTATATGCGACTTTGCGACATGTACCGCGACTTGTATGAGTTGACAAGTATCAACCTCATACATGTATGAGCGTGCGTTTACACTGGTTGATATGCATCACTGTGCGATAGCTTTCGACGACGATTTGGAAGATTTCACATTTTTATGTGCTGGTACTCTTGCTCTTTTGGAAGATGGTAGGAAGAAAAGGCGGAGGAAGCGTAGATGCTGGCAGAGAGAGTTTCTCCCGAATTAACGCTAAAGGATGGCGCATATTTTAGAAATTATGTTAGGATGAGTATGGAGGATTTCCGCGGTTTGTTATCACTTGTGGCTCCTCTTGTGTCCAAAACCAACCCAAACTTTCGGGAAGCGATTCCATCAGAGGATCAGTTGGCAGTAACACTCCGTTTTTTGGCCACTGGGGATTCCTCTTGAAACGAAGATTTCATTGCAAAACATTTGCATTGTCGCGCGATTGCTAATGCCAACGTCTCACACACGATTGTCGGCATCCGTTGTCAACATTATCACGCGAGGCCGCCGGAATAATAGCAAAACATTGATATACGTGCCAGATGCATTAAAAAATTATAGAATGTATTACATACTCTGATATAAATAAAACTTTTACCTTCACTTCTTGGAATAAAACTTGCACAATAGCCTCGCAAACACGAAGAATAATGTTGCATATGGCACTTTTTGATGTTCTATGCAGATACATTAACGTCGAAACGATAGTCGGCACCTCCAAAACTCAAACAGCCGCCAAAGAGCCTGGTACTACGCATGCGCTAATCGTCAAAATAAGCGGCAGGCGACAAGACGACAGCAAATGATAGTACTGCGCATGCGCGAGTTCAAATGTCGCTCATACATGTCGCGTATATGGCCAAAAAGCGATATACAAAATGTATACGCGACATGTATGAGCTCGAGGGTCCGCATACAAGTTCCGTGAATTTTTGTATGAGGTGATGCATCGCGACATGTCAAATTGACATGTCGCTCATACATGTCGCGATACATGTATCCCAGTGTAAACGTACCTTATGGTGCCGGTATGTTATGGTACGATGTACCGTAGTAGCACATTGAAAGTGCTTCAGTTTAACTGATTCTGCATTATTTCTCTTCCCCATGTCTTTGACATTAATGCTACTATGTTTGGTACTCGTGCAATTATAACGTGTTAAACGTGGAAAGTTTAATTATAACCACCCTTTATAAGCTTACCAGACAAATAATTAGTCACCTCCAGAGAAATCAAGACAAGCATCCGCTCCTGAACGTGATGACCAACTGGATTCGGTTAGGAAGTGAGTCCACAAGGTGATGCAGGTGCGCCGAATCCGGGTTACACCACTCGCTGAGATTTACACGGCGTAATTCCACCAATCTGTGCGGACGCTGAAGTCGGCGTTTTGTTCGCTATTTGAAACAAGTTCCCACAGATTTTCATGTGATGTTTGCAGAATAATCAAGAGCATTCAGAAAATCAGTTACATATTCTTCCCGCCGGATGAACTCTGCCGTTATCCCCTTGAAAATTAGGGGTATCAATATCGTACTCATGAAGATGTTGACTGAATGTTTAAATAAACATGTTAGTTCATGCCAGTGGTCACCTCAGCGACCGGTCCCATTTTTTTGATCATCAGTCTACTGACTGGTTTGATGCGGCCCGCCACGAATTCCTTTCCTGTGCTAACCTCTTCATCTCAGAGTAGCACTTGCAACCTACGTCCTCAATTATTTGCTTGACATATTCCAATCTCTGTCTTCCTCTACAGTTTTTGCCCTCTACAGCTCCCTCTAGTACCATGGAAGTCATTCCCTCATGTCTTAGCAGATGTCCTATCATCCTGTCCCTTCTCCTTATCAGTGTTTTCCACATATTCATTTCCTCTCCGATTCTGCGTAGAACCTCCTCATTCCTTACCTTATCAGTCCACCTAATTTTCAACATTCGTCTATAGCACCACATCTCAAATGCTTCGATTCTCTTCTGTTCCGGTTTTCCCACAGTCCATGTTTCACTACCATACAATGCTGTACTCCAGATGTACATCCTCAGAAATTTCTTCCTCAAATTAAGGCCGGTATTTGATATTAGTAGACTTCTCTTGGCCAGAAATACCTTTTTTGCCATAGCGAGTCTGCTTTTGATGTCCTCCTTGCTCCGTCCGTCATTGGTTATTTTACTGCCTAGGTAGCAGAATTCCTAAACTTTATTGACTTCGTGACCATCAATCCTGATGTTAAGTTTCTCGTTGTTCTCATTTCTACTACTTCTCATTACCTTCGTCTTTCTCCGATTTACTCTCAAACCATACTGTGTACTCATTAGACTGTTCATTCCGTTCAGCAGATCATTTAATTCTTCTTCACTTTCACTCAGAATAGCAATGTCATCAGCGAATCGTATCATTGATACTCTTTCAGCTTGTATTTTAATTCCACTCCTGAACCTTTCTTTTATTTCCATCATTGCTTCCTCGATGTACAGATTGAAGAGTAGGGGCGAAAGGCTACAGCCTTGTCTTCGTTCTAGATCGTCCACTCTTATTATTCCCTCTTGGTTGTTGTACATATTGTATATGACCCGTCTCTCCCTATAGCTTATCCCTACTTTTTTCAGAATCTCGAACAGCTTGCACCATTTTATATTGTCGAACGCTTTTTCCAGGTCGACAAATCCTATGAAGGTGTCTTGATTTGTCTTTAGCCTTGCTTCCATTATTAGCCGTAACGTCAGAATTGCCTCTCTCGTCCCTTTACTTTTCCTAAAGCCAAACTGATCGTCACCTAGCGCATTCTCAATTTTCTTTTCCATTCTTCTGTATATAATTCTTGTAAGCAGCTTCGATGCATGAGCTGTTAAGCTGATTGTGCGATAATTCTCGCACTTGTCAGCTCTTGCCGTCTTCGGAATTGTGTGGATGATGCTTTTCCGAAAGTCAGATGGTATATCGCCAGACTCATATATTCTACACACCAACGTGAATAGTCGTTTAGTTTCCACTTCCCCAATGATTTTAGAAATTCTGATGGAATGTTATCTATCCCTTCTGCCTTATTTGACCGTAAGTCCTCCAAAGGTCTTTTAAATTCCGATTCTAATACTGGATCCCCTATATCTTCTAAATCGACTCCTGTTTCTTCTTCTATCACATCAGACAAATCTTCATCCTCATAGAGGCTTTCAGTGTATTCTTTCCACCTATCTGCTCTCTCCTCTGCATTTAACAGTGGAATTACCGTTGCACTCTTAATGTTACCACGGTTGTTTTTAATGTCACCAAAGCTTGTTTTGACTTTCCTGTATGCTGAGTCTGTCCTTCCAACAATCATATCTTTATTGATGTCTTCACATTTTTCCTGCAGCCATTTCGTCTTAGCTTCTCTGCACTTCCTATTTATTTCATTCCTCAGCGACTTGTATTTCTGTATTCCTGATTTTCCCGGAACATGTTTGTAATTCCTCCTTTCATCAATCAACTGAAGTATTTCTTCTGTTACCCATGGTTTCTTCGCAGCTACCTTCTTTGTACCTATGTTTTCCTTCCCATCTTCTGTGATGGACCTTTTTAGAGATATCCATTCCTCTTCAATTGTACTGCCTACTGCGCAATTCCTTATTGCTGTATCTATAGCGTTAGAGAACTTCAAACGTATATCGTCATTCCTTAGTACTTCCGTGTCCCACTTCTGTGCGTATTGATTCTTCCTGACTAATGTCTTGAACTTCAGCCTACTCTTCATCACTACTACATTGTGATCTGAGTCTATATCTGCTCCTGGGTACGCCTTACAATCCAGTTTCTGATTTCGGAATCTCTGTCTGACCATGATGTAATCTAATTGAAATCTTCCCGTATCTCCCGGCCTTTTCCAAGTATACCCTCTCCTCTTGTGATTCTTGAGCAGGGTATTCGCTATTACTAGCTGAAACTTGTTACAGAACTCAATTAGTCTTTCTCCTCTTTCATTCCTTGTCCCAAGCCCATATTCTCCTGTAACGTTTTCTTCTACTCCTTCCCCTACAACTGCATTCCAGTCGCCCATGACTATTAGATTTTCGTCCCCCTTTACATACTGCATTACCCTTTCAATATCCTCATACACTTTCTCTATCTGTTCATCTTCAGCTTGCGACGTCGGCATGTATACCTGAACTATCGTTGTCGGTGTTGGTCTGCTGTTGATTCTGATTAGAACAACCCGGTCACTGAACTGTTCACAGTAACACACCCTCTGCCCTACCTTCCTATTCTTAACGAATCCTACACCTGTTATACCATTTTCTGCTGATGTTGATATTACCCGATACTCATCTGTCCAGAAATCCTTGTCTTCCTTCCACTTCACTTCACTGACCCCTACTATATCTAGATCGAGCCTTTGCATTTCCCTTTTCAGATTTTATAGTTTCCCTACCAAGTTCAAGCTTCTGACATTCCAAGCCCCGACTCGTAGAACGTTACCCTTTCGTAGATTATTCAATTTTTTTCTCATGGTAACCTCGCCCTTGGCAGTCCCCTCCCGGAGATCCGAATGGGGGATTATTCCGGAATCTTTTGCCAATGGAGAGATCATCATGACACTTCTTCAAATACAGGCCACATGTCCTGTGGATACACGTTACGTGTCTTTAATGCATTGGTTTCCATTGCCTTCTGCATCCTCATGTCGTTGATCATTGCTGATTCTTCCGCCTTTAGGGGCAATTTCCCACCCATAGGACAAGAGATTGCCCTGAACCTCTATCCGCTCCTCCGCCCTCTTTGACAAGGCCGTTGGCAGAATGAGGCTGACTTCTTATGCCGGAAGTCTTCGGTCGCCAATGCTGATTATTTTTATCAAAATTTAAGCAGTGGCGGGGATCGAACCCGAGACCGAAGACGTTTTTGATTACGAATCAAAGACGCTACCCCTAGACCACGGTAGCCTTGCACAGTAACTAAAAACGTGGAAGTAGTCAGAGTTTTAAAATAGTACAGTGTACTTTGCAAAATAAGGGAAAGTCGTGAGCAAATTAATTAGACAGATATTACAACAGTTATTATTTCGTCGTAAAAAGTCTGATTCTTACTGACCAACAGATCATTCAGAAGCTCACCATTATTACCAGTTAAATGAAGATTACTTTCACGAGTACAGTTATTTTGGTTATGTTTTATGTACCTCTATTTGTTACCTTTTGGGATCCTTAATTGTTTTTACGACAACATCTGATTTAACAGTACTTCTTATTGCTTATGTTTTTTTTAAATTTCTGAGCATTTTGAATTAATATCATATGCGCTGTCACATATTATCAACCTAATGACTTTTATTTATTTTTGTAGTTACTTTTTGTCGTCTTATTCATACGTTAGTCAGGTTTTACTGACACTAGGGCCATGACGCACCGCCCTAATAGCGCAGGGAACATGGTTTTCCTCCGGACTGTAGTTTCAATGTGGCCGTCTATTAGACTGTTTAATCACGTCCTCTCCAGGTTCATTGATGTATATATGGCTCTACGCTGTTCTTCACATGGTGAGTGTGACTGTTTCAAAGTAATTTCCTTTACTTTATTTGCTTGTGTCTCCTCCTCCCCTTTTATTTTTGCTTTTCATAAATTTTTCCCCTGTTTTTATCCTTCAAAGTTTATATATCTAGTTTTGTTCCAATGTATTTTGTTCGTTGCTTCTTCCTTTGGTTGTTAGCATCGTTCTGACTAATTACTCTACTAGCCGGTGATATGCATTGCTTTGATAGCAATGTTGTTTAATTATTTTTTAGAAACAGCTTAGAAGCACGATCCTTAACTTGTATATTGCTTTTACTTTTCTTTTAGAAAAATACACTCCTGGAAATGGAAAAAAGAACATATTGACACCGGTGTGTCAGACCCACCATACTTGCTCCGGACACTGCGAGAGGGCTGTACAAGCAATGATCACACGCACGGCACAGCGGACACACCAGGAACCGCGGTGTTGGCCGTCGAATGGCGCTAGCTGCGCAGCATTTGTGCACCACCGCCGTCAGTGTCAGCCAGTTTGCCGTGGCATACGGAGCTCCATCGCAGTCTTTAACACTGGTAGCATGCCGCGACAGCGTGGACGTGAACCGTATGTGCAGTTGACGGACTTTGAGCGAGGGCGTATAGTGGGCATGCGGGAGGCCGGGTGGACGTACCGCCGAATTGCTCAACACGTGGGGCGTGAGGTCTCCACAGTACATCGATGTTGTCGCCAGTGGTCGGCGGAAGGTGCACGTGCCCGTCGACCTGGGACCGGACCGCAGCGACGCACGGATGCACGCCAAGACCATAGGATCCTACGCAGTGCCGTAGGGGACCGCACCGCCACTTCCCAGCAAATTAGGGACACTGTTGCTCCTGGGGTATCGGCGAGGACCATTCGCAACCGTCTCCATGAAGCTGGGCTACGGTCCCGCACACCGTTAGGCCGTCTTCCGCTCACGCCCCAACATCGTGCAGCCCGCCTCCAGTGGTGTCGCGACAGGCGTGAATGGAGGGACGAATGGAGACGTGTCGTCTTCAGCGATGAGCGTCGCTTCTGCCTTGGTGCCAATGATGGTCGTATGCGTGTATGGCGCCGTGCAGGTGAGCGCCACAATCAGGACTGCATACGACCGAGGCACACAGGGCCAACACCCGGCATCATGGTGTGGGGAGCGATCTCCTACACTGGCCGTACACCACTGGTGATCGTCGAGGGGACACTGAATAGTGCACGGTACATCCAAACCGTCATCGAACCCATCGTTCTACCATTCCTAGACCGGCAAGGGAACTTGCTGTTCCAACAGGACAATGCACGTCCGCATGTATCCCGTGCCACCCAACGTGCTCTAGAAGGTGTAAGTCAACTACCCTGGCCAGCAAGATCTCCGGATCTGTCCCCCATTGAGCATGTTTGGGACTGGATGAAGCGTCGTCTCACGCGGTCTGCACGTCCAGCACGAACGCTGGTCCAACTGAGGCGTCAAGTGGAAATGGCATGGCAAGCCGTTCCACAGGACTACATCCAGCATCTCTACGATCGTCTCCATGGGAGAATAGCAGCCTCCATTGCTGCGAAAAGTGGATATACACTGTACTAGTGCCGACATTGTGCATGCTCTGTTGCCTGTGTCTATGTGTCTGTGGTTCTGTCAGTGTGATCATGTGATGTATCTGACCCCAGGAATGTGTCAATAAAATAAAGTTTCTCCTTTCTGGGACAATGAATTCACGGTGTTCTTATTTCAATTTCCAGGAGTGTATGAGGAAGCCTTAACCAGTCGAAACTCGTTATCTTTAATAAAAATGACTCCTTAACGAGACTGTCTCTTTATACAAGGCTGGGAAAATAAAAGTGGTCCCAAGGACAAGGTTCCAGGGTACAAAGGAAAGGAAATATAGTGAAAATCTGACAATTCAGATGCTGAAAGTGACCACCATTCATCTCTTGGCACTTTTAGGCTATGGTCAGAAATTTGCTGAATGTGGATCGAAGCTGGACTGCTGGAATTGCTGTAGTCTCATCCGAAATGTTCTGCTGCAGTTCTTGAAGACTGTGAGGGCTGTTCCGATAGATTTTAGACCTAAGGGCTTCCTACACAAAGTAATCGCATAGTGACAGATCAGGTGGCGAGGGTGGCCAGCTAGGACCGTGACCAAACTGACCTCTGCTAGCAACTGAGACAGGCTTGAAGATTGTGTAAGTGCGTTTCAAGGTTCGGCTGGTTGTATGGGCAATTGCTCCATACTGTTGGAAGTAACTACAGGTTTTTTCCTCCTCCGTTAATGCAGTCACACATGGTTTCAAAATGTTAGCAATGTAACACACCGAAGTCAGCTTTTGATGAAAAAAGATGGAACCAATAATGCGGCGTGCACACGCAGTGCCCAAAACTTCAACCTTCCGATCATACAATGATTTTTCGTGGAAGTCATGCAGATTCTCCGCTGCCCAGAACCTGTGATTCTGTGAGTTGAAATAACGGCTCAGTTGAAATCAAGCATCATCAGACATAAAGAACAGATCCATGTCCAAGCCTTTCACAATCTCAGTGAACAGCCAGACACGACGAAACTGGATGTGCTCGGGAGATCTGCTGGTTTTAATGCGTGAACAACAGACACTCTGTGGGGATGCATGCGCAAGTCCACGTGGAGTATTCGTCCGCATGATCGACGTGATATACCGGTCTCTTGCGACAGGCGTTTGGTTGACATTGAAGCATTTTCTGGTGAATTACAGCCACATTTTCTGCTGGGCGTGAACGTTTTGACATGTTTTTTACTTATTCAAAACAGACCCTGTCGGGCGCCATTTTAGGACTAAGCGGCGCATAGCACTCTTTGCTCTCACTTTGACACAATTAAATTCTACAGCAAACATATGTCCACACCGTTCCGATGACTTCGTTCTCACGTAACTTTCCAATAACGAACATACGCTGCTTCACGGTAACTATCATCGTCCCTTTTGCACTGCTCGACTCACACTGACATAGCCTGCACTACGCTCACAACAGGTATGTGGTGGGAGTACGCGTGGTGTGCGCGTCGCGGGAAGTGGTTATACGCATATATTCAGGTCCAATCGTATCCACTCGTCCGGGCCACTTTTATTTGCCCCGTCATGTATAGTACTTCTCATTACTGTTGTCTTTCTTTCGTTTAATCTCAATCCATATTCCATGCTGGTTAGACCATTCCGTTCACGAGATTCTGCAAAGCCATCTCAGTTTTACTGAGAGCTGCACTATCATCTGCGAAATATGTCACTGATATCTTTTCCCTCTGAATGTTAAATCCATTCCTGAACCTTCCTTTTGTTTTCGACATTTCTACCCCGCTCCACAGGTTGAACGGTAGGGCAGGCAGAGTGCGTTTTTATCGCATGCCTGTTTTCAATCGAAACGTTCTCTCTTGTAGACATATAAATAGAAGATGCAAGAGATTTGGATTGTGTATGTTGTGTCCTCCGTGCTCTGGGTAGGGTGGGAGAAAAAGCTAAGTATCGCTAGACTGCTTACGGAATTGGTCGCTGGGACAAATGGAAAAGAAGAGATTTGAAATATGGTGCTGTAGAAAGAGCGTGGAAATTATGTGGCCAGAAACATGGAAACACCAAAAACATAACGGTGTAGTAAAATCGTTGGCATTCAAAACAGCTTCCATTAGTTTCACACTGGATACGAGTAGGTCCTTTATGCTTTTCAAACGATTCTTACACGATTCTCCTGCAAAAAAGGGTAACCTCAGGTAATGAAAATTGAGGTGGAGAGCGATCACTCACCTTCCTCTCAAACTTAGCCCAGAAAGGCTCAACAGTACTGAAGCCTGGTGACTGAAGTGTCCAAGGAAGATGCGACACTTTCTTCTCGTGCTCACAAAACCAGTTATGGACGATGCGTGCTGCGTGAACAGAGGCTCTGCCGCCTCAGAATGCAGCATCAGCATTGGGAAACAAACATCGTAACTTACAATGGACTTCATCAGCTAAGCCGGTCGCATAATGCTTGTAATGAAGCGGCCTGGCGGAGAAGTCCACGAAATACCACGATGTGGTTGCCAGGTCACAGCAGAACACCCGCTGTGTTTCACTCTTGCCACGTAAATCAGCCAATAATTGGAAACAATGTCAAACAAGAACCATCCTTCCACATAACATTCTTCCGTTGGTCACTGGTCTTGATTTTATGGTTCAAATGGTTCAAATGGCTCTGAGCACTATGCGACTTAACTTCTGAGGTCATCAGTCGCCTAGAACTTAGAACTAATTAAGCCTAACTAACCTAAGGACGTCACACACATCCATGCCCGAGGCAGGATTCGAACCTGCGACCGTAGCGGTCGCGCGGTTCCAGACTGCAGGGCCTGGAAACGCACGGCCACTCCGGCCGGCTCTTGATTTTATGGCTTTGGCAGCATAGTTTCTAGTTACGGACATTTGCAGCACTGCCGAGCGCCTTAGAATTCCAGCTCGCCCTGCCGTTACTTGTTTACAAAACTTCTTTCGTATTGTTTTGGTGCTGATTGGGTTCGTGAGTGCGGAATTTAGTTCTGTAGTGGCTTTTGCAGCTGATGTCTATTTATTTTTCGCCACAATCACCTTTAACGACATTCGGCGATGATCATTCAACACTCACTTTCGTACGCGTTGTGACGTAGTGAGTGATGTTTCTTCCGCTTCCCCGTGTGCAGTATAGATTTTCAATAAGGTGATTCCCGAAACAGAAAACTCTTCGACTACCTTGGCCACGTAATCACCCATCACACGACCACGTTCGAATACTCTGAGCTCTGAACACAGAACACCGTTATGACCACCACTGACATTCAGAAGTTATTGCGGATAATGCACAGGTGCCGTTAATGGTCAAATACACTAGCGCAACCTGCATGTTAGGCTAGGATCTGCAGTTATCTTGAAGCCTGCATTTTTCGCGGTATTTGCATATTTTTGTCCAACCACTGTAAGTGATTAGACGTTCTCCACGGATTCGGTGATGATATGTCTCTGTGGAAAATTGTGACGAGAAGAAGAGAAAATTGTGACTAGAAGAAGAAGTAGGAAGATAAGCATGCGTTAAAACGCCAGATTAATGGCCCCACGGACGGCATTAAGTGGCAGGGGGCAGCTCACGACGTTCGCGGCTGTGGGTAGACGATGACGCACTCCAAATACCATCTTCGAAAATCAGAAAACACATATGATCGGAGCCGTGCACTAAAAATCACAGTTGGGTTTGTAAGAGGGAACAGAAACTCCAGATCGAGACAAGTTTGACTGACACAAGGAAACAGGAACCTAAAGTAAGCATTGACCGAAAACTAATAGCAAAAGTAGGCACTGTCTTGGGATACCCGCACTGTGATCATTAGAACGTGCTCACGAGTCGCTCCTACTTCCATTAGATGCGTGGTAAATCAAACTTCTCAGGTAGGCTTGATGCCTGTATTTCTTTCCGGATCCGATCGCTTTGCAAGGTGGAAATAACAGTGAAAATCAAAAATGTTTTATTTCCCACCTTTAGCAACTGTACATCATCGAGCTGCTTCTCTACATAGTCTCCTCTCACACTGAGACATTTGTGGTAGCCTTCTTAACAAGTTTCCAATACCCTCACCATAAAAGTCAGCCATGTGATTTCCACCAATTATCTCCTCTGGTCTGCAGCTCGTTATATATGTGAAAATGCTGTCATAGCCAGTAGTTCATGTGAGCAAAGAGATGATAATCAGAGAGGGCCAAGTCCAGGCTGTATGGTGGGTGATCACTGATGAAAAACTCCCCACCGAAAACGCTGCAGGAGCATCTTTGTTGCAGATGCAGTGCACAGCCTAGCATTCTCTTGAAAGACGACTTTGCTGTCATGCATAACATTTACGTTACGTTACCTGTATGAAATCAGGCAGAACTGCTTAGCACGAAGATACTGAATGACAGCATGCACAACACACTTGCCTGGGGACTCTATTGATGTAGGAAACTTTACGCGCTCGATATGCGTTCAAAATTGAGAAATGCGACCTGACGCGATTGACGGGGGTACTGAAGACACTGCACAACACATCTGCACAACAAAGCTTCATCGGATTTTGGCTGTGGTTCTGTGGTTTTAGTTTCGCTTCGGCCTTTGAAAAGAAAAGCCGTAGTATATATATATATATATATATATATATATATATATATATATATATATATATATACTCCTGGAAATGAAAAAAGAACACATTGACACCGGTGTGTCAGACCCACCATACTTGCTCCGGACACTGCGAGAGGGCTGTACAAGCAATGATCACAAGCACGGCACAGCGGACACACCAGGAACCGCGGTGTTGGCCTTCGAATGGCGCTAGCTGCGCAGCATTTGTGCACCGCCGCCGTCAGTGTCAGCCAGTTTGCCATGGCATACGGAGTTCCATCGCAGTCTTTAACACTGGTAGCATCTGGTAGCATGCCGCGACAGCGTGGACGTGAACCGTATGTGCAGTTGACGGACTTTGAGCGAGGGCGTATAGTGGGCATGCGGGAGGCCGGGTGGACGTACCGACGAATTGCTCAACACGTGGGGCGTGAGGTCTCCACAGTACATCGATGTTGTCGCCAGTGGTCGGCGGAAGGTGCACGTGCCCGTCGACCTGGGACCGGACCGCAGCGACGCACGGATGCACGCCAAGACCGTAGGATCCTACGCAGTGCCGTAGGGGACCGCACCGCCACTTCCCAGCAAATTAGGGACACTGTTGCTCCTGGGGTATCGGCGAGGACCATTCGCAACCGTCTCCATGAAGCTGGGCTACGGTCCCGCACACCGTTAGGCCGTCTTCCGCTCACGCCCCAACATCGTGCAGCCCGCCTCCAGTGGTGTCGCGACAGGCGTGAATGGAGGGACGAATGGAGACGTGTCGTCTTCAGCGATGAGAGTCGCTTCTGCCTTGGTGCCAATGATGGTCGTATGCATGTTTGGCGCCATGCAGGTGAGCGCCACAATCAGGACTGCATACGACCGAGCCACACAGGGCCAACACCCGGCATCATGGTGTGGGGAGCGATCTCCTACACTGGCCGTACACCACTGGTGATCGTCGAGGGGACACTGAATAGTGCACGGTACATCCAAACCGTCATCGAACCCATCGTTCTACCATTCCTAGACCGGCAAGGGAACTTGCTGTTCCTACAGGACAATGCACGTCCGCATGTATCCCGTGCCACCCAACGTGCTCTAGAAGGTGTAAGTCAACTACCCTGGCCAGCAAGATCTCCGGATCTGTCCCCCATTGAGCATGTTTGGGACTGGATGAAGCGTCGTCTCACGCGGTCTGCACGTCCAGCACGAACGCTGGTCCAACTGAGGCGCCAGGTGGAAATGGCATGGCAAGCCGTTCCACAGGACTACATCCAGCATCTCTACGATCGTCTCCATGGGAGAATAGCAGCCTGCATTGCTGCGAAAGGTGGATATACACTGTACTAGTGCCGACATTGTGCATGCTCTGTTGCCTGTGTCTATGTGCCTGTGGTTCTGTCAGTGTGATCATGTGATGTATCTGACCCCAGGAATGTGTCAATAAAGTTTCCCCTTCCTGGGACAATGAATTCACGGTGTTCTTATTTCAATTTCCAGGAGTGTATATATATATATATATATATATATATATATATATATATATATATATATATATATATATATATGTGTGTGTGTGTGTGTGTGTGTGTGTGTGTGTTTTAACTTACATGCTAACAGTCAAACTCCTGCAAGTAGCCAGATATACACCGAGGAGACAAAGAAACTGGTACGCCCGCTTTGTAGTGTGATTGTGTAGAACCCCCGCGAGCCTGCAGAAGTGCAGCAACACGATGTGGCATGGACTAGGCTAATGTCTGATGTAGTGCTGGAGGGAACTGACAATATGAATTCTGCAGGGCTGTCCATGAACCAGAAAGAGTACGAGGAAGTGGAGATCTCTTCTGAACAACACGTTGGAAGGCATCCCAGATATGCTCAATAATGTTCATGTTTGGGGATTTGGGGTCTGCGGAAACTCTGAAGAGTCACTGTGTAGCAATTCTGGACTTGTGAGGTGTCTCGTTGTCATAGTGGACTTGCCTGAGTCCTTCGGAATGCACAATGGACATGAATGGATGCCGGGTGATCAGACAGGATGCTTACGTACATGTCACCTGTCAGAGTCTTATGTAGCCATGTGATGGGACCCATATGACTCGAACTACATAAGCCTCACACCATTACAGAGTCTTCATCGGCTTAAACAGTCCTCGGCTGACATTCAAGGTTCATGCGTTCATGAGGCTGTCTCCATACGCCTACACGTCCATCTGCTCGATACAATTTGAAACGAGCCTCGTCAGAGCAGGCAACATGTTTCCAGTCATCCACATTCCACTGTCGGTGTTGACGGGCCCAGGCGAGGGGTAAAGCTCTGTGTCGTGCAGTCGTCAAGGGTACGCTCCGAGAGCCCATATCGATGACGTTTCGCTGAATGGTTTGCACCTGACACTTGTTAATGCCTCAGCCTTGAAATCTGGAGCGATTTGCGGAAGGGCTCCACTTCTGTCACGTCGAACGATTCTCTTCTGTCGCCATTGGTCCCCTTCTTGCAGGATCTTTTTCCGGCCGCAGCTACGTCGGAGATTTGATTTTTTACTGGATTCCTGATATTCACGGTGCACCCGTGGAATGGTCGTACTGGAAAATCCCCACTTCATCGCTATCTCGGAGATACTGTGTCTCATCGCTCGTGCGCCGACTATAACACCACGTTCAAACTCGCTTAAATCTTGATGAACTGCCATTGTAGCAGCAGTAAGCGATCTAACAACTGCGCCAGACACTTGTTGTCTTATGCAGGCGTTGCCGACCGCAGCGCCGTATTCTGCCTGTTTATATATCTCTGTATTTGAATACGTATGCCTATACCAGTTTCTTTGCCGCTCCAGTGTATAATCAGGAAGCGTACTTAAACACAGAGTATGAGATGTGTTATACTGGACAGATATGGTTGTTCTATTGTTGATAATAAACAACATACTCTAGCTAAGCGTCTTCTGCTTAAACTTAAACCTTTTCAGGCACTACCACTATTGTAGCTTCAGTTTTTAGTGTCTTTAGCATAAATATTTCGGTAATGCTATTAAATCATCTAAATAAAGACGTGTGGCCTCTTGCTGGGCAATAAGTATGAAAAGGATGGGAAGTAGTGTGGTTTTATCCGTCTCAACAATTCATGTGTTGCGCTATGCTTGATAAAACACTGAGTCCAGCCAACGGCGTTTTACACAAGTAGAGTACAGACATTAGATGCAGTGTTGTAACGGCCGCCCAGCATGTACTTTGTGCAAAGCCAGAAAGCAGAACTCGCAGAAATAGTTTAGTAAATGAATGGACTAAATGTGAAATTTCGTAGAAACTTTTAATGTAATCAGCAGATAAGCTCGGTAAAGTATTGGACTTGGCTAGCTGATAATTTTGCAGGACTGTACAAAGTTCCCTGGTCGCTAATGACCAGAAGTCTGCTAGGCGCTGTATCTCGAAGAAGATAAGGAGATGAGAGTAGGACGGAAGACACTGACAAGCAGCGCTATGCGATAGAGAATACTTTCGCAATTAATGTATCATCTGAGAGGAATTCCGGTGTCCGATGTACTTATAATTTGTAAAGTTTGGGATTGCTGTTTGCGCTGTGTCACACATTTATTAATACGATAAATTTATGTACTACAAAAATTGTATAACACGACTCGGGCCGAGTCTACGAGCAGATTAATGGTTGTTACTCGTAGTACAAGTGTTGAGTAATTCCTATGTTTCTCACGCCCGATAAGGTAGTAGCAAAAACGATTCCACATCTCCTCAAGTAGACAAAAACAAAAGTGTAGACCGAATCATGTGTTTACCTTATCAGACTAAATCGTGGTTACACTTAAGAAGCATGAGTTTCATTGCAAATGAAAAGAACGAAGGAAAAATGTCGCCACCTGTGGACTGTCGTTTGTGGTGTCAACAAAAACTGGAATTTTACTGAGAACCTCAATAACAACGAAAGGGAGATAGTGCTTAAAATTATGAAAATATTGAAATAAAAAGGAGCTATTAATCCGAAACGGATTCAAGACAAGGGTGTCCACTTTTACCCACCCTGTTTAATGTTTGTATTGAACCTCTTCTAAAAATTGGTTCAAAACATCAAGCGACGTTAAGGTTTTAACAATGTAAATCTAACAACTGCACTGTTTGTTAAGGTTCAGGTCATGAGAACCAATAACTAAAATGAAATACAAATAAGTAGGTAAACTGAAAAGAGTTGCGGCCACATATCGTATGACTGTCTGCACATATAAAAGTAAAATAATAATGCTTTACATGCGATGTCCGTCGTTAACAGTCTATACTTTAACAGTAGTGTTTGTAATGTAATAACTAATTTGAAAAACAAGTCATTTTTAGTGAGGGAAGAGTCGTGTTCAGAATATGAGTTACTACGACCAAATAAATACATTACGCTATTAGGACCCTAACAGCTAACAAACATAATTAATGACAAGTAAACGAAAAGTTAGTCGGTTCATGACAAAGATAAAGTTATAAGATTTAATTGCCATAAGAGGGTTGTACGAAATTATGTACAATTTAACAGATGTTTGTGAAGTAGTCTGAGAAAGTTGAAGAATAAGGAGAACTTTCATATTAACTAAGGATAACAATGATGCATGTATGTCGAGTAAAGGGGAAATATTTGAAGCGATGCTTATACGTAGTTATTGGAAGTATGTTTAAAAATGGTCAGCGCCAACCTGTAGGATAGGAAGACCTTTGGAACTGAAGTTACTGAAAAACTACAGACTTAGTAATGTCACTCTCAGTTAACTCGAAACGAGCATATCGCTTCTGTATATGTAAATTATTTTAGCTGTGAGGTGTGGTTTACAAATTAAAACTTTAATCACAAGCATATCTAAATCTTCCTTCCTGGGCAACCACTATTAAATATTAGAATCTGCCTAGCAGATTATGATGTAAGTCACTATTCCGTTGTAAAAATTATGTACCCAGAGGCAAGCACAAGAGTGTTTGGTACTCGTAGAACGAGTTTAAGCCTGTGTAGACACCAAAAGGCTAAGAGTTTTCCCTAAGTAATCAGTATACTGAAAAATTTAGACGATAGCATGGTAACCTAAGAAATAAAGGCTACAGAAAAACGTGTCCTAGCCGAAATTACGCTACAGACTCAGGAAGTAGCTCATAAGTGCTCTAGATTTTGTTGTGTCCTATGGTAAAGAGGTTTCCCTTTCATTGACATTAATATGACTTACATTGGGAACTTTCCACTTATTGATTCAAATTTGTGTCTGTGAAATAAATATTTAAAGACAAATTACATCGTAATATTAGTTTTTCACGACAGATGATGCGTTAGAGGCTGAACTTCTGTTCATATTTTTAGAATTTTTGCTTGATTATGAGCAGTGGAGTACTAGCCAGACATAAGTAATATCACTGAGCAGCATTCCACCTGGGAATACAAGATACTTTACTTCTAAAAATTCTAGATATGTTACGGGAATGTAAGAATCATATATCGATATTCTCCATTTCAGGCAGTCGTGAGCTCGAAAGGGTCCTGAAACCAATTAGTTACACGAAACGGAACAGAAGACCTGACAAATACATTTTGGGACAAACCGAGAAGGCTTGTCAGATCATGGCCGGCCGAAGTGGCCGTGCGGTTAAAGGCGCTGCAGTCTGGAACCGCAAGACCGCTACGGTCGCAGGTTCGAATCCTGCCTCGGGCATGGATGTTTGTGATGTCCTTAGGTTAGTTAGGTTTAACTAGTTCTAAGTTCTAGGGGACTAATGACCTCAGAAGTTGAGTCCCATAGTGCTCAGAGCCATTTTTGTCAGATCATGAAATACATATGGGATTAAATTTCATTTCACCATTAGATGCAACGGCAAAGCAGGTCGACTAGCAGGGAATATAATTACCAGCGGACATATGGACATAAAACTCCCATACACGGATTACCTCCTGAAACTAAAACAACAAGCGATTGTTTCGTAGCACGAACAATGGAGCAGAAGTCAAAATAAAAGAGGTAAAAGATTTGAGTGACCAAGACAGCCATGGTTGGTGAATTCCAGGCATTCAGGAATAATAACAGCATACATTATGAGAACACATCTCAGAAATGTATCTCTCCTCGCGTATTTACATAGGATCGGCGTACTGGAGACACGTTATGTCAGTGTATTGCCATAAAGAGTAATGATGTAAATCACATCGTATTTTAGTGCAAGTTCTGTGGAAGAGGCAGAGTAAAGCTTTAAACTTTCGCGAGACTTGTTCACTACCAGCCACTTAGCACAATCTCAGTTGTTGGAGATTCGAGTAGGAATGCGCGGCTTTATAGCACAAGAAGACAAAAGCCTGAAAGCCCTAAAAGCAATAGTGTCCATTGAACGTGGTTAAGGAAAAGAATTAACTGAAGACACATTCACGAATGTTTGTCCAAAAATATATGAATGACGAAGATCACAGGTTACGTTGCTGTATTTGTCCATCCCTTTAATTAGTGATTGCTTAGAAATTTATGTGCTAGGACCGAAAAAAAAATAAACTACCTCTTTGGGGGCTGATTGTTGATCAGGGAGAGCCGTGCGCCGTTAGAAAATGAGATAACGTGTTATCTTCTAAATTAGAACAGAGTTAGTGTAGGTTACTTTCTTGCGGGGCAATTTTTCTTTCCTCCATTGTTGTATCTCTAGTTTTAAATCAAAGCAGGGTGATATTCTGCTTTTTGGCACCCAACAATAATACTGACGACTGGTATGATTCTAATCTCAAGTTGTATGCTTAGTTACCAATCAGTACATTCGTTACAATAGTTGCTGTCAGTTTTCCGTACTCTCCCGTTGTGTCAACTGCAAATTTATGATTGCTGTTTGTTAGCATTGTACTGCTATTGACGCTTAGATTTTAATTTATGTTATCTTTCTCGACATAAACGTTAAACAGCTGTGGCAAAACAAGAGACTTATCTAACGACATACCAATAGAATGTGTAAAAGAAAACACAACTTTCGAAACATTTTCTTCGAACATAATTAAGTTAACAAGCTACATGGACGTGTGTCTGGAAGCGTTTTAATTCCATGTTAGAACGTATTTTGTACAACTCTGTACAGACACTAATAAGGGGGAAAACAAGATTTTCGCTCAAAATTTGGTCCGACATCATTGTTGGTGACCGCTTCCACTGTAGCCTAATGACATGTCACACTGTTCTCTTAGCGAGAAATGTATTTGATTTGCTAGCAGTTGTATGTACTATTGCGTAGCAACCTGGTTAAACGTGTATCGTATACACAGATGAGTTCCTCGTCATTTTAAGGATAATGACCGTCAACTTTAAAGTAACACAATCTGTGCCCGTTGGATAGCTAGAACTTGGTCTCCATGTTATATGGCCCTAAGCCCACCTTTGTTTGTGTTGCCCCGGCAGGCTCCTGTGTATCGAATAACAGTGTAAGAGGCTATCCTTTCACATGTACTGTGGAATGTTGCTAAATTGTACGTTATACTTCAGGAACTCTATCGGGCTGGTACCCACATCCTGCATCGGTTACACGATTCGCTTTAGAAAACGTTCACACCCTCTCACATGAGATAACACTAGAAGTTGTAGGCGAAGGGTTGAGGGAGGGGAACGAAGGGCATCCGGCCACTTTCTACCACTAATATTGTCGCATCCAACAGTTAGCATCACGACCCCCTGAAAACATGGGATAAAGGCCACGAAAGTAAAGAAGACTCCAAAAACTCATCAGGGCATCAGCATTTCGGTATGATGGTGGATTATGCATATCTGTTTTTCCCCTATCTGTTATCCCTCTAGTACGGGGTCCACTTGTTCAGCATTTGGGCAATTCTGTTTTAGTACGTTAACTTAGTAGTAGTATGTTGTTTGTAAAGCCACTGTCGTCAATGTAAGCTAAGGCAAGGATGGGCTGTGCGCCACCTGTCTGTGAATTGTGTAAACTTCATTCCATTTAATATCGTATTGTAACTGTTTATGTAACGTAGTGTCTGAGGCAGAGGGGACCAAGTCAGCATTGGCCAGAACAAGCGTGATAAACCGCCTATGAACCAAGTCAAACTAGCACTAACACCAACCCCCGGACGGTAAACCGCCACGCAGATTCGATCTGGGTCTGGCTCACTGGCTCCAATGCTATGCGAGATGTCAGTGGATTGTAGCCACCGAAAGAAATCGTGCAAAAAGTTTCATGTAAAAATGTTTCCTGTTGTGGTCTTAAGTCCCAAGATAGCATTTATGCAGCTCTATAGGCTTGTCCGTCCTAAAATTGATTGACTTCCTATACAATTAAGGGATTAGGCAATCCACATTCTGTAGAAAGACAGTTTTTGCTCATAACAACATACTCCTTAATAGTTCCTGCGCAGACGTCCAAATGGCGGACAATTTATTCTAGTAACCTAGCGTCCAAGAGGATGCCAAGGACCTTAAGGCAGACGTCCGTAGGAAGTGCAGTGGCCATCGTTTTTGTTTGCATTCAGCTGCTCGCAGTACGAACTTAAGAAGAACGTTATTGGTTAATGTTAGATCACTGGTGTTACTCTTTAGGATCCACATTTTAGTCTGGCCCCTCAAAAGATACGTTTCGAATGCGGTTGAATCTACGTTATGGCTGTAAAATTGTAATATCCATGGTTGGGCGGGATCAGGGGGTGGCGAAGGGGAGGAGGAAGGGAAGGGAGCCGGCCGTTGAGACCGAGCGTTTCTAGGCGCTTCAATCCGGAACTGCGCTGCTGCTACGGTCGCAGATTCGAATCCTACCTTGGGCTTGGGTGTGTGTGCTGTTCTTAGATTAGTTAGGTTTGAGTAGTTCAAAGTCTATGGGACTGATGACCTCAGGTGTTAAGTCTCATAGTGCTCAGAGCCAAGGGAAGGGAGGGTTGCTAGAAAATGAGTTCAAATAATCACCCATGTCCATGTAACATGTTTTCTTTTTCTTTATGTGAGGAATGTGCCCTCATAATTTGGCTGTAAGTTTTTGTTACTCACTTAAGTCACTCCTCATTCTCACTTTCTCTTCTAATTCTTCCCAGTCTCTTTTTGAAGAAGTAGTAAAATACCTTTCCATGTCTGTGTTTCAGGCCTACTCTTAATGGAATTTGATATGCTGTAGTTTCACAGCAAATCTGTATTCAGGTAGTGAATTAAAATGTGCACATGAGTAGGCTAGGTATAGCTAACTACAAAAATGTGGTTAGTTGTGACAGGTCGTAGGAATGGGAATCCGTACAAATGAGCATAAATAGATATTCATAGACTGAACATACCTATTCGAGTCGTCAATGAGTTGATGCAATGTTTTGTGTCAGTTACGAGATTTATCTGGAAACCGGTGGCTGTACCTTGATTAATATGAATCATTGAAAGAAATTGTGAGTGAAGATCAGAAGTAAATATGGCAGTGCTAATGCACGGGTTAGGTTTCGCGGGAGGAGAGGTGTGTCATTATAATGGATCAGCTGTACAACAGCGTCTACGTGTACTCTTCCACGTATCTTTTCAGTTCTTACTTCATACGTATACTTTTTATTTTTCCCATGTTCCACGTCTACACAACTCAGTGTTCGAGAAGATCAATTTCAGAGACTGTTTCCTCTGTACAATATTAGTTCTTAAAATGAAGTGCAGCTCTTTCCCTCAAAACATCTGTCTACTCTAGGACACGTACAACTGGTATAGTTCATGAGTCAGTCAACGTGCAGATAAATAAATGATTGCCGGCCGGTGTGGCCGAGCGATTCTAGGCGCTTCAGTCTGGAACCGCGCGCCCGCTACAGTCACAGTTTCGAATCCTGCGTAGGGCATGGATGTATGTGATGTCATTAGGTTAGTTAGGTTTAAGTTCTAGGGGACTGATGACCTCAGGTGTTAAGTCCTATAGTGCTCAGAGCCATCTGAACCATTTGAAATTAATGATTGATTTCTCGTACTTCAGTATTTTCCCTTATTTCAAATTTGTTTCGTCTTTCTCAGTTGCAGACAGATTGCTCCTAATCCTTACTGTTAGTAAGTGTTCTGTTGGCAGCTTTTCAGCTATTCTGAAATTTTCTTTCGGTTGCCTGATTCCTTCTTCACCATTTGAAATTGCACAGTAATGATGATAATGAGCAACACGAAACTTTCTTACTTGTCCTTCCGGTTTCCTGACTCTCATTTGCCTTCTGTAGTTATTTGTCAGTTTTCGTTATAAGGCTCATTACTACTGTACGTTTCATGTTAGGGTACAAACTTAAAGCTTTTTCTCTCTCAGGACACCAAGGCCATGTATTTACAACGGGGTGAATTTTAAGTAAAGGGACAAACTTAATACCTGAACCCGAACAAGCTACATAAGTACATGTATATCCGCATTCCATTAGTTCTTTATAGTATGTGACGGAGACTACTCTGTATACCGCTACAGACTGGACAGTATATAGAGAGGAAGGCAGAGGACGGCTCTTTTGATTTGTATAAAGTCGAGCGTTGCGCTAGACGCCACATTGAAACCGTGTAAATGCGAAACGCCAGCTGCTTGGTAATATGTCTCGAAACAGAAAATCTTATGAAACACAACCGACTACATGAAAACATTTACGAAAGCAAGTGCTAATGACAAAAGTCGTGACAAATCTTTAGTTAAGAACTTATCATCTAAGCTTTTAAATTCACCTCCTTGACACGTACAAAGTTTCAACTGGCACTGCTTTCAGCTTCAGATGAGAGTGAAGCTACTTTGTTTTCTAAATGTCAGTCTTTTACCGCTGTAATTTTATTTTACTTCGTAATTTTTCTTTTCAGAACCTTTGAGTTGATAAATAACTTTTACTTTCAACAGAAACAGCAGTTACGAAACACTCTGCGGTAGTTTCAGTGTTCGTATCAGTGCTGGAATTTTCATACGTGTTTCCAGCTTGAAAGTAACACGCAAGTGTTATTAACTTCTACATGGCTGTAAGAATAGTCATTAATGACAATTGATAGCAGTCCGAAACTAATTTGAAATAAAGTGACTTGCACAGATAGTGAAAATCAACCACTCACGATAAGCGGGTTCAAATGGTTCAAATGGCTCTGAGCACTATGCGACTTAACTTCTGAGGTCATTAGTCCCCTAGAACTTAGAACTACCTAAACCTAACTAACCTAAGGACACACACACATCCATGCCCGAGGCAGGATTCGAACCTGCGACCGTAGAGGTCGCGCAGTTCCAGACTGTAGCGCCTAGAACCGCTCGGCCACTCCGGCCGGCGATAAGCGGGAAAACCGGGTTCGACTCCCGGTCTGGCACAATCTTTTCATATGTCACTGATAGGTAGTACATTCAAAGTTAACACAGTTAATGCCAAGATAATCGCAGTCAGCGAATTTATTTATAATTAACATAGGTATTAATTTAAATGAAGTCAATTGACTGCACTGCAATTTAATTTCTAGAAATGTCCTGAATTAAATCTAGAGCTATAAGTTCTCTCTGACAGAATACATAATGTGAATCATATTCTATTATGTAACTGCTGCTGCGGAATGTGTTCTATTTCATGATTTTCTAGCCGGCCGAAGTGGTCGTGCGGTTAAAGGCGCTGCAGTCTGGAACCGCAAGACCGCTACGGTCGCAGGTTCGAATCCTGCCTCGGGCATGGATGTTTG
Organism: Schistocerca cancellata; assembly: GCF_023864275.1. Taxonomy (NCBI): domain Eukaryota; kingdom Metazoa; phylum Arthropoda; class Insecta; order Orthoptera; family Acrididae; genus Schistocerca; species Schistocerca cancellata. Next base: position 170,430,159 of record NC_064631.1, on the reverse strand, counting down.
TGATGTCCTTAGGTTAGTTAGGTTTAAGTAGTTCTAAGTTCTAGGGGACTAATGACCTCAGCAGTTGAGTCCCATAGTGCTCAGAGCCATTTGAACCATGATTTTCTTCCAGCAGTAAGTACAACAGTAAATCGCGATTAGTAATTGGAGAAATGTGCGTCTAATTGCACGGGCTATTCATGGCTGAGCTACGGGCTACTTGCACGTGGCGCCGTCAGGTAGTGCTCTCAAATAAAACTTTAACTCCAATGTTGTCCATACTGTAGAGTGATATGACTTTCAATCCAGCTTTAAAAACAATTTTGATATGTTAGCTACATTTAGTGCACAGCGAAATGTCACCTAAAAAGAACTAAACATACAGGTGCCAGCGACATTTTCACTGCAAACCCTCGAGATTTTATGGCACAGAGTACTAGGAAATTAGATATCATAGGAAGTATGATCAATATCAGAACAACAGACATCATTATCGAGGTGTTAGCTGAAACTATAAGACAGGAAAGACATCATTTTTGTGCCCTAACTAGTTTCCTGAGAACCGGATGAGAAGCTTTATATACAACAGCGACGAAAACGGGCAGTAGCAAAACAAGTCATTTTTTATCTTTTAAGGAATAAGCACAACATCTACCGAAAAACTAACTCCATGAGTTGATCTAGTTGTGCTTCATTTATAAACAGTATTTTTCACAGTTTAATGATCTTTTAATGTTTAGAGCAAGAAACCTGGAAAACTTATTTTCCCCATGTATTGCTACGAGTCGCTTTGTCGGGACCGCTCTTTGCTTTTCTGTTTGGTCTTTCCTCTTACTACTGCTCATTATGCGTTTCGAACTTAAACAGTGCATCAGTCAACTGTTTACTTGTATGTGAGCCCAGGAGCTAAAAACACACAATTAACAAAATAAACAACACGAAACCGTTTTTGGCACTAGACATAGCCGTTTTCTCGATTTCAAAACGGCTGACTTCAAGCAATCTTACAAAATTTTGGCTCATGGGCACGAGCATTAGTCCTTTTTTAAAACGAATCCAAAAACGAAATACAGTCAGAGGACTAACTCCTGTGCAGTTTTCTACATATTTGAGATGGGGGAGCTGTGGAGATAAATTTAAATGTTGTTTATAAGTTGTCCAAGGAACGTACGATCTCAGGACTTTAGCAGTGAGTCTCAGCGTGACGCACGGTGTCTCTTTTAGTGTATGACACTGGATGTGAATGACAACATCCACGCTTACATAACGAACCAGCGACGAACTATAGTGCTTTTCGTTGAAAGTTTGTTTCATCTACGAATCCTGTCTTCTCAGATTCGCAGGTTGAACTTTCAAGTATCAACTGTACGAGGCTTTTGTTAGATACTTTCTTCGTTGGTGGACTACACTTACTGAGGGCTATTCCAGTCAGTATCAGTGTGGCATCTGTCTTACCTGAGATTAGGTTTATGTGGCTTTTTCCGATTCAAACTTCTCCCTACGCATACTCCCAGATACTCAGGGAATGTGATTGCGGCCAGCCGGGGTGGGCGAGCGGTTCTAGGCGCTACAGTCTGGAACCGCGCGACCGCTACGATCGCAGGTTCGAATCCTGCCTCGGACATGGATGTGTGTGATGTCCGTAGGTTAGTTAGGTTTAAGTAGTTCTAAGTTCTGGGGGACTTATGACCTCATAAGTTAAGTCCCGTAGTGATCAGAGCCATTTGAACCATTTTGAATGTGATTGTTTCCAGTGATTTTTCGACAGCGTGTAACACCTCTTACCGCTTAAATAAGCGCAAAATGTTGCATTTGTTTGTATTGAGTTTTAACCGTCAAGCACTATATTGAGCGTCCATCCTCTGAAGGTCTTACCGAAATTTCACTACAATTTTGTAATGTTGTGACGTATACACCATGGGATTATCCAGTGAATCACTTACTAATATTGTGAATCGTAATGGTTATCTAACACTCCCTTGGGATGCGTCAAAAACTACTTCTACTTTTCAAGTTTCTGTCAGTCAAGAATGAGATTCTGTGTTCTCCTTCCAAGGAACACCTCAATCCGATCGTAGAGCTGATCTGAAATGCCGTACGCTCTTATTCCGGTCACCAAGCGACAATGCGAAATTGTATCGAACACCTTCCGGAGTCAACCAGGGTCCAGGTATTTACTGCCTTCTGGGTCACGTGGAGAACAGAGCGAGCTGGGTTACACGTGATCTGTCGAATATGGATCGTGAGTACGTACGTTACATCATACATTACACGGCACCGATTTATTATTTAATTAATGCATGTTTGCCAACGTCGACGACACTGATGAACATAGTTATTCTTTGTGTTAGAGGTTGTGTGCTTCATCATAAGTCGAAACACGACGGCTTATTATTTATTCAAGTAGCAGACCTTGATGGTCACCAGAGTGGAACAGCCGTATAACAGTTTGTCTCTCTTGCTGGAGGATGTGCCTTGACAGGAAGCCGAAAAAATTCTGTGTGGTGAGCTATGCCATTAGAGTAACCCCCCCCCCTGATTTTTACTTGTGGGGACAACTGGAAAGTGTCGTGTGTTCTGAGCCAGCCACTGCCGTGTGTTCGTGTACCATGTGTCACTTTCCGAGTACAAGCTAAGGTATTCGTAACAGTAAGACAATCCATAATACGATTTGTGAACGCTCGCATTGCATCTCCCGGCCGCCACTTTTCTAACGGGAAAGAATCTAACAGCATGCAATGTTCAATTTAATGACCAGTACGGACTGCTTTATTGTGGACTCACCTTCTGTCTCCATACACTTCCTGGCAAAAAATGTGAAGCAAGGTGGAGGGGAGCAGAAAAAAATGAAATTTGAAGGGCTGAGAGGGTATGAGACGATCCATCTACATCTACATGGATACTCTGCAAATCACATTTAAGTGCCTGGCACAGGATCCATCGAACCATCTTCATAAATCTCTATTATTCCAATCTTGTATAGCGAGCGGAAAGAACCAACACCTATACCTTCCCGTACGAGCTCTGATTTCCATTATTTTGTCGTGGTGATCGTTTCTCCCTATGTAGGTCAGTGCCAACAAAATATTTTCGCACTCTGAGAAAGTTGATGATTGGATTTTCGTGAAAAGATTCCGTCGCAACGAAAAACGCCTTTCTTTTAATGATGTCCTGCTCGAATCCTGTATCATTTCTGCGACACTCTCTTCCATATTTCGCGATAATACAAAACGTGCTGCCCTTCCCTGAACTTTTTCGATGTACTCCGTCAGTCCCATCTGGTGAGGATCCCACACCGCGCAGCAGAATTCTAAAATAGGACGGACAAGCGTAGTGTAGGCAGTCTTCTTAATAGATCTGTTACATTTACTAAGTGTCCTGGCAATAAAGCGCAGTCTTCGGTTAGCCTTCCCCCAAAACATTTTCTGTGTTGCTTCCTATTTAAGTTATTCGTAATTGTAATACCTAGGTAGTTAGTTGAATTTACGGATTTTAGATTAGACTGATCTATCGTGTAACCAAAGTTTAACGAACTCCATTTAACACTCATGTGGATGTCCTCACACTTTTCGTTATTTAGGGTCAACTGCCAATTTTCGCACCACTCAGATATCTTTTCTAAATCGTTTTGCAATTGGTTTTGATCTTCTGATGACTTTATTAGCCGATAAACGACGACGTCATCGGCAAACAACCTAAGACAGCTGCTCAGATTGTCACCCAAATCGTTTATATAGATAAGAACAGCAAAGGGCCTGTATCATTACCTTGGGGAACGTCAAAAATCACTTCTGTTTTACTCGATGACTTTCCGTCAGTTGCTACGAACTGTGACCTCTCTGACAGCAAATCACAAATCCAGTCACATAACTGAGACGATATTCCATAAGCACGCAATTTCACTACGAGCCGTTTGTGTGGTACAGTGTCAAAAGTCTTCTGGAAATCGAGGAATACGGAATCGATCTAAAATCCCTTGTCAATTGCACTCAACGCATCATGTGAATAGAGAGCTTGTTGTAGATGTTTTCTAAACCCATGCTGACTGTATGTCAATAGACGTTAACGATATGGGCCTGTAATTTACTGGATTACTCCTACAACCTTTCTTGAATATTGGTGTGACCTGTACAGTCTGTGGGTACGGATCTTTCGTCGAGCGAACGGTTTTATGTGATTGACGGTTTTATGTGATTGTTATGTATGGAGCTAATGCATCAGCATACTCCGAAAGGAACCTAATTGGTATACAGTCTGGAACAGAAGACTGTCCGCCCCGGTAACTGCGTGGTCAGCGCGACGGACTGTCAATTCTAAGCGCCCGGGTTCGATTCCCGACTGGGTCGGAGATTTCCTCCTCTCAGGGAGTGGGTGTTGTGTTGTCCCAATCATCATCATTTCATCCCCATCGACGCGCAAGTCGCCGAAGTGGCGTCAAATCGAAAGACTTGCACCCGGCGAGCGGTCTACCCGACGGGAGGCCCTCGTCGCACGCCGTTATTATTATACTAGAAGACTTGCTTTTCTTAAGTGACTTAAGTTGCTTCACAATTCCATTTACTTCTACGTTACTCATTAAGCCGTGAGTGGCTCGTGTTCCCGCCATCATGTATTTTACACCCTGTTTTTAACGTACTTCCACCTCACTATCTTAATTTAAATTACTACTCTCACTGAGTTTCTGCTTTGCCTGACCGTGAGCGGCGTTAGCAGCGCGTATCGATATATCCCCTCTCGTAGTATCTTTGCTTGACTGCTCTTACTTCCCGGTCGCTGTCTGTCGTAAGTGAGTTCGGGTCGCGAGTTCGGGCTGCCTGGCAGTTGGGACGTGTCTGGAGCGCAGTCCGGACCTGCCAGTCGGGGAGTTGCAGTACGGTACTAGTGCAATCGGGTTGGAGCAGTGAGGTCAGCGTAGACATGGCTCGTCCGACCGTTGCCGCCTCGCATCACTTGAGCCGGGCCACGGTCTTGGTGGATCGTCGGTCGATCGTCCTACCGGACGACGCGTTTTGGCTCGTCGATCGCTCATGTGTCGGCTGCGTATATCTTTGTATCGACTCCCCGCTTGCCTTCGGGTGTGCTTAGTTACTGTTGGGTATCATTCAGGTCCTCGTGCAAGTTTTTGTCAGGTTGTGTGTGTAGTTGGTGTGATTTTGATTGACAAGTTATTTTAACTGGTGTCAGCGTATTGGCTCTGAGAGGTCGGTCGTCTCATTGGGCGACGTGTAACTGGTTCTCTGAGCGCTTCTGGGCCCCTTCAATTACCATCTTGTGGAACTTGTGTCGGTCCTATCCTGGTGCAGGGATGTCGTTTAGCCAGTTGGCATGTTTCCTCTGCACGGCTGGGTCCAAGCCAGTATTTCCGCCGTCGTGTGTCTGGAAGTGAGGGGGAGACGCACCAGCAGTGGAGTCGCGACAGAGCAGCAGTCGCGGACGGACCAGCAGGCAGTCGATCGGTTGCTGCGGACCAGGGAAGATATCTCCGCGCGGTGCAGTCGACTAGGTCCGCTGGTGGTCCCTGCACAGTGCCGGAGCGTGTGTGGAGCTTTCCGATCGCTATGAGCTTCGTGGTTCACCGAACCAAGACGTCAAGTTGAGTTGTGGTTTCAAGTACCCATGTACATTCATGTTGTGTGGTACGTTTTGGTGGGCCGCTGTTCGGAAGGGTTTCCTGTGAGGAACACCGACTGTTTCTGTTGATGAAATTTAGCTGCTATGCTGTGGAATTAATTATATTGGTTGACTAAAATTCAAGTTCAGCAGCGGAATTTTCTGCCTTGTGGCAGTTAGTGTTCCGGTTACCTGCCCTGGCCACTATCGTAATTTCAGGCTGTGTCCTTTCCTCACCTGTGGTGGCTGTCCAACATGGTGTGTAGTTTTGACAGGTTAATACATATAAGTATTGATTGCAGTTAATCACGCCCATAACATTTTGTGTTTGAATTCTCATGTACCGATTGGTGACAAGCAAGCCATTTGTCGGTCGGTCCGTGGCTGTCCCTTGGTTTGGTTCCGGCAGGTCAAGTGTAGTTGGGCTCACCACCTGTCTCACCTAAGTGAACTTGGGCAGACCGACACCCCCTGGAGTCTTTCAGTGCTGTTGTCTTTACTGTCTTTCTCACCAGTGTTTAACTGTCTGCTTATAATCTACCATAGCTTAATTATTTTATTTGTCATTTTAACTGCTTTTATCTTGATTATTAAGATTTCTTGTTTGGAGGCCTTCAGCCGTGAAGGATTTGCATTTTGAATTTCTTAGTTGTAAGGCTTCGGCTATGTGCCGCTTGGGTTGTAAATGTGTTATTGAATTACAATAAATTAAAATTTTAAGGTGAAACTGACCCCAGCCTTATTTGGCCCTTTCCACAACCCTAGCCACCTGTTCTGCCCAGCGGGCTCAGCGGGCATATCACTCATGTTGGCAGCTGTTCTCGATTCGAATTCTGGAGTATTAACTTCGTCCTCTTTTGTGAAGGCATTTCGGAAGGCTGAGTTTAGTAACTGTGCTAACGATGCTTCACTGATTACAAAATCGACTAAAATTTACAAAGAATTTGGCAGTATAAGCCCTATGTGACACCCCTTCGTGCAGGATATATACATTGAGTTGGAAAGGGTGTCATTAAGCCATTGTATCCCCTCCTAAGTCATGCTGGCCCACAACTATTTACCTGGTTTATCTAGATATTCTGCGTACTGCCACTGCAGCGAAGTTCACGTCCACACTGGACTCACACGTCTTCTATTTGGGATCTTACTAGCTACAGCACGCAAATAGTTCATGGAAACATGTCTTTGGTGGACAAGCATTATCCTGTTGAAAAATCACAGCCAATCCTGTCACTTGATATGTAACACATGAGGTAGTACGACGACCGTGTCACTACCAGCCATGACCTAAAGTAATACCCAGTGGGTCAATACGCCATGACGCCTTTAGTAACACCACTGTGCCTCCCCGAAACACTGGAGGAATGATACCTCTCCCTAGGTCAGAGTCACGCAGTCAGTTGCGCCGGCGATGAGCTCGGGCAAGTGTATAACCGCGATTCAACGCGAAACGCTATGCGAGACCCATCATCGACAGTCCAAGTTTCAAAGCTTCCCTGTCATTGCAACACTTCAAGAGTAGCCCTTAGTGCTGTGGTGTTAACAGCAGACTATGCACGGGACGTAATTCTCCAGTCCATGTACTGCTAGACTCCGAACAATGGCACAGGGTACCACAAAGTGTCGGAGGGCGTCCATTACTTACTCTCTTATGGCAGGTGCTGTTGTTACGTGGCTGGTGCCCAATACGATGATCCATTCTTGTAGTGGTCAGACATGGTCGAGCGGAACCTTGATGACGAGTATACCTGTCCTTAGGATCCAATGCAGTCCAAAATCAAACCACTGTCAAATCCAAGACCCCACAAATACACGATTCAACCATCTGCCCAAATGGAGCACGCTAGAAAGCCGTTTTCAGATTCTGTCACGTGACACTAATGTATCACACGAGTAGGTGCCATCTTCGTGTCCTTCAAGGAGATCTCTCGACATTTGACGCTACTATCGACATGGGCGCAAGATATAGGGTTAAAGACCGACTCATCCAAAACCGAAATGGTACTGGTTAGTATTCTAGACTCATTACCTCGAATTATCTGGAATTCCTACCATGTCTAATCCTAAATGGGGCAAATATCAACGTCTCTCCTTCAGCAAAGAGTCTAGAAGTAGTAATAGATGAAAATCTAAACTGCTCAGAACACATAACGGTAGTATTCAAGAAGGGACCAGCATCTCTCCATGCCCAACAAAAATATAAATTGCTCTTCCCTCTTAATTTGAAAAAGAAGCTTGTACAAACACTTATACTTTCAGCTATGGATTATAGCGAAATTATCCTGCAAAGATTTTCTCAGGGAAGCCCATCGTCCCTCGATTACATTACGGATGCTAGTGTTCGTTATATCTGTAATCTTGAGTTCTTTGATCATATTTCACAACCATATGCGCAGGTGTCATGCCTGTGTGCAGACAAACGCAGATATTTCCATAGCCTCTGTCTTGGCTGCTGCCCTACAACTGCTTTTCAGTAGCAGAAACAAGACTCTTGAATCAGCTCTTGCATTATACACTGAGGAGCCAAAGAAACTGGTACACCTGCCCCTTAGAGCACCCAGAAGTATCGCAAGGCGACGTGGCATGGACTCGACTAATGTCCGAAGTAGTGCTGGAGGGAACTGACGCCATGAATTCTGCACGGCTCTCCATAAATCCGTAAGACTACTAGGGGGGTTGGAGATCTCTCCTGAACAGCAAGTTGCAAAGCATCCTAAATACGCTCAATTATGTTCATGTCTTGGGAGTTTGGTGGACAGTGGAAGTGTTTAAACTCAGAAGAGTGTTCCTGGAGCCACTCTGTAGCAATTACAGACGTGTGGGGTGTCGCATTGTCCTTCTGGAGTTGTCCAAGTCCGTTGGAGAGCACAATGGGCATGACTGGGCGCGGGTGATCAGACAGGATGCTTACGCATGCCACTTGTCAGAGCCGTATCTGGACGTATCAGGGGTCGCATATCAGTCCAACTGCACAAGCCCCACACCATTACAGTGCCTCCACCAGCTTGAACAGTTCCCTGCTGACATGTAGCGTCCATGGATTCATGAGGTTGTCTCCATATCCGTACACGCCCATCCGCTCGATACAATTTGAAACGAGACTTGTCCGACCAGGCAACAGGTTACCCGTCATCAACAGTCCAATGTCGATGTTGACGGGCCCAGGCAAGGCGACAATCTTTGTGTCGTGCAGTTATCAAGGGTACTCGAGTGAGCCTTCGGCTCCGAAAGCCCATATCTATGACGCTTCGTTGAATGGTTCGACGCTGGCCAGCACTGAAATTTGCAGCAATTTGCGGACGGGTTGCACTTTTGACACGTTTCACGATTGTATACAATCGTCTTTGGTCCCGTTATTGCAGGATCTTTTTTCGGCCGCCGCGTTGCCGGAGATACGTTTTAGCGGATTCCTAATATTCACGGTACACTCGCAAAGTGGTCGTACGGAAAAATTCCCAGTTCATCGCTACCTCGGAGGTTCTGTGCCCCATCGCTCGTGCGCCGACTATGACACCATGTTCAAACTCACTTAAATCTTGATAACCTGTCATTCTAGCAGCAGTAATCGATCAGACAACTGCGCCAGACACTTGTTGTATTATAGGCGTTTCCGACCGCAGCGCCGTGTTCTACTTGTTTACACATGTCTGTACTGGAGTACTTTGGCCTACACTACTTAATTTGGCGCTTCAGTGAATTTGAGAATGAATAATTTTTTCCAGTTTCAGAAGTCACTTAATGACATATCTACTGAAGCAACAGCACTGACTACTATTGTCCCTGAACGCACTCGTTAGCCTTCTGTATTTTTCTTTGCAACCAGATCTTTCTCATTTCCCGTTGTTCTTAGCTGGTGCGATCTCCTTAAATTTCCGTTCTTGAGAACTCACTATATCACATTACATCTTTTTTTCACACCCATAAATTCTTTTATAACTGCAACTATCATTATTGTTAATACTGTAATTATCATAATCTATGTGATTATTATTACTATTATCTCTACTAGTTAACTACTCATGTGATGTAAAAAAGGTGTGAAACCCTGATCCTATGTAAGATGGGGGCCTAATAGCCCTAATCAGACCAGATTCTGTAAATAAAATATATACCCTACGATGCCTGATTACAGTCAGCATCCTGGCGGCCGTTGTACGTCTCACAGAGAATTATTGTCCTACTCGTGTACATACCCGTCGATGGTGTGTAAATAGTATTGAGTTACACAGACGACCAACTATGTCTTCTTGGAGCTTCACTTTTTTTGACAGGCAGTGAGTGTATGTCGATATGAACATTTTTGTTCTTTTCCCTGTCGGGTATCACCTTACTCAAGTTTGTCCCTGTAACTTTAAACTTGTGCATCCAGGATTGATCAACGTGCTATGCGATCATAAACGACTACTATGGTTCATAGCAAGTATATACGTTCGAAAATAAAGATCCTAGACCCAGTTTTTCCCTATTACCAATCGGAGCCTTTCACTGTTCCCTTCACATTATTTTCTACAATAAAGAACGATATCTCTGATCTGCGACAAGTGACAATTATACTGGCAAATGAATAATTGAAAAAAACTGTTTACTTTGGTAGCTGATCTTTATAGATTCTTATGGGCTGATCCAAATCTAGCCTTGTTTTTTTGTATCACCCATAGTTTTCGAGCAATTTGCTTTTTACTATATAGTATAAAAATCCTATGCTATACGGTAATCGGGGAAATTAGTGAAACACTTTGTTAAAACATAAGCATGGTTTGTATTTACAGCAAGCTACTTAAGACAATAACATGTGTTAATAGAGGTTTCACTTGTCAGCTGGAATTGGTTTGTATTTTCTTTCTCTTTTCTCTTTGAAGCTTCTTGTGCAGCTTTTTTACGATGAGTCGGTTGCTGTACTTCTCGGTGAAGCGACGAACAGAAGTCCCCCATCATGTTGGTGTTCCAGCGGCCGTGGTAGCGTTTTTCCATCACTTTAATGTCCTGGTGAAAACGCTCTCCTTGCTCCTCACTAACATCTCCCATATTGTCCGGGAAGTAACCAAGGTTACTGTTCAAAAAGTGAACTTTCAGGCTCATTAAACGTCCTAAAGTTTTAAACTTCTTTAACATTGTAGGTATAATAGAAACGTATTCTGGGTCCTTTTCATGTCCTAAGAACTTTGTAACGACTTGCTTGAATGACACCCATGCTTCTTTCTCATTTAAGGTCATTGTGAGTTCAAAATTAACATCTAACATCAATTTCCTAATGTCAGGTCCGACAAAGACGTCTTCATTTAGCTTAGCTTCTGAAAGGTGTGGAAACTTTTGGCAGAGATACTTAAGACATGGTAAATCTTACAGACTGTTTCACTAGGCCTAACTTTATATTTAGAGGTGGTAGGAGTACGTTTTTTGGATCTACAAGGTTTTTGCGTAGAATTTTCTTCTCACTAGGTTTTAAAGACACTCTCACAGGCCAGTTCTTTCTGCACCAGTGTTGATCTCTAACCCTACTGTCCCATTCACCCAAGAAACACGGAAATTTTGTAAAGCCACCTTGATGACCAAGGACCATGCATGTTACTTTTAGATCGCCACATATCATCCAATCTTGAGCAGAATAGCCTATTTTATTTAGCACTATTTCTAGGTTTTCAAAGCTTTCTTTCATATGCACAGAATATAAAACAGGTTTAGATGCATACATGCTACCATTTTGTAATAAAACAGCCTTTAAACTAGTTTAGGATGAATCAATAAACAGCCTCCAGTCTTCCTTTTTGCATTCAATACCAAACTCATTCATCAGACCGGGAACGTCTGAGCAGTACACTAAATCACCTTCTTGTTGAAAAAACTTGGAATATTGCTGGTCTCTCTTTCTATACAAGTATATGTTTGTTCCAACTGCCAATGAGTTCTTTTCTTTTAATCTCGAGCCAAGCAATTCAGCTTTTTCTTTCGTTAAGCCCAGATCCCTAACCAAATCGTTAAGCTTGGTATGGGTAAACAACTTGGGCTCTAGATTACAGTGGAATTCACCATCTGGTTCATGTACATCAGATTGTACATCAGAAAATACTTATACTGGAATAGAATTTAAATAATCTGGTTGTTCAGGAACCGGCAGATCTACACCATGCCCTACTGGTCGGAGGCGTAGCTTATTAATTTCTTGTTTTTCGAATTATGACCAGTAATATCAACACTGCAAAAGTAGCAATCATCGGAATGATTTCTTGGCTCCCTCCATATCATAGGAACCGCAAATCTAAAGGCTTATTTCACCATTTTGGACCATTTTCTCAGATCTTCAACGCACACATAACATACCTTATGCGGCACCGGAAATTTATCTTGATCACCAAGCTTAGATCCAAAGTATGATAGATAAACCTTTTTCACAAAAACTGTAATGTTTCTTTCTTAATCACAGATTCACCATAAATATAACAAAAACTGTCAGCAGAGTTTTTACAACCATGACTAGACATTGTACTGAGCACATGTACAGGAAATGGGAAAGTGAGGTTAGGTTGACAGTAAACAAAACACCACCTGTTAACACAAAAATTGAATCGACCTTTTCTTGCCAGAAAATGTTTTTCAGCAGTGGTACCAACGTCATCTACATTCATTACACCTACTTCTAAAATTATTTTAACTGTATAAAAGCTGTTAATTTTTTAAAAAATCGCTTAATTTAATAGATTTAATTGTAAAATGTGAAGAATTGGTGGATGACACAGTTTGTTAAGTATCATATTTGGATTTACCACCCTTAAAACATGGGAATAAGCTGTCCTTAGCAAAAACGTTTTCCATCGTTGGCCTGTGGTAGCGAGTAAAATAATGTGGATGTTTCCCAGTTGTCAGTATGGACGATAGACATGACAATTTTGCTGAAATATTCCCTCTGACTTGCCGTGTAGTGGCTACTCTCCGTTTGTCAGCTCTACAGCAGGCACTTTGGTATGCGGCCATTGGTATTATACAGCACATGCCCGTCTCCGTGGATGCTGGGCCAACGAAAAGGAACCATGCTACGACATGCGTTATATCGACAGAACACTTTGTTCGTCTTGCTGTTCTTTATTCTAGTAGCATTTTGCACCACAGATTGACGTCTCAATCTACAAAGAGTCGTAACTGTGGATTGGAATACCTCCCCAGGACATCATTAACGCTCATGATGTGCCGCCTGCTGTCACATCTGTGGCATTGTGAGATTTTAGGTTGCAATGGTGGCGCAATCCATAGGCCGCGCCGGGCAAGCGGGAGTAGCCTGTGATGAGCCGCGAACGAGATAGTGCTGCAGGCCCTATTAATAAGGGCCATAACTCGCCGAGCTGATCACTGGAAAACGGAGTTGTACACGGCCCTGTATACGGTGTGGCGACTTCGTCGCAGAACTGCACTAGAGCGCCAAAGAAAGTGTTATAGGTAAGCGTATTCAGATACAATCTATGTAAACAGGCAGAATACGATGCTGTGGTCGGCAACCCCTATATAAGCAACAAGTGTCTGACAAAGTTGTTAGATCGGTTACTGCTGGTACAATGGCAGGTTATCAAGATTTAAATGAGTTTGAACGTGGTGTTACAGTCGGCACACGAGCGATGCGAAACAGAATCTCCGAGGTAGCGATGAAGTGAGGATTTACCCGTACGACTATTTCACGAGTGTACTGTAATTATCAGGAATCCTTTAAAACATCTAATCTACAATATGGTTGCGGCCGGAAAAAGATCCTGCAAGAACAGAACGAAAGACGATTGAAGACAATAGCTCAACGTGACAGAAGTCAACCCTTCCGCAAATTGCTGCAGGTTTCAGTACTGGGCCATCAACAAGTGTCAGCATCAACGATATGGGCTTTCGGAGCCGAAGGCCCACTCGTGTACCATTGGTGACTGCACGACACAAAGCTTTACGCCTCGCGTAGGTCCGTCAACAACGACGCTGGACTGCTGAGTGGAAACATATTTCCTGGTCGGACACGTCCTGATTATAGAGCGGATGGACGTGCACGGGTATGGAGACAACCTGATGAATCCATGGACCCTGCATATCAGCAGAGGACTGTTCAGGCTGGTGGAGGCTCTGTAATGGTGTGGGGCGTGTGCAGTTGGAGTGATATGGAACCCTTGTTAAGTCTAGATACGACTCTGACGGGTGACACATACGTAAGCTGAAACTTCCCCTTTGAACGTAAAGAATGACTGTGCTCTTAAGACATATACGTTACTTGATTTTCAAACTCCAGAGTGAAACTGAACGTACTGAGACTGTTATTCTCAATATTTCCAAACTTACGCAATATTTTAGCGCAACGCTATCTGACTTTCAAGAATCCCTACAATAGAATATCCCTGACCAACAATTACCTATACCCTTCGTGAATCACGTACCCCACAAAAATCTTCGTTACTCGAACTACTGCAATACAGCGAGCGCCAATACTACCAGCTAAATAAAAGATTCTAACTACTGAAGGCACTAACTACTGATAGGAATATAGTTAGCAAATGAAAGATTTTGATAGAGACCAAACAATGTATTTACCTCAATAGTGTTCAAAAGTAATTATATATATATATATGTATATATATATATAACTGACGGACACACATCCAGATCGTCCGCTCATATTAACGTCTCAGAACTCTGACATCTCTTTCCCCACATCCACCACTGCTGGCGGCTCACCTTCAACTGCCCAACGCTACGGGCTGTTCACATCCAACTGCACAACACTACACTGGCGAATAACTTCCAGCAATGAGTCCAACCAGCCACGGACTGCACACAACGCAGTCAGCGATTTTAATAGAGAGCGCTACGTGGCATTACCAACATAAAAACCTATACGACCTACTTACAGAGCGTTGTATCTGATCACCTGCTTCCATTCGCGTCCATTTTTCTTTCCGACGAACGTGGAAATTCCAGCATTACATTGCGACACCCCACACGTTCCAGATTGGTACAGAATGGCTCCAGGAACACTCTTCTGTGTTTCAACACTTCCGCTGGCCACGAAACTCCTCAGGCATGAACATTATTGAGCATATCTGTGATGCCTTGCAATGTGCTGTTCAGGAGAGATCTCCACCCTTTCGAACAGTTACTGATTTATGGACAGCGCTGCAGGATTCATGGTGTCAGTTCCCTCGAGCACTAGTTCAGACATTAGTCGAGTCCATGGCACGTCGTGTTGCGGGATTTCAGTGTGCTCACGGGTTCCCTACACTATGTTAGGCAGATGTACCAGTTTCTTTGGCTCTTCATTGTATATTGGATTGCAGTTGGCGTTCCTCGTTACTATTGACGGATGTAGAAACAACTACCTGACGGTAGTGCAACGAGACACAGTGAAACTTCCTGGAGGGGAGTTATATTCGTATACAGCCTAGGGCAGTACCAGGAACTATGATATTAACGGTATATTTCTTCTGAATTTAAATTGTTGGTCGGTCTAAGTTATACTTCAGCACTGCCCGCCCGCTTAGTAACTGCAGTAACGGTGTTGCACGTGTGTGACTAACCCGACCATTATTTTAAAGCATTCCGATACTGTGCTCGCAGGCGACACCTCCGTTTAATCCCTGTGCAGTTTCCGAAATTAATAGTTCTTGAAACTTGTATTTTGCATACGTCGTTGTAACTTCTAGTGAAATTAATAAGTGAGCTGAGGATCATTGAATTCACGGGCAATTTCTACAAAGGTGCTTGTGTAATACTGTTACCTGGCGGTTCATCGAACTGCCCAGTGCGAGTTGCGGAATTTGTACTATAGGTTATGCTAAGAATTTAAATGAACCTTGGCTTTGTAATCTGAGAACGGCTGACTTCTCTTGTTGACTACTGCTAAGCATCGTGACCTTTCCAGGGTATCATGATAAGCCCAGTCCAGATTGTTGGGGTAGAATTATAACGGTAATTGGTGAGCACCAAGTCAGATTTCTTTTCAGACTGCCTGAAATCATGTATTTTATACACCGTGCTAGTTTTACAGCGAAGCTTGTGGTCTATAGTGCAATCCATTTAGTAATATTAGATACTGCTGTAGTGGTTGATGCGATGTAAGCTCCCAGAAACTAAACTGAACTCCGCCGGAACAGGCTATGAAGGCCCAACGCATCCGCCGGACCACCGTGTCATCCTCAGCCCACAGGCGTACTGGATGTGGATATCGAGGAGCATGTGGTCAGCACGCCGTTCTCCCGGCCGTATGTCAGTTTACGAGACCAAAGACACAAGTTTTCTGTCAAGTAGCTCCTGAGTTTGTCTCAAAAGGGCTGAGTGCAGCCCGCTTACCAACAGCGCTTAGCAAATCGGATGGTCACCCTTCTAAGTGCTAGCCCGGCCCTACAGCGCTTAACTTCGGTGATCTGACGGGAACCGGTGTCTGCGGCAAGGCCGTGATGTATGCTCCAGCAAGGGAATAAATAATCTGGTTGTTACAATACATTGCTGAACCTGTTTTACATTGTAAAGTATCAAATTTAATTGCTGCAGTTAGGTGTTTTAGCACAGTTTCTCCAAGTTTTAGTTGAACTTAAAGACATTTATTAAAAAAGTAATGTATTATGTTTGGTTTAAATGGACAACAATGAGTTTCAATTTTTTTAAATTTAAATTCGAGCTGTCGCCTAACTTTGCAGCTCATTCTTAACTGCTCGTGTATTTGGATTACAGTACAGCATTAAGCTGGTTTGCTGCCACATTTAAAATCGGTATAAACTAGTGGCTGCCGAAGTAATTTTTTATCATGTTTCCGGTTTCCTAGGGTTACATCTTAATAAAGTAAATCTTTCTATTTTTTTTAAATTGTATGTTAACTAGATGTAGAGTTAACTGGTGAAGCTTGAGTTGGAATGTGAGCACATGTCCATCACCACAAAAGAATTATTTGTTGTATCGGAGTAGCGTAAACCGGGTATACTTTGACAGATTTTCCGATTCAGATGTGATTACCATAACTGTTTTTTAACTTACGTGCTATTTATATTAGTGAACATAGCGGCTTACAGGAAAGGATTACATACACATTAGTACAGTACATTTTCTAAAATTCAGAGGAAGTAATAGAAAAAACTGTAGGACGTCAAAGTTAGTGTGGATTTGGGGATACATTGACCACCTTACACTACCACCACAACTGTCAGCTATCATTCGATTTGTGTCAACATTTCCAAAACACAATGAAAATTTGATCACCCAGAAATAAATTCATCGATCTAAAGTTTTCTCATAAAGGAAAAAAAATCCAGTATGGTACATAAATCAGTGTGATAATTCATCAAAACTATAAATATATACTCATGTACTAAGACATAGTGCCACACACATAGCGCTAAATGTAGTTCAGCTGATAGATTCAATTTCATCCACCTCAAGTATATGATAAATCCTCGTTGTAAAACACCAGATACAGTTAGAACTAATATTGACTGTTCTTCATTTATCGAGTCAATATTGACGCTTGTGGCCAAGCAAACATTACTCGTAGTTTCCGGAGATGTTTCAGGTTACAAGTTGTAACTGAATCAATAACAGGCGCACAACTGTTTGCAAATTGAAATTTGTTTTCCTTAATTGTAGTTACAATAACAAGTACAAATCAGCCACCGTCTGTATACTGATGGTTAATGTTTGTAGGCCTCAGTTCATACTGTTCTTGGCGTCAACACTGTTTAACAAATTGTGTATCTGTAATCCTGGGGTAGCAGTCACCAGTGACTAAAGTAACCCCGAAACAGAGAAATCATACCCATGACCTGAGAAATCGTAACATAATGACAGGTCATATATGTGAACAAAGAACTAATCAGTGGTCTGTTTTGAGAATTAGTAGAGTTACATACCTGATACACACTAAAGAGCCAAACAAGCTGGTACACATGAGTAATATCGTGTAGTGCCCTCGTGAGGGCACCGAAGTGCCCTAAAACGATGTGGCATGGACTCGACTAATGTCTGAAGAATTTCTGGAGTGAATTAACATCATGGACCCTGCAGGGCTGTCCGTAAATCGGTAAGAGCACGAGGGGTAGAAGATCTCTCCTGAACAGCATGTTGCAAGTTGTCCCAGATACGTTGAATAACGTTCATGTCTGGAGAGTTTGGTGGCTAGCGGAAGTGTTTAAAGTTCGGAGAGCGTTCCTGGAGCCAATCTGTTGTAATTTTGGACGTGTGGGGTGTCGCATTGTCTTACTGGAACTGCACAAGTCCGTCGAAATGTAAAATGGACATGACTGGATGCGTGGGATCACACAGGATGCTTATGTACGAGTTACCTGTCAGAGTCGTGTCTAGACGTATCAGGGGTCCATATCACAGGAGTAGAGCTTTGCGTCGTGCAATCATCAACGGTACACGACTGGGCCTTCGGCCCCAAAAGCCCATATCGATGATGTCTGGTTGAATGGCTCGCTCGCTGATAGTTGCTGGTGGCCCAGAACTGAAATTTGCAGCAATTTGCGGACGGGTTACACTTCTGTCACGTTGAGCGATTGTCTTCTATCGTCTTTGGTCCTGTCCTACCAGGATCTTTTTCCGGCCGCAGCAATATCGGAGATTTGATGCTTTACCGGATTCCTGATACTCATGGTACAATCGTGAGATGGTCGTACGGGAAAATCCCAAGTTCATCGCTGCCTGGGAGATGCTGTGTCCCACCGCTCGTGAGCCGACTATGACACCATGTTCAGACTCACTTAAATCTTGATAACCTGCGATTGTAGCAGCAGTAACCGATGTAGCAACTGCACCTGACACTTGTTGTCTATACAGGGTGGTCCATTTATAGTGACCGGGCCAAATATCTCACGAAATAAGCATCAAACGAAAAAACTACAAAGAACGATACTCGTCTAGCTTGAAAGGGGAAAGTAGATGGTGCTATGGTTGGCCCGCTAGATGGCGCTGCCATAGGTCAAACGGATATCAACTGCGGTTTTTTAAATAGGAACCCCCATTTTTTGTTACATATTGTAGCACGTAAAGAAATATAAATGTTTTACTCGGACCACTTTTTTCGCTTTGTGATAAATGGCGCTGTAATAGTCACAAACGTACATGTACGTGGTATCACGTAACATTCTGCCAGTGCTGACGGTATTTGCTTCGTGATACATTACCCGTGTTAAAATGGACCGTTTGTCAATTGCGGAAAAGTTAGATATCGTGTTGCTGTATGGCCATTGTGATCAAAATGCCCAACGGGCGTGTTCTGTGTATGCTGCTCGGTATCCTGGTCATTATCGAAGAGTCCGGACCGTTCGCCGGATAGTTATGTAATTTAAGGAAATAGGAATTGTTGAGCCACATGTGAAACATCAACCACGACCTGCCACAAATGATAACGCCCAACTAGGTGTTTTAGCTGCTGTCGCGGCTAATCTGTACATCAGTAGCAGACAAATTCCGCGAGAATCGGGAGTTTCAGAAACGTCGGTGTTGAGAATGCTACATCAACATCGATTGCACCCGTACCATATTTCTATGCACCAGGAATTGCATGGTGACGACTTTGAACGTCGTGTACAGTTCTGCCACTGGGCACAAGAGAAATTACGTGACGATGACAGTTTTATTGCACGCGTTCTATTTAGCGATGAAGCGTCATTCACCAACAGCGGTAACGTAAACAGGCATAATATACACTATTGGGCAACGGAAAATCCACGATGGCTGCGACAACTGGAACTTTAGCGACCTTGGCGGGTTAATGTATGGTGCGGCGTTTGGGAGGAAGGATAATTGGCTCCCATTTTATCGATGGCAATCTAAATGGTGCAATGTATGCTGGTTTCCTACATAATGTTCTACCGATGTTACTACAAGATGTTTCACTGCATGACAAAATCGCGATGTACTTCCAACATGTTGGTTGTTCGGTACATAGCTCGAGTGCGGTTGAAGCGGTATTGAATAGCATATTTCATGCCAGGTGGATTGGTCGTCGAATCACCATTCCATGGCCCGCACGTTCACCGGATCTGACGTCCCCAGATTTCTTTCTGTGGGGAAATTTGAAGGATATTTGCTGTTGTGATCCACCGACAACGCCTGACAACATGCGTCAGCGCATTGTCAATGCATGTGCGAACATTACGGAAGGCGAACTACCCTCTGTTGAGAGGAATGTCGTTACACGTATTGCCATATGCATTGAGGTTGACGGACAGCATTTTGAGCATTTATTACAGTAATGTGATATTTACAGGTAATCACGCTGTAACAGCATGCCTTCTCAGAAATGATAAGTTCACAAAGGTACATGAATCACACTGGAAAAACCGAAACAAAATTTTCAAACGTACCTACGTTCTGTATTTTAATTTAAAAAAACCTACCTGTTACCAACTGTTCGTGTAAAATAGTGAGCCATATGCTTGTGACTATTACAGCGCCATCTATTACAAAGCGAAAAAAGTGGTCCAACTAACACATTCGTATTTCTTTACGTACTACGTGAAGATGTAATAAAAATGGGGCTTCCTATTTAAAAAAACGCAGTTGATATCCGTTTGACCAATGGCAGCGTCATCTAGCGATCCAACCATAGCACCATCTGGTTTCCCCTTGAAGCTAGACAAGTTTCGTTCTTTGTACTTTTTCCGTTTGACCCTTATTTCGTGAGATATTTGGCCCGGTCACGTTCAATGGACCACCCTTTATAGGAGCTGCCGACCGCAGCGCTGTATTCTGTCTGTT
This sequence comes from Schistocerca cancellata, assembly GCF_023864275.1. Classification (NCBI taxonomy): domain Eukaryota; kingdom Metazoa; phylum Arthropoda; class Insecta; order Orthoptera; family Acrididae; genus Schistocerca; species Schistocerca cancellata. The sequence goes on along the minus strand of NC_064631.1, from coordinate 170,409,861 downwards.
TGCATATCTCTGTATTTGAATACGCATGCCTACAACAGCTTTTTGGCGCTTTAATGTAGTTGAAAACACCAACGGCTTTGAAGGTAAATGGTATCGGTGGATATGGCACAATCAGATTTTAACACACTTTTTTGTACACAAATACGAGGGTCGCCCCAAAAGAAATGCATACTATTTTTTTTAATCCATCTTTTATTTTACACGTTTGAAAGTTTTACAGTGTGTGGATACATCCTTTAGGAACCATATTTTCAGTTCTCCACATAATTTCCACCCTTCTCAACTGCCTTACGCCGTCTTGGAACCGGCGCCTATATACCCGCATGGTAAAATTCTGGACCAACCTGTTGGAGCCACTGTTTGGCAGCGTGCACAAGGGTGTCATCATATTCAAACCTTGTTCCACAAAGGGAGTCTTTCAGTTTCCCAGAGAGAAGATACTCATTTGGAGGCAGGTCAGGACTGTAAGGCGGGTGATTCAGTGTTGTCCATCGGAGTTTTGTGATCGCTTCCATGGTTTTTTGACTGACATGTGGCCGCGCATTGTCGTGCAACAGCAAAACATCCTGCTTTTGCCGATGTGGTTGAACATGATTCGGTCGAGCTTGAAGTTTCTTCAGTGTCATCACATATGCATCAGAATTTATGATCGTTCCACTTGGCATGATGTCGACAAACAAGAGTCCTTCGGTATCGAAAAACACCGTAGCGATAACTTTTCCAGAAGAAGGTGTGGTTTTGAATTTTTTTTTCTTGGATGAATTTGCATGATGCCACTCCATTGACTGCCTCTTCGTCTCCAGTGAAAAATGATGGAGCCATGTTTCATCACTTGTCACAGTTCTTCCAAGAAATTCATCTCCACCATTCTCGTACTGTTCCAAAAGTTCGCTGCATACCGTTTTTCTTGTTTCTTTGTGAGCCACTGTCAACATCCTGGGAACCCATCTGGCACAAACCTTTTTTAACGCCAACACTTTCAGTATTCTGCAACCACCGCCTTCCCCTATCCCATCGTAGCGTGACAATTCGTTCAATGTGATGCGTCTGTCAGCAGTCGCGAATTCGTTAACTCTCTGCACATTGTCTGGAGTGTGTGGAGTACGAGGCCTGCCGCTGCGAGGACAATATTGCCGTGCCCGCTTTCATCACGTAACCTGCTTGCCCACCGACTAACTGTAGTGCGATCGACCGCATACACCTTTTTCAGCCTCTTGTCGATGTTTCCCACTGTCTCGTTCTCACGGCACAGGAATTCTATGACAGTACGTTGCTTGTGACGAACGTCAAGTGTAGCAGCCATCTTGATGACATGCTGTGACGGCGCCACTCACGGGAACAGGTAGAACTAAGTTTGAAAACATGCGGGAAGGATGTATCTACACACTTTAAAACTTTCACACGTGCAGAATGAAAACTGTAGTTTTACAAAAATAGTGTGCATTTCTTTTGGAGTGACCCTCGTAGAAGTGACTACGGGTTCGCCAACTGCTGCGCAAGAAAATCGGCTCTACGGTGCCATCTAGTATTTATTGATGGAATTTTACCTCGAAACAATATACTCTAAGCAGTCAAGTTAGAGCCAGCAAAGAGCTGTAAAACTGTCGGTGTGTCAGTGCTCGAAGTAACCAGGGCGGTCAAAATATGCCCGGTTTACAGTATGTATTGTTATGAATAAATGTATCAGATGGTCATTCTGCACATTATTCACCCAGTCCTCGCTCTGCACATACCATGTGGTACAGTGTTTTCCTGTATTCAGTACTGAAGTAAGGGCTGACACTGCGCTTGAGACCCCGTCTTCTGATCTAGAAGCGAGCAGTGGCTCTCGGTTTGTCCACGGCAGAGGGCTCTCTTCAGTATCCGTTGATTGGGCCGGGCGCCATTTGCCAGTTTCCATGAACGGCGTACCAACAAAACGAAAGCATCGTATAATCGCGTTATTTCGCGAGAACGCCGCGTTCACCCTGCCACTCCGCCCTCAAGACAGCTGCAGACGGCGGCGCAGGCGCCCAGGGGCGATTTGAGCGGTGCTGCGGCCGGCATGCAAATCATAGTCGTGGGCGAACAAAGCGGTCGGACAATAGCCACGAGGGAACAAAAGGCAGGCAGGCGGGCGGGCAGGCGGCTGCTAAACAGGCGGCGGCCGTTATGTGCTCCCCAGGAATCAGTTTACGGCCCGGCGCTACCGGCGCCTCGCCGCCGCGACGACGCGCCGAGACGCCGCCGCCGCCGCCGCCGCCGCCCGGCGGGTGCCTTCTCCGAGCCGTCTCGCCCGCACAGTAAACCAACTCTCCCGTAACGCTGGCCCAAGTTTATAGCAACAGGTCCTCTTTTTATCCCCTCGACTCGGCTCGTGGTTTCAACACTGTAATTAGCTTCTTTATGTTAGCCTAATAAAAGGTAGGAGTGCTGGGGAATGCTCCGACACCGTCAGCGTGTGGGGGGCCCCACGCTGTTCTGTGTTGCGCGAGGATTAACGTGAGCTCCGGAGCAGTTTTTCATTAACGAGTACTTACGTGGCGTCGCGGCTGGTAATTACTCGCTATGTTAGCGTACTGTTTATTATCATAACGTTATATTCCCAGAGACTAGGCTACTGTATTTTACTGCATTAAATTTTTGATACACTCGTACTTTCTGCTCCATCCACAAGTCTCAAGTATGCTCTAAATCGAGTAATTGGGTAGCAAGTAACCCCACAGAAAATAAAATAAATCTACAAATATCTGTGAACATTTTAACGCATTTTTCGTGACCTTTATAACGCAGCACCTCATGAAAACAGCAAAGTAATATTTTTTCTCACTGACTTATGTGTAAATACTCCTGGTATCATTTCAGTTAAGATGTTTGAGGACTTATGACAGCTATGCTAAATGAACAGTGAAAGTCTATACCCATAAAAGTACAAACACTTTATAAAAATGAATCTCTGTTATAATCTTAATATACAGGGCTATTACAAATGATTGAAGCGATTTCATAAATTCACTGTAGCTCCATTCATTGACATATGGTCACGACACACTACAGAGACGTAGAAAAACTAATTAAGTTTTGTTCAGCTGAAGCCGCACTTCAGGTTTCTGCCGCCAGAGCGCTCGAGAGCGCAGTAGGACAAAATGGCGACAGGAGCCGAGAAAGCGTATGTCGTGCTTGAAATGCACTCACATCAGTCAGTCATAACAGTGCAACGACACTTCAGGACGAAGTTCAACAAAGATCCACCAGCTGCTAACTCCATTCGGCGATGGTATGCGAAGTTTAAAACTTCTGGATGCCTCTGTAAGGGGAAATCAACGGGTCGGCCTGCAGTGAGCGAAGAAACGGTTGAACGCGTGCGGGCAAGTTTCACGCGTAGCCCGCGGAAGTCGACGAATAAAGCAAGCAGGGAGCTAAACGTACCACAGCCGACGGTTTGGAAAATCTTACGGAGAAGGCTAAAGCAGAAACCTTACCGTTTACAATTGCTACAATCCCTGACACCCGATGACAAAGTCAAACGCATTGAATTTTCGGCGCGGTTGTAACTGCTAATGGAAGAGGATGCGTTCAGTGCGAAACTTGTTTTCAGTGATGAAGCAACATTTTTTCTTAATGGTGAAGTGAACAGACACAATGTGCGAATCGGGGCGGTAGAGAATCCTCACGCATTCGTGCAGAAAATTCGCAATTCACCAAAAGTTAACGTGTTTTGTGCAACCTCACGGTTTAAATTATACCGCCCCTTTTTCTTCTGCGAAAAAAAAGTTACAGGACACGTGTATCTGGACATGCTGGAAAATTGGCTCATGCCACAACTGGAGACCGACAGCGCCGACTTCATCTTTCAACAGGATGGTGCTCCACCGCACTTCCATCATGATGTTCGGCATTTCTTAAACAGGTGATTGGAAAACCGATGGATCGGTCGTGGTGGAGATCAAGATCAGCAATTCATGTCATGGCCTCCACGCTCTCCCGACTTAACCCCATGCGATTTCTTTCTGTGGGGTAATGTGAAAGATTCAGTGTTTAAACCTCCTCTACCAAGAAACGTGCCAGAACTGCGAGCTCGCATCAACGATGCTTTCGAACTCATTGATGGGAACATGCTGCGCCGAGTGTGGGAGGAACTTGATTATCGGCTTGATGTCTGGCGAATCACTAAAGGGGCACATATCGAACATTTGTGAATGCCTCAAAAAAGTTTTTGAGTTTTTGTATGTGTGTGCAAAGCATTGTGAAAATTTTTCGCTGCTCACCAGAACTATGTATTTATTACGTTTTAAACAGCACACTTTTCATATAACACAGTTTACTGCTTATTTTTATAAGCTTGTATCATCTTTTGTAGTGTTGCCAGCATAACATTGCCGGTAGTTTGTCTCTGATCTATATTTTTTAGTTAATTATGTGTTATTCTGTTTAATTATGTAGCCTGGTATTTATGTACTATGTACGAGTAATGAAGTAATAGCGTGTTTTTTATGCATGGACATTAGTACTTAGTAGCGTGACAGAGAGCTGGCAGAAGGAAAAGATGAGGAGCAAGAAGTAAAATTTAACTGGGAGATGGGGGTGGGGTGGGAGAGGGTGAAGGATAGAAAGGACTCTTTACTTTTCATATCACTTTCTTCAGTTTCTAAATATTGTGTTCGGTATCTAATACTTATTTGGTCATTGAGCAACTGTTTATTTAGTATTAATGCATTCAGTATGTGAAAATTTTCTTGGGGGAGGTTTATGTCTTTACTGATTGTCTTGATATTCTTATCTTTTTCAATATTACTTGGTCTGTGGTGTTCCTGTTTTAGATGATCTGCAGATGTTGATTGGTTTGTACTGTATTTCAGTGCTCTGATGTGTCCTTTATACATTGTGTTGATTGGTCAGCGAGTCATATCAACGTACATTGTGTCACAATACATGTAACTGAGCTGATAGATACCAGATCGTTGGTAACTGTCGGGTCTGATTACATTTTTTGGATGTGTTTTTGCATTGTATTGTTTGTTCTGTAACTAATGTTTATGCCCTGTTTCGTTCAAATGGCTCTGAGCACTATGGGACTCGACATCTTAGGTCATAAGTCCCCTAGAACTTAGAACTACTTAAACCTAACTAACCTAAGGACATCACACACACCCATGCCCGAGGCAGGATTCGAATCTGCGACCGTAGCAGTCCCGCGGCTCCGGACTGCAGCGCCAGAACCGCTAGACCACCGCGGCCGGCTATGCCCTGTTTGATAAATATGTTACGTATTTTATTTGTGACTTTGTTATGACAAGTCATTCTACCCCATTTTTGTGGTAGTGCACGTCGTATATGTTTGTATTGTTTGTTAAGGTTTTTCAGTACTTGTGTCTACTTTTTTTTGGGCGCCTACCATTGCTTCTTTTTGTGTCCATTTTAATGCTCTTTGTTTTGTAATGACCATATCTATTTGGTAATATAAGCGTTTAGTGGATCTCAGTCAGGCCATTGAACATGTGTCTGATTGTACCTGTTTCTTATTCTGCAGGTACTTTGAGGTTGCATTTAGGATAGTCGTACTTGTGAGTATTGTGTAAATGTCAAATATTATTTGAGACTATTTTTTCTTAAGGTTATGTCTAGAAAGTTGAGTGTGTTTTCTTGTTCTTCTTCTATTGTGAACTTCATATTTTTTTGTACAGTTTTATGTCTATCTAGTTGTGCTATTCTATTTTTAGGTTTATCTACCGAGTACATTATGTTATCCATGTACCTGTACCAGTAGGTGTTCCTGAAATAGGTGAAGCCATGGGTAATCCTTCTTCTTGTGGTGTGACCACTATCCTTACGTGTTTATTTCTTGTATGTGACAACTATCCTTTTGTGTCTCTTTCTACCTTACTCTCTATACTTTTGTGTATTTCAATAATGTCCACACATACTTCTTTATATGAACAGCTTTAGAGATTTCTGTAGGTCATTCTGTACACATAAAACAAATGTTTCTTATCATGACTATTACTGTATACTGTTATACATGACTTACTTGTCTAATTTATTTGTAATTCATTATTGTAAAAATCATTATGCCACTACTTCTTACTTTTTTAAAGATTAGAAATCACTCGTTACCAATACACTGCAGGTGCTCTCCATATCCACAACTATGTAAAAGCGTATTGGACCTGTCTTAATTTAGGTAATTGTATATTGTAAATGTAACAGATTGTAACTGATTGACCATTCATCACAAATGGTTGAGACTTGCCAAGGTAGACGAAATATGTCTGTTAATTATATACTGAAATATTATCTGTCAAATGTGGGTATATTTCACCAATACAAGCTGCAACTGAGTTTTATATGGAACTCATCAATACTACAAGATAATTTTGGAGCTATCAACGGCTATAGTCTGCTTCAAGCAGATACTACTACTTATTTTACTGTTTGTGCGTGTGTGGGATTGCCGCTAGGAACTGTGCTTAGTCTCACTAAGTTTGTTTCCACATAACTTCTCAAAACAGTGACATTACTGAAATGACCTAAGGGAAGTTTGGTCATTTGCGACAAGGACACTCTTCTGCTTCCTTTTATCATGAAAATAACTGCTGCCATACGTGGCTGTGCCCCAGAAATGTAGGCCTTGTGTGATATAGATTCTCTAACTTACTTCCTGTGTGCTACAAAAAATGGTGTAGATCACCAATACTTCTGCAAAACCAAATGCGACATATAAGCTTTCAAAATAGCCCTGCATAGAAAATTTGCATACACATTATGAAACATGATAATCTACCTGTGGTGACTTCTATTGATCAATCATTCACTTGTTCTTGAATTTTTTAAATATTTTTTACTTATAGTACATTGATCCATATTCTTGTAAAACTATTTCTCTCTTTGTATTTGTAACATGTTTTGTATGTTCCTATCTGTAATATTTAGAATCTTGTCCTCATCCCATTCGTATACGAAATGACCGTAATATAAAATTCTCCTAGGGGAAGGTGGATGATACGTAAGGTGGTCATATCACTCTGATTTTAGTATGCTATCAGTGTGCATGTCCGAGATAGAGCAAGTTATATTACTAGTAAACAATCCTTGGTCTTGTCATGGCACAGCCTTTGCCTTTGCACAGTCTGATACATTCTTACTTGAAGTTTGGTAGGTGATGGACGTATTCAGTAGTGCTGGGTTGACTTTTGATTGTACCTGTTAAAAGAAGAAAGATTTATTGTACAGGACAGCAAGGATGAATATGATGTACATATTGGAAAGGGAATATAAATTTTAATAATATTGTTATTTCTGAAAAGAAGGAGGTTGAGGTAAGACTGCAGCACTACAAAGCTAATGCTTTAGAGTAATTATTGTTAGCTAGTTACCTTGCTAAGAGATGAGAGGAAGACCACTCCACTTCCCTGACTCATGCATTAAAATATGAACTGATTAACCTGTTGGGTTTTTACAGAAATTCTCTATTAACATCGTGTCCTTTTCAAATCATTGTTCACTTTGCTAAGGATAGTATTGTTCACACCAGTGTTATGTGTGAAGGGCATGTCCAATGTTACTCTGTCCTTTTGAAAACAAACTACATTCTGAAATCGTTGTCTTAGAATATCATTTCATAGGGAGTGTTACTCTCCCCACCACACTGTTTATCTTTACATATTACCACATTGCACCATGTGGTTTGCAACAGTTCGAGTGTTAATTTAGAAACATAAATCTAGCTTAGCCAGTGCCAGCTTGCTGTTTACTGTTGTCGTTTTGAGAAATCTGCAACAATGTTATCATGACACAAGGTAAGTGGAAATTTTGATTAGAGCCAGATAATTGTTTTTACTCAGTTATACATTTAACATAAAGTCAGACTGTATCAAGACCAATTACAGCTCAGTTCAAATTAGGTTCTGTTCAATCTAAGGTAGCATAAGAGTTTAAGTCGGATAACGGTCTGTAAGTACATAGTTTTTATTGAGTGGGGGTAAATTTGGGCTAAATTTCATACAGAAGCATATATTGGGAAGGTTACAAATGACCTAACATAAAAAATTCACTCACGAAATAAGTAACTTATTCAAAAAAACAGTGCATATCAATGCTTACAAAACATACAACTCTATACAAAAATACCTCCCAAGGCTATGATCAAAACCAGACTGATACCAACGATGTGGTATCTATCGGGTCAGTTGCAGAGATTGTGAACAATGTACGTTGGAATGACTGGCAGGACATTAGACACAAGATAGTTAGAACATATCAGAGCACGGAAACATGGTAAAATCATTCAACAAAATGGCAATTCATCTAAAACAGGAATATCACAGATCAAGAAATATCGAACATAATATAAACATCATAACAATCAGTAAAGAAAGGCATGTCCTCCCATAAAGGTTCGACAAAGCATAGCATTTACACAGTTTGCTCAATGAGCTAATAAAATATTGGAAAGAGAACACTATATATAATAACTGAAAAAATCACAAAGAAAAGAGCCTCCAACCACTATAACCCTTTAACACCCCCCCCCCACCCTCTCCCACCAGTTTCATTTCACTTCTTCCTCCTTACCTTTTCATCGAACTTGCTCCCCAAACTTCTGTGCAGTTACATCCACAAAAAAAAAAAAAAAAAAAAAGTTGTTAACGAACTGTTTTCCGATCTTAAAAACAAATCAAATTGTAGATATCTCTAATTACAGACCAATGATATGCTTTATTTCAGTACAGCATTTTCTTGTAGTTAAAACGACGGAACAAAAATGTCCTCAGGAACTGTAAAGCAACTACAGACAATATCGCCACACAAATGAAGAAATTAATATATCAGACTGAGTCAAACGCAATGTCTCTAAACGCTGACGAAGTGTTTTTTTTTTTTTTAATTTGGGTTGTTCACAGTCTCTATTATGTATCTTTTATATATAACTGTTTCTAAACTTAATACTAATTTAAATTAACTGACAAGTCAGAATCTGCATAGAAATTAGAACAACCATACAATGTGAGCGGTTCTTTGCTGTCACGAAGACTTAAGGCGGGGCACGGTCCATCAACAGTGTGCTTCGAAATATATAGCTGTATTTCCCCACGTTATTTGACTGATGGTGTGATTTGAATCCTCCAGTAGCAGTGTTCTTATAATGACGTTTTTTCATATGATCGAATACAGGAAGTTGGAAGATTCCTCGTGGTAATCAGTCCGAGCTTAGGAAAACGTTAAGAGAATCTTCTATTACCGGATTTCGAAACATAACCAGTATGTTGGGCATAGCGATAAATAATTATTCTAGGCAAAAGAAGTTCACTTTCTGTATTAACTTTAATATGAAAGATTGTTGTACTATTGTTAACAGACTTTTTGTAAGGTGGCACACATACTCTAATATTGTTTTCTATTTCAATTCACTGGATACAAATAGCTCCCACTTTCCTCTACTCATAGCGGAGGGAGATGCTCACTTCCAAGACACTGGACTCGCATTCGAAAGTACGATTGTTCAAATTCCTTTCTGGTTATCCAAATTCATTTCCTTCTTTAGAAAGGTAGAGGATTCTATATGTTAATACTGCAACTAGTCGCTTTAAATTCCTTGAAAAAAGTATATATACACTTTTGATGCCTTCAAGATATGTTGACATCAAAAGGCCTAACATGTATAGCATTACGAAACACTACGTTACTGCACAAGTTTCTCTCTCCTCTAGCTTTCTATAACCATTACACACCTTTACTTTTATTCATCTAACTGTTCTTCAATGTTGGCGTAAATCCACTTCACAACTGTTAGTCACTTGCATCTGCATGGAGCTCTAAGTACACACTCTCACACAACACTACAGTGTTGTAAAATTACCCCTAACCCAATTTAATCATAATTTTTGCCTTACGTACAAGGGACACTCGAATGAAACCGAGACAGATGGAAGAAAGTGCATAAATTGTTTATTATTCAAAAAGTAATCGCCGTAACTGCTCATACATTTATCCCGCTGTTAAAGAAGACGGTCAATGCTTTCATGCAAAAATGTTAGCGGTTGCCTGCGGAGCCATGATTGTACCCTGGCGCGCATCTTTTCAGCGCAAGACAAATCCACGGTCACGAATATTTTTCCTCAAGGCTCGAAATTGAAACGCACGGGTAGAGATCGGGAGTGCAAGAAGGATGAGTAAGGACTTCAACAACGACACTTCTGCGGCGTAGAAGAAACAACTTTGGCGACATGTGGAGCACTTTGGCTAGAAGCGTAATGATGTTGTGTAGCACGAGGCGGTTTACCTGCGCATACTAAGACAGAGCAGAACACAGACATTACCTATTTTGCTTGCATACACTTTTCTGGAACGAAAGTTACAGTGACAGAACTATCTGTAGCGTAAGCCGAGGTATTGGTTGCACGAATGCCACTTTAAAAATTTGAGGTTCTTGTCCTGACAAACAGGTACGGAAACAGAACGTATTGCACATACAAAAGTTACGAAATGTGTAACTGTATCGTAATATAGCCCACTTCAACTACGGCAACATGCTTCAGTGCACAAAGAAAGTGGCACCAGTAACTTAAGTATATTACAATTTATATGTAATTAATAAGCAAAACACTCCCATAGTATTTTTAAAAAAGGATAAAAGATGTTTTGAAACATTTACTGGTATTGCAAAGTGAAAAGCCCGTCCTTTAGACACGTAGTTTAATATACAAAGGAAATGTGGCATTAGTTCCCTTAACTAAATCTGCATCTACATATCAATTAGCAAAACACTTCCACGAGGTTGTAATCAACGAGTCAATACTGGCTGGAAACATTTAATGGTGTTACAACGTGAGTAGGCTAACGTAGTTCACTGTTCTAAGAAATCAGCGTCAATTAGTGGCATCATTTCGCTTAACTGTGCCGTGTCGAATGGCACAGTTAGTTTTCTAGCGCCAGGGGTCACGGTGAGCGGTGTTGCGCTGTTGTCGCTAGAGGATGGATGGGGCGGACACGTGAGCGCCACGAATGACGCCATGGACGAGGCAGAGGTGTGGACACAACGTGGCTGGCCGTTTGCTGGAGTGACAGGAAGAAGACGAAAACAGCTCCCGGCAAAGCAAAGCCCAGGGCCTCAAGAGGTTGGTGTGCGGGACGGTTACTAGACGAGCTACAGAAACATCGCTACAGTGCGGAAATGTTAGGGCTTTAACAAATATTGCTGAAAAGGACGCGCGCAGAATCGCGGCTTTGTGGGGAGGTTGGGGGGGGGGGGGAGGGGGGAAAGGGGACGTCTTGGTGCTTGAATCTTATTTATGCAAAAACAAGGTATCATCATTCCATATTAATGTAATACTGCCGCCTTCTGAAGAAGACAGATTTAAATCTGTCGAAACCTAGGTAAAGATTACTTTATCCATTTCAACTGGTCGGCTGTTTTTAGTCTTATTTTTAGTCTTATTAGTATCAAAAGTTTTTGGTTTAACATGGACATCCGACTATTTGTATAGCCATCCGAACATCTCACTTACCGTAGCTATGTTACAGTGTATTGAGAAAGGTTTGACGGACGAACCGGGGTTGCTAGTCATTAAATTTTCCGAATTGATTAATTCCTTTTGCAAAAGCTTTTAATTGGCACCATTTTCATGGGAAAAATCAACCACTGTCGTTCGGATTTTAAATGCAGAACCAGTAACTCTTAAAAAACTCCGGACTGGAGACAGACTGATGGTTCAAGTTTGGTGCATCGGACGTTGATCTGACTTCTAACAGACTCAAAAAAATTTTGCTCAGTTTTTGCTAGGTTTTTGAAGCGCGTCACTCTTGTAATTTAAACTTCTACCAAACGATTCAAACATTTCACTGATGACGATAAATGGATAAAGTCGAAACAATTTTTTGTATCCAATAATCTGTATCCACCGTCGAGATACGATATTTGAAAATCGAACTAAATGTGGCTCGTAAAATTCGTTCTTATTTTATGGATGTCCATTGTACTGCATTGACGAGGGACTTCAACTAATAATGTTTATGAGGAAAAGTACCATCTGAGCTGTGTCTTGAGATTGACATTATTGTCTCACAGGACTAGTTTCAGCGGCGTATTACCGTCATCCTCGGACCCACGACTGCAAAAGGAATATTAGATTTCCTTGATGCATTTATTGTGGAGTCCTTGTTACTAGTACACAAGTTGCCGAGTAGAGACTCCTGAGGAGAACTAGCCCAATTGTACTAGTAACAAGGACTCCACACTAAACGAGCAAAGGAAATCTTATACTCTTTTGGCAGTGCTGCGGCCTGGAGATGATGATGACGTTTGGTTTATGGGGAACTCAATGACGCCGTCATCAGCGCCCGTGCAAAGTCCCAATTTTTACACAGTCCAATCTTTTTCACAGCCGAATCTAGACACTGTCACGAATTATGATGAGGATGAAATGACGAGGACAACACAAATCCCAGAGAAAATCCCCAACCCGTCCGGGACGCGAACCCGGGACCCCGTGATCCAGAGGCAGCAAAGCTAGCCACACTAGACCACGAGCGGCGGACCGGGGGGGGGGGGGGGTGAAAGATTGAAGATGGCGGCAAGATAGAGTTGTGGTGGTACTTTTCCTCATATAACTCGTTCTTATGTGAACTGAATGCGCGGAAGTGGCAGCGAATTAAGTAAATAAAATCTGAATTTTTACTACAAACCTCTCTCGCAACAATATAGCTTTATTGGGCTTTTATGCGCAAAGAAACGTTTTTGGGATTTTTTTTTTTGTACGTGTGCCACTTTTATGTTTCAAACTTGAGTGAATCGTTTCAAATTTTGTTTTTGTTAGAAGGTAGAGAAGTACAGGTAATTCATGAACCTGTAATTTTGTGAATGCCTTATCTGTTGCCGCGATAAAAGCAGCATGGTACGAACGAAAATTAAAATCCTACACTGGATCAGTCGTCCGAGTCAACAAAGATCTACATCGGTTGCCAAGCTATGGAGGTCTAACGTCAAAGTTGTGGAACAGTGAAAGCTGGGAAGCAGAATGAAGAATTCTCCCATAGTAGGACAAGAAAAGGTGAATAGGTCCCTAGTAGGGCTAGGGATGTAAAATAGAGGAACTAAATTTCCGTCTCATCTGGCAGTATCAAAGATATTTTGAGACCGAACATCTTGACATACTTGCACTGTTTTACGAGTTAACCCTGCTTCCTCAGCGCGGTGAGCTCTCTTAGGTCCATCGCCTTTACTTGTATGGTGAGGGGTGAAGGAACAAATAAACACAAATTTAAGTGCTTCTAAAAGTGGGATGCATTTACATTAGCAAGTATCCGAGTGTAGAGATGCATCTATAAAGGGAAGTATCCCAGAGGGGAGATACACGCTTCCTAAATTTCAATGACGCGTTGTGTCATATTGCACGACATAACAAATGCCATGTTGGATGACATGATGGACGTGTCATACAACAACACATCATGTGTCATGCTATTTTGCTTGACGCAATGTATTATATACTACACGACATCGGTAATAATAGTAACAAGTAAAAAAAACCAGAATATCTCAAGATATGTTTCATTTAAACGTCTTTGAAACTTCTTTTACATCCCAAACTCTGCCCACGACGTTTTCGCCTTTTTTTGTTCTACGCTAGGAGCATTTTTATTTCTGATAGATTTGATATTATTGTAAGTGGTTTACTATTCTGTCATTTGAAGCATGAAAGCGGAATAAAGTAACTGTTAAACTGGGCCTCACCTCTGTACAACCGTCAGCCCGAACCCAACTCCACAAGTTAAAACGAGATTTGTGGGAAATCGATGATCATAACACTTTTCTGAAATTATAAACAGTTAAATGGCACTTAGGAATGTATGTGGATGGATATATCAGCCCGTGACCTCGGACTGGCGTACTCTTGGGCTGACTAGCCTACCCTCGAATGGCGCCATAAAAGAAGTGCCCAAGGATCGTTAGCAGTCCCGCTCTCTCCCCTCCAGCGGTTTCCACTTCACACGATTTCACCCTTACCTTGTTACTTCCAAATTCACCAGAAAAAGGCTCCCAAAGCTTTACAACCCTTTCAAGTCAAAGACTTGTGCATGCTATCACAAAATCAAAAATTAACTCCACAGTTCCGTTTGAAATTTGGCGGAATTGCAACAAGTCGCTAAGGTATGAACTCACTTCCTGTTACCAGGTTGATATTACGAAAGGTACGCATGAAAGGCGGATATAAGATGAACATCAACAAAAGCAAAACGAAGATAATGGAATGTAGTCGAATTAAATAAGGTGATGCTACGGGAATTAGATTAGGAAATGAGACACTTAAAGTAGTAGATGAGTTCTGCTATTTGGGGAGCAAAATAACTGATGATCGTCGAAGTAGAGAGGACATAAAATGTAGACTTGCAATGGCAAGAAAAGCGTTTCTGAAGAAGAGAAATTTGTTAACATTGAATATAGATTTAATTGTCAGGAAGTCTTTTCTAAAAGTATTTGTATGGAGTGTAGCCATGTATGGATGTGAAACATGGACGATTAATAGTTTACACAAGAAGAGAATAGAAGCTTTCTAAATGTGGTGCTACAGAAGAAATCCGAAGATTAGACGGGTGGATCACATAACTAACGAGGAGGTATTGAATAGGATTGTGGAGAAGAGGAATTTGTGGCACAACTTGACTAGAAGAAGGGATCTGTTAACAGGACACGTTCTGCGGCATCACGGCATCACCAATTTAGTGACGGAAGGAAGCGTGGGGGGGGGGGAGGGGGGTAAAAATCGTAGAGGGAGAGCAGGGGATGAATACACTAAGCAGATTCAGAAGGATGTAGGTTGCAGTAGTTACTCGGAGATGAAGAATCTGGCACAGGATAGAGTAGCATGGAGAGCTGCATCAAACGAGTCTCTGGACTGAAGACCACAACAACAACAACATGGATAGCAAGCCTTCTGCTAAATGTTAGTCGTTTCTCCAACTTTATGGAGCTTAATGAGGCTCGAATTATGAAACCTTACACCTTAGTGACTGACACGCTTGAAGACATGTTGGAAGGTGACAGTTTGCAAAGGCAACGAACGTGAATAGGAAATGTTAGTTGAGGTGACATACTGTTCTGTGATCTGTAGCGAACGCCAACGTCAAGGCTAAGTTGAAAGGTGGTAATAGTGTTTCTGAATCCAGGGAAGGTAATGTCATGAGAATAATTACAATTCTTGTCACTGCGCTTGTGTTGCGCATGTTGAATTTCCAAGAGTAGTTTAGTTTGATGCTCTCGTTGGTTAAAGCATTTGGGTGTTGTTGGTAACTACAATATTTCCTTCTGTTGTGTGGGAGCAAGTCATGGAGTCACTGACATTTTCTGTCACTGCGTTACTAAAAACTGACTTACTTAAAGTCAGAGGAAATGTGGTCTCATTTGAAGATGTGCCGTGTATGACATCCGAATGTTGTGAATAGTCATGGACTTGCTGTGACTGCAAATAGGATATCTCAGAAGTCTGTTGCAGATAGACCTCAATAGAAAATGGCTCCACATCACGAGTCAGTCGACTTTGACAATGGCATAATAATCTGTGAAAGTATATTTACTACGATACTGGAGATTACACAAGATTTCAGTGCTTAGGGTAGATCTTTAGTGTTGCACCCTTAAGCCGCAGAACATACGACCTTAAGGCACAGTTCAGACTGAGGTGACAGGATACACGATGCGACTCACTGTACAGTGTAGAAGCAACCAGCACTGAAAGAGCACATTGAAAGAGTACTGGGATGACAGCAATACAACAACGGTTCGATTCTCTGTCAGATTGCCCGGTGCAACGTGGATTGCTGGTTGCTTCACGCAGCTGTATCATACTATATGCAGGCAAGGTAATCTGAAACCATTATGTTCCTCAAAAAAATTTATGTAGTTGATGTAATGCTCCAACCATTCTGTAGTTAGTTTCTCAGTAAGACTTCCATTTTTTGCGAAACAATTAAAAACCGCCATTTTTGTATCCGTACATGTTGCCTGTTATGCAGACTTTCTTTTTCGATTTTGTGGGAACTGTTTGATAAAAACAGCGATATTTTGTATCTTATACTCTGACAGCACAGCGTTCATAATTAACTGGGTTTCAGTTCTCTATTGCCCATAGCTACTGTGATACTTCCAAATTAAGTAAAACACATACATATTGTGAAAAGTTAGGAGAAAAGAAAGTGTAGTCCATGGCCAGTTTACATTTGGTGTGCTTTAGGTCATAAACGGCTGCCTTCCAGACGTAGCTAACAGATCGAAATTGTTTTAACGCTGGAAGGACAGACGTATCTTTCTCCAGTCCGGAGTAAATACCTGGCGTATTTGGAAGTTGTCCACGACAAGGCTGGCAATGACATGCCACATGCTAGGCTGTGGCCACCTGCTGTGTTTTGTTGATTTTCGTATATCACCTGTAGGAACACGAATGGCGCATGGGCAACCGTCGTGTCGTGGTAAATTTAATGCATTGTGTCGTATCACTGATCGTAGCGCCACAGTGAGAGCCGGCCGTACCTAAGTGTTTGATGAACGACCGTCACGTACCCTCTTCGGAACTAGATGGGGTGATTCATGGTTCATTGCGAGTCACATCGGCACGAATATGAATGTGGAGAACGACGAACTGATTTCTCTCAGAGCTATACGGAGGTACATTACCTCACATAGGCTTCAGCAGCCTACAACAGACTTTCCATAACTTTTGCGCCACTCGGTGTACACCGCGATTAGGAATGGTCCTATTACGCTTCCTTGAGGCACGCAATGCGATACTTTTCCTTCCGACCATGTCTCTATTAATAAAGTCCTGACTTTCCTTCTGCTAAAAGATGTACACTAAAAAATGGCTCTGAGCACTATGGGACTCAACTGCTGTGGTCATAAGTCCCCTAGAACTTAGAACTACTTAAACCTAACTAACCTAAGGACATCACACACATCGATGCCCGAGGCAGGATTCGAACCTGCGACCGTAGCGGTCGTGCGGCTCCAGACTGTAGCGCCTTTAACCGCTCGGCCACTCCGGCCGGCTAGATGTACACTTATCTGTGTAATATTCCATAGATAAAACGTTATATTTACTAAGAGTTCGTGTAAAAAAGCATGGTCTTCAAGTAGCTGAGAAACCTTGCCGCCGCTCTTGTCACGGTCCGCGCAGCTCTCCCTGTCGGAGTTTCGAGTCGTCCCTCGGACATGGGTGTGTGGGTGTTGTCCTTACCGTAACTTAGTTTAAGTTAGATTAAGTAGTTCATAAGCCTAGGGGCCGATGGCCTCAGCAGTTTGGTCCCATGGTCATTACCACAAATTTCCAAATTTTTGAGGAACCTTATCATGGACCTTACTGATCTCTTCCAATATCAGTCGTATACAAAAACGAAAAAAAGAAAGAACGACGGCCCACAAAGGAATTATGTGAATGGGGGTGCATATCGGTACAAATGATGTACAGGTACAGTTAAAAAAATAATTACATTTTCAGAAAAACTGAACTATTTGCTTAAGACAATGATTGACACACATTGAACAGGCAGTAACGCGTTGGTTCGTCTCGAGCTCTTATGTAAACAGTTATTCGGCTTGGCATTGAATGATAGAGGTGCCGCTTGTCCTCCTGACCCGGGATATCGTGCCAAATTCTGTCCAGATGAAGCCTTATCTCGTCAAAATCCCGAAATGGTTGGAGGGTTCTGCCTATAATGCTTCAAAAGTTTCGATCTACGAAGAGATCGGGCGACTTTGCAGGTCCGGATAGGGTTTGGCAAGCACGAAAACAAGCTGTAGCAACTATCCCTGTGTGCGAGCGGGCATTATCCTGCTGAAATGGAGTCCAGGATGGCTTGCATTAACGGCAAAAAACAGGGCGTAGAATATCGTCGACGTACTGCTGTACTGCTGTAAGGGTGTCACAGGTGACAACCAGAGGGGTCCTAATGTGAATGGCTCCGCAGGCCATCACTCCTGGTGATGGGGCCGTATGGCGGACGGCAGTCCGGTTGGTATTCCATCTTTGGCCAGGGCGTCTCCAGATACGTCTTTAGCCTGGAATCTCAGTGACTAGGGTAGAGTTGTCTTCAGTGACGAGTCGACATCTACATCTACATCTGCATCCATACTCCGCAAGCCACCTGACGGTGTGTGGCGGAGGGTACCTTGAGTACCTCTATCGGTTCTCCCTTCTATTCCAGTCTCGTATTGTTCGTGGTAAGAAGGATAGTCGGTATGCCTCTGTGTGGGATCTAATCTCTCTGATTTTATCCTCAGGGTCTCTTCGCGAGATATACGTAGGAGGGAGCAATATACTGCTTGACTCTTCGGTGAAGGTATGTTCTCGAAACTTTGACAAAAGCCCGTACCGAGCTACTGAGCGTCTCTCCTGCAGAGTCTTCCACTGGAGTTTATCTATCATCTCCGTAACGCTTTCGCGATTACTAAATGATCCTGTAACGAAGCGCGCTGCTCTCCGTTGGATCTTCTCTATATCTTCTATCAACCCTATCTGGTACAGATCCCACACTGCTGAGCAGTATTCAAGCAGTGGGCGAACAAGCGTACTGTAACCTACTTCCTTTGTTTTCGGATTGCATTTCCTTAGGATTCTTCCAATGAATCTCAGTCAGGCATATGCTTTACCGACGATCAACATTATATGATCATTCCATTTTAAATCACTCCTAATGTGTACTCCCAGATAATTTATGGTATTAACTGCTTCCAGTTGCTGACGTGCTATTTTGTAGCTAAATGATAAAGGATCTATCTTTCTGTGTATTCGCAGCACATTACACTTGTCTACATTGAGATTCAATTGCCATTCCATGCACCATGCGTCAATTCGCTGCAGATCCTCCTGCATTTCAGTACAATTTTTACATTGTTACAACCTCTCGATACACCACAGCATCATCTGCAAAAAGCCTCAGTGATCTTCCGATGTCATCCACCAGGTCATTTATGTATATTGTGAATAGCAACGGTCCTATGACACTCCCCTGCGGCACACCTGAAATCACTCTTACTTCGGAAGACTTCTCTCCATTGAGAACGACATGCTGCCTCCTGTTATCTAGGAACTCCTCAATCCAATCACACAATTGGTCTGATAGTCCATATGCTCTTACTTTGTTCATTAAACGACTGTGGGGAACTGTATCGAACGCCTTGCGGAAGTCAAGAAACACTGCATCTACCTGTGAACCCGTGTCTATGGCCCTCTGAGTCTCGTGGACGAATAGCGCGAGCTGGGTTTCACATGACCGTCTTTTTCGAAACCCATGCTGATTCCTACAGAGTAGATTTCTAGTCTCCAGAAAACTCATTATACTCGAACACAATACATGTTCCAAAATTCTACAACTGATCGACGTTAGAGATATAGGTCTATATTTCTGCACATCTGTTCGACGTCCCTTCTTGAAAACGGAGATGACCTGTGCCCTTTTCCAATCCTTTGGAACGCTACGCTCTTCTAGAGACCTACGGTGCAGTCTTCCTCTGTGAAACAGCTTTGGAAAAAGACATTTAGTATTTCAGCCTTTAGTCTGTCATCCTCTGTTTCAGTACCATTTTGGTCACAGAGTGTCTGGACATTTTGTTTTGATCCACCTACCGCTTTGACTCACTTCGAAGTGAGCCCCAGTGGCCAGTGAAGACGTGTCTGGGGACGCCTTGGACAGGGGCGGGATACCAACCGGACTGTCTCTCGCCATAGAGCCCGACAGCCAGGAGTCATTGAGCCGTGCTGCAGCTTGCACAGGAGAAGCCAGGTCTGCGCAGTGCGAGAACACGCAAGGACTACTGGCGGCACGCATGCACTGCCGGATGGAAGGGCTGTGGTCACGAGGATACACGACTTCGTCGTAAACCAGATCCGGCAAGCTTTTAAGATGAGTGCGTTTCAGTCCAAGTAGAGCAGAGTCAGTCACCCGTGTGGGCCCCGTAGTGTGTATGTGATGTTGTGACCGATTATCATCGTGCTGTCCGTGCAGTTTGGTGGATCTGAGTGCCGCTTCGTACATGAAGACCCCACTGTGTTAAAAGCATTTGGATCAGTGATTTGACGGTGTGGTTACTCAACTGTGAATTAATAAAGCAGTGTAGAGATTTGTTTGATTCTGCCGACCATCGTCAGAGTTGTCACAGTGAGTTCAGTGTTCGTTTGTGTGCTTAATGAATTTGATGTCACTCATTTGGTACTTGGTTTGGGCTCGCTTTGCGATTGTTTCCGCAGTGACGTGTGGTTGCTGATTCTGGTTGGTTACATTTCGGTTTTGCCTCTAACGCAAATCGAGTGGGATTTTAGTTACTGTTAGTTTTCTGTTGTTCTGTACTGTGATTCGTTTGTCCAGATTTTCGAGTTTGTGGAATCAGACGGGAATCTGGTAGTATTTCCTTCCTCGTTCTAGGCGCTCTAAACACAGTATTCTGGGGACGTAGTGCAGACCGCCGGTTCCGGCTGTGGAGTATTATTCCATCGTTGCATTTGGTTTATCGGACGTCAGATAGCTTCAGCAAGATTATCATTAGTCATTCGTTAGGCTGCCACTACTCTGAGTTACCATCTTGTGAAGTAAATGCTACTCTTGGCTGCCTATCTCATCGCTCGCGAAAGTGTTTGTTGCCAGACCTTCTCAGAGGCCGATTCCTGGAGCACCGTTTGAATCAGTTGCTTGTTGTTTTAATTAACTTTCGCTATTGTATTTGCTGTTTTACAGAAGGTTTCAAATTTTTTTATATTATTGCCGCTCCTGGCGTGTAAGGTCTTCAGCCGTGATTGTGGTCACTTGCTTTGAAAAAAAAAAAATCGATACTTGTATTTCAGCAGTAAGCCTTAAAACCTTATTTACTGCCATTCCTGGCGTTTGATACCGTCTGCTGTGTTTGTGGTCACTTACCTTTTAATATTTCAATACCTGTAAGTTGTAATTGCACCGAGTTCTTAAACATTATTAATTTATTGCCATTCTTGGCGTGTAAGTCCTTCAGCCGTGATCACAGTGGCTTGTTTTTTCTAAACATTATCTGTACCTGCATTTTATGGTGATTTGCTAAATTGTAACGCACTGAAAACACTATTATTCCTTCATTAATGAAGTGTGGTATTTTTTATTTATTGTTGAATCTGTAATTACTGTTTTAAAATAAATGTAAGTGTAAAAGGCAACCAACAGTAACTGATTACGGGGCCAGTCCACAATCGTAACCGAATCCTTCCTTCTCTTGACTATCACGGCCTGTAGAACCATATCTTTTCGTATCAGGACACATATGGGTTTTCATCCATGACACCTTTACATAACAGTGGTACGTCGACTATACTCTACCCCTCGTTTTGTAGCCCTCCATGGTAAGCCGTCCTGGGCTGACATTTCAGCAAGATAATGCCCGCCCGCATACGGTAAGAGTTTCCACTGCTTGTCTTAGTGCTTGCCAAACCCTAACTCGGCCAGCGAGGTCGCCATATCTCTCCCCAGTTGAAAACGTATTGAGCATTGAGTAGTACCGTCCAACAGTCTCAGAAATTTGACAATCTAGCGTGCCAATTGGACGAAATTTGTCCCCATATCTCTCAGGAGAACGTCTAAAAACTCATTCAGCGACAAGCCGAATAGCTACATGCATAAGAGCGAGGGATGGACCAATGCGTTATTGACTTGTTCAATTTGTGAGGATCTTTTTCTTGAATAAATCAGCCATTGTTTCCGAAACCGTAAACATTTGTTTCTCGGCGCATGTTCATCTCATATGCCGATTTCCGTCCCATTCAGATAACTCCTTCGTTGGGCGTCATTTTTTTAATGCTAGAGCGTATTTTTTTTTTAGAAAAATGAAAAATCAATCACCGGCCACTATGCCAGTTCACCGCTTATTTCCGACGTTGATCACAGCAAAGAAGGGAATAGCAACGAGCTTCTGTTAATAATAATGTCCATTTAAACATGTAGCTCAATTACCGGGTTTGAACCGGCAAATTCACCTTCAGACAGCAGTTCACTTTTACATTACAGCTGTCTTCTTCACATAAGTTGTCTCCTGTTTTTTCCCCATTGCGACTGACGTTGATTGTCTGGGGATGCACTACAGCAAAAAATGATGAGAGAAACGGCCTATTTGAGAGTACGGTACCCATTAACGAATTCAACTATCTACATAAATCTCTAAGGTAGAACTGCTATAGTTTTAGGTAACTCATGACGACGTTCCCCCGTGATTATGTTACGTTGTGTACTACTTGCATTTACAAAATAGTAGAAAGTATGTATAATAGTTTTTTGATAAACATTTCTTATGTTTTAAATATTTCTCGCTATTTCGTCAGAAGCAGTCAACAGTGCAAGAGAATGAAGCGGGAATTCCGATGTAAGTATCCTAATACTATAACAGTAATATTTTAATCACTTTTTACATTGAGTAATCCGTTCTTACGTACGGTTGCAAAGAAGCAGGCCTCTTCTCACATCGTATATTTCTGTGGGGCACTACTACACAGAGGAGTATTCGCCACAACCGGGAAAAACAGCCGGCAGCTAAAATAAAAAGCAACAATTGTAATATAGAAGTTAACAAAAAAATCGAAAGGCTCCGAGCGCTATGGGACTCACCATCTGAGGTCATCAGTCCCCTAGAACTACTTAAACCTAACTAACCTAACTAACCTAAGGACATCACGCACATCCCTGTCCAAGGCAGGATTCGAAACTGCAACCGTAGCGGTAACGCGGCTCCAGACTGAAGCGCATAGAACCGCTCGGCAACACCGGCTGGCTTAGAAGTTAACAGCCGCCTGAAGATGAACCTTTCTACAGCTAGTTGCTGTTATCCTCTTTGCAAGAATGTAATTCTATATTGAACTCGGCCACGGTATTAAAATGTCAGTTTTCGGCAAAATAGCTTGTTTGTTATTTTTCCTGAGTTACGGGGGCAACGACAAATACATAATGTTTCCCGTCAGCGTTCCGTCTCTACCAATCAATTAGTAATCAGGAAACAAAATCTGATTACGGACGGCATGCAGTGTTAAACAAACAGCAATCATAACTGCACTGCGCAAGATCAAACGCCGCCATATTGCTCATTAGCCTGTAAAGTAATTTACCTGTATTGTGCCGTGGATAATTATTCGTTAAATGACACTAATTTCCGCGGAAATCCCCATTTCCTTATTTTTGTGCGATTCTCTTGCCACCGTCTCTACATTTCAAATTGCCAGCTGTCAATACGTACAATTCCCTGTTGTTCTCAAACTGTTGTTGCCAATTATCTACAAGTCCCTATGTGGCGAAACACGCATCTCCTCACTAAATATGCAAATTAAACAAGCAACATTTACCAATTAAAAACAGAATTTATCCGGCGCTATTGAAAAGCGTTGCGCGAACTGCGCCCCTGTGGCACAAATGGCATCGTTTGGCCGCAAATGCGCGCTGCAAACTGCGCGAGCGGAGCAAAGCGTCGACACCCTGGCTGCTGCTCCAGCTGCGCGGCCGAATTTTGCGAGGGCCGCTGTGCCATTAAATTTTATTCGAAAAAAGGTCTTCGTTAAGCGAGGGCGGCCTGTAAGGCAAGCTATCTGATTTTACAGTTCTGTGCGGCCGCTAATCCCTTCATAGGGTGCGGTCGGTTGGCGCGTGGGGCATGAAATTGGCGATGACTTTAACAGCGCTTCCATAACTACGGGTACCAACAATCTGGAAAGTGAGGGACGCGAACAGTACTGAACAGTACTTAACAGTCATTGTATAATTTCACTCTTGACTACACTGTCCGCTACACCGACAGGGCAATTTTGTTGGTGAAACATACATACCACGATGTGATAATTTCATGTTTAGCAGAGGAGGTGTAACTGCTAATATTTTATTAGGAACAGAGCTGTGACGGATGTCGTGTTCTGTACACTATGTCCAATACAAAATCTGTACCAGCATTTCATAAACAATGGAAAATATCTACAAAGCTAGTGATTTAAATAAAGGCGCCGTAACTTGATCAACGCTGTGGTAGCCGTAACTTTTGAATCTGTAAACGTATCGCGACGAGGACTCTTCTTTATTAAGACACTGAACGGCGTACAGTGTGGCGCAAAAAACTGTAAATAATGAATAATTCCCTGCTACATTGGTATACATAGCGTGATTCCTCTTTTATACACATTTGAGTCTTAAAGCACACATGATCAGAAGGGTGAACATATGAGGTTCAAGAGAGATTTGTGTTTGGGTTTTTGGGGAGGACCAGTATGTTGAGTGAACAGTCATAGACAGAGGTGTACAGGCAGATGTGCCCTAGATATGTGTGTTTGCACCGTTGCTACTCATGTTATATAAAATGGTTCCAAAAATGTCCAAATGTGTGTGAAACCTGATGGGACTTAACTGCTAAGGTCATCAGTCCCTAAGCTTACACACTACTTAACCTAAATTATCCTAAGGACAAACAGACACACCCATGCCTGAAGGAGGACTCGATCCTTCGCCAGGATCAGCCGCACAGTCCATGGCTGCAACGCCCTAGACCGCTAGGGTAATCCCGTGCAGCGAAAATGGTTCAAATGGCTCTAAGCACTATGGACCTTAACATCTGAGCTAATCAGCCTTCTAGACTTAGAACTACTTAGATCTAACTAAACCAAGAATATCACACACATCCATGCCCGAAGCAGGATTCGTACCTGCGACCGTATCAGCCGCGTGGTTCCGGAACCGCTGGACCACAGCGGCTGGCGTGTTATATGTTAATGACCGTGCATACAGTATTAATAGTAACTTCAGACTTTTCACTGTTGATGCAGTTATTGATAATCAAGTACAGTCTGAAAAAGCTGCACAAATATTCAGATCTTAAGAAGATTTCAAAGTGGTGCAAACACTGGAAACTCGCCTTAAACTATCAGATATATAAAATGGTGCAGTTCACAAAATGAAAAAAAAAGGTGTATCCTATGATTAGAATGTCAAAGAGTCGCTGACTGAATCAGTAAACTGACACAAATTCCGCCGGCCAGTGTGGCCGAGCGGTTCTAGCTGCTTCAGTCTGGAACCGCGCGACCGCTACGGTCGCAGGTTCGAATCCTGCCTCGGGCATGGATGTGTGTGATGTCCTTAGGTTAGTTAGGTTTAAGTAGTTCTAAGTTCTAGGGGGCTGATGACCTCAGATGTTAAGTACCATAGTGCTCTTAGCCATTTGAACCATTTGACACAAATTCCTGTGTGTAGCAATTCGTAGGGATAGGGCACTTACGGGGTTAGACTAGAGTACGTTAGTCACAGGGACGCCACCGACCAAGGAGGGTGGTAGCAACAACAGCGCCGATTTTTCCCACAAATACGACATTTTATGTTTTATTGTTAATGAAAGGAAATTTTGTTTGCTCAGTATACTTCGTTGTGTACTAGAAGTCAACGCTCCATAAGCGAAGGATTATTTTCACACTGCATACAGCGGCAAATATTTAAAAAGTATTCGTAAACGAAATAAAATAATTAAATTATGGTGCTAAGGATGCAATGACCCACATAAATAGCGGCACAATGGTCCAAGTGGCCAACCTGCATCACTACCACTTTGTGGGTAACTTTTGGTATGTAGTAAGTCCGACGTAATCGAAGTGCAAATCATATCCAAAGCAATATTTACGTATGCAAATTGTGTCTTGCATTTATTTTAAATCGATAACATACATGCGACGTTCGATATGTTTTTTTATTTATTTTTATCTTTTTACCGATGGATTCGTACATTAGTAATAGACTTGACCCAAATGCTGAAGGTTGCATTTTAATTGCTGAAACCGGCCCTTCAGCTGCCAAGAAGCCCAAGCCGTCAGTAACAGCTCCCGCTGAGTTAAACGCCACATCACCTGACGAAGCTTGCCAACACCTGGAAAAGACAGGCAATTTGAATAATAACAACGAAGAAAAATACATCCAACAAACGAAAAAGAACTGGCAGAAACTGAAGCTTCGGTAAATTTCAGTTTCCTTTTGCAAAACGTTTCATACTGAATGGAACTGAGTGCGAGAAATACAGCACATATGGTGCGATGACAGACATAATGAATTCAGTCCTACATCTACATCTACGTGATTACTCTGCTACTCACAAAAAAGTGCCTCGTAGAGAGTTCAATGAACCACCTTCATGCGGTCTCTATATCGCTCACTCTCGAACGGCTCGCGGGAAAACCCAGCACTTAAACTTTTCTGTGCGAGCCCTGATTTCGCTTATGTGTGAAATCTTATGGGACTTAACTGCTGAGGTCATCAGTCCCTAAGCTTACACACTACTTAACCTAAATTATCCTAAGGACAAACACACACACCCATGCCCGAGGGAGGAGTCGAACCTCCGCCGGGACCAGCCGCACAGTCTCTTATTTTATCGTGATTATCATTTCTCCCTATGTAGGTGGGTGCCAACAGAGTGTTTTCGCAATCGGAGGAGAAAACTGGTGATTGAAATTTGATGAGAAGGTCCCGTCGCAACGAAAATCGCCTTTGTTTTAATGATTGCCACTCCAATTCACGTATCATGTCTGTGGCACTATCTCCCCTATTTCGCGATAATACAGAACGAGCTACCCTTCTTTGTACTATTTGGATGTCATCCGTCAGTCCCACCTGATGCGGATACCACACCGTGCATCAATACTCCAAAATAGGGTGGACAAGCGTACTGTAAGCAGTCTCTTTGGTAGACCTGTTGCACCTTCTAAGTGTTCTGTCAATGAATCGCAGTCTTTGGTTTGCTGTACCCACAATATTATCTTGTGATCGTTCTAATTCAGGTTATTTGTAATTGTAATCCATAAGTATTTAGTGTGTCTAACACTCGCAAACCATATTTCTGAAACTATCGTGGTGGGAAAAAAGGAGCACATATATAATAATATCAGCCAATAATTTCTTGTAATTTAGGTAGGATCTAAACGCGTCGAAAAACGTGAATGATATAAGCACTATGGTGAATGGAAGTGAGAAATTATGTTTAGACGTTTTTACATAAAATGTAACGCTTTTCAATTTTTCGCCCTTTGCAAATCACTCAACAGAACGTGTTCAGAAGAAAGCGGAGACAAAGTTTCGCATCTATTGTAGTAGCTTGTGTGCCCTGGAACATCCTGCTTAGATGCCAGGGCTGCTGCCGATGTTTCAGAAAACCATCCACGGCCCCTCCACCCCCTCCCAATGTCCCGCTAGCAGCGACGGAAATTTCCGCGCTTCAGGGCAGCATCGGAAACTGCGACATATGCGTGCGGTAAGCACGCGACAGTTCTAAACACCGTTTCAGGAATGACGATACTACGTGAATATTGTAGCTGTTATTGACTGGAGGAAGTTTCACCGTTGTTAGTAAATTAAAGCGCATCAAGCCTTCATTGCATCGACACATCTGAAATGTCACTGACACTGTATTGAACAGTTGGGAGCCTCGTAATTCTGCTGTAACGGAAGATGCACTTAGCTTATGAATTAGACACAGCGAGGAAAATCTAGCTGTCTGGTAACTGATTAATCATCAGCAAGCTTGTGAAACGGAAATTAGTTTCATGCCAGTGGAACGCAGAGACGCTTCTAGATGTCACAGCCCCGCTCTGAAGCCATTCTGAAACTTTTTTCCATTTCAAGAAATTTATGAGTTCGAGAAATACCGCCGCAGAATATGAAGTTAGAAGATTTGTTTATTATTTTCGTTACTGATATTACTTTCTTCATTCCGCTGCTGCTACATGTGTACTTGAAAGAAGCCTTTGATACTTGTCGGTCATTTTTACAACCATCTAATAATTTAGTTAGTCCTGTGTTCCTCAGATGTGTGATGCGGTATTCCTTCGGACATAAATGCATGTCCGAAGAAACATTGCTTCGCACTTCTGAGCATCACAGGAACTGCAATATCATACTTATCAGCCGATACCGGGCAATCGACTTTCAGTTAAAATGTTTTCTCTCTTTACAAGTGCAGGTCGTCGACACATGGTTGACGACATATGGAAGTTTGGGTCAGGCCGTGAGTCCCGCACGGATAGCCTAACGATGGATTTACCTTGTCAAGTACGAGAAGTAATACCTGCATGATTAAGTTATGGGAAGGTTTCGTCGTGACCCTTTGCGCTGCGCTGCGGTATGTGCCCCCTTTTTATTTTTCGTCTCAATAGAGGAAGTATCCCCGGCTGTTTTTGTTTCCAGTGAGAGGCACCCACATGCCTAGCTCATACTGTGCCATCAAGCAGTCAGGCCTGCAAGACGAGTGGTCTGCAAAGCGAGTGGATTCATTCTTATTTATCGAGTAACATGAACTCTAGTACTCACAATTAAGTTACAAATTATTCTCCTGTTTGAATATTACGTAACGGAAACGGAAACGCACATCTGATTATTAGTAATTTACACAACTCTGACTGGTCACTATGCACTGGCAATACCACATTTTCTTTCTTATTTAACGGCTTTGATCAACACGTGGCCATCGCACTGAATATGAATGGCGCACACATTATAAATTCTGGGTATCATGGCAACATACTATTCGAAGGAAAAGGCCACCAATCTTTTTCTTTTCACTATCTTATTTATTCCGATAAATTCTATAACCTAAACACACAAATTCTATAACCTACAACAACAATACATGCCCAGTGGGCATGGATTTACATTGGTGAGTCTCCATCTTATGGTCTCGTAATTATTTAACGCTACAGTGCACTTTCTGGATAGGATGGTGGATCTTTTGGTATATCTCACACTTCGACTCTCACAGCCATCATCACGATAATTTCCTCCAGACCGAGCGGTACAAAAGGAACATGCATAACCCACTACCTCTGAAACTACCTTCCTACTCTCCCATGCAAACCACACATACTTAAATTACCTGAAATACACCAAACTGGCAACATACAACACCAAGAATAGTCACAACGTTATAATCACATCACTTTCACCTTTCCCACTTCAATTAATGTTCATCCCAGTTTCACACGTCACTGCCCCACTTCGTAACTTTCCTTTCCTACTACGAACTCTGCAGGATATATGCACGTCTTCCTGTGCAATGCAAGCCAAGTGGCGTTGCTGGATAGACGGCTGACTCACCTTGCTTCTCTCTCAGAGTATTATAGTTTGAATCAAGCGTCACACGGAAACATAACACGCAAAGTAATATTAAGAACATTTTCGTCACACACGCAAATCCTCAACTGATACCATGGACGAGTACTTCTCTTTATCCTTTGTCTCATACACAGATTGAGACTCACACAGCACTCACCACGTGGAAGAACTTGTCTCTAATTTCGAGTCCTGCACACGCCATTTCTTAAATATTTCCAACTTACAGTACACAAGCTAGTAATTTACCTTAACTTAAGCACTCGGAAGTATTTCAACTTATTGCTACACATGGTTTCATTGTGACCGTTGGTCACTTCCGAAGATTACTACGATCACCTTAATATTACCTGCCTGACATTTAATTCTCCCCACAAAAGTTCCTGAAATAGAGAAATTATTATTCCAAACTACTC
Source organism: Schistocerca cancellata (assembly GCF_023864275.1). NCBI lineage: Eukaryota > Metazoa > Arthropoda > Insecta > Orthoptera > Acrididae > Schistocerca > Schistocerca cancellata. The sequence goes on along the minus strand of NC_064631.1, from coordinate 170,380,354 downwards.
TTAAGTATTTCACATGCATACCATGTCTCCACTCTTTTGTCTTTACGGAGCACACCTAAGACAGGTCTTACCAACACTAGATCCAGCAGCAGAGTGCTGAAAACATATCAGTTCTTCAGGTCCTCTCGCACCTCTGCCGAAGTGGGGGAGCACCTTGCTACCGTTTGGTCAGCCACATTTCAGGCGCTCAAAGCTCCGGTAAATTTCATCTAATTGGTTCCACCAAAGGTGACCAAAGGATCGTCTCAAAGATGATCATATATTCACATTCACTGTCTGCGGTTAGCAGACGACCATACATTCATTCATTTCACAGATCTCATCAAACTGGATGTAGGGATTTATTTTGTGGGAGAGCACATGTGATCAATTAAATAAATAAATTGTCATTCTTTCTCACACTGGTATCCGGCTTCGCTGTATTAATTGAAATTGAGTTATTATTAGAAAAAATATGTTGTACTGACAAGAACAATGAAGAATGATGTACCTATTTTCAATGTCGGACGGTACTGTACCCTTTCACCAGTCCAGCGCATAATGCAGTGGTATAGATTCCGACATTCGATTTTATTTCATAGTTTTTAACCCGCACAATTCACTACCTTTTATTTTGGCTGAGACAGTAGCTATTTTTTATGTTCTGTCAGTCGCTCCACGCACTTAGCCTCCAATCTAATACAACATGTGCACTACTCAGTTTCTGTGTTAAAAAAAATATTAGAGAAACCTCCTGGCAGATTAAAAGTATGTGCCGGACCGAGACTCGAACTCAGGACCTTTGCCTTTCGTGGGCAAGTGCTGTACCAACTGAGCTTCCCAAGAACGACTCACGTCCCGTCCTCACAACTTTATTTCCGCCAGTACGTCGTCTCCTACCTTCCATACTTAATTAAGAGGTGAGGATGGGGCGTGAGTCGTGCTTGGGTAGCTCAGTTGGTAGAGCACTTGCCCGCGAAAGGCAAACGTCCAGAGTTCGAGTCTCTGTCCGCACACAGTTTTAATTTGCCAGGAGGTTTCATATCAGCATACACTCCGCTGCAGAGTGAAAATTTCATTCTAAAATTAGAGGAAATGATAAGGCGACCGTTCGCGTCAAGCAGGGAATCCGCTTTCGAGTCCCGGTCCGACAAAAAATTTTCACTATCGTCATTCCCTTATACAGCTGACGGTTGTCCATATTCGCAAATACGAATACATTTCATCAGTTATTTAGTCTTTTCAGTGCCTGAAGAAAAGTTTCTCTTGTTAATATCGGACACCTCCGGTTATTCGTTGATTACAGTAAAAATGAATTAAATGATGAAAACGTTACTTGATAGCAGAAATAGCGTCGCATTTATTACCTTTATTTGCACATAGTAACTAGACTTGTAATATGTTCAAGCTGGCAGTAAATACCAATTCCAAAGCCAGAGGATGTTGATGTCTTCAGTTAAACTTCACTGTCATTCGTTCAAGATGGCATGGTCGACGACACCATTTCGGGTAACATAAGGAAGAAAATACTATCGAAGAGCAACATTTTTCGTTGTAGTTAACCCACATTTCTCATTTTCCGTGGTCCAAGTGCACATTTCCACTGAATTTGTTTAAATTTAATGTTCACTTCAACGGCGTAGAAAAATATTGCTCAGTTGCAAAACTTACATTTGACACAGTGGGCTTACACGTAGTCGCCTACCGGAGGGCCTAACTCTGTGGAACAACAGTATCAGTAATCTCCAGTAGCGAAGACAGTTGACTTGTTGGCTCCATAGTTACGCCGTAAAATTATTTTCGTATGCAAGCAGTGCATACGGACTGCAGGATGTCATAGTGCAATGGCTTCCACGACTGTATTTGTCTGAGCTAAACTGTATCAGTTCAGGCCCCAGATAGTGCATAATAATACTAACACAAGCAGTGTTCTCGTACTGCCAAATCTATTGTTCATTTAACTTGTTTTATTATCACCGAAATAAAATCTCATGACCCCCCGACGTGAGGGATTCATTTCGTTCTTCCTTTCCTTCTGAAGGATTTTTTTTTTTGTCAGTCAGCTTTTTCCCATCGAACTATAGATATGTGGCAAAATGCGGCCCTCAATAAATTCACAAACCACTACTTAGTACTGTTAAGAAGATTTCCTTTCTCATGAATTGGTTCATGTGTGGGTTCCTGTAGTCATGTCCTAGTTCATGAACCACGGGCAACGTATGAGTGCCCAAGTAAGTGGTCCCGACAGTCGGGATACCAGCTACTTTGGAATAAGGCTGGGCATCTTGGACATATTCTGAGTCGTGGTCACCTTTGTGCTCATACGGCAAAGACAACCAAATCCACCGGTTAGTCCCTCAACCGTTAGGGGTAAAACTCAATGGGACTCGGGGCAAGTAAGGCTAGCAACCTGCTTCCCTGGTACTTTAAATATGATGCTGGCAACAATCAGAGCAAAATGCCTCGGACCTTTGGAGGTGACGGAGTCCCACCTCTAACTGACAAACCAGGGACTCCTAAGATAAGACTTGGCAAACAAATGGTAATGAGATGGGGAGCCATTGTTATCAATGGGGGCTACTCTGGGAAGAAGGTAGAGCTGGCAGAGGCTGCAAGTTAGATGGGGCTGGACGTTTTAGCTGTTAGTAACATTCGGGTAAGGGGTGAGAAAGAAGAGGTAGTGGGAGAATACAAGGTCTACCTGTCGGAGTCAAAGCAGGAATAGCACAATGGAGTGTAGGGCTTTACATCAGGAAAGAAATGGACCCAGCGTAGTTGCAGTAAGGTATGTAAACGAACGACTGATGTGGAGAGATTTGACAGTGTCTAGCAAGAAAATTAGGATTGTGTCAGTATATTCGCATTGTGAAGGGACAGATCAAGATAAGATGGGTAGTTTTTATGAGGCACTCAGTGATGTAGTTGTTAGAGTAAAGGACAAGGACAGTGTTCTGCTCATGGGTGATTTTAATTCCAGGATTGGAAATCGAACACAAGGGTATGAAAAGGTTATGGGTAAATTTGGAGAGGATATGGAGGCCAACAGGAACGGGAAACAACTCTTGGATTTCTGTGCCAGTATGGGCTTAGTAATCACAAACTCCTTTTTTAAACATAAGAACATTCACCGGTATACTTGGGAAGGCAGGGGAACCAGATCTGTCATTGACTATATAATAACAGATCAGGAATTCAGGAAGGCTGTGAGGGACACACGTGTATTCAGGGGATTCTTTGATGACACTGATCATTATTTAATCTGCAGTGAAATTGCCATTGTGAGGCCGAAAGTGCAGGAAGCCAGGTCCATATGTAGGAGGATAAGAGTGGAGAAACTTCAGGATAAGGAAATCAGGCACAAGTACATAACATCGATCTCAGAAAGGTACCTGTTAGTTGAATGTAGTCAATAACAGTCATCGGAAAAGGAATGGACAAGGTACAGGGACACAGTACTAGAAGTGGCTAAAGAATGTCTTGGAACGGTAGTGTGTAAAAGTAGGATGAAGCAAACAGCTTGGTGGAATGACACAGTCAACGCAGCTTGTAAAAGGAAAAAGAAGGCGTATCAAAAATGGCTACATACTAGAACTCAGGTAGACAGAGAAAGTTATGTTGAAGAAAGAAACAAAGCCAAACATAATTGCAGCATCCAAGAAGAAATCTTGGGAAGACTGGAAACATGTTGGAGACTATGGGTCAAGATGCTGGGAAACCATTCTGGAGTGTAATTAGCAGTCTTCGAAAGGGAGGTAAGAAGGAAATGACAAGTATATTGGACAGGTCAGGAAAACTGCTGGTGATTCCTGAGGATGCCTTGGGCAGATGGAGGGAATATTTTGAAGAGTTGCTCAATGTAAGTGAAAATACGATCAGCAATGTTTCAGATTTCGAGGTAGAATGGAATAGGAATGATGATGGAAATAGGATCACATTTGAGGAAGTGGAGAAAATGGTCAATAGATTGCAGTGCAATAAAGCAGCTGGGGTGGATGAAATTAAGTCGGAACTCATCAAATACAGTGGAATGTCAGGTCTTAAATGGCTACACAGGATAATTGAAATGGCCTGGGAGTCGGGACAGGTTCCATCAGACTGGACAAAAGCAGTAATCACACCAATCTTTAAGCGCGGAAACTGAAAACATTGTAACAACTACAGAGGTATCTCTTTAATCAGCGTTGTGGGTAAAATCTTCTCAGGTATTGTTAAAATGAAAGTGCGAGTATTAGTTGAGGACAAATTGGATGAAAATCAGTGTGGGTTTAGGCCTCTTAGAGGTTGTCAGGACCAGACCTTTAGCTTACGGCAAATTATGGAGAAGTGTTATAAGTGGAACAGGGAATTGTATCTATGCATTATAGATCTAGAAAAGGCATATGACCGGGTTCCTAGGAGGAAGTTATTGTCTGTTCTACGAGATTATGGAATAGGAGGCAAACTTTTGCAAGCAATTAAAGGTCTTTACATGGATAGTCAGGCAGCAGTTAGAGTTGACGGTAAATTGAGTTCATGGTTCAGAGTAGTTTCAGGGGTAAGAGAAGGTTGCAGCCTGTCTCCACTGTTGTTCATATTATTTATGGATTATATGTTGAAAACAATAGACTGGCTGGGTGAGATCAAGATATGTGAACACAAAATAAGCAGTCTTGCATATGCGGATCACTTAGTTTTGATGGCAGATTCGATTGAAAGTTTGCAAAGTAATATTTCAGAGCTAGATAAGAAATGTAAGGACTATGGTATGAAGATTAGCATCTCCAAAACGAAAGTAATGTCAGTGGGAAAGAAATGTAAACGGATTGAGCGCCAAGTAGGAGGAACAAAGTTAGAACAGGTGGACGGTTTCAAGTACTTAGGATGCATATTCTCACAGGATGGTAACATAGAGAAAGAACTGGAAGCGAGGTGTAGCAAAATTAATGCAGTGAGCGTCCAGATACGATGTACTCTCTTCTGCAAGAAGGAAGTCAGTACCAAGACTAAGTTATCTGTGCACCGTTCAATCTTTCGACCAACTTTGTTGAATGGGAGCGAAAGCTGGGTGGATTCAGGTTACCTTATCAACAAGGTTGAGGTGACGGATATGAAAGAAGCTAGGATGATTGCAGGTACTAGTAGATGGGAACAATGGTAGGAGGGTGTCCACAATGAGGAAATCAAAGAAAAACTGGGAATGAACTCTAAGAGATGTAGCAGTCAGGGCGAACAGGCTTAGATGGTGGGGTCATGTTACACGCATGGAAGAAGCAAGGTTACTCAAGAGACTCATGGGTTCAGCAGTAGAGGGTAGGAGGAGTCGTGGCAGACCAAGAAGAAGGTACCTGGATTTGGTTAAGAATGATTTTGAAATAATAGGTTTAACATCAGAAGAAGCACCAATGTTAGCACTGAATAGGGGATCATGGAGGAATTTTATAAGGGGGCTATATTCCAGACTGAACGCTGAAAGGCATAATCAGTCTTAAATGATGATGGTGATGATGATGATGATGATGATGATGATGATGATGATGATGAATAAAGACATTTAGTCTCCTCTTAAAACATCTGAAACAACAACGTTCCAGAATTTTCCGAATAAGAATTTTGCAGGTAGCCAGAGGTTTAAGAAGAAAGTCCGCACATTCTGGGCCAGGTCGATCATTTCGGCTGGTAGCACTGCATAAGTATTTTGCTTGAGGGGTATCACAAGCTGGGTTTCTGTAGCTGTCAAAATAATTAGTTAAATCCGAGCTGCTAAAAATACAAAATGATGCGAATGTGCGTCAGAGATACAGGTATTGTCTGGAGTGCCCCAGGAAGTGTGAAAAGACCGCCGTTGTTCTCTATATACTGAATTATTTTCCCGACAGGGTGGGGAGCAATATGAGGTTGTGTGATAATGATGCTGTGGTGTTAGGTAAGGTGTCGAAGTTGAGTGACTGTACGGAGATACAAGACGACTTAGACAAAATTTGTAGTTGGTGTGATGAATGGCACCTACTTCTAAATGTAGAAATATGTAAATTAATGTGGATCAGTAGCAAAAACAAACCTGTTATGTTCGTTTACAGCGTTACAAGTGTTCTGCTTGGCAAAGTTATATGAAATGGAATGAGCATGTGAGAACTGTCGTGAGGAATGCGTCTGGTTGACTTTTTATTTGGAGAATTTTAGGAAAGAGTGGTTCGCCTGTAAAGGAGACTGCATATAGGAGGCGCGTGCGACCTATCCTTGAGGAATGCTCGAGTGTTTGGGATCCGTAAGAGATAGGATTGAAGAAGGACGTGAAAGCAGCTCAGAGGCGGACTCTTAGATTTGTTACCGGTAGGTTCGAGCAACTCATAAATGTTACGTAGCAGCTTCGGGAACTCAAATGGGAATTCCTGGAGGGAAGGCGTCATTCTTTTCGAGAAACGCTATCGAGAAAATTTAGAGAACCGCCATTAGAAGCTGACTGCCTAACGATTCCACAGTCGCCAACATACATTGCGCGGAAGAACTACGATGTTAAGATTCGAAAAAGGACTTATATGGAGGCATATAGACAGTCGTTTTAGTCGCTCCATTTACGAGTGGAACAGGAACGCAAATGACTAGTAGTGGTACAGAATACCCACCGCAACGCACAGAACTGCGGCTTGCGAGGTATCTATGAAGATGTAGATGCAGGTTATCAACTGAAGGCTGAAGTCATCCCCAAACTGAATCGTATTTATACACACACCAAAAAATGTTTTGCATCAGCCCAGTTCCCAGAACTCCTGAAGATAGACGTGACTGTGGAAATTGTATCACAGGCACAGTCCATTTGACTGTTCACAGATGTCACTAATCCCTCCCAAAGATGTAAACAATCATGCATGAGCAAAAAAAAAAAAAAAAAATGGCTCTGAGCACTATGGGACTTACCTTCTGAGGTCATCAGTCCCCTAGAACTCAGAACTACTTAAACCTAACTAACCTAAGGACATCACATACATCCATGCCCGAGGCAGGATTCGAACTTGCGACCGTAGCGGTCACGTGGTTTCAGACTGAACCGCCTAGAACCACTCGACCACTCCGGCCGGCATGCATGAGCAGCGCCTATTAGACGGAGGGGTCCGACGGCCGACCAGTTCCGGTCATTCCACCCGGAAGGTGGTACACCGCTCGTGTTATCTGTAGTTCAACCATGCCTAGACGGTCAATACCGCGGGTCGATCGCGTCCGCATTTTTACCTTGTCCCAGGAAAGGCTCTCAACAAGGAAGTGTCCAGACGTCTCGGAGCGAACCAGAGCGATATTGTCCGGACATGGAGGAGACACAGAGAAACAGGAACTGTCGATGACAAGCCTAACTCAGGCCGCCCAAGGGCTACTACTGCAGTGGGTGACGGCTACCCACGGATTATGGCTCGGCGGAATCCTGACAGCAACGCCACCATGTTGAATAATGCTTTTCGTGCAGCCACAGGACTTCGCATTACGACTCAAAATGTGCGCAATAGGCTGCATGATGCGAAACTTTACTCCCGACGTCCATGGCAAGGTACATCTTTGCAACCACGACACAATGCATCGCGGTATAGATGGGCTCAACAACATGCCGAATGGACCGCTCAGAACTGGCATCACGTTCTCTTCACCGATGAGTGTTACATATGCCTTCAACCAGATAGTCGTCGGAGACTTGTTTGGAGGCAACCCGGTCAGGCTGAACGCCTTAAATACACAGTCCAGTGAGTACAGCGAGGTGGAGGTTCCCTGCTGTTATGGGCTGGCATTATATGGGGCCGACGTACGCCGCTGGTGGTCACGGATGGCGTCTTAACGGCTGTATGACAAGTGAATACCCTCCTCCGACCGATAGTGCAATTATGTCGGTAGCTAATTGGCGAGGTATTCGTCTTCATGGACGACAATTCGCGCCCCCATCGTGCACATCTTGTGAATGATTTCCTCGTCTTGTGAATGATTTCCTTGTCGATCGACAAGAGTGGACAGCATGTTCTCCAGACATGAACCCTATCGATCATGTTTTGGATAGACTGGAAAGTGCTGTTTATGGGCGACGTGAGCCACCAACTACTCTGAGGGATCTACGCCGAATCGCCGTTGACGAGTAGGACAATATGTACCAACAATGTCTTGATGAACTTGTGGATAGTATGCCACGACGATTACAGGCATGCATCAATGCAAGAGGACGTGCTACTGAGTATTAGAGATACCGGTGTGTATAGCAGTCTGGACCACCACCTCTGAAGATCTCACTGTATGGTGGCGCAATATGCAATGTGTGGGTTTCATGAGCAATAAAAAGGGCGGAGGTGATGTTTATGTTGATCTCTATTCCAATTTTCAGTACAGGTTCAGTAACTCTCTGAACAGAGGTGATGCAAAACTTTAATTGATGTGTGCAGAATGATTGTACTGATAAATAAATGAAAAAAGAACAGTGAGTACTGTAAAAAACCATCGAATAGAAACTAAAAAAATTGACGGTCCTGAACCACATGATTTCCATAAAACTGAAAAATGGCGATATTTACTAACCAACTACGTTTTTACAAACTTTATTTGACTTTTCCAAAATATATTTTAACGCTCTACAACTTTTCTCGTAGAAATGTCTTCTTAAAATTGGCCAGTTCTCCGACATTCCACGTTTTATGGTGACGTAACAGAAGCTTATCGAAAAGTGAAGAACAATATTTCGTGATAGTGTATTACAGATAGGTTGATTCAACTGCGGTGCATATTTGAAATAATAAATATGAAATTAAAGTAATGCTGTTCAATACAATTGCTCACTGAGTGCTAAGCTTACAGTTATCTCAACCATAAAATAAACGACGAGACGATTTCTGACTTTACCAACATGTACCGAACAGGAAATGAGGGGAAGCTTCTCAGAAAACGTATACAAGCTAGAGTTGAAACCAGCGAGCCTATGTGTCGGCAAAAGTCTTTTAGTATCTGTCCATTCTCAGCTTCAGCGATCAAACAATTTTACAATATGCCTTATTTAGTTTCGTACTCATTACTATCTATCAGCACCACGTTTGAACACAAATGCTCCAAGTCTGCACTTTCACGAAGCCTTACAATTTTCGTCTGCCATTTCCACAGTGGCACTGAGAGGGTAGGTGTAGTGCCTGACGTGCCAGATTATCATTTGGGAGACCGGAGTTCAAACCCACAGGCGTCATCCAGATTAGTGTTTTAGGTGGCTTCACAGTTTACTCTCGGCGAATGACCCTGAAATGGCCACACCGCTTCTTTAAATCCAGTATTTGAAAATGGGTACAGTCCTCCGTCTGCTAATGACCTTAGCTGTCGACGAGACATAAAACACTAAACTTACTCCCTTATTTAAGTCACAATAGACAATCGACGAGGTTACGAAGTGGAAACGGTGCTCTGACCAAGGTAGAAAATCTTTTGGCTGACTTGTTAGTGTTTGAAACTGTAGGATTTGTTTCACAGACGTGGATTGCCGACATGTATGCGCAAACACCCACTGCCGTCTCCAAACAACGTCTCCTGCCGACAAATTTCAATGGAGACACCATCGACAAAACAATTTTACTGACTGATTTATGCTTAATGATAATTATTATAATTTACTAGCTAAATTTTATTTCTAACTACACACACTACATAGTGCCGCTTTGTGTTACTACTACAAGTCCACTTTATAACGATAACCGTTTGTTGAGATCCGCTACCACTATGCTGCACAGCGTTGGCAAACGCCCCCGCCCCACCCGCCAAATTAACAACCAACACAAACCCCTAAACTTGAATAAATAACATGAACAACAGTTCCTTAGAGGAGTTTTCTTGAGAAATGAAACATGTAGAGCTGTTTGTGAGAGGCACTGCACCGTTACCGATGGAGGTCTACGAGCCTGGGCCCTCTGAATCGCTACATAATTGGTTTCAAGTCACCTTCCACCTGGTTCAGCAGCTTCAAGAAATCACAGAGTATAGGAAATCGAAAAGTAATAAAGTTTACTCCAAGTAAAAGTGCAGAGGAGATGACATTAATTCGTAGTTTGTGAATAAATTTGCTGTCATTCCTGCATCTAATGCCGATCAGTCGCCTTTCGTGAAAGAAGTTTGAACAAATCGCATGGTTATGATTTCGGGGCGAGTGAAACCGATCAACGCCATGGCATATTCATACACAAAATGACAGGGTTAATTATAAGTTAATTACTGTTTCTGTAGCTTCGTATCTTTCTTCAGCAATCTCACTGCATAATGGGACAAAAAATAAAGAGGAATGTTTAATAGCAAAAATCGTACAATGGATCTTTCAAAACGAGAAAAAAAATAGGAAAGAATAATTTTTAACATTTCATTTGAAACACTGTTTCTAATCAGATGCAGAAATTAATTCATTGCTTCTGTTGGACTGTAGTACTGGACATAACGATGCCTCTGTGCTTCAGGAGGACGACGAAAAGACTTAATATAATACAGACTTCACACGGAAAAACCAGTGTGGCTCTCGAAAAAGAACATTTTGGACTGTGGAAAGTATTGTTAAAGAAATTGTAGGACAGTAGAATTTCCGACAGCCGCGTGTCATTTGAGGTTTACCAGAAGAACAGTATTCTTAAATTTCAATCATTAGTGCATTATCAGTTTGCTTTGGTACATTTTACGAAACTCTAAGTAAGCTCGGTATGCAGCACAGTAAGCAGAGCAACGGCCAATACCATTTCTCACTCCACCAAAAATGGTTCAAATGGCTCTGAGCACTGTGGGACTTAATATCTGTGGTCATCAGTCCCCTAGAACTTAGAACTACTTAAACCTAACTAACCTAAGGGTATCACACACATCCATGCCCGAGGCAGGATTCGAACCTGCGATCGCAGCGGACACGCGGATCCAGACTGAAGCGCCTAGAACCGCGCGGCCACACCGGCCGGCACTCCACCACAACTTTGTCTAAATAAAACTGATAATTGTAGTTGGAGACACGAATGACGGCGATCGAGTTTAGGCTTGTTCTGCGCACCTACGTCACGCAGTCTCTGACGGGCAATGAGTGTTCAAGAGTGTCTTCAGCACTCTGCTCTAAAAGATATCGTAGCGAACTGTTTAGTGAATTTTTATTTCATTTGTTGCCGATTATCATTGCTGATGGAGGTGGTAAGTGATACATTCTGCATAAGCAAGAGAGGGACATGGTTTGAAGGACATACGCTTTCTTCAAGCGGAAAGCAAGCCCATGTGCCTACCGCGATTGTCACTCGGAATCGTCAACAATGTAATCCCCGCCCGTGCCTCGACATTCGCGAACCGCCATCGTTCTTGGATCTGACTATAGTGTGAGATGCCTGAAAGCATTAACTTTTCTTTCTTCTGCTGCGCCTGGTGTAAGGAAAATGTTAGTGTTCGTTGTTCAAATGACACGTCGCTTTACTGTGACAACTACGGGGGAATAAACTAGAAACGCTTTCATTGTCACTAAAATACACATTATTCAGATATTATCATAAGAACCGTGCTACAGGAAGTGCCATAAAATGATGTATATATAAATGTACTTCATTACAATACATTAAAGTCATAACTGACGGAAGTCTACTGAAATGTAACATCAAACACTGCCTTGATTTATTTTCCTCTGCTAGTCATCATTCTAAGAATTACATATGCAGCAATTTAGCTGTTGATACGAACTACCGCACCTCTTATTCAAAACATTAATGATATTAAATGAAACAACAAGTTTACCGTTTTATTTATTTCCACGACGCGTTTCAAAGGTTTAAACCTCCATCATCGGGTGGAGTTACATTAGTTAGTATGACATTTGTGTGTGTGTGTGTGTGTGTGTTACGATTTTTTGGAGGAACTTGTAGCACTGCCTAGTGGAGAAACAAGACACTATTTCAGAATAAAACGGTGACTGGTAACAGTAAACTTGTTGTTTCATTTAATATCAGTAACAGTCACGGTAAAGCATAACGTAAAAATGTTCACATTGAAACATTAATGATAATTGAAATTTTTGTATGATTTAAGTACTTCCAGTTCGTTTGTCTCAATCCGATCATTAGCACCACGCTGCGCTATGCTGTCTCGTTACGGCCAATCGCGTGCTATGACAGAAGGGTTGTACAAACCGTTATCATAAACGGTTCTTAGTAGGACAAAAACGAGTATCTTCAACAATACTTGTAGTGCGTCTGAGCAGGTAAATTTTTGACAGTGAATTTCTTTCGTTGTATTCTACCTGCATAAAAAATTTCAGGGTGGGTTCCGACACGTCGGGTTGGACCATTCGCTGGTACGTCAAATGTTTTTCAGATATCGATAAATACGGTGCCTGCATGGCTTTCTTGAATCATGACTTTCAAGATGTCATGTGAAAAAGCTGCGAACTGGGTTTCACATGGTCAGTGTTTTCGAAGTCTATGCTGTTTGACACGTAGGAGATTCACTACTTTTTAGCTTGGAATATGTTTTACGACTCTACAAGAAATGGATCTCATGGATAATGGACATTAGCTTTTTGGTTCACTTCTGATACGCTTCTTGTACATGCGCACGACTATGTTTTCTTCCATCCTTGAGGCATCCCTTCTGATTCGATGTATCTGTGATAGATTATGGTAGAAGGGGTCTTACAGACGGAAATTTGGGATAAAATCTAATATGGATTCCACAGAGATCTGCAACTTCGTTAAATTTATCTTTTTCAGTTGTTTCTCAAAACCACTAACAAAAACCGTGTGTCACTGCGGGAATTGTGTAGGAGCGATATGCCTAGATGGTTCTGGATATCATTGTTGTTGTAGCGAAGTCTAAGACACACGAGCATTATAAAATTTTATGTTAAGTAAGAGAGACTTTTGAAGAACAGAGTGTTCATCGCAATTTACGTGACGTTGTAACTCACGAAAAAAAGGAAAAGTAATTCAAGGTGACAAAGCATAAAGCATTTTCGTATTAGGCGAGAGTATGTATGGTGATATTACCGATAATAGTGCCACTGAAGAGGGGTTACTACACACGGTTCTCCGAAATTCCTTCACCACAGAAGTAAATACTCCAGAATTAGAATCGGTAACTGTTGCCAATACGAATAACTTAGATGAATATCTTCTCGATGTTGTGAAAGAACACAAATCACTAAATAAAGGTAAGTCTTCTGATCCAGAATGTATACCAATTAGGTTTCTTTCAGAGTATGCTGATGTAATACTTTCGCATTGAGCAATCATATACAACAGCTCGCTCGACGAAAGATTCGTACTTAAAGATTGGGACGTTGCGCAGGTCACACCAGTACCTACCAAATGAAAAATGATTAATCCTATAAGAAGTTTAGAACATATGCTGCGTTCAAACATTATGAATTGCCTATAAGAAAATGATTTATTGACACACAATCAGTACGTATTCTGAATCGTCGTCCTTGTGAACTAGCACTCTGTTCTCGTGAAGCAGTGAGTGCTATCGATAGGATCTCAAATTGACTCCATATTTCCTGAAGGCCTTTCATACTGTCTCTTATAAGTGAAACCTAGTCATATTATGTCCCTGTGGAATATCGTCTCAATTGTGCGACTTCATTCGTGATTAGGAAGATCACAGGTCACAGTAGGTGACAGAGTTTTCGAGAAAAAGAGAAGTGATATCTGGAGTTCCCAAAGGAAGTGATACAGGCCCTCTACTGTTTGTCGAGTAGATAAATGACTTAGGAGACAATTTGAGCAAACATCTGAGATTTTTGCAGATCATGTGGCCATTTGTCATCTAGGAAAGTCATCAGAATATCAAAAGCAACTGCAAAATGATTTAGACAAAATATCTATATGGTGCGGAAAGTGACAATTGTGACTCTAAATAATGAAACGTGTGACGCGATTCACGTGAGTTCTAAAAGGTATTCGTTAAATATATGTTACACGATAAATTACACGAATCTGAAGGTTTTCAGTTAAACTTAATATCTAGGGACAAGAGTTAGGAACAACATAAATTTGTACGATCACACAAGATAATGTTGTGAAGAAATCGAACCAAAGACTGCGTTTTTTGTCAGTAATCGTAATAGATACAACAAATCCACTAAAGAGGCTGCCTAGACAACGCGTGTGTGTCCTCCTCTAGAGTGTTGCTGTGCGGCATGGGATCCTTACCAGCTATGATTGACTGCGAACATCGAGGAAGCTCCAAGAAAGGTGGTTCGTCTTGTATTATCGGGAAATATGGGAGTGTGTGTCACGGATACGGTACGTGATTTGGGGTGGCAATCATTAAAACAAAAATGTTCTTAATTGCTGCGAGATCTCCGACGTTCTCACCCCGATTGCGAAAATAATTTGTTGACGCTCACCTACATACGTAAAAATGAGTATAATAAATAAAAAAGATGAGATCTCGAGCAAAAAGATTTGAGTGTTTAACAAAGAAATTCGCCGAAAAGCCGTGCAGATTGAGAAGTTATTTTAATTTATCTTTGCTACCAGTTAACGAAATTCCATGTGCCATCTTCAGCCCCCATGTGCACTCTAAAAAATTATCGATATAAGCATAGTGGGGCCATCTGTTTCTGGATGTCGTGAATTCTCACGTGCGCTCTTCCAAGGCGTCTGTACGCCGAACTCCGAACTCCGTTTGAACAGGCCTCAAAAGACCCTAACGGTACTGACCGACCGCCGTGTCATCCTCATCCTATAGGTGTCGCTGGTAGAGGAGATGGAGGGGCGTGTAGTTAGCACACCGCTCACCCGCCCGTTGTCAGTTTTCGTGACCGGAGCCGCTACTTCGTAATCAAGTAGCTCCTCAATTTTCCTCACAAGGGCTGAGTGCACGCCGCTTGCCAACAGCGCTTGGCAGACCGAACGGTCACCCATCCAAGTGCTAGCCAAGCCCGACAGTGCTTAACTTCGGTGATCTGACGGGAAGCGGTGTTACCACTCCGGCAAGGCCGTTGGCCCCCTGTACGCCAATATCGATAATTTTTGAGAGGTGCACATGGGGCCTGAAGATCATCCATTGAATTGCCGAAACTGGTAGCGAAAATAAAATAACTGCACCTCTGTTTGGTGAATTTCTTTGTTAAATATTTGACCAGTCACTATTCCACGTCAACAATGGATCAACAGAGACCAAAAGAGCCAAATGTCACTTGATAGACGCCTGCATTCTGGAGGCAGTCAGGTGCATCCGTTTTCCGTCGGAAAAAAAATCTTTTATTTTGTTTTGACTAAAGAAACATATCTGAATACCATTTTTCTTCAAAATTCTGCTTATGCGGTCAGTGACCCCTGAAACGAACGGTAACCTAACGGATTGATAAGTCGATTTCTCATCATTCTGATCAGCGCTATAAATATTCCGCCTAAAAGCCCTGTGTATTGAATAACTGTTATACACATTTGCCTTCAATGTCCTCATTAAAAAATGCAGCTCCGATTCCAAGTTGTCGTCATCGGTTATACGGAAGGCACGAGAAGACAGTGTTGAGTACTGCTTGCTTCTGGACTGGGCGGTGGAGCGAAGTGGCATCTAAACACCTGTTTGTGTTAGTCGGCTTCCTGTACACTCTGTGACATAGATTGTTATCAGATCTTCTGTATACCAACACATAGGAACGGGAGACCGATCTCACTCTCAACCTCCAACGTAATGAATTCCATTTAAGAAATTGTGGAATGCATGAATTTCTTCTTCACTTTGTGGCCATATAACAAATGTATCGTCCACACAGCGGAGCCAGCAAGAGGGCTTCAGAGCAGCACTACTTAATGTCTGTTGCTCAAAATTTTCCACACAAACGTTATCAAGGAAGTGAAAACGTGGCTGCGCTGTGCGAGCGACATAAACAATGCCCTGAAAGTCACCGCGGCGGACAATAGTATTTTTGGTAAACATTCCCCGTCTTTTGCGCTGTCCGTTTCGAATCTAGCCAATGATGACGACCAAACAATAGCAGTAGCAGGAATTTCAACTGTTACTCCTTCTCCATTGTAAGTGTGTAATAGTACCTTTCTAAACAATTACGATGGGCCGCCACAGGTATCCACAGGATACCAGAGCGGAAATATTAACCTATGGCTCTGGCCCACAAATGATAGCCATATGAATTTCAACCAATACCATCACTTCTCCAGCACGAACGCGAGTAAACTCCCCTTGTAAGAGGACGCGATACTCGTCTCTGACGGTGTAATAGCAATAGTGGACACCGGAAGATCCTGAGGAAGATCCAAGCAGAGGAGTCGAAACGTCGATTATTTCAGTAGAAATATGACGCGGCCTAATAACCCAGAAGATTTCACCTAGAGTGACAACGGCCATGGAAGCCTGCAGAATTACATATAACGCTTGTATGGGCAAGAGATTTATACTACCATCAGAAGACTGGAGAATCTTCGCAGAAGAAGAGGTAAATTACTCAGCGATTTCGCCATTCTCTCCCGGTGCTGTGATAATGATGTTATTCCCAGATTCACCAGAATTAGCCAACATGTGCAGACAGTGAAAGCCAGGAGGATCTACCAAAGGGCCAGCCAAGCTCTTCTCCATATACGAATTCAGCAAATACGCAGAGACTTGAATCATATTAGCTCCGTTTTAATTGGTTTACATTTTTCACTGGCGGAAACTCTGTCACCCTAGGACTGGGATAAAGTGGACAGAATCACGTTCGGTCATTCAACAAGGTTTTCGAATTTCATTGCTATGAAACAAAAAGAGAAGTCCGAGAAGCTTGCGGTTAAAGTTCAGAAGGCAGACGCTACTGTGGATCCGAAACGAGTAGTGGTGAACCGCCCCTCAGAAGTACTCAATGAAGCAGCTGTTTCAGTTCTGGGCAAAGTTCTGAATTTCGCAACTACACCGAAGAGAATACCTGTTGAAGAAATCGTAAGTGCCGTCGAAGCATCCTTGTTTTTTCTTCCGAAGGTGCAGGCCGAAGAAGTAAGACAAGATGTTTCGAGAGTTCTGCGGAAATCGAAACCTCCGAAAAGCAACATATCGGCGCAGGAAAGGAAATCTCTTATTGAACTCATGAGAAACGAAAGCATCGTTGTAACAAAATCGGATAAGGGAAATGTCGCTGTTGTTTTGGACGCTGTGGATTATAACAGGAAGATGGAATAACTACTAGGTGTGTATCGCAAATTAAAAAGCGATACGCCGCACAGAATCGTTCGGAAAGTGAAAGACCTGATATCAGACTCCAGCCTGGATAGCTATTACAAAGAATCTAAAACCTCCAATACCTGTCTCACCCAGAATGTATGGACTACCCAAAACGCATAAAGAACCGGTTCCTTTGAAGCCTATCGCCAGTAAGTTTAAATCACCGACTTATTTTTTAGCACGTCATTTATCTGACAAACTGAGACATCTAGTTGGTAAAACAAATACTTTTATAAAGGATTCGAAACATTTTTTGGAAATTGTACGCACACTGAAGATATCTGCAGGTGACATTCTTGTTAGCTTCGATGTGACATCGTTATTTTCTAACGTCCCAGTATCAGTTACAACGGAGATCATTAGGGAGAATGATGCTCCAGATGTTTGCGACTTAATTGAATTATGTCTTCGTTAGAGCTATTTTAAATACAATGGTGAATTCTATGAACAGGCTGATAGCCTTCCTATGGGCTCACCCATTTCGCAAGTTGCAGCTGGCGTTTTTGTGGAAAATAATGATCAACAGGCATTAAGTAATGCTGCTTTGAAGCCCTCTTGCTGATTCCGCTATGTGGACGATACATTTGTTATATGGCCACACAGCGAAGAAGAACTTCATGCGTTCCACAATTTCTTAAATGGAATTTACGTAGGAGGTTGAGAGTGAGGTCGGTCTGCCGTTCCCATGTGTTGGTATACAGAAGATCTGATAACAGTCTAGGTCACAGAGTTTACAGAAAGCCGACTAACAGAAACATGTATTTAGATGCCACTTCGCACCACCACCCAGCCCAGAAGCAAGCAGTACTCAACACTGTCTTCACGTGCCTTCCGTATAAGCGATGACGACAACTTGGAATCGGAGTTGAATTTTTTAAAGACGGCATTGAAGGCAAATGCGTATGACGGTTATTCAATCGACAGGGCTTTTAGGTGGATTATTTATAACGCTGATAAGAATGAGGAGGAACCGCCTTCTCACTTCGTTAGGTTACCGTTCGTTTCAGGGATCACTGACCGCATAAGCAGAATTCTGAAGAAAAATAATATTCAGATATGTTTCTTTAGTCGAAACAAAATAAAAGTTTTTTTCCGACGGAAAACGGATGCACCTGTTTGCCTCCACAATGCAAGCGTCCATCAAGTGAGATTTGGCTGCGGCAAAGTGTATATAGGCGAAACGGGAATAACTGTTAAGGAATCCATTAAGGAACATGAACGGCACAGGCGGCTAAAACAAAGTGCAAAATTAGCAGTAGGGAAACATCACGAAAACTGTGGATCTGAAGTCAATTTTAATAAGGTACGTGTACTGGCTAAGGAAACAAACATTTATAGAAAGAAAGTCCGAGAAGCGGTTGAAATTTCCAAGAATGGATGTAATTTCAATTGAGAGGACAACTATAGGCTTCCGGCATTCTGGCTTTCCGCCATCAAGGAATTTAATACGCGGCCGCGATGTGTGATCGGCATTAACAACGCGCTGAAAGTCACCTCGGTGGACAATAATATTTTGGGTACACATTCCCCCGCTCTTGCACTGTCCGTTTCGAATCTGGCCAATGATGACGACCAACCAATAGCAGTAGCAGGAGTTTCAACCAATACCCCTTCTCCAATGTGAGTGTGGAATAGTGCCTTTCTATACAATGACGATCGGCCGCCAATGGTATCCACGGAAGATTAGCCAACAACGCCCCTTCTTCTGCATCAGAGCGGTAATATTAGCCTATGACTATGGCCCACCATTGGTAGTCATATAAATGTCAACCAATACCATCACTTCTCCAGCACGAACGCGAGAATACTCTCCTTTATAAGAGGACGCGACACTCGTCGCTGACAGTGTTACAACAGTAGGGGACACCAGAACATCCTGAGGAGATCCCAGCAGAAGAGTCGAAACGTCCGAGGTGCCGGGGTGGAAAAGAGTTTGTTCCTCTTTAATTCAGACGTATTTTGCATGAGAAATGGACATGCATTGGACCGCCTCCTTACATATCACCTAACTGATTATGTGCGCAACGGTAACGGAAGAAAATGATGGTAGACCCTGCTACTTGGTAAAATAAGGAGAGCTCACTCACAATAATTTAATAAAAATCGTAATCTACTCAGAAAAAGAGAACTTTATCATAATAAACAACATTAAATGGGATTCTGCATACATCTAAGAAATGATATTCAGATTAATATTACAGTGAGATTTATTATACATCACAACATAAATGTACATGATTATCGACACAAACAGTGGGTTACAGGACAAGGTATACTGAAATATTATGAGAATAAGAGTTGGCTCGAGAACAAGGGGCTCCCACTCTCTGTGATGCAAACGATTGACGATTATTACTGGAGGCCCTAATGAATCAAATATTAATCTCCCGACTATATAGCAGTATCGCAATTAGTAGTGAAAAGTCAAATCGGATCATATGGAGAAACAAGCAAGGTGGACTTGTAGCAAAGCGAACGCGCGTGCTGCTGAGGGATTCAGTATAAAATTGAAAAGGTCCTACAATCCCGGAGCCGCAGAATACTATACCAGTACTGAAATCTGCTGCACGCGTCGGTAGGCAGCGTCCTTATGATGTAGGCGCCGACTTCTGCCGTGCAGCTGCTCTGTATCAACCCCTGGCGGCGAAGGCTGTCCGAGAATTCTAAGTTCTTCCGAAACCGTCCGACTCTGAGGAAGATCAGATCCCGAATCCTCCGACCGCACAACGCATGACTGAAACCAAAATTGCTCCTCTCCCTACTCTCCTCGAAAACCGCGAATCACTATTCCCCCACACTGTCTCAGAACATCAATCGCGCCAATAGCGACCGTTCCCTCCAATTTCGAGTAGGGCTTTATGACGGCAACTAGCCTCAGTTTAAGTTGACCAGTCATGCCTCTGTTATTCACTGAGGGCACTGAACTTTTCGTTTGACCGGCTACGAAAACAACCTGCCTAGAACACCGGCCATCCGGTGCCAGACAGTCGCAAAATGGCTCTGAGCACTATGCGACTTAACCTCTGAGGTCATCAGTCGCCTAGAACTTAGAACTAATTAAACCTAACTAACCTAAGGACATCACACGCATCCATGCCCGATGCAGGATTTGAACCTGCGACAGTAGGGGTCGCTCGGCTCCAGACTGTAGCGCCTACAACCGCACGGCCACTCCTGCCGGCCAGACACTCGCACCCAGCAGGGCACAGTCCACAAGTATTCTCAGAATCAAGAGGACAATGCAGTCAGTCGCTGCCAGGAATCTTCGTTCCAGCGCGCCGGAACAGTAAACACATAAACTACGGCGACACTCAGACGTATCGCAGGTTGTTTCGCCCTGCATGCAAAAGGCGAAACTCGACCGACGTCAGTCGTTCCGCCAGGTGCTTAAGCCTATTGTACACACCCCTCAGAATTCAGGGAAGTGCAGCCCCCAACCGGAAACGCAGTGTGCCGCATACTACGATGCTCGCCTCGCCCAGGCCACCCACAGAAGTAAAACAACATGTATAGGAATGAAGTGAAAAGTATTTTTTGAGCTCGCAGTACAAATACGTTCATTACAATAACCTTATTCAGTCTGTTACTACCGTGCAGTGACATAGAACATTAATAAAATTGATAAAAATGAGAGGAGACATGTAAAAGAAAGCATGGAACCTCTCAAACGTCGATCATTTTAGTAGAAATATGACGCGGCCTAATAACCCAGAAAATTTTACCTACAGTGGCAGCGGCCACGAAAGCCTGCAGAATTACATAGTGCCACATGCTTATGTAAAAAGGAATACCGTAGAGGTTTGTGTGGGCAGTTATTGATGCTCTAGCTCTTTTTTTTCCGGCAGTGCGATGTTTTTTTCGCATTGGGCATTTACATGGCACCGTCACCGCGACTCCGACACGGTCGCACAGAATCCCACTGCTGGCATAGGAAGCAGATAATCAAGGACTCTGTGAGCAGGTAGGTTGTAGCGAACGGGTCGTTTCCAGGAATACTGGGTGCAGATTTCACAGATTTCTGGTTGGCTACAAATTTTTCTGGGTGTGGTCGACCGGTGCAGCTGGGTCTGGTATTCCCGGGATCTTCCGTATTATAACAACACTTTCTAAAATCCTATGGGCTTCCTTATTAAATACCTGTATCTACCGTATATTCCGTCTGTGTTCACTGTTGTAAATATAAATTCTATGAAGTACTGTCCATAGTTTCAGTTTCGCGACGAACAAATCACAAAATGTTTTCGTATAATTGTCGATACTATTGAAGACATGTAGTCTCATTTCTGTTTGTGCTTCCATGGAAAGAAGGCGATATGACTCGAGGGAAAGCGAGGAGCTGAGAAAGGATGACGCAGTCAACGCTCCTAGAGGGGTAGTGGAAGGGGGAGTGTTTACTTGTACCTCGGTCAGTACTGTGAACCAACGGATGTGGTCGTCTCGAACCAGACAGCAGCTGTGGTACAAATAACACACGGAAGTAACAAAGACTCTGGAAAGAGGAGTATGGAGACGTTCATGTTTAAACACGCTCCTTACGTTATTTATTTCTCAACTGATTCACACCACACTACGTTTCGCAACGCTCTGAATTTTTTAAAAAAAATTTTTTTTACAGAAGATGGATCGAACAGAGAAACAACAGCAGCTTTTTCCTAACTGATTGAAATCAATTTTGATTATAATTGCGAAGAGATTTGCAGGCGAAGATAAGAAATTACAAAACTCTGCTGCTTCTGTAAATATGTACACTCGTGTACAGAAAAAAACAGGACACCTTGAATGACTATAGACAGGACGTATATATTCAAAAAACATATACATCAGTGTGTTCAGACAATTCGGTTTAGAATGTGTCCTGTTGCCTAGTAGGCACCGGGTCCGCCATGAGCCCTGATATCTTGTTCCATGCGTGATGGCATCGACGCATATTAGGCGCGAATGCAGTCCTGTGTAATAGCCATCTATCGTTCATTCACCTCGTTCCAAAGTTCATCTGTGAAGCTTGACACTGGTCCACTGAACTGCATCCACTGTTTTACCATACCCCACACATTTTCGATCGGCGATAAGTTCAGTGATTTGGCAGGCCAGGGCAAAAGGCTGACATCCTGTAACACCAAGAAGGCATGTTTTCGTGCAGCAAAGTGTGGTCCTGCATTGTCTTGCTGAAAGACGGCGTCTGGGCTGTTGTGCAGTAAGGGTATGGCGACGGGTCGCCGGACATCATTCAAGTCGGCACACTGGTCACAGTGCCCGGGACATGTACCAACTGCGATATGTGGTTGTACCCAGTAGCATCCAACACCGTAAAGCCTTGAGTTGGTGCTGTAAGTCTTGTGCGAATGCAATCACTCTTCTGCGGTTCTTTGTCTTTGGCTAACCATAATCCGGCCATCATTTTCAAACAAACAGAACCTCGTCCGAAAACACTGTCAGATGACATTTCTGTGCCCAGTCCCGTTGTACCACACTTGCCGTCTAGCATGTTTCTGAACCTTCGTCATGGGTAGGTGGAGAAATAGACGACGCGCACGCAGCATGTGCCTTAATAAACGGCAACGGACTGTCACCCCTCGAGGTATACGAAGTCTTCCACTGTTCGACTGTTGCTTCAGAGCCAAGGAAGATGCAGATCTGTCCTGCAATGCCATGCGGATGAGGTGTCGATCTTGTCAGGTAGTGGTCTGGGTGGTGCGACCGGACCCATCTCGTCGTATTCTATGGCCTTCCGTGAACTATTCTGCACACACCGGTTGCTCTACCACAATTTGCCCCACAAGAGCAGCAATTTCCTGGATGCATGTGTCATTTTCTTCAAGCTAATAATGCACCCTCCTTCAGATTCACTTATCTGTCGGTACGGCTTGCGTTTACGTCTGCGAGGCACCGTGCACGTATACTCACGTCATACTCGTCCCTTACCTTCAGGTTATGGCTCTGAGCACTATGGGACTTAACTTCTGAGGTCATCAGTCCCCTAGAACTTAGAACTACCTAAACCTAACTAACCTAAAGACATCATACACATCCATGCCCGAGGCAGGATTCGAACCTGCGACCGTAGCGGTCGCGCGGTTCCAGACTGTAGCGCCTAGAACCGCTCGGCCATCCCGGCCGGCTCTACTTGTTCAAAGTGTCCTGTTTTTCTGAACATGGGTGTATTTGTAGAATACACATAGATTATATACGCACATTAGTTAAATTTTATTGTGATTATATCTGTATGTTATATCGATCAACAAACAGAATTGTTTTGTTTAGATTAGATTTATTTTTAATTCCATAGACCCAAAAATGAGGCGATTCTCGTAGTTGTGGAACATGTCACAAAACGTAATATAATGTATTTAGAACGCTTGGCCGTAATACTCACTTCTGGATGTACACAGCCTGCCGTTGTGGCAGAGCGGTTCTAGGCGCTTCAGTCCGGAACCGCGCTGCTGCTATGGTCGCAGGTTCGAATTCTGCCTCGGGCATGGGTGTGTGTTATGTCCTTAGGTTAGGCATGTTTAAGTAGTTCTAAGTCTATGGGACTGATGTCCTCAGATGTTAAGTCCCATAGTGCTCAGAGCCATTGGAACCACTTTTTTTTAATGTACACAACAAATGAGTCGTATTACACGCTTTTGCACTTTAAAAACTTTATCTCGGTTTGCGGAGCTACGCAAAAATATAATACCGTATGAAGTAATAGAGTAAAGGTAAGCAAATAATACCACTTTTTTTATTTATGTCTCCATTGTCATCCATTCGAAGCAAATACGACGTAGTTGTACTGCTGAAATTTATTGCAACCTAATCTCCCATAACACCATTTAAAATCGTTGTCATATTTTGATCTCCCTAGCTACGCCCAGCTGTCTGACTGTTGCAGCTTCACCTGTTTGCCCATCACTGCCCACCGTCTGCGGGTACTCGGGTGCCCAGCAGTGAACACTCAAGCAGGAACAGTTTTTCCTATGGGAGTATTTGATGGCTACGAACACGCCAATCACGGGGAGGGCGAGGGATCACGGATGAAATGTACATTCCTCCGAGCCACGGAAATGGATATAATTATTTAGGAAATAATTAGTAAAGATGAACTGCTGAAACAGTGGTCAGACATAATTTGCACATAATTAACTGACTGAGAACTTGGAAAATATTCCCACCATTGCTCATGGAAGGCACAGCCGTTAATTCTGTTCCACTAACAACTTTTCAGTAGGATTTGGAGATTTATTACAAAAATTAATTGTACGTTATGCTGCGCCTGCAATTATTATTATCGTAGCTACCTACACTCATACTAAAGTAACCTTTCATTTACAGCCCACGAAAGAACAAGCTTTGCAAAATCTGATGTTATCTGTGGATGCAACTGTACAACTCCTACTTTTCATACGTTTCTTTATGTTTGTCACTATTTGTCAGTACGTGTGGGCGTTTCTGTACATTTTGAGACTAACCCTGACACATAACGTAGCGGTGGTAGCATGTCCTTCAAACCTAAGGGCACGTTTCATCAAAGAACCAAACAGAAAGGCCGGTCGTTGTGGCCGAGCGGTTCTAGGCGCTTCAGTCTGGAACCGCGCGACCACTACGGTCGCAGTTTCGAATCCTGCTTCGGTCATGGATGTGTGTGAAGTCCTTAGGTTAGTTAGATTTCAGTGGGTTTCTAGGGGACTGGTGACTTCAGAAGTTAAGTCCCATAGTGCTCAGAGCCATTTGAACCATTTGAACCAAAAAGAGAGATGTCTGTTTACTTACTGTTAAACAGACGACGATATTGCTCAGACGACGTTGTCGACAAAAATTTATATTCGTGTTATACAAAACACTGACGATTACACCAGCCCAGATTCTTTCACAAAAGATTCTATACTAGAATTTGGGGCGATCTGCCCTGTTCGTCTTGCTGTAAAGAGGAGGCATCAATGCATGAGATTGTCGGAAACATTCTTTCGGCCCATACCTCGCCGTGGTGTCTATGATCAACAATATATTTTGCAGAGCCAGTATATCGTGCCAGATTAGTAAAGGTAAAACGCCATTCTGCAATAAAATCATCTACGTGACAGATAGGATCGTTACGCAAGTCTAAGAAATGGTTCTGAGCGCTATGTGACTTAACGTCTGAGATAATCAGTCCCCTAGGACTTAGAACTACTTAAACCTTACTATCCTAAGGACATAACACA
The DNA here is from genome assembly GCF_023864275.1 of Schistocerca cancellata. NCBI lineage: Eukaryota > Metazoa > Arthropoda > Insecta > Orthoptera > Acrididae > Schistocerca > Schistocerca cancellata. The sequence continues at coordinate 170,355,044 of NC_064631.1, read as the reverse complement.
CATCCATGCCCGATGCAGGATTCGATGCTGCGACCGTAGCGGTCGCGCGGTTCCTGACTGTAGCGCCTAGAACCGCTTGGCCACTCCGGCCGGCAAGTCTGAGAAACGATGCGTTACGAAGTGATAGTATGTCAAGGCATATTCACACTGCATGTACAAAGAAACTAACTAAAAATAGTAAAGAAAAGTAGCTAAATGCTATTTTCGTATGTTATTATTAAATTAATTATTATATTTGTTGTGTGAAACACTTCCCGATTAATGGAAGACTTTATTTCTAAAAAGAAAAGAAATATCTTAACTTCTTGTTATGAGGTAGCTTTATGTGCTCCAGTGCCTCTTACATGTAATTACATTTGCATTGTATGGGTACTCGCAGGACGCAGGCGAAGTATCGTCTTGTATTGTATTGTATTGTATGTTAACCGCGGACCTAGAAACGACGGAGAGGCTCCATCCCCGCCGCAGCCGCAGTGGCTCACAACTCCACGACGACTACTGCAGTCCACTTGACCCCTCTGCCGCCCAACACCGAATCCAGGGTTATTGTGCGGTTCGACTCCCGGTAGACCCCCCAGAGAACGTCTCACACCAGACGAATGTAACCTCTATGTTCGCGTGGTAGAGTAATGGTGGTGTACGCGTACGTGGAGAACTCGTTTGCGCAGCAATCGCCGACATAGTGTAGCTGAGGCGGCATAAGGGGAACCAGCGCGCATTCGCCGAGGCAGATCGAAAACCGCCTAAAAACCATCCACAGACTGGCCGGCTCACCGGACCTCGACACAAATCCACCGAGCGGATTCGTGCCTTGGACCAGGCGCTCCTTCCCACCCGGAAAGCCGGGCGTTAGGCTGCACGCCCAACCGGGCGGGCTGTCTTAGTATTACTCAGCGCTGATTCTCTCAAAGTATGCGAACTGGGGCCGACCAGCGACGGGTGGGTTGTTAAGTGAGCGTTGACAGGGGGTGCTGAACTCTGGCGTCCTGGACGCATGGCGCTGCCGCTCTATTCATTGGGACACGGGTCACCTTCTTGATGCGCTTTCGCAGCAGCTGCACACTGGTCGGTGTGCAGTAGATGCTTTAGTACTGCACATTATTCTCCCCCCCAAAATGCCGCACCATTGTCGTGTAGGTAGCCATCTTGCGTTGCCTCAACGATGGGGGGGGGGGGCGGGGAGGTGGGAGCGGGGGAGTTATAGGCAGGAAGCTGGGTGCCGTGAGGAACCGGTAACGGCAACTGGGACCCATACCGAGCTCCAGGTCGCACCCCAACATCCAACCTGCACTCAGAGGGTAACGAAGGACGGGTAACCCGCGAAAAGGCGCGCCGTCTTCCTGAGCCGGTCGGACGAAGGAAGGAGAGAGCGGTGATGACGATAGCGACAGCGATGACGTCGACGGTGACAGCGGCGCCGGGACGACAGCGGTCGCCGTGGCGTGCGGCTGGAAGCCTGCTGCAGCATCGAAGGCGATGAGTCCAGCTCCATCGACTCTGCAGGTGGTGCCGAACAGGCTCCCGGAGTCGGCCGCGCCGGCCGCAAGATACTGCGAAGATGCGAATCTGGGGACAGAAATTCTGCGGAAGTATTTCCAGCCGGCCGTTGTGGCCGAGCCGTTCTAGGCGCTTCAGTCCGGACCCACGCGGCCGCTACGGTCACAGGTTCGAATCCTGCCTCTGGCATGGGTGTGTGTGATGTCCTTAGGTTAGTTACGTTTAAGTAGTTCTAAGTCCAGGGGACTTAGACGACCTCAGATGTCCCATGGTGCTTAGAGCCATTTGAACCATTTGAAGTATTTCGCAATTGACAAGCACGAATCTGGACCTTGAATACACGAAAGGGTCAATTGACAAGCACGAATCTGGACCTTGAATACACGAAAGGGTCCAAACTGCGAAGAATCGTTCCTCCCTTCCAGCGACAGGTGCGAACAAAGGCTCTGGAAACCATAGAATCATTAGGCGAAAAGCGGGAGACACCGTGCGCTGCAGTGGGTGCAGCAACTGGAGCAGCGTGCAGTAGCGCCGACCATGTAGAAGCTCCGCCAGCGACGGACTGTCGCGGGGCCGGGAGCGGTATGTTGCGAGGAAGACCAGCAGCGCTTGTACCCGTGTGGTGTGTGGGAGGCACGTAGTTTGATCATCTGCTGCTTGAACACACGCACAAATCGCTCAGCTGCACCGTTCGACTGAGAAAGAAGCGGAGCACTGGTCATTTCAGTAATCCCAGAAGCTATAGAAAACTCGTTGTCTGTAACCAACACTTCAGGCAAAACCTTCCAAGCAACGCTATTATGCGACATAGTCGAGATCATGGGCACTGGAAACATAACTGCTAAAAGAGTCCACAACAATAAGCCAACGAGTGTTCCAAAAGGGACCAGCAGAGTCAATATGCACTAGTTGCCATGGCGATTGAGACTTTCGCCAAGCCGGGGACGTTCGCAGTGTCCATGCCCAGCCAAGTAAGCGCAGATGCGCCAGCTGTTTTGTGCGTAAAATTCCCCAGTGCCCTGGAGCAATCTCAACACAGCTTTTTGCAACTCTTTAGGGACAAGCACATGCGATTGTCACGAGTCATTTTGCAATAAAACCACACTATGCTTGACGGAGAGGCTATGCCGACGAGCAAAATATCAAGCCACAAAACATTCTCAATGTTTTTCACTGAATGGGGCCAAACAGTGCGGATATAGTGCAACGAAAGGTTCAAGTCAGTGCCGGTTCCTGTGGCTTGTGCACTTTCCTATAACACAGTGGAAAAGTATTTAAAAGTTAAGTGTACTGCGCGTCAATCTGGCAAAAATATCTGCCAGTGACATCGAATTTAGAATCAGGACCTATATGAAGGCGAGGAAAGACGTCAGCGTTTGCATGCTACAATATTTCGTACTGAAACTGTGATGGTAACAAAACCCAACTTTGCAGCTTCTGAGTCGTACGTGGCGGGATGAAACAAAGTCTAAAGTGGCTTAATGTCTGTCACTACTTATAACTTCCAAACTAGCAGAGAATGGTGACACTTTGTCCCGCCATAGATAATAGCGAGCGCTTCCTTCTCGACTTGAGATTGGTTTGGGGTGTAAAGGGAACAAACTACAGGGTCGTCAGTCCCTTTGGGGAATAGTTACATTGAGTCCATCACTTGAAAGAAACCGGCCTGTCCTGTAAACCAAATCTTTTCGAGAGCACGGCTCCGATTCCCTACGAAGAAGCGTCCACTGCCAAAACCACACGCTTAGCAGAATCGAAATGAAAAAGGCGTCTTTCACTCAATAAGGCATTGTTAAGTGTCTGGAATGCATCCTGATACTCTTTGGTCCAAAGGAAAGGTACATTCTTCCTGCGCATACGATGCAACGGAGCCGCGATCTGGTATAAATGGGATATAATACATTTTACCGAGAAATGACTGCAACGCCGTCAAGTTCCACGGGGAAGGAATGTCCCGGATGGCTAGAAAATGTGAATTAAGAGGATAAACACCTTGGCTATTAAGCACATGGCATAAGTACTGAATTTCAGTCTGAAAAATGGCACGTTTGTCAAGGCGACACTTCAAACTGTAAGTAGGGTCTTTAGGTTTTTATGTTGGTAACGCCACGTAGCGTTCGGTATGAAAATCACTGACTGTGCTGTGTGCAGTGTGTGGCTGGTTTTGTTGGAACATTTGCTATTGTAGTGTTGGGCAGTTGGATGTGAACAGCGCGTAGCGTTGCGCAGTTGGAGGTGAGCCGCCAGCAGTGGTGGATGTTGGGCGAGAGATGCCAAAGTTTTGAGAGCGGACGATCTGGACGTGTGTCCACCAGAAAAAGGACATTCGTAAGACTGGATGTCATGAACTGAGATATGATGACTTTTGAACACTATTAAGGTAAATACATTGTTTGTTCTCTATCAAAATCTTTCATTTGCTAACTATGCCTATCAGTCGTTAGTGCCTTCAGTAGTCTGAATCTTTTATTTAGCTGGCAGTATTGGCGCTCGCTGTGTTGCAGTAGTTCGAGTAACGAAGAATTTTGTGAGGTAAGTGATTCTTGAAAGGTATTGGTTATTGTTAGTCACGGCCACGGCCAATCTATTGTAGAGATTATTGAAAGTCAGATTGCGTTGCGCTAAAAATATTGTGTCAGTTTATTGATGATCAGAATACGTAAAGAGAGAAATGTCTGAGCACGTTGAATTTTGCTCAGCTGTTAGAAAATCAAATAATGTAAAAGTTTTACCAGCACAGTAATTTATAATTTTCCAAAGGGGACGTTTCAAAACATACAGCTGAAAATATTTGAAAAAGCATACCAAGGTTACTGATATGTTCCTTTCGTGTACGTCCTGACGCCACAGTATCATCCAAGTAATTTGATCAGAATGGGACACCTGATGTAAGTTCGTGAAAGTAGCGTTGGAATATGGCAGGCGAGGAAGCGCTGCCAAAAGATAAGCACATAAATTTGAAGCCTAAATGTGTGTTGACTACATACACTTTGTGAAGCTCGCCATTTAGTGGAATTTGCCAATACGCGTCATGTAAGTCAATTAAAAAAAAATTGCGGCCTGCACCAACACTGTCGATTAATTCGTCAGGACGAGATAACGGATAAGTATGAGTTAAGGTGTGTTGATTCACAGTGAATTTAAAGTCAACATAAAAACGAAGTCCTGCAGAAAACTTTGGTAAGATTACTAAGGGAGAAAGGCCATTGACTAACCTGGATAGAAGCAATAACACCATTGTCTTGCCATTCTTTAAGTTCACTTGCAACTTTGTGTCCAAGTGCATGAGGGACAGGACGAGCCCGAAAAGCTTAGGTTGCGGATTGTCCTTCAGTATAACGTGCACCAAGAAATTATTTGCTCTGCCAAGTCCTTGAGAAAATAAAAGACCAAACAAATAAAAATATTTTCATAGTCACGCGAACACACAATGTCACTGTTCTGCGGTGAGAGTGAAATATTGCAGGCGAACTACAGGGCTATTACAAATGATTGAAGCGATTTCATAAATTCACTGTAGCTCCATTCATTGACATATGGTCACGACACACTACAGATATGTAGAAAAACACAAAGTTTTGTTCGGCTGAAGCCGCACTTCAGGTTTCTGTCGTCAGAGCGCTCGAGAGCGCAGTGAGACAAAATAGCGACAGGAGCCGAGAAAGCGTATGTCGTGCTTGAAATGCACACACATCAGTCAGTCATAACAGTGCAACGACACTTCAGGACGAAGTTCAACAAAGATCCACCAACTGCTAACTCCATTCGGCGATGGTACGCGCAGTTTAAAGCTTCTGGATGCCTCTGTAAGGGGAAATCAACGGGTCGGCCTGCAGTGAGCGAAGAAACGGTTGAACGCGTGCGGGCAAGTTTCACTCGTAGCCCGCGGAAAATTGGCTCATGCCACAACTGGAGACCGACAGCGCCGACTTCATGTTTCAACATGATGGTGCTCCACCGCACTTCCATCATGATGTTCGGCATTTCTTAAACAGGAGATTGGAAAACCGATGGATCGGTCGTGGTGGAGATCATGATCAGCAATTCATGTCATGGCCTCCACGCTCTCCCGACTTAACCGCATGCGATTTCTTTCTGTAGGGTTATGTGAAAGATTCAGTGCTTAAACCTCCTCTACCAAGAAACGTGCCAGAACTGCGAGCTCGCATCAACGACGCTTTCGAACTCATTGATGGGGACATGCTGCGCCGAGTGTGGGAGGAACTTGATTATCGGCTTGACGTCTGCCGAATCACTAAAGGGGCACATATCGAACATTTGTGAATGCCTAAAAAAACTTTTTGAGTTTTTGTATGTGTGTGAAAAGCATTTTGAAAATATCTCAAATAATAAAGTTATTGTAGAGCTGTGAAATCGCTTCAATCATTTGTAATAACCCAGTACATGTACCAAGCACTGGAATGTCCTGACTGTGATACGCGGTGAGCTGTGCACAAGATTTTGTCAACAGTGGTGAGCCCAACTGTTCATAAGTGTCATGATTAAGCAATACAACGGAAGGGCCAGTGTCTAGCTGAAGTTGCACACAGCGACCGGCAGTTCATTAACAGTTTGTTTGACTGTCGTCGCACAGCACTTGGGCAATGTGAATTCACATCCTGAACTTGGTCATTGCTAATACCGACAGCCGATTTAGAAAAAAAAAAACTACATTCACTCAGAAGGTGCTCCACGAGAGCGAACGTGGGTAGAGTTCTTTTTCCGTTTCAAGCACAGACTGTACGTGACTTGGCTTCCCACAAGCGAAACAGTCGCATTCCGTGAAGTGAAATTTTGTCTTTACCGCGTGGAAGAGCGGCACGGACATGATTTCACAGCATACACACGCGCTGACGCTCGTTTTTTTTGTCCACGGCGCTGTGTTGTGTTTGCGTGCAGTGGTCGGTCGCAATGACGTGCTTGTACGTCACTTCGCGTTGCACTGCTAAAGGGAGCTACCTCAAAGTTTTCCACGGTACTGTCACACGAGTACTGACATTCAATAATCTGTAACAGTTGTTTCACAGTAGGATCAGAAAATGTTTGGTAATTTGTTTCCCAATCCTACTATCTGGCAAATTGTACGTAATTGCATCACGAATGACTGCGTCACTGTAGTACTGTCAACAGTCACATTGAAAACGACACTGTCGTGTCAGATCCTGTTGACGGTGTGTCTGATCTGGCTTTTACCGCAGTCGGAAGAACGAGCTGCAGCAGCCTGCACCTGACCCCCGCAACACTTACTGAGGGCTCAAACTAAATCTTCAAAAAGTAGCCACTCCGGCATACTAGTCGGGAATAACTTCTGAGCGAGGCGGTAACCTGCTGACAAAAAATAAAAAAAAAGTTTCACAGCACCTTGCAATTAGTGTGTAGCACAATGAGCGTCGAACTGAGTACAGTACTCGTTTCATTCCTCTTGTTCTTCATTGAAAGCTCGGAACGGTGGAACCCACGGAGGCAGTGTCATGGTCGTGGCTGGCTGTTGTGGCGGAGTTGACGCAGCAGCGGCTTGTACATTAGTGAGCTGCTGGACTGCCGTCGTCAACTGCGACATTTGGTGGTTCTGAAACTGAATAAACTGCATTAGATCAAAGCCAGCAGCAACTGGAGGTGTTTTATGAGCTGGTGGTGCAGGAGTCGGGTTAGAGGTCATTTTAATAAGAGAAGAGCCGCAGCCAGTAACAATAAGCAATGCAAGTACACACATAGCGGAAGCGTTGCGGCTAGTCTGCAAGAAAGAACACAATTAGTATCAATGTTCCTCTGAAAGAAAAAGATATAAATGTTAGTGATACGTTGTGTCAGAGCGACACAAACAAGGAAAGACAGAAGTTGCGATAGTTAGTGGCAGGAATCCAAAACGATCTGTACGTAACACTTTCAGATTAATGGAAGACTTTATTTCTGAAAAGAAAAGCAAAATAACCGAACTCCTCGTTATGAGTTGGCTTGATGTGCTCCTGTGCCTCCTACGTGTGATAACATTTACACTGTATTACTATACGCAGAACGCAGGCTGACTACCGTCTTCACGTTATTCAGTACTGATGCTCACGAAGTCTGTGACCGAACTGGGGCTTACCAGCGGTGGACGGCTGGTTGTAGCCGTTGACAGAGGGTGCTGTCTTTCTGGAGGCGTGGCGCTGCCCTCTCTTTCCATTCAGTTGGGGGTCAGCGCCATCTTGATGCTGACTACCGTCTTCACGTTATTCAGTACTGATGCTCACGAAGTCTGTGACCGAACTGGGGCTTACCAGCGGTGGACGGCTGGTTGTCGCCGTTGACAGAGGGTGCTGTCTTTCTGGAGGCGTGGCGCTGCCCTCTCTTTCCATTCAGTTGGGGGTCAGCGCCATCTTGATGCTGACTACGTCTTCACGTTATTCAGTACTGATGCTCACGAAGTCTGTGACCGAACTGGGGCTTACCAGCGGTGGACGGCTGGTTGTAGCCGTTGACAGAGGGTGCTGTCTTTCTGGAGGCGTGGCGCTGCCCTCTCTTTCCATTCAGTTGGGGGTCAGCGCCATCTTGATGCTGACTACCGTCTTCACGTTATTCAGTACTGATGCTCACGAAGTCTGTGACCGAACTGGGGCTTACCAGCGGTGGACGGCTGGTTGTCACCGTTGACAGAGGGTGCTGTCTTTCTGGAGTCGTGGCGCTGCCCTCTCTTTCCATTCAGTTGGGGGTCAGCGCCATCTTGATGCTGACTACCGTCTTCACGTTATTCAGTACTGATGCTCACGAAGTCTGTGACCGAACTGGGGCTTACCAGCGGTGGACGGCTGGTTGTCACCGTTGACAGAGGGTGCTGTCTTTCTGGAGTCGTGGCGCTGCCCTCTCTTTCCATTCAGTTGGGGGTCAGCGCCATCTTGATGCTGACTACCGTCTTCACGTTATTCAGTACTGATGCTCACGAAGTCTGTGACCGAACTGGGGCTTACCAGCGGTGGACGGCTGGTTGTCACCGTTGACAGAGGGTGCTGCCTTTCTGAAGGCGTGGCGCTGCCCTCTCTTTTCATTCAGTTGGGGGTCAGCGCCATCTTGATGCTGACTACCGTCTTCACGTTATTCAGTACTGATGCTCACGAAGGCTGTGACGGATCTGGGGCTTACCAGCGGTGGACGGCTGGTTGTAGCCGTTGACAGAGGGTGCTGTCTTTCTGGAGGCGTGGCGCTGCCCACTCTTTCCATTCAGTTGGTGGTCAGCGCCATCTTGATGCTGACGACAGTCTTCACTTTATTCAGTACTGATGCTCACGAAGTCTGTGACTGAACTGGGGCTTACCAGCAGTGGACGGCTGGTTGTCACCGTTGACAGAGGGTGCTGTCTTTCTGGAGTCGTGGCGCTGCCCTCTCTTTCCATTCAGTTGGGGGTCAGCGCCATCTTGATGCTGACTACCGTCTTCACGTTATTCAGTACTGATGCTCACGAAGTCTGTGACCGAACTGGGGCTTACCAGCGGTGGACGGCTGGTTGTCACCGTTGACAGAGGGTGCTGCCTTTCTGGAGGCGTGGCGCTGCCCTCTCTTTTCATTCAGTTGGGGGTCAGCGCCATCTTGATGCTGACTACCGTCTTCACGTTATTCAGTACTGATGCTCACGAAGGCTGTGACGGATCTGGGGCTTACCAGCGGTGGACGGCTGGTTGTCACCGTTGACAGAGGGTGCTGTCTTTCTGGAGGCGTGGCGCTGCCCACTCTTTCCATTCAGTTGGTGGTCAGCGCCATCTTGATGCTGACGACAGTCTTCACTTTATTCAGTACTGATGCTCACGAAGTCTGTGACTGAACTGGGGCTTACCAGCAGTGGACGGCTGGTTGTCACCGTTGACAGAGGGTGCTGCCTTTCTGGAGGCGTGGCGCTGCCCTCTCTTTCCATTCAGTTGGGGGTCAGCGCCATCTTGATGCTGACTACCGTCTTCACGTTATTCAGTACTGATGCTCACGAAGTCTGTGACCGAACTGGGGCTTACCAGCGGTGGACGGCTGGTTGTCACCGTTGACAGAGGGTGCTGTCTTTCTGGAGGCGTGGCGCTGCCCTCTCATTTCATTCAGTTGGGGGACAGCGCCATCTTGATGCTGACTACCGTCTTCACGTTATTCAGTACTGATGCTCACGAAGTCTGTGACCGAACTGGGGCTTTCCAGCGGTGGACGGCTGGTTGTCGCCGTTGACAAAGGGTGCTGTCTTTCTGGAGGCGTGGCGCTGCCCACACTTTCCATTCAGTTGGGGGTCAGCGCCATCTTGATGCTGACTACCGTCTTCACGTTATTCAGTACTGATGCTCACGAAGTCTGTGACCGAACTGGGGCTTACCAGCGGTGTACTGCTAGTTGTCACCGTTGACAGAGGGTGCTGTCTTTTTGGAGGCGTGGCGCCGCCCTCTCTTTCCATTCAGTTGGGGGTCAGCGCCATCTTGATGCTGACTACCGTCTTCACGTTATTCAGTACTGATGCTCACGAAGTCTTTGACCGAACTGGGGCTTACCAGCGGTGGACGGCTGGTTGTCACCGTTGACAGAGGGTGCTGTCTTTCTGGAGGCGTGGCGCTGCCCTCTCTTTCCATTCAGTTGGGGGTCAGCGCCATCTTGATGCTGACTACCGTCTTCACGTTATTCAGTACTGATGCTCACGAAGTCTGTGACCGAACTGGGGCTTACCAGCGGTGGATGGCTGGTTGTCACCGTTGACAGAGGGTGCTGTCTTTCTGGAGGCGTGGCGCTGCCCTCTCTTTCCATTCAGTTGGGGGTCAGCGCCATCTTGATGCTCACTACCGTCTTCACGTTATTCAGTACTGATGCTCACGAAGTCTGTGACCGAACTGGGGCTTACCAGCGGTGGACGGCTGGTTGTCGCCGTTGACAAAGGGTGCTGTCTTTCTGGAGGCGTGGCGCTGCCCACTCTTTCCATTCAGTTGGGGGTCAGCGCCATCTTGATGCTCACTACCGTCTTCACGTTATTCAGTACTGATGCTCACGAAGTCTGTGACCGAACTGGGGCTTACCAGCGGTGGACGGCTGGTTGTCGCCGTTGACAGAGGGTGCTGTCTTTCTGGAGGCGTGGCGCTGCCCTCTCTTTCCATTCAGTTGGGGGTCAGCGCCATCTTGATGCCGTTTCGCAGCACTATACGAGTCATTCTGCAGTCGATGCTTTAGGAGTGCACAACATGAAATCATTACTTTTGATTATTTTTAATTTCTTACCTATTTTCTGTTTTATTTTTAATTTTATTAAAAATTATTACATTAAAAATTAAATTATTATATTAAACAATATGATTACATCATAAAGGTATTATATACCGTTAACATCAGTAATTATATACTGTTCATATAAAGTATATTATACAACTATACTGGCAATATCATATTACCGTAAATATTAATGTGTCTACAATTATAAATAGTAATACACTGAAATTATTATATTACAATAAACTTATTATTTATTTATTGTAATATTACTGATTTATGTACAATATTTTAAATGTTATTAAAATTATTACATTAAAAATTAATTATTATATTAAACAATATGATTACATCATATTATTGTGTCTACTACTATAAATAGTAATACAATGAAATTATTATATAACAGTAAACTTATTATTTATTGTAATATCACTGATTTATGTATAACAATAAAATAGTAATAATATAAATAATTCTATACTATTATTAACAGTATTTATTATTAACGCTAATAAGAAAACAGCTCAACTTACATGGTGTGCAGATCGGCTAGTTAGTCAGATACTTCCTAATTTCTATTCAATTTCTAATTTTTCACTTTGAAATTCTCATGCAGTTTTCAAACACACACATGAAAACGCTTTTGCACCACCCCGAATCCCAGAACTCTTGATGATAGACGTTGACTATGGGTATTGTATCACAGACACAGTCCCCTTCACTGTTGAGAGATGTCACGAAACTCACCCAAACTTCAAATAACCATGCATGAGCAGCGTCTATTAGACGGAGGGGGTCCGTCAGCGGACTAGTTCCAGTCATTCCACCAGGATGGAGGTACACGAATGTGTCCAGACGTCTCGGAATGAACTAAAGCGGCGTTGTTCGGACATGGAGGAGATACAGAGAGACAGGAATTGTAGATGACATGCCTCGCTCAGGCCGCCTAGGGCTACTACTGCAGTGGGTGACCGCTTATGGTTCCGAGGAACCCTGACAGCAATGCCACCATGTTGAACAATGCCTTTCGTGCAGCCACAGGACATGGTGTTACGACTCAAACTGTGCGCAATAGGCTGCATGATGCGCAACTTCACTCCAGATGTCCATGGTGAGTTCCATCTGTCAGCAGCTCGTGGTCGTGCGGTAGCGTTCTCGCTTCCCATGCCTGGGTTCCCGGGTTCGATTCCCGGCGGGGTCAGGGATTTTCTCTGCCTCGTGATGACAGTGTTGTGTGATGTCCTTAGGTTAGTTGGGTTTAAGTAGTTCTAAGTTCTAGGGGACTGATGACCATATATGTTAAGTCCCATAGTGCTCAGAGCCATTTTTTTTAGTTCCATCTTTGCAACCACGATACGGTACAGATGGGCTCAACAACTTGCCGATTGGACCGCTCAGGATTGGCATCATATTCTCTTCACCGATGACTGTCGCATATGCCTTCAACCATTCAATCGTCGGAGGCATGTTTCGACGCAACCTGGTCAGGCTGAACGAAATGGTTCAAATGGCTCTAAGCACTTTGGGACTTAACATCTGGGGTCAACAGTCTCCTAGAACTTAGAACTACTTAAACGTAACTAACCTAAGGACATCACACACATCCATGCCCGAGACAGGATTCGAATCTGCGACCGTAGCGGTCGCGCTGTTCCAGGCTGAAGCGCCTAGAACCACTCGGCCACATCGGCCGGCTCAGGCTGAACGCCTTAGACACACTGTCCAGCGAGTGTAACAAGGCGGAGGTTCCCTTCTGTTTTGGGGTGGCATTATGCGACGCCGACGTAGGTCACTGGTGGTTATGGAAGGCACCGTAACTGCTGTACGATACGTGAATTCCATCCTCCGACCGACAGTGCAAGCATATCGGCATCATACTGGCGAGGCTTTCGTCTTCCTGGATGACAATTTGCGCCCCCATCGTGCACATCTTGTGGATGACTTCCTTCAGGATAACGAAGACGTGACCCACTAACCACTCAGAGATCTACGCCGAATCGCAGTTGAGGAGTAGGACATTCTGCAGTAACAGTGCCTTGATGAACTTGTATTAGAGTTACCGGCGTGTACAGCAATCTGAACCACCACCTCTGAATGTCTCGCTGTGTGGCGGTAGAACATGCAATGTGTGGTTTTCACGAGCAATAAAAACGGTGCAAGTAATGTTTATGTTTATCTCTTTTCCAATTTTCTATACAGGTTCCGAACTCTTGGAACAGAGATGATGTAAAACTTTTTTTTTTATGTGTGCATAATTTGTTGTCGCCTACACGCCGAGAAGGATCGCCACTTCGGAAGAGGTTGACAAACAAGGCCTGTATTGACAAACAGAGCCAGTATGCAATGGTGTGGGTAGCCAGTAGGGAATGTGGAAGAGAAATCACGTGTCAGCTTCTGGCCTTGAGGTGTCGTATCCTGGCTGTAGTCACTATCTCTGGCACTGGATTTCAGCTAGAAATGATGTGATTCCTCTTTTACTCTCCATTTTTCTCTGTCACCGAAAATAGTAAGTCCTCAAGACTCCTATGACTAGCTATCAACCACACAGACTGACCTGGGAGCGCCTACATGTATCCCTTAGAGAAAACATTGTACTTTTAATTTTTAATCAACTCTTCCATTGCAAAATTCAGAAATCCACAGCCATGCCTATATTGACCCAGCCTCCTTTCGCACTTGTATAGTAATTTTGACTCTGACAAAATCAAATGTAACTCACCACCTCTCAACACGGACAACGCAATGGTCGACGGCCTTCACTTAGACCGAGAGGAGTGGGTTTTGCGTAGAATTATCAGGGCTAACAGGCAAGCAGCACAGCGTGCAATAACCGCAGCAATCAATATGACGTACGATGTCAGAAAGTGTTCCGAGATTTAGCGTTAATGGGCTGTGGCGGCAGTCGACTGACACGAGTGCCTTTGCTAACAGCACGACATCGCCTGAAGCGTCCCTCCTGGGCTCGTGACCATACATGCTGGACCGTAGACGTCTGGGAAACCGTGGCATCGTCAGATGAGTTACAATTCCATTTGATAAGAGCTGATGGTAGGGTTCGAATATGGCACAGACCCCGCGAAGCCATGAACCTAACTTATCAACAAGGCGTTGTGCAAGTTCGTGGAGCCTCCATAATGGTGTGGGCCGTATTTATGTGGAAAATACTGGGTCCTCTGGTCCATATAAACCACTCGTTGCCTTGAAATAGTTATGTCGGTCTACTTGGCTGCCATTTTGAGCCTTTCTATTTCCAATCAATGAGGAAATTTTTATGGATGACAAGGCGGTATGTCGCCGGACCACAATTGTTCGCCATTCGTTTGAAGAACATTCTGGACGGTTCGAGCGAATGATCTGGCCAATCAAATCGCCCGGCATGAATCTTGTCAATAATTTATGGGACATAATCGAGAGGTCAGTTCGTACACAACATCCTGCGCCGGCAACACTTTCGCAATTATGTACTGCTATAGAGGCAGCGTGACCTAATATTTGTGCAGAGGCTCACCTGACTTGTTTCATTCATGCATTAAGCCTAGCAAAAGTAGGTCTGAAACGATATTAGGAGGTATCTCATGACGTGTGTCACCTCAGTGTACATACTTATCAGGACTGGTGTTAAGAATAAATGATAAGAATAAATTTCCTGGCAAGAAATTGGCATACTCTTCGAATCGGATCGTAAGCTCAGTAACCGGTATTGCGTAAATGTCAATGGCTAGGTTAACGGCCCATAGGGCAGCGGCGTTAAGCCGGCCTGCCGCTGCGATAATGGCCAGCGCGGAGCGTAGCGCCGGCGCAGTCGCAGTCGTACTGGCAGGCGCTACGGCAGCTGCTCCAGGGCTCGCAGTCGCCTATGCAAATGGACCGCATTTCGCCGCGGGTCTTTACCTGCATTACAGTTGCACGACCTGGCGCGGCCGGCAGTTAGGCGCGCTGCTCCACACTATACACCCCTGGACTGCGCAGTGCCGCCCCCTGGAGCCCACCCACACCCCACCCTCCAACGCCCACAGCGCCGCGCCACGCCCCTGTGTAGGCAGTCCACTTTGCGGGACCAGCTGCGAGCTGTCTGCCTGGAAGAAATGCAATTAAAGCGGAGACGCTTCAATTAAAGGAAGGCCTTTCCCCGGCACGTTGACCGGAGAGAGAGTCCCTACCCTGTAGTAAGGCTGACGGCCCACAAAAAAGGGAACGAAACAGCCGGCGGCAAATACCTTTGCAGCGCGTTGTTCGAATTCTTGTACCATCGGGCGCAGCTGTCTCTTTATTAACTTCCCTGATGGATGTAGCGGGGATCTTCTCTCTCTCTCTCTCTCTCTCTCTCTCTCTCTCTCTCTACTAGTCTCAACTTCCGCACCATAATATATGTCAGCTACACAATGTAAGTAACGCCAGTCAAATACACTCCTGGAAATTGAAATAAGAACACCGTGAATTCATTGTCCCAGGAAGGGGAAACTTTATTGACACATTCCTGGGGTCAGATACATCACATGATCACACTGACAGAACCACAGGCACATAGACACAGGCAACAGAACATGCACAATGTCGGCACTAGTACAGTGTATATCCACCTTTCGCAGCAATGCAGGCTGCTATTCTCCCATGGAGACGATCGTAGAGATGCTGGATGTAGTCCTGTGGAACGGCTTGCCATGCTATTTCCACCTGGCGCCTCAGTTGGACCAGCGTTCGTGCTGGACGTGCAGACCGCGTGAGACGACGCTTCATCCAGTCCCAAACATGCTCAATGGGGGACAGAACCGGAGATCTTGCTGGCCAGGGTAGTTGACTTACACCTTCTAGAGCACGTTGGGTGGCACGGGATACATGCGGACGTGCATTTTCCTGTTGGAACAGCAAGTTCCCTTGCCGGTCTAGGGATGGTAGAACGATGGGTTTGATGACGGTTTGGATGTACCGTGCACTATTCAGTGTCCCCTCGACGATCACCAGTGGTGTACGGCCAGTGTAGGAGATCGCTCCCCACACCATGATGCCTGTGTGCCTCGGTCGTATGCAGTCCTGATTGTGGCGCTCACCTGCACGGCGCCAAACACGCATACGACCATCATTGGCACCAAGGCAGAAGCGACTCTCATCGCTGAAGACGACACGTCTCCATTCGTCCCTCCATTCACGCCTGTCGCGACACCACTGGAGGCGGGCTGCACGATGTTGGGGCGTGAGCGGAAGACGGCCTAACGGTGTGCGGGACCGTAGCCCAGCTTCATGGAGACGGTTGCGAATGGTCCTCGCCGATATCCCCAGGAGCAACAGTGTCCTTAATTTGCTGGGAAGTGGCGGTGCGGTCCCCTACGGCACTGCGTAGGATCCTACGGTCTTGGCGTGCATCCGTGCGTCGCTGCGGTCCAGTCCCAGGTCGACGGGCACGTGCACCTTCCGCCGACCACTGGCGACAACATCGATGTACTGTGGAGACCTCACGCCCCACGTGTTGAGCAATTCGGCGGTACGTCCACCCGGCCTCCCGCATGCCCACTATACGCCCTCGCTCAAAGTCCGTCAACTGCACATACGGTTCACGTCCACGCTGTCGCGGCATGCTACCAGTGTTAAAGACTGCGATGGAGCTCCGTATGCCACGGCAAACTGGCTGACACTGACGGCGGCGGTGCACAAATGCTGCGCAGCTAGCGCCATTCGACGGCCAACACCGCGGTTCCTGGTGTGTCCGCTGTGCCGTGCGTGTGATCATTGCTTGTACAGCCCTCTCGCAGTGTCCGGAGCAAGTATGGTGGGTCTGACACACCGGTGTCAATGTGTTCTTTTTTCCATTTCCAGGAGTGTATTTTGGGAAGATTTTTTTTGTAATGTTCCGCTTTTTACTTGAACCAGAGTGCATCAGATGTAATGGCGTAAATGAATACCGTTGGATAAAGACAATGCTGGAAGCAAAAAAGTCTCAGTAAACATAGGTCCTCAAAAGAAACCGTGACTTCGTGGTTATCAGCCACCTCAATACTTCATCCCAGTGATGGTTCAAATGGCTCTGAGCACTATGGGACTCAACTTCTGAGGTCATTAGTCCCCTAGAACTTAGAACTAGTTAAACCTAACTAACCTAAGGACATCACAAACATCCATGCCCGAGGCAGGATTCGAACCTGCGACCGTAGCGGTCTTGCGGTTCCAGACTGCAGCGCCTTTAACCGCACGGCCACTTCGGCCGGCTCATCCCAGTGAGGAAAAGATAAGAATACAGTACAACATTAAGAAAAGTTATTAGAAACATTTTGGTAGACGTGCAGGTTTTGTCAGTGGACACGACAACAGTTACCTGTCTGTACTCCTAGGTGAGGAAGGTATTTGTAGTCTCGTCCATATACCTGTATGCGGACCTAGACCCGTCGCCGCAATGAGTTTTGAATTCTTTCAGACCTGTCTGGATCATTCCAAAGTTCTTTTTAAGCACTGACAAGTTTCTGTTCCAGTTCTTCAACTGTATTAACTGGAGTGGCGTACATAAGATCTTAGAGGTGGCCCTAACCTCATAAATCCAAGGAGTTCAAATCAGGTGAGCTTGTAGGCCACGGCATGGGTCCTTCACGTCCTATCCATCTCTGACACCTCGTCATAACTGCAAAATGTGCCAGTGTTCCATCACGCACGTACTACATCATCAGGCGGTGTCCTAAGGGAACATCCTCAAGCAGTTCTGCAAGATGATGGCGCAGAAACCGAAGGTTATTCCGCCAATTGAGTTTGTTTGGCCACTTTCTCGGAGCCGTTCGAGCAGCCTAGTAAAGCTCCTCCCTCAGGTGCCATGCGTGCCATACGTGCATTGTCGTTATGCCTATCATACATGAAATGCATATCCTCATATTCCTCGTTATTGTAACGTTCCAAGCTACCTCCAGAACTCGTAAAACTTCTCTCACCAAACAGCTAACATGAGTGGCACCCTGACTGTATGCTGTAATGTCGTAATTCTGTTTACAACTTCAAGTCTGGAAAATGTAAATGAAGACCAAACCACTGAATGGCATGAGCTGTTTACACAGAACCGCATCTTCAGTGCCTGGTAACCGCAAGAGCACAATTAACACTTGCACTATGTGATCAAAAGTAACCGGACACCTCCAAAAACATACGTTTTTCATATTAGGTGCATGTTGCTGCCACCTACTGCCAGGTACGCCGTATCAGCGACCTCAGTAGTCATTAGACATCCTGAGAGAGAAGAATGGGGCGCTCCGTGGAACTCAAGGAATTCGAACGAGTGAAACTGAACTTTCTGTCCCGTTCCATATTTTTCTCAATAAATTCTGGTACAGGAAAATTATAGGGAGAGTGTTTGTACTCTGTGGGTAACAAGCAGGAGAGAATTGACCAAGTGGTGTTTATTCATTTCTTGATTGATTTTATTTCTTGTGTGCCACGTTTCCCTGCATCCTTTCCCTTATACGACCTGGACAGCGTGAATGAGATATTGTGAGAAGTAGCAGAAAGCTTTAGTCAGAGGATGTGGCATTGCATGAGTAGAGTGGTTGTGTGGTAGGATAGTAACAACAGCTAAACGCAAACACGTCTGACAAAGAATGTGAGTAAGTCAAGTCAGAGTACTGGCTCTGTCGGGTTGGCGAACCATCCCCTGCACCACCTTTTGAACGAACTACTGTTAGGCGATGTGTCCGCAGGTCCACTTGTTCCTAGGTAGCGGCGCTGGAGAGACGTGGAGACGCAGCTCTCGATATTGGTAATGTTCACAAAGGTCTTACAATGTTTCAAATAGGCTCGTTAATAAGGTTGGTTGGTTGGTTTGGGGAAGGAGACCAGACAGCGTGGTCATCGGTCTCATCGGATTAGGGAAGAATTGGGAAGGAAGTCGGCCGTGACCTTTCAGAGGAACCATCCCGGCATTTGCCTGGAGTGATTTAGGGAAATCACGGAAAACCTAAATCAGGATGGCCGGACGCGGGATTGAACCATCGTCCGCCCGAATGCGCGTTAATAAGGTCCAGATGTTGAAACCGGGTGTGAGATTACCACTAAATCCCCATAAGGGAGTTTATTTTCATAATTTAGCCAAATTTCAGTAAGAACTTTGCATCTGTGCCTTGCTCAAGCAACACACAATGGTCCTTAAACTCACAATCGTATTATTGCTCTGTGCGTAACGGAAAATAACTCATTTGATGTATTTTTATGTGGTCTTTCTTTTACAGTAACATTTTGGTTCAAATGGTTATAAGCACTATGGGACTTGACATCTGAGGTCATGAGTCCCCTAGACTTAGAACTACTTAAACCTAACTAACATAAGGACGTCACGCACATCACTGCCCGAGGCAGGATTCGAACTTGCGACGGAAGCAGCAGCACGGTTCCAGACAAGCGCCTAGAACCGCTCGGCCACGGGGGCCGGGTAATATTTTGGGAATTTTTTCATTTTTCATATGTTCTCTTTGCTTACTTGCTTTCCCGCCACGTGGTTGGTTCTAGCAACCGCAACATTGTTAAAGTGCTGCTTCGGTCTGAAAATGTATAGTAGATGAGTGAATAACCATACGGTAGTGGGTGAGTGTAAGATAGGCAAGGAATAATTTTGTGTGTCCGTATTTTTTGCAATTCTGTTGGCTGCCGCAACATGGTCCCGTGTGTGGAATACTAGTAATGTGATAATTAGTTAATGTTTCTTGTACCCCCCATAACTATTCGATTTGCTGGCATTGTTGCACGTTACATAAAATATATAGGTTAAACTCTTGTATCGGGGAAAATTCAGAATTTAATGCCCATTGATCGAATAAAGACTTGCAAAATTTTCCCGCCATATGATAATAAATGTTCTTCCCACAGCTCAGTAACGTGGTGTTATTCCTGAGCGCAAGATTAGAACAAAATAGGCTGTCATAGTAAAGTGCACCACTTGATACCCCCTCTTCAGCATATGTTCTAATGAAATTTGAAATATTTAGGCAAATACTCTTCCGCCCTGCCCAAGTTTCCTTGTAGTGTCTTTGCTGAACTTGTTCGGCGTGACCTATAGCAATTACGTGTAATACGCTTGGCTATTGATATAATTGTGTGCCTGCATAAAATTCCATTGAAGCCAGGTCTGCGCTCCCCTCTTCCTATAATTAAGCGGCGAAAATGAATCATCTTAACTAGAGGGATCAGTTACGATGATGTATATCCCAACAGATACGCGACTAGTAGTTGAAATGCCAACGGTATTGAATAAATATCAATTAATCTATACCCTCGACTGAATATTCCCTACCTTCATCATAAAGAATAGGTGAAGGTTAGTCACTATCACAGTCGAATGCTGGGTCGACAAATGAAAGTAAATAAAAGCTCTATGCTGCCTATTAAGCCCTGCATACCTGCCTTCTGTAGTGGTTCTAAAAATATTGTATTATGCACTGCATTCAATTTTTTATCAGTTGTTTATACCCACCAGCTAGAAATTATTTATACCCCAGCAGTAACTTGCAGGGGCCTGCAATTTAGTGGACCACACGAATTGGTTAAACCATTACTACAGAGGGTAGCTTGCAGGAGCTGTAGGACATGATAAGCAACAGTAATCTTCCTACGAGGTAGAGTTTTAATATTAACTATACCACCGGTAGTAAATGTTTACATGGCACGTGGCGACCCTGCCAGGATTTCGAGTCACAGGTCCGTCTGGTCGGTAACTAGGATGTACAAATTTTAACAAAATTTTAATGTAATAATAATTTTTTCCTTGTACAGAATAGCACAATTCTGCTTGTGTTGAATACAGTGTTGCCTTCATTTATGTTGTGTTATGTTGTTTGGGTGTGTTGTGTTCTATTGTTAAATTAATGAGTATTTTAGAACCTGAACTTAGCTAATTAGAATTTTTCATTCATGTTTTGCGCTTGTATACTATGTAAGGTGTAGAAGACAGTGGTTATAACGGTAGAAATAGTTAATGAGTCTTATTACTAACAAGGCGCACACTCAAAATATGATGGAAATGGACACGCTGAGTGTTAGAAACAGTAGTGTGGAGAGTGCGCCGGCATTGCCAGCTGCTGCAGAGTCCGAATGCGGGGCAGTGAACCTGCAAGGTCAGCTAACCACGGGTGGCGAACAAACAGGTGGCCCTCACCTGATCCTAACGGAACGATAAGTATGAAGTGTGGGAACGACCTTGGAAACCGCCAACACAAGTGAGGGTGCAGAAAGGGCAGTTGCAAATGAACCGCTTCCAACTGTCTTGGCGAGCACAGGAGGCATGAGCATGGAGAACCCGCTTTTAGCAAGCATTCCTCATTCCATGAGCAGCAGGCCGATGAGCAGAAAAGGGCAAATAAAGCATATTTGATAACCTGACCTTACAGATCAATGACTCAAATAAGGGATTAACTGATATATTGAATGAGTCAAATAAAGCATTAAGTGAAGCATTAAGTAATAAATTGAACGATTTAGAGAAAGCATTAAGTGAAGCTTTGCTCGACTTAAATAACAAGTTGCGAGATGACCTAACAACTGAAGTCAGTGAGGCCATGGGAAGATTTGAAAATCGTGTAATAGTTTTAAGAAGCCGACTATCCTCGCGAGAAAGCGTCATTCCTTCGGGGTCGCAAATTACGGAAGTCCTAGGAGACGTCTGCAAGGAGCAGAGTGAAGCAGTTGCTCTTGTGAGAAAAGAAATGGCCGTATAGGGTGAGCAGATTATGGTGCAAGCAGACGAGATTGAGAAAGTAGTCAATCAGGTAGGCGCCCTAACAAGTGGAGTAAAAAAGGTCACGCTATCGAAAGAGGTGGACGCTGATGGGACACAGACAGCCGCAATTGTGGAATCCAAAGAAATGCAATCGCTGCTGCGGTTTAAAAGTGTGCAAGCAGACATAAACAAACGCAATCGGGACCTGATAGCTGACTTGCATAATAACCTGCGGGAAAACGAAAGTGCAGAGGGCAGTGCCACTATTAGTAAGGATGCTAGAGGAGTGGAAAACTCCTGCGGTAGGCTTAGCCGTGGAAAAGACGAGGAATACCATTATTGTATATTATATATAATTGTATATTATTCTCTTGTACTGTGTAAATGTCTACTTAGCATTTGATGGTGTGTTATCCTGGTCATACCCTCATGCATGAGCAGATATGTCACCTGTTTTTGCTCTGTGTGTGTGTGTGTGTGTGTGTGTATGTGTGTGTGTGTGTGTGTGTGTGTGGTTAAGGAGCAGTAATAAAACATCTAACCTGTTTTGGAGGTAGATTTGAGGAAAGGGTGGCAGTAGAAAAGAATATGTAAGACCATATTGTGATTTGTAAATGTTTTGGGTAATGAGCATGTAAATCTATGAGCTGTGAGAATGCAGAATCGTAGGACATGGAAATGTATATAGTGGTGGTGGTGTAGTGAATTGCATACCAATCCTCACAACCCATGATACCTGTCCTTACTCCACACTTTGCTCCTTTATGGGTAATCCACCAAATTTTAATAAGAAATAGGCTAGTTATTGTAGGATGTCTCCTACACTGTATAGACTTCTAGAGACGTATTTTCTTTATGTAATTGTTATTCAGGGATCAAAAGACCTGTATTGTTAATTCATTTAGTAAGTTTAAAGTGCCTCACAGAAGAGAATGGATATTTAAGAGGCCTGTGGTTGTAAACAAACGTGTAATATATAGCGAATTAGGTCTGTTTTATTTTTATTAATAACTATTCGCCAATAACTGTAAACGTCTGGCGAAATCCGTAGATAAGTTTCGATGTACAGTAGGATAAGTGAAAAATTGTACTTGGTACAAACAACACAGGAATTGAGGACCCCTAAAGTTTAAGGGAGTGACAGTTGTTCTATTTAAGGTGATAGCGAGGAGACAAGGGCAAGCATGTCGGCTCCGGACGCCAAGGACACGGGAAGTCCTGTCCCTGTCAAACAGCTGATCCCGTGGATGCGAGCAGCAGGCCAGGAATTACGAATGGAGTCAGGTGCTACCCTCCCCCCTTTTCCAAGCGGCAGTTGCAGCGGCTGAAAGGACGACAACAGCCGATGTGGCGCGCTGATGCATGAGGTGATTCTGGACGGCTACCTGCGAAAGGGTCACGGCCTGTCAGAGTGACTAAACTCTTTCCGCCAACCCGGTTGTTATCGCTACGAGGCATCTTGTCAGCCGGAGATCGCAATATCTCTCCGCCGGGACACAGGAGACGGCGCCTTTGGCAGAGGCTATTAGCACTACTGAACTTGTTAGTTGGTGATGGAGAACAAGGTCGCTCATGGAAAGGTCAAGGGATAAAGGACAAAATACTAAGGACTGCTAGTCTCATTAGTAACCCTTATTGCAGGCTGTTCCAGCTCGTCGGCTCCGTTGTGAGCCGCGGAGCGCTCCCTGCTCCAGGGAGCCGTATCGCTCGCTGTGACCATTCAAGTGGGCCCGCACGCCGGCAGGTGGCACGGCAGGCTGAGGCAGGCGGCAAGGCAAGCGTTTTGATGTGCCAGTTGCGTTTTACAAGATCGACAACCTCATACTTTTAGCTCCTAAGACGTGGTGACATGCTACACCAGGAAATACAATGTTCAGGAAATAAATAAGAAACAACTGTTTTATAAGAAATTGCATACTAAATTTATTGGGCCTCTGTAGCTTGACTTTTCTTTTCATTACAAGATCGAAAATATCAGGCGTCAAAGTGTTCACAGCGGTAATGCGGAGGATGGCCTTCATTGTTGCATCCTGAAGAAACGATCGTTCCTTACTTATTACTCTTTTCATTGCTGAGAAAAGCTGCTCACAACAATACGTAGATCCAAACATGCCCATAATCTGAGCAGCATTGTTGTGAAGCTTGGGAAATGTTTTTTGCTGTAATGAACGATACCATCATGACAAATCCAACGTGTTGTAGCACCTGTCTTTCAACAAAGTTGAATTTTGCTAATCAATAATCTCCAAATGAAGTGATGATGACAAGTCATCGGGGGAAACTGAAAAAGGAATGCTGAACACCTTAAGTTCCATTTCCAAACTAGTGAGGTCTCGGAATCGTGTTTCAAACGACGTGATGAGCTGCTTTAACTTTGCTTGGTAATCGCCGAAAGTAGTACCTTCGGGTAGTTTTAAAGAAGCAAGACGATTGAAGAACGTTAAATGTCCATTATTCATATGCCTCTCAAATAAACGTAACTTTTGCATGAACGCTTTGATCTGGTCGTGCATGTCAACTATTAGCTGCCCTTTGCCCTGCAATGACAGATTTACATTATTTAGATGCATAGTTATGTCAGCTAGGAACGTCAGCTCTGATATTCATTTTATATCTTTCAGAAAACGCATTTCTTCCCCTTTCATTTCGAGAAAAAGGGTTATTTCCTCACGAATGGCAAAGGAAACGTCAAGAAATTTTCCCCGAATCAGCCAACGAACTATACTGTGGTAAGGTATATCCCCATACTCCGCTTCCATATCTTTCAGGAATCCTTTGAATTGGCGATGATTCATACCGTGACGCCGCACAAAATTCACACACTTCACGACATCTTTCATTACGCCACCTAGCTCTATTGTTTCAGCGCACAGTGCCTCTTGGTGAATAAAACAATGAAGAGTCAAAATGTCTTTCCCGAATTCGTCCCTGAGTTTATTTTTCAAACGAGAAGCATAACCTTGATGACACCCGATCGTTTGTCGTGCACCGTCTGTCGCTACAGAATGGAGCTTATCCCACGGCAAATTCATATTGTCCACTGATTCACAAACAGCTTCAAAAATGTCACGTCCTGTTGCGGTGTAATCGAGTGGTACCACATCCAAGAGTTCTTCAGTTACTTGCAGCTCCACGCACAAAAACTGCAAGCTGAGCACAGTCCGATATGTCGGTGCTTTCGTCAAGCACTAGCGAAAATGCAACAAAGCTCTCCGCCTTTTTCCTGAGCTGTCTCTCTAAATCCGCTGCCATGTCTAGGATTCGACGAGACATTGTTTGCTTCGACAGGCAAACCCCTTCAATTGCCTGCACCTCCCTTGGAAACAAACATTCTGCAACGGCTACCATGCACGATTTTACGAGTGGTCCCACCGAAAACGGCTTGCCACTCGTCGCAATGATGTGAGCCACCCTGCAGCTTGCTCGATTTGCAGACTCAGTAGTGTTTTCTCCGCTCTCATTCACCTGAAAATCATAAACGCATTACAGATCACGAACTATGTTGCATGATTTGATACCCTCTGTATTACGAAACCGTTTTTAAACTTAACGTCTCCTGGTATGTCGTTCTTAAGCCTGGCCACCAGTTCTCTGCGTGCAACGCCTTCTACCTGATCGTAGTGCGCTGCGTGAAGACGTGTATAATGTCGTTGTATATTGTACCTCTTCGCAGAATTTATTACTTTATGACATGCAAGACACTGCGGACGACCATCCCTCTCAATGAATAGAAAGGTATCCTCAAATAGAGGTACAGGGCTCCCGCGGCTAATCATAGCTGTCATTGAACACGGATTATTGCGTCAGTTGCGGCTGCATGCGGCCAGGGGGCAGTGAGTTCGCTTTCCCCCTCCACGCGGGCTCCAAGCTGCCGCAGTGAGCGCTCCGGAGCACTCCGGCTCCCTGGAGCTCGGTTGGAACAGCCTGCCTTATTGGATGTGTGAACACTGAGAATAGGGAGAACAAGCTGACGGGCTGTCAATGCAAAGACAGCGTGCTTCGAACTTAGAAAGAGGCGACAAATAAACCGTTATTATTCGTGTAAAGTGTGTGTGTAGTCATGAGGAATTTCACTTATGTTTTGGTGATCCATGTCGGTGAGGGATAGCCAATGCCAGACTGGAAACTGTTCATCACAGAACTTAGGCCCGTAATTCACTGCAAATTCCTGTTAAAGAATTCGGAAGTAGACTGAGGGCAGTAAAATAAGTCAACAACTTAGAGATACGTACATGCAGTGTAGTTGTTTGACATACAGCTTTATTTGGGTTATTGGAACTGGTGTACCATTAGTCCAATGCATTCTACAAGTCGAGTTACTCTAAGGCTGATATAAAAAGGGAACTGGTTTGTGACAGTGTGTTGACTGCAAATGGACAACTAGTTTGCCCTCATAATTTTGCAGAAAGAAATTGTCTAAGGTACAATTAATTTAGGGAAACAGCATGGGATGCAGGAGAGTCGGCAGAGTGTAATAGGCTACCTCCAAGTTCGTTTGGAAGAAAGCCCTCCCCGACGATTACCCTAGATAGTGTGCGTGGGACTTCATAATGCCGTGTGACTACTTCAACGTAGGGCGTGTGAAACAATAACTGAACTAGCGTGAGAGCTGGTTTTTTGATCATGGGCATAATGTGGATCTTCGTCAGGATATCCTAGTATTTATATCCTGAGCTTTTGTTTATGACTTAGTTAAACATGTTGAGTAGGATATGAAATATTGTCTTAGGTTAGTCATTTCATTAGTGTTTCTTTTCTTTTCTGAAATGAGCAACAGAACAGTACCTTGTTACGTAGCAGAGAGCTTTAGTCAGAGATTGTAGCATTGCATGAGTAGAGTGGTTCTGTGGTAGGATAGTACCAACCTCTAAACGCGAACAAGTTTGGCAAAAAAGGTGAACTAGTAAGGTCAGAGAGGTCACGAAGGCACGAGTATAGGCTCTGTCAGGTTGGCGAACCATCCGCTGCACCACCTTTTGAATGAACAACGGTTAGGCAATGTCTCCGCACGTCTACTTGCTCCCGGGTAGCTGCGCTGGACAGATGTGGAGACGCAGCTCTCGATTGTGGTAATGTTAAAGGTATTACAATGTTTCAAATCTGCTCCCTAATAAGGTTCAGATATTGCAATCAGGTGTTAGATTACCACTAAACCCACATAAGGGAGTTTATTTTCATAATTTCGTCAAACTTCAATTACAGCTTTACGCTTGTGCCTTGGTTAGGCCACGCACCATGGGCCTTAAGCTCACGGTCGTATTATTAGTCTATGCTTATCGGAAGTTAACTCATTTAATGTATTTTAATGTGGTCTTTCTTTTACAGTAATATTTTGGGGGATATTTTTCATATGTTTTCTTTGTGTACTTTCTTTCCCGCCAAGTGGTTGGTTAGAGCAACCGACACATTGGTAAAGAGCTGTTTCGGTCTGAAAATGTATAGTAGACGAGTGAATAACCACACAGTAATGGGTGAGTGTAAGATAGGGAAGGAATAATCTTTTGTGTCCGCACTTTTTGCATTTCTGTTGGTTACTGCAACTTGGCCTTGTGTGTGGGATAGTATTAATGTGATAATCAGTTAATGTTTCTTCCCCCCCCCCCCCAGTAACTATTTGATTTGCTGTCAATGCTGCACGTTACATAATATATAAGGATTAAACTCTTGTATCGAGGAAAGTTCAGATTTTAATGCCCATTGATCGGATAAAGACTTGCAAAATTTTCCCTCCATGTGATAGTAAATGTTGTTCCCCCCAGCTCAGTAACGTGGTGTTTCTGAACGTATGATCAGACCAAACTAGGCAGTCATACACTTGCTACTCCTTCTTCAGCGTAAGTTTTAACGATAAATGAAATATTTAGGCAAATATTCTTCCGCCCTGACCGAGTTCGCTTGAGGTGTCTTTGCTGAACTTGTTCGGCGTGACCTATAGCAATTAAATGTAATAAGCTTGGGTTTAGGTATAATAATATGCCTGCATAAAATTCCATTGAAGTGAGGTCTGTGCTCCCCTCTCCCTTTCCATAATTACTTGGCGAAAGTGAATCACGTTAACTGGAGAGACCAATTGTGATGATGTATATTCCAACAGATACGCGGCTAGTAGTTGAAATACCATCGGTATTGAATAAATATCAGTTAATCTATACCCTCAATTGACTATTTCCTCCCTTCATCATAAAGAATAGGTGAAAGTTAGTCACTATCACAGTCAAATGCTGGGTTGACGAATGTAAGTAAATACAAGCTCTATGCTGCCTATTAAGCCCTACAAAAGGTGCCTTCAGTAGCGGTTCTAAAAAATATTACGTTATCCGTTGCGTTCAAATTTTTACTGCGGGTTAAACCTACCCGCTAGAAATTATTTATACCCCAGTAGTAATTCTTACGGGCCTATAATTTTGTGGACCACACAAACTGTTTAACCCATTACTACAGAGGGTAGCTTGCAGGTACTGTAGGACATGATAAGCGATGGTAATCTTCCTACCAGTACGAGTGTTAACATTAACTATACCACCGGTAGTAAGAGATTACGTTGCACGAGGTCAGGTGATTTGGTGTCACATGTGTCATACGTCTGTATGCGAAATTTCCACACTCTGTAAGTAGGCTGTTTATGTTTTCTTATTGGCAACGTTACGTAGCGCTCTATATGAAAATCACTGGCTTTGCTGTGTGCAGTCTGTGGCTAGTTTGCATTGTTGTCTGCCATTGCAGTGTTGGGCAGCGGCAGCTGGATGTGAACAGCACGTAGCGTTGCGCAGTTGGAGGTGAGCCGCCAGCAGTGGTGGATGTGGGGAGAGAAATGGCGGAGTTTTGATATTTGTAAGAATGGATGTTATGAACTGCTATGTATATTATGACTATTAAGGTAAATACATTGTTTGTTCTCTATTAAAATCTTTCATTTGCTAACTTTCTCTATCAGTAGTTAGTGGCTTCCGTAGTTTAAATCTGTTATTTAGCTGGCAGTAGTGGCGCTCGCTGTACTGCAGTAGTTCGAGTAATGAAGATTGTTGTGAGGTAAATGATTTGTGAAAGGTATAGGTTAATGTTAGCCAGGGCCATTCCTTTGTAGGGATTTTTGAAAGTCAGATTGCGTTGCGCTAAAAATATTGTGTGTCAGTTTAAGCTCAGTCCTGTGGAATTTTTCTAAGGGGACGTTTCATATGTCGACCTATATATATTATGACTATTAAGGTAAATACATTGTTTGTTCTCTATTAAAATCTTTCATTTGCTAACTTTCCCTATCAGTAGTTAGTGGCTTCTGTAGTTTAAATCTTTTATTTAGCTGGCAGTAGTGGCGCTCGCTGTACTGCAGTAGTTCGAGTAATGAAGATTTTTGTGAGGTAAGTGATTTGTGAAAGGTATAGGTTAATGTTAGTCAGGGCCATTCTTTTGTAGGGATTTTTGAAAGTCAGATTGCGTTGCGCTAAAAATATTGTGTGTCAGTTTAAGCTCAGTCCTGTGCAATTTTTCTAAGGGGACGTTTCATAACTCCTAAACACCCCTAGGTCCACTATTTGCGATGTGATAGTGGGGTGGAAATGTGAAGGGACACATACAGCACAAAAGCGTACAGGCCGACTCATCTGTTGACTGACAGAGATCGCCGACAATTGAAGAGGGTCATAATGTGTAATAGGCAGACATCTATCCAGACCATCACACAGGAATTCCAAACTGCCTCAGGATCCACTGCAAGTACTATGACAGTTAGGCGAGAGTTGAGAAAACTAGGATTTCATGGTCGAGCGGCTGCTCATAAGCCACACATCACGCCGGTAAATGCCATACGACGCGTGGCTTGGTGTAAGGAGCGTAAGCGTTGGACGATTGAACAGTGTTAAAACGTTGTATAGTGACGAATCACGGTACACAATGTGACAATCCGATGTTAGGGAGTGGATATGACGAATGCTTGGTTAACATCATCTGCCAGCGTGTGTAGTGCCAACAGCAAAATTCGAAGGCGGTGGTGTTATGGTGTGGTCGTGTTGTTCATGGAGGGGGCTTGCACCCCTTGCTTTGCGTGACGCTATCATAGTAGAGGCCTACATTGATGTTTTAAGCACCTTATTGCGTCCTACTGTTGAAGAGCAATTCGGGGATGGCGATTGCGTCTTTCAACACGATCGAGCACTTGTTTATCATACAAGGCTTGTGGCGGAGTGGTTACTAGACAATAACATACCTGTAATGGACTGGCCTGCACAGAGTCCTGACCTGAATCTTACAGAACACCTTTGGGATGTTTTGGAACTCAGATTTCGTTCCAGGCCTTACCGACCGACATCGCTACCTCTCCTCAGTGCAGCACTCCGTGAAGAATGGACTGCCGTTCCCCAAGAAAACTTCCAGCACCTGATTGAACATCTGCCTGCGAGAGTGGAAGCTGTCATCAAGGCTAAGGGTGGGCCAACACCATACTGAATTCCAGCATTACCGATGGAGAGCGCCACGAATTAGTAAGTTATTTTCAGCCATGTGTCAGGATACTTTTGGTCACATAGTGCATGTTCGTGGGACTTTTTTGCTTCTTGTATCGTGTACTTTCAACTGTATGCGTTTACGCAATTATGATACAATCGACACACAGTGTTTTTCAAAAATGTTAATCTTCTTTCACAAAACTATATATTCTAGACGAATGAATACAGAATTCAGTTAACTTTTAACTTAAACTTAAAAATTAGAAGTTACCTTGGTGGCAGGCGTAAGGTATTTGTCTGCAGGGGACTCACTGATGGAGTTAGCTCGCTCGATTATCAGTGCAATTGACTCTTTTCATACTGGCATCTCTTTTTTAATATATTCCGGAAAATAATGAAATCAACAGTAGCGTCAGATATGAGTAGAAGTACGTGCTTTTCATAATATAGCTCACAAGGGTTGCTAGACTTAGAATGTTATTTAAACATTTACTAGCCAAATATAATATTCCTTTAAGTAAACTAATACCGGCAGTTGGTAGAAACTACTATTTGTCTTAAACGTTTGATTGTGTAGATCATAATACAAAAGCTGCATGTGGCGCTGGTGCGTTTTAATAATACGACACAAAAGGAATCGAACTGCGTAACAAAAGGTATCGAATGTTTGAAACATTGTGGAAGGAGAAAAGGAATTTAATGGCACGGGGAAAAATAGTGAATGGTGTCAAACATGGTTCAATTTCGGTTCCACTTAATTTTTTTGCGTATTAGTGGACTTCCACTGTGCAAACGTTAAGAAGAATGGGTATTCTTTGTAGACGACAGACCTGGTGGTCAAGGGAAGGCAGGATTCTGTTACGACTGTGGACGGGACCGTAATCAGTTACAGTTGGTTTGCCTTTTACAGTAACACACAATTTATTTTAAATCAGTAATTCCAGACTCGACAATAAATAAAAATACCACACGTTATTAATGAGGGATGGTTCAAATGGTTCAAATGGCCCTGAGCACCGTGGGACTTAACATCTGAGGTCATCAATCCCCTAGACTTAGAACTACTTAAACCTAACTAACCTAAGGACATCACACACACCCACTCCCGAGGCAGGATTCGAACCTGGGACCGCAGCAGCAACGCGGTTCCGGACTGAAGCGCTTAGAACCGCTCTATTAGTGAGGGAATACACAAATGTAAATTATAGTGTTTTCACTGCGTTAAATACAGATACAATAGATGTTTTAAAAGCAAGCCACTGTGGTCTGGACAGAAGGCCTTACAAGCCCGGAATGGCAATATATTAGGAAATGTTTAAATCTCGCTGCAACTTACAAATTACAGGTATTGAAACATTAAGGTAAGTCGCCACGAACGCAACAGAAGGCATCAGACGCAAGGAATAGCAGTAAATAAAGTTTTCAGGCTTACTGTTAAGATATAAATACCAAATTAGAATTTTAAAGCAAATGACCACAATCACAGGCGAAGGCGTTACACGTCAGGAATGGCAATAATATTTTAAAAAAAATTTGAAACCTGCTGTAAAACTGCAAATACAATAGCAAAAGTTAATTAAAAAAACAAGCAACATGATCCAGACGGTGCTCCAGGAAGCGACCTCTGAGAAGATATGGCAACAAACACTTTCGCGAGCGATGACATAGGTAGTCAAGAGTTGCATTCGCTTCATAAGATGGCAGCTCAGACTAGTGGCAGTCTAACAAATGCTGGAGCTACCTGACGTACGATAAACCAAATGCAACGATGTAACAATACGCCAAAGCCGAATCCGGCCTGTCTGCACTTCGGCCCCAGAATACTGTGCTTAGAGTGCCCGGAACGAGAAAGGAATCACTACCACCAGAGTAGAGGAATCACCAACCAGCCTTTAATAAAGAAATCTACACGCCATAACGGACAGCTGCGGCAAGGCGAGGAAACGTACCCTGTCGTTACATACACTTACCCCCAGGGCAGGTAACTGGGGCGTTAGCGGCCACCAGGCAAGAAAAATTACCGCTGGTTGAACTGAACAAATTTTAACACGTTGAACGCAGTAAATAGTAATAAGAAGTCGAGGAAAGCTAAACATATGCGCCTTCCCCAAGCACTCCATTCGCTGCTCTTCGCCTCGGCGACACTACGAGCAGCAACACGAACCCAAGTCACTGGAGAATCGCGAGATATCACAATGGTGGAGGTTTCTCTACTTGGATTGAAATGCACTCGTCTTAAAGCTTGCTGGATCTGGTTTACGACGAGGTCGTGTGCCCTCGTGACCACAGCCCTTCCATCCGGCAGTCCACGCGTGCCGCCAGCGGTCGCGGCGTGATATCCCACTGCGCGGACCTGGCTCCTCCTGAATCCCCCACCGAACTGGCACACTCACACGACCCGGAAAAACAACGACGTTGCCCCAAAGATAGGGCTAGTAGTGCTAGATATGCACGAATACAATCACCTGGTTCACCTATTCGACACAGCACTAGACCGAATGATTTATGATGACTATAAAGTTATAATTAGAGCAGACAAAAGACCGCATTGAGAACACGAATGTCAAATTAAAGCACTTCGGACAGACGAAGTCGCCATCGTAACTGTGGGCAATGAAAAACACATGCTGTGATATAATTGTAAAATGAAGAACTACCACATAATCTCATATCAACTCCCTAAGCAAAGCTGGGTACCACAGGTAGTGTACAATATGTACAAGAACCAAGAAGGAATACTAAGAATGGAAGGACAAAAGCGAAGTCCCCAAGTTTAAAACGTTGTATGCCAGGGATGCAATCTTTCACCCCTTCTGTTCAAATTATTCGTCGAAGAAGTAATGACGGAAATTAACGAAAGTTTCAAGAGTGGAATAATATTCAAGGTGAAATAATATTGCACATTCGCTGATGACACTGCTATCCTCAGTGAAAGTATAGAAGAACTGCAAGATCTGCTGAATGGAATGAACAGGAATGTGGATTGAGATTAAACCGCAGAAAGACAAAAATAACGAGAATTAGCAGAAATGAGATTAATGGCGAACTTAACACAGAAATTAGTGACGACATTGTAGATGTTGTGAAGGAATTCCGCTATTTTGAAATAACTTTGGGATGCTGTGCTTTAGAAGGATCTTGAAAGTTTGATGGAAAGATAATGAATGAGCAACTTTTATACAGAACGTGAGAATAAAGATAAATACGGAAAACACTGACACTTAGAGAGGACTGAATAACAGGACATTTGTTAAGACATTGGGGAGGGGGGGGTGGGGGAGGGGGGGGGAGAACTTCGATGACACTAGAGCGAACTGCTGAAGATAAAAAGTATGGGGATAGGCAGATATTGAAACATTTCAAATAACTGAGAATGTTACTTCGATGAAATGAAGAGTTTGGCGCATAAGAAGAATCGTGGCAGGCCGCGTCAAACCAGTCCAGAGTGGGCTGTAGTTATGGTATAGCAGCGAAACTCGGTAGATGTGCTGATGCGTTAATGCGGAACCGATTTACATTAAAAAAAATAGTTCCAAATTTGGCCACGAGATGCAAATCTGGCGCTGTGAATTCAAGAAAGACGTATAGAAATGCTTCCTTATGTAATGGATAAACAACAGGAAGTGAGCAGAAGACCTAAAAACAGTGAGAATGGCATAATGTGGATTATATTATTAACTCCCGCTTATACAACTTGTTCAGTATGAGCACTGGAAGCGTCGATTAGATGCCACGTGTGTAAAACGATGGAATGTGAGCAACATTTTACTTCAGTTCAGGAAGAGACCGAACGTGTCTCTTAGACACGCCAGAGCCGAATGTCAGTTGGTTACAGGTCAGGTAATCTCGCAGGCTACGCATCTGGGAAACCGCAAGAGACAACACGCTCGTGGAAGACTCCATCTAGCAGATATATCACTGGGCGCGGGACTTGAGGAGTAGCCCTATTGTGCATTGAAATAGAGGTTTCAAAAGCAGGAGTCACATGCTGTTACAAGGAGGTCTCGATAACCTGAAGACGCCCCTGTACATATGATAAGCTCTCTTTTCAATGAAGGACGGACCGAGAATAAAGGTGCTAGAAAAATCCACACCACATACTCACATACAGCGAGTGCAGTGGCTCTTTCTGCACAACACGCGGTTTAACAAAACTCCAGATGCTGCAGTTCTGCGGATTCACTGCACCCTGCGGTGTACAATGTGGCTCGTCACTCCACAGAATATTACCCAGCTGCCCGTCACCAACTTCGATCCCTGCCAGAAAGCGAAGAGCAAATTCAGAACGTTGCGCACATCATGAGGTTACAGTTGCTGTACCGTCTGTATCTCGTACTATTATCAGTGTAATACGGGTCGCAAAACTTTCCGTGCTGTTCACCATGGGATGGACAATTATCACGACGCTGAACGAGCACTGGCACTGCCCTGGGACGGTGCTGCATCGTCAGCTACTGCAACAGCAACCTCGTCAATAACTTCCACCGCCACAGAATGGCTTCCTGTTTCAGGTTTCAAATTTGATTATCATGTTCCTTAGACCGTTTAATGACAGCAGGGCTCTCCCTAGGCCTTTCAGTCTGTGATACCCTCTCAATGTAGAACTGTAATTGCTGCCGTTAAAAAAAAAAATTACTAACGCCGCACATCCTCTCTTCTCGATAGCCATACTGTTCACGAACGTTATAGCTTGTCATATGACAGTATGGATGTCATATCGTTATACAAACAGAGTACAGCGCCATATTTGCAAAATTAGAACTAATTCTTTTCCAGCGCAAATAGATTCCGCATTAACGGATTAATACCGGGTGATCAAAAGGTCAGTATAAATTTGAAATCTGAACAAATCACTGAATAATGTACGAGGTGCATTCAAGTTCTAAGGCCTCCGATTTTTTTTCTAATTAACTACTCACCCGAAATCGATGAAACTGGCGTTACTTCTCGACGTAATCGCCCTGCAGACGTACACATTTTTCACAACGCTGACGCCATGATTCCATGGCAGCGGCGAAGACTTCTTTAGGAGTCTGTTTTGACCACTGGAAAATCGCTGAGGCAATAGCAGCACGGTTGGTGAATGTGCGGCCACGGAGAGAGTCTTTCATTGTTGGAAAAAGCCAAAAGTCACTAGGAGCCAGGTCAGGTGAGTAGGGAGCATGGGAAACACTTCAAAGTTGTTGCGTAACGTTAGCTCGATGTGCGGGTGCGTTGTCTTGGTGAAACAGCACATGCGCAGGCCTTCCTGGACGTTTTTGTTGCAGTGCAGGAAGGAATTTGTTCTTCAAAACATTTTAGTAGGATGCAGCTGTTACCGTAGTGCCCTTTGGAACGCAATGGATAAGGATTACGCCCTCGCTGTCCCAGAACACGGACACCATCATTTTTTCAGCACTGGCGGTTACCCGAAATTTTTTTGGTGGCGGTGAAACTGTGTGCTTCCATTGAGCTGACTGGCGCTTTGTTTCTGGATTGAAAAATGGCATCCACGTCTCATCCATTGTCACAACCGACGAAAAGAAAGTCCCATTCATGCTGTCGTTGCGCGTCAACATTGCTTGGCAACATGCCACACGGGCAGCCATGTGGTCGTCCGTCAGTATTCGTGGCACCCACCTGGATGACACTTTTCGCATTTTCAGGTCATCATGCAAGATTGTGTGCACAGAACCCACAGAAATGCCAACTCAGGAGGCGATCTGTTCAACAGTCATTCGGCGATCCCCAAAAACAATTCTCTCCACTTTCTCGATCGTGTTGTCAGACTGGCTTGTGCGAGCCCGAGGTTGTTTTGGTTTGTTGTCACACGATGTTCTGCCTTCATTAAACTGTCGCACCCACGAACGCACTTTCGCCACATCCATAACTCCATCACCACATGTTTCCTTCAACTGTCGATGAAGTTCAATTGGTTTCACACCACGCAAATTCAGAAAACGAATGATTGCACACTGTTCAAGTAAGGAAAACGTCGCCATTTTAAGTATTTAAAACAGTTCTCATTCTCGCCGCTGGCGGTAAAATTCCATCTGCCGTACCGTGCTGCCATCTCTGGGATGTATTGACAATGAATGCGGCCTCATTTTAAAACAATGCGCATGTTTCTATCTCTTTCCAGCCCGGAGAAAAAAAATCGGAGGACTTGGAACTTGAATGCACCTCGTAGATAGAGAGGTACAAATTGACACGCATGCTTGGAATGACATGGGGTTTTATTAGAACCAAAATATACAAAAGTTAAAAAAATGTCCGACAGATGGCGCTTCATCTGATCGGAATAGCAATAATTAGTATAACAAAATAAGACAAAGCAAAGATGATGTTCTTTACAGGAAATGCTCAATATGTCCACCATCATTCCTCAACAATAGCTGTAGTCGAGGAATAATGTTGTGAACAGCACTGTAAACCATGTCCGGAGGCATTGGCGTTGGATGTTGTCTTTCAGCATCCCTAGAGATGTCGGTCGATCACGATACACTTGCGACTTCAGGTAACTCAAAAGCCAATAGTCGCACGGACTGAGGTCTGGCGGCCTGAGAGGCCAAACATGACGAGAGTGGCGCAAGAGATCTTTCACGCGTCTAGCAATATGGGTTGGAGCGCCATCCTGCATAAACATCGTGCGTTCCAGCAGGTGTATATCAGCCAGGCTGGGGATGATGCGATTCTGTAACATATTGGCGTACCTATCACGGTAGCAGTTTTGCTGTCCAGCGCCATCTGTCTGACATTTTGTGACCTTTGTTTTTTTTTGGTTCTAATAAATCCCCATGTCATTCCAAGCATGTGTGTCAATATTTACCTCTCTATCTACGTTATTCAGTGGTTTATTACGTTTTCAAATTTGTGCGGACTTTTTAATCACCCGGTATATCTACAAAGTTTCTCTGCCATTCGATAATTACACCGAGCGAGGTGGCGCAGTGGTTAGACACTGGACTCGCATTCGGGAGGACGACGGTTCAATCCCGCGCTCGGCCATCCTGATTTAGGTTTTCCGTGATTTCCCTAAATCGCTCCAGGCAAATGCCGGGATGGTTCCTTTCAAAAGGGCACGGCCGACTTCCTTCCCCGTCCTTCCCTCATCCGATGAGACCGATGACCTCGCTGTCTGGTCTCCTTCCCCAAACCAACGAACCAAACGATAATTACAGCTCACACGAGAGCTCCGTTGTTTGCTACACTAGCTGCACTTTAGTTACAGTTATGAGGTACTTTGTTCTAATAACTAACCAACCTTTTTACACCGCTACCACTACCCAGATACGGGTACTGTGAAACTCGCTCTATGCTTGTGCCATTGATGTACAGATTCACACCTCGAATGCACTGCCTGATCATCAGCAGGAAGAACATTCGAGGTGTCAATCTGTACTGTTTTAGGCGCTTCAGTCTCGAACCGCGCGACCGCTACGGTCGCAGGTTCGAGTTCTGCCTCTGGCATGGATGTCAGTGCTGTCCTTAGGTTAGTTAGGTTTAAGTAGTTCTAGGGGACTGATGACCACAGATGTTAAGTCCCATAGTGCTCAGAGCCATTTGAACCATTTGTGAATCTGTACAGCAATGGCACAAGCATAGAGCGAGTTTCACAGTACCCGTTTCTGGGCACCATCATTAACGAAGCATGGGACATCTTGCAGGAGATAAAGTGTTGCATCGGAAAGGCTGGGTGTGTTACCCTACTCGATGAGCTCAGTCTTTAAGAGTCATGATCTTACCATGAAGACAAAAATGCGGCACATCAGGTGTGGAAACATGGACACTTACAATGGCAACCACTGCCAGACTCCAAGCCTTTGACTCTGACTATACAGAAGAATGTTGAGAATATCATGGACTCTTAAGGTGTCAAACGTCGAGCTTCTACGTCGAGTTAACAAAAGCGCAGAGCTCTTTAAGATCATGAAGTGTCGCAAACTACAATACTTTGGCCACTTATCGAGGAATAAAAAAAAATGAGATGCTTCAACGTAACCTGCAAGGAAAAATCGAGGGAAGGACACCTCCGGGACTGAAGAATTGTTTCGCACTGCAACTGATAAAGACAGAATAGCCATGATGATCGCCTATGTCCGAAGCGGACAGGCATGCTAAGAAGAACCATCTCGCAATTTTAGTTTCCGAGAAGCCAGAATGAAACAGTAAAAGGGTAGTCTGGCGAACTCTGTGATCATTCCGTGAATGTTACAGGCCAGAGAAGATTTCTGCTGAGTATTGACCTTTTTATTTTTTTACGTAGCTAAGTGTCTCGCAGAGGAGCTCAGCGCCTGTAATTTGACTTGGAACGACGTAGTCTTGAGCGGAGGTCGGATCGAAGGGAGGTGCCGGCAACAGAACAAACAGCGGGGAGAGACGGCGCACGCAACCCTGCATTGCAGACAACGGCGCTCGACGTTTGCCCATTTATTAGCAGCAGCCGATTACAGGCTGGCGGTGGCCGATTCCAGGCGAGGCTACACGCTGGCGGAGGGCGACTCCAGGGCAAGGTAAACGCCTGGAGGGACGATGATGAGAGGCGGCTAGCGAGCAGCAGCAGCTATCTCCGCGGGGTAGAGGCTGGAGGCAGAGGGCGGAGAGAAGACACACACACACACACACACACACACACACCGCAGGAATCCGTAAAGCGGCGCACGCGCGGCGAATGCTCGCTGCGGGCGATGAAAGACCGGGTGATTCGCCAGAAACACTGGCCGCGGTTCGTTAGCCGTCTTTTCACCGGAAACAAACGGCGCGGCGCGGCGCGGCGCGGTGAGGCTGCAGTGGCGTAGCGGTTCTCCCTGTGTTTGTCGCCGGCAGCTGCCTGACGTCAGACCCTCCCTCAGGCGATGCCTCTCTTGTAGTACCCGGTCTCGAATGGTTATGCGCCCACCAGACTAACTACTGTACCCTATTGTTTAATTGCGCTGGTTGAATATAGTGAACTAGCCACTATGCGGACAACCACAAAATCATCCTCATTACCATATTACAATTACAACGTAGCGTTTTTTTAATGAAAGGATATATGCTACAACAGTCGCTTTTTAATATTATTGTATTAGGACGACGGGTTTCGGCAGCAGGCCGCCATCATCGGATGCAATTACAATTACTTTTACATTGTAATTATAATGACGATAGGTTAGTTTCCAATGCTGTGTGTGCCAGTGAGTTATATGTCTAAAAAGACGCATTTTTGTTGGTAGATTCCTAACCTCACTTGATTTTAATTGCAATGTTAAAACAATTGGAAATGCACCTAATGATGGCAGCATGGTGCCGAAACGCGTTCTGCTAGTAAAATATTGGTAACAAGTCAGTGTTGCAGTATATATCATTTCGTAAAAATCTTACAGTACAGTTGCAGAACTCAAACAATATCCATATGACGTGAATAAATTTAAGGAGGGACGTTGATGATGATGATGATGATCATCATCATCATCATTTAAGACTGATTATGACTTTCACCTCTCAGTCTGGAGCATAG
Source organism: Schistocerca cancellata (assembly GCF_023864275.1). Taxonomy (NCBI): domain Eukaryota; kingdom Metazoa; phylum Arthropoda; class Insecta; order Orthoptera; family Acrididae; genus Schistocerca; species Schistocerca cancellata. Next base: position 170,315,752 of record NC_064631.1, on the reverse strand, counting down.
TCCCCATTATAAAATTCCTCCATGATCCCCTATTCAGTGCTAACATTGTTGCCTCTTCTGATGTCAAGCCTATTACTTCAAAATCATTCTTAATCGGATCCAGGTACCTTCTCCTTGGTCTACTCCGACTCCTCCTACCCTCTACTGCTGAACCCATGAGTCTCTTTGGTAACCTTGCTTCTCCCATGCGTGTAACATGACCCCACCATCTAAGCCTGTTCGCCCTCACTGCTACATCTATAGAGTTCATTCCCAGTTCTTCTTTGATTTCCTCATTGTGGACACCCTTCTACCGTTGTTCGCATCTGCTAGTACCTGCAATCATTCTAGCTACCTTCATATCCGTAACCTCAACCTTATTGATAAGGTAACCAGAATCCACCCAGCTTTCGCTCCCATACAACAAAGTTGGTCGAAAGATTGAACGGTGCACAGATAACTTAGTCTCGGTACTGATTTCCTTCTTGCAGAGGAGAGTAGATCGTAGCTGAGCGCTCACTGCATTTGCTTTGCTACACCTCGCTTTTGTTCTTTCACAATGTTGCCATTCTGTGAGAATATGCATCCTAAGTACTTGAAACCGTCCACCTGTTCTAATTTTGTTCCTCCTATTTGGCACTCAATACGTTTATATCTCTTTCCCACTGACATTACTTTCGTTTTGGAGATACTAATCTTCATACCATAGTCCTTACATTTCGAATCTAGCTGTGGTATACACTCCTGGAAATGGAAAAAAGAACACATTGACACCGGTGTGTCAGACCCACCATACTTGCTCCGGACACTGCGAGAGGGCTGTACAAGCAATGATCACACGCACGGCACAGCGGACACACCAGGAACCGCGGTGTTGGCCGTCGAATGGCGCTAGCTGCGCAGCATTTGTGCACCGCCGCCGTCAGTGTCAGCCAGTTTGCCGTGGCATACGGAGCTCCATCGCAGTCTTTAACACTGGTAGCATGCCGCGACAGCGTGGACGTGAACCGTATGTGCAGTTGACGGACTTTGAGCGAGGGCGTATAGTGGGCATGCGGGAGGCCGGGTGGACGTACCGCCGAATTGCTCAACACGTGGGGCGTGAGGTCTCCACAGCACATCGATGTTGTCACCAGTGGTCGGCGGAAGGTGCACGTGCCCGTCGACCTGGGACCGGACCGCAGCGACGCACGGATGCACGCCAAGACCGTAGGATCCTACGCAGTGCCGTAGGGGACCGCACCGCCACTCCCCAGCTCCTGGGGTATCGGCGAGGACCATTCGCAACCGTCTCCATGAAACTGGGCTACGGTCCCGCACACCGTTAGGCCGTCTTCCGCTCACGCCCCAACATCGTGCAGCCCGCCTCCAGTGGTGTCGCGACAGGCGTGAATGGAGGGACGAATGGAGACGTGTCGTCTTCAGCGATGAGAGTCGCTTCTGCCTTGGTGCCAATGATGGTCGTATGCGTGTTTGGCGCCGTGCAGGTGAGCGCCACAATCAGGACTGCATACGATCGAGGCACACAGGGCCAACACCCGGCATCATGGTGTGGGGAGCGATCTCCTACACTGGCCGTACACCACTGGTGATCGTCGAGGGGACACTGAATAGTGCACGGTACATCCAAACCGTCATCGAACCCATCGTTCTACCATTCCTAGACCGGCAAGGGAACTTGCTGTTCCAACAGGACAATGCACGTCCGCATGTATCCCGTGCCACCCAACGTGCTCTAGAAGGTGTAAGTCAACTACCCTGGCCAGCAAGATCTCCGGATCTGTCCCCCTTTGAGCATGTTTGGGACTGGATGAAGCGTCGTCTCACGCGGTCTGCACGTCCAGCACGAACGCTGATCCAACTGAGGCGCCAGGTGGAAATGGCATGGCAAGCCGTTCCACAGGACTACATCCAGCATCTCTACGATCGTCTCCATGGGAGAATAGCAGCCTGCATTGCTGCGAAAGGTGGATATACACTGTACTAGTGCCGACATTGTGCATGCTCTGTTGCCTGTGTCTATGTGCCTGTGGTTCTGTCAGTGTGATCATGTGATGTATCTGACCCCAGGAATGTGTCAATAAAGTTTCCCCTTCCTGGGACAATGAATTCACGGTGTTCTTATTTCAATTTCCAGGAGTGTATTACTCTGCAAACTTCCTATCGAATCTACCATCACGACTAAGTCATCCGCATATGCGAGACTGCTTATTTTGTGTTCACATATCTTAATCTCACCCAACCAGTCCATTGCTTTCAACATATGATCCATACCATAAATAATATGGTGGTTCATGGTGTGGGTTCCTGTTGTCATGTCCTAGTTGATGAACCACGTTGAACGCGTGAGTGGCCAAGTAAGTGGTCCCGACAGTCGGGATACCAGTTGCTTTGGAATAAGGCTGGTCATCTCGGACATGTTCTGAGTCATGCTCAGCTTTGTGCTCAGACGGCAAAGACTACCAAATCCACCGGTTAGTCCCTCAACCGTTAGGGGTAAAACTCAATGGGACCCGAGGCAAGAAAGGTCCTGCTTCCCTGGTACTTTAAATATGATGGTGCTACAATCAGAGCAAAACGCCTCGGACGTTGATGAAATTGACCAAAACCGTCAATTTTCGAATTACTTTTTATGTGTTAGTACAACTCATTGACAATAAGTTCCCAAAGTTTCAATATTGAAATCGCATCCGAAGTGCCTGAAAATTAATTAAAAGTGTGACGCGGCCTCCCTGCCACGCCGACGTTTTGAAGCAGCCCTTCAATACCAGCTCAGTTACAACGATTCTGTGGACTACTTTCAACCAAACGTGTGCAGGATACATCTAGAATGCCGTGATACATACTCTTTTGTGTTATAGATCATCCTTGGCCGATCCTGCAATTCTCAGAAAGTGCGTTCATGGCAAAACACAAAATCTACGTGAGTCTCTAACTTCACTCATATGGAAACGAAGCCCTAAAACACATTTGCATCTGCTACAGTTCTCAGAATTGTAACTTATGATGCAGTTATTGTATTTAATGATGGTAACGCCGGGAGGATGAAGGTATTAGAAAGAATGGGCTTCAAGATAGGACATCCTGAGAAAAATAGATTTACAGCGCGTCTCTGCAGCTGAAAAGTCAGTTGAAGGCCTAGTAAAGGAGAGAAGACAGACAACAAGAAAGCAGAAGAGAAACCTTGAAGGGGAAGACGACCCACGGTAGAAATATGTTGCCTTCTGAAGAAGTGACATAAGGAAAAAAGTTAGGTAGAACTTTTTATTGCGTTTCCTGAAAAGTTTGTTTTTCAAAGTTTGTGTACCTTCTTCTCAGATTCTATGAAGGCTAGAATTATCTAACTCTGTACACATTTTGCTGTAAACCTAATAAATATTGTCTCAAGAGAAAATTTTGAAATTCTGATAGCAAGCTGAGATATGGGGGAAAGTGCTTGGAATTTTGCATGAATTTAAAATTGTTCTTGTGGAATTAAAATTTAAAAATTTTGAAAATTCTCCTATTTGACCTATTCCTAAAACCTCATGGGAGAAGCTTACAGCCTATAAAGAGATAAAACAGAGATATTTTTATAGAAATGTCTTGAATACTTTCTGAGAAAAAGGAACGTACATTATTTTTTGAAAATAAAACTTCATATTTCATTCGAAAAAAGTTGAATATATATAATCAAAGGATTTTATAAGGAAATGTGTTAATTTCATATAAAGCGTGGTACAAAATTTCATTGTCAGATCTCCAAAACTGAGGATTTGGTGCAATTTTGAAATAGTGTGTGTTTTTCGTCAACGTCCCCCCTTAATAAGGCGGCGTCTGAGGGTATCATTAGCAGGGTGCTACTGATCTCACACCGATAAAGTATCTAATCGTATATGAGCATCACATTCCGGTTACCTAGCGAGGTGGCGCGGTGGTCAGCACCCTGCACTTGCATTCAGGAGGACGACTGTTCAAAACTCACGTCCAGCCATACTGATTTAGTTTTTCCGTCATTTTACGAAATCGTTTCAGGCAAATGCCGGAATGGTGCTTTTGCAAGGACACGACTGATTTACTTCCCATCTTTCCGTAATCCTATGGGATCAATGACCTCTCTGTTTTGTCCCCCACCCAAAACCAACCAACCAACCGTTCCCGTTATGGCTGATACAATGCGTTGTAACTGATCCGTGATACCCTCTGCACTGACACAGGAAGGAAGTTGATGTCTCAACTGATCCGAAGTTTCAAAATGGTTCAAATGGCTCTGAGCACTAAGGGACTTAACATCTGAGGTCATCAGTCCCCTAGAACTTAGAACTACTTAAACCTAACCAACCTAAGGACATCACACACATCCATGCCCGAGGCAGGATTCGAACCTGCGACCGTAGCGGTCTTGCGGTTCCAGACTGTAGCGCCTAGAACCGCACGGCCACTCCGGCCGGCCGATCCGAAGTTTAATCTAGGTGGTGTAGATATTGGGATCTCGCTGCCCACGAGAGTACCTCAGCAGAACACGAACATTTTATAGAAAGATGTGCTTCGTGCGGATGAGCATGAACTGTCGCATGGCGGGGGGGGGGGGGGGAGAGGGTAACATACGAACATGCAGGAAGTCCGTAACACTCTGTTGTGCTCTAAAGGTTCCTTCAGCTTTTACCAGTCACGACATGAAGTCATTTTCGATGACTCCATATACCGTCTGCCTTGACAAAGCATTGGACGAATAGAATCTTTTCCCAGGTCACCGTCATATTCGCTGACGACGGTCATTCGGAGAAGAGCAAAACCGCGAATCATCGCAGAACAATATGCAACGACATTCATCACCGGTCCATGCCTCATGTGCGCAGACTGCACACACATACGAGTTACGATAAGGATCTTTGTCTCACGGCTGTGGCGCGACTTGTAGGCCGCCGCTGAAGCGCTGGTGAGAGTACAGTGAGAGGCCAGCATGTTGCGAGCCAGGGAGCAGCACGGCTCCACTACCACTTGTCATGGGGGCTCGGGTGAGCGGAGGAGGTTACAGGGAGTATGTTACAGATGTGCCCGGCTTCTTTATACGGGCACGGGTCTCGGTGGTTGAGCCGCATTGTATCGGAGCCTGACTACCGACCGGTTTTGGCTGAAGTAGATTTAACTTCAAGTGGTTCAAATGGCTCTGGGCAGTATGGGACGCAACATCTGAGGTCATCAGTCCCCTAAACTTAGAGCTACTTAAACCCAAGGACATCACACACATCCATGCCCGAGGCAGGATTCGAACCTGCGACCGTAGCAGCAGCGCGGTTCCGGACTGGAGCGCCTAGACCCGCTCGGCCACTTCGGCCGGCTAGTTTTAACTACGACACCTCGGTGAATTACATCGGCACATTTAAACTTCCAGCAGGAGAGTTGCTTGTTTATGGAGCCACGGCACTACAAGGACCATTAAATTTATGAATACGTGTCGTCTGAGACTTAAAAAGCTTGGCTTAGTTAAATTAAACTCGAGTGCTGTCGTACCCAGTTCTTGATTTCAGCAACTGCAGTAGAAGTTACTTGGCGACCTCTACCTTTCTGTTAAACAAGGCCAGCCGGTGTGGCCGAGCGTTTCTGGGCGCTTCAGTCTGGAACCGCGGGACAGCTATGGTCGCAGGTTCGAATCCTGCCTCGGGCATGGATGTGTGTGATGTCCTTACGTTAGTTAGGTTTAAGTAGTTCTAAGTTCTAGGGGAGTGATGACCTCATATGTCAAGTCCCATAGTGCTCAGAGCCATTTGAACCATTGTTAGACAAGATATTGAAACAGAGCTCGGAGGTGGTGCCTCCGCTTTGACAATAGCAGCTATTTATCTAATTAGTGAGACATTGGGGTTTAATTATGAATATCTTGTCTTTGCGTGTAGTTGGCATTAATAAAAAAAGTCTTTTTAGAAATAAATTGTGCAATTAATCTTGAAGTGTTATGTGCAGATCATTTTGGATTCTTGCCACAGTCCTAAAGCAACGACTGCACACCGAACAGCGCAGCGCCGTGAAACAGCAGCAAGAAGGCGCTGAGCCGCGCGCCAATGGAAAGGGCGGGCAGCGCCACACCTCTAGGAAGACAGAGTTAAGTGCCCCCTACCAATGCTGATTTATTAGGCCGCCCATCGCTGGTCGGCCCAGTTCGGTCGCAGACTTCGAGAGCATCAGTAGTAATAGGAAGACGTTCCTTAGCCTGCGTTCTGCGAGTGGCAAAGTAATAGATTGTCACTGTACTGGCATGTAGGAGGCACAGGAAGCAAGTTAAGTTTTGTTTATTTTCTTTTTAGAAATAAATTGTGCAATTAATCTTGAAGTGTTATGTACAGATCATTTTGGATTCCTGCCACTGGCCATAGTTCCCACAGCAGCCGACACAACAAAAACTCTATGCACATTTAATTTTGAATCGAAATACGTGCAGCTCACCGAAATCTGGACTAGCCGGTGAATCAAACAATTAGTCTGCGAGAAAGCAATCCGTTTTTAATGAAATACTCATACGCCATCTGGCTGTTGATTTCCCCAAATCTCCTAAGGAAAATGCCGGGATGGTTCCTTTTAAAGGGCATGGCCGATTTCATTCTCTATCCTTTCTTCGTCAGATGAGACCGATGACCTCGGTGTGTGGTCCCCTCCCCAGAATCAACCAGCCAACCAACCAACATTTGACTGCAAAACAAGTTGACTCAGATTAAAATGTTGGCTACGAATATTGTTAATTTTTCTCTTTAATCTTGCAAATAATCACTGTATCAGAACTGTTTTTATAATTACACAGCAAATGAACATAAAAATTCACACTTCTCACTTTCTAATAAAATTGCTTGAATATTCACAAGATAACACTTTATTGATATCTTCTACTGGTATTAAGCCCCTAGACTGATAGGATATCATTTTCACAAATACACTCTGACAGTCACTGTGCCTTACAGTGAACATGAACTATGATGTTAGTTAAATTTGTTATCCAACCTGTGCACACAGAACACACGTCTACCTTTTAACTTGTTCCTATTAGGAATAGTGATGTGACTGTGAAAAATCAAATTTCACTTGCCGTACTTCCGACGTGCAGTGCAAGGCAGTATCTTACCAATTTTCATAAAATGCTTCTCAGTACACAACTGACTATGAGCACTGCGATTGTGCAGACAGTCATGAAGGTAAAAATGAAAATGGGGCACTAATCTTAACGACTGATAAATGAGAAAAAGGACTCATTAATCCATGATAACAATACACTTACTCATAGAGTTCTCACACATAGACATGATCGCGAAAGGCTTCCTACGGACTCTATGTTCAGTTGCCTTCGTTAACATTTGTTCCAACTATAAGACAAGGCCACTGTTGAATTACTAAATTTCTACGGCAAACTTCAAATATACGCAAAGTTCTAACAAGAAGAAGCTACACAGTTACAAATATAAAAAAAACTAGATTACCTTAAATGTTGACTTTTATCATTCTTCCATTTATATAAACTCATCTGCTCAATAACTTTACTCAAAATATATTACTACAAGATCTTTTTTAAGTAATGCTGCGTCTACTACACGCCAGGCCAGCTTCCATCCTTTTCAAATCATGTACATTGGAAGACTGTTAAACACACAAACAGCAGGTGCTTCTCTCTGACTTACTCTGGCCTTCATCTCTGGTCGCAAACACAGTCATAATAACAATTAGGTTATGTAGATAGTACAGACGTTGAGTACATTTACCAAATTGGCAACTTCATATTTATGGTCCAGACTTCCCGAAAATCGTTATGGCAGATAGGACAGCCACATTTCAAGTTTAACTTTGATCTTTACCGCAGTCACTGATGACAGTATTCTAAGGAATGTTTGGTATTTGTTACTGTTTGAATATTATGTTTCCCTTTCAAAGGGTGCCGATTTCTTTTACGAAATAAATGCAATTCCTTTCTGCAGTAACTTTTCTCCGGTTTATTACAAATTTAATTTTCCTAGTGTGAGTTGGTATACATCCTATTATACGTAATATTAATATTGAAGAACTCGTCAAAAATATCTTACTGTAAAATGGAGAGACATTTTTAAGGCCACAGGCTTATTATATCTAATGTCGTGGCACTTCCTAACGGAATATGACAGGCAAATGCCCATATTTTTACGATAGCAATTCTAATAACTGTTTGATGAATGCTGCTATTTATTATTTTTCAGATGAGCACAGATATTGTTTTGTATGATCTGTTACGAGGGCCGTACGGAAATTGTGTAACGCCTTTTGCTGAAATGTAATACTTCTTTCGTTGGGTCGATGAACCTGTTTTCTTAAAATCATTTCATTAACTAATCGTATTTACTGTAATTATCAAATTTTAACTGATACTTAAAGTGATTTTCTTAAAAGCATTTTATCATTTCATACATAGATTCATTTATTAACGTACATAGTGATTGCTTTAAACTGTAATATTTTTCTCTCCTTATTTGCCAGATAAACTTCATTTAAATAATTATTTTGTTCGTCAGAAGGGTGTTTCTCATTAATAAACGCTTGGAGTAGTCTTTCTGCACGTTATTCACCGAGAACTCTTATGAAACGTCCCCTTAGAACAACTTATACACGACTGTGCTTAACCTGACACACAATGTTTTTAGCGCAACGCAATCTGACTTTCAATAATCCCTACAAAACAATGGCCCTGACTAACTTTAACCTATACCTTTCACAAATCACTTACCTCACAAAAATCTTCGTTACTGGAACTACTGCAATACAGCGAGCGCCACTACTGCCAGCTAAATAAAAGATTCAAACTACTGAAGGCACTAACTACTGATAGGGATAGTTAGCAAATGAAAGATATTAATAGAGAACAATCACTGTATTTACCTCAATATTCATAATATATACAGCAGTTCATGACATTTTTCAAAACTCCGCCATCTCTCTCCCCACATCCACCACTGCTGGCGGCTCACCTCCAACACCGCAACGCTACGCGCTGTTCACATCCAGCTGCCCCTCTACAATGGCAGACAACAATGCAAACTAGCCACAGACTGCACATAGCACAGCCAGTGATTTTCATACAGAGCGCTACGTAACGTTGCCAATAAGAAAACATAAACAGCCTACTTACATAGCCCCCATGCTCCCCACAAAAAATTTTACAAATTTTTTTGGCCAGTGGCCAATAATGATTTGATAAAATTTTTCATAATTACACTAACAAAGATATCCAATGCACACACTTATTGATACAATGTTGGTCAAAAGCTAAAATTTTCTCACAGTCCATAAAGACAGTCCTGATCATTCACCATAATAGTAATTACAGTTTTTTTTTTCACAAAGTCTCATTAGTAAAAATATTGCACACAGAAGTAGTGGATTTCCATGCAGTCTTGAAGAAGTAGTGTTGTCCTTCCAACAGAAAGACAGTGCTGACTCTTGACATGCAGACAGGTTATGGGCCACAACAGAGCAAACCCACAGCAGAGTCATTCGAAGTTCTGACGAATATTGGTAGGTAGGTCATCACAGAGCAGACCCACTGTAGTCCTGGTAGAGAGTATGGTATTGGTGAGTCATCAAAGGTGTAGACCCACTGCAGTCCTTGTAGAAATTGTGGACAGGCCCACTGTAGTCCTGGTAGAGGTGACGGTATTGGCGGGCCACCAGAGGTGCAGACCCACTGCAGTCCTTGTAGAAAGTGTGGACAGGCCCACTGTAGTCCTGGTAGAGATGACCAGCAGCCATCTGTTGTGACTGTGCGGGTGCACAATCACCAGTGAAGAGTCTTGCGGATAATATAGCAAGTCCATAAACCACCACTCGTGCACTCACAAAGTTTTTTGAATTGTCCTTAGAACCAGCAATGCTGTTATCCAGTCCCTTGCTGAATTAGTAACACACGTGCAAACACTAACAGTCCCTACTTCTCACATATTGTCCATATACTATGACCAACAGAAATGTGTGCAGTGAAATGAATGCTTACAAGTTACTTAGTTTGATTAACGGGCGTCAATTACAATTATATAACATAAGAATACAATTACAGAGATACAAAATACATCATTAAAAACATAACAATACAGATAACATTTGTAGTACAGGCTTTACAAAAGAATAGAAATAAACATATACATCAGTGTTACAGGAATGATGACATGAGTACAAAAATAAAAGATCAGAATCACTTTTGAAACGTCAACTTCACACATGAACATTAAAACAACACAGAATAAATAATGTCTGAGCATCTTTACAAAGAAAATAACAGAGTATTAGAAAAATTCTACAACATAGCACTCATCAGCTAAACACATAAAGACAGGAAAAACACAAATACACAAGGGTACCCAAACACATAGTGGGATACACAAAAGGAAAGGACAGGGTTTGTTTCATTGCAGTATTTTGCAAACAAAACTTTCTTTGCTTCTTGGAGATCTCCCTTCGTTCATCATCATTCCCAAAAAGTCCTATCTATACCTCCTTCCTGTATTCTATTCATATTCCTTTCAAAATAATTATTTCTGATTGTACAATACTCATTGGGGCCCAAATCTTTTTCATATAACTTCGCATTGCATTCTTTACCTATTCTCCATAGTCAGTTTCTTATATAGTCTACCCCCTCTTAAGCTAACTTAAATCTACTGAGCTCAGATGCTAAACTAAGGGACGAGGCAATGCAGCATCACATAAAACAGTTAATATAAACAGCAATAAAAAAAACGCAGATTTGCGAAGCAAGCAGCATTAAGAAATTAGCAAAAGTCAAATTCAATAACACTATGCCTGGCAAATAGCAGCAACTTATACCTAAACATGACATAGCTCAAGCAGAAAAAATATTACAGTAAAAACAACAATGCAGATAAGGGAAATGTATATTCACATCTTAATGTCTATGTAATCAAAGTGGTGCACCACAACAACTGATTGTAAAAAGAAATATTACCATGTACTTGAAAAGAAAATTATGTGTTACTGTTACTGTTACTAGTCCCTTCTTATTGTTCTTTCCTTTCCAAGTGCTCCTTTTTTAAAGAATGTGGATCATAAAATAATTATTTAATAGATCTGTTGACAGAAAGAGTTCACATTAGCAAATGCATCTAAGTTTATTTTATAAAACTAATGCTGCAACACAGCTGGAAACCAGATATTAAATGAAATAAGCAACTATGAAAAGCAAAGCATAAAAATATCATTCAATAGTCATGTGGCATTTTGTAAGTCAGTAGCACTCAACTCTCGGAGAAAGACACTTGTCATAATCATGTGTGCAGATGTACGAATATTTCCCATCAATTCATAAGCATTTCAATAATTAGCACAAAGTGCGAGTAATCATATGTTTTTAAGTAACGAGGGTGTCGCATTAGCGATGAAAGGCACACCCTAATGGCTTGTTCTCCAGGTGTCTGACACAGCTGTGTGCCGACGACGCACGTGCAGGTGGTCACTTTCTTACGGAAATATTTACGACACCAGTTTCCGCTACAGTGACAGTCTCATATGAAAATTTCACAGGTCGAAAATTTACGTCACAAGTGTGTAGAAACAAAATCCTATGAATATAACAGTGTCCAAAAAATTTTCGCCGGCATTGTGATACATTCACGCATTTACACACATTTCATAACTCTTAAAGTACGATTCTCGGTTTCCAACATCCTTTTTCACAAGTCAAGAGTCCCTAACTTCTATTCATTATTCATATACATATAAACACTTAATCACATTCCTCATATATGGTAGCATCATCTTATTGACATAAACATACCTCAACAGCATAATACACATCGTCGTCGTAAAAATAACATCATAACACCTTAGTCAAATCTCAAAATCGTCGTAGCTTCCTCCAATAATTTCAGAACCTAAAGAAATTCTCTGCTCATTTCAGTAGTGTCATCTACCTCAAACGTACTTTAAAAATCATGATCTCATACCAAATACATCATTCAAAGCTCTCATAGTATCACAATGGTTCCAAAAAAATATGAACAGTGCAAAAAGTACAGACAAAATACAATTTAATAAGTGTGAAGTTATCCAACTGTTTAATTGCGTAAACATGTGTCACTGACGTAGTAAAAAGATGTTTGTTTCTCTGTTAAATGATCAGATAGCTGTGTAATTTATGTGTTAGAGAAATATGGTACCGATGTGTTAAATTGTATAAGCAAATACCATATTAGCTAGGGCTCCTTGTGCTTGCCAAACACATGATACACAAAGTAGGCGTGTACCCCCCTGAGGATTATTGTAATTGTACCCCCAGGTATTACAGCTTACAGCAATGGAATGAAATGTATCACGGAAAACTTTCTTTGTAATTCAAAAATCTTAAAAAATAAACGTTTTAAGTACAAAATTAATCACTCAAATACGTGTCCTGTAGCGCTAAATGTGCATCTTGTTGTAAGATAATCTCTGTGGAAGTGTCGTAGTTATTTTCCTCTGAAAGCTAAGTTCTGCAGAAGCCAATGTACTTACCTCATGATAAACAAAGTGAAATGCTTTGGGAAAGATATCATACTTATTACGCTTATTGCCGTGATGAAGAAAGTACTGTGCTTCTCACTTTATAGAAAAATTCAGAAGAAACTGTGTAGATATAAAACAGATACACCGCAAAAGCAACATTGTAAATTGTCACGCATTAGCAGCGTCGTGATAAAATCGTGTAGCTGTCACATAAACTAACCACTGTGTCATCTGGCATTTCACAGAAAGCACCTCAAATCCAGAATCCACTCTCAAGCAAACCAAAATGTTGCATGAAAATTTCATTAGCAGTGCTGGTATATGTTCTAAGTATGTAAGCCGTATATTCGTTACGTAATCATGCAACTAACAAGGAGGAATGTATAAATAACCACACTGTGTCGTCTGTTCGCAATAACAATGCATTCGCAATTACTTGTCTAAGTTACCTATGTTCTTGACTGGATGGTTAGTTAGCTTTAAAACATAGTTGCATGTTAACAGTTTCTCAGTGTGACAAATTGTACAAGTAGCGTGAAGTGAAATTTGCAAAGACTAAGTTAAAAAGCAGATTATCTGTCAATAAATGGTTTTACCTGAGAAATGTGGTGTAAACCTTTACTCTTCCTAGTACGCAGAGTTTCAACTTCAACGCAATTATCATGTGGTATACGTCGGATTCTGTAAGGTCCATTGTAAACTAGAAAGAATTTGTGACTCAAGTGTTTCTTCTTATGTGACAATGAATGAGCTTTAATGAGAACTTTCTGACCAATACATAATTTCTTTGCATTTGCTTTACCGTTTAGTTTTCTCCTTTTGTCTGCTGCAGATTTTATATTTTTAAGAGCCAAATCAATTATATCTTTGTGTCGAAGTTTACGTGTATTCGGGAAAGGTACAAGCTCTCTGATTCTGTTCGGAGGTTCTACATTCTTCAGTACAAGAGTAGGTGGTAAAGCAGTGGAATCATGAGGCATTTCATTCAGCACATTTTGAAATAAGTGTAAATATCTGTCCCAATGCTGATGCTTTCTGTGACAATAAAGTCTGCAAAGCTTATTGATTTCTTTCATAATCCGTTCAGACGGGTTACAATGTGGTGAATACAATGAAATAAAAACAGGTTTGATTTTATGATTCCGAAGCATGCGAGACCAAACAGCAGATCTGAATTGCGGTCCGTTATCTGAAATGACTTTACTAACGTGTCCAACTTCACGTAAGAAATTTTTAACAAAGGCGTTGGATACAGACCGTCCAGTGGCTTTACGTAACGGAGTGAAAGAAACAAATTTTGAAGTAAGTTCAACAGCGACTAGAACGTACGAAAATCCATTAGATGTTCTGACAAGCGGTCCCAAGAGATCAACAGCAGCAAATTCTTTTAATTTAGAAGGAATGATAGGAAACAGCGGAGCACGATGGGAGACAGTAGATGGTTTCGCCTTTTGACAAAGTTTACAAATAGACAAAACTCTTCGAATTCTCTTTTCCATATTGTTAAAATAACAAGTCGTTCGAAGAATATGATAACATTTTCGTGGACCAAAATGTGCGTAGCTGAAATGAATGTACCAAATGAGCTTATTAACAAAATCGTCTGGAATGCAAAGTACCCATAGCTTGTCATCAACAGTGCAGCGTTTGAACAGTATGTTGTTTCTAACCAGGTAATAATGCCGAATCTGAGTGTGTGTCTTTTCATGCCATTTACTTTTGATGTCTTTCCAAATCGGATCTTTATCTTGTTCATGACCAATGTCCTTTAAAAATGTGGTGATGAAGTTTTCAAAGGCGACTTTCTGAATGTAAAGAATACTGAAATTTTTCTCGAGGTTGCCTTCTGTGTTACTTTTCTCAAGCCCAGCCGGTGCGCGTGACAGCGCGTCCGCAACAATGTTCTCCTTGCCGGGAATGTAGACTATTGTGAAGCGGAATTCTTGCAGAAACAATGCCCAACGTTTTAACCTATCATGATTTAATTTTGAAGACATAAGAAATTGTAATGCACGATGATCACTGTATACTTTTACGTGCTTACCAGAAAGAAAGAAACGGAATTTGTTAAATGCCCAAACGATAGCTAAAGCTTCTAATTCAGTAACGGAATAATTTTTTTCAGATTTTGTTAGCACTCGGCTAGCAAAAGCAATGGTTTTCTGAACAGTAGTGACATTTTCTATGGCTTCTTGAAATAAATGGGCACCAAGACCGACTTTAGAAGAATCCGTGCTAAGGCAGAAATCTTGTGACAGATCTGGATGAGCTAGTATTGGCGCGTGAAGTAACGCTTCTTTCAAAGAATTGAATTCCAACTGTGCTTGTTCGTCCCAGTTCCAAATAGTATTTTTTCCAGTGAGAGAACAAAGTTTTGGTGTAACTAGAATTTGCATATTCAGAAAACGACGGTAAAAATTTACGAGACCTAGAAAACTGCGGACTTGTCTTTTTGTGGATGGAACAGGAATGGCTCTGATTGCTTCTAACTTTTCAGGATCCGGCTGAATGCCTTCAGAAGAAATAATATGTCCCAAAAACTTCACCTTTGACCTACCGAATTCAGACTTTTCCAAGTTAACTGTAATTCCAGATTCTGCAAAAATACGTAACAAACTGTTGAGGATGCGATTGTGTTGTTCCCATGAAGCTTCTGCTATTAGAATATCGTCCACATATAAGGTGATGTGACGTTTTAAGAACTCAGGTAATATGGAATTTAACCCACGAATGAATGCTGCCGAAGAAATGTTCAAACCAAAAGGAAGTTTCCGAAACTGATAACAAACGCCGAAACAAAGGAAAGCTGTGTATTTTCTGCATTCTGGATGAAGTTCGATCTGATAAAAGCTGGATCTGAGATCAATGGAAGACAACACTTTTACACCATTAAAATTTTGAAGAAGTTCTTCCATCGTCTGCGGCCTGTCTGTTTCAGGAATAATGATAGTATTGATTTGTCTCGAATCTAAGACAAGTCTGATCGATCCATTTTTCTTCTCAACAACATGTAACGGATTGTTGTATGAGCTTACTGCAGGCTCAATAATGCCCTCGTCAAGCATAGATTGTATTTCTGTGCTAACACGGTCCCTATAATGTGCTGGAATTACGTATGGTCTAACACAAAATTTAGTATGCTCACGAACACGAAATTGGTATTGAAATCCCTTGATTGTTCCTGTTTTGTGAGTAAAAACTGTGGAATGTACTTGTAAAATCTCAAAAAGATTCTACCTATCAGTGTCATTACAATTCTCAATTGTTTGAATTTTATTCTGAATTAACTCATTAATTTCAAATATGCCGTCGGTGTCATCCCTGTCAGTACTTGCAGAGTGATTGTTAGTGTCTAGTTCCGTAGAAAATTCCAAACTGTTATCTAACAGAAGGTAAAGCCGATTAATTTCCTCATCATGGTTTGAGAGCCAGTCTTCAAATTTCAAAGCTATTGACCTACCTTCTTTTTCTAAACTTATTTCAGCATCGTGAAAGCTTAAAATTGCTTTGTATTCATTCAAAAAGTCTACTCCCAGTATAATTTCCGTCGACAATAATGGAACAATAAGAAAGTTCATAGAGAAGCTGTGGCTTTCGCAAAAGAATTCTAAATTGGTTTGTTGGCGTACATCTACACTTTTTCCAAAGATTGCACCTTGTAATTTGATCTTACGTAACGGAAGTGTGGGGCAATCGTTCGATTTGTTGCATTTGCTAAAAGCTGTTTCACTAATTACTGAAATGGGACTGCCAGAGTCAAGTACTGCCGTAAATTTTACGTCATTTACGGTAATGTGAATCACAGGATATGCAATGTTGTTATGTTTTACGTCGTGTTCCTGGAGTAAGATGTCCCTAATGTCTTCCATTTTTACGTAATTACTAGCTACGGCAGCTGCGTCGTCAGTTTCATAAGTATGTATTGTGGCTGCCAGTGGAGTGAGTCATTGCCTATTGTCTCTTTGTTGGCGCGCGTCGTTATTGGGATTTGGAGACCTAACTTCTACAAATTCATCGTGACGAGAGTGCTCTGCTCTGTTTAAATTTCGCCAGTTCTGATGCAATTCAGGTCTGTCGTTACGATCATATCGTCTGTCGTCATGTCGGTAGATTCGATAGTTTCTTTCTTGTCGGTCATGTGGTGGAGAATTTCTCCCTGAATCGTAACTGCACGCTGGACCGTTACGTCTAAAGTTATTCTGTCTCCCTTGATAATAATTATTTTGGTTCCCATATTGTCTGTTTCTCTGATTGTCTCTGTGATAGTCATTATTGCGGAGAGGTGATCTTTCCCTGTAATTATTACTACTCTGCCAACGGTTGTCATACGGGTGGTGTCTATTTTGGTCACGATTTATGTGGTGAGAATAGCCTTGTCGCGTCCAGTTATCGTTTCTGTCGTCACGGAATTGTGACGGATGTGACCTGTAGTGATTGTTTTCCTGTTTTCGCATCCCGCGACTGTCTGTGTCAATTTCTAATTCTTGTAACAGTCCCTGAAAAGCTTTAATGTCGTCTTTGCAACGTCCTGCTAAAATAATATGTCTCAAATGTTCGGGCAGTTTGATTAAGCAAATGCGGATGAGTTCTGAGGGGCTGTATGGGTTTGACAGGTATTGATTCTTGTGCAACATGTCTTCAAAATATTTCACAAGACTGGAAAATTCAGATTGTTCGAAGTGTTTCATCATTATGATGCTATGTTTTACGCGGTCTTGTGTGGCTTGAGACCAATATGCTGAGAGGAAGGCATGGTAAAATTCTCCTTCACTGTGGCAATCGTGAATGACCGATCGCATTCTTACAGCTGGTTCATTCTCTAAGTAGCCACACATAAATTCTAACCTGTGCTCCAATGACCAGTTGGGAGGGAAACAATGAGAGAATTGATGGAGCCACGCTTGTGGATGAATGTCGTTGGCAGAATTCTTAAACGTTTTGAATTTACGTGTAGTAATGAACAGCTTATAGTCAAAATCATCGTGTCGGCGAGTAGCATATCGGTCATTGTTACGTCGTGTCGGCGGTTCCATCTCAAAATTCGGTGTACCTTGCCAATTTCTTTCATAATTACCGAAATGCCCTGTGTTATTATTTTGTGGCTGTTCCGTATTTCTATGTCCCTCTTCCCTTATTGGGGCGCGAGTGTCCTCTGAAATACGTAATTCTTGTATTACCTGTGTCAGCTGATCTTGTACTTCCCGCATTTCTCTTTTGTATTGCGTATTAATTTGATTCTGATTTTGTTTGAATTTTCTTATTTGTTCATACTCTTCTGTGTCAGTGAAGGCTACGGGTCTTGTGTCATTCAGATCATCATCTACCTTTGTAGATAAGTTAGTGACCTGATCCGAAAGTTCGGCTACTTTCTCTGATAATGAACTAATTTCCTCGATGTGTCTTTCTACTGTGTCCTTTAAGTTTTCCTGAGTTTTTACAAGTTGCGTAACCGAATCGGTAGATGCAACTGAGTCCATTTTAGCTTGCAAGGTCTCATGATTTTCATGAACAATAGTTTGCAGTTATTTTATGGCTGCTTCGTGATTCTGTAATGCATTTTCATGCCGCGAAAAAATAGGTTGAAAATGTTCACAAATTTGTGTTTTTACGTCATTACAGACTTTTTGACATTTCGATTCAATGTTATGTAACTCAGTAGTTAAATCTTCACGTGTTTGTTCAAGTGTGGTGTCTAACTTTTGAAGCTTTTGCTGTGTTTGTCTCTGATTTTGTTCCATTGTGTCTAACTTTTGCAGCTTTTGCTGTGTTTGTCTCTTATTTTGTTCCATTGTGTCTAACTTATGAAGATTTTGTCCCATTGTGTCTTACTGTTGCTGTGTTTGTCTCTGATTTTGTTCCATTTGTTGCATTAGTTGTAATAACAATGCATTTGTGTCTGGAATCTGTTCCTCTACTCTTTTCGGCAGTGCATTTGCACCGGCAACATTCACATTTTGACAAGCTGAAAATGTGTCTTGACTTATTTGAGAAAACGGTGAGGACGCAAAACCTGAATCTACAGTATTTGCAAAATTGTGTCCTATCATTT
The DNA here is from genome assembly GCF_023864275.1 of Schistocerca cancellata. NCBI lineage: Eukaryota > Metazoa > Arthropoda > Insecta > Orthoptera > Acrididae > Schistocerca > Schistocerca cancellata. The sequence continues at coordinate 170,297,241 of NC_064631.1, read as the reverse complement.
CGGATTCCTGAGGCGAGCTGTTGCCGACCGATCGATCGATAATGCTTCCCTGTTCACTACCTGTTTGACTGTCTACGCCATTGTTTGACACCCGCTCCATTTCCCTATGCACAGTTACCAAATTACTACTTTGAACATTAGTTAACTCATTACATGGTGGGGCCAACACACTGCTTTCGTCTTCACTGTCATTTCTTAGTTTACTTTGGAGCCGAGTGTTACGTTTTTCACACGCCATTATTGTCACAATATTTCACACGACAACACAGAAAAGCACAATTTGAATAGCAAAAATAAGAGAACACATTAATATAGCACTGAAAATAGTATCTAGTTAATTGCAGCTGCGAAATACTTGGTGCAAATCTACATGCATGCCACAACTGTTTTACAGTACAACAATGAAAGACTGCAACTACAAAGGAGATTCTCTCTACAAATACGCGCTAGCAATAAACAAAAGCTGCACTAAATACGCAAACTACAAGAAAAAATCAGAAGATTCCAGTGAGGTATCCTAGGCTAAGGGTCGACATATGAAACGTCCCCTTAGAACAACTTATACACGACTGTGCTTAACCTGACACACAATGTTTTTAGCGCAACGCAATCTGACTTTCAATAATCCCTACAAAACAATGGCCCTGACTAACTTTAACCTATACCTTTCACAAATCACTTACCTCACAAAAATCTTCGTTACTGGAACTACTGCAATACAGCGAGCGCCACTACTGCCAGCTAAATAAAAGATTCAAACTACTGAAGGCACTAACTACTGATAGGGATAGTTAGCAAATGAAAGATATTAATAGAGAACAATCACTGTATTTACCTCAATATTCATAATATATACAGCAGTTCATGACATTTTTCAAAACTCCGCCATCTCTCTCCCCACATCCACCACTGCTGGCGGCTCACCTCCAACTGCGCAACGCTACGCGCTGTTCACATCCAGCTGCCCCTCTACAATGGCAGACAACAATGCAAACTAGCCACAGACTGCACACAGCACAGCCAGTGATTTTCATACAGAGCGCTACGTAACGTTGCCAATAAGAAAACATAAACAGCCTACTTACACTCTCAGCGCATAGAGCAGTGGTTCACACGGTCCCACACCACTCGGAGACGTTCATGTTGTGGACTTAACGGAAGTCTACGCATGGTGCGACAATTCCATAGTCCGAAGGCTGCTAGTCTCTGATCAACGGAATGACATAGAATGTTGCATGGAGTCAATTCCTCGTTTTTGAATGTCAGACGCAAATGTGAGGATTCCCATCGTGCTGCTGCGAACCCGGATGCCCCACAAATCTGGAAATTACACAGTTCGACCAATCGGTCAAATGGAGGGCCCTTTCAAACTCTGTCCAGCGCTCGTAACGCAGTCTCATATGGCTCCATTGTCCCTCCTTGTCCTTCACAGTGACCACTCAATGTCTGAGGCTATTCACGCCCCTTCACATGTTCTGTCTGGTAGAGTAGTTAGCTTGGCAATCTGGTCATGGCACACATTGGTTTATACAGTAGGGAGGGTACAAATGCGCCTTTAAACACATGAGGCGATACTTCCCACTTGGTTAAAGTGCTATGCTCATGCAGGTGTGGAGATATTATCGTTCAGGGGGATACTCGCAGAACAGTAAATGGGGAGCTTGATACTCTACCATTATATATACTGGAAGATATACTGCAGTCTGGACATGTACACATGTTTGCTCACTTACAGCAATACGTGGGTGGCCTGTCCCTCAAGCAAGACACTGCACTATGGTTAAATGGTGGTAAATGAGGATTATTCCCCAGTGTGTATGAGAGTCTGTATCAAAACTCATCGCTGCCACCATTAGAGAGAAAAAGCTGCACGCTCTCTAATATATATCTCCTACGAAATGGTGAATCTGAGCAAGGGTGCTTCAGGTTATTTGAGAATTACAATTTTTTGCAGAAATGTGATTGGAACTACTATTTTAGGAACTAGGAAGTGAAAGTACAGTCTGCCTCATCTGTGTTGCCCTTATCAAAAATTCTAGCAGTCAGAAACAATGTATGTGTGTGTGTGCTATGACTTGGAAAGAAGAAGATCATTAACGTCAAAAAATGAGACGATACAAATTCCGTAAGACAACTTTTTGTGAGAAGTTACGGGAAAGAAGTGCTGAAAGCTTAAAAAAGTTTCATTGCCCCCCACCAGACTATCTGATAGGTAACCAGCATGTTGTAACTGCCACAAACAAGGATCGATATATAAGATAATCAACGCTCACTGTATGTTCTCCATTAATTTCTAAACACACAATCAAAACCATAAACTCATTAACGTTGGGTAACATGTGGCTTTGAGTTCTCAGCTGTCTATGAAGAAAGCCTCCGGTGGACATCTACTACTGCTGCTAGTAGAAGGCCTTCAGAAGCCTTTCATTTGAGAGCTTTTCCTTTATTTTAAATCAAATTTGATTCAGATTGGACTGAAAACCATAGTCATCGTCAAAAACGTTTTACTTATATACAGAACTATGCTGCAGTCATAAGTTCAGAGGATTACTGTCTGAATGCCTTCATTTTGCTTCAAAAAAGGAAAAAAAATCAAGGAAGATTTTTCCTTAACCTCTGAGAACTCATTTTTTTCTTCTTGTGCTTTTTGGTACCGTCTGAAAACATGCTCGTCATCGTAAGTATAATGTAGCAAAAAAATGCGACACTATGCTGTAAAATAACCTTCTCTTATTCACTATCCTGAGTATATAGAAGTGTACGAGGGCTATTCAAAAAGTAAGGCTCGATAGGTCGCGAAATGGAAATCACTGTGAAAAAAATATGTTTTATTTGCAAAAGTTAGCTGCACCTTCCAGATACTTCCCTACATAGTCGCAGAGGTCGCCACTCCGACAGGCATTTGCCGTAGTGTTGTGCCAACTTCCCAACACCCTCGTCATAGAAGGCAGCTGCCTGTGCTTTATGTCAGTTCTCTACGCTGGTCTACAGCTCCTTGTCTGTGTCAAAATGTTGTCTTCATAGCCAGCGGTCCATGTGAGCAGAGGTGAAACTCAGGAGGAGCCAGTGACGGTGATGTATTGTGGGTGATCAGAGGCTTCCCATCGAAAACGATGCAGGAGCACCTTCATTGCTCGTGCAGAGTTCGGCCGAGAATTGTCTTGAAGAAGTACATGCATAATAGTAATGTCATGTGGGCTGCAAGGAATCAGACGAAATCTCTCACCAGGCGCATGTACTTCGCGGGAGGCACTATTTTCTAGGCATCTGTACGTGCTCACCTGGCACTTGAACTGAAAAGAGCAACGTGACACGATCGATGGGCATACTAGATACATTGCCCAAACAAGCGCTGCATCACTGCAAGAGAAACAGAGGCGAGCAAGCGTGCCGAGGCTTACCGTAGTTCACTACTACCAGCGCATCATCAAAAGGCAGCTATGCTTAACATACAAAGGACAGCAGCATAATTAAGGGTGGAATTAAAAATAAAAATAAGGTCTCTGTGACTGCTTGACTGCTCAAGTTATGGGCTAGAGAAACCAAAATTGCTAATTAACCATAGCTACTCGAAGGAGGTAGGAAGCTCGGGATCTTTGCTGATGGACAAACTTGTGGTTGGCACATAATTTTAATTTTAACTACAGAACAAATCTCCTTATTACAGAATTACAGCATGAACCTCCCCATGGAAATATTTATATTTAAAATATGAACCATGTGTAAACTCCCCACGGAAATATAAATTAAATGAATTTTAAATATTGTAACCTCTGAACAAAATTGGCTCCCATTTATAATCTCTGTGCAGAAATGCATTCACATTTAATGTTCCCACATTAGCCCTGCGCCTCAGCCCTGTATGCTGAATAAAGAAAAAAAAAAGAAAAAATTCTTACCTCAATAAAAACTGCGAATATATCTGCTCTTACATAAAAAATTTTCGGCACAGCTCCGTGCAATGCTGGCATATGCTTTGTGATTCATGAAAGGAAAGATAATCCATTGAATAAAATCTTTAAATTGAAATGAATGCTTTTTTCTTAAAGAAAATTACTTTATATTATAAAAATTATTATTGGGGCATTTTTTAAAAGAAATTGGATGACAGTTAACATACATTACTAGATATGTGCAAGGCTGCTTCTTTACCTACTACAATAATACTCATCGTCCAGAGTCCCGACCAGAGCAGACTGCCGACACGCGCCGACACGTGCAGACTACTGTCGACTACTGCCGACTAATGCCGACTAGCAACAACTAACTACATACTGCTCTCTGGTCAGAGACTCTTTTAAGTCTTGCCTGTTGCAGGCAGCGTATACATCGCATACCTCTTACAAGCATCAGAATAACAATATAAAAATTTAATTCGTAGCTTTGTCCTCTTAAGAAAATATACGACTGACTTCAGAAAAACTATGTGATCCGCTCATGAGTTAATGTAACAAACAGTATTTAAAGATAATAGTTAGATCTGATTGCAGAAGGTTCACAGACAGTCACTACCATAAGCACACTATTCAGTTCATTGTTTACGTAACCAAAATTTACACAACTCTAATAAATCATCTTGAGTTACTTATAAAAGGATCCCGTCCGTCCAGCTTAAAAGCCCGGAAAAAGGATGGGAGCACGGCTTACACACGGTGGTACTCGGAACAAACGAGTAAAAGGCAACCGCCAAACAGTTTCGAAGGTGATCAGGCTGTAAGCCAGTGCAGAAAACACGCCGAACGCACGCACCATCTGTAAGTAGGCTGTTTATGTTTTCTTATTGGCAACTTTACGTAGCGCTCTGCATGAAAATCACTGGCTGTGCTGTGTGCAGTCTGTGGCTAGTTTGCATTGTTGTCTGCCATTGTAGTGTTGGGCAGCGGCAGCTGGATGTGAACAGCGTGTAGCGTTGCGCAGTTGGAGGTGAGCCGCCAGCAGTGGTGGATGTGGGGAGAGAAATGGCGGAATTTTGAAATTTGTAAAAATGGATGTCATGAGCTGCTGTATATATTATGACTTTTGATGACTATTAAGGTAAATACATTGTTTGTTCTCTATTAAAATCTTTCATTTGCTAACTATGCCTATCAGTAGTTAGTGCCTTCAGTAGTTTGAATCTTTTATTTAGCTGGCAGTAGTGGCGCTCGCCGTATTGCAGTAGTTCGAGTAACGAAGATTTTTGTGAGGTAAGTGATTTGTGAAAGGTATAGGTTAATGTTAGTCAGGGCCATTATTTTGTAGGGATTCTTTTGTAGATTGCATTGCGCTACAAAAAATATTGTGTGTCAGTTTATATTTGTATTAATTGTTTTGTGCTGCTGCATTGCCTCGTCCCTTAGTTTAGTATCTGAGCTCAGTAGATTTAAGTTAGCTTAAGAGGGAGTAGCCTATAAGAGAATGAGTTGCGATGAATTTGAAGAAATGCACTGACAGGCTATACGAGAAAAGTACAGAAAGCAGGTATAGATAGGACTTTTGGAAATAATGAAGAACGAAGGGAGATCTCCGAGAAGTAAAGAAAGTTTTGTTTGCAAAATACTGCAGTAAAACAAACCCTGTCCTTTCCTTGTATTATTCCGCTATATGTTTGTGTACCTTTGTGTATTTATGTTCTTCCTGTATTTATATGTGTACCTGATACGATTTATGTTGTAGAATTTTTCTAATACTCAGCTACATTCACTATGATGAGGAATACTGTTATCCTCAAATATAATTGGCATTAATAATATGTTATTTACTTTGTAAAGATGTTTAGACATTATTTATTCTGTTTTGTTTTAATGCTCATGTGTGAAGTTGATGTTTCAAAAGTTATTCTGATCTTTTATGTATGTACTTATGTCATAATTCCTGTAACATTAATGTATATGTTTATTTCTATTCTGTTGTAAAGCCTGTACTACAAATGTTATCTGTACTGTTATGTTCTTTAATGATGTATTCTGTATCTTTGTAATTGTATTCTCATGTTATAAAATTGTAATTGACACCAGTTCATCAAATTAAGTAACTTGTAAGCATTCATTTCACTGCACACATTTCTGTTGGTCATAGTAATCCACAATATGTGAGAAGTTGGGACTGTTAGTGTTTGCATGTGTGTTACTAATTGAGCAAGGGACTGGATAACAGCATTGCTGGTTCTAAGGACAATTCCAAAAAGTTCGTGAGTGTATAAGTGGTGGTTTATGGACTTGCCATATTGTCTGCAAGACTTCTAAGGACACTTCCAAAAACTTTGTGAGCGCACAAGTGGTGGTTATGGACTTGCTCTATTATCCGCAAGACTCTTCAATGATGATTGTGCACCTGCACAGTCACAACAGATGGCTGCTGGCCATCTCTACAAGGACTACAGTGGGTCTGCATCTTTGATGACCCAACAATACCATTATTTCTACAAGGACTACAGTGGGTCTATACCTTTGCTGACTCACCAGCACCATTATTTCTACAAGGACTGCAGTGGGTCTGCACCTCTGGTGGACCACCAATACCATACTCTCTACCAGGACTACAGTGGGTCTGCTCTGTGATGACCTACCTACCAATATTCTTCAAAACGTCGAATTACTCTGCTGTGGGTTTGCTCTGTTGTGGCCCATTACCTGTCAACATGTCAAGAGTCAGCACTGTCTTTCCGTTGGAAGGACAACACTACTTCTTCAAGACTGCATGGACATCCACTACATCCGTGTGCATTTTCATTTACTGCTCAGACTTTGAGAAAAGAAACGGTTTTAGATGGATGATCAGGACTGTCTTTATGGACTGTGAGAAAATTTTAGCTTTTGACCAACATTGTATCAATAAGTGTGTGCATTTGATTTCTTTGTTATTGTAATTATAAAATTTTTTTTCAAATCTGTATTGGCCACTGCCCAAACCAATTTGTAAAATTTTTTGTGGGGAGCATGGGGGCTATGTAAGTAGGCTGTTTATTTTTCTTATTGGCAACGTTACGTAGCGCTCTGTATGAAAATCACTGGCTGTGCTGTGTGCAGTCTGTGGCTAGTTTGCATTGTTGTCTGCCATTGTAGTGTTGGGCAGCGGCAGCTGGATGTGAACATCGCGTAGCGTTGCGCAGTTGGAGGTGAGCCGCCAGCAGTGGTGGATGTGGGGAGAGAAATGGCGGAGTTTTGAAATTTGTAAAAATGGATGTCATGAGCTGCTGTATATATTATGACTTTTGATGACTATTAATGTAAATCCATTGTTTGTTCTCTATCAAATTCTTTCATTTGCTAACAATGCCTATCAGTAGTTAGTGCCTTCCGTAGTTTGAATCTTTTATTTAGCTGGCAGTAGTTGCGCTCGCTGTATTGCAATAGTTCGAGTAACCAAGATTTTTGTGAGGTAAGTGATTTTTGAAAGGTATAGGTTAATGTTAGTCAGGGCCATTCTTTTGTAGGGATTTTGAAAGTCAGATTGCGTTGCGGTAAAAAAAAATATTGTGTGTCAGTTTAAGCACAGTCGTGTATAATTTTCCTAAGGGGACGTTTCACATCTCAGCCTGCCCGCCAGGGCGACAAACCCCATCTGCCCAACATAACAGACCATTTCTGCAACAGCAAATAATTCGCGCGGCAGACAAATTCAACTCGTGATTCACCTTCTTGAAGACCATGCAAGGTTTACGAACAACGTGACTATCTGTAACATAACTGAAAATCAAACTGAGACATTTACCGAATAGAAGAACATTTAAAATTACGCTCAATTAACAAATCTCTGCACTTCACATTAAAAGAAAGTCTGAAACTAAGACTGGGCGACGAGCACACTAATTAACACCCTACATCAAATTAACACTGCAAGGAAACTTTAAAACAAGCAGTAAAACTTTATTCCCTTTTGCGTTTGCCGGAATACTTCGCGCCGTGGAAACAACGCCTGGAAGCCTTGGACTTGGTAAGTTCAGTATAATACACTGTTATTCAGAAACATCCTTGGCCAATCTCCGGCAGATAACATAATCTTCACAGGTTAACAGCAACATATGAATCGTACGTAACTTAATGCTTCCAGTTACGCGATGAGAAGATGTCCAGCCTGAGATGACGGACCAGCCACCGTTTCGCAAGCAAACGCGCCGACTAATCAGCACCGTACACACGGCGCGCGGCAAAACGACAAGGACGGCGAAGCCCAGGAACAGTATATCGAGACGAGGGCCTGCCTTCGAAACATGTTGTCTCGTTGAACGCCGACCGGCGAGATCCATCAGCCGCCGGCCTGTGTGGGCGAGCGGTTCTAGGCGTTTCAGTCTGGAACCACGCGACCGCTACGAGTGCAGGTTCGAATCCTGCCTCGGGCACGGATGTGTGTGGTGTCTTTAGGTTAGTTAGTTGTAAGTAGTTCTAAGTTCTAGGGGACTGATGACCTCAGAGGTTAAGTCCGATAGTGCTCAGAGCCATTAGAGCCATCAGCCACATGCCAAGCCGGAAAACCAAAGGCGAAACCGAGATACAAGACTAGACGTGTCGATATCAGCGACGCAAGCGGAGCTTAACTAGCGCCAGTCACCACGGCTCATTAGTGTTCCAAACTCTATCAGTATGTGCTCAACTACAATAATGTTAACACTGTAAAGTCTCAGAATGATCAAATGAATACGTTAAGCAAAATATACGATCTGAAGAAAAAAGTTGCACAGAATGATAAAACTAAAAAGCTAAAAATTGTGAGAATGTTTAAATGTACCTCACAATTAAAAATTACAAGTCTGAAATTGATCAGAGCAATATTTCGCAAAAATCGGAGTTTGTACGAAAAATTGAAGCCACTAAATATAAGAGTCAGAGAGTTGAAAATTCGTATGTAGCCTCAGTATCATGTAAAGACATTACATATGTGGCACCATGAACCTACCTGTATTAGTTTGAACTAAAAACCATGTTATTCATGTTAGATTAAGTATCATGTGTAATTGTAATAGAAAGTTCTCATTAAAGTATTCGATTAAGTTCCTGAAATAATGCCGCGGTACCAAGTTTCAAAACTGTATTTTAAACAACTGTGGCTACAAGGAATCTTAAATAAGCAGTTCAGATTTCATGTTCTACTATCTGTTCAAGTCTAAAATTTCTGGCCGGTGAAGTTTAAATACAGTCGAGACAAAACCTTCTCAGTAACTAACACAAACATAATTATTTCGCATAAAAATTAAAACGATTGTATATTGTTAAACGACAGAGCTATTATGTAATACCTTTATAGCGAGCAATTAAGTCTTGGTGATCAGAGGTCAGTCCGATATACCATTTTACTTGGAACTGCCCGTAGAGGTCACCTCTGAACTGTTAACATCGCTGCTTCCGGTAGGAATATTAGTTACAATACCAGGACACATATTTTGTGTGACGATATTGCAGCGCAAGTGTCACTCCCATTTACGATGCAATAACATGCCTGCATGTCCGAAGGAACAGACACTGTGGTTACTACAGCCGTCATGAAACACACAAGATGTATTTGCAATTGCGAATATGGACTACTATCAGCTTTACAACGGTATGACGACAGTGAAAATTTGTGCTTGGCCGGGATTCGAATTCCCGTTTATCGTGAGCAGTTATTTTACCATTTGGCTATCTGAGCATCAATCACGGCCAGACCCAAGGTTCCATATGTTGTCAACCATGTGTCTGCATCCTGTACTTGTTCATTAATTATGTATATTCCCACACAGGGGAGACATTTTACTTCAAAGTCACTTGCCCAATGCCTATGTTATTTCAGAATTATGATGCAAAATTCCATTGGACATGCATATATTTTCATGGAAGTAACAGCATGTGTGCCGCCCACAATAGTGACAAAAGGGAGTGGCAAGTGGCGAGATTATATTGCTCTTTTAAGACAAGGAAATAACTGTTGGTGGTTAGATGTCACGGCGATAGACTACTTCACGTGGAACTGCCTGTAGAGGTCGCCTCTGAATTGTTAATTGTGCTGTTTCCTGTAGGGATATTTGTTACAATTCTAAGACATACACTCCTGGAAATGGAAAAAAGAACACATTGACACCGGTGTGTCAGACCCACCATACTTGCTCCGGACACTGCGAGAGGGCTGTACAAGCAATGATCACACGCACGGCACAGCGGACACACCAGGAACCGCGGTGTTGGCCGTCGAATGGCGCTAGCTGCGCAGCATTTGTGCTCCGCCGCCGTCGGTGTCAGCCAGTTTGCCGTGGCATTCGGAGCTCCATCGCAGTCTTTAACACTGGTAGCATGCCGCGACAGCGTGGACGTGAACCGTATGTGCAGTTGACGGACTTTGAGCGAAGGCGTATAGTGGGCATGCGGGAGGCCGGGTGGACGTACCGCCGAATTGCTCAACACGTGGGGCGTGAGGTCTCCACAGTACATCGATGTTGTCGCCAGTGGTCGGCGGAAGGTGCACGTGCCCGTCGACCTGGGACCGGACCGCAGCGACGCACGGATGCACGCCAAGACCGTAGGATCCTACGCAGTGCCGTAGGGGACCGCACCGCCACTTCCCAGCAAATTAGGGACACTGTTGCTCCTGGGGTATCGGCGAGGACCATTCGCAACCGTCTCCATGAAGCTGGGCTACGGTCCCGCACACCGTTAGGCCGTCTTCCGCTCACGCCCCAACATCGTTCAGCCCGCCTCCAGTGGTGTCGCGACAGGCGTGAATGGAGGGACGAATGGAGACGTGTCGTCTTCAGCCATGAGAGTCGCTTCTGCCTTGGTGCCAATGATGGTCGTATGCGTGTTTGGCGCCGTGCAGGTGAGCGCCACAATCAGGACTGCATACGACCGAGGCACACAGGGCCAACACCCGGCATCATGGTGTGGGGAGCGATCTCCTACACTGGCCGTACACCACTGGTGATCGTCGAGGGGACACTGAATAGTGCACGGTACATCCAAACCGTCATCGAACCCATCGTTCTACCATTCCTAGACCGGCAAGGGAACTTGCTGTTCCAACAGGACAATGCACGTCTGCATGTATCCCGTGCCACCCAACGTGCTCTAGAAGGTGTAGGTCAACTACCCTGGCCAGCAAGATCTCCGGATCTGTCCCCCATTGAGCATGTTTGGGACTGGATGAAGCGTCGTCTCACGCGGTCTGCACGTCCAGCACGAACGCTGGTCCAACTGAGGCGCCAGGTGGAAATGGCATGGCAAGCCGTTCCACAGGACTACATCCAGCATCTCTACGATCATCTCCATGGGAGAATAGCAGCCTGCATTGCTGCGAAAGGTGGATATACACTGTACTAGTGCCGACATTGTGCATGCTCTGTTGCCTGTGTCTATGTGCCTGTGGTTCTGTCAGTGTGATCATGTGATGTATTTGACCCCAGGAGTGTGTCAATAAAGTTTCCCCTTCCTGGGACAATGAATTCACGGTGTTCTTGTTTCAATTTCCAGGAGTGTATTTTATGGGTGTGAGCTATTCCAGAATATATCAACCAAAGAAAACTCAAAACTTTTATTTATGGTTCAAAAATGTTAAAATGTGTGTCAAATCTTATGGGACTTAACTGTTTAGGTCATCAGTCCCTAAGATGATCCTACTTAACCTGAAAGGTGGCATGAGCCCCCTCTCATATTTCTATCTTACGATTTTCCTCTCTAATTGCATGCAGTGAAAAGTTGCTATTCCTTCATACGCGGACTTCCCACGCAGCGTTTCTCGTCACCCGGGTGGTCTGGTGACAGGCGGGCACTGCTGATCTTGAAAGGGTAAGCCGACGGGTGTGAGGGAGTCGAGTGAATGCTTTCCAGATGCCGACATTGTAGAATAGCGGCAGACACGCTCCCAGGGGCCTGAAGTAGCGGCTGGGCTAGAGGTACCGTTACTTCGCAGAAACTTTGCGAAAAGACTTTCTGGCGGGCTACCAGCGAGGCGTGGGAATGACTTGTGTATCCAGGCAGTTGTGGCGGGCAAATTCCCGCGCTTTTTGCAAAATCGTAATTGTGATTTGCTTGCTCAGGGCATAGCTCCGTGACGTAGCAAAATCGGCGCAGAAATTGGCGCCAAGAATGTCCATTGGTGGAATGGTAGTGCTCTGGCAATAGAGTGGAATTTTCCGCCGGTTTTCGAGTTGCTGATTGGAACGGTTAACCACGGCCATTGTCGGGGCGGGAATGTTCTGTGTTCGGTTTTGTACGGGTGCTCTTGTGAGTAGTCGGCTCTCGCTTTTCAGTCGGAGTAGGTTACAACACTGAGCTCTCGCTGCTCTGGACAGCCTGCCTTCCGTTGGCTGTCTAATATACTTTTATTTGATTGTAACTGTTTAACGAAGTTGCTGAAGTTTCGACTTCAACGTAACTTTCCGAGTACAGTTGGCAATTGAGCGTTCTATGTACAAGCGGCCTATGTTGTCTGTCTTGGGCAGTTTTGGCTAAAGTTGACTGTATTGGAGTTGTGTGACTTCGCTTGTGAAAATCAATCACTGTACTGTCAGTGATTGTGTGGCGAGCCTTCTTCGTCTCCCTCAGAGGCGCGTTTGTATTGATAGGAAGTCTTTAGCCTGGAACAACCAGACCAGGACAATTTGTTTTGGGCTATACTCACAACATTATCATCACCACGACGGGACGTCGAAGCAACCAGCCATCGCTTCCAGTACCCCAAATGGTGTCCTTGCAGCTAAGAAGACAGCTTGGTAATGTACGTCTGCAGCACCGGCAAAGCAGGCATTTTTGCTAGGCGATAATCAGAGCTCAGCAGAGCGCGCCTGTTTGTCTTTTCTAACTTTGATCTGTCTTGGGTGTTCATTGTCTGAGTTCTCACTAATGTAGCAGCAATTAATGCTGGGATGGCTGTGTGTCTCTCTTAAGACTTGAGTTGCAAGGAATTGGCTCCACATACCACTTCGTCATAAATGTCACAATCTAGTTTAGGGACAACTTCACCTTCACAGCATTTATTTGGGTATCCAATTTGAGCCAATTTGATGTATTGTAAATGTTTCATGTGTTTTTGTTTATTATTTTGAGTTATAATAAATCATATTGTTATTTTGGACAGAACTTTCATTCTGTTAATCGGTAGAGCAACCCTATCATTTCTCACTACGTTAATGAAACTTTCCTTTATTTAACTTATTTATGAAATGAAATTATTGCAGGTGCCAAACTCTTTTCTATTCCACTTGCAGGGTCGATTACAGTCAGTTCGCGTTTCTTTTTAATCCCTGTGCAACAGCAAAAGTCGGAGTTAGAATAGGGGGGGGGGGGGGCTTAGAGCATCATTGACATATGTAGATACTAGAAGAAATTAGTGTTAAATACACTGCTAGCCCCGGCAGCTCGCAAACCTAAATTATCCTAAGGACAAACACACACACCCATGCCCGAGGGAGGACTCGAGCCTCCACCGGGATCAGCCGCTCAGTCTATGACTGCAGCGGCCCTGACCGCTCGGCTAATCCCGCGCGGCTTTTATTTATAGTCATAGTTCCTGATTCCTCTCAGTAAATAGCAAGTAGCAACATTCTCCTTCGGGCTCTTGTTGACGGCGAAGGTAGGTGGAAAGGACACACAGATAATGTGAGACTCTTGTCATACCGATGTAATGAAGCATCGACCATTTCATTATTACACGCTGCCTGACAATATCACTGCAGTGTTTCATCGGATTTTCTTTGTGGTTTCCAGTTTGCACCCGATCGAACCTTACTTTCCGAAGAGCTCCCGTATTTTCGTACGTAAATACATAAGCAGATGTATCCCTCTTCTTTAAACTGAATTGTCATCTGGAATTTAAGAGATACTTAAGAGACAAGCTGATGTATTACGATCCTCTTCAGGTAGCCACACAGCAATCTGAAATAAACTTTAGCTATAAATAAAGGTAACAGCAGTCTCTCCTGTCCAGGTTGACCAAGTACGTGATTCCATTCATGTGTCTGTCCGCAGAGTAAAAGGGAATTTCGAAACCAGAGCTAGAAGGTGTGAGTAAGCCTTTTAACTTGGCCCAGAGATCGCTGTGAGGTACCTGATACGCAACGCAAGAGCAATAGACACAGATCTGAACAGCAGCGGGTTTGGACAGCCGAGGACAATCGCTGACACGCGATCCAGGCCCGCCGGGTGCATGTCAGCGTCACGGCTCAAAGCCGTCCAGGCCCGCCCGTTGTACTGGCGACTTTGAAACGTGATGCGCCCACCCACATAAATCGCCGGATGGGGGCCCCTCCCTCGCTGTCGGTGGTGGCTACTGAACCGCTTCTGCCGTCATCGGCACCACGCGCGCAGTGAGTCAAGCGATGCCTACAACGTCCGCCATATTGCCCAACAGCGCTCATAGCGGCCGGGGAGAGAGGGAGAGAGAAAGATACAGAGACAGCTGGCGGGAGCGCGCGGCGGCAGTATTTTGTTCGCGGATAAAATGGATCGCTTCGGCGGTGGAAATAAATGGACTGGCCGGCGTTGCCTTTCCAATTTCGATTGTCACTGGGATATATATTATCAGGGTGACTCTACAGCTTCATTATTTCGGCGGCGCGGCGCGGACTGCCCCCTTTCGTGGCCGGTCGGCATTATGCTTCGCGAGAAACAGAAGCCGGTCACGGCGCGGCGCGGTACCCGCTCGCTCGCGTTTTACTCTGTATTTGCGGCGCCGCGTCCCCTTCCTCCACTCACCTACCCTCCCACTCCCCTCGGTGCACAGAAAGAGGGTGCAAACTGCAGTAGCGTCCGCATGCGCCGCCGTTCACTCGGCGGCCGTTTTTATTGCCGCTCCGTAGCCATTCCGGGCGGCGCGAACGGTTAATGCTATTAGCGCTACACCGATTGGCGCTGTACTGCGCTTTGTTTTCGGCAAACGGCGCTCGATCGTATCGATCCCGCAGTTGAATGCGTAAACACTGGTGCGAACGGCGCGCGAAAAAGCTCGACCAGAGAGCAGAAATCAGTTTCGGTTTTATTCTGTTTGCCCTGTAGCGAGGAAATTTGTTGAGAGGCGTCATTCCCCCCCCCCCCCCCCCCCCCACCCCCACCCGGTCTTGTTGACTATTGACCCCTTACAAACGACCAGAACGGAATTACAAGACGGAAGTATTCCATTATTCTGACGTGAAGAAATTACAACACACGATTATTTACTGTTGTCAGAGTCTACGTTGTTTCTTTTCCATGCTACACAGCGGGACTAAAAAAAAAAAAATTCGTTCTCCATCATAATTCACACTCTTTTATGAGACTTTCAGCTGCTTTGATCTTCCACCTCTGCTTACCTAGCCCCTAATTCACTGCATGACGTTTCTCTATCTATACTATGGGGTGTCGTCTGTGAGATGCCTGTATTAAAATGAGATTTATGCGACTAATCACTTGAAAATGTTCACTTCAGTTATACAAAACTTATTTTACAATTATTTCAATGTTATTGAAATAGTTATCGTTGATTTTATTGCGCTAACTAAAGCCTGTATCAAATTATATACCTTTACGCCATTTTTAAATAGTACTGTACCTTTCCCATCATAGGTTTCTCCACGAAAATTAGGCCAGCTTTATCTTCCACTCTATAAGTTCACATATTACCAAAACTATGTGGTCACAAACTGATGTCCACCTTATACTCGAGTGCTAACCTTTGACTGAATAGCACCTAGTTGGAACTGAACTTTAAATGGTCTCAACACGAATTGTCCTTACATGAAATGCGCAACTGAAGTAAAACAATTGTCAGGCTCTAATCAAAATTTCCACTTACCTCGCGTCTTGCCAATATTGTCATAGATTTCTCGAAAGCACAACAATAAACAGCCAGCAGGCAGCGTCTAAGCTAGATTTCTATTTCTAAATAAATATTACAACTATTGCATACCACATAGTGCATTGTGATACCGTGAAATGAGGGGGAGAGTAACAATTACTATCAAATGACATTCCAAGACAACGATTTTAGAACAAAGTATGTATTCAAAAGGACAGAGTAAAATTTCACGTGATCTACACACATAACATTGGCCTGAACAATACAGTGCTTAACAAAGTGTTTGATAATTTCAAAAGGGTACCATGTTAACAAAAATTTCTATAAACACCAAACGGCTTAATCAGTTCATATCCTAATATGTGACTCAGGAAAGTGGGGTGGTCTTTCTCTCGGCTCTGAGCAAGTCAACAGACTAACAATAATTATTCTAAAAATTTGGTGCACATTGTTGCAATCTTACCTGAACCTTGTTCTTTTCATAAATAACATTATTCAACATTTATATTCTCTTCAGTTTCCAGTACGTACGTCATATTCATCACTGCTGCCCTATAAAATAGATCCTTCTTCATCTAATAGATACAACCACAAGTCAACACAGCATTGCTGAGTACGTCCATTACCTACCACACTTCAACTAAGAATTGTCAGACTGCCAGAAGGCAACGACTGTGCCATAACAAGACCAAACATTGGGTGACAGTAACATCATTTCCTCTCTCTCTCTGACGTGCACACAGATAACTTACAAAAACGAAAATAACTTGCCTACCTTACAGTACACGTAATTTGCACAGCACCAAGTTTTCAGGAGATATCTCTGCAGTCTGTTGAAGAACTAATAACATAAATAATTCCTGTAACACCAATTTGAATTCTAATACTGTTATTCAAGCTGTCAAAAATGGAGGAGGAGATTAGTGTTTAACGTCGCGTCGACAACGAGGTCATTAGAGACGGAGCGCAAGCTCGGGTGAGGGAAGGATGGGGAAGGAAATCGGCCGTGCCCTTTCAAAGGAACCGTCCCGGCATTTGCCTCAAGCGATTTAGGGAAATTACGGAAAACCTAAATCAGGATGGCCGGAGACGGGATTGAACCGTCGTCCTCCCGAATGCGAGTCCAGTGTGCTAACCACTGCGCCACCCCGCTCGGTGTCAAAAATGGTTCAAATGGCTCTAAGCACTATGGGACTTAACATCTGATGTCATCAGTCCCCTAGGCTTCGAACTACTTAAACCTAACTAACCTAAGGACATCACACACATCCATGCCCGAGACAGAATTCGAACCTGCGACCGTAGCAGCAGCGCGGTTCCAGACTGAAGTGCCTAGAACTGCTAGGCCACAGCGGCAGACCAAGCTGTCAACTTAAAAGAAAGAATTTCTCTCTAGTGATTAGAAACACGGAGGATAAACCAACCAGTTTTTTCGTTTTACATCAAGTATAATGTGAGTGATAATGAGGCATAGTAAAAATGTCGCTAAATTCACATGTTGTATTAAATCTAGTTTGTGGCATTTTTATTCCCTCTCGCGAACTTTAACGTCTAGAATGAATACTTTGTACCTCTTCTATTTCCTTGTTTCTGTAATGTACAATTTAAGATTATGTCATTCTGTGAGTAGTACTGAAATCAAATTGCTGACGCTTCGTAACATTTCTCCTGAATCACAGTTATTTTATTCGACGATGGAGTCGATTACAGCCAATACCTGCCAATGGTAAATATTTATTCTTTATCGATATCGAACATACATTTCCATTTGTAACAAGAGTTAATGTTTAATAGCTTCTGAAAAGGGATGACTTATAAACCAGTAAAAAAATAAATATTCCCATTTTCAAATGCTAGATATACCTGACTCCTTCGTAGAATTAAAAACATACTACAGGACTTACAGTAGGCACGAGTAAAAGTTGGGTCGCCGGATAGAATTTTTAAGCATACTGAACACGTGTTTTTCCGTTTTTAAGCCGATGTGTAGTTTTTGAGATATTTCGTTGTCTCAGGATAAAAAACTCACCCTTTTACACAGAGTGATTTCGCTAAATGGGGACAAACTGCAGGGGAACCATCTCTGAGGCGATAAGGAGCGAAAACAGTAACATACTACACATCCTAAGTCCGGAAATGCATAAGGTCTCTTCTACAGAGTGTGTATTAATTTATCGTACCTGCACAGTACAGATCAGCACTCAGTACGGAACCATCGTTAGACAAAGTGTTTAAAATGGCCCCCGAGAGCGTCTACGCATCCGCGAACGCGGTGCAGCAGACCCCCGTCACAGGCATTCAAATGGGGTATCTTGTAACCATATGGCGTCGCAGGCAGTAAGAATACATCGTTCCAGTGCCTGCGCAGCGGGAATGAGTTCCAAATACATGATTCTTTTAGCTGCAGGAACACCCGCAGAAAGGTCAGATATCCTGGCCTGAGAGACATCCGTGGTAGGCTGACTGGTACTACGAAGTGGTGCCAGTTAATACTCCACCCACACACTGAGGCAGAACTGGTGCTGATAGTTAGCAGGACTCAGTATTTTTAAAAAATACCTAGAATCCGACTTATCGAAATCTAAAATATGTCGCTACGTCCATCGATATGTTGAAAATAGTATCAGTATATCGATATACTGGAAAATATATTGACGTACTGGCCTATAAAAATGTCGGCTGCCCAGTGTAAATACACCGCCGCTTTAGAGCTATATATTTAAGTATTGACTTATTATTAGATATTCCGTACATCAAAAAGCTAGCAGTCTGTTTATCCCCCTTAGAGCAATGACTGTAACCCAAGCAATGCACGTTCACGCTTCGCAATAACCACTTAGCTAGCAATGGTAAGTGCAGGTAGGTGGCAGAATAAAAGTTGTTCGTTGGGTTCTTCGTTAGGTTTCTTCTGACATCGGATTGTTGGGAACACTTCATGTCGACTTCCTTGTTTTTTTCATTTCTGCAAACGCCAGCGACCTAGCTACTGAAGTGTCAAAATTTCGTTGTGAAGTTAAACGTTACAACTTCGGATGATAGCGCCGAGCGGCGATTACGGCAGCATCTCCTCTCACACGTCTTTGCCCGGCGAATGCCGATCTTGTTATTTAGATTTTTGTTCATTTTTTTCAGCAACTGTTTTTGAAGAATGCCGACGTGAAGGAATAGCACACCGGTGAGTTAAAAAAAGTTTTTTACGCAACTGGTGTGCTATTTCCTCACTTAGGAAATCTTGTTACTCCATTCCCTGCCCCCTTCCCCCTCCCCCGTACAACTGGACTTCTTTTGCGCCACGTATGATAACGACATACAGTCAAAGAGAAAGACTGGATGTGATAAAAGCTCAAAAATTAGTAAGATTCCTTCACACAGTGAAACTAAACTGACTCCAGTAATAAATATTTTAACAATATTGCGATCAAGACTATTTTAATTTGAATTTTAACAAATTTTAAGATCGCTGACTATGTTTTCAAAAAATTCAAAAATTATGTTCCAGTACAATTTCATATGTTTATCGAAAATTCGTACAAATATAATATGAAATAAAAATATCTGCTCCCGGTATTGCCATTTCGATTTCGATCTGTCGGTTAAAAATATATCGCCGGTAAATTTAGCTACATCTGGAAATGTATCGATATATCGACACTTTATTTACTGCCATACTTGGTAGCCTACAGGTAGGTGTTGATAAGATTGACGACACCGCATCTCGTAAAGATAGCCGCATCTGTGAATAGGATGGATGACACAAAACTCTCTCCGCAGCTCGTGGTCGTGCGGTAGTGTTCTCGCTTCCCGCGCTCGGGTTCCCGGGTTCGACTCCCGGCGGGGTCAGGGATTTTCTCTGTCTCGTGATGACTGGGTGTTGTGTGCTGTCCATAGGTTAGTTAGGTTTAAGTAGTTCTAACTTCTAGGGGACTGATGACCATAGATGTTAAGTCCCATGGTGCTCACAGCCATTTGAACCATTTTGAACCACAAATCTCTGCACCACGATGGTCTGTGCGACCAGCCCGAAACCAAACAGTCGTCTTGGAGGCACGTCCATAGGTGACAAGGCCTGCAGGTGTTGTATGCGATACGAAAAGTGATAGTTGTATAGTGTGTCCCATACGGTCGTCTGGCTTACCCCTTGCTAGCAGGCCTGGTGCTAGTAATGGGATCATACTCCACAGCGATCCTCCAAGGCTTGTGTAGTGTATGCACCGGGTTGCACGTGCCTTTCAAGGCCACTAATTCCCGTCAACGAACCTGTCTGTCACAAACGACGAAACATTGTTAGAAACCTTTTATGTCACGATTATTGCCGCCCGTTTATTGTCATTAGACCATCGATCCTCAAACGTCTAACTACCCAGCTTTGCCTCGTAGGTGACCGTTCAGCTTTTCGCGTGACTGCTACAATTCTTGTGGTATATTTATGATTCGACGAAGCCAACAGTTGAGCACGGGAGTATTTATTTTTTACTGGTTTGTAAGTAATACTTTTTCAGATGCTATTAGTACCTGTCACTAATGGCAATGATGTTCGATAAAGGTAAAGAGCGAATACTTACCACTGGAAAGTGTTGGCTGCACCTGACTCATTCGTCGAATGAAATTATTGTGTAGTTGCTGACAATGATCAGCAATGTATATGATATTAACATAGTCCAATATAGGGAACAGGTATTTGAATTTGTCTGTTAGTTGCAAGATCCATATTACGAGAAAATATGCTTAGAATCGCGGGCCGCAAAAATAGGTAACTCGGGCTTGGGCGCCGCAGTTTGACAACCAGTGCCTTAACATGTGCGTCAGGTCCGTGTCTGCCTGTTCCTGGTTCGTGTACCGGGCCCTCGTCTCTCAGCGCTGCACTACACGACACAGGTCCACAGCAGAGTCAGTGGGCAACAGCAACAGTACCCAACCACATGTGAATGCGCCGCCGGCAGGGACAACATTAATGCTCTCATGAGACTGGACCTAACCTCGAAGTGCCGACAGGACATTCCCACTTGCCTCATGTGTACTCACGTGTGCTTTCAGTCACTGAAACCTACAGAGTCGAAGATCTTTTATCTCCATCTGCAAGTAGGTGCATGACATGGAACGCATATCCGGTCGTATGTCCGAATCACACTCTTTGTTCTATTACTGTCACTGTTTTTTTACCATTTAGAAAAATCACCCTGTTTACACGCAGATACGAGAGGTTGTCGTTCGTGGTCTTGCTGAAGGGATCATCATAGCATTTGCCCGTAAGGATTTAGCAAAGCCACAGAAAAATATCAGGATAGCAAAATACCTGATCAGGTGAACACTGCGACTGAGGAACATAGTTGTGGAATAAAAACCTGGTTCATTTGCTGGTAATTTGCTTAATTTAAACCCGTCGTGGAATAAATTAAGAAAAACAGTGGCAAATAAAGCGATAAAGGATAGATGCACAGGGGAAATTCCGCAGTCAGCGTCTCAACAACTGCACTGCCTCATACGGGGTTACGAGAAATGTTCTTGATTGCAGGGAGCACGGATTAAAAAAAAAAATTATGTACCACTTTAGTAAATTACACGTATCTTGAAATGATGTAATAGAGTTACTTAATGAGAAATGATGAAAATATTTTATGACTAGGCCAAGCCTTTTGATTGTATGAACCATGATATCCTCATCCAAAATTGAAAACATTATGGGATAGTAAACAAACCACATTTAGCATCTTTATCTTATCTACATAACAGAAAACAGTTTTTAGTAGCTACATGTAGATCACACAGGCATTCAGAATTTAAAGAAATCATATAAGCAGTAAAAGAGAATTACATTTGGGAAACGTAATTGGTAGTAGTAAAACGTACCGATCAGCTTTCACTCTCTTAGACGTAAATTTCGTCCGTTTTTGGGTTCCGTGTCTTAGTCGGTAAAAATGAAACTCTCATGTCAAAGCCCTATTGTCAACCTGTCTGTCCGACTGCTAAAAACAATTTCTCTCACGAGTGGATAGACGTATCAAACTGAAAATCCATTGGCGTTGTAATAAATTTAAACTTCTAAGTTAATGCAAGCAAAACCTACAGCCATTTAGGTCACCTATTTCGATACTTCAAGAAGAATATAATAATTCCAATCCCAAAGAAAGCAGGTGCAGACAGATGTGAAAATTACCGAACAATCAGTTTAATAAGCCACAGCCGCAAAATACTAACACGAATTCTTTGCAGACGAATGGAAAAACTAGTAGAAGCCGACCTCGGGGAAGATCAGTTTGGATTCCGTAGAAATACTGGAACACGTGAGGCAATACTGACCTTACGACTTATCTTAGAAGAAAGATTAAGGAAAGGAAAACCTACGTTTCTAGCATTTGTAGACTTAGAGAAAACTTTTGACAATGTTGACTGGAATACTCTCTTTCAAATTCTAAAGCTGGCAGGGGTAAAATACAGGGAGCGAAAGGCTATTTACAATTTGTACAGAAACCAGATGGCAGTTATAAGAGTCGAGGGACATGAAAGGGAAGCAGTGGTTGGGAAGGGAGTAAGACAGGGTTGTAGCCTCTCCCCGATGTTATTCAATCTGTATATTGAGCAAGCAGTAAAGGAAACAAAAGAAAAATTCGGAGTACGTATTAAAATCCACGGAGAAGAAATAAAAACTTTGAGGTTCGCTGATGACATTGTGATTCTGTCAGAGACAGCAAAGGAATTGGAAGAGCAGTTGAACGGAATGGATGGTGTCTTGAAGGGAGGATATAAGATGAACATCAACAAAAGCAAAACGAGGATAATGGAATGTAGTCGAATTAAGTCGGGTGATGTTGAGGGTATTAGATTAGGAAATGAGACACTTAAAGTAGTAAAGGTGGTTTGCTATTTAGGGAGCAAAATAACTGATGATGGTCGAAGTAGAGAGGATATAAAATGTAGACTGGCAATGGCAAGGAAAGCGTTTCTGAAGAAGAGAAATTTGTTAACATCGAGTATAGATTTTAGTGTCAGGAAGTCATTTCCGAAAGTATTTGTATGGAGTGTAGCCATGTATGAAAGTGAAACCTGGACGGTAAATAGTTTGGACAAGAAGAGAATAGAAGCTTTCGAAATGTGGTGCTACAGAAGAATGCTGAAGATTAGATGGGTAGATCACATAACTAATGAGGAAGTATTGAATAGGATTGGGGAGAAGAGAAGTTTGTGGCACAGCTTGACCAGAAGAAGGGATCGGTTGGTAGGACATGTTCTGAGGCACCAAGGGATCACCAGTTTAGTATTGGAGGGCAGCGTGGAGGGTAAGAATCGTAGGGGAAGACCAAGAGATGAATACACTAAGCATATTCAGAAGGATCTAGGTTGCAGTAGGTACAGGGAGATGAAGAAGCTTGCACAGGATAGAGTAGCATGGAGAACTGCATCAAACCAGTCTCAGGACTGAAGACCACAACAA
Source organism: Schistocerca cancellata (assembly GCF_023864275.1). Taxonomy (NCBI): domain Eukaryota; kingdom Metazoa; phylum Arthropoda; class Insecta; order Orthoptera; family Acrididae; genus Schistocerca; species Schistocerca cancellata. Next base: position 170,274,098 of record NC_064631.1, on the reverse strand, counting down.
CAACAACATTTCGATACTCGCAAACCTACTCATCATAACCTATGTAGTACATCCCGTTGGTCTAGAATCATGAAATGGACAAGAAAGGAGGTTTCACGATACAGCAAAAATCTGAAAATTGTTAATTTGTAATTACATCTTTAAATGTGTGTTTTTATATACGCTATGTGATCAAAAGTATCTGGACGCCCACAAAAACATACTTTTTTCATATTAGGTGCATTGTGCTGCCAGATACTGCCAGGTACTCCATATCAGCAACCTTAGTAGTCATTAGACATCGTGAGAGAGCAGACTGGGGCGCTCCGCGGAAGTTATATACTTCGAATCTGGTCAGGTGATTGGGTATCACTTGTGTCATACGTCTGTACGCGAGATTTTCACACTCCTAAACATCCCTAGGTCGACTGTTTCCGATGTGATAGTGAAGTAGAAACGTGAAGGGACACGTACAGCACAAATGCGTACAAGCCGACCTAGCGTGTTGACTGAGAGAGACTGCCGACAGTTGAATAGGGTTGTAATGTGTAATAGGCAGACATCTGTCCAGACCATAACACAGGAATTCCAAACTGCATCAGGATCCACTGCAAGTACTATCACAGTTTGGCGGGAGGTCAGAAAACTTGGATTTCATGGTCGAGCGGCTGCTCGTAAGGCACACACCACGCCGGTGAATGCCAAACGATGCCTAGCTTGGCATTGGACGATTGAACCGTGGAAAAACGTTCTGTCGAGTGATGAATCACGGTACACAATGTGGCGATCCTATGGCAGGACGTGGGTATGGCGAATTCCCGGTGAACGTCATCTGCCAGCACGTGTAGGGCCAACAGTAAAATTTGAAGCCGATGGTGTAATGGTGTGATCGTGTTTTACATGGAGGGGGTTGCACCCCTTGTTGTTTCGCGTGGCACAACTACAGCATAGGTCTACTTTGATGTTTTAAGCATCTTCTTGCTTCCCAATTTTTAAAAGCAATTGAGGGATGACGATTGTATGTTTCAACACGATCGAGCACCTGTTCATAATGCACGGCCTGTGGCGGAGTGGTTACACTACAGTTACATCCGTGTAATGGATTGACGTGCACAGAGTCCTGACCTGAATCCTATAGAATACCTTTGGGATGTTTTGGAACGCAGACTTCGTGCCAGGGCTCACCGACTGACATCGATACCTCCCCTCAGTACAGCACTCCGTGAAGAATGTGCTGCCGTTCCCCAGGTAACCTTCCGGCACCTGATTGAACGTAGGGCTGCGAGAGTGGAAGCTGTCATCAAGGCTAAGGTTGGTCCAACACCATGTTAAATTGCAGCATTCCCGATGGAGAGAAATAAAATGTACTATTCCTCATGCTGAATAATGAATCGTTTAATTTATCAAAAATGTTGTTGAATCTCACTAACCCGCCCCCCCTCCCCGCCCCACGTACACGGGGAGGAATATGAAATGTTGAACCGCGACATCCCACATTTATTGTAGACTCGGATTCTACAGGATAAATACGTCGCTATCGTATGTAATAATTTTGTCGTTGAACGATAGATGGTGCTATAAAAATCAGACCTGTGTGGCAAACGACTCAGTGTTTTGTAGTTTTCTCCATGTATCTATTTGTAAACATTGATGAACTAACTATTTGACTTGATCTCGTTGTGTGTACTTTGTCATTCATCTCTTGAATACGTTCCCTGAGGTCGTCCATCCACAAGCAGCTGTTGTAACAGACTTGCTAGGCTACTTCCTAGCTACATTAGTTGTGCGCATTCATTTACATTACCATTCTTGCTTAGACAGATAGGGTTACTGCACTAGGTTCAAAAATGGTTCAAATGACTCTAAGCACTATGGGACTTAACTTCTATGGTCATCAGTTCCCTAGAACTTAGAACTACTTAAACCTAACGTAACCTAACGACATCACACACATCCATGCCCGAGGCAGGATTCGAACCTTCGACCGTAGCGGTCGCGCGGTTCCAGACTCTAGTGGCTAGAACCGCTCGGTCACCAGGGCCGGCTACTCCACTAGGCTGCGCATCAGTACCTGTTCGTGTGTAGTTTATTTGTGTCTTCGAAACTTCTTCTGTTTGTTAGATTGTGTGTTCATCGGCACCTCACTTTGTGGATCATCGCCACTGTTGTGACCTCCATCTCGCCGCCGTCTCGTTGCCGCTGCCCCCATTGCCACGGGCGCCGGTGCCATTGCCGTTGGCGTCACCGTCGTTGTCACCACCATCGACGACGTCAACCAATCATCACCGATCGATCAACTGGTAACTTCCTCACCTCTCTTCCAGCGACCGTATCTTCGTATCTCCACGTCCCTATGCTTTCTCCCACCACCGCCGTTGTTTACATTTGTGCCTCTCATTCCCCTTCAATCGACACATGGAGTTCCCCCATATTCCACCAGGCCTACACCCTCTCCCTGACTCCCCCTCTCCAAGCATGCCACCCTCAGCAGCAGCGCCTTCAGATCCACCACTTCCAGCACAAGGACCAGCATCATAGAGACCAGCAACAACACCAGAACTGCCACCATATGTCGATCCACTTGCACCATCTCCACCAACAGATGACTCTGCAACTGTTTCCTCGACTGAGATACCCTCATCGTACAAATCCAGCTCACCTGTTACCCCTAGTTGTGCCCACCACAACCTAAATACTTACACACACATCAAACCATCTCAGTACTGATACGGCTCCCACTCCATACCCCAAAAAGCCAACAAAACAATCAGAAAGCTCAGACCAATGCCATGGCAGGTCATCCCATCTAAACCGATTCCTAGAGAGATTCATAACTTCTTCCTCTCGCATCCAGATCCCAAATTCCTCAAGTCAAAGTCCTTCCTCCTCGAAATTCGAAAGTATATCTCTTCCTTACTCATCATCTACAGAAAACATCCTGGTCAAGTGAGCTGATCCAGACTTCTACACCAAATTCTCCAGAGATACCATGCAAACATTTCCTACAACCATATGAATCAAGCAACCACTGCCTCCTCACTGTCCCTCCACCATCGCCACTGTGAACAAAGCGGCTGACCCGGATACAATGAAAGAGGAGCTGGAGAATGAACTGAACTTTCATCCTCACATCCGTATTTTTAACGACTCTGGCCCAATTTTTGAATGAAATATTTTCACCAAATCCACAGTCACAATCGACCACCTCCTTAACAACAGCGCCCTCGTTTAGAAAGGAAAACACACCATTGAACCTTACAGATTCTATCCTCATTAATAGTATTGCCAAAGATGCCTCATAGAGAATGACTATCTGAATGCTGACTGTGAAACCCCTCCCACCAGCCACCATTGCGAAGACCCTCCACATTATGAAGCAATATTCTAACCTTATTTCCTCTCCCTCGTGCAATACATGTAACCTTTCCCACCAGACCTAATCTTCAAAGTGCATAGCCCAAACTCCTTCTTCCAAACATGAACTGATAGTTACCTTCAAATCTACTGACAGACCCTCTGCCCCAACAAATTTCCTTGCTCACGTCCCCCATCTAAAGACATTGTCTGTATCATGACAATAGTTCTTCAAAATTTGCACTCTTTCTAGATACTACACACCCTTCCTGCTTACTCTCTCTTCCACCTCAGCAATAAAATCACCTATTCCCACAAACAGGTCCAGTTACTCTTCAACCATCTTGACATCTTACTTTAAACTCAACACACTCCACTATACAGATAGCTCGCTATTCATGGCTACAGGCGGAGTTGCTATTGGCCACCACCCCTCTTCTGTCGCAAACTCTCAACAGTACTCCTACAGAGCACCACATCCTCAGTATCTTCTTCAAAACCGTAACTAAGACCTGTGCTACTATCTGTATCCAACTGCATCACCTCATCCCATCCGATTTCCTCTCCCACACAAATCATACTTTCTCGACCTATATTACTGCCACAGGCCTTAACATCCATAGCCATTCCCATACTGAATTCCCTCTCCCACAACGTATCTGCCCTGAAAGTAACTCCATTTTTTATTTTATTCTCATCTTCGAACCTCCTTGGGTGAATTACTACAACAGTCGTCGATCCCATTGGAAGTGACCATCTCCCCAACCCACTCACCATCCCCTTCACAACACACATTACCCATATACCCACTCCTCCAGGTTTTCCCAAACACACCCAGGACTACTCACTTACCAGCTGGGAAGCCTAAAGAGAATCAATCAATATCCAAATCGCAAGCCCAGTGACATTTTCTGTGCTGCCACCTTCCTCCAACAGACCTTGTCAAACCCCTTAACTAACCAAATGCGACAAAGGCCATCGGTCCACACCATCCCCCACGTCCTCAAAATGCTCCCCTGTTCTTCCGTGGATTCCACCACCCATACTGATCCATTCTGCAGACCCGTGATTGAGACATGCTTACATGCCTCTGACATCTACAGCGAGATATCAGAAATCTGCTAAACGCAAAGAAACGCCATGTTTGGAGCCGAACGTGTACCATCCTCAAGGCCACGCTGCCCATAAACTCTTCCACGTATTGGGAAGCATATCACCGACTTACTGGTAGTAACCTTACTTCTTCCTACCACCTCTTGCCCAATAACCTAAAAAAAAGCAAGTCATTTGTGGTGTCACCGCCAGACACCACACTTGCTAGGTGGTAGCTTTAAATCGGCCGCGGTCCATTAGTACATGTCGGACCCGCGTGTCGCCACTGTCAGTAATTGCAGACCGAGCGCCACCACACGGCAGGTCTAGAGAGACGTACTAGGACTCGTCCCCAGTTGTACGACGACTTTGCTAGCGACTACACTGACGAAGCCTTTCTCTCATTGCCGAGAGATAGTTAGAATAGCCTTCAGATAAGTCCATGGCTACGACCTAGCAAGGCGCCATTAACCATTTCTGGAGAGAGTCTCGCTTGTACCATCAAGAATGCTGTATACAAATGATGGATTAAAGTTAAGTATTCCTGGAGCTACTTACTTTTCTTTATAGTATTCATTACGTATCCTGTTTCAGACCTCACGCCCATCTGCGTGAGCTTAACGCGTGCATTTCGGCTACTTCCCAGTGGCGTGGCTGTCTTGATACGCCACAACATCATTTTGCATCCTACATGGAACTTTCACCGTATTTGATACCTCCCACTTCAATTACTCGTTGTCACTGAGTCAGGCAATATCGCTCTCCCTCCCCTCACTACAAGCATTCAGTACTTCGACAATATCCCACAGACAGAATTCAATGCTCCAAGAACAATACAATACATTCAACAGATAATAAAAAACGCCACATTGCTCCTGTTCATTACTGCGTAACCTACAGAAACGTGAAAGAGTATCCTCTTTCCTTCTAAAAAACCCTGGATGCCCTTTACATTATAGTCCTTCACACGAATTTCTATCCTGAGCCATGGAAAACCTCTCGAAGTATCCTCTTCCTCAAACTTAACGAAATCACCAGTGACACCTTTTCCTACTGTCCCATCCATCCTATCCTGATGCATTCATGAATACGTACACCTATATCTGTCGATGAATGTGGTTTCAGTGCCAGTTTCTACTCCAGTGACCTAACCCACGAAACCACCAACCTAAAAAAACCACTTTTTTGTGTCCCTTGACCTTGAAAAACCATGTGACCACGTGTGGCATTCCAGACCTCTCTTGAAGCTCAATACCTACGCTATTTTAATAATTTATGTCTGCCTCATCGCATCCTTTCTCTCTAACTGCCCGTCTTCTGTCATTATTGACAACAGGAACTTCTGTATCTTACATCCCACTGCAGGTATCCCCCAAGGATCGGCCCCTCTTTCCTATCATGTATGTTGGCTATGCCACTGATATGCCAAAATCACTTCCCTCAGTTAATCTTAGAATGTATGCTGATGAAAATGCCTTCCTAGCCTTCTACCCTAACCTCCACAAATTCCAACGATCCTTCCAACTCCGTCTCAATCAGTTCAGCTCCTTGTATAGCCAGTGACTCTTCAACATAAACTTTACCAAAACCCTGGCAATAATTATCAGGTGAACCACCCGAAGCTTCAGCATCCAAAAACCTTACCTTAACGTCTGTGACCTCCCTATCCAATATCTCAGATTAACAAGTGATCGCCAACTATAACGTATGCCCCATCTACTCACCATTCAAGGGAAAGCCCGCAACAGACAAAAATTACTAAAACTACTAACCGGCCAAACATGAGTATTCTACATCCTCCACACCTTCAAATCTCTGATCAGACTCATCTTCTGGTACGAATATGTGGCATGAGTTTCCGTTCTTCGCACTTTTTATCACGCCTTAAAGGCCCTCAAATCATACGCACTCTGCCTAGCCTTTTGGATCTGCTAACACTCCCCTCCCCGAATCGACTTTCCTTCATCATTATTCTGGTTCGTTGCGGCCAGCCACGAATTCCTCTCCGGTGCCAACATCTTCATCTCAAAGTAGCACTTGAAAAATACGTCCTCAATTATTTGCTGGGTGTATTCCAACGTCAGTCTTACTCTACAGGTTTTGCTTCCTACATCTCCCTCCAACACCATGGAAGTTATTTTTTGATGTCTCTACAGATGTCTTACCATGTATTTCTTTACTCGCCGATTCTGCAGAGAACCCCCTTATTTCTTACTTTATCAGTTCTCCTAAGACATTGTTCTCAAACACGACACTGAAATGCTTCGATTAAGCTCTTTTTCCGTTTTCCCACAGTCCATGATTCACTACCGTAATATGCGGCGCTCAAAACGTACATTCTCAGAAATTTCTTCCTCAAAATAAGACCTATATTTGATACTAGCAGACTTCTCTTGGCCAGGGATGGCCTCTTTGCTAGTGCTAATCTGCTTTTGATGTCCTCCTTGCCCCGACCTTCAAGGCTTATTTTTCTGCCTAGGTAGCAGAATTCCTTAACTTACTCAGCTTCGTGATCAGCAATCCTGATGTTAAGTTTCTCTCTGTTATCATTTCTGTTGCCTCTCATTACTTTCATCTTTCATTGATTTACTCTCAATCTATATTCTGTACTCATTAAACTGTTCATTCCATTGGACACATCCTGTAATTCCTCTTCACTTTCGCTGAGGATAGCAACCCATCAGTGAATCTTATCATTGATGTCCCTTCACCTTGAATTTTAATTGCAATCTTGAACCTTTAATTTATTTCCGGAATTGTTTCTTCTATGTGTAGATTAAACAGTACAGGCAAGAGACTACATCCCTGCCTTACATCCTATTCAATCCAAGCGCTTCGTTCTTAGTCTTCGTCTTCATCTCCCACAATTATTATTTTTTCTTGTTTCTTCTTTATATTATTTATTATCCATCTTTCCTTATAGCTTAACCCCTCTTTTTTTCAGTATTGCACCATACTACGTTGACGAATCATTTTTCCAAGTGAACGGATCACATGAGCGTGTCTTCAGTCCTGCTTCCACTATCAGTTTATTCACTGGTGCCTTTACCTTTACCAAAGTCGAACTTACCAATGTTTAACACATTCTCAATTTTTCTTTTTCGTTTTCTGTATACGAAGATCATTCAATAAGTAATCCATTACATTTTTTTTTTTTAAAAAAGGCATTAGTATACACAGACAAACGTCCTTGTTGGTGCTTCACATTTGCTGTTTTTTCTGTGCGCCGGTGAAGTCTCGAACCGTTCTGGCAGATGGCAGAACCGTAGTACAGCGTCTAAATGGGGTCTACTTACGACTCACGTTACAAGTAGTGTGCTGTTATTGAATTCTTGCGTGCAGAAAAAGGAACCGTGGTGAACAAGTATAAATGTTTGTGTGCAGTGTATGGCGATGCTGCAGTTGATAGGAGTACAGTTGGGCACGGATAAAGAAAGTTACAGCCTCAGGAAATGTAGAGACAGAGCTCCATGATCAGCCAGCATGGAATACATGCTCTTCCTCAATGTTGCCGTACGGTCCTAGAACGTAATGGGGACTATGTAGGAAAATAGGACATGGGAAAGACATGTTGATCTATATTTTTACCAAATTCTGACTCCCGACAATAAATATGGTCTGAGAAAAAAAGCGGAGGGGGCATTACTTATTGAACGACCCTCGTGTTATTCTTGTTGGCAACTTGGATGTATGAGCTGTTACGCTGATTGTGCGATAATCCTCGCACTTGTCGGCTCTTGCAGTCTTCAGAACTGTGTGGATGATATGTTTTCGAAAGTCGGATGGTATGGCTCTGCACTCATACATTCTACACACCAACGTGAATAGTCGTTTTGTTGTCATTTCACCCAACGATCATAGAAATACTAATGGAATATTGTCTATCTCTTCTGCCTTATTGGATCGCAAGTCTTCCAACGCTCTTTTAAATTCTTATTCGAATACTGTATCCCCTATCTCTTCTATATTGACTCCTGTTTCTTCTTCTATCACGGCATCAGGCAAGTTTTCCCTCTTACAAAGGTCTTCAACGTACTCTTTCGACCTGTCTGCTCTCTCTCTCTCTCTCTTCTGCATTTAGCAGCAGAATCCCCGTTGCGCACTTAATGTTACCATCCTTGCTTTTATTTTCACCGAAAGTTCTTTCCATTTTTCTCTATATCGAGTCATTCATTACGACAATAATTTCTTTTTCAATTTTCTACATTTTTCCTGCTGCTATTTGGCCAGAGTTTTCCTGCGCTTCCTATTTATTTCATTCCCAAGCGACATGCATTTCTGTATTCGTGAGTTTCCCTGAAAATTTTTGTGCTTTCTTCTTTTGTCGATCAATTGAGTATTTCTTGTGTTATCCATAGTGTCTTCGGAGTTGCCCTCTTTGTACCTATGTTTTCTCTACCACTTCTTTGATTTCACTTTTCAGAGATGTCCGTTCCTCTTCGACTGAACTGCCTACTGTATCTCACTTCTTTCTGCCCTGATTTTTCGAGACTGATTTTGGAAGGTGGTCATGTCATTTTGATCTTTGTTGTCATCGACGTGCACGTCAGAGATAGAACAAGTTAGTTTACTGTGAAACAACCTTTGCTCTTGTCGTAGCACAGTCTTCTATTCTGCACAGTCTGATACATTCTTAGTTGAAGTGTGGTAGATGGTGGACTTATTTAGTAGTGCTGTGTGGATTTGTTATTGTATCCGTTACATGGAAAAAGGACAGGCAGGACGAGTGTGATGAGTACATTGAAAGGTTAAAGGAATATAAATTTGAAATAAACACATTATTTTTGAAGAGCAGACGTTTGAGTAAGACCGCAGCACTGCGCAGCTAGGAATGATTATATTTAGTGACAATGATTTTAGAATGAAGTATGTGTTCAAAAAGACAGAGTAGTGCTTCGCATGATCTTCACAAATTACATTGGTCTGAACAAACATTGGTCTGAACAATAAATAGTATGCTTAACAATCGTTAAAAAGGGGTACAAAGTTAACACAGAATTTCTATAACAATCTAACAGCTTAATTAATGAATACGAAAATTCATTACTCAGGAATGTGTGGTGGTCTTTCTCTCAGTTCGAGCAAGTTAACTAGCTGACAATAACACCAGTCAACAGTGGCTTGAATACAGGCAAAGTACATATAAAACTTAATTCTATATTGTAATGTGACACAAAATGTGAATTTAGAAAGTGCCCGTCACGTCAGGATTAAAAGTTATGGCCTGCAAGCTGTATAACATAGTTGAATTTACTGTATAATTTTTAAGTACTTCGTGTTTGAAAGGAGTGTTATAACGGTAGAATGGCGATGTAAGTGCTGTTCTGTCACCTTCTAAAGGCCGCTTACAACATCCACGGTGTCTAGTCTTGCAATTACGTTTAGTACTTCTGATGTTATTCTAGCTTCGATAATTGAAGCACTTAAACACAACTACCTTCTTAACAACCGCTAGTGACCTCAGATGCTGCGTAATGGATAAAGCTTGGTCAAATGTGAAGTTAAGGTATAGTCTTTGTTGCAGCTTTTCTGCTCCATCAAAACTACTTCTTGCGAGTGATAATAATACTGAAAATGACGGTTGCCAGCCAAAATGACAAATCGATGGACGTTATTCAACGAATACCCCAAATTGTGTCTTTATTGTATTTTGGTTCTTATTAAAACTTTTTCTCTTCTAATAATTTCTGTCACGAAAGGAACAGGCTAATGTACGTAAATAGCTGAATAATGACTGCTTTCAGAATGGGTCACAAGCACACACTTCGGAAGTTTTGGTCCATGAAAACAACGACGGAATGATAATAATACCTAATTACGTTTCTGAAGATAAGATCAGCAACACTGCCCCTGAAACCATGCATTATACACAAGAAATATCTTACGATATTTTTGTAAGTATCGAAGTGATTGTAAAAGGTTTTATACTTGTTATTTTCTCAGTTTTATTCAAATAATTACTTTACGTAATTTCTTGGACCGAAGGTCCCAATAACCAAGTTCACATCCTAGGTAGAATTGTTATTTACTTTACGTACTTTCAATGTAATCTACAATTCTCCACAATTACTTTAATTGCTGCACTTGAGTGATAATTCAAATTTATTTTGAAAGACAACGCTCACTTGTGCAACAATGTTTCACGCCAATGGATTCTCGGTTTCTTTCTCTTGAGTATAGGAAAGGATCCCTTGGAGCACTTTAGGTTAAATGATTCGTTTTGCGTTTAAAAAACAATTAAATGATTATTAAATAAAACACACAAAAACTAGTCAACACCGCTTGTTTACAGAACTACGGACGGTTAATTTCAGTATTGGGGTCGTGAGCACAGTTGCTGGAGATTAAGGTGCTTAGAAGGCACGTATCGTTTTGCAGCGGCAGAGATTATTATTTGACTTCGTGGCGTCGGATTATGCGACTTACACCAGAGCAGTTATGGGTTTGGCTTTCTTGGGGATCTGAGTCGGTCTAAGTAATGGGTGCCTTAGAACTTTATCCAGGAACCAACACGCGTTGCAGACGTAATTTTATATCTCCTCTAAAGCTTTCGTCACCTGCCTCCACAGTGTTTTGCGCCTGTCTGACCCGCCCTGCTTCTCCCCTCTTCTACCTGCTTCCATTAGCAGCAAAAAATATCCACCTTTTCCGACCTTCCATAACGTCGGGAGATCCCTACTGGTTTTCACCTATATTTAACTTTAGCCCTGGGCTGGTGCTGACTTCACTTTACAAACAATTATACATAGTTAAATAAAATATAGTTATTGTTACTAACATAACATTACAAACAATTGTTAATTACATATAAATATTAAACTTCACATAGTCAAAGAATACTTTATTCTGTAGACACTCATGTTGTTGTTGTTGTTGTTGTTGTTGTAGTCTTCAGTCCTGAGACTGGTTTGATGCAGCTCTCCATGCTACTGTATCCTGTGCAAGTTTCTTCATCTCCCAGTACCTACTGCAGCCTACATCCTTCTGAATCTGCTTAGTGTATTCATCTCTTGGTCTCCCTCTACGATTTTTATCCTCCACGCTGCCCTCCAATACTAAATTGGTGATCCCTCGATGTCTCAGAACATGTCCTACCAACCGATCCCTCCTTCTAGTCAAGTTGTGCCATAAGTTCCTCTTCTCCCCAGTTCTATTCAACACCTCCTCATTAGTTATGTGATCTACCCATCTAACCTTCAGCATTCTTCTGTAGCACCATATTTAGAAAGCTTCTATTCTCTTCTTGTCTAAACTATATATCGTCCACGTTTCACTTCCATACATGGCTACACTCCATAGAAATTCTTTCAGAAACGACTATACTCGATGTTAACAAATTTTTCTTCTTCTGAAACGTTTTCCGTGCCATTGCCAGTCTACATGTTACATCCTCTCTACTTCGACCATCATCAGTTATTTTGCTCCCCAAATAGCAAAACTCCTTTATTGCAATAAGTGTCTCATTTCCTAATCTAATTCCCTCAGCATCACCCGATTTAATTCGACTACATTCCATTATCCTCGTTTTGCTTTTGTTGATGTTCATCTCATATCCTCCTTTCAAGACACCATCCATTCCGTTCAACTGCTCTTCCAAGTCCTCTGCTGTTTCTGACAGAATTGCAATCTTACTGGCGAACCTCAAAGGTTTTATTTCTTCTCCATGGATTTTAATACCTACTCCGAATTTTTCTTTCGTCTCCTTTACTTCTTGCTCATTATATAGATTGAATAACGTCGGGGAGAGGCTACAACCCTGTCTCACTCTCTTCCCAACCACTGCTTCCCTTTTTATGTCCCTCGACTCTTATAACTGTCATCTGGTTTCTGTACAAATTGTAAGTAGCGTTTCGCTCCCTGTATTTTACCCCTGCCACCTTCAGAATTTGAAAGAGAGTATTCCAATCAACTTTATCAAAAGCTTTCTCTAAGTCTACAAATGCTAGAAATCTAGGTTTGCCTTTCCTTAATATTTCTTCTAAGATAAGTCGTAAGGTGAGTATTGCCTCACGTGTTCCAACATTTCTACGGAATCCAAACTGATCTTCCTCAAGGTCGGCTTCTATCAGAATTCGCGTTAGTATTTTGTAGCTGTGACTTATTAAATTGATTGTTCGGTAATTTTCACGTCTCTCAACACCTGTTTTCTTTGGGATTGGAATTATTATATTCTTCTTGAAGTCTGAGGGTATTTCGCCTCTCTCAAACATCTTGCTTACCAGTTGGTGGAGTTTTGTCTGGACTGGCTCTCCCAAGGCTGTCAGTTGTTCTAATGGAATGTTGTCTACTCCGGGGGCCTTGTTTCGGCTTAGGTATTTCAGTGCTCTGTCAAACTCTTCACGCAGTATCATATCTCCCATTTCATCTTCATCTACATCCTCTTCCATTTCCATAACATCGCCCTTGTATAGACCCTCTATATACTCCTTCCACCTTTCTGCTTTCCCTTCTTTGCTTAGAACTACGTTTCAATCAAAGCTCTTGATATTAATGCAAGTGGTTCTCCTTCCTCCAAAGGTTTCTTTAATTTTCCTGTAGGCAGTATCTGTCTTACCCGTAGTGAGATAAGCCTCTATATCCTTATATTTGTCCGCTAGCCGTCCCTGCTTAGCCATTTTGCACTTCCTGTCGATATCATATTTGAGATGTTTGTATTCCTTTTTGCCTGCTTCATTTACTGCATTTTTATATTTTCTCCTTTCATGAATTATATTCAATCTTTCTTCTGTTACCCAAGTGTTCATATAACCCAAGCGTTCATATACACTACATACTGCACAAATCTCATTCTTTGCTTCATTAGTGCAAAGTCTCTCGACTCTCAAAATGTCCATAGCGTTACAGTGTGATGAAATTTAGAGCAATGACCATTTATATTCTTAACTTTAATGTGAACTACTTTTTAAATGTAATATGTAACATTAGAGTATTTTACATTATGTATTTAAACCCTCCAGGCTCGTACATTTGCTTACTCGTCCTTCTATATTATCTCTTTGAATTTTTATTTCCTTTTTCAGGACTTGGTCTGGCTAAGTTCATTCGACAGAAAATTGTTTTGTAGGCATTGAAAATACAACACGAAGAAATCAAAACGTGGATGTAGAAACCATCCCGATTCATTTTGTTATGTAAGTGGTGAATTCACGACAAGGGAACAAAGACGACCAATTTCTAACTTACTGAAGACGTCATATCATTTATACTTCAAATTCCAACTGGGAGCTCAGAACAAAGATTGAGCACCTCACAAAACTTACGCTAGCTGCAATTCTAAACTAACACAATGGCTGCATGGCAAAAAGAGCACTTTCCATTTCGTATGCCAATGACCTGGCGGGTGCCCCAAAATCGTGTTGAGGATTGCTACTTCTGTTTGACTAATGTAATTGGCTTTTCATCAAAGAGTAAGAAGAATATAAAGCACCTTAACCCACCCTCAGCGATTAGACCTGTTCCCCACGGTGAAGACCTGCCAGTTCCAACTCCTACACTAGTGTGGGAAGAAGTTGCTAATTCTGATCATGAATATACAAACGCTGAGTAAGCACAATGTCAATCAAGTGAAGAGGACCACTTTCCAGAACGAAGACCACATTTAATTACACATGCAGACTTAAATGACCTAGTTCGTGATTTATACTTACCCATGGAGCATGCAGAAATTTTATCTTCACGTCTTATGGTACGGAACTCACTTTATGAAGAAACAAGAATTACTCACTTTCGGCAAAGTAATACAGATCTGATGACATATTACCGTATAGTGGGCAACTTTTGTGCTTCTAGTGATACAATAGGATTAATGAAACAATTAAACATACCATAAGATGCCAGCTTGTTTATTGACGCTTCCAAGACAAGTCTGAAGGCTGTACTACTGCATAATAGTAATACGTTTCCATCTGTACCTGTAGGATACTCTGTGACTATGAAAGATAACTACTACTGGTTTCATGCATCTACGTGAAGTGTTCCCTGAATTAAGTGGCGTAAAATTGAAAGAGGGGATTCTTCATCGGTCCACAAATTAAGAAGTTAATGCATGACAAGAACTTCGAAGAAAATTTAAGTCAGTTAGAACTTGCAGCCTGGTGTTCTTTTAAGGATGTCGTTGAAGATATCCTAGGGAATACAGGAGTAGAAAACTGTGACGTATTAGTGGGAACTCCTTTAGAGTACTATAAAAATCTTGGCTGCAGAATGTCACTAAAATGCACTTCCTTCATTCTCATTTAGGTTTCTTCCCTACCAGTTTGGGAGCGCTTAGTAACGAACACGGAGAAAGATTCCAACAGGACATTTTGCGAATGGAAAGCCGCTATATAGGTAGATGGAACCCTTCAATGTTAAGCGACTACTGTTGGTTTTTAAACCCTGAAGGATATATATCCCACAGAACGAAGTTGTCATCAAAAAGGCTCAACCCTCCACCATAAACATCATCATCGAGCAAATTAATGTTGCACTTTTTCTTGTAAAATTGTACATTAGACCCAGGACATCAGAATAAGACAGTTTTATGGCATTAAGTATGTTATATACTGTTTAAATTTAGTGTAGAACACCCAAGTCTCTGTTTCTGGTTCTAGGCATTTAAAAATCTCGGTAACAAAAAACTGGAGGATGATGGCGAAAATGTAACTGTATTTTCAGATTCAGCAAGTCCAAATTAGTTAGGTTCAGCATGTTTTACCTCTGTAGCTGAAAAAAGTTTTTTTGTTGTATAGTGATATCATTTGATAGAAATTGTTACTCTCATCATCTCCCTTTTTGTCATTACGCATTACCACAAGCAACAGTTCGATCATGTATTTAGAAACAGACATCTAGCTTAGCCGCTGCCTGCTTGCTGGTTGCTGTCATGCTTTCGAGAAATCTGCAACAATGTCGTCAAGATGAGAGGGAACTGGAAATATTGAATAGGGCCAGATAATTATTTTACTTCATTTTCGCATTTAACATAAAGAGACGTTGCTTTCAGATCAGTTACAGTTCTGTTCAAATTAGCTTCTGATTAGTCAAAAGTTAGCATACCAGTGTAAGTTGAATAACAGGTTGCAATTACATAGTTTTCGTAATACGTATACTTATATAGTGGCCGGTAAAGCTGGGCTAAATTTCGTACAGAAACCAATAGTGGGAAGCTTACAGTATGTAATTTTAAACAGGCTTTATTTGTTGCAATAAAATCAACAACGAGTGTTTAAATAACTCTGAAATTGTGATCTAGGTATAAAACTGCAGTCGGGTATGGCTTACAATGCAATATCTAAATTCAGAATCTCTGCCTAATCATGATGTAACTGCAATCTTTATGTATTTCCCGACCTTTTCCAAGTATACCTCCAGTTCCTGCGATTCTTGAACAGAGTACTATCTATTAGTAGCTGAAATTTATTTCAGAAGTTAATTAGCCTTTCTTCTCTTTCATTACTGGCATCAAACCCGTATCTTCCGCAAATCTTTCTTCTAGACTTTCCCCTGACATTCCAGTCTTTTCCTTTTTCTTCAGACATGTTCCACACACCCACGAGAATCAACTCATTTTTCGATCTATGGAACGAAAACAGTATCTAATCTAATCAAATGTAATACATACAACCGCTTTTCAATCCCCCATGACTATTAAATTTTCATCTCCCTTTATGTACTGAATTACCCGTTCAATATCCTCATATATTTTCTCTATCTCTTCGTCGTCGGATTGCGACACCGGTATGTATATCTCAACAATCGCTGTCGTTGTTGCCTTGCCGTCGATTGTGATGAGAACAGCCCTGTCCACTGAACTGTTCACAGTAACTCACTGTCTGCCCTACCTTCATGTTCATAACGAATCATGCCCCTGCTACATGATTTCGTGCTGTTTTTGATATTAGCTTATACTCATCTGACCAAAAAACAGTTTACTCTTTCCATTTCACTTCACTGACCCCGCTTTATTTCCGTGGAGACTTAACATTTCAGATTTTCTGGCTTCCCTACCACGTTCAAACTTCTGGCGTTCCACTCGTAGAACATTACCCTTTCCTTGATTATTCAGTGGTTTCCTCATGGTCATCTACCCTTTGGCAACCCGCTCCTGAAGATACGAATGAGGAACTACTCCAGAATCTTTTGCCCTTGGAGAAATCAACATGACACTTTTTCAATAACACCCCACTGGTCCTGAAGTTACACGTATGCGTCTTTAATGCGGTGGTTTCCATGGCCTTATGCATCCTCATGCCGTTGATAATTGTTAATCCTTCCGCCTTTAGGGGCAGTTTTCCATCCCAAGGGCGAGAGAGTGTCCTGTACCACTGCCCGCTCCTCCGCCATCTTTGACGAGCCCATTGGTGGCATTAGGGCGAGTTCTTATCCCGGAAGCCTTCATGCGCCACTGCTGACGATTTTAACTCAAAATTTAAGCGATGAGGGGTTCGTACGCGGGACCGAGGACGTTATGGTTAGAAATCAAAGACGCTAGCCTTACGCCTAGGATGCCGAGTCCTGCACCAACATACAAAATTTCCAGCCCTAATCTTCCACCTTCAGCACCTCCTAGTATCCTGCGTTAACCACAAACCCGAAACTATAACCACCACCTACTTTTCGCCCTGCTCTCAGATCCTGTTACTCAGCTCCACCTGTACCACCACATCCCCGCACAAACTACACCTTCTCACTGTGCATGTCCTCTCCCAATGAAACCGTAATCACCCTCCCTTGTCTGGCTATGACATCCACCATAATAAACACCTGTTCTACCAGATCTAGGATATCCCACCCCTCCTCCTCAAGTCAGGGTTCCCTTCCTCAACACTCCTCTCTGCCTACATCCTACACCTTGGTTCGAAAAAAATGGTTCAAACGGCTCTGAGCACTATGGGACTCAACTTCTGAGGTCATTAGTCCCCTAGAACTTAGAACCAGTTAAACCTAACTAACCTAAGGACATCACAAACATCCATGCCCGTGGCGGGATTCGAACCTGGGACCGTAGCGGCCTTGCGGTTCCAGACTGCAGCGCCTTTAACCGCACGGCCACTTCGGCCGGCCTTGGTTCGAAACTGCACCCCTCTTCACTCTTCTAAATCCCACCTTCAAACATCCTCCCACACAAACCCCTCCTATGCTCCACCCCAAAAGTTGTAGTCTCGTCATATCCGTATCCCTGGCAGTTTACACAATCTCATTACTTCACACATCAGCTTTTAACTTTCAGCTTACGTCACAGAGCATCTGTTATTTATATTGCAGAAAACATTCATTTTCCATTCATTTATGCATGTATTGTAAACAAACGACATATCAGCCTTTCATATTAGACATGTTCAACTGTCCGCATTACGTGGTCTTGCGGTAGCGTTTTCGCTTCCCGGGCACGGGGTCGCAGGTTCGATTCTCGGCGGGGTCAGGGATTTTTCCTGCCCCTAGATGACTGGGTGTTTTTGTGTCGTCTTCATCATTATCATTCATCCCCATTACGGTCGGAGGCAGGCAATGGCAAACCACCTCCACTAGGACCTTGCACAGTACGGCGGAGCGGGCCTCCCGCATCGTGCCCTACGCTCCTCAGAGTATGGGACCTCATCATCATCATCAACTGAATTTTCTCCTACTTCAATGTACAGTTTTAATATGTTTTAAAATTTTTATGACTGTTTGGCTGAAGAGCGGACAACTGTACTTGCTGAAAGCCCTACACTCATACCACACCCATATGAGGTAGGGGGAAGGATGAAATCACAAAAAAGGAAAAGAACTGAGTGCGTTAGTATTCAGATTGCAGGCTCTTACGATAGAAGATAAAATTGAAATGATTTGCATTCATGGAGAATGTGGCAGGAATGTCGATAATGCTGTAACCTGTTTCCAGATAGGGTGCGATCATGCGCTTCTTTTTGTTGGGCTGTTCGACAGTTGTCCAGCAGGGAACTGTACAGCCAGTAAAAGGAACCGTCAAAGAACAGTTCCTGGAGACAATAGTAAATCTTGGGGATTAGCTACAGTGAGTCATAGCCCTCACATTAGCACTCCGCAGCTAAGCGGAGCGGGAATTTGTCAGATTACTGTTCGTCGAATTTTGAAACGCGGAAAATATCATTCGTGTCATACTTTCCTCCACCAGGAACTTCATACATCGAAGTGTGTGACCAGATTTTTGAACCCTTACTGTGAAATAATTCTTACAAGCAAATACTCTGTCGATGAGAGGTCAGAGGACAAATTGCAGTCACGTTACTTTCATGAGTATTGAACACGTCAGGTCTTCTTTCTCTTACCCACTTCATTTTCTCGACATAATACTCTGTTTGAACTCAGTTGTGTTGTTTGTTTATCACAGCTCCATTTATCGTGCAACGATAAAAGTGTTAAACACTTGAATTACTTATATTTTCCCTTAGACTTCAAAGATACAATAAAAATGGGATGCTCCTTTCTAGGATTTCAAAGTCACTCTGTCTCCGGGGTGTGAGGCACCGGGATCAACATTGGTATCGCCGGGTAGTATTTTTAAACATATTGAAAACATATTTTCCCAGTTTTTTAATCCAATGATTATGTTATGAGATAGTTTGTTGCCTCAAGATAAAAAACTTGTATGCCTTCTAAGAGTCTCATGCGCATTTGTTCTTGGGTCTCGGGCGAAATTTACAATTTCGTTTTTGCATTGTTTGAGTGGAGTAAACTTAAAAAAAAACTGTTCATCACATTTTTATGCGACGCTCACCGTCAATACAAAGCACCGGTTAGTTTCCCGTTAAAAAACAAATTATGTTTAAAGCGGAGTTTTATCTACCCAGTCGATGAACGGACAGAAAAGCAATTAAAATCACTCAAAAGAGGAAAGGCCACTGGACCTGATGGGATACCAATTCGATATTACACAGAGTACGCGAAGGAACTTGCCCCCCTTCTTGCAGAGGTGTACCGTAGGTCTCTAGAAGAGCGTAGCGTACCAAAAGATTGGGAAAGGGCACAGGTCGTCCTCGTTTCCAAGAGGGGACTTCGAACAGATGTTCAGAACTGTAGATCTATATCTCTAAAATCGATCACTTGTAGAATTTTGGAACACGTATCATGTTCGAGTATAATGACTTTTCTGGAGACTAGAAATCTACTCTCTAGGAATCAGCATGGGTTTCGAAAAAGACGATCGTGTGAAACCCAGCTCGCGCTATTCGTTCACGAGACTCAGAGGGCCATGCACATGGTTTCCGAGGTAGATGCCGTGTTTCTTGATTTCCGTAAGGCGTTTGATACAGTTCCCCACAGTCGTTTAATGAACAAAGTAACAGCATATGTACTATCAGACCAATTGTGTGATTAGATTGAAGAGTTCCTAGATAACAGAAAGAGGCATGTATTTCTCAATGGAGAGAAGTCTTTCGAAGTGAGAGTGATTTCGGGTGTGCCGCAGGGGAGTGTTGTGGGACCGTTGCTATCCACAGTACATATAAATGACCTTATGGATAACATCGGAAGTTCACTGAGGCTGTAGTATGTCGAGAGGTTGTAACAATGAAAAATTGTACTGAAATGCAACGAATTGACGCATGGTGAAGGCAATTGAATCTCAATGTAGACAAGTGTAATGTTCTGGGAATACGTAGAAAGAAAGATCCTATATCAGTTAGTTACAATATAGCAGGTCAGCAACTGGAAGCAGTTAATTTCATAAATTATCTGAGAGTAGGCATTAGGAGTGATTTAAAATGGAATGGTCATATAAAATTAATCGTCGGTAAAGCAGATTCATTGGAAGAATCCTAAGGAAATGCAGTCCGAAAACAAAGAAAGTAGGTTACAGTGCACTTGTTCACCCACTGCTTGAATACTGCTCACCGGTGTGGGATCCATACCAGGTAGGGTTGATAGAAGAGATAGAGAAGATTCAACGGAGAGCGGCGTGCTTCGTTACAGGATCGTTTAGTAATCACGAAAGCGTTACGGAGATGACAGATAAACTACAGTGGAAGAGTCTGCAAGAGAGAAGCTCAGTAACTCGGTACGGGCTTTTGTTCAAATGGTTCAAATGGCTCTGAGCACTATGGGACTTTACATCTTAGGTCATCAGTCCCCTAGAACTTAGAACTACTTAAACCTAACTAACCTAAGGACAGCACACACATCCATTCCCGAGACAGGATTCGAACCTGCGACCGTAGCAGTCCCGCGGTTCCGGACTGAAGCGCCCTTGAACCGCACGGCCACCGCGGCCGGCCCGGGCTGTTGTTGAAGTTTCGAGAACATATCTTCACCGAGGAGTCAAGCAGTATATTTCCCTCTCCTACGTATATCTCGCGAAGAGACCATGTGGATAAAATCAGAGTGATTAGAGCCCACACAGAGACATACCGGCAGTCTTTCTTTCCACGAACAATACGAGACTGGAATAGAAGGGAACACCGATAGAGGTACTCAAGGTACCCTCCGCCACACACCGTTGGGTGGCTTCTGGAGTATGGATGTAGATGTAGATGTTGATTTAGATAGACCAGCCACAATTTAGAAATAGTGCGGTATTTGTTTTATCGATATGTGTTTACAGAGACAGCAAAACAGCGCTAAATTTTCTGTATTGCATTTGAGCAGAAGAGGCAGGAAACTGCATCCCTGTCTTACACCCTGTTCTCGACACATATACACGATTCATCAGTCAACGATGGTGGTCTAACGATGCTGTTGGCTTCAAGATATTGTCTGTATTGGCCTATAATAATAAAACTCAGAAATATTTGGACAAAGTATTTACATGAACGCCTGATAGCTCTTTTTTTTATGTGGACAAACGCAAAACAATGCCAGTGACAAGCAGAAAGATCACGATTGTATACGATTACGAGATTATCGGTGCACCTCTGATGTAAGTCACATCGTTTAAACTTTTAGGGACGGCAGTAACTATCGATATGAAATGGCACCATCGTGGCTACCGTTTATGTGATTCTGTTCCAGCGCTTGGAATTCTTTCAAGCGAAAGTGACAGCAAGCGTTGCAACTCAGAAACGCCCACTAGAATGTTTGTAGCTCCGTACTGCTCGTACTTAAACGTAAATGACATACCGAGGTGGCTAAAATGGTAATATTTGGAAGAAAGGTGAAATACTTTTTTTAGAAACAAGGTTGAAAAACAGTCAGCCTAGCAAGATGTGACTGTTAAGCTGCCTCCGTGTTACGTTTCACGTAGATATATTCAGTATATAATAAAAGGGCTAGGTTGGAGGTAGATACCAAAGCCGAATGATTTGTAACGGAAAATGTAGATTCATTAATAAACGGAACAAATTTGTTGAATGTATCTGCGATTTTGCATATCTATAATGCAAAATTTAGACTTGTTAATAAACAAAATACATTTCCTGAATGGGTCTGCGATCGGTGTGGATATTTTGTGGATAAAGCCTCTCAAATCGCTTAACACATTCCCTTATTTACTACGACATTTTCACCAGTGCCGATATCAATCCAAAACTTGTAAAAAAAAAACGGACAGCGTTAGTATGTATAAAGTATTTCATAGTTGGTGATACTGAACGTTCTTTTACAACTAACTTTTACCGTGGACTAACAGAAGCGTCTTCGATTACTAATCAAAAAGTACGCGGTCCCAGGTTCCAATCCGTCTCCCGCTTAAATTCTGAATAAATATCATCAACAATGGCGACCAAGACTCACCTTCATTCCGAAAACGACCTTGTCAAAGAGGGCGCGAAGTGGACAGAGGTTCAAGTCACTCTGTTGGCGTTAGGATAGGAAACTACCACAGAGGGCCGAAGAATCGGCACATGAGGATGCAGGAGGCGATAGAAACCACTACATTAAAGACACATAATGTGTATCCACACGACGTGTGACCTGCAATTGAAAAAGTATCATCATGATCTCACCATTGTCAAAAGATTACGGACTAGTCCCACATTCGGATCTCCTGGAGGGGACTACCAACAGGGAGATGACCATGAGGAAAAGCCCGAACAGCTTGAATGTGGTACGAAAGCAAGAAAACCTGAAAAGGGAACTGCAAATGCTGAATCTAGATGTAATGGTGGTCAGTGAAGTGAAATGGAAATAAGACAGGGATTTCTATACTGATGAGTATAGCGTAATAAAACCAGCAGCAGAAAATGGTATAAAGTAGGTAGGATTTGTTATGACTAGGAAGGTAGGACAGAAAGAGAGATAATGTGAACAGTTCAGTGATACGGTTGTTCTCACCAGAATCGACGACAACCAACTTTGTCAGCAATTGTTTAGGTATACATGACGACGTGCAAGCTAAAGATGAAGAGATAGAGAAAGTTATGACGACATTGAACGGGTAATTCAGTACGTACAAGGGGATGAAAACCTAGCTGTCATCGGGGATTTGAATGCGGTTGTAAGGGAAGGAGTGTAAGGAAGGATCACTGGAGAGTATGGGCTTGGTAGTAGGAATGACAGAGGGTAAAGGCTAACTGCAATAAAATTCAGCTTGTAATAGCGAATACTCTATTCAGCATTCACTAGAGGAGGAGGTATGTTTGGAAAAGATCGGGAATACAGGAGGATTTCACTTAGATTACATCAGGTCAGGCGGAGTTTTCGAAATCAGATACTGTGTTGAAGGCGTACCCAGTTGCAGATATACACTCAGATAACATTTTAGTAGTGATGAAGAGTATTTTGAGATTTATGAGGCCGGTAAGGAAGTATCAATGCGAAGAGAAGTGGGCTATGGAAATAATAAGGAATCGGGAGATACGTTTGAAGTTCTCTGACGCTACAGATACTGCGATAACGAATAACTTAATAGGCAGTTCAGTTGAAGATGAATGGACATCTCTAAAAAGTGGAATCATAGAAGTTGGAATGAAGTACAGGTACAAAGAAAGTAAGTGCAACGAAACCATTGGTAACAGGAGAAATACTTCAGTAGGTCAATGAAAGAAGGAACCACAAAAATGTTCAAGGAAATTCGGGAATACTGAAATACAAGTCACTTACGAAGCAAATAAACAGAAAGTGCAGGGAAGCAAAGGCGAAATGGCTCCACGAAAAATGTGAAGAAATCGGAAAAGAAATGATTGTCAGAAAGAATGACTCAGCATAAAGAAAAGTCTAAACAACATTCGCTGAAATTAACAACAATGGCTGTAATATTAAGAGTGCAGTGGGAATTCCACTTTTAATTTCAGAGGAAAAAGCGGATAGATGGAAAGAGTACACTGAAGGTCACTATGAGGGAGAAGAGTTATGACGTGACAGAAGAAGAAGCAGGAGTTAGTATTGGGTCCAGTACGATAATCACAATTTAAAAGAACTAAGAGGTAATTCTGACGATGCGGTTGATAATGGAAGCCAGACTAAAGAATAATCAAGACACATTTATTCGACTTGTCGACCTAAAAAAAAGTGTTGATCAGAGTAAAATGGTAGAAGATGTTCGGAATTCTGAGAAAAGTTGGGGTAAATGATGGGAAAAGATGGGTAATTTGTAATATGTACAAGAACCAAGAGGGAAGAATAACAGTGGAAGACCAAGAATGAAGTGCTCGGACTACAAAGGGCGTAAGACAGGGGTGTAGTTTTCGCACCCTCTTTCAATGTATACGGCGAACGAGGAATTATGGAAATGAAAGAAAGGTTCAAAAGTGTCATTAAAACTGAAGATGAAAGGATATCAATGATAAGATTCGCTGAATCCTCAGAGGAAGTAAAGATGTATTAACAGGATCTGCTGAAAGTAATAAACAGTCAAATAAGTACAAAACATGGACCGAAACTAAATCGAAGGAAGGCTGAAGTAATGAGAAGGAGCATAAATAAGAACAGCTAGAAACTGAATAACAGGATAAGTGATCGGATAAAGGATGAAGTTAACGAATTCTGCTACCTAGGCAGCAAAATAATCCATGACAAACAGAGCATGGAGGACATAAAAGGCTGACTATTTCTGGAAACGAGTACATTCCTGGCCAAGGGAAGTCTACATTTGGAGAAGAAATTTCTGATGATGAATGTTTCGAGACCAGCATTGTACGTAGTGAAACATGGATTGTGGCAAAAAAGGAAAAGAAGAGAATCGGAGCATTCGAGATGCGGTGCTGAAGAAAAATGTCGAAAATGAGGTGAACCGATAAGGTAAGGAATGAGGAGGTTCTCCACACAATCTGCGAGGAGACGAATACATGGAAAACACTGAGAAAAAGAAGAGGCAGGCTGGTAGGACTTCTGTTAAGACATCACAGAATAACTTCCACTGTAATAGAGGAGCTGAAGAGGGTAGAAACTGTAGAGGAAAACAGAGATTGGAATACACCCAGGAAATAACTCAGGACGTACGTTGCAGAAGCTACTCTGAGTTGAGATGTAGAGATTTCCCCAAGAGAGGTGTTCGTGGCGGGCCGCATCAAACCGCTCAGAAAACTGATGATGATGATGATGATGATGATGATGAGAGAGAGAGAGAGAGAGAGAGAGAGAGAGAGAGAGAGACCACTAGAGAAAACACAGTAACAGATTTTATTGTAGGAACTTCATCCAAGAACAGAATACTGCGGTTGCAGAAAAAATTAATAGTGATGATATCGGTATGTACGTATGACGAAGTTATCGACAAATTTGAATGCCATCCACTTGCCAGAGAGTGTTAGCAGAAAAAGAAGCAATAAAAGTTATCATGAACCGTTTGGGTTTTGGTGCTTGAGACTGTCTCTTTCTACCGACTCTCACTGATTTCGTAAAAGTCATTATTGGTGCTGAGATGGTACTGCCATGCGACGGATGATGGAGTAGAAGCTTTGTACAGGCAATGGCAATGAAGGTGGAAGAACTTCGGATGGTGTTACCTAATCCAGCAAAGCGTAGAACGAGTGATTTGATCCACTGTAAGTGGTTTGTGGAAGCCCAAGACAGTGAAAACAACGAGATTGTTTATACGTACCTTTTCTGCTACCAGCCACGATTTTCATTCTTTTAAATTTAACACGGCGCGTTTCAGCAAATATTTCTTTATTTGGAAATATGATGACATAATGTACTGTCTGTTTGCTATTAAAACACAGCTCAGTCTTCTATTCTTTAAAAAGGTGGGTTAATGAGCGCGGCTATCCATGCGAATCAAAGAAAATTTCAGTCATTGTAAACATTCAGTACCATGTCACTGCAAGCCTCAGGGTCATCTCGTGCAATTTCCAATATTTTGACCTTATAGCAAGTAAATTCATTCAGAGTGCATGTTTGATTTTTGTACACTTACTGTGACATATGTCACACTTCAGTCCTGCATATTAATCACCTTTTTCCTGTCTTTAGTACATGGTGTTACGCTAATGTACATAATAGAGCATTTTCTCAGTTTTTCTCCATAAAATAAGGAATTTCCATAAATAACGATCAACCATTTTCTTCTACAACTATCTCGGAATTTTCACGACGCGCATATATAATCTCGTCACTTTCGAGTGCTGATTTTGGCAAAAGCATGAAGCAATAGCCTTCGACAGACATTTTTGTTGGCGCAAATGCAAGGGATCTAGATTTATTCGATTTTACACATTCCCAAATTTCCTCATTTAAGCATTCGCCTGTCACTTCTTGCATCGTAGAAAGATCATTTTCTTTAGATAAATGAATCAGCCTTAACGCAAAGAATTTCTATTGTTATTTACAGCGGAAACATGTTCCTATCGGTATACAAAGAAGGTTAATATGGTCCTGTTCAAAAGACTCTGACTGGGTATCAGTTGCATCATTCTACCTTCCTCAGCACCTCTAAAAATTTCCCCTTTGGGCATGCGAACATAATCGCGCTCTTTTTAACATGATCTTACCTCTCACTCCTACAGACTCTCCTAACTGTTACTCGTTGACACCCACTAGTGGCCTATCTCTCAACGACCGCTCATACTCATCCACTGCCACTTCCCATTCTCACTCAATCATTTGGCCCAACTCATTGTCATTATCTCTTTGCGTCTTTCTCACTGTCATTGTAGTCCTCTTGCTTTCTCTTAATGCAATTATCTCATTTATTCCTTCCCACTGCTGCTCTTCTGTCTCTCTCTCTCTCTTCCTCTTTGTCACTGTCATAGACTCTGTCTCTCATTAGTACTATCTCTCATCCATTTCATCTTTTTCTGTATCTTTCAAATGTTGAAATGTGTATGAATTCCTAAGGGACGAAACTGCCGAGGTCATCGGTCCCTAGACTTACACACTACTCAAACCAATTTAAACAAACTTATGCTAAGAGCAACACACACCCGTGCCCGAGGGAGGACTCGAGCCTCCGGCGGGAGAGAGAGCGCAACCCGTGACATGGCGCCTCAAACAGCGGAGGCCCCTCCGCGCGGCCCGTATCTTTATACTTCTCCCAGAGGCACTATCTCCTTCACTCTTTTCCTAGCACTGTTCTGTCACTATGAACTACGTTCCACTACCGCTATGCCCTCTCCTCTCAGACTGCCATCGTCTCTCTCGCTCTTTCTATTCTACAATTACTGTCCACATCGTCCAGTATTTATTATTGTTTCCCCTCCTTCTCTCTGAGCATAAAAATGCGCGAATATGTTCGCGTGCCACACGTTTGGGAAAAATTTTAACTGCTGAAAGTAGAATGAGGCAGCTGGTTCCCAGCTTTCCAGTCAGTGTCTTATAAACAGGAGAATATTCACCATTTTTTGCTCCCATAGAAGCATTTTTTCCGCAGGTTTCCTTCTTTTCCCTGCTACAGCAGAACTGCATGGGTCACTAAAATTTTGATAGCTTACTTATACGAAAATGAAACAACGCAAAACTAATTTTACTCATCAGATCCGATTCTACGTGCACAAAAATTTTGCATATGCGTCAGTACTACAACATGGGGCTCCCAGAACCATTCTGATGATAACGGAGACACTCAACAGCAAATTTCTCCGTGCTACGTCACTTTATAAACTACATTTTCGCCTCAAACCTGATTTTACGTGCGTATTTTGGGTCTACAAGTACGATAACTTTGAACTTCTGTATCTCGGAAACGGATGAAAATATCAATAAAATTTACAAAGATGTTCGAGATCGGGATCTTAGGAATAGATAGCAAAAATTCCAGCCAGGTGGTGTGCATAGTCGTCTTCGAATCCTCTGCTAGGTTTAGGTACGAAAACTGGTAAAAACCCGTTTTTGGGGTTTCTAAGGAACCGTCCGTGAACTAACGGGGCCTCTATAAGACTCTTAAGGCTCACCGTTGATCACATGAAGTGCAAAGTGAACCACCCTATGCGCTCCATTTTCCTAAATAGGAGTAAGTGTGTAATATTCATATTTGTTCCCGTACTGCAGGATAGTGACACTAAGACGTACCTCCTGTTGGGTATGCAAATGCTGTCTAGCCCAGGAGCTATCGAAAACTTTTGACCATAACATTCTATCATCAATAGAGCCCGAGGTATGAGCCACGGAGAAATCCTATTTTTATGGTTCAAATGGCTCTGAGCACAATGGGACTTGACTTCTGAGGTCATCAGTCCCCTAGAACTTAGAACTACTTAAACCTAAGTAATCTAAGGACATCACACACATCCATGCCCAAGGCAGGATTGGAACCTGCGATCGTAGCGGTGGCGCGGTTCCGGACTGTAGCACCTAGAACCGCTCGGCCACTCCGGCCTGCCCTATTTTTGTGCACAAAGTTTTGGGAGATATTAGGAAGCACATGCTGTCGCATGTGTGCTGCTTTATGGTGTGGCTTTTAATGCTGCGAGTCTCCGTTGATAAATTCTGTTCTTCTTCTATGTAGTTATTTTCATTTAAGCAGTGAGGCTGCATCCTTAAGAGAATTGGACTCGGCCAGGTTAGGAAGGGTTTGGGAATTGGTGTAGCTTATAGTAAGCGATCAACACCGGCATTAGTCTAAATTGAAAACGGAAAATTACAGAAACCCATTCTCAAGGTTCCCAGCTGGTGGATTTGAACCTCGCGCCTCCCGAATCCAGGGTTTGCTACCTCAGCACCTCAATGCGCATATCTACGCCCGTAGCTAAGAATTTGGAAAAACTGGTTGTTTTACATTGTTTTTAAATAAAATAAAATTCATCACAGCAAAAGAAGAAATTCTGATACTGCATGGTTTTCGTGTAATTGTGCAAGGCCGGTCATTTGATAGTGCATATTATAATATTTAACTGTACATGGAATTCCTAGCTTCATTTGTTATAGCATTACAAGAACGTTAACAAATTGTGGACGAAAAGGGGGGGATGGAGAACATAGTCAGCTTGGACGAATTCGAACAGCCCACTGAAATAATCTTTTAGAAGCTAACTATGAATTGTCCTATCATCACATGTCTCTCCCGCTCTCCAGAAACCCGTCCCCGTCTTTCTGTATCGGAATTGATTTTGAGACAGGTAAATCCAATTATATTTTGCATCTCTAATTTTAATGCAATTTTGTTAGAACTGTTGTTTACTGCTCCGCTGACTTGTAAAATACTGAGTTACTGCAACCCCAACGTTCTTACTGTCTCTAAATAACGACTCCAGTGCTAACATTAAACAGCTCTAGATAGGTAATTAGGCTGCTATGGTAGTGCGTACATATTTTTGACTTATCGTAAGGGTATTGGGCGAATCAAAATGGGTATTCTTCTTCTTTCTTGTTACACACTTATCCATAATTAGGAACTACCATAACAGCAGGCAACTCAGAAACAATAAGAAGCAGCAGTTAAGTTAAACTGCAAATAAGAACTGAAGTAATTAACAAAACAACAGCTGAACTCAGTAAGGTCAACAACATCCTGTAGCTGGAATTTGCTAAATGAGGTATGGGCGATATCCAATAGTTCTATCGATAGTAGACTCATTGACTATCGACAGAGCGTATCCATTTTTCGTCGTATGATTGAAAACCAAATTTGCTAAATGACGGATGGGTGATATTCAATAGTACTAGCGATAGTAGACTCATTGACTATCGACAGAACGTATCCATTTTACGTCGCATGACTGAAAATCGAAATATCTTTCAAATTCACTACATGGCAATTAGATATTGAGAAACTTCGTTTAGAAGATATGAGGAGGGTTTTCGCCCCCCCCCCCCCCTCTCAAGCCCACCCTTTGGCTTCATCCTTGGTCTATGGTAAAACAATACCAGGGGAAAAGACAGATTGATGGAACAGCAGTAAGGAATAAGTAATTAGTTGCAATGAAGGGCAAAGAGTGCAACATGTAACGTGTATTGTAGGAGATACTGTTCGAGAAGAGTAGTGTGGTACATGAAACGTTCGGGAACGGTATCAAATCAAGTGGCTTTAAAAATGTGATGGCGACGTCAAAATATAAACTTCTGCGAGACTTGCAAGCTGAGTGAGTGATCTGATAAACGAGATGTCGACGGACGTTAGTTTTCCTCCTTCCTCCACTACTTATAGTTTCAAATTAATTTCCGTGTCAGTGTGAGTTAAAATTAATAAAAGGTCTTACGTAATTAATTACTTCCGAAGTTATAATTAAAGGGTTAACATTTCGGATACTTTCATAAAAGGGATGGAAGCTGTTAAAAGCAGCCAACTTCCAGAGCATAAAAAGCATGAAGAAATACACAGAATTTCATTACGCTTCAAAGCTAATAGGCTTTCCGCCGTATTGCAATGAGAAGTTGAATTACTGTATACAGAATTTTTTCCGACGGTTCCCTGCACCATCAGTTCCAGAGAGACTGCCGATGTATTATATTTCGTCTGAACAACCACTGAAAGTAACAGCACACATCTGAAATGTTGCTGAAGAAATATAATCGGTGGCTAAGATCTCTTCGTCTGCACACAACGTTCTCGAGTTCATTTCAGCAGATATCGAAAGCCTTCCTCACCACAGTGACGTAGAGCTGGAGTACTGTGTCACTTATGTAACTTGTTAAGTTTCAGATTATAATTTTATTTTTTATGTTTTCAATAATTATGTTTTCACAATTTTCTTTTTTATGTTTTTAATAATTTAGGTTTTACTTACAAATGGGTTTCAATTTGCACAAATGCAAGAATTACTCTAAAAGGTATGCGATATTTGAGCAAATAGTGAGTCTGTTCAATATGTAAAGCGAAACAACTATAAATATTCCGCAAGTTTCAGAAGAGGGAATACTTCTCCGTATTTGGTAGGGATATGTTCCTTTTAATGGCGAAAGTATGAAACAGACTTTCGTAGCTGATATTTCTGTTTTAGAATAACTGTTACCCCTGGTTATTTTTAACTAAGTTACAGAATACCCTATTTAAGGCCCATATGTGTAGACATTTATGAATCTATAAGTGAATACTGAGCATTGCCAGTATATGTGTTTATTCAACTCTTCTTTTAGTCCGCATCCTCCTCTCTTCATTTTCTCCTCCTGTCCCCTGTCTCTGTCTATCTCCTCCTCTGCCCTCTCGCTGTCTGTCTCCTATTAGCATTTCTCTCTGTCCATCTCCCCTGCCCTTTCACTGTCTATCTCCTCTACCCGATCGCTGTCCACTCCCTCCTATTTTCCTTGTCTGTCCATCTCCTCCTCTCCTTTCATCCCGTGCATTTTCTCCTCTTACTTTTCTCCGCCCGTTCCCACCTCTCTCTCTCTCTCTCTCTCTCTTTGCCCATGTCCTCAACCCGTCGCTCTTTGTCCATTTCTTCCTCGCCCCCTCTCACTCTCCATCTCTTTCTCTTCCCTTTCTCTGTCGATTTTCCCTCCCCTCTCTGTCCATCTCTTCGCCTCCTGTAACTGTGTCCGTCTCCTCTTTCCACCTCCCTGTTTGTCCAGCTCCTCATTCCCCGTTATCTCGCCACATTCTCACCCCACCGCAATAGGAGGTTGCTGATTCTTACCCTAACAATTTCTTTCTACATGATATATAATAGGTATACCAAGTTCGGTTTAAATCGATTCAGGGATTTAGGCCACGAGATCTGAAGCGCCTTGTTTCGGCCCGCGCGGCTCGCCTGTCGGATGTTCGAGTCCTCCCTCGGGAAAGGATGTGTCTGTTGCCTTAGCGTAAGTCAGTTTAAGTTAGATTAAGTAGGTTAGTAGGGACCGATGACCTCAGCAGTTTAGTCCCATACTTCCAGGGATTTAAGAGAGGGTTTGATCACGTCCGTACATGTCACATACATATAACACATTACATACATACACTCCTGGAAACTGAAATAAGAACACCGTGAATTCATTGTCCCAGGAAGGGGAAACTTTATTGACACATTCCTGGGGTCAGATACATCACATGATCACACTGACAGAACCACAGGCACATAGACACAGGCAACAGAGCATGCACAATGTCGGCACTAGTACAGTGTATATCCACCTTTCGCAGCAATGCAGGCTGCTATTCTCCCATGGAGACGATCGTAGAGATGCTGGATGTAGTCCTGTGGAACGGCTTGCCATGCCATTTCCACCTGGTGCCTCAGTTGGACCAGCGTTCTTGCTGGACGTGCAGACCGCGTGAGACGACGCTTCATCCAGTCCCAAACATGCTCAATGGGAGACAGATCCGGAGATCTTGCTGGCCAGGGTAGTTGACTTACACCTTCTAGAGCACGTTGGGTGGCACGGGATACATGCGGACGTGCATTGTCCTGTTGGAACAGCAAGTTCCCTTGCCGGTCTAGGAATGGTAGAACGATGGGTTCGATGACGGTTTGGATGTACCGTGCACTATTCAGTGTCCCCTCGACGATCACCAGTGGTGTACGGCCAGTGTAGGAGATCGCTCCCCACACCATGATGCCAGGTGTTGGCCCTGTGTGCCTCGGTCGTATGCAGTCCTGATTGTGGCGCTCACCTGCACGGTGCCAAACACGCATACGACCATCATTGGCACCAAGGCAGAAGCGACTCTCATCGCTGAAGACGACACGTCTCCATTCGTCCCTCCATTCACGCCTGTCGCGACACCACTGGAGGCGGGCTGCACGATGTTGGGGCGTGAGCGGAAGACGGCCTAACGGTGTGCGGGACCGTAGCCCAGCTTCATGGAGACGGTTGCGAATGGTCCTCGCCGATACCCCAGGAGCAACAGTGTCCCTAATTTGCTGGGAAGTGGCGGTGCGGTCCCCTACGGCACTGCGTAGGATCCTACGGTCTTGGCGTGCATCCGTGCGTCGCTGCGGTCCGGTCCCAGGTCGACGGGCACGTGCACCTTCCGCCGACCACTGGCGACAACATCGATGTACTGTGGAGACCTCACGCCCCACGTGTTGAGCAATTCGGCGGTACGTCCACCCGGCCTCCCGCATGCCCACTATACGCCCTCGCTCAAAGTCCGTCAACTGCACATACGGTTCACGTCCACGCTGTCGCGGCATGCTACCAGTGTTAAAGACTGCGATGGAGCTCCGTATGCCACGGCAAACTGGCTGACACTGACGGCGGCGGTGCACAAATGCTGCGCAGCTAGCGCCATTCGACGGCCAACACCGCGGTTCCTGGTGTGTCCGCTGTGCCGTGCGTGTGATCATTGCTTGTACAGCCCTCTCGCAGTGTCCGGAGCAAGTATGGTGGGTCTGACACACCGGTGTCAATGTGTTCTTTTTTCCATTTCCAGGAGTGTATATAATTATATAATAATGACGGTCCAAAGCGTAAATGTCATTAGCTTCGGGAGGTTACGAGGATATTCATCTAAAATAAAAACATTGCGCTAGGAAAATGGTGTGTTTTACTTAGTTCACGTGACATCGATCATAAATGGATATCAACATCGTAAAATAGATTTTGTATGTTATTTTTCCATGTCAGTTTCTGTATTTCGACCATCTTTATCAGTTCAAACACAGATTAAGATAGAAAATACACTTTTGGAAGTCCAAAATATATTTCACCTAGTTCATCAGCAATTCCAGGCATTTTCCAATAAATTTTCTAAAAGTCTCTTATGAACATAGGTGCACATCTTTACTGTCAAGAAAGCATATTGCTTGTCTTTTTTTGTGCAGTTCAGTGTTACTTTGTGTGAGCAGCACTAATCATGATGAGACCTATTTTTTTACCTCGTATACTCACCTTTCTCCTCCAAATTTCTGCCTTCAGCCATCCTCATCAAGAAAATTGTGAGCGTCTTAGGTTATGAGATATTGACTGCCAGATTATAATACTACCATTATCAATCTTTCGGCTAATGGAAGAGCGACTGATGATACGTTGCCTCACACATAGGAAAAAGAAGAGGAACTTCATTATATTGCATGTGGTTGGTGGAATATAAGGTGTGTTTCAAAAAGGACTCTACAACTTGGAAAATTCAATTCACAGTACGTACCGAGGTGATTGTAGTGTTAGTCTGTTGGGAAACATATCAAGTTTTGTCTCTCGTAGATCTCTAGTGCCAAATCGCGCCGTAAGAAGCCCTAGCGGCAGTTGTGTTAAAGATGTCTGCCTTCACTTGACCCTAGCGTGTTAGCCGTGTGTTTTGGTTTGAAGAATCGAAGTCGGCGACAACAGTTCAGCGTAATTTCCGTACAAACTACGCTAAAAATCCTCCTAGTAGACCTTCAATTTATGAGTGGCATGAATGTTTTGTAGAAACAGGGCGCTCGGTAAGACATCAGATCATCCAAGCACATCTGACGACGTCGTTGAGCGAGTGAGACAATGTTTTGTCAACATCCTTACGAAATCGACCTGGCGTGCTTCTCACGAACTGCAAATCCCACATACGACTGTTTGGCATGTGTTGAAAAACCCCTTGCATTTGAAACTGTACAGATTGACGATCGTAGAAGCAATAAAAGACGCTGTTAGAATTGCTCGCAAGAACTGCTGTGCAGATGTGTTAAATCGATTACATGAGGATGAACATTTCTTGGACAAAATCAGTTTCTTATGACGAGTCGACTTTTCACTTAAATGGCAAGATTAACACACGTAACTATAGGATTTAAGGCAGTGAAAATCCTCATCAAACTTTGCAACATGTTCATGATAGCCCTAAACCGAACGTTTTTCACTGGACAAGAACAATGTTCACGGCCCCTTTTTTCCGTGAGAGAACCATCAACGGGATAGTGTCTCAGGATATGTTACAACAATGTTTGATACCACAGATCGATGCCATAGAATGAAAATTTTACTTCGTGCGCGATGGTACACCACCCCAGTACCTGGATGACTTCCGGGATTTTCTCAGTGACCGCTTTCCAAGTCAATGGCTTGGCCGTGATATGCCAATTGCATGTTCACCACGTTCCCCAGACCCGACGGCAGTCGATCTTTTCAAATGGGGATTCATCAAGGATATCAGTTTGTACCTCCTGTGCCGGCTTCTCTACCTGAACTTAGAGCACGTTACACCTGCAATGCCACAGCGAGTTGTGTGCCCCGGGCGTGAATCACCTTCACTTTCTTCTCGGCCATCTTGGAAACGCTTGAACCACACAAAAAACTCGCAGACGTGATACCCTTCTTTCAGTAATGGTATCTACTATTATTATTGTTATGCTGGTGGCAAACACACGTAAGGGATTTCGGCATCCGGACCCAATATTTTCCTGGGTAACATTTACGAGGGTCAGCGTCCGTTGTTTGACATAGGACCACAGAAACTTATTTTAATCGGTCAAGTGATAATAGCTTACCGTTATTTGAAAGCGGGCTGGACATTCGTCACTAATGATGGTTTTACTTATTCAAGAAAGGTGAGAACTCTGTCTGGCACGCCAAATATTATAACTCAGCGCTATTCTGTAATAGCTCCTTATACCATACGACATAGCGTTATACACACTATAAGTTGAAACTAAAAATTGCGAAACCAGTTGTCTGTATCTCTAATGACTTCAGTAAACACAACTACTGCGGGCTATTGGACTTTTCACTGATCAGGTTGGAGACATAGTCGTAACGTATGTTAATAATAATTGTTATTAATATTTAATTAAGAAACAGAACAGACTCTAAAAATATAATTAAATGAAACAACATAAAACAAAAGGAGTACAATTAAAGGTATAAGTCACTAAACGGCATATTAAATTACTGTGGCTGTTACTGGCGGCGTCAAAAGAGCTCGAGATTTGCGAATTAATAAGAACGAGATTACAAAAACCTATTTTTAGTCCATTATTTTACAGTACTGATACTGGTACATGCCTACCTCGACAATCCTCGAGTCCAGACTTGTCCATCTGAGTGAGCATTGACTTTTTTTATAGAATTATACAATTGCATTTTAGTTGTGCCTATCATTTTCTACTCTGGATGGAACACTTCTTTTTATGCTTCTACTTTGATCTTCGGAGATACTGCCGTTAATTTCATACTCAGGAGTGCAAATAATCTCAAGGGCCGGGCAATGGGGGGCTGCTTTTTGATTTTATATGTGCAGTTACATGAATTGTAGTTCGTAAACTTTGTTCTTGCAAATTGTTTATGCCTCATCATTTAATTGTCTCTATTCTCCTTCTACCCAGAAAGAGCCAGATAAAAGAGACATGATTTGTGAAACCTTCTACACGCTCATAGACTGATGGATTACGACACTACATTCGATGTAGATGTTTGTGATGTGGCCCATGACCGTTAATGGGTGCAATGAGTCTGTTCTTAATACTTGGAAGTGAGCTGTTTAAACATCTTGCAGTGCTTAAGGTGATGAAACGAGATTGCCATTCGTCTGACATCCAGACGGTGCTCTCCGGTGGTATCATGTAATACATCATATAACTCACGCCCCGACGAATACATAGTTGTCTTGTGAAGTACAATAATATTCAACGGACCGGTCCGAGAATCACCAGCGGTAGGTGGAGCAAGAAAGGTTTCAAAGTTGCTTCTTTCTTCGTAATGAAAGTACTAGTGCAAGAAGGACCATCAGTCTCTGTATTACTTAAACTGTGCCTTGCTATAAACAATTCATGACCCAAATAATCTGTTAATGAAAGCTATCTACGATAATGAAAAGAAGAATAAACGGCAGCTCTGACTTAAGTAAATCACGCAATTTAATAAAAGGCGGGCATAATACGAATAATAACACATAAATGAACTTGGAAATCACAATGAAGTTTCTCTCAAAACTATCAGAATGTAATAGCGAATAATTTAAATTCGAACTCTATGCAATGGGGATCGACGCCCCTTAATGTACCCACAACTTTAAAAGAGTATAGCTGGTAGCAATTCGACTTAAAGTTAGGTGAATGACGTTGTACGTCGAAAAAAATTTTAATATGCGTAAGCCAGCAGGCAATCCAAATGGTTCAAATGGCTCTGAGCACTATGGGACTCAACTGCTGTGGTCATAAGTCCCCTATAACTTAGAACTACTTAAACCTAACTAACCTAAGGACATCACACACATCCATGCCCGAGGCAGGATTCGAACCTGCGACCGTAGCGATCGTGCGGTTCCAGACTGCAGCGCCTTTAACCTCTCGGCCACTCCGGCCGGCTCGCAGGCAATCCTATCCACGTCGAGGTAACACTATGTAATTTAGCTTCTGTAACATGAGCAAATACATTATAGGGAATCAGGCACAGAATTTCTGGAAGAACCAACTGCCGTTAGACCAACTATACAATCTGAAATTAGCACCCATAAGAATGATGTAGGTGATGTAGTGTCACTGCCTAATTTCAAGAGAACTTGGAATAACTTCGTCTAAGGAGTCACAGTGTAGCGCTGCGTCAAGTTACTGCTGGAAGCTACGTAACTGGGTGTGGGGATTTAGTGCAGTAAGTGCGAACTGAGGCCGTATAAGTTGTAGTGGATATTGTGGCGTTTGAATTCAGAATCCTGCAGCACCTACACGACGCCAGGACCACTTCACACTACCCCGGGACAAACCAGCAACTCCTGCACTGAGACTCCTTGTAGTACGTAGAGTCAGAGCACCGCTGACCTGGCGTCCGCACCTGTCGCCGATTGACTCTTGCCAGGGGGGCAACAGGTGGCGTGCCATGCAAGACAGTCTCGCTTCCAATTCGTGGTGGACGTCGCCGGGCTGGGGCTGCCTAAGCGCGAGCATCCTTCACCGTGGAACGCCATCGGAGCCCAACGCGGAGCTCATAGATCACTGTCAGGCCAAGTTATCGGCCGTCGCTCTGCCTGATGTCAGAATCGCAGCGTCGTGACATTGTTCCTTCTTGCTACCGGAGAAGCCGCCGTCTGTGACCCTTTACCGGCCTGGGCCGCTGGAGCGGGGCGTGTCTGCCTCACATTGTTAATGACGTAGTGTGTACCTGCAGCTAATGAAGCATTGTTTCTCGGTCATCAGTGCATGTACTCGGCTCTGCTGGTCTGTCACCACCACCACTCACACTACAGTTTTTTCAGGGGTCCCAGGAGAGTTGACGCAGCCGCATTGAACAGTAAAGAGTATACCATCCCACCCGGATCATCCGAAACGCAGCCAATCATATCTTGTTGCTGTTTCAAGGAATATGGAGGAACATAAACAGCCGCGCGGGATTAGCCGCGCGTTCTAAGGCGCTGCAGTCATGGACTGTGCGCCTGGTCCCGGCGGAGGTTCGAGTCCTCCCTCTGGCATGGGTGCGTGTGTTTGTCCTTAGGATATTTTACGTTAAGTAGTGTGTAAGCTTAGGGACTGATGACCATAGCAGTTAAGTCCCATAAGATTTCACACATAAGAGAAATCAGGGCTCGCACAGAAAAATTTAAGTGCTCGGTTTTCCCGCGTGCCGTTCGAGAGTCGAGCGATATAGAGACAGCATGAAGGTGGTTCATTAAACACTCTGCCAGGCACTTTATTGTGAGTAGCAGAGTAATCACGTAGATGTAGATGTAGGACTGAATTCATTATGTCTGTCATCGCACCACATGTGCTGTATTTCTCGCACTCAGTTCCATTCAGTATGAAACGTTTTGCAAAAGGAAACTGAAATTTACCGAAGCGTCAGTTTCTGTCAGTTCTTTTTCGTTTGTTGGATGTATCTTTCTTCGTTGTTGTTATTCAAATTCCCTGTCTTTTCCAGGTGTTGGCAAGCTTCGTCAGGTGATGTGGCGTTTAACTCAGCGGGAGTTGTTACTGACGGCATGGGCTTCTGTGTTCTTGGCAGCTGAAGGGCCGGTTTCAGCAATTAAAATACAACCTTCAGCATTTGGGTCAAGTCTATTACTTATGTACGAATATTAGGATATTTTAGGTTAAGTAGTGTGTAAGCTTAGGGACTGATGACCATAGCAGTTAAGCCCCATAAGATTTCACACACATTTGAACATTTTTTTTTTTACCATAAATAGAGGGCAATGTTCAAGAGCTTACAAACTGCAAGTCAAACACTGAGTGTGGAAAAATATTATTTTCTGTCGCGAGAAATAAATTATTAGGATGACGTAGTTAGTAAGGATACAAGATAGATACAGATGATGCGAGCTTTCCCAGTACTAGGAATGAGCAAGGTGTTATAGTCTCTGCTGGACCTCACGAATTACACTCCTGGAAATGGAAAAAAGAACACATTGACACCGGTGTGTCAGACCCACCATACTTGCTCTGGACACTGCGAGAGGGCTGTACAAGCAATGATCACACGCACGGCACAGCGGACACACCAGGAACCGCGGTGTTGGCCGTCGAATGGCGCTAGCTGCGCAGCATTTGTGCACCGCCGCCGTCAGTGTCAGCCAGTTTTCCGTGGCATACGGAGCTCCATCGCAGTCTTTAACACTGGTAGCATGCCGCGACAGCGTGGACGTGAACCGTATGTGCAGTTGACGGACTTTGAGCGAGGGCGTATAGTGGGCATGCGGGAGGCCGGGTGGACGTACCGCCGAATTGCTCAACACGTGGGGCGTGAGGTCTCCACAGTACATCGATGTTGTCGCCAGTGGTCGGCGGAAGGTGCACGTGCCCGTCGACCTGGGACCGGACCGCAGCGACGCACGGATGCACGCCAAGACCGTAGGATCCTACGCAGTGCCGTAGGGGACCGCACCGCCACTTCCCAGCAAATTAGGGACACTGTTGCTCCTGGGGTATCGGCGAGGACCATTCGCAACCGTCTCCATGAAGCTGGGCTACGGTCCCGCACACCGTTAGGCCGTCTTCCGCTCACGCCCCAACATCGTGCAGCCTGCCTCCAGTGGTGTCACGACAGGCGTGAATGGAGGGACGAATGGAGACGTGTCGCCTTCAGCGATGAGAGTCGCTTCTGCCTTGGTGCCAATGATGGTCGTATGCGTGTTTGGCGCCGTGCAGGTGAGCGCCACAATCAGGACTGCATACGACCGAGGCACACAGGGCCAACACCCGGCATCATGGTGTGGGGAGCGATCTCCTACACTGGCCGTACACCACTGGTGATCGTCGAGGGGACACTGAATAGTGCACGGTACATCCAAACCGTCATCGAACCCATCGTTCTACCATTCCTAGACCGGCAAGGGAACTTGCTGTTCCAACAGGACAATGCACGTCCGCATGTATCCCGTGCCACCCAACGTGCTCTAGAAGGTGTAAGTCAACTACCCTGGCCAGCAAGATCTCCGGATCTGTCCCCCATTGAGCATGTTTGGGACTGGATGAAGCGTCGTCTCACGCGGTCTGCACGTCCAGCACGAACGCTGGTCCAACTGAGGCGCCAGGTGGAAATGGCATGGCAAGCCGTTCCACAGGTCTACATCCAGCATCTCTACGATCGTCTCTATGGGAGAATAGCAGCCTGCATTGCTGCGAAAGGTGGATATACACTGTACTAGTGCCGACATTGTGCATGCTCTGTTGCCTGTGTCTATGTGCCTGTGGTTCTGTCAGTGTGATCATGTGATGTATCTGACCCCAGGAATGTGTCAATAAAGTTTCCCCTTCCTGGGACAATGAATTCACGGTGTTCTTATTTCAATTTCCAGGAGTGTATTATAGGAAGTTTGAGAGAGGAGTTGAGGGTAAAACCGGGCTGCTCATGCACTTTTTAAAGAAAGATATCAAGTTTGTCTGCTCTGATGAGTGTCAAAGAGAGACGTCAAATTAAAGGGGGTACTAACGTTGGGTCCAGTGATGTTGTCCACAGATTTTCATTAGGATTTTATATTATCATGTTGTGCATCCATTCATACTGTTGGGTGAGTTTTAAGGTTGGAGCACGATGCAAAAGAGATCCTATTGGTTTTTTGTGAATATAATTTAATGGAACAGAGAGAACTTACTCTATCTAAGAGAGAGAGAGATGCTTAGACTGGTGTACGGATTAGCATTCTTATGGTGTTACCTGTATGGAAAGAAGGTCAAAGCAGTGGACACAATACTGGTTATTATGTTTGAAGGACCCATCCAGTAGACTAACTATTTGGGCATTAAGGATCAGGGAATTTGAGAATGAAGTAATCCACAAACGACGGAAGAGGCACAGAAATGCAGTAGTGCTAAGCAGGTATATAGCGGTGGTACAACGTTTGGCCAAGACCTTTCAGCGTGAGAAGTAACACAGAAGGCTTTTGGAGAGTGTGATCAGTATAACAGTAGCAGCGGTTTGCCTGTACGAGAGAGTGTTGTATAGGGAGACGAAATGAGAACAATTAGTGGCTGCACCAGTAAAGCTGACGAGTGAAGTACTGACAGAAAGGAATCATCACTTTTTATCTGGCATGGAGGGTGCGTAACGACGAATCAGAGGGTGATGGAAAAGTACTGATGCAGAGGACTGAAAAATGAGGTACGTAAGTTCGTCAGGAATTGTGCAAAGTGTGAAGAGTATGTGAATTTAAACAGAAACAGGTACCATAGCAAGGGTTACCAAAAGCAAAGGAACCCTTCAGCTTGTTTGGGGCGGATGTGTTAGGACTGCTCAGCCTAACGTCAGCAGTAAATCGTTTTGTATTAAGCCTCATAGATCATTTTTCGCATTACATCGAGATGGTGCCAAAGCCGAACCAGCAGACAATCACAGTCGTGCATCCGTCGGTGAATAGATGAGCGTTGATGTTTGGAGTGCCAGAAAAAATAATAACTGATCAAAGAACGAATCTCATGTCAGACCTGATGAAGGGATTGCGTCGGTTGTTGAGGAAATTAAGGACCAACCCACTTCATCCTCAGTCAAATGGAATGACTGAGACGGTTTGGAGGACGTTTAGTTATTATGTGAACTGTCACCATACAATACAAGAAACGTATTTATCTTTTGTGGGGAGTGCATTTAATTCGAAAGTACACACTTGGAGAGAACTATTACAAGTGTGTTGTAAGAAGATACTGATACCATTCGATATGACTAAGCAGAAAAGGAGCATGTATGGAGCGTCAGTAGAGAAATTTGCATCATCTTTCAGAAAGGTTTAGAAGAAGGTTCAACAAGGGAACAGCAATGCATTGGAGATGCAAGGGGAGGGCTTTCCATCTCAGTACAATGTGGGCCAATGGGTAATGTTGTCAAGTCCCGATACTCCAAAGGGAAAGGAAAAGAAGTTTGTAAGACGATACCAAGGCCTGTACCAAGTGACTGTAACTAAGTCACATGCAAATGTGAAGCTACAGTTGACAACGAGGTCAACAGCTGTATGTCTTGGGCGTCTACAACCGTTCAAAGATGTGCCAGAAGTAATCTCAGAGGGAATAACAGTGAAACCAAAGAAGTAAGCGAGGAAAAAGAGGCGGAATAATGAATGAAGGTTGGAAGAGAGCCATGTACCTCAAATACCATATGCTTTAAGGTCGAGGAAGCAGTTATTATGTGTTATGTTTGGTCATGATTCTTGCGACTTTGTTTATTTTGTTTTTGTGTGTTGTAGATTGTTAGCATAGTTGCAACTAGAGTTATGTTTACATGTCAGGGTAGGAATTATGTCCAGTAATTGTATGAATGATCCTGGTCAGAGACAGGAGTGTTCCAGGAAAGGGGAGATGAAGAGTTTCCCTGTCTTCAGGTTGCCAGCTAGTGTAAACGAGGAACAAAAGGATAATACTTCTGGCACTGCTGTACATCTTCGCCTGGGATGGAGTATGGGTAGTGCAGAACCGTCACCTTGACGGAGAAGTTTCGTTCTCTAGGCAGCAGGATGTAATATTATGCAACCAAAAATGGAAATTAATTATAGTGTTTAATGTATGAGATAAAGTGGTTGGAAGAAGTTTTAACAGAGTTGCAACAGTGTCAGTGTGGGAAAAAAACCATATATCATTCCGGCGAAATTGAGACAGGAGGAAATACTTGTGCTATGCACAACCAAACAGTGCTTGCAACGTGCAAGTGTACTTTGATTGTATTCAATGTACTTCGACATAGTAACGGTTGTGTGTTACGAGTTGCTATGAGCAGGGGAAGCTCGTGGGAGCCAGATACTTAGAATTAAGAGGTAGTGGGTTGTTGGTAAATGGAACAATGTGTGAAATTTTATGGCCAGTTTTCATTTGCCATCAACAATGACAAGAGTTAGGGCTGCACCGATAAATATAACATAACTGCAACTGTATTCGCCGAACGATCCCTTAGGAATGTTTCCTAAGCAAAACCTTTTCGTTTTGAACAGTACCTGGGAACCAAGACTAGTTCATTCACTAAGACAGTTGGCAGCCACACAGGAGGGGTGGATTACTGCAGAGCAGTTAATGCAGGACATGAAGCAGTATCTGGATAGTAGTAGCTGTGGCCTTGAGTGGCGCCCAAACGTCATGGTGACTCATTTTGTTCAACGTACTTTTTGTTTATCTGAGACGACGAGGCTACAGAAATCTGATCCAGGGGTAATCTGGATTCTAGTAGGTTGGATACCAAGAGCATAAGATGGCAAGCAAATACGCAGAGTAAGAAGTTTTATAGTAATTTATAATGTCTGAAGTTGATAGCTTAGTATAGATGTGGAAGTGATCACGGAGGAGAATTGGTCCTAACCAAGATCTGAGGAGTCAGGTCTTCCCAATGGAGTGAGATGGTGTAGTGTCACTACCTAGTTTTAGTAGAACCAGGAATTGTTTGTAGGGAGCCACAATGTAGCTTTGGGCTTAGTGGGATCATACGGGTCAAAGAAACATGTACACGAAACGTTGAGAGACGGGCTTGCCTTACTCAGTCAATGGAAAACTGCACCATGCAGTGGTAATAACCAGAGCAGAAAGAATGGCGTCACCACAATACTACAAAAGTCTTCTTATGATTTCCTTGACTGGCTGTGGGGTTTTAGTGTAATAAATGCGCACCAGAGCCGTATAAATAGTAGAGAATTATGAGGCAGATGAATTCGGAGTCCAGCAGTACCACCATGATTCCAGGGCCACGCCAGACAACGAGATGACTGCGCATCACCAATTGCAGCCATGTTTTCGGGACTGGGTCAGGCCAACCGCCTGTGCTGAGTCTCCTCGTTGGACTTGGTGCCACAGCAGTGCTGACAAATTCTCCGCGCCTACCGTCAACCAACTTCTGCCACGAGACTGCGTGTCGTGTCCCACGACGGGCAGTATTCCTTCGCCTTCACGGTGTACTTCGCTGGGTCTGTGCCACCAAAGTGCGGGTGTCGAGCACTAGAGAACGCTGTCACAGCTCAACACGAAGGGCCGCTGACGTCATGACCATGGCCGTCAGGCCAACTGCCGTTGCTCTAAAGTGACTGTTTTTGGGTACTCACGTGAGCGGCGTGTGGGTGCTATGCTGTCATTCTGCGCAACGGATTAATCTGAGATGTACCCTTTACCCTGTGGTTATTGCAAGATGCAATTTCCACCCCCACACTACTACAGAGGTCAGACAGACGCTCCTAACGTTCTAACGTTCTGAAAAACTTTCATCAATAAATGTCTTCTGGAGCCGTCCGCTGTAAGGAAATGACACAAAAATTCAGAAAATTTCTTACGTAACTAGTGGGATACTTGGGTACTGGAGTAGTGCTAGTTAGTGTAAGAAAAACATGAAACTAACGAAAATTATTACTTATTTTACAAAAATTCTGAGAAATCACAGTGGCACTTTCAGTTATGAACTGAACAAGTTATTTCCGGGTTCTTTTCGGAATGTGAAGTTACCTCTTAAGGAGAAGATTCGCTAATGAAATTTCTATACAAAATTTAAGATTGTTATTGACTTGGCAGAATGGCTGAGAGCCGCGCCTAATTATCCGTTAGAATGTTGCTAGGTACGGTCTAGGCTGTCGCATGTGAATCTGCTTAGTGGATTCATCTCTTGGTCTCCCTCTACGATTTTTACCCTCCGCGCTGCCCTCCAATGCTAAATTTGTGATCCCCTGATGCCTCAGAACATGTCCTA
The DNA here is from genome assembly GCF_023864275.1 of Schistocerca cancellata. NCBI lineage: Eukaryota > Metazoa > Arthropoda > Insecta > Orthoptera > Acrididae > Schistocerca > Schistocerca cancellata. The sequence continues at coordinate 170,229,524 of NC_064631.1, read as the reverse complement.
CCAACCGGTCCCTTCTTCTTGTCAAGTTGTGCCACAAACTCCTCTTATCTCCGTATTGAGAGTAAGTGTTTTAGTATTGTGTGTCAATAACTGAGTGATTATGCTATGGTATCGACTAATCAAAGGGAGAGATTTGGAACTTACACTTCAGATGTTTTGCCTCAGGTGATAAGTGATGTTGTCGTGACAGAGAGTTAGGTAACTGGAGTAGTGCTCCCATCTGAACAAAGTAGCAGAGGAAGTGTTTTAACAGATGATTCTGCAGCTCTTGCTACTTGTCATATTCAAGCTGAACATCGGGGTACCCTTGTAATCTCAACAACTCACTATGATCATAATTTGAATAGTTTATTAATGGAATTGTTGAGAGAGTTTAAAGAACAGAATGCTGAATTCAAGTAACAAATAAATACTAATATAAAGGAAAACAGGGCAAGTACTACAGGAAAGAAAGCTTTGTTTTGGGAAGAAAAGATGAGTACATGAGTTTCACGGTGGAGGCGTATTCCAGGGAACGGTGTTGGTGTATTGGAAGCACAAGTACAAAATTTAGAACAGAAATTTGAATCCCACGAAGAAAATATTTGAGGGAGATTTGATGTACCTACTACTCAGTTAAGGAAATAATTGAAATCTTAAGTCGATGGGATGATTTTTACAGTGAATAAGATACACATTATAATAGTGGAGAGTCATGTTAAAGAAGATGGTAGATGAACAGCATAAGCTATGGAGAGAGGAGTATGAGAAAAATAAAGAGATATGTCAGAAAGGTTGGATACTGTCCCAAATCAGGAAGTTGTAACTCAGACAGAACAGTGACTATCCGAGGAAGAGTCCTTAGCGAGACTCTGAATGATGGGTCACTGACGTAGCCGGCGACTGGCCCAGAGACCTCGGAGAATTAACTGGGTCAACTCAGACAGAACTGCCGATATATAGGGTGTTAATTTTTACTGAAGACATTGAAATATCTCGAAAACTACACACTGGATCAAAAAGAGTTAAAATCCCAATTTGTTTGTCTCGAAGGAGGACATCCAGTGATACCATATTCGATCCCCCACCTTACCCTGTGCCCGAGTGTCGGGGGGCAACTATGAATTCATCAATGGGAACCTCGGTTTTTATTGTAGATTACGATTCTACGACCAAATCTACAAACGCTTTGTCTGAAACATTTTCTTCGTTTCACCCCAGATGGCGCTGTAATCGGAGGAATGGAAACGGGCACACAATCGTAATGTACGACATGCTACTGAATGGCTCTTGAATATCCAATGGCTCGTGGGACCCCACCTCCAGGCTGCGAGGGTAGTACAGATTAGTACTTCACAAAGTCTTATTGGAAACCCCATTCACAACGTTGTATTCCTCCGACATATCGAACAGAGGACTACTCGACGTGCCATTGTGGCTGTGGCTCGAGGCGAACGCCACTCTACTTTCCCAATTACGGTAAATGTTCGGACGTAGTACCTGCCAACTTTAGTACAGTTAGTGATCAGATTTTCAAATGATAGTACACATGACAGAAGCATATCTGCGAGAATGTCAGCACAGGCGTTTCTAATGCCGTCTTTACGGCCTGTTGGCACTTGCTGGTACACCTTATCTCTTAAATATCTCAACGGAAGGAAATCCGGCGACCTAGCGTGCCAGTTAATAGGACCACATCTCCCAATCCACCGACCAGTGTAAACACTGTCCAATACCTACTGTGCTTCTACTGCGTAATTCGCTGAGCAACCGTCATGCTGAAAATACGAACGTCCACGACAACATCCTGCAGTACTACCGTTAGTTTCTCTTCCAAAAACGTTCGATATTTGCGTCCATTCAAAATGCCGTCGATAAAATAAGGACCCATGAGTTTGTCCCTCATCATGTCACAACATACGTTAACCGACCAAGGACATTTATGCTCAGCCTGCCATAACCAGTGGGGATTGTCTACACTCCAGCAATGCATATTATGCTGATTAATGCTACTATGGTTCGTGAACGTGGACTCATTGGAAAATAGTAACTCGACAAAGGAAGTGGGGGTCGTTTTCATTTGTTGGCGTGCCCATTCACAAAACACTACGCGTTTATGGAAGTAGGAGCCACGAAGTTACTGATGCAGTGGCACGTGATATGGACAATACTTATTACGATGCAGTATACTGACAATACGACCTACGGACGTACCGGAATCGCGGTATAACTGACGGGCGCTAATCCGTGGGTTGTGGTGCTCTGCCGCTAGTACAGCTATCTCATTAGCTTCTCCAGTACCAAGTTAGCTTCGTTTCCTTTTGAGGGTCTGTGCACTGCCATCAGACATAAAAGTGTTCACAACCTTGTAAAAGATCGAACGAGAGCGTACTTTCTATGAAAACCGCTCGGCATACAAGGCAACAGCAGCCTCAACATTTCTCATACATTCTCCGTAAATCAGGATCATTTGAGTTTTTTCTTCTGTGGTTGCAACATTCATCGTCCACTTACACGTCTGTTCTCCAAATGGTAGGTGTGCAGGCAAAAAACACTGCACAAGTATAGTAATGCTTAAAGCATTTATCTGTTCTACGTCTGCATGATACGTGAGCTCCGGTCGCTTGTACTGTCTGTTGTGATACGTCATAGTTCGCTACACAGCTACGGTGGCGCATGCAGTGTTGAGAATGTGCTTTCTAATTAGAAGTCATGAAATATCGGCCGATACTACCCTCGCAGCATGGAGGTAAGATCCCACGTGCCATTGGATATTCAAGGGTCATTCAGTAGCATGTCGAAATTTACAGTTATGTACCCATTTTTATTCATTCTATTACAGTGTCATCTGTGGTGAAACGAAGAAAACGCTACAGACAATACGTTTGTAGATTTTGCCGTAGAATCGTAACCTACAATAAGATACGGGGGTTCCCGTTGAAGAATTCAAAGTTGCTCCCCGCCAGTCGTACACAGCGTGAGGTGGGGGGTCGAGTGTGGTACCGTTTGATGTCCCCTCCGAGACAAGGAAATTAAAATAACAACTTTTTTTGATCCGATGTGTAATTTCCGAGATATTCCATTGTCTTCAGTTAAAATGAAAATGAAGACGGTGCGTATACACACGTAAGACGTAACACTCCTTTTATTCCGTGAATGGTTACACGCATCGAAACTCCGTTTACGGTAAATGTCAGAGCGTCAAAAGGCTCGTATTTTTTTGTTTGGTTAATGTTTTTAGCGCTGGTACCAACGGAGATATTGAAGCGAGTATGTTTTTTTTTAAATGGAACCATATACTTTTTATAACTGCATTCGATAACTTTTTAGAAGACAGGTACAATAATATAACGTTTCTTAATGTTGACATGGAAACCTGTCGTAAAGAAATTCGAGAAATGTTCAAGAATGTGAGTGCTCGGTGGTCGGAATCGGTTTTAGCGGTGCGAACACCACCAAGCAGAGATGTCGTGCTGCGCTGTGTCAGAATGTCAACACATTTGCCTGTTTACTTGTCTGTACTGCAGGGGGCTCGTTTCTGTTTCAACATTTGTTGCATGTGGACATGTACACCAAGTTGTTTATACACTCCTGGAAATGGAGAAAAGAACGCATTGACACCGGTGTGTCAGACCCACCATACTTGCTCCGGACACTGCGAGAGGGCTGTACAAGCAATGATCACACGCACTCGCAGTCTTTAACACTGGTAGCATGCCGCGACAGCGTGGACGTGAACCGTATGTGCAGTTGACGGACTTTGAGCGAGGGCGTATAGTGGGCATGCGGGAGGCCGGGTGGACGTACCGCCGAATTGCTCAACACGTGGGGCGTGAGGTCTCCACAGTACATCGATGTTGTCGCCAGTGGTCGGCGGAAGGTGCACGTGCCCGTCGACCTGGGACCGGACCGCAGCGACGCACGGATGCACGCCAAGACCGTAGGATCCTACGGAGTGCCGTAGGGGACCGCACCGCCACTTCCCAGCAAATTAGGGACACTGTTGCTCCTGGGGTCTCGGCGAGGACCATTCGCAACCGTCTCCATGAAGCTGGGCTACGGCCCCGCACACCGTTAGGCCGTCTTCCGCTCACGCCCCAACATCGTGCAGCCCGCCTCCAGTGGTGTCGCGACAGGCGTGAATGGAGGGACGAATGGAGACATGTTATCTTCAGCGATGAGAGTCACTTCTGCCTTGGTGCCAATGATGGTCGTATGCGTGTTTGGCGCCGTGCAGGTGAGCGCCACAATCAGGACTGCATACGACCGAGGCACACAGGGCCAACACCCGGCATCATGGTGTGGGGAGCGATCTCCTACACTGGCCGTACACCACTGGTGATCGTCGAGGGGACACTGAATAGTGTCCCATCGTTCTACCATTCCTAGACCGGCAAGGGAACTTGCTGTTCCAACAGGACAATGCACGTCCGCATGTATCCCGTGCCACCCAACGTGCTCTAGAAGGTGTAAGTCAACTACCCTGGCCAGCAAGATCTCTGGATCTGTCCCCCATTGAGCATGTTTGGGACTGGATGAAGCGTCGTCTCACACGGTCTGCACGTCCAGCACGAACGCTGGTCCAACTGAGGCGCCAGGTGGAAATAGCATGGCAAGGCGTTCCACAGGACTACATCCAGCATCTCTACGATCATCTCCATGGGAGAATAGCAGCCTGCATTGCTGCGAAAGGTGGATATACACTGTACTAGTGCCGACATTGTGCATGCTCTGTTGCCTGTGTTTATGTGCCTGTGGTTCTGTCAGTGTGATCATGTGATGTATCTGACCCCAGGAATGTGTCAATAAAGTTTCCCCTTCCTGGGACAATGAATTCACGGTGTTCTTATTTCAATTTCCAGGAGTGTATTTTTAGGGTTAAAATATAAATTTGTAAGGTGAAATGTTAAAATTTATTTATAGCTCTTTTTATGAATCTGTGAAATTTAAATAATAAACTAGGATTAGATGAGGAGAAATTGGATATACTACTTTTATGTAGTGACTATAGAACAAATTCCGTAAAAACAGTACAGCGGTGGAAATTATATTGTGGGACCACAGGCGTTCTAAATGGATATTCGTACGCACACTTTCTGACGAACGTTCTGGGGACTCTTCTAGAAGAGATACCACTAGATATTAGGCTGTGTATGTGGCGCAACATGACTGTTGTCCAGCTCACTCGTCCCTTGTTGCACCGAAAATACTAAATGAGAACTTTCCTGGACGTTGGGTAGGACGAAATGCTAGTGTCAAAGGCCTGCGAGGTCCCCGGTTTGACTCCTGTTGATTTGTTTCTTCGGGGAGCACTCGAAGATGGAGTCTATGACGAGGCTCCAACTACGCCAGATGACATATGTTGCCGAATCGCCAGTGCATGCTCTACCGAATCATCCATTGTAATTACATCTGCACATCGTTCTTTCGAACGATGATTCTGAATGTAACTTTCAGTCTACGGCCAAGAGTTTGAGCACATGCTTAAATAAAGGATAAAGTTATTATTTTGGAAGACAAAATTAATGTTGTGTGATTTGGGCAGTTACCAGTTCAAAAAAATGGCTCTGAGCACTATGGGACTTAACATCTGTGGTCATCAGTCCCCTAGGACTTAGAACTACTTAAACCTAACTAATCTAAGGACATCACACACACCCATGCCCGAGGCAGGATTCGAACCTGCGACCGTAGCAGTCGCGCGGTTCCGGACTGAGCGCCTAGAACCGCTAGACCACCGCGGCCGGCGGTTACCAGTTCATTGTTAGTAAATTCTTTATTTCATTTACGTGTGTACAGCCATGTATTGGTCGTAGTTGGTAACACTGTCATCACGCACTTATGTTCAGCATGAAATGACGTCTCGTTAAGAGGAATGTTTATTTTGCGGTGTACAGGTGGTAACCAAAGTATTTTTAATAAAGTGGTTGGTTCAACGAATGTATCCCATACGATATAATTTATATCAGTTTAGCCAGAGACAGTTGTCCGACAGCATGTATTTTACCTCTAAGAAGTACACACCTACGTACAAGGAAATATTCGTCAAATCATCCTTCTGACATTTAGATATTTAATACAGTAGCTGCTTTTTGCAGCTAATAAGGCCAATTTATTTTTTAAGAATGAACAATTGGTTTCTGTGCTTCAGTTCACGTAAATCTGGAAGGATACAAAAATATGAAATAGCTTTCGAAAGACCTTTATAGCACGCTAGAGCCTGGCCTATGTCGTATTTCCATCTACAACATTCGTAGATGAGCCTGCATCTAGATCCTAAGTTGGTTCATTGTTTGCACCGCTAATGCTGTTTCCGGCCACTGTGCTCTCACATTCTAGGACTTTTCTCGGATTTTATACGACAGGTTCCAAATCGAACATTAATAAATGCTGTAACACTGTAAATGTCTTCTCCAGAGCTATCGGATACGGTTATAAAAAGTCTACTATTCCATTAAAAATACATATTAAAAATACGTACTTACACCAGTTTCTTCGCTGATACCACCAGAGCTAAAAACATTAACAACAACAAAAAAAAAAAAAACATACGTAACCCTCTAACTTTTGCCGAAGGCCGAGTTTCGACATGTGTAACCATTCACGAAGTAAAGGGGATGTTGTGTCTTATGTGATAGGCATGACTTAGGTTGAAGATGATTCCGACTTGAAAGTGTAAGGTGACGAGATACAGGGAATGACTTTATTAATGTACTCTTGGGATCAACTTATCAGGGCTCATACACAGACCCGCAAGATAACTCCAAGCGGTGGAATGGTGTTCTATTGCTATAGTATCAGGAACTTGGCACCTTATACTTATGCCATGGGTGAAGAATATTACAGCCTAGAGTCTCGCAGGACATCAGTCTTATATCGCTTCCACGACAGTGTCCAGACGAACTTCTGGCTGTAGGTCGGCGATGCGAGCGTACCGACTAGCACTCAGTATCAACCTAAGAACCTGATTTTGGAGAATCAGCAGGTGGCTGCTTTGAATAGTGCTAGCTAACCTCCAGACCGAATTGCCATTTAGTATTGTGGATAGTATCGTTACTATGCATAGCCGAAGTTTGGCTGTGGTGCTAAATTCAGTACTTGTACAAAATAGGACGAGCTGTTTGGCCATACCATACGCCTTATTCCAGAGTGCCTCAATGTGTTTAGGAGAAAATAATTGTTTACACAAGGTAACTCCAGACACTTCACCGTGGTCCTCCAAGCGATATTTTGCCCCTCAAATTAGCAAGAAGTAAAGGCCGTTTCCTATTACAGTAAGTGAAGACGGTATTTTGTTAAAGTAGGCGTTAGGGGGCTCCAAAAGACGGGCGAGTATGACCCTCTAAAACGTTTTACCCAAGCCGCTAAGAAGACTGATAGATCAACAGTTGATAGCACGTGTCAAATGCTTTGGTCGTTTCGGGGTCAGGATCACCTTGGAAATCTTCTAAGCAAACGGAAAATACTTTACACGAAGATAGCCATTATAAAGCCTCGAGAGGAGCACCAAGCGTTTATGAGGTAAGTGCTTTAGGTGTTCTGTTATTAGAACTCACTTCACCGTACGTCGTTAACGCAGTTGAAGATGCTCTTCCTCCTTGATATCCTGTCGACGAGTTTGAAAATAGTAAGTTCATATTGCCTCTGTGCAACAATGGTTCTTGCAAGAGTGTTGTCTGTTGTTCAAGGGCTGTAACAATCGTTACCGCCATAGTGAGAGGATCGTTGGAGGTCTGTGGCTGAGTGTCGGCCTAAACACAGCCTTAACTCATGAATACAGCGCGAGCTGCCGGCGGGCACACAACAGGTCACAGGAAAATAGCGCCCGCGGTCGCATCGCTGTGGTCATGGATGACCTGGCAGCGTACTTGGCGTCACTCGTGGCGACTGCCAGAGACCGTGGACAACAAATCGCTGTGTTGCTATTGTTTTTGATGTTGTTTTCTGGAACGTTGACCATCATAGGTTCAAAACCCGTGTCAGTGATTGGCTATTAGGCGCTTGAATGTATTGTGGCAAACGATGCCTGAATCGTAGCCACCCGCGGGCGGCAAGTGTGTTGCAGGGTTGCAGTTTCCTATATTGTAGGAGGGACACAGCAGTATGTGCATATCTAGTGTGGCGTTTTGAATTCGGTGTGTCGGATTGCCTGCGCATTCCATGGTCAATTAATAAACCTATTCCAGGTCTTGCGTAGCGTTCTCTGCATATAACAACGCTTTTGATTTTGCTTTCTTACTATCGATGCCGTTTCTTTTAATTGCTCAAAAAGTAATTTTCACTTTTCAGCATGCTTAATCTGTCCTGATTTCTTCGATTTCTTCATTTACCTCATGGAGCCAGTTTACATTAACTGCCTAGTATTGCCTACTGATTTCGTTACTAAGTGGCTTATGTTTCTGTATTCTCTGGTTTCCTGAACATTTTTGTATATTTTACTTCCCTGGATGAACTGAAATATTTCCCTTGATACCTTGGTTTCCACACACTTAGCTGCCTTATAGCACTGTTTTTATGTCCAACGTTCCTGACTCCACTGTTGAGAATATATCTATTCCTCCTGAACAATACTGCCTACTGCAGTATTAATTATCTCCGTATCTACAGGCTCAGATCTTCAAACTCACGTTATCATTCCTCGCTATTTCAGTAACCTACTTCCATACACATTGTTTCTGTTTTCTCTTGAACACCATCTGACTCGCCATTATCACTAAATTGCAATACGAGACTAGTTCTATCTTGGGTAAGCCTTACAATGTGATTTTGAAAGCTATGTCTAACCATGATCTCTTCAAGAAGCTGTCTTTCCGCGTCTCCAGAGATTTCCCAAGTACAAGTGGGGTGGCGGGTGGAAAAATTAATTATTAATTGTTGTTGCTGTTCTGAACATAGGCTCTCTAACTACAATGTTGGCAACCAGAAAGGGATTTGCAAAAACCTGATGCCTGTAATTAGAGTTCACTGCGCTCACTGTGATGGAGAATAAAAATAATTGATTATTGAAGTTCATTACTCTGAGAATTTAGGATAATGTCTGGGATTCATAGAAAATGCTGTTTACTACAACAATTTTCACTATATTCTGAAAACGATAAAGTGTAAAATTCCAGACAAATGATTACCCGTATCAGCTATTGCACTATCAGAGTTGTTCAGAGTCAATTGCAGAGATCCTATTATCCCTAGATAACGAAACTGTTCAATAGTCGTTATCGATGTAAATGTTCAAAGTGAATGCCAAAATTTGATCTTAAGACTCATCAAACTCCGCGCTAGTGATTGTAAAAAGTCTGTCCTGTGGCGACACGTCATAATACGACATACGCCAACTAAGATTAAATCACTGGAGTCTTTCCACTATTAACACTTTACCCCAATGCGAACTCATTGTTACGTGCATACCGAGTTACATAATACGGCATCAAAGGTTGTTCCTGGCAACTGCACAAAGGCGACGCAGCTTCCGACACGGGATTGCGGGCTGATACGAATCTAGAAGAGAGCTGAGGTCTTACTCTAGCTCGCATGCCCTTATTTATATAGCAGTGGTGTGGACTGTTGAAGGCGCAACCGACAACATTTGCCTCCTTGACTAGCCGCCGGGCCTAGCAGAACACCACTTCAAGTTCCTAAATAATTAATTGCTTCATTCGCTGAAGGCCAATGAAGCTCTAGATTTAATTGTGCAATCAGCACACAGGTAAGTATCTATAATAAAATTTCAATGTGGCAAGGTTAAATACATTTGACGAGACAATTATTTTAGCTGTACTGCACGCAATAGATGAGCTCTGAACTTGCCCTTTGGAGAGACGCAACAGCTATAGTTTTATAGCTACCTTTTGGAAACTTCTCACATCTTTGTTATTATAGCGTATCTCCATTCTAGCGAAATCTAAACATCCTAGCTTTACCTAATCACTTACTTAATTTAACTTGCTTCCGAACTTATAGGACAAAAAACCAGAAAATCATGAATTTCAACCAAAATACTACTTTTTGAGAATCAGCATGCTGTTTCCATGAAATTAAAATGAAAAAGGAATCCGAATATAGATTTTGAAGTTTCTAGCTCCTTTCTGTTGCGCTGATGATTTTTACGTAAAATGTCCAAATTTCAAAAACTGTTAAAGTTACTAAACTGAAACTTAACACATTATCATTTTAGCATTACTCCTGACATGCTATTAACTTTTCAGATTATTTGCTTTACTTATAAGGTATTGCGCAACATTCGTGACGTCATAGCTAGTTACTGCGGATTTTGCTTGCACACAATGGAAAGTAGATGAATTCTATAAGGCGTGAGTAGGCTGTTGCCCTACACTCCTAATTGTTGAACAGTGTGTTTGCTGCTATTAGCTGAAAGTTATTAAATAAAACAAGGAAATTTTCTGCTCTATCGTTATTATTACTGAGCCTGTGTTCACTTGTAACGAGGTCTCTATTGTTTGCTCTATTATAACGCCTCAGATCTTCATGCTCATTAAATTTTCGTCTTCCTTTCCATACTTAATTTCCTATTCAGTGTCCTCATCTATCTTATATCTTAATATTCTGCTTGTGCAGAGGACAAGTGATGCTCATCTACTGTTGATGGCATTTGTTTGCTTTCGATTCTGATGAGGATGCTCCTACTGCTGAACTGTTCACAGTAACTCATTCTCTCCCCTTCTATCTTACACGTAACAAATCCTATTCCTCTTGTACCAGCTTGCGTTGCTGTTGATATTATCGTTGATCTTCTGAGCAGAAATGTTCATCCGGTTTTCATTTCACATCAGTGACCCGTAATACATCTAGATTCAGATTCTGCATTGGCCTTTTTAGATTTTCTAGTTTCCTATCATATTCGACATTTCACACTCCGATTCGTAAAACGTTGCCATTTTCGAACGCCGATTATTCCGCAAAGTTGTTGCTAATAAAGAGACCATCACGACCCTTTGCGAGCAGCAGACTACATTTCTAGTGGATACGCTTTTTGTGCCTATAATGCAGTGCTTTCCGTTGACTTCTGCTTTCTCAGGGCTTTGATATTTGCTGATTATTCCTTCGTAAGGCCTTTGGTCCCACCCTAGGCGTGGCCTCTTGAAAATGTTTGATGTTACTGATATTACTGTGTGTTACTGCAGCGACATCGGAACACCGCAGTAAATGTTACATAAAAAAAAGGAATTACTTCAATTTACGTCCACTTGTTTGTTCAGCCAACAGAAGCAGAGAGAGAGAGAGAGATAGAGAGAGAGAGAGAGAGAGAGAGAGAGACAAGTATTTTTATTTGGTAGAAGTAGGGCTGGCCTCTACTGAACAACCATTATTGGATGCTCAAAGAGTACTAAAACCGGTAGTAAGGACACTAATCGATGAACGCATGATCATTACGAAGAAAAAGCTCCCAAGCTGCTCGAAGTCATTATAGAAACTGTGACGTGAATCAAGATAAGTTGTGCTCTTAAAGTGTATTTAACTTTAAAATGTACCCAGCGAACGTGTTATGCTGTCAAGCCATAGACAAAAGTTTATATTACATCTTTCTTCTGCATTCTGTCAGTGAATGGAACAGATATACACGAAGATGAACGGTAAACTGCATATACTGAACTACAGACGTTAGATATTCGTAAATCATGCCTTTAAAGAAGAAGTCCTTCAGAAGCTCTGCAACCATGATGGCACTAATCACTCATCATGGGCGCCTAAATTTCTTTGTTTTTAACTTCTAGTGACACTTTTATGGTTGCAAAAAAGAAAAAAAATATTCCGCCAAGACAAGTGCATAATTATTATATTCGTAAAAGTAGGAAATATTCTGTGAAAAGTAGCAGGGAATTTGTACAGTGGTACAGCGCTGGGTACGTAACTGCGGTGATAAAGTTAAACCTAATGCGTTGTATGATATGGAGGACCATGTGCATTGCAACTGAGTTGTTTATCGCCTTGGTACCGTCTGCCAAAAGAACAGACAGCATATTTAAGTGGGCCTGATGGAATGAGATTTCCTGTTATTTGTTACATCACGTTACCTCTGGAGCTACTATATGTGGAGATGAATATTACGAAGGTAGCAGACTGTAGAATTTTGTACCAATCTCAAGTGCTCTGTGAAGTAAGACTTTTGGGTAGGGCAAAAGCATGTTACCATTAATTCTTTACCTACAACCTCCTCTACTGTACACAAATATAAACTCTGAAACAGTCTGTAATTAAGAAAGAGCAAACCGCAGGAACTGAAGAACGTCCTAACATTAATTTCACCCTTCCGACGCGCACCACTGGCGTGGGCAAACAGAGGGAGCATCACCCGGTGTTTGATTTGTCTCTCCAAACAGCCATCTTCAAGATATTTGCTTTTAATTTTGGCTGCTCATAATTTGCTTAAGGGCCGTATTCATGCATGCGTGAATTATCTACTACGTCTTTTCATACAAAGTAGTATAAAATAATCAGAGTTATTTTGGGTGCTGTATTCTTAACATGAACATATTTAGAATTCAAGATATGCCTATTTCCGAAAACTCATACTATCAGGAGTTATCCTGACGCATTTTTTCCGTGAATCTCTACACCGTCAGCTTTAAGCTGCACAATGAATAGCAAGTGGGTCGTCTATTCCTCTTCCGTAAAACTGAGGTATCTATGTTCTCGTAATGACATTGATCTGTAATATGGGAGTCTCGCGTTAGAGCATACATTCAGTAGAGCTTACGACGTAAGCATACCCGGAACAGACTAGTCTACGTATCTGTGATCGGGAACGTCGAATGTACGTATGTACACGAATATGTTATCAACAATTCTAAGTCTGTGGCAGACCAGGATTCGAACCCGAACATCACACTTATCGGAGGAGTTCCCATTAACTACGAGGGACATTCAATAAGTAAAACAACTCACTTACCTTTTTGAAAGTAGGTTGGTTTTATCCAGGATTCCAATACGTCATGCTATTCCCCACTCCTTTGGCTACAAAACCCTAAATTTCAACATAATCACCGTTCATTGCGACGGCCTTACGCCACCTTACTGGCAGGGTCTGTCTGCCAGTATGCACCACTCTACTGGTCGACGTCGGAGTCAATGTCTTGCTGCATCAGTAACGTCCCCATCATCCACGTACTGATTGCCGCGACGTGCATCCTTCATTGGGCCAAACTGGCGGAAGTCGCAAGGTGTGAGATCTGTGTTGTAGGACGGATGAGAAAGAACAGTCCAACGAAATTTTGTGATCCCCTCTCGGATGCGCAGACTTGTGTGGGACCTTGAGTGAAGTGGAAGTCCGTTCGCATTTTTGTGGCAACGAACACGCTGAAGTCGTTTCTTCAATTTCCTCAGGGTTCCACACTACATTTAAGAGATGTTCGTTACACCATGAGGGAGGACATGAAATAGAAGATCGTCGCCATTACTTTACCGGCTGAAGATGCGATACTGAACTTCTTCAGAGGAGGAGAGGTGGTGTGGCTCCAGTCCATAGATCGCCATTTTCTTTCCGGTTCAAAGTGATGAACCCATGTTTCATAACCTGTGACGATATTCGATGGAAAATTGTTGCGATCAGCGTCGTAGTGCGTAAGGAATTCCACAGAGAATGACATATGTTGTTCTTCAGAGTCTTGTTGGGTGGCGAGGAACCAGCGGGCACGGACGTTTGAGTACTCCACTGGTGGACGAATCTGCCAGCACTACCAACAGAAACGTCCAGGTGTGCAGCGAGGTGACTGAATCCGTCGATCACATCGAATGAGAGTTTCCGCACGTTCCAACACTGCAGGACTCGCAACTGTGTGCGGCCGGCCGGCACGTGGAAGATCCGTCAGGCTTGCGCGACCTTGTTGGGTTGATAACAGACCCCTCACCCAACGGCTCGCCGTGCTTTTGTTCACATTCTGCAAGCGACTATGAGTATCTGCGATGGTCTGCTTTCCGCCAAAAGAAACACAATGACAGCTGTCTACCTGGAACGCACCTCCGATAGAGTCGTCATTTTGAAGGCAACGTGTATCGCCGCCGCCTATCCGAACTTCGTGAAACTATAGGGACTGAAAGGAGGATATTCTGCAATATGCCACAGAAAATTCCGCATTTTTCAACCCATAATTGACCAAGAAAAGAAGTATCTTTAATGACGTGTTGAACGCCCTTAGTAGTTATTCCATCTAAGGATGCCTCCAGGACTCACGACATTTCGCTCCCATTATTTCTCATTACTACTACCGGAAATTCTCCCACAGGTTCATGGGAATAGCACAACTGAGGATCAGTTCTGCCCGATGACCGTGACTAACCCTGCGATCATAGTGCAGTTTCTAAAGAAGTATCGTTTTTACTAACGGCCACTGCAGTGACTAACTGGGGGCATGATAATGCAGTCCCCGTTATGGGCTGTCTAGCTAAAGGCTTCCTGGGGCAAAGAAAAATTTGATTTTCAACATATTTTAGTATAACTACCAACCGAGTTTTAAAACTTAAAAGGCTGTAGATTACACATGTGTTAGTGATGGGAACGATCAGACGATTTATTTGAAAGAAGTGTCTTCTTTTGCCAAGATCTCTAAATATTATTTATTTCATGATGAGAGGTTTCGGCAGAAGCTTGTTGTCATCATCTGATCTTTCGAAGTTCACATGATGACAGCTAGCTTCTGTTGAAACCTATTATCGTGAAATAAATAATAGACTGAACGAAAAAAATTGCAACACCAGGAAGGAGTTGTGTGACGTAAATGAAAATTGGTAGGCGCATTCCACATTTGAAAAATGATGCCTGTTCAAGTTTGAGGATTCAAAATCAGATTTGCTTTAAAAACAAGCCGTAACGGTCGCGAGCGTTAGTTACCTTTGAGACTGGACGTGGTGAGTTGATATTACTCAAAAATGCCTTTCAGGCGACAAAGCCTCCACTATCAACACCTCACTGACTTTGCTCGAAGTCGTGTGATAGGGATAGGAGAAGCCGGATGTCCATTCTGCGATACTGCAGAAAGATTTGGTAGGAATGTGGCCATTGCACGCAACTGCTGGCAGTGCTGGTGAAGAGAATCTATAGTCGCAAGAAGACGAGGCTCCGACCGGCCCCGTCACACTTCCGAGAGGGCGGATAATCGTATTCTGCTTATGGCTGTGCTGCACCTTTTGCATTCGCAGCAGCAACCTGAGCAGCAGTTGCCACCACAGTGACAAAACGGTTAGATACGGGTCACTTCATGGACGGATTTGAGCTACACGCTCTGTAGCGTGCATTGCACTGACCCCAAACCACCACCATTAGCGACTTCAATGGTGTTAAGCGAGAGTTCATTGGAGGTCAAAAGTGGAGGTCTGTCGTTTTTTCTGATGAAAGCTGGTTCTGCCTCGGTGCCAGTGTTGTCAAAAATGGTTCAAATGGCTCTGAGCACTATGGGACTTAACATCGGAGGTCATCAGTCCCCTAGAACTTAGAACTACTTAAACCTAACTAACCTAAGGACATCTCACACATCCATACCCCAGGCAGGATTAGAACCCGCGACTGTAGACTTCCAGACTGAAGCGCCTAGAACCGCTCGGCCACATCGGCCGGCGTCAGCGTTGTCCGTGTGTTTGTTAGAAAGGGGTCAGTTGAGGGCCAGCAATCAATCTGCCAGCCTGCTAGATACAGGTGCCCTGCCCCTGGAGTTGTGGTCTGCGAGCGGTCTGATATGATAGCAGTAGCACTCTCGGGTTACGTGCTTGGATTCCACATTCTAGCGGTTATACCCATTATTAATGTACTAGCACGTTGAAATATATTGTCTCGTGCTTACATTAACCTGTGATCTTGTAAAACTAATCACTGGGTACATTACCTAAACAAATGTGTTCCAGGAATTTAATTTCTCAACATTACTTATTTTTGGTGCGGCTATGTTTTCCGTCAGTGTATCTAGTGACCTTGGCATCAGGAGGAATTTCTTTCCAATTAGAGATGCTATCGAGCTATCATAACGTACCGATTAAAATGTGTGATTTTATCTTATACATTTAAGACAAGTGTTACAGCTAGAAAAGGTGTGTATGTCGTGAGGCAAACGTATCACACTTCGCACAAATACTATGTTCACCCAGTGTTGGAGAATGAGAGCACTTACCGACTTCCCGAAAACTTTAAAAATAGTTTCAAAAACCTTTAAAAAACGTACCTCGCTGACACCCCAAAAAATGACAAAAAAAGTTGAATGCTTACTACATTTTCGCTGTTCAAGCACTCATGATGTTATAATTTATGACTTCTTTACTGCTAACACTATTCCCAACACATTTTGCAAACATTACCCGCATAAATCGAAATGGCAGATTAAAGCTGTGTACCCGACCGAGACTCTAACTCGAGACCTTTCGTTTTTTGCGAAAGGCAATAGTCCCGTTTTGAGTCTCGATTCGGCACACAGTTTAATCTGCCAGAAAGTTTCATATTAGCGCTCACTCCACTGCAGAGTGAAAATTTCGTTCTCCTCGGCTTTAGCTAAGCCACGTTTGCGGAATACACTTTCTTCCAGGAGTATTGGTCTTGAAACTTTCTCTGGATAGTTTCAGTGGAGTTTGGTACGTAGGAGACAAGGTACTGGAGGAAGTAAAGCTGTGAGGAAGGGTCGTGAGTCGTGTTGGGGTAGCTCAGTCGGAGAGCGAGGTTCTACTCCGAAGACATTGCTCGGTTTTTCTCAGGGTGTTGTGCTAGTTGTGTATCTGCAGGCGACTTCACTTTAAAGCCTGTCAAGAACTCTGCGTGATCGTCCGAGACCTACGGCTGAGCAACACGTGAGGAGAGAGGTTTGGCAATTCCAGTGGCGCCAAGTATCAAACAAGCCAGTCGGAAAGTTTACTTGATAAAAATTACGTCCCCGAGGAGCTAGTGTCTGATATCCAAGACGCTTAAATGTGGCCGCTGGTTTTCTCAGACCACAGTGAATACATCTGAACGACTCTCCTCAAGTCTCAGCATACGCCGTGGGATATGAAAATCACACATTACCAGGAGGCAGAATGTTAACAACTTGGAACAGAGACTTGAACGACTTGCGAACGACGACTACCCACATGGTAGGGCGATTAGAGTGTGTCAAGCCCTCTTTAAAGCAGGTTCTGAAGCGATACGCTAAGGACACGGCGGATTGACGCAGACACACAACTAACACCAGATGCCATTCTCCGAGACTTAGTCACCCCAGGAATCGACCCGACCATCCAAAGACGGCCGCAGCAGATTAAGAAGCGAATAGTTAGGATGACTCAACGTCGCCAACAATTAGTCCTCTTGAGAACGCGTCAACAGGACTCACTGACTGCCTGACACCTACCATGCATCACATCACAACCGGCAGTCGAAGACGATGACGACAGCTCATAAAGAAACTCTTCACGCCACAGGCACAGACTATACTCAACAATCTGAAATAGTCCCCGCCTTCACCGATCACTACCGGAACATTTATGGTGCAGGGAATGCCGTCGCAACAGCGAATGGTCAGGTCTTGTCTTAAGTCAAACGCACCATCCCCGAGGGACAGAATACCCAATTGATGGAATTGATCACCAAGGATGAAGTGGCGACTGCGATCGACAAGTGTGCCAATAACAAAACTCACGGTATGGATGGTCTGCTTATAGAGTTATATCGTGCCTTCCGGACGTTAGTGATCCCGAGATGGACAAGCATGTTTCAAGAACTTTTCAAGCCGGGTCATGCTGTCCCTCCCAACTTTGTCACAGGCATCATCATTCCTCTAAATAAGACAAACCGTAGAACGGCGATCACCGACTACCCTCCTTAATGCCCACATTCTGGCGGCACGGCCTTGTCCCTATCTTCCCAGCATCCTTTCATAGGAACAGGTGATCCCTGTTGGTCATTTGGGCAGCTATATTCGCAGTCGAGTTCGATAGCTCATACGACAAAATACGTCACGGTTTCCTATTCCCTGGGACGGTCCGGATGGGCTTCAGAGCCCACTCTCTGAGCGTTATAAGTGGCATTTATGACAGCACTAGCTCCCTCATTCACATCCGCAGTCGCTTGATGACTCCAGTTCAAATACGGCGATCTGTTCGCTATCGATCCTGCTACACAGCTTCGCGCTGGAACACCTCATTGGGACGCTCAAATCTACGCTTACGGGATTCATGCTACGACTACACACCTTCCGTTGTCAAGCATATGCCGACGATATGCTCCTCTTGGCTCGTTTGGGGACGGAAACACAACAGAAGCAGTCATGACGTATGGCGCTGAGGCAGGCAGTTCTACGAACGTGAATAAATATGCTGCGCTGACAATATGACGGGCCCTCCTCGATGCCGAACTAGCGCCTTTCCCACGGGTGCACACCATCACGTACTTGGGCACTGTCTCCACACTCCATACATACCGTGCGACAGCTACTAACTGTCAGCGCGCGTTGCAGCGTGTTCACGGCGAGATCTACAATAATCTACTCGGGAATCTTGATTCCCTTTATCAGGTGTTCTACCTCCATCGCCATGTTGCTACGAAACTGATTCATGTTACGCAAGTCTGTCCTTACCGCACACGATTAGACCACGTTTGCATGAGGACATCGGCTACTATTTGACGGCGGGAACAATCCTTAAGTTAAGTATAAACCCTACCCAACGTCGGTGTGAGGGAGGACTTAGGCTACTCAATGTACAGAAGAGGGCTGATGCCCTCTATATGCGAACAAATCGGAAACAATGGACTGGACCAGGGCCATTCATTACATGCAGTTTGGTGGACGTCCTCATGCCGGCGTCAATCCTTCCCCCATGTGCCGGTTGGTCACATTCAACCCTCATTGCCACATATTACCCCTTTATTGTGGCTTATAGTTACGTGTATTCCCCACTCCCGATCACGCGTCCTCCTGTGGCCAAAGACTGCTCCGTCGGGTGTCACGCAAAAATGTCGAACAGAGGCACCCTGCGATCCGCTTGTCAAATGTAGGGTGCCGTATCCATCAAGTTCACCTCCCCACGCATGTTACAGCAACATGTGGCACTTAGTTACCAATGGCAAAATTGCGACACTCCAGAAGCTACATGCAATTAGATTAGCTCACACCCCATTGTGTGCTGCCTCCCAACAACTCGGCAATGTTACTAAGTCGTAGGATCGTCGCCCGCTTTCTGTGTATTCTGACCATGGTTGAAACTAAGACATATATCTTTTCTGAGAACATATGCTCCCCAGCTGTCCAGACCAACGCCATACTCTGGACAAATGGTTGGACGCTCAGCAACCTCTACGGCAACGGCGACAAATCGGGCCTCTGCTTTTCGTGCAGGTTACAGAATGCCCTCGCTGACTTGGAGCGATGGCCTAATTATCGGACCCTGTTTGCGAACTACTTGCATGGCGTATTCATGTCCCCCCCCCCCCTGCCCGGTTGGAGCGTAATGGGCCTTATCCATAATCCCCTCCCACCCTTCCCCCCCCCCCTCTATGATATCACCTCCCACTCTTCTCGCTGCATGTATATATTTCGTCCTCGCTTCTGAGGACGTCAAAAACGCGCTCTCATCTTTCGCTGCACACGGCAGTCCACATAAGGCAACATCACACTTTACCTCTCCTGCCGTGCCATCTGGACTGAGCTTAAATAAATAAATGGAAGTCTCCCGTATCCCACCCTAACTACCACATGCACTCCCCTCATAAGCATCCGACGGTGGACTGGTTCAGGGGCACCCTAGGTTTCAATTACAATCGCTGTCGTCGGGCTCCGCCTATGGACGGATATATAGCTCCGATTGTTTATCCCCTTCCCTTCCTTTGCTTATGCATTATGCTGTAAAAACGTTTCTCTATCATTCCTCTTAGATTTTTTGCTCATAAAATTATATACAAACAAAAGAAAGTCGGTAGAGCACTTGCCCGGGAAGGGCAAATTTCCCGAGTTCGAGTCTGTTTCCGACACAGTTTTAATCTACCAGGAAATTACATATCAGCGCAAACAACGCTGCAAAGCGAAAAATTAAGACCGGATTATCCACATGTACCACTTAATGCACGTACAAAATTATATCACTATTCGACATATAATTCGGGGAGCATGGCTTCCCATACACTAAGATGCGTGAAAAATTAAATATTGCTTCAATAGAAGCGCAATTTACCCAGATTATACTTAACCAGCGTCTGATAATGACGGCACTTAGCAACTTCCAAGAAACTTTAGATATAATTTCGAACTTTTCCAAGCTTATTCTTGCTTACGCGCTTAAAATAAAATAATTAACAAGTAACTAAGTTATAAGGTAAGAAGAAGCTTCTAGCTGTTTCATACATGAGATATTGATTCCTTAAAGAATCCGAGTTTCAGTGGTATGCCATAACGGAAGAACTCCTCAATTTTTGTGCTTATGTAGTATTCCTCGTTTGGTTGAAACACACGCAGCCATTCCTTTTTCGTGTACAAAATGCGCACAACCATTCGGCTTCCGGCTTAAAATTGATGTAAAAAGATGTAAAAAGAAAGGAAACAGTAGTATTTCATCCTCATCTAATGAGTGTCCCAGATCCAGGAAGTGTTCGTTTGAAATTATTCGCAGACACTGAAACTATCAGAAGATGTTTTCTCACTGGGTACCAAGACCGCTGAGTAATGTGCATAAAACTAAACAGGTTGCAAATGATTTGAATGCCCTTAAGTAGCTCAGTTATGGAGCTGACGGATTTAAAAAAAAATTCACATTGAGTGTGGAGACATAACATGATATTAGAATCGAAACAAAAAGGCATGCAATGAATGTGTTCAGCCCAATATTTCAGTTGTGGATTTAGTGCCTCGCGTTTGGAAATCAGTTCTAAGACACACTAAGAGACTTCAACTGGTTAAGAAGTGTGAGAAAATAAGTGCCAAGATCAGAAAAGGTACTATTTTGCTTGACATCGATGTCCGTCTGCATACTGCTGAACGAATACAGGACAACATCACGTCACGCGGTCCGAACGACTTGATCGCCTTCTTTAAAGCTATTATCTAGTGTCAAGTGACTACAATTTGTTTCACTTTAACTTGAAAACGCTAAAAAAATGACGATGACATAAAAAAGGCCTATCAGCAGAGGTTGGTTAACCTGTTTGAAGATTTTTACGAGGATGATACGTAAATATTGGTTGTTCATCCTGATAAATACGTTAATATTGCTGCAAATTACGCTTAAAAGTAAACTGAGGCATATAATTCTATGTGACAGTAATTTTTAATGTGCTTTTATTTTCTTGATACAAATAAGATACTTACTTTTAAAAAAAATGTCTTATCCATATATTAAATTCCGTGAAATGTAATACGTAAGTGGATTCGATGGGGTGAAGTCAGTGAAATTCAATATCTGCGATCTTCACTGGTATTGAGTTTCACTGAGTGCACCCTCATCGCATCCACTTAGGTATATAGTGCCTGTAAAGTAGGGAATTTTCATGGCAAATGAAAATTTGTGCTAAATTGGAATTCGCGTCTTTCCTCCTCCTTATTGTTTGCAGTATCTTAATTAAATAGGTCATTTGAAAACGTTTACAGCAGAGAACCATACTTCTAAACACTACTGTCAAACAGTAACCTCTGGGTGTGTGGAAATCGCATCATTATAGGAAATTATGAGGCACGTTCAGAAAGTAAGTGAACTTAATTACTTATGTTGTTTGGATAATGTGTATTGGAAAAAAATACAGGGTATTGTTGATGGACTTTTTGACTATTTTTCCACGTAATCGCCATCCCGTTCAATGCATGTGGCACGAGCTTCCTTGTACCCTCCTCGAAAAACTCTCGCGCGAGCTCCTTCTCCCCTTCAGAACCTTTTTCTGCACCTGCTCGTAGGCTGAAAATTTAATTCCACTCATGTGTGCCTTGACGGAGATGAGAAGATGATAATCTGAAGGCACCAGGTGAGTCGAATACAAAGGGAATCATTCAAAACATACCAGCCAAAAAAGTCCAAGAGCGCCTGAAAGGTCTCTGTTGGATTCCTTTCATGTTAATTTCTTAAATCTGTTGTCATTTACGGCATAAATTCCTCTTCTAAATTTACTGTGGCGTTTCTGACTATCTGGGAGGAGACTGAGTAGTGGGACGTGTTACTTTCACACATAAACAAGAACGATCTATCACACTACTACACTTTAAAACACAGTTTATATGTAATTCATGTCACGCAGTCTCATACAGAACCTACATCCGCTTTCTTTTATATACTGTATATGATAAGATACTGTCATCCCCCTTCCCTTCTGTGTGAGAGGATGAATGAGCAAATGTATTTCTAGTTGCATGCTTGAGGGTAGCAGACAAGCCTGTCTGCTAGAGAACAGTAGGACCAACGTCGGAACAGGTAGCTACGCTTTCTAAAAGCAAAGAGGTTTCTATCCTTAGTATGGTCCTGTCCGTCTCTTGTCATGTTGGTATAGGAAGCTGCCCCTCTGGCCACTTCCGTTTGTATTTGTGAGCCACCCTCAGAAAGGGACCAGGTCAGTCGGTCCATGGCGAGCGTCTGAAGTGGTGAGATCTCCGGCTAAGCGCGTGTCTGCTAAGTCCGTAGAAAAATGGATTTCTTAAGTTCAGCCTAACTGAAAATTTAATCACCTTTTTCAGGTTTAGCTCTAAAATATCTAATGTTATCTTAAATAGCAACGCAGTGTATTTCGAGTGTGAAGTTCAGAACTTGCTTTGTCACTACTTTGTGAGTAAAGTGGAACCACATGTTGATCAGTAACTCTAACTAAGATCATCAATCTTAAATGCGAATGTGCGTGAGATTATAACGTCTCGTCTTGGCAATATTTTTCAATATAGCAAATTTTCTTTATGTTCAACCCACGTGGGGTGTACTTTGTGAGACCAGTACCACGTGCTTATACGGTTGTTTGACTCATCAGGTTAATAGTAAGACGATAGTAACCAGTTCGAGGTTTTTCTTTTGTAAATTGCTTTTCGATTATCAAAATTATTGTGTAGTTACACGCTTTGTGTAAACCAAGTTGACCACGTGAAGCATGTGGTGTAATCATCAAAGTAGCCCTCAGCTATTCTTTTTGGGAAGATTTCACAGAGAGTTAGTATGAATTTAGTATACCAGTGTGTGGTAATTACACGGCGGACAGGATTGTGCTACGAATGTAACTTCTTTGGGTGAAAATTGAATCGCCTGGTTGTGGTTAATTTTCTCTTGCATATGTTTCAACGTTCTTCGTGTGTTATTTTATGAATGCAGTGTTTTACGCAGTCTCCCAATCTTGGCTCCCTATTTGATGTGTTCCGTAAGATTATAAACTCACATTTTCACAATCCTAAATAAGGCACCAGCTTAGTTATGACTCACGTTTAATATGCTGAAATTTCAATGATCAATGTTAAAATAAATTTCCAAATATAAACTGATTTATTGCTTTTTATTTAAATTCTCTTTTTTATATAAATATCACTGGATGTCGTATAACTAGTAAAAGATTATAATTAATGTTAGTCTGTTTGGGAACTTGGTAAGCTAGACTGGATACCTGGTGAAACAGTTGCGCAGTAATGCAAGGTTAACTTCCCCAGACAGCTCACAGCTTTTAACCCGCTTTTATTGTCTATCAGTTCCGCTTACACCACAAATTAAAGCAACAACGTTACACATGGCGACCCTGTTCTGTGATTCCGCTAGACTCTGGAATCTCTGAAACGTTAGATTGCGAGCGTTGTATAATCTTTATTTTTTTTCCCCTGCAGCGCTCAAACAACTTCTGCGTTGTTCTGAGCAGACTTTCAAAAGATTCATGGCGTTGTTGAGCGGCGTTGTGTTGTTTGTCTTGTTTTGTTTTCTATATTTGTGTGTTCTATATGTATGTGTTTTTCTTCTCGCTTGTAAATTGCACTGACCTCGATCAAAGATATAAATTTGTTTTGCGTGTGAAAAAGTGCATACTAGGTTGGGTACCTTTCGTGTAACTGTCGTAATTTTTGGGGGATACACATATTCTGATTAGTGTGTTGCGTACCGGGTATAAATTGAACTAATGCAGTCATGTAACCAAGCTAAAAGTAGGCGGTCCAATAACTTAAGCATCATGGACCAAGGGGATAATTTGATTTCGAATATTAACGCGTCGGACGGTTCCGAAAATGCATTGGGGAATACTTCAGAAGAAATGCAAAACAGGACGAATGGGCTCACTTCAGAGCCAGAAATTAATTTGCCTCCAACTAACCAAATTGATTTGGCAGAACTCATGAAAGCCTTATTGCAACAAAATAAAGAAAACGCAGAGAAATCTGAAAAATCGATCCGAGAGCTAGGCAATCAAATGACGCAGAAATCAGAAAAATCGTTCCGAGAACAAAAAGAATTTTCTGAAAAATCGATCCGTGAGCTAGGCGAACAAATGACACAGAAATCTGAAAAATCGATCCGTGAGCTAGGCGAACAAATGACACAGAAATCTGAAAAATCGATCCGTGAGCTAGGCGAACTAATGACGCAGAAATCTGATAAATCGATCCGCGAGCTAGGCGAACAAATGACGCAGAAATCTGAAAAATCGATCCGTGAGCAAGGCCAACAAATAGACGAAAATCTAATCCAGCAGACAAATAAAGTCGACAAGTCGATGCAGAGAGTGTCCGATGATATCTCACAAAGAATAAGCAATCTGGCAAGTGAAATAAAAAGTGATATTATGAAAGAACTAGGCCGTACATTTGAAGAAATCAATGACCGTCTGCAAGCCTTAGAACAGGGCAAGCGTAGTCGCGATGTGGAATCTAAAGAGAGCGAAGAACAGCTACTTATGAATTTCCAAGCGCTGAGAGAAGAATGCCAAAGAGAACACCAGCAGGTACTCTTGAGGGTCCAAGAGGCGGAAACGCATTGTCCCACTTCCGTTAGCAACACAGTAGCGGACAACAGTCAAGCGATGCACGCACTACAACAGCAAGTAGAACAATTGAAGCAGACTGGGGCGGAGGGCAACAGACAAATACATGATAAGACTGTGGCATTAGCGGACATCGTAGGCACGATGAAGGTGACGGAAAGCGAGAACAATACTACACCTGTAGCGGCCGCAGAGACCGAAGAAGTGCGTTCGCTTGTTAGATTTCAGAAGGGACAGTTCGAAGTGAACAGGCGGCACAAAGCTGTAACAGTCGAATTACAAGAATGCGTGGCGCATCTGGAAAACCGCATGGTGTGTGATAACGCACTCGCCAATAGCACTCAAAATAGCCGTACGAACAGTGCAGAGAGGGACTCCGGCCACGAGGGAGATTTTGACGACAGGGAAGAATGTATTTTGAAGGGCAGACATGAAAAAAATAGAAACATTCAAGGGCTTCGCCGGGAGGAAATGTGGGGATTTGATTTCAAACATTTCCTTACGGTGAGAAAGTTTGAGATATTCCGAAATTCGCAAAAAGGAATACATCCACGAGCATGGCTCAAGCAATTTGAGTTTTGTCTTCCCCCCGACTGGGCAAGTTCACATAAGATAGAATATATGAGTCGCTATTTGGAAGGCGAACCGGCGATTCGCATGAGGTCGGCAGCGCATCACTGTAACTCCATTCGGGAGTTTCGACAAGCCTTTCTGTCCGCCTATTGGTCGGAAGCGGCACAAGATAGGGTCAAACATGGCATAATTATGTTGCCAAATTTGAACCAGTCTTGTTTCGGCAGCCCAGCACGCCTGTTCGACCACATGCTGCAGGCAAATCAATTTTTATACGACCCATACGGGCCTGCGGAACTAATTAGGATATGCATCACCAAATTGCCGATGCACTTGCTCCACGTCATTCTTGCGGGACGATGCAAAGAGGACGTGGAAACGTTTAAGACACTTCTCCAAGAGTTGGAATACAATACAGCAGAATGCCCGCCTAATCAGGCACAAAATTATTACGGGGCACAGCAGCGCGTTCGCAGTCGTGGCCGTAGTACTAATCAACGGCATGACTGGTCGTCGCGACGCGAACGGAACAATAATCGGGACCGGCCGTATAGAAACTGGGGTAACAGTCGCGAACACAGGTGGAACAACGGAAATGATCGAGGACGTGGACAAGATCGTGAACGCTACAGGTACGGCAACCAGAATCGATACTACGATGAATACGGTGGGAATAGGACTGTAGGCGGAGCACCTCATGATGTTGTAGTTCGGCCGGCTAACCCTAGGCATAATCCAGCAAATGGAAATGAACAAAACCGGCAATGACAAACGATCAGCGCAGAAGGCGCCCAATCGGAACAAATGAGCGACATGGCAAATGAGTAGAAAGGACAGTGAGGAGTAGAGAGGACGGTGAAGAGAAACAATTGATTAGTTTACATTTGTGATAAATGCATTTTGAATAATATGTTGGTAAAAATAATGATAAAGATGTTTCTATGTGATTGATTGAAATGATGTTTTTAATTTTTTTCTTTCCTTGTGCAATTAGGATTTAGGTTGGTTCAAATGTGAAGATTAAAGGTTTCTTCGTGAACGAGTGAAATGCTGTTTATGTTTTTTTTGTGTAAATTGAAAAGAGTCGCTCCTGAGAGAAGCAAGATCGGTGTTGAATTAATGCAAAACTCAGGGGAATATCAGATCTGTGGGTATTATGGGTCTGGCAAACCCAGGTCCCCAGCTGTTGTTTCCGATTTTCTGCTTTCAGTGCTATCTATCTATTACTATTCTATATCTGTCAGTATAAATGAGGATCTCTTACTATAGTATGCGTGCTGTATGAATATTTTAAGATAGGAGAACTCTGAGAAAGGAATGAGTAAGTTTGGAACCTTGAAAACAGGATACGATAATACGATTGTTCAACCAATGGCTTCCCAATATGCGCTAATATGTTATTATTGATGATATATTTTTTTTTGTTCTTTATAGCTGAGTAGGTAAAGTGCTGTCTGTGGATTTCGTCAGTATATTGATTCCCTTGAAGGTGAAAGAAGAAGTGTGGCTTGTGCAATTTACGTGGCCCTGAAATATTATTGTGGTAGTCAAATACGAGCAGTTTTTCAGCAAATGGAGAATGGAACAGAAATATGGATCCTTTCTGTAGTCTTGATTGATGTTGAGCCAAAGCCTGAAAAATTATTCTGCGTTAATACTTGTCCTAGAAAAGCGACGTTTATGTGTTTTGCTGATGCTGTGAGCATTACAGCTTACTGTTTTCGCTGGTGCGGGATGCACTGCAGCCTATATGATTTGTACTGAGGAAATTTCCCTCTTGAAGGTAGAGGAAGATTAAATAATTTTGATTATGGGACCGAAGGAAAGCTTGGTTTAAGGTAATAAGGATGAAGCAAAACATTTGTCATTTAAACTACAGGATGATTCGGATCTTTTGTGTCTGTTGTAAGTTCAATATGTTAAGATGATACTGTTTTACAGAATAGAGGTGACCACAATTTTGCCATTCATGAGAAATGAATCCAGAATGACCACCACAGGCGAAATAACTGCTTTGGAAGCGAAAGGTAACTTACAGAAGGAACGAAATCGCAGCAAAATTGGGTAAGAAAATGTAATATAAACTGTAAAAAAAATTTTTTTTAACCTTCTCAGAGTCATCTGCCTGATTAACTCATGTGATAACGTAATTTTAGATGAAATTGTCTTACTGTTTTATGTGTGAATATATGAGTATGATAAATGTATAATTGCGGGTCTCTTATTAGGTGTGTGAACTGGTATAAATGTTTTGATTTGCAAATAACCATTGTTTTTTCTACTTTGTATGTTTAAGGAACGTTTCTCCATGTTTATCATGTGACAAGACGTATGCCGCGAGCGTCAAGAAGAGGACGAATTAGAACAATGTTGTAGTGGTATAAACACGGTGTTGAAGTAGCATTGAAGTAGCTTGTTGGCTTAACTAGTAGTGGATTGAAGTAAAATTTTGAGTAATGCATGTTTATGGGTAGTTAGTTTGTAAACTAGACAACAGGTGTGCATGTGCGTGTGTGTGTGTGTGTGTGTGTGTGTGCGTGTGTGTGTGTGTGTGTGTAAATAACGTGTGAACCCTATGCTGTCCGGACCTATACTTGCACAAGGCATAATCCTTTTTTAGTGAATTAATAAGTAGCATTTGATTTATTAAAACGTAAGTGAACCACATTAGTGATGTAGATTTAGATATTATATTGTCAGTTCATTTAAATTTTATTCTTATACTGTCAAGCCATTTCACTTTTATTTTTTATATTGTCAAGTCATTTAACTTTTATTTTTTATATTGTCGATTCATGTAATTTTTTATTTAAAAAAAAAGAATAAGTCTCACTTGTGTTCTTAAAATTGTGAAAGATAATACTAAGCGGTATTATGTATGACATTTTGTAATCACATAACTATGATAAACAATTTCTGTGAATGCAGTTGAGAACGTGAAAGCGAACCGGCTAAACTCTTACGAGACAGCGGGAGCAGCGAGGAGGAGGACTAGTTGTAAACTGGCAGGTTTCCCAGCAGGACACGCTGTCAACCGGGCCACTTCGGGAGCGCGGTCGACAACAAAAGAAGGGCACGCGACAAACACTTTCCCTTGCACCTGGAGCTAATAGGCGGCCGCCCCGTGCGACACTTCCTGGAGGCGATGACCTGAGATCGGCGAGCAGTCCACCACGCGGACATCCATCTGCTGGCAACGCAGCACACGCACGCGACCGTGACGAGACGGCCGCGGTGAAACGACAGAAGACAGGGGATAAAGGGGCGTGGAGCCTTTTGACTGGTACTGTCCAGAGAAACTTGCAGACATCAACGACGCCTATCAACATTTCCTGACGGATACCCACTGTGAAGCGACAGTAAATCATGGTTCGATGTTCTCTGGTCACTAAGGGTGGCACAAAGAAGAGCCATTAAGTGTCATCCTTGCCCAGGAATATCAAACCGGCGAGCCATTTGAGGATAACTCAAGAATGTAACGACACAAGGGGCATGGAGCCTTTTGACACGCACTATCCAGGGAAATTGGCAGATTTCAACGACGCGTATCAACATTTCCTGGCGGATGCCCATTGTCAAGCGACAGTAAATCATAGTTCGATGTTCTCTGGTCGCTAAGGGTGGCACAAAGAAGAGCCATTAAGTGTCATCCTTGCCCAGGAATATCAACCTGGTGTGTCAATCGAGGATACCGCACGAATTTGACAACACAAACATGGAACCAAATCGAGGTGTACATGACACGGGCCACCAAGAGAAACTTCATGAGAGGGCAGAGACGGCAGGATTGCACGCAACAGATGGACAAAAATCCCTACTGACAGCTGCGGCGACGAACCCGCCCCCCCTCACCCGCCCCTTATATTATGCCTCGGAACAGTGGAAGTATTGAGTGTGTCAGTGAACAGTGATTATATGATTCTTAGTCCAGTGCATATACATATGTTTCTGTCACAGAAACTTTGACTCATGTGTTTTGCAGGGGTTCGATTTATTGGTGTTTATTAGACTGACTCTTGTATTTTGCAGGTATTCTATTTATTGTTTTTTTTAGACTTTCACTCTTGTATTTTGCAGGTGTTTTATTTATTGGTGTTTTTTTTAGACATTGACTATTGTACTTACAGAGCTGTTTTATTTATCAGTGTTTGTTTATGTGTGATGTATTAGATTTGTGATAATTTGTTTCGTAAATTCATTGCTGTGGCATTGTTTCGTTTATCAGTCAGATAGCTTTTCATTCTCATTGGACTGTGATCAATTAGCCTTTGCATGGGGCATAATTATAGTGAGGAACCCCATAAGGGTAACAATCACATAATTAATTGTGGTTTCAGTATAACAACACAGTGATCATTGTTTGCTAATTAACTGAAATATAGTAGAGTGATTAAATTAGTGCCACAAAGTTATTTTAATTCTACAAATTATTAGTTTTATAAGATATACAAGCTTTTTGTGATAACCACTTTGTAAAACATGTTTTTTTTTCTCTTATCACTTACGGATTGAGCATTGTAATGTTCTGCTTTATAATACTGATGTTATTTTCATGTTCTTTTTTAAGTGCTGTGGCACCTTTGCTATTTACAAAAAATTTTACTTGTTACTAAACAGTCATAAATTTTCCTGTGATCAGCTGGCTCTTGCAATGAGCAAATACTGGTGAACTCCATAAGGGTAACAACCAGAAATTGTTTTCATATTAATGACGCAGAACCCATTGTTTTTACTTGCTGACCGAATTAGGTCTACAATATCTTTTAAATAGGTGTCACAGATTGTTTTTTTTTTTCCTCCTTGAAATTGGTAGATTCTAAAGATGTGTTGAAATTATTGTGATTTAGCAAGTAGCTGGTGGCCTTTTGCCTTTTCTTTACATTTTTGGTTTACATTGGGTGTGAGAAGCCTGCTTGGAAATGTCCTAGCATGGCCAAAAAATTCCCTGCAGAGTCTTTTCCTGGAGCGTTGGGGTTATGAAATGTCTCTGGTGGATTCCTTTCATGTTAATTTCTTAAATCTGTTGTCATTTACGGCATAAATTCCTCTTCTAAATTTACTGTGGCGTTTCTGACTATCTGGGAGGAGACTGAGTAGTGGGACGTGTTACTTTCACACATAAACAAGAACGATCTATCACACTACTACACTTTAAAACACAGTTTATATGTAATTCATGTCACACAGTCTCATACAGAACCTACATCCGCTTTCTTTTATATACTGTATATGATAAGATACTGTCATCCCCCTTCCCTTCTGTGTGAGAGGATGAATGAGCAAATGTATTTCTAGTTGCATGCTTGAGGGTAGCAGACAAGCCTGTCTGCTAGAGAACAGTAGGACCAACGTCGGAACAGGTAGCTACGCTTTCTAAAAGCAAAGAGGTTTCTATCCTTAGTATGGTCCTGTCCGTCTCTTGTCATGTTGGTATAGGAAGCTGCCCCTCTGGCCACTTCCGTTTGTATTTGTGAGCCACCCTCAGAAAGGGACCAGGTCAGTCGGTCCATGGCGAGCGTCTGAAGTGGTGAGATCTCCGGCAAAGCGCGTGTCTGCTAAGTCCGTAGGAAAATGGATTTCTTAAGTTCAGCCTAACTGAAAATTTAATCACCTTTTTCAGGTTTAGCTCTAAAATATCTAATGTTATCTTAAATAGCAACGCAGTGTATTTCGAGTGTGAAGTTCAGAACTTGCTTTGTCACTACTTTGTGAGTAAAGTGGAACCACGTGTTGATCAGTAACTCTAACTAAGATCATCAATCTTAAATGCGAATGTACGTGAGATTATAACGTCTCGTCTTGGCAATATTTTTCAATATAGCAAATTTTCTTTATGTTCAACCCACGTGGGGTGTACTTTGTGAGACCAGTACCACGTGCTTATACGGTTGTTTGACCCATCAGGTTAATAGTAAGACGATAGTAACCAGTTCGAGGTTTTTCTTTTGTAAATTGCTTTTCGATTATCAAAATTATTGTGTAGTTACACGCTTTGTGTAAACCAAGTTGACCACGTGAAGCATGTGGTGTAATCATCAAAGTAGCCCTCAGCTATTCTTTTTGGGAAGATTTCACAGAGAGTTAGTATGAATTTAGTATACCAGTGTGTGGTAATTACACGACGGACAGGATTGTGCTATGAATGTAACTTCTTTGGGTGAAAATTGAATCGGTTGGTTGTGGTTAATTTTCTCTTGCAAATGTTTCAACGTTCTTCGTGTGTTATTTTATGAATGCAGTGTTTTACGCAGTCTCCCAATCTTGGCTCCCTATTTGATGTGTTCCGTAAGATTACAAACTCACATTTTCACAATCCTAAATAAGGCACCAGCTTAGTTATGACTCACGTTTAATATGCTGAAATTTCAATGATAAATGTTAAAATAAATTTCCAAATATAAACTGATTTATTGCTTTTTATTTAAATTCTCTTTTTTATATAAATATCACTGGATGTCGTATAACTAGTAAAAGATTATAATTAATGTTAGTCTGTTTGGGAACTTGGTAAGCTAGACTGGATACCTGGTGAAACAGTTGCGCAGTAATGCAAGGTTAACTTCCCCAGACAGCTCACAGCTTTTAACCCGCTTTTATTGTCTATCAGTTCCGCTTACACCACAAATTAAAGCAACAACGTTACACGCTTTCATGGCTAAGACTGTGGGAGGACGGACATTGTAGTGCAACCAGAACACTCCTCTCGTCGGCAAACCCCTTCTTTTGTTTCGAATGTTTGAGTCATTTTAGGGCCTCACAATATCGGCAAGCATTGATGGTCTCCAACTGAGACAGAAATTTCACTAAGGTGGTGCCTTTTCGGTCCCAAAATAAAGACACTATGAATTTTTTTACACGAGATTATGATTTTGAATTTTATGGCGGATGGCAGGCACTTCGTCCTCCCACAAGTGGCCCATCGAGACCATCCGACCGCCGTGTCATCCGCAGCTGAGGATGCGGGCAGGAGGGGCGATGCTCGCTTTGGTCAGGAAATTCCTCTCTACCACTGATTGTTGCTAGTCCTCAACAAATAACAGAGCTCAGACCTTTACCGGTCACAATACACTTAATTTATGGACGTGCCTCTTATATAATGGGTTGTACATCAATTGAATTGAATGCATTGAAGTGGGGTGGCAGTGAAGCACTGAAAGGAGGATAACATCAGCAAAATGATATCATCAAAATGAGTTCGATAACATCAGCGAAATGCAGCGATATGAAATGATATCATCGAAATGTGTTCGGCGGTAAGCATCAGTGGTATAAGTATCAGTGTAAATAGATATTTGAATGTGTTCTGGAGGAGTCGCCAAGTAGCCTAAGAAAAGGCGGGCACTCGTTGGAAGCAAACTATCCAGTTCTGAGCCCATGTGAGACGCAGGTACCCATCTGTTGAAACTTAATCTTTGAATCCTAGGTATTACACCGACATTAGTTCATTCTTATTAGGTCATGCCTTTGAATGTAATTGATTCTCCCATTCTCGTTCCATTTACTTCAGTTGAATTAATTTTAAATTTGACGTTCATTCATTCTAATTACTTATTGTACGAAATGTTTGACACATAGCTGGCTATGTATCCTTGGTTGTCACTACTGACTTTGTTTAAATTTTTTGTAATAATTACAGAATCTCCATACATTAACAGAGTATGAAACAATCAGAAACGCAATGAGTGCAGTTATGTAGCAGGTAATGTAACCTAATACTTACCAAAGTTCATATATCAATTACTTATCATGTCACGCAAACTGAATACGGCAGTGGTAATAATACAGCCCCATTAGAACTGCTGAACACCAAAATAGCAAAGATTATAATTATTAAAGGCGTGGTGTGTCAGAAATGAAAGTACAGCTATAACTAATCATCAGCAAGTTCTTAAAAAATAAAGGAGTAAACTACCATAGACATGCATTACAAGAAGAAAATAAAAGTGAAGATGTAGTTTAGCATTGGTACTTGTATTTGACACTGAAATTTTCAAAAATGTGTTACAAAAATAATCTCTAGACATAGAAATAGGATAAATATACTATAAAAGTACATGTAGTTGCACAGAAGTGTAATGAAAAACGGAAAAAGGTAACATCTTAAACCCAGTAGTTTAAACACATAAAAAGTGTGATACACGTTCTTGTTCAACTGTTGTTTCCTTTTAAGGTACATATTTGTCTCATTTCCGTGTCTAGCCGATTTTTTATACCCGATAATTGTAAACAAATGAAAGTGTGAGCGTCCATAGATAAGTGATATGAAAAGCAGACCAATAAAAATAAATATTAGTGCTGCTTCATGCATTCATTGTCTAAAGTTATTAACAAACGTTAAAAAATCGATTCTATGAATAGAAATAGGATAAAAATATGCTATGAAAGCAAATTTCAGCTTACAAGATTATTATGAAGAAATCAAAACTGATATGTCAAATTCAAGATGTAAAAAAATAGACAGAATGATACACACTCCTGTAGAACTGTGTTATACTTTTATATTATATATTTATTCTATTTCTTATGACTATGAATTTTTTTATACAGATAACTAGTGTAGGTTCATACATAATGCGTTTCTTGTGAAACTCAATAAATTTTATTTGTGACTGTGACACAACTGCTTGAATTTCACAGTATATCTATGAACTGTAAACCACTGCATCTCAAGGAAAAACATTAAAGCTATAAACTCAGTCAATAAATTAACTTGTCAATGCCCATATGTTTTCAGGAGAAATATCGGATGAAAAGATAGTGCTCTTTTACGTTTCCGAAAACATCTGGATAATAATTTTATATACGCTCTGATGCTCAGACGCCCTTGGCTCCTGTCGCTCAGTGGTTACACGATTGCCATGGTTATCTTAGCTGCCTAGCGTATCTTTGGGAATTACGAAGTCGTGTCATGGATGCACATAATTTACCGACTGTGCGAAACGTGGCCTTCGTTGAGGAAGACAGGCGAAACGCACCCGGGTGGTTTAGAAAAGAGGTAAGGGAGGGATTGTGGGGGGGGGGATGAGAGATAATTAAAACGGTGGTAGTTGGCAATGAATACGTTATTACCCTCATCAGCATTGTAGAACGCATTCTGAGGCTTTCACAGATGTAACATGACTCACTGGTCACTGAGATAGAGGGGTGAGACCAGCAGTAGCTTTCATATTTATAATTTCAAGTACTGCATCCAGGATCAGGCGAAGCCACACCACCACCAGTGAGACACAGTAGATGGCAATGTCGAGTATAACAAAACGGAGCATTACTACTGGTCAACGTAAAACATGTAGATTCTCAACCACCCAAAATCGTACACTGTTTATAGGGCCGGATGATCAATTGTTCTTGAGCCGATCTGCTTTAATAACACTGAATTAAACCGTAACCTGCGCTCAGTCGGCACATGGAAGGCTCGTGGACATAAACTCGCAGGTAATGCAATAAATTGCAAAAAAATTATTTAACAGCAGAGTACCATATATCTGTAGGTTACAAAAACAAACACCATGTGGTGGTTCGGAATAATCAACAACAAATTCACATTACACTAATGCTGTTGATGCAAGGTATGACAGCTCTCACAACTAAACAGCGTTCCTGGCAGCTGTCTTGGCAAACACATTGACAGTACAAGGCTGAGGGAAAAAATGAAACATACATATAAAATTATGAAACACATAGCACCAAAAGACGATCAGTAACGCCCACCTTCAAAACAAGAGAACTGTGTTACAAAATCAGACATATTCAGTCAATGTTGCCTTATTTAAGGAAACTTAAATTAATGGAACTTAGCACTGATTAAAAGAACCATATAAATTTACAGAAAGAACTGCGGCTAGAAGAGCCGTAGTCCTTTAGAAATTAAAATTCTTTATCTATACAAATTCTAAAGACGAGGTTGAAAAACTCAGCTAATCAGCTGCAGACCAAAGGTTTATTTAGGCCTTCACCTAGGTTTCAATATTTATAAAGAAATCTTCTTCAGAAGGATTGGGCCTTAAAAATGTATACAAAGGGTTACAAACTATTTTTACATACATAACATATTATTAATAACAGACAAATATCTGTGAGGTAAGCGTACTCACTTGTTACGTCACATGGTGGTAAATTACATTAGATGAAGCCGAGCAGCTCTTGTCGTGCATAAAATTGATATAAAAACCAGAAACATCACATGCCATGGCTTAAGACAGGACCCGGTTACACTCACTGTACATCAGAATAAATACACAAATGTAATCGCCAATTGACAAAGACTATTGTCTTCCCAAAATCATAACAGGATTCCAAAGAATAAAATATTTACATACCGTAAGTTTTCACCAAGCCAGAGACAAAGACAAGCGGTTCAACCGGCCAGGCACAAGTGATATGAAAAACTGGGGTGCGTAGGGCACTAAGTACATGCGCATAAGGTCTGTACCTTGCTTTTCTTGTTACAGCATTTTACTTTAAAGCAAAAAAGGAAATTCCTTCTACTAAATTAATAATAATGCAGTGAATTCACAGATATACATTACGTATAAAATCTGTAATACATTTGCCGACAGAGTAATATTGTAGGTAAATTCAGCGTGCAGAAGCCAGAGTTCTGTCTACAAAGGACCACTGTTACAAATCCATCAGGAAAGAGGAGCACATACGTGCTAAACCAACGTCACTAGAAAAGAGAAACTTCCATTGAACCCTGCGGAAGCTTAAATGAAAAGTAAAAATTGAAGTGCAGTGGGCGCTATGTTTGAAGAAATAGTTTTTAACCGTTTATATACTCTTTATGGCCTACTTCTTCTGAAGTAGATATTTTTATAAATATCGAAACTTAGGTCAAGGCCTAAATAAACCTTTGATTTGCAACTGATTGGCTGATTTTTACAACCTCTTCAAATTTACACAGTTTCTGAATAGCAGCGATATTTAAGAGCTTGAATTCTAAAGAGCTTGTCGTTAAAAAAAATTAGATAACTAATGTTAAGCAAATTTAAAACATGCTCTGATTCTCGGATCATCATATCACTCGATCGATATCAATCAAAACAATTGAAATCCTATCTCCCTGAAGGGGGCTCCAAGAAAAATTAAATTTAGCAGGCTAAGTCAGCCAACACATAAACAACTTAACATACTACGCTAAGCAAGCCTAAAATTCAGAAAAAATTGATAAACATGCAGGCCCATTTAGCCCTGGAATATAGAAAACTAAATGGGAAAGTCTTTTGACACAGTTTCAGTCAAATAAGTGAGACACTTGTTCCTACATAAGCCAAAAACGTTTCATAGACACCTAACGCTCACGACTTCATGCACTAAAGTGTTAGTAATTTTCCACCATTACAATCCATCAGCTATGGGTCGAGAAGCATCCACAATGCCCAAGTGCAAGGGAACTTTCGAAAGTGCCAATGAATGTTCTTTCTCAAACATGGCGGGTGTGAAAAGGGGGAAAACAATCCAATACAAATTTTTACCCAAAAAGCTGTTACAACATCGAAAGCCGTATGCATCTCAAGACTGTACCTGTGCCCTGTGGGGTGAAGTTCCTTGTCCTTGGGTATGATGGTCAAAAAGCTGCTTCCACTTATGTTGTAACAAAAGTTTTCATTTTTCAAAACTAATTAATGATCGTGGGGTATTTTCAAAAACTTTAAATTATTAAAAAAATTTTTATACAGTATTCACAAACGTTAACTACATACCAAATTATGTATGAGAATTTTTTTTTTTGTGTGACTGTTTCTATGATATTCCCTCTGGCGTGTTTGTACTATCGTCGCTGCGCATTTACGTATAAATTAATGTAGGTTAATTCTTACAAAGAAGAAGACAGCAACCAGCCACTATTAATATTGCTATTTATTTAGGCAAATAGCGCCGTAACCGATTTCGAACTGGCAAGTTCATCATCAGACGGCTTTTCACATGATTTACAAGATACACTTTAGATAATCGTCACTTTTCTACTTTTTCTTCCACTGTGGCGAAATTTTCCAGTTAGAAACCGGTTACGGCACTATTTACCTAAATAAATAGCAGTATTAATAGTGGCTGGTAGCTGTCTTCTTCTTTGTAAGAATTAACTTACACTAATTGTACAAAGCCACGGTCTCAACCATGTCAGTTTTAGACAAAATAGCATACTTATAAATTGTAATATTTTTCGATACTGAAGTTGTACAGCTGTGCAGGGGTGAACATAATGGAATTTCTCAAATGTTATTGTTGCTGTACACTTTGCAGAGTGTTGTGGTTGAACGTAACAAAATGAACACTTCGCGGTGGCAAGTGTTTATTATATGAACTGAACAACGAACACCTCTGAGAGTGGATACCTTCACAACGTGATAACAGAAAATCATCTATCCTGGACAACAGCTCTAGGAGCAGGGAAGAGAGTTCAGCTCGGTTCTACGAGGCGAGGTGTTCATAGGCAGCCACTGGTAATCACGGTGAAGCGGTGACCCGCGGGAGCAGATGTTGGCCGCGCAACAGAGGTGTGCCACACGTCGAAGGTGGCACGACATCCCGCAGGGCACTGGAAGAGTCAGCGGCTGCGGCAGGAGGAGTTCGTCGTGAATACTTCAAGTGGGTCTTGATCCGATGGATCCCGGAACGTGACTGCATCCAGACGTAGAGCGCTGACCCAAGTAACGCCGGCGGGAGGACACATCCACGGTGTCTCGCGGACACGTCAGCGCCGTGACGTGAGTCGTAGTAGCGTGAGCTACCCGCGTCGCGCGCACGCGACTGTGGTGTGCGAGTGAGAGCGCTAATACGGTTCGCGAACGTTAAGCAAGTAGCCGAAGATTACTCTGCGAATTTACAGCGTGCGCATGCACAATGCACTTTGCTTAGCCCCGGATTTGGGCGAAATGTATGCGAATGACGAATAACGAATACAGATATAAATTACTATTCGTTGTTCGTGAGTAATAAATATTATTAGATACATTATTAATTTTTACGAATAAAAACACTTATTTGTAATCTTGATTAAATAGTGTAAAGGATAATGGATAGGTCTGTAAAGCTGTGTTCAACTTGAAGGATGGTTTTAGCACTGCGTTGCTTTACTAATCCCTTGGCTTCCTCCCACCTTTGAGCATATATAGCCAGTTAGAGGGGAATCTACATCTCAAGACATACTCCGAAATACAGTGCAACTTGACTTGGCGTTATTGTCACTGTTATTGGTGAAAAAAAGCGTTAAGAACAGAGAAAATCGTAGGACCGACCGGGAATCGAACTCTACACCTAAGTTTTCTAGTCTGGAATTTAAGCCAGGAGCCAAGAAACACTTCGCTGGACAAACCATTAATAAATTATTTTTAAAACAGAAATTGCAATGAGCCAAGGGAACAAACATTAATTCTGTGGAGGCAGTAAACAAGGAAAATACAGTGACGTTATATGTTATTTGGTTCTTTAGTTCACGGATAATTTGTTGGCCACTACAATTAGTTTGAATGACCTGCTTGTTCGAATAGATATCACATAGAAATCTATTTGAATAGTACCCACTCTTCTCACCATTAAATCCGACACTTCCTTTCGCTCTTTGTCCATATTATGAAATTAACGAGTCCTACTGGTTCACTTGCTCGATTTACTCACGAAAGCCTGCAGGGTAGCTGGACTGAAGATTTGAAATTAATTAATGAAACAAATTTCACTATTATAATCTGCTGTCTACCTTCAACCTAAATCTTTTTATTATTCTATTCAAAATATGGTTAAATGTCAGTGTGATTTTAGCAGCTGACTGAAAGAGAGCATTAATTCGTCAGCTATTTCACTGCTGTATACTGCTGTAAAACTCGAACAAAGATCTTCAGTAACATTCAATATTCGGTTATCACTTTAATTTCCGTTATACTATGGTAACACTTGGTGAATCTGAGGTATACAGCCATATCTTATCCATAGAAAGCGTGGAAAATCGGCAGCTAAAAGAAAATTCTAATTGAATTTTATCTATAGTGGATGGAGTTGAACTCCGTGACTGTTCCTTTATAGGGTGTAGAAAAATTTCCGCTATCAGTCACAGTAAAAGATTATTTATATGTCATATGACCAGTTTCGGGCTTTTGACCATCCTCAGGTGTTTATACATTCATGTACATGCTTATATTGCTGGAGATCACCGTATAAATAAATAAAAAAATATTTTCTGGTGACTAAACAGACACAAATGCAACAATTATAAATGGCAAGTCCTCATTTGCCGAAAGTATATCTGTACTCACATAAAGATGAAACACCATTATTATAATTACGCTGTGGTGACAGTTTTTCCACTAGTTGCACTTTCGTTATCATTTTCCATATTTCAGTTTTATAAACTTTCGCTGCATATTGCACTATAACGATGTGCGATCGTGAAATACACTGTGTTTACATACAAACATGTAGGCTATGGGCAAAGAACTTAAACATAGGATTTGTAAAGATGTTTCTTATACAGAAACGTGTAGGTTACGGTCAAAGAACTCAGCATTAGGGAGTGCAAGGATGTCGCACATATAGAAACTTAAAAAGCTCTTATAAACTGTGAAATTTTTTTCCCTCCACATTATGAAATTATTTTGAACCACATTTTTGTTGGAGAACTTAGATCTAGAAAGTGCAATGACGTTATATATATATATATATATATATATATATATATATATATATATATGAAATTACTAAAAGCTATTGCAAATTAAAGAATGACAGAATTCTTTTGACCCTCACTGTTGTCAGAGAACATAGATCTAGGAAGTAAAATGATGTTATATACATGAAATTTTGAAAGCTATTACAAATTACGAAAATGACAGTTAAAGCTTCTGTTTACAATATGACTTTTACAAATTACGATAATGACACTTGAACTGTTGTATGATTGCTACATCGGATTTCCATAGTATATTACTTAGTTATTATATCAGAGGAAAATGAGCTTTTGTTTTTGAATCTTTCATGTGGAGATAAGGTTTGTTTGCAAGCTCCACCGCGGGACTGCTACGGTCGCAGGTTCGAATCCTGCCTCGGGCATGGGTGTGTGTGATGTCCTTAGGTTAGTTAGGTTTAAGTAGTTCTAAGTTCTAGGGGACTTATGACCTAAGATGTTGAGTCCCATAGTGCTCAGAGCCATTTTGCAAGCTCCACTTGTTCGCTGAGAATAAGGTGTGGTGAGCTAGAACTATGTACATAAATTTCTAGCTCTTCGTGCAGATTTATTTTCTTTCCTTTGTTGACAGTGTGCAGTATTTGTAGGTTGTCTGCAATGGCTATGGCTCAGTGACCACGGTATTTTAGATGCATTGAAAAGGTTGATTTATCAAAATTATTTAGCCTGGAGACAGCCATATGCTCAGGGTATCTAATTTTAAATGTATCTGAACGCTTGCCAGGCCCAATAGTGCAGCTATGTTGTCTTGTCTGGAAGCCGTGTAGGTAGTGTCTGTGCTACCTTAGCCGCTTGTCTAGGCCATGTGGCTGTTGACTGTCACCCCATGAGTGAGCGCGGCGTGATACCGAGTGACTAAAGTCCCAGCCTCTTGCTTCCGCGTGCGCGTGCATTGCGAGTGATGTATATTAGCGCTATTCACGCGGATTCGCCACGCGTCTGCAGGGCTCCAGTGAGGAGACTCCCACGATCGTAACGCTTGCGTAATGCGACTAGTGGCGACTGCAGGTGGCTTCACGGTGTATACTACCTCGACTTCTATTTACAGAAAACCTCGCAGGTGAGGCATGGGCCGTACCTTTGGTGGTCGAAACGTGCAGGGGCAGCGAGTGTAATTTGTTGTCTTAATTCAGCTGTGGCGTTTAACCTTAAGAATACAAATTTTTCAGAGTCACTAATCTATGGACATTTTATTTAACGTCGTAGTCAAAAGTAAAAATGTGAAAGAAATATTGCCCGGCGTTGCATTTTAAAGCTTAGGAGGGGTATAACATACATGGTTATTCGTAAGTACTTCGGAGCTTCAGAAGACGACTGCACAAAAACTAGAAGACGTACAGAAAAGAGACACACCTCAATGGGTACAGCATGTCTCAGAGTTCTAATTCATGTTACAAGTGCGCAATATGGGCTTTGTTTGTGATATGAGCATGCAATTCGCTGACACGATGTGTCTAGGGAGTCATCACGGCAGCCCGTTTTGAAAATATGGTAATTGGCTCGCCTGTCTGCAGGCGTGAAGTAATGCGATGTGAGAATACGGAGACGGAGGTTAACAGTGAAACTCGAGGACTGAAGGAATTCTAAGAGTTCAGCAAAACATTAGAACATTAGCTGGATTCCCTTTACCAGTCTGATGATGATACATAGCAATACCATGCAGCAAATTCCCACTGCTTCTCTGATAACCTACCCTGAGACATATAGTATACTGATATCACTTTTGTGTAGGTTTTTTGTAATGGAAATGCTGCTGCTACTGCTCGTAGAGAATACGGTTGACTATTACCTAATCACAGAATACTAAAATCAAGAATGTTCACTCGCGTTTTCACTACAATGCCTAATAACAGTGCAGTGCCTGGCAGTGTTGTCTCACACGAAGAGAGTGTGTATGAAGCAGAAAACATTATAAGCCTTCAAAACTATCATAGCCGTTCAACAAGTGCACGCTGAATTTCTACGCTTGTCCATATTCAATATAGAAGAGTATGACAAACGTTACGGATGCATGGCCTCTACCCTTATCATTTACCATGGATTCGCTGTAAATGTCTGGTGTGACATGTCGACAATCGCTTGACGTGGCCAGTCCGTCATCTAGATTATCACGTAAACGAGCTTCTAGCATTACTGGAAGTGGTTCCGTTGCCTGCAAAGATGAGTATGTCCTTCCAATGCGACTGATTCCGCCTCAGTCTAATCGTGAAGTGACGCCTCAACTAAACCCAACGTTACCCGGGAAGTAGTTCGACAAAACGGCATATTTGTTGGCGACTTTTCTCACTAGATTCACTCCTTTATATTTTTGCCTATGGGGATGTTGAAAGGCGAAGTCTACTAAGAACAGGGGAGAGAGACGAACGGATCGGTTTACCAATAGTGCTGTCATCACAGAAGGACAAGACGGCCACAAAAGAGCTGTGCGTGGTGTTGGCAAGAGAATTCGAAGGTGCATTGAAGTCGAAGATGGAATTTATGACTATCAACTTTGAACTTAATCATTTGCTTTTGCTTAACACCTTCCGTGAGTATTGGTTCGGCTTACATTCAAAAGATCTGTTTTTGCAAACAACAAAAGCTGGTTACATGTTACCTACCATTTCCTAGAAAGATTTATATTTCTTCTACACATCCTGCATATATAGACAGTCAAATCACCCTGAAGTGAATCAGTTGCTACTCTCACCTTCCACGATGGCTCTTCTTGTTCCTTCGGAAGGCGTTAGTCGCATATCTTATATGATAGTCCGTTTCGACGTATTTAGTCCGCAGCTCGAGATCTAGTGGCTTGTGTTGCTGCCTCTGGGTCCCGGGGTCCCGGGTTCGATTACCGGCCGGAATGGGGATTTTATATGTCCTGGGACTGGGTGTTTGTGCTGTCCTCGTCATTTTATCAGCATCATTCGTGACAGTGGCTAGATTAAAATGTGAAAAAAATTGGACATGGAAAAAGTGGGACTTCGTATGGGCGCTGATGACCACGCAGTTGAGCGCCCCACAAACCAAGCATCATCATCATCGACGTATTTAGTCAGAAATTCGATTATATGGTATAGTCTCGAA
The DNA here is from genome assembly GCF_023864275.1 of Schistocerca cancellata. NCBI lineage: Eukaryota > Metazoa > Arthropoda > Insecta > Orthoptera > Acrididae > Schistocerca > Schistocerca cancellata. Next base: position 170,186,352 of record NC_064631.1, on the reverse strand, counting down.
TGCTTTCAGGAAGTCAAGAAACACGACATGACACTGAAATCCATTATATTCTGTCACTTGAGTTCCACGTATTAATTGAGAAAGCAAGATATCATATGTATATTGATTTTGTAGTCAAACTTCCTTTTAAAGGGAACGAAATATACCTTTCTCCTGACACGTAATAAGTTTGTTGCTCAGTGACCTACAATTCCATGTTTCTAAACGAGTATTGTATTTCTGCATATTCGGTATATATTTTGTAAGACAGCCCATCAGAGTCATCAGAGGGTCATTTGTCGAGTGGCGTGATGTGACTTTCAGTCCATGATCGTTCATCTCAACATCTCACGTTTTTGTATTTGCGAGACACTTAGCATTACGAACAGTATACTGAACTGTCGTAGCCGTTGCTGGATGGAAGTCTATGTGTGAATATAACTGGTGTTTAAATAATGGGACATGTTTGTCAGTTAATTTATATTTCCAGTGCTAAATGTTACAATACCATGGCCTAGAAAAATTGTGTACAAGGGATAGATATAGAAGTAAAAATGAAAACGCAAGAAGGAGAAGACACATACAAGAGATCCTTAAAAAACACAATAAACGCAATTTTTCATCGTTCTTTAGCAGTCCTTAGTAAACTGAAAAATATCTTATTCTTTGTGTAACTATTAATTTTTTGTTATAAGACCGTTATACACGATTATATATAAAGAATAAATGTTAGTTGCTCACAGAACGTTGAATAGATAACCTCACATGATCTTATAGAAAACCAGAAAAAAATTTTGGGAGCTTAGATCCTGAGCAAGCACCTGAGCCTCGTGCAAAGAACAATTCATTGAGGGAGTCTACCATAGAGGTTCTGCTACTCGACTCCGATATTCGAATTGGCGTGTATGCCCTATCCTTTTTTCCTTTCTCTATTGTCAAACAGAATTTTCTACTTCAGAGAGCCACATCAATTTCTTACTGCCTTCTATATGCAGTTTTCATCAAATGCCTCTAATATTTAATGCCCTGACGTACTCACTCCGTTTCTGAGGATATGTGCAACTTATATGGCAACTTTGCTGCAGCGAAACTCTCAGCAAGTGTCTCCGAACGTATGTGGCAGAATAATACGTATGTTATCGGAAGTCAGTTTATTTAGACTGTAACTATTTATAATCTCCCTGTCATTTGCAGCATCCCACGATGTAAGTACTTCTGCTACCTGGAACAAAGACATTTCCAATAAAGCTGACTCAAATGGAAACCGAAAACTTTCCTAAATTTTATTTATTGCACAAACATGGCACAAAAGCTATATCACTTTTCAGCACAACTGCCCGACAGATATAAAAAGCTTCAATTCTCGCATTAAATTTCTTAGGACGTCTGCACAAGCGCTATGTGTTGTACCACCTCTTTGAGTACAACAAACTCTGCCATGGGAAGGTGTGGTGCTAATGATGGGTGATAAATACTGACTCCATGGCTGCGACCCTGCGAGGGGACTAAGTGATTAGTGCACTGGTAATCAGGAGGACAGGGGTTCAGATCCACGTACGGCCATCCTGGTTTAGGTTCTTCAGCTTCTCCCAAATCACTCCAGGCTTCATCCATCTGCGATCAGTTCAAGAGCTCCGCCTCCAATGACCTCAGCATTTAGTTATATTACCAAGATAGTCCCAAAATGAACATTGCGTGGGTTCATTTACAAATATACAATCACACCAACAGCTTGAAGCCCTTGTACGGTTGAAACTATATATACATCAACAAACAGCATAAATTTTACATCTACCTGCATATTTTAAAGCATAACCAATGTATTATTCCAGCCTTTACTTAGTTATTACATGAAACTAGTATAATCGTAATTCAGTCAGAGATAGAGAGAGAGAGAGAGAGAGAGAGAGAGAGAGACAGAGAGAGAGAGAGAGAGAGGGGGGGGTGGGGGGGGGAAGAGAGATAAAGTGATTCAGTCAGAGGGTGAAAGGAGTGAGTGAAGAAGAGCAAACTTTTGAAGAAAGGGGGGGGGGGAGCTTCTTGAAAAGTTTGCTCTTCACTCGCTTCTTTCACCCTCTGACTGAATCACTTTATCTTCGTCCTGCCCTCTCTCTCTCGTTCTCTCTCTGATTCCATCTTTTCATTCCTATCACTCAATCCCAGCCAAAATTGTTATTTATGTATAATTTTACCACCGTTGGCAAGATAATTATTTTACTTAAGGTTTGCAACATTTCACCTGATTATATGAAATTTAAGCTGTACAAACATGAGAGAAAAGGACTTGTACGCTACTTCTATACCTTATTCCAACGCATGTACTTAGGAGCACAAAGTAAGATTTCCATAATTCTTTAAAAGTAATTCTGAAGCAATCATGTTGTTATGATATACATCCTGTATAGTTCCAGATAATGTTTCTGTTTTGTCATATGTTCTTTGCACTCAACTGTCCACCTGCTTAGGTAAGTGGTTCTTGCCTCTCATGCACCGTGCCCGGGTTCGATTCCTGGTCGGGTTAGAGGTTCTCTCTGTTCCTGGACTGGGTGTTCTAATGTTCACATCATCATTTCATCCACATTACCGGAACGCGACTCTCCCAAGGTGACGCCGAGTGAAGTACGACTCGCACTCGGCGGCCGATCTTTCCCGGATGGAACCTCCCGGCCGGCAATGCCATAAGATAATTTCATTTCATTTTGCACTTAGTAGTTTCCAGATGCCGTCTTAGATTACAAAATGTTACAGTTTACATGTGCTGTATTAATCCAGAGGAAAGAGGCCGTGACCAGTGGAGGTATACAAAGCCTAGGTAAACAGATGTGAACAGTGGTAGTAATAGGATGGTTGTGTTTGTTTGTCAAGAACGTATGTAGATACGCGCCGCGCTGGAGTGTGCATGTTCAGTGCGGACTAGACATCAGTGCCTGTTGCTCACGAGTCGTACACATTTCATATTAGCATTCAGAGGCAGAGATCGACTTGCAATGAACCTGAGGCCAGATTTGCTGGAGCATCAGTAACCAAGATAGCCTACTTATTGAATGTTTGAAGAGAAACTGTTTCAACAATCATGACAGCCTACATAAAACATGGAGAAATATCATCGTGTAGACGTAATAGTGGGCGCAGATCAAAATCAAATTACAGCTCGTCGTACGCTAACACGAATTGTGTTAAAACAACACAAGAAAAGAATTTTGTAAATTTGTGCTAAGTTCCCATGGGACCAAACTGCTGAGGTCATCGGTCCCTAGGCTTATACAAACTTAATGTAACTTAAAATAACTCACGATAAGGGCAATACACACAACACACACACACACACACACACACACACACACACACACACACACACACACACACACACGCCCGAGGGAAGACTCGAACCTCCGACGGGGTGACTCGTGCGTACCTTGACAAGGCACTGTGGACCACGCGGCTACAACACAAAACTACGCCGGCTTAAGTGACTCTAGAGTTCGATAGCCATATGCGAAACACCGTATCTATCGAAACTGTCCGCCGAGATCTCCATAAAGCGAATATTCTTGGACGAGCTGCTATCCGAAATCGTTAGTGACGACACCCAACGCAAAGAAACGTAAAATATGGTGTCAGGAGCATAAATCCTGGATAGCTGATCGGTGGAAACACATAATATGGTCCCACGAGTCAACGTTTTCGTTATTTCCACCATCGGGCTGAGTTTACGTGTGCAGAAAGCCAAAAGAAGCCCACGATCCTGATTGCTTGATTCCAATGGTTAAGAATGGGGATGGAAGTGTGATGGTGTGGGCAGCCATATCATGGTATACTGCTGGTCCCATCATTACTCTCAAAGGCCGTGTTATAGCCAACGAGAATGTGTACACTTTAGGCGATCAGGTGCACCCCCATGATACTCCAGAAATAATGCCGTCTTTCTGGACGATAATGCGCCCATTCTTACAGCCAGGACAGTATAAAGGTGATATGAAGAGCCTGCAACTGAACTGCAGCGTCTTCCCTGGCCAGCACAGTCCCCGGACTTGAACATTACCCAACTCTTGTGGGCGGTATTCAAGCGCGGACTCCGGAACAGATTTCCGCCTCGCTCGTCACTACGGGAGTTAGAAGAAGTTCTGATCGAAGTGTGGTATAATATTCCACTGGAGACTATAAAATCATAATATGCCAGTATTCCATGAAGAATCGCAGGTGTCTTACGGTCAAATTGGGATCCTACCCCCTATTAATGAACCATTCCCAAGTAAGTACAGGTGTTCACATTATTTTGCCTATCCCCTGTACTATTTTAGTTGTTTTATTTTCATCTTTAAATGTTCGTTTAGTTTTTAGTTTAAGATCTCCCCAAAACCTTGTTATGAAATAGTGTTTTCGTTTCTCCACTAGACAGCTTCACAAGTTACCCCAAAATCATAACACAAGACACACATATTTCATACTAAAAATTGTAAATTCACCTGATCAGGGAGGTTTAAACCTTTGCAAGGCGTTGTGGGTATAAATAAAAAGTGACTGGTAACAATAAACACACTGTTTCATTTGATATCGTCGTCGATGGAGAAATGTATCTTATAAAAGATGTTTTCTTTTTCTTTTTATTATTCTTACGAAAAATCGTCAATGCATAAGAAACCCATGTTGCAAAATGTGCATATAACATAAAAGCTTAGAGAACGAATATTAATTATAATTCACAGACACTGTGTATAATAAACGTTAAAGAAACTCTGTAGTCACATTCAGTTTTTTCAAAAACAAAAGATTCTGAAACGAGGACTTCCCCTTCTTGTGAAATTTCCTATGATCTTATCTTCAAACCTGCAGGAGGTCAGTTTTGCAAGCTCTTTGAAAAATCTGATTCCTAAAATAATTATTATTGTAATACCAGTTACTAGTTTCCGCATTTATTACAGAAATCCCTCAACACTACCGTGCTATTCTTATTTGATGAGATTTTCTTAGATGAATGTGTCAGGAATTGTGCACACATTGTTTGAAAGCAAAGTAACGGAGTGCTTATCGCGTTGTGTCGCTTAAATATTGCATTACTAACAAGTGGGACCTGCAGATGTATTTATACGAAGTCCGATCTGATACTCTTTAACACTTTTTACGTGGATGTCAATATAGCATTTCCACGGTCAACAAGCTTTCGAACAACGTTGATGTACAATAGCCACCTGGGCATGATACATCAAAAGAACGCAGTACGCGATGGCCTAAAGATGTAATGAAAGTCGTTCAGTCAAACAAAAACTCTGTGTTTTGATGTGTGTTACAGTATTAACCAAATCGTGACATCACATTCGCGGCGTGTCTTTCCGGGTGCAAATCTCTGCTCATGCACTGCATACTTTTTGCAAGATTCAAGTATTTCTTTCATTTTGCTATCTACCAGGCAATCTAAAGCTGCACCCCAAAATTCCTTCCTTCTTCCTACCTCTACTATAACAGTTGCAACTGTCAGACGGATGGATGGGATCGAGCCAGACCATTGCCAAGATGCAACAAAACGTCTGAAAACATCACTCCACGTCGTCCTTGGAACGGTGGTCTGATCATTTAATATTAAGACTACGACCAAGGTGTGGACGGGGCCAAGGAATTGACATATCAGACGTGATTTAACACATAAATAATTTATTCATAACATTCAATACATAACACCAACTACGTAAATCCTGCTTCGATGCTTAGAATTGCCCAAAATGGGAGGGCCACCACTTTCGAATTGGAAAGGCTTTAATTTAAGAAATTAAAATGCCTAATATAATTTTTTAATAATAATAATAATACTACACATAAGCACTAAGTGAACGCACTCTTAAATCTTTAATTATTAATCACAAAGCGTGAGTTTACCACATTTAAATTCTCATTGCAATATAAAACATAAATACATGAATGCACAACACAGCATGGCTTCAAAATTTTTACCTAGACAACCTATGGTTCCAAAACTTTCGTATTGCATTCCAGCCAATCACATTAATAACTTATAAACACGGTTGGTAAAATAAAAACGTTTGCACTACAACGAATTTTAATAATCCACAATCACTCAAAAAACAACATCAGAAGTTCTATACGGAGCATGTAAGCCTGTTTATACCATCTTTCGGATCAAAATAGGCACGAGGGCCACCGTAACAGAATTGCGCTAGTTGCTTTTAGGACAGGTGCTCCCATTAGCTTAATCACTGAGCAGATATTTACTTAAGCGACAGGTGAGATAGTTAATGCAAATAGAGGGTATTTCTAAAGTTTTTTCCTCCCTGTTGACAAGGGGGTTTTAGTAAGGTGGAAATTACACTTTGAGGAGACGTAATAGCAATCTAGCGGGCACGCCTTCACGAGGACGCCATGCCACTACACACGTACTAGACTAGCCGCGTGTCCGCTCGCTGTTCAAGCCATACATTAATAACACAGTTCCATATTCCTGACACCCAAAGAGTCGGGATCAAAACAAAACCAAAAATACCAAGAGCGCAAGGCCCAGCATAGCTTCAGAACAGATCTTACTTCATGCGGTTGCCTTCACAAATACAGATATCGAAATGAAAACAAGAACGTGTACCAACATTCCCTAATCATCACATTGTTCTTCGTTACCTCCCGGTAGCGCTAGACAACGCTGACATGCCAATGTTAACAAACTTCTAAGGCAACACCCTCCAACTGACAAGCCGAAACCAATGTGACCCCTTATCAGCTCCGTGACAGGACTCGACCCCCCAACTACTGTCAGTGCAACTCACTTAGAATAAATACAGCGCAAATAGTATGGCGGACACATATACCCAGGGATTAACAGAATACTAGACTGAACTAGAATTAACCTTAATAATAGAGCACTAGATCTTGGGAGACAAGGAACTAACTCCCCACCCGAAATTCTGCAACCACAGGGCGGGAGGATGTACTACGAAAACATAGAAGTGCAAACGTACACAAAAAACTACCAAAATACACCACTAAACCGGTTAGCAACGATGCGTGGAGGAATCTGCACTGTGAGAATAGCACCAGTGAACAGAACAGAGGATTGCCACGGCGGTGGCCACAAGGACGACTGGATGAACTCAATCCGAAAGGACGATCAACTTGAAACATTCACACTTAACTTCTTTTCTCCTTTCCCTCGGCGCACTTCGTCGTTTGTCCGGGACTGCTGTGCACAATTCTGAGCCGTCCCCAGTCGTCCCGGGAGACACCGACCTAGCCGAACTGTTCCCGGACTCAAACCCTCGCCGAACGGCGGCTCCACCGCCCCATGATGGTTACTGTTTTTTTGCCTTCGTCGACGCAGGCGATGATTAGACTGCCATCCGCCTCCCGCGGACAACCAGTGAAGAGCGGACAGAGGGACCTCAACCAGGCCGACGTTCCTCCACGTGCAGAAGTGCGGGTTCGATAACAACACCCGTACGCGGAAGGAGCAGACACGAAGGCCACTGCGCGACAATCTCCTCCAGCGTGACCGCGCTCGCCTATAAATACACTCCTGGAAATGGAAAAAAAGAACACATTGACACCGGTGTGTCAGACCCACCATACTTGCTCCGGACACTGCGAGAGGGCTGTACAAGCAATGATCACACGCACGGCACAGCGGACACACCAGGAACCGCGGTGTTGGTCGTCGAATGGCGCTAGCTGCGCAGCATTTGTGCACCGCCGCCGTCAGTGTCAGCCAGTTTGCCGTGGCATACGGAGCTCCATCGCAGTCTTTAACACTGGTAGCATGCCGCGACAGCGTGGACGTGAACCGTATGTGCAGTTGACGGACTTTGAGCGAGGGCGTATAGTGGGCATGCGGGAGGCCGGGTGGACGTACCGCCGAATTGCTCAACACGTGGGGCGTGAGGTCTCCACAGTACATCGATGTTGTCGCCAGTGGTCGGCGGAAGGTGCACGTGCCCGTCGACCTGGGACCGGACCGCAGCGACGCACGGATGCACGCCAAGACCGTAGAATCCTACGCAGTGCCGTAGGGGACTGCATAGCCACTTCCCAGCAAATTAGGGACACTGTTGCTCCTGGGGTATCGGCGAGGACCATTCGCAACCGTCTCCATGAAGCTGGGCTACGGTCCCGCACACCGTTAGGCCGTCTTCCGCTCACGCCCCAACATCGTGCAGCCCGCCTCCAGTGGTGTCGCGACAGGCGTGAATGGAGGGACGAATGGAGACGTGTCGTCTTCAGCGATGAGAGTCGCTTCTGCCTTGGTGCCAATGATGGTCGTATGCGTGTTTGGCGCCGTGCAGGTGAGCACCACAATCAGGACTGCATACGACCGAGGCACACAGGGCCAACACCCGGCATCATGGTGTGGGGAGCGATCTCCTACACTGGCCGTACACCACTGGTGATCGTCGAGGGGACGCTGAATAGTGCACGGTACATCCAAACCGTCATCGAACCCATCGTTCTACCATTCCTAGACCGGCAAGGGAACTTGCTGTTCCAACAGGACAATGCACGTCCGCATGTATCCCGTGCCACCCAACGTGCTCTAGAAGGTGTAAGTCAACTACCCTGGCCAGCAAGATCACCGGATCTGTCCCCCATTGAGCATGTTTGGGACTGGATGAAGCGTCGTCTCACGCGGTCTGCACGTCCAGCACGAACGCTGGTCCAACTGAGGCGCCAGGTGGAAATGGCATGGCAAGCCGTTCCACAGGACTACATCCAGCATCTCTACGATCGTCTTCATGGGAGAATAGCAGCCTGCATTGCTGCGAAAGATGGATATACACTGTACTAGTGCCGACATTGTGCATGGTCTGTTGCCTGTGTCTATGTGCCTGTGGTTCTGTCAGTGTGATCATGTGATGTATCTGACCCCAGGAATGTGTCAATAAAGTTTCCCCTTCCTGGGACAATGAATTCACGGTGTTCTTATTTCAATTTCCAGGAGTGTAGTACAGGCCTAAGAGTCTGCTGCAGTAACCACGTGAGTCGGTCGTGTTACCAACCTACGGTTTCTAAGTACACCAAAGACAGAACTCGCAATCGATAGCGGGGTACACTATCGGCGAGAGTTAAAACCAAAGAGCTTCATAAAAGACCTACCTTGAACAACAGCGGAAAAACGAAATAGAAGCGAAGCAATAAAAGACAGCAAGGAGTTGCTAAAGCCCGATCGTGCCCAAACACTGTCGATTACCAAAAACATTGGCTCCACACGACGCTCAGGAAACGAGCCGCGGAAAGATGGAAGTACACACGGCTCAGTCCTGTGTCCTCTTTGAAAATCGGTGCATTGGGTTACCTGTCTGCAGGCGAGAACTAATTGGATGCGACAATACGGACCCCAAGCTTGGCCTACATGTTTTGACATATCTGTTCCCTAATGGTGTGCTCCGCAACTACATCACGATATTTCATATCAAAACATGGGGAGATGTTCTGTACACTGACAGGTGTCGTCTTTCTGTACGCCATGTAGTTTTCGTGAAGTCATCTACAGGAACCCCATAGTAAACCAGACACTACACTACTCTTTTTTTCTTCTTCCCTTGTCTTTTTTTGTTATCCAGAACTCGTCACATCCAAATAGCTTTCGAAGTTCTATTTCGACGGATATCGTAATCTTAGGTGTCCCTCATTGACATTCTGCAGGCTATTTCTGATGAGTATTATTTACGATTTATGAAATGTATCATATTTGTTGTCAGGTGAATCACGGTGCTTCTTTTGACACCAGCATGTAATTTTTCTTCTGGTTTTAACATAGCCTATATCTAAATGTTGCATTAATTTGTTCTTTATTATTATTACTAACCTATTTTGAGTCCATAACCAAGCAAAGAAGGGAAAGGTGAAAGTGGATGGAGTATATAAAGGGTCTGTATAAGGGGGAGATGAAGTTGAAGGCAACATTATAAAGATAGAAGAGAACGTAGATGAAGGTGAAAATATGATATTTCGAGAAGAACTTCACACAACACTGAAAGACCTTAGTCGAAACAAGGCCTTGGGATTAGACGACGCTCCGTAAGTACTACTGAAAGCCGTGGGAGAACCAGTCATGACAAAACTGGTCCATCTGGTGTGCAAGGTGTATAAGACATGCCAAATATCCTCAAGCATCAAGAAGATTCAAATAATTCCAATTCCAAAGAAAGCAGCTACTGGCAGGTGTGAATATTACCGAACTGTCAGTTTAATACACTACTGTAAATTAAAATTGATGACGTGCTACAGACGCGAGATTTAACCGACACGAAGAAGATGCTGTGATATGCAAATGATTAGCTTTTCAGAGCATTCACAAAAGGTTCGCGCCGGTGGCGACACCTAGAACGTGCTGACATGAGGAAAGTTTCCAACGGATTTCTCATACATAAACAGCAGTTGACCGGCGTTGCCTGGTGAAACGTTGTTGTGATGCCTCGTGTAAGGAGGAGAAATGAGTACCATCACGTTTCTGACTTTACTAAAGCTCGGATTGTAGCCTTTCGCGATTACGGTTTATCGCATCGCGACATTGATGCTCGCGTTGGTCGAGATCCAATCACCGTTAGCAGAATGTGGAATCAGTGGTTTCAGGAGGGTAATACGGAACGCCGTGTTGGATCCCAACGGCATCTCATCCGCATGGCTGTAGCGGATCGTGCAGCCACATCTCGATCCCCGAGTCAACAGATAGGGAAGTTTGCAAGACAACAACCATCTGCACGAACAGTTCGACGACGTTAGCAGCAGCATGGACTATCACCTCGGAGACCATGGCTGCGGTTACCCTTGACGCTGCATCACAGACAGGAGCGCCTGCGATGGTGTACTCAACGTCGAACCTGGGTGCACGAATGGCAAAACGTCATTTTTTTCGGAATAATCCAGGTTCTGTTTACGGCATCATGATAGTCGCACCCGTGTTTGGCGACATCGCGGTGAACACATATTGGAAGCGTGTATTCGTCATCGCCATACTGGAGTATCACCCGGCGTGGGGTGCCATTGGTTACATGTCTCGGTCTCCTCTTGTTCGCATTGATGGCACTCTGAACAGTGGACGTAACATGTCAGATGTATTACGACTCGTGGCTCTACCCTTCATTCGACCCCTGCGAAACCCTACATTGCAGCAGGATAATGCACAACCGCATGTTGCAGGTCCTGTACGGGCCTTTCTGGATACAGAAAATGTTGGACTGCTGCCTTGGCCATCACATTCTCCAGATCTCTCAGCAATTTAAAATGTCTGGTCAATGGTGGCCGAGCAACTGGCTCGTCACAATAAGCCAGTCACTACTCTTGATGAACTGTGGTATCGTGTTGAAGCTGCATGGGCAGCTGTACCTGTACACACCATCAAAGTTCTGACTCTATGCACAGGCGTATCAAGGCCGTTATTCCAGCCAGAGGTGGTTGTTCTGGGTACTGATTTCTCAGGATCTATGCACCAAAGTTGTGTTGAAATGTAATCACATGTCAGTTATAGTACAATATATTTATCCAATGTTTACCCTTTTATCATCTGCATTTCTTCTTGGTGTAGCAATTTTAATGGCCAGTAGTGTAAGTCATGGTTGGAAAATACTGTCACAAATTCTTTACACGAGAATGAAAATTTGTAGTAGCTGTCCTTCGGGAAGTTCAGTTTGGACTCCGGAGAAATGTAGGAACATCCGAGGCAATACTGACCTTTGACTTACCTTAGAAGACAGGTTAAAGAAAGGCAAGCGTACATTCACAGCATTTGTAGACACACAGAAAGCTTTTGACAATATTGACTAGAGCACCCTCTTCGAAATTCCGAAGATTGCATGGGAAAAACACAGGAGGAGAAAGGCTATTTATGACTTGTGCAGAAACCAGATGAAAGCTGCAAGAGTAGAGGGACATGATGCAGTGCACGAATGTGAAAGAAGTAAGACACGGTTATAGCTTCTCGCCGATGTTATTCAATGTGTACACTGAACGAGCAGTAAAGGAAGCAAAAGAAAAATTTGGAGTAGGAATTAAGGTTTAGGGAGGAGAAATAAAAACTTTGAGGTTTGCCGATAACATTGTAATAGACTTGGAAGACCAGCTGTACGAAATAGACAATATCTTGAAAGGAGGACATAAGATGAACGTCAGCAGAAGCAATGTAAGGATAATCGAATGTAGTTGAATTAAATAAGGTTACATTGAGGGAATTAGAGTGGGAAATGAGACACTTAGAGTAGTAGATGTATTTTGCTATTTGGGGAGCAAAGCAACTTATGACGGTAGAAGTAGAGATTATGTAAAATGGAGACTGGCAATGACAAAAAGGCATTTCTGCATAAGAGAAATTAGTTAACATCGAATATAGACTTACAGGGTGACAACGATTGAGCTATATGGGAAAAAGGTAAACTACGACGTGCACACTCTTTATTCAACATGAAAACGTCACTAGAGATTTTCTGATGTAGTTTATGACATTTCGATATACATGCCGTCATTGGTGATGATGTGCTCCAGACAAATAACGAAATTCTGCATGACCCGCTGAAGTATCGGAACACTGATGCTGTCTATGACCCCCTGAATGGCTATTTTCAGCTCAGCACCGCTTTTGGGGGTTATTGCTCTATACCTCATCCTTAATATAACCCCATAAAAAGTTGTCACATGTTCTCAGATCCGGAGAACGTGGCTGCCAATGGAGACCCATGCCAATGGCCACCGGGTACCCCAGAGCCAGAATGCGGTCCCCAAAATGCTAGCCGGCCGGAGTGGCCGAGCGGTTAAAGGCGCTACAGTCTGGAACCGCACGACCGCTACGGTCGCAGGTTCGAATCCTGCCTCGGGCATGGATGTGTGTGATGTCCTTAGGTTAGTTAGGTTTAAATTGTTCTAAGTTCTAGGGGACTTATGACCACAGCAGTTGAGTCCCATAGTGCTCAGAGCCATTTGAACCATTTGAACCCAAAATGCTCCTCCGACACTCTCCTGATTCGATGCGGTCGAGCTCCGTCTTACATGAATCAGGGTCATTCTGGATAATAGGAATGAAAAAATCTTCCAAAGCCTTCACATACCGTTCGGTAGTCACCGTGCCATCACGGAATATCGCAACGATCTGCTAGATACAGAGGGTCCCAGGAGGAATAGTCAGTATCCAGCAACATGGCAGGAACGATAATTCAGATCAATAAACACTAGCAAACATGGGCCCTAAAATGCATATCTTAAGAGCTATTAGCGCTTCATTTTTGATACTGAGGGAGAAACGTCTTCTACTGCAAGTTATTTGATTTTGCTGTTTTTGGAGAAGGTAGTGTAAGCAAAAAAAAAGCTATCTAATAAATATGAGCACCAAAATGCATACCTGAAGCGTTATGAGCACCTGTTCAATGGAAGAGATATGTTTCGTAGAAGCGAAGATGAACAAGTGCTCTAAGGTATGCATTATAGAGTCCGTGTTTACTGGATAGTTTTTCTCGGTTTCCTTCATACTAGAACCCCTCAGAATATGGAAGTGAGGAGCCAGCATTAGATGAGATTTATTTAATAGTCCTGGAGGTGAAGAAGTGCTCATAGATCCTAAGATATACATTTTGAAGCTCATGTTTACTGCATTTTTTTGCTTCCAATGATCATTCCTGTCATATATCTAAATATTGAGCATTCCTTTTGGGACACTCTGAGACCACGGACACATCTCTTCGATTACTGTTTCACATAATCACCTTACTTTGTCATGTTAAAGGTTTTCTATTAGTATCCTGTTTATCACACTAACATATTTTATTCTGATTTGAAGTATGGGTTTTATCGCTACATACTGTCTTACATACACGCACATTTATCTTCATGACATAACTTTAGTTAATAATTATGAACATAATTTTGTATACCTAGACCCTAATGTTATCACATCACTAGCGCCCTCTATCGGCTATAGCTCGTGTTGCATCACAATCGCCATAACTTGTTCATACCTGCATGTACAAAGCATTTGACGTTGTTACTTGCATCAGAAGAGGTACTCCAAAAATATGTTATCCCTGTCAGCCAAGTGAAACATGAATTTTTTCTGAAAGCTTGACGTAAATCCGATTGAATCTATCACTGTTATATTACGTTTTTTCTATTTTGTTCTAACAGATGTGATTATGCTAGCAAGTCGTAATCAGATACAATGAGAATTATGGAATTATTGACGATCAATACGAAAAATAATGAATAAACTAATGCAAAGGTTTTGTTTCAAACAAAAGTAACGTGTAACTGCTCACTGACAGCTGTCCAAAATATAAAAACGACGACTAGTAATAAAGATCAAACTTACAGAATGGTACATAGCCTGGCACCCTCTTTGTATATGCGAAAGAATAACTTGGTTCTTGTTTTCGTGTGCTGTTTCAGTCTTCATTCCGAAGACCGGATTGATACTGCTATCCACGCTACTATATTCTGTGCAAGAGTCTTCATCTCCGTGTAAGTACTGCAACCTACATCCATGAGAATCTCTTTAGTGAATTCATCTCTTGGTCGCCCTTTACGACTGTTACCTCCCACACTTCCCTCAAATATTAAACTGGTGATCCCATGATGTCTCAGAATGTGTCCTGTCAACCGAACCCATATTTTAGTCAAGTTGTGCCACAAATTTCATTTCTTCCCAATTCTGTTCAGTAGCTCCGCATTAGTTAAATGTTCTACACATCTAACCTTCAATATTCTTCTGTAGCACCACGTTTCAAAAGCTTATATTATCTTCTTGTGTAAACTGTTTATCATCCATTTTCCACTTCCACACATGGCTGCACTTCATAAAAATACTTTCAGGAAAGACTTCGTACCACTTACAGTGGTCCATTATTGAAAGATATGAAATAAAATCTTCATAACTTTTTAACGGTTGGCGTTAGGATGTTCAAACTGCACGGTTGGCCACGTAACGTGGTGGGAATTACCATGCGCCTTACCGCTTACTGTGACGAAGCGTGGCTTCTACAATAAGCAAAATTGGCACATTTGGGGGACTGAAAATCCGCAGTTCGCGATAGAGAAGTCTCTGTACCCTCATCATGTGGCTGTATGGTGTCAGTGAGCTGTCACTGGATAATCAGATGTTGGTCGGTGGGATGTTTAGTGGCGGTGTTCGCAGGGAGAGGCTCGGTCTCCACGTCGCCAGTGACCAGTGTACGCGGTCAGTACGTCGAGCTGCTGCCGCCATCGGCTGTGTTCACACTAGTAAGTTACTGAATACATTGAAATAGGCAGTCAAGTTAAACTCACTGTGGGTAATTCAGAAATAACTTCTGTTTACGGTTTCTGTCAAAGTACTTCTCCAGTACACTATGTAATCAAAAGTATCCGGACACCTGGCTGAAAATGACTTACAAATTCGTGGCGCTCTCCATCGGTAATGCTGGAATTCAATTTGGTTTTGGGCCCACTCTTTGCCTTGATGACAGCTTCCACTCTCGCAGCCATACGTTCAATCAGGTGCTGGAAGGTTTCTTGGGGTATGGCAGCCCATTCTTCACAGAGTGCTGCACTGAGAAGAGGTATCGATGTCGGTCGGTGAGGCCTGTCACGAAGCCGGCGTTCCAAAACATCCCGTGGGTGTTCTATAGGATTCAGTTCAGGACTCTGTGTTGGCCAGCCCATTACAGGGATTTTATTGTCTTGTAACAACTCCGCCATGTGTCGTGTATTATGGTGCTCGATCGTGGTGAAAAATGCAATCGCCATTCCCGAATCGCTCTTCAACAGTGGGAAGCAAGAAGTCCTTAAAACATCAATGTCGGCTTGTGCTGTGATAGTGCCAAGCAAAACACGAAGGGGTGCAAGCCACCTCCATGAAAAACACGACCAAACCATAACATTATCGCCTCCGAATTTTACTGCTGGTACTACATACGCTGGCAGATGACGTTCGCGGGGCATTCACCATATCCACACCCAGCCATCAAATCGCCACATTGTATACCGTGATTATCACTCCACACAACATTTTTTCACTGTTTAATCGTCCAATGTTTACTGTCCTTACACCGAGCGAGGCGTCGTTTTGCATTTACCGGCGTGATGTGTGGCTTATGAGCAGCCGCTCGATCACGAAATACAAGTTTTCTTACCCCTGCCTAACTGTCGTAGTACTTGCAGTGGATCCTGATGCAGTTTGGAATTCCTGTGTGATGGTCGGGATAGATGTCTGCCTATTACACATTACGACCCTCCTCAACTGTCGGTGGTCTCTGTTAGTCAACAGACAAAGTCATCCTGTACGTGTCCCTTCACGTTTCCACTTCACTGTCCCATCGGAAACAGTGGGCCTAGGGATGTTTAGAAATGTCGAAATCTCGCGTACGGACGTATGACGCAAGTGACACCCAATCCCCTACAACATTCGAGGTTAGTGTTCCGTGGAGCACAGCATTCTGCTCTCTCACGATGTCTAATGACTACTGAGATCGCTGGTACGAAGTACCTGGTAATGGGTGGCAGGACAATGCACCCAATATGAAAAACGTATGTTTTTGGCGGTGTCCGGATATTTTTGATCACGTAGTGTAGGTTTAATAGCCTTCATTCCGTTACTGGATGCAGAATTTCTAAATTACCCAATATATTTCATTCCACGTGGTTTTCCTTATCAAAATGTGTACTGAATACGCTCCCATTGAGCTACACGTGTGTTCTTGGAAGTGAGTCTCCCTGTCTCTCCAGTACAAAATCTTTTACAGTCCTGCTAGCTTGTTTTGTAGTCCTCAGTTTCTCAATATTTGTTGTCATTGTTGCCAATTCGTGGCGTAACCTAGATTCACTTGTGCCTTTTGTGTGAAATCAGTATTCGCTGTAGTTTTCCTGAAAGTTTGCGCAATTTTATCCGAAAGTGCGACATTGCATTTTTTTTTTTTTTTTTGGTCATCAGTCTACTGACTGGTTTGATGCGGCCCGCCACGAATTCCTTTCCTGTGCTAACCTCTTCATCTCAGAGTAGCACTTGCGACCTACGTCCTTAATTATTTGCTTGACGTATTCCAATCTCTGTCTTCCTCTACAGTTTTTGCCCTCTACAGCTCCCTCTAGTACCATGGAAGTCATTCCCTCATGTCTTAGCAGATATCCTATCATCCTGTCCTTTCTGCTTATCAGTGTTTTCCACATGTTCCTTTCCTCTCCGATTCTGCGTAGAACCTCCTCATTCCTTACCTTATCAGTCCACCTAATTTTCAACATTCGTCTATAGCACCACATCTCAAATGGTTTTCCCACAGTCCATATCTCACTAACATACTGTCCTCCACATGTACATTCTCAGAAATTTCTTTGTCATATTAAGTTCTATATTTCGTCCCACCAGAGTCACCTTGACCGGGACTGCCCTTTTTTCCAGTGCTAGTCTGTTTTTCATGTCAACCTTTCTTTGCCTGTCATGGGTTGTTTTGCTACCTAAGTAGCAGAATTCCTTAACTTCATCTGTTTCGTGATCACCAATACTTATGTTAAGTTTCTCTCTGCTCTCATCTCTACTACTTCTCATTACTTTCGTCATTCCACGTTCTGTATTCATTATACGGTTTATTCGATTCAACGGATCTTGTAATTATTCTTAGTTTCAGTGGTGATAGAAATGTCATCAGTGAATCTTATCACCGATGTCCTTTCACCTTGAATTTTAATTCCACTCTTGTACCAGACAGAATGCAATCTGTAATAGATACCCTTTTTACACGCGTCAGGTTTTCGCTCTAGAAACCTATTTTCCCGTTTCCAGAATGAGATTTTCACTCTGCAGCGGAGTGTGCGCTGATATGAAACTTACTGGCAGATTAAAACTGTGTGCCCGACCGAGACTGCAGAGTGAAAATCTCATTCAGGAAACATCCCCCAGGCTGTGGCTAATCCATGTCTCCGCAGCATCCTTTCTTTCAGGAGTGCTAGTTCTGCAAGGTTCGCAGGAGAGCTTCTCTAAAGTTTGGAAGGTAGGAGACGGGATACTGGCAGAAGTAAAGCTGTGAGTACCGGGCCTGAGTCGTGCTTCGGTAGCTCAGATGGTAGAGCACTTGCCCGCGAAAGGCAAAGGTCCCGAGTTCGAGCCTCGGTCGGGCACACAGTATTAACCCGCCAGGAAGTTTTCTATTTTCCCGTTGTTTGTATGCCCATCTTTGTAATAGAAGTGTACCAGTACCTCTGATGTTAAATATGAAATGAAATTTAAAACGGCTGCATCC
The DNA here is from genome assembly GCF_023864275.1 of Schistocerca cancellata. NCBI lineage: Eukaryota > Metazoa > Arthropoda > Insecta > Orthoptera > Acrididae > Schistocerca > Schistocerca cancellata. The sequence goes on along the minus strand of NC_064631.1, from coordinate 170,168,191 downwards.
GTCTGTTTTGCATGTACTTTATTTACGAAACCATTTCCGGTGTTCTATTACAAGAGCTTCAGGTCCCTTGACCAACACAGGTCCGCAAAAAAAGTTTTTTGTAAGTTGCGTGAGATAGTTTTACTGAATTATATGTTTTAGGATGCGCTGATTTCAGAAGTGATGGCCATTTTTTTCTATTACATAATGTTCTTTTGCAAACACAAGAAATTGGTAAAAGCACTCGTTTATTCAAAATTATCAAACATTTTTTTTACAACCAATGAAACATAATATTGAGACCTATAGTAGCAATATTATACTTATTCATGTTTTTTATGAAATCTTTTCTTATTTTCCTTGATACTCCGCCGAATCCATTTCCGATTTCCATCTTTAGTTTCCCGCTTAAGCATACAACAGTAGTCAGCAATCATAGTAACATCCCACCTTCCCTGGTATCGTCTCTCGATATCACAGACATCCTGGTGAAACCGCTCCCCCCGTTCTTCACTGTAAGCTCCCAGGGTTTCAGGAAAACTGTCTATGTGGGAGTGTAAAAAATGGACCTTCAAGCTCATCTTGCAGCCTTGACCTTCGCATGCTACTAGCAACCGTTGAACAAAGGTTTTGTAGTGAGGATCCTTAGTATTTCCCAAAAACTCCATGTTTTAAAGTTTGTCGAGGTGGCCAATCACTTATAGTCCAGTGCTGTTCTCTGACTCTGCTATCACACAAGCATAAGAAGCATGGGTATTTAGTATTCCCTGCCTGCTGACCCAAAAGCATCGTGAGTATTTTCAAGTCCCCACAAACCATCCATTCATGGTCCTGATATTTGATTTTTTGCCGGGGCATGGCCAAATGGTTGTAGTTTTCGTCCATATGCACAGAATGTCCCATCGGAAGCCATGCTAATTTATTTCCATAATACTACTTTAAGAGTAGTTTTGGATGATTCAATGAATAGGCGCCATTCAGATGAGTCATACTGCATATCAAAGAAATGCATGAGTTCTTCCACATCATTGCAAAAAACTTAATTTCCTTCTTTTGAGAAAAAACTGGGTAAATTCTTTGTTTCGGTGTCTGAACCATGAAATGAGGTGTCAGATGATAAAAGGTTTTTACTTTTTAATCTGGAACCTAACAGTTCGGCTGCGTCCTTTGAAAGACATAAATCTCTTACTAGATCATTGAGCTCACCCTGAAGAAAAATCTGAGCTTGATTCACCCTGAGGAGGTAGTGTAATTTCGTCCTCCAACTGTCTCGGGTATTCATCCAAACTGGAAGGTGGCTGTGGGGTAGGTATTTCAGAGCTCTGGGGCACTGGACGTGTAACTGAGTCAAGGTTATGATAACTTATGATTCTTTTGTTTTTTGAATTGAATGCCTTTACGTCAACTGAACTGAAGTAGCAGTCAGTGGTACGGTTCTCCTGCTCATGCCATACCATAGGAATTCCAAATCGAAATGCATTTTTCTTACCCTAAAACCACAAACGAAGATCTTCTTCACATCCTCTACACACCTAATGCGGGCCCCATGGATTATCTTGATCACCAAGTTTTAATATAAAATAAGTAAAATAAACTTTCCTCACAAAATCACTTATGTTTCCCTGTTGACTTTAATAGTGCATTCACCACAGATATAACAAAAACTGTTTGGACAAATAACACAACCTCTTGTAGCCATGACTAGACAGAAACAACAGCACTGTTCACTTGAATAGCAATACGCCTGCTGAGAATTTCTCTTCATTTCAAGCGAGACACAAATCGTAGACTTCTCGCAACACGATAAAACTGAACAAAAAGGTTGTTTGCATTTGCTTCTGGCGCCCAGGAGTTCACGGTAAAACCTGCAAGTGGTAACTAAGTATAGTTAAGATTGTAAATTTTTTAAATTTAGGTTTATTTTATCAAATATATTTGATATAATTTTTAATAATTATTAAATAAAAAACCACAAAGGTTTATCACTAGTGAACATAAATACCCCAATATACACAAAAATCTATGTGGTAGAACTTTTGGAATATTTTTCCTGTTTTTGTGAAGTCAGAATCTAAATGAAAATGTTAAAAAATCGTATGCAGTTTTTTAGTCTTCGACTTGTGTAATGTGACGAATCCAGTCTCGTTTGCAGTTACAACAGGAGATAATGTTAAATAATCGGTGTCAATAGATGTCTGGTTTATATGATAATATCTCTTTACTCACTGTCGTGCAAATCAGAGATCTACAGACACCGGTTATTTAATGTTGACTCCTGTTATTATTGTACAAGATATTGGATTCCTCCCAATTTACGTTGGCCATAGGACCTGAAGACGGTCGTACGGAACAGCGAAACTGGTTGCGTAAATAAATTAAATGTAAAAGAAACGACTGCAGGTATTTTAATATTCATTTCATGTTTTCTAGCCCGTCTGTGAAGATTGCTACTAAAATGCCTACCGAACTGCTGCCCATCGCGAGTCAGGCCCTTTGATAAAAATATCTTACCGTTAAACTTAAAGTGTAGGATACTTATCAACAGTAACACTGATTAACGCTATGTACCACGTAATGGGACCTTGCAAACAGTGGGCAGAGCAGATCCCTGTTGGAAGGAAAGCGACGTGTATAAGAGCAGAGCAACGTCAGCGAGTCGTGGAGGGCCGACTGCCTACGTCACAGGGGGCAGAGGGAGGCGGGAATACGAGACGACGTGGCGCCCACAAAGGCGTAGGTGCCCCTGCCAAACTCTGCCGGCCCTCAGGTTACACATACGAGCGGCGCTCGGTGGACTGTGGACAATTCGCGTCGGCTCGCCGATCTGCCACAGGTACAGTAGCTGGGAACGACGCTACCTCTGGGCTCTGCAAAGAATTTCGTCAGACACGGTAAACTCACATGGAAGGTTTCTCCCACAACAAAATACGTGGAGGATAAAACGTATGTCCTGATAGATTTTCCGCTGGTATTTGGAGCTTACGTTTCACAAAAGATTTTCATTCGAAGCAGTAAAGCGGGTTGTTTTAGATTTCGCCCACTGCAGGAGAGTGTTTCTTTCTTTCTTTATTTACACTCATCAAAAAAAGTTTTGCATCACCCCGGTTCCCAGAGTTCCAGAACCTGTACAGAAAATTGGAAGAGAGATCAACATAAACATCATTTCCGCCTTTTTTATTGCTCATGAAAACCACACAATGCAAGTTGTTCTACCATACAGCGAGACCTGCAGAGTTGGTGGTCTGGATTGCTGTACACACCGGTACCTCTAATACCAAGTAGCGCATACTATCCACAAGTTCATCAAGGCGCTTTCGGTCCAGACTGTCCCACTGCTCAACGGCGATTCGGTGTAGATCCCTCAGAGTGGTTGGAGGGTCACGTCTTCCATAAACAGCCCTTTTCAATCTGTTCCAGGCATGTTCAATAGGGTTCATGTCTGGAGAACATGCTGGCCTCTATAGTCAAACGGTTGTCGTTATCGCCGGCCGCTGTGATCGAACGGTTCGAGGCTCTTCAGTCCGGAACCACGTGGCTGCTTAGGTCGCAGGTCCGAATCCTGCCTCGGGCATGGATGTGTGTGATGTGCTTAGGTTAGTTAGGTTTAAGTAGTTCTAAGTCTAGGGTACTGATGACCTCAAATGTTAAGTCCCATAGCGCTTAGAGCCATATGAACCATTTTGATGTCGTTATCCTGAAGGGAGTCATTCACAAGAAGTGCACAAGGGGTGTGCGAATTGTCTGTGAAGACGAATGCCTCGCCAATATTCTGCCGATATCGTTGCACTATCAGTCGGAGGATGGCATTCACGTATCGTACAGTCGTTACGACCCCTTCCATGACCACCAGCGGCGTACGTCGGTCCCACATAGTGCCACACCAAAACAGCAGGAAACCACCACCTTGCTTCACTCGCTGGACAGTGCGTCAAAGGCGTACAGCCTGACCGGGTTGCCTCCAAACAAGTCTCCGACGGTTGTCTGGTTGAAAGCATATACGACACTCTTCGGTGAAGAGAACGTGATGCCAGTACTGGGCGGTCCATTCGGCAAGTTGTTGGGGCAATCTGTACCACGCTGCATGGTGTCATGGTTGCAAAGGTGGATCCCGCCACGGAGTCCTGAGTGAAGTTGCGTATCACATAGCCTATTGTGCACAGTTTGAGTCGTAACGCGAAGTCCTGTGGCTGCACGAAAATCACTATTCAACATGGTGGCATTTATTTCAGGGTTCCTCCGAACCATAATCCGTAGGTAGCAGTCATCCACTGCAGTAGTAGCCCTTGGGCAGCCTGAGCAAGGCATGTCATCGACAGTTCCTGTCTCGCTGTATCTCCTTCATGGTCGAACAACATCGCCTGGGCACATCCCTTGTTGCGAGCCCTTCCTGACTCAAAGTAACAATGTGGACGGAATCGAACCGCGGTATTGACCGTACAGGCATGGCTGAACTACAGACGACACGAGCCATGTACCTCCTTCCTGTTGGAGTGACAGGAAGTGATCGGCTGTCTGACCACCTCCATCTAATAGGCGCCGCTCATGCATGTTTACATCTTGGGGCGGGTTTAGTGACGTCTCTGAACAGTCAAAGGGATTGTGAGTGTGATACAATATCCACAGTCAACGTCTATCTTCAGGAGTTCTGGGAACCGGGGTGATGCAAAAATTTTATTGTTGGGTGTATTGGTTTTAATTTTTTTTAAGCCACTTACCTAGAAGTTGATGGCGGGGCACAACGAATTCAAATTTGTCATTCTCTTAAAACAGACAGAAACCACTCGAAAATCATCGTCGTAACTAAGACATTGGAAATATTTTATTTGTGTGACAATGTTCTCCATTATCCTTGACGGAAAACAAGATTTTTGTATATGTTTGTACGCCCGCAGTATGTATGAGTGTATATTGTGGTGAAAAAAGTCATGGGATACCTCCCAAGATCGTGTCGGATCTCTTTTTGCTCGGTTGCTCGACGTACTGCGCCAACTCGATGTGGCATCAACTCAACAAGCCGTTGGAAGTCCCCTACAGAAATATCGAGCCTTTCTGTCTCTGTGCAGGAACTGATCTATCGATTAAGTCCAATAAATATTGGACGGGATTGCTGTCTGGCGATCTGGGTGTCCAGATCCTTCGCTCGAATTACACCAATCGTGAACAATTGCGACCCGCTGAGGTATTGCATTGTCATCCACACAAAAAAAAAAAAAAAAAAAAAACTGTCCATGAATGGCTGCAAATGGTATCCGAGTAGCCGAACACAAGTATTCTCTGTCAGTGATCGTTTCAGTTCGACCAGAGGACTCAGAGCATTCCGTAGCCACCACCAGTTTGCACAGTGCCTTGTTGACAACGTGGGTCCATGGCTTCGTGGGGTCTGTACCACACCTGAACCCTCCCATTAACTCTTACCAACTGATACCAATACTCATATGCCAGGCCACGATTTTGCCAGTCGTCTAAAGTCCAAGAAATATGGTCACGATTCCAGGAAAGGCGCTGCAAGGCTGTGACGTGCTACTGGCAAAGGCACTCGCGTCGGCCGTCTACTGCCATAGCCCACTGACGTCCAGTTTCACAGCACAGTCCAAACGGATACGTTCACCGTACGTCCCACATTGATTTCTGTGGTCATTTCATGGAGTGTTACTTGTCCTTTAGCACTGACAGTTCTACAACTCTACGCAGACGCCGCTACTCCCGGCCGTTAAATAAAGTCTGTCGGCCACTGCACTGCCAGTGCTGAGACGTAATGGCTGAAATCTCGTATTCTCGCCACACTCTTCACACTGTGGATCTCGAAATATTGAGTTTCTTAACGATTTCCGAAATGAAATATCCCATTCGTCTAGCTCCAACTACCGTTCCATGTTCGAAGTCTGCGCCCATAATCACGTCGGAAACCTTTTCACATGAATCACAAGAGGGCAAATGTCAGCTCCGATAATGCACGGCCGCTTTACATCTTGTGTACGTGACACTAACGTCATCTGTATCTGTGCACGTCGCTGTTCGATGACGTCTGTCAGTGCGTTTTTGCGTGTATGTATACTGATTAGTCGAAAATTTATGACTACCTGCTTCTTAGTGTATCCATCCACATCTGGCGGGTTTCTGAAGGTATTTAACTACTGATTACACAATTCCCGCCAATCACGGGCGTGTCGTTGTGCGCTCGGAGTTTGTGAACCATAACATTCCACATTTGTTCCATCGGTTACAGATCGGGCGACTGTCGTGACCAATACACGAACGTGAGTTCACTCACTGTAACACGATACTGGCCTTCTGATACTGTGCAGTGTCGAGAGTGAAAGTGCCTTAGCTGTCGCGGAAGTCATCAAGCATTAAAGGATGCAGGTGGTTCGGAATAGCGTTCATGTAGGCCACAGCTGTAACGGTATATTCGATTACTGCGAAAGATCCCATGGCAGCCAAGCTGAAAGTCCCTTATAACAGAAAACTGCCACCAACGATCAGAGCCTAAGGCATGATTCAGTATCGAGCAGCATTTCGCCTAGATCACGGCGTATCAGGACACTACGATCGACATGATGGAACAGGAAACGTCTGTCATCTGACATGCGAATGTTTCCATTTTTCTAAAGTCCCATCTCGATGATCCAATGCCCACAGCTATAGTAACTGACGATATACAGTATAGGTAGTGCCTGTTGTTTGGGATACCATTTTCATCATGTACCGACTATGAATCAGGGTACAAAGAAATTAAAGGTATTAGCTGCCATTGGCCATTGATTTATGCATACTAGGCAGATCCACTGACTACTACGCCATCCGCACACAGTCTTCACCAGAACAACGTAGACAACAATCACATGCCTCTCATCAGAACCAAATTGGCAACTCATACCACACACACCTTGCTCAATAGCTTCATCTCATTCTCTTCCATAACTCCAAAGAACATACATGACATAAATAATTACGGCGATGGCAGTCAATGACCCCTTCAGTGGATATGCACACCAATCTCGAACTGTTACGGGAATTTGTGAGATATCTCGAGAAATGAGGCTAAAGAGCAGGGGCACTACATCAGTATCGTGTGATATAATTTCAGAATGAAGGGAGGCATGTTAGGGCAGTCCATGTGTTATGGTGACCACTGCGTTCTGATGGTGTAGTGGTCAGCACAGCTGCCTACCAAGCAGGTGACCCGACTTCGAACCCCAGTCTGGCACAATCTTTCAATTTCCCCTATTGATATACAACGATGCTCACTCGTAGCTAATGTCTTTGTGGTGTCACCGCCAGACACCACACTTGCTAGGTGGTAGCCTTTAAATCGGCCGCGGTCCGCTAGTATACGACGGACCCGCGTGTTGCCACTGTCAGTGATTGCAGACCGAGTGCCGCCACACGGCAGGTCTAGAGACACTTCCTAGCACTCGCCCAGTTGTACAGCCGACTTAGCGAGCAATGGTTCACTGACAAATTACGCTCTCATTTGCCGAGACGATAGTTAGCATAGCCTTCAGCTACGTCAATTGCTACGACCTAGCAAGGCGCCATTTATCATTTGATATTTATATTGTGATGCCTGTACCGTCAGACCGATGTACACCAATTATGGATAAAAGTTAAGTATTCCAGCAGCAACGTACCTTATTGGCTATATGAATTACATTGTCCTGTTCCAGACCTCACGCCAGTGTGCGTGAGCTAAACGCGTGCATTTCGGCCTCCTCTAGCTACACGGTGTTGGCTCTTCTGCCAACTCAGCAGTCTTTCATTCCTTTGTGTGGTAATTGACAAGGTTGTTTTGTCAATTTGTGAACATGCAAGAGTTGTCTGTAGTGGAGGCCAGTGTTTAAAAAATGCGCTAAAGAGTGTTCTTCGAAATCCTTCACTAAACTCTGTAGTCCCGTCTGCCACATACCATTGCCTCTCACACTGTACAGATTGAGCAAGCTTCCGATGATGTTCAGTGAAGAGGTATGGACTTTGGGCAATTGTTCTGCGGTTTCACTCTCCGTCGAACACTTTCCGTACATACTCACATCAGTAGCCTGTGAACAGTCGACCAGCAATGGCGTTTCTGAAACGCTCGCTCCCAAGTGGTAGGCCTTAACGATGTACCCTCTGTCAAGATTTTTTTTTCTTTGACTCCTCAGTCTTCTGACTCGTTTTATGCTGCCCGCCATAAATTCCTCTTCTGTGATACTGTGCCAATCTCTTTATCTCTGAATATCACTTGCAGCCTACATCCTCAATCATTTGTTGGATGTATTCTAACTTCTGTTTTCGTGTACTGTTTCTATCCCCTACAGCACCTTCTAGTACCATGGATGTTATTCCCAGATGTTATAAAAGAAGTGCTTCAATTCTGTCCCTTCTTCTTGTCAGTGTTTTCCCTACATTCTTTTCCTCGCTCATTCTATTGAAGACTACCTCATAGCTAACCTTGTCCACATAATTTACAATATTCTTCTGTAGCACCACATATCAAATGCTTTGAATCTTTTGTGCTCCAGTTTCCCCACAATCGACGTTTCACTACCATACAACGCTGTGCTCTAAACGTACGTTATCAGAAATTTCTTCATCATAAGACCTATGTTTGCTACTAGTAGACTTCTCTTGCCAGCAATGCCCTCTTTTCCACTGCTAATCCGCTTTTAATGTCCTCCTTGTTCCACCCGTCGTGGATTAGTTTGCTACCTAGGCAGCAGAATTCCTTAACTTTGTCTTCTTCGTGATCACCAGTCCTGATGTTAAGTTTCTCGGTGTTTTGATTTCTGCTATTTCTCATTACTTTCGCCTTTCTTCGATTTACTATCAGTCCGTATTCTGTACTCATTAGACTGTCCATTCTATTCAGCAGATCATGTAACTCTTCTTCATCTTCGATGAGGATAGCTATGCCATCAGCGTATCTTTTCATTGTTATCCTTTCACCTTGAATTTTAATTCCACTCTTCAAACTTTCTTCTAGTCTTGTGATTGCTTCTTCGATGTATAGATTGAAGAGCAGGGGCGAAAGACTACATCCATGTCTTACATCAGTTTTAATCCGAGCACTTCGTACTTGGTTTCCACTCTTATTGTTTCCTCTCAGTTTCTGTATATATTGTGAATTATGCGTCTTTTACTGTAGCTTGTGTATGTGTATCTGTGCGTATTGAACATGGATCCTAGAGACGACGGAGAGGCTTCGTCCCGCCGTAGCACTCAGTGGTCCACAACCCCACAAGAGGCCACAGCAGTCCACCCACCCGGCCGGCGCCCCACACCGAACCCAGGGTTATTGTGCAGTTCGACCTCCAATGGACCCTCACCCCCTGTCCCGGGAACGTCTCACGCCAGACGAGTGTAAACGCAAATGTTTGCGTGGTACAGTAATTATGGTTTACGCCTACATGGAGACAGTGTGTGCGCAGCAATCGCCGACATAGTGTAACTGAGGCCGAATAAGGGCAACTAGCCCGCATTCGCCGAGGCAGATGGAAAACTACATTAAAAACAACCCACAGGCTGTCCGGAATACCGGATCTCGACACAAATGCTCCGGGCGGATTCGCGCTGGGGAACGGCACACCTTCCCGCTAGGGAAGCAGCACGTTAGATCATGCGACTAGCTTGGCGGGCGTTTTACTAGAGCGTACTCTTATATTCCTCAGAATTTCGAACATTTTGCACCATTTGGCATTATCGAATGCTTTTTTCAGGTTGACTAATCCTGTGGATGTGTCCTGATTTTTCTTAAAACTTGCTTCTACTATCAACCGCGACGTCATAACTGCCTGTCTCCTACCTTTCCTACAGCCAAACTGGTCGTCATAAAACCAATACTCTATTTTCTTTTCTACAGTTCTGTGTTTTATTCCTGTAAGCAACTTGGATGCATAGCCCGTTGAGCTGCTTGTGTGATAACTCTCGCACTTGTCAGCCCTTTCAATGGTCGGAATTGTGGAAATAATGTTTTTCAGAAAGTCAAATCCTGTATCGCCAGAACCTTACATTCCAGACAACAAACTGAATAGTCCTTTTGCTTCCACTTCCCCGAAGCGTTCTAAAATTCCAGTGGAATATTATCAGTCCCTACTGCCTTATCCGATGTTAAATCTTCCAATACTCTTTTAAACTGTAATTGTAAGTTGGATTCCCTATCTCTTCTATATCGACTCGTATTTTTTGTTCTATCGCGTCATTAGATAAGTATTCCCTTCACAGAGGCCTTCAATGTACTCTTTCCATCTATCTACTCTCTTCTTTGCATTTAACAGTGGAATTCCCACTGCATTCTCAATGATAACGCATTTGCTTTTAATTGATTTGTCTTTTCTGTATGCTTCGTCAGTCATTCCGAATGTCATTTATTTTCAGATGTTTTTACATTGTTCATGCAGAAATTTCGCCTTAGCTTCCCTGCACTCAGAATTTGATGTCTGTGGTACTGAAAAACCCAACCCCGGATTTGTTGGTAGATCTACGTCGTCCATTAAATAAGGGTTGTTGAGATTACATTACATACATTCTCCGTTGCACAGACACAGTAATGGAGAAAAACGCGTCAGGTAAACGACATTCAGAGGAGTTCTTTTTGACATAGATATGTGTGTAAAAAGGAAATGTAAGCTACACAGTGCCACAGACAATAACGCTGCTGGCGGGTTTCATGGCTGCCATAAGTAGATACTGATCCGAGGGATCCTATCCAAGGCTTCTTGTTGCTCTGTACGTTGATGCTGTTGATGATGACGATGATTGTCTGGGACAGATGTCCGGGAATCACCAGCTGAGGAATTTCGGCCACCGAGTTGTAAGTCTTCTAGGATGACTCCACACTGGCCACCTTGCAAGTCGCTGATGATGATGATAACACAACACCCAATCCCCAAATGGAGAAAGTCTCTGTCCCAGTCGGGAATCAAACCCGGATTCTCTGAATGCCAGTCAGACGCGCTGGCTCCTCAGCTAAAGCGTCAGACTGTACATGGACGTAAGGTGCAATGGCGGGACGTTACAAACTAATAACCTAAGAGAACATGTGGTCTTGCGGAAATTTATTTATTGTGTTCCTTATTGACTTAACCTGATCAAATTACGGCCTGTGCACCCACTCTCATTTCTTATTAGTGTTTTACCCAAGCAATACACACGGTAACATAAGGAAGATAATCATTTTAGTATTATATACGGTAATGGGATATATATGCAGTAATTGAGAACGGAACGAGATAGGACGCTAGCCTAGCCCAGTGTTACAGAAGTTATGCATCGAGCAAGCAGTGAAGGTAACCAAACCGAAATTAGGCAAGGGGGGTATAATTCAAGGAACAGAAATAAAATTTTTACGTTTGTTGAGTTTACTGCATTTCTGTCAGAGACATTGTATGATGAGGAATAACTGCTAAGCGGAATGGGTTTTGTCTTATAAAGAGGTTGTAAGATAAACATCAGCAAATGTAAAAGAAAGATATTGGAATCTAGTGAGATTAAATGAGGCGATACTGAGGGATTTAGATCAGAAAATAAGACACTAGAGGTAGTAGAAGAGTTTTGCTACTTGGACAGCAAAATTGCTGATGATGATCGAAGAAAAGAGGATACAAATGCAGGCTGCCTATCACACGAAACGAATTTCTGAAAAAGAAGATGCATAGATTTAAGTGTCTGGAGATCTTTTCTGGAGGTATTTAGTAGGAGTGTAGCAGTGTGTGGAAGTGAACCGTCGATGATATGATGGCAGACCACAAGTGAATAGAACGTTTGAAATTTGACGCTACGGAAGAATGCTGAAGATTGAATAGGTGACTGATATCCAAGTACTGATTTCAACAGCAAAAAAAGTTCAACAGCAGAAAAAGTTCAACAGCAGAAAAAGGATATTTATACTTTAACTTCATTAAAAGAAAGGTAATAGGTAGAACATGTACTAAAGCGTCAAGGAATCGACAGTTTGCTAATTTGTGTGCTTGTGTGTGTGTGTGTGTGTGTGTGTGTGTGTGTGTGTGTATGTGTGTAGGATGTGGGAGAGGGCGAGAATGGTAGAGGAAGATTATGTGATGAACACAGCAACCAGCTTGCACTAATTGTTTGGATATGTACCAGTCCTTGGGCTGAAGCTTACAACAACAACATATGATAATGAAATTATAGTAATATAATTAAACAATTCTTGTAACAGTATTTGGATATGTCTCATCCCTTTGAAAGTAACAGAAATGACAAATAACTAATGGGGATAAAACTAGTTGTTTATTATTACTCCAGATATTAATGATAACAACAGAGACAGTAAAAGACAATATATATATTAATTTGAGTAGGTAAAGAAAGTAGTGTTCAATGTTACGTAAGAACGGTATTAGAGGGGAATGTTCTTGCCAAGTGTGCATTTCCTTAATCATGGGAAAAGAGAACAATTAAGGGAACGCAATGAAAGTTGCTAACAAGTAATAGCGTTAGAGGGATGAAGAATCCGAGCAGACAAATCAGATGTCTGAACACAGTAACAGCACTTTTCACAGAATTCTCCCACGAGGCACACTTAGGTGGTGATCCTCGTAGTAAGACCTCAGCTACTGCCTGAAGTACTCTTATCGCGAGCGCAGCAGGAGAAGTAACTGCTGATAAAGCTAGAGGCTGACTGACACCTTCACCAAACTATGCTGTTCGCTGAATCCTGTATCCAACCACTACTCCAATTGCCAGTATGCCAGCCAAGCAACATTTGGTAACACTACAATACCCAAGTAAAACTCTTGCCAGTGCAATGATGTCGTGCTAATCTCTCAAAGTAACAAGCTGAGACTCAGCAATATATTGTCCTAGCGCTACGCACTTTGAAAGTCTCGACAAAAGAAATATAAGATTTTAAGTACTGAATCATGTAAGTTAGCTAGTTAGAAACCCGTGTCAGCAAAGTAGTAAACTATGAAAAATGAAGTCGTGAGAACAGCTTGTACATCGAACTATAGGTATAAGAGAAATTCTCAGTTTAATCCTATGGGCGTATCAGAATTACGGCGGCGATATGAGGAGCAAGTGGCGACCGATGACATGCCAATGGCCCAGCGTGGGGAGAAACTCCCAGCGTTGAAAGTCAACATAGCAGCTGGTGACAGCGGGATCGTAGCTGGTGGAGAGGCACTCACGGATACCGAAGGAGGCCTAAAGCAGAACGTTACGACACAGTTTTAGAGGTAGGACCCCCTTCAATTGGCTTTGGACGGACGAGTCCATGAGGTATCATATTTTGGGGCAAAAGTAGTCCCCTGTAAGATTCGCTGTGGCAGGAGGTGGGAGATTAGTTACCTTTATTAAAATTCTGTTTCATATCATGCTCTATGTGCCTTTGTAACAGAGAAGGTCAGAGCTACAAGTATATTTGAGATCTAGTAAATGAGGGTGGCTTACGTCACTCACAGCGCACAGAGGTGGGAAGAGAGATGCGCCGCCGTTGTTAGAAGAGACGCGGTGGATCGCTCGACTCGGGCAGACACGTGGAAATGGCTCTCTGTCAAAAAGACAGAACTTGCTTTGTTGTTGCTCATCCCTTGCGAGTACCGTTTTCTGAGCTACATTCGCGTGGGGTGTGACTTTGAATACATGCAGTAAGTATATTCACGAAGATGCAAAGCTATTTCTTATTGCTGATGATACAAGTGTAGTAATCACACCCAAGAAGCAAGAATCAGCTGAGGATATTGCAAATAATGTCTTTCACAAAATTATTAATTGGTTCTCTGCAAATGAACTGTCACTAAATTTTCAGAAAACACAGTTTATACAACTCCGTACAGTAAATGGCGTAGCACCACTGATAAATATAGACTATGAACGGAAGTCTGTAGATAAGGCAGAATACTGAAAATTTCTGGGTGTGTGCATTGATTAGAAGTTGAATTGGAAGAAAAACATCTATGATCTGCTGAAAAATGTTTGGTTCACCTACTTATGCTATTAGCGTTACTGCAAATTTTGGTGGTAAACATTTCAGTAAATAAGCCTACTATGCCTGTTTTCATTCACTGCTTCCATGTGGCATCATATTTTTGGGCAATTCGTCACTAAGAGAGAAGGTATTCATTGCACAAAAGCGTGTAATCAGAATAGTAGTAGCTGGAGCCCACCCGTGATCACCTTGCAGACGTTTGTTTAAGGAACTCGGTATATTCACAGTACCTTCGAAATATATATATTCACTTATGAAATTTGTCATTAATAACCCATCCGAAATCAAAAATAACAGCGAAGTGCATAGCTACAACGCTAGAAGAAAGGGTGATATTTACTATCCTGGATTAAATTTCACTTTGACACAGAAAGGATTGAATTATGCTGCCACAAAAGTCTTTGGTCATTTGCCAAATAGTTTTAAAAGTCTGACAGGTAGCCAAACAATATTTAAAAGCAAATTAAAAGAATTTTTGAATGATAATAGATGAATTCTTACATATGAACCGTAAAAAAATTAATTAATTAATTAATTATATTGTGTAAAGAAAACTTACGTTAAAGTGACGCGTTTCACATCATTACGAAATGTCGTATTCATTATCTTTGGAGCAAGGATTAACGTATGCATGTATGTATGTACAAACTGAAGAGGTTAGACGCAAACAGTCAAAGAGACAAGCGGATGTTTGTTACGTCACACCACGGCTGAGGATGCAAGGCAAGTGGTTTGCGGTTTCCTTGGATTCTGTGCATTACTGAAGTGTTATGTTGTGAACGTTGAAGACATTATGATTACGACTCGTCGTTTACGGTAGTTACATCGGTTTGGGGAATAATTAGCTGTTTCTTTCAGCTATTGAAAATATCCCGACCATATTTCACAAGTTCCGAGTGGCAAGGCAAGGCAGGGCAAGGCAAGGCTGAAAGTACTAACGAAGGTTCCCGACATATATCGGCGGTGTCGTAGAATTTAAATACTTACATGGCTGAGGGATCATGCAATACATTGTTCTGTTGGTAGCGCCCCTCTCTCATCAGTGTCTGCTTCTTGAAGTCTGATACACGCCATTTTGAAGGGTGTGTTTTTGTAAGGAAGACTGTACAATCGCTGATTCTAGTACACCAGGCCTCCATAACATAGCTCACTTCTACCAGGATTAGGAACCTTTTTGTTTGGTAGTGGTGGACTTATTCCTAAGTGTGGTTGTATGTAAATAGGTAACAGTAGAATATACGTGTTGAAGTGGAGCATTCAGAGTACGAAAGGGAGGTCAATTGAGCATGACAGATGCATGACGTGTGGTAGACCTTATAAACAAGCAGCGCTGACAGGTAGGTGACTGGACCAAGAGTGCCATGCACCCCTGTGTTGTACCAACTATTACGACACATAGTTGTATTTTAAGGTGCACTGTCGAGTAGAATTTTTCACTACCAGCCTTGCATCAGTTCACATCGATGCAGAACATGACAGAAATAGGTTTCATTCTGGTTGCAGGATTGGGTAATGTTACAAAGTAATACCCAGAGAAATGGCTCTGAGATAATCAATAACAAAATGGTCCCACTGTTCCTTCTTTTTTAATGGAATTGCGTGGTAAAAACACATCGCTTGTGTCAAATTAAGATTTCCACAGGTTAACAATAATGAATCTAGTTGTGTTCCGAATGAGAACATTTTTTTAAAAAGTAAAACACTGTAATTTACTACATTTCTTTCAGATGATAACTATTTATTTCATTTGTTGTATATTACAAACATTCCCTAGGAGGAACTGTTTTACAATTAATATCTGTTATTAAAAATAGCTTCACAAAGTGGGTCCTTAAGGGGGGTAGGACGTGAAACGGACCGACTTGGAGCAGGAGAGGCACCACAGGACATTTTAATTTACACTGTCTATACTTTTACAAATAAATTCATAAAACTTTGTCAGCATGACCAGGAAGGATCCAGGATTCACACTCAAAGCAGAGGAAGTTCAAAAACTTAACAAAACAGATTTTTTACATGTGAAATTTCATCAATTTTTCACTTTGTATTGGCTACATTTGTTGCTGTAGGTACACTTTTCGTCATAAGTAAGAAAGATTCTTCGATTAATTTTGCACAGCATACAAACCATACTTACAGGTGTGTGAAAGTCTAGAATTTCCCAAATCTGTTAATAACTGTGGTAAAAATTGAGATAATTAGTTATAAAGTTCGAGTTTTCTCTAAACACGAAGTTTAAAACGTAACAGCCCATTCATTTTTCCATAGATGAAATAAATTCTAGAGTTTTATACACCTGTAAGTATTGTTTGTAAGCTGTGCAAAATTCATCGAAGAATCTCTCTTACTTACGAAGAAAAGTGTACCTATAGCATCAAATGCAGCCAACAGTAAGTGAAAAAAATCCTGAAATTTCACATTTAAAAAATATTATTTTTTCGTGTTTTGGAACGTCCACTGCTATGAGTGTGAATCCTGAATCCTTCCTGGTCATGCTGACAAAGTTTTATGAATTTATTTGTAAAAGTATAGACAGTGCAAACTAAAATGTCCTGTGGTTCCTCTCCTTCTCGAAGTCGGCCCGTTTCACGTCCTACCCCCCTTAAACTGAGTATCACTACAAAACGGTACCCAATCTAGGTATAAATCAAATCCGACACTACACGAACAGCCTACAGAAATGTTTCCTAGAGGACGAGAAAAACACAGGTAATAGTATTTCTGTCACAATTTTTCAGTCTAAGGATCCCATAGAAGTAGTGACCCAGAAAGATGATGAACGAACAAAATAGCTGATGAGAGTTTATTTAAACATATAAATACTTGCATAGAAAACTGTATACAGTATTTCCTAGAGTATTGTAGCCAGGAACTGCAAACGACAACGATGTTCAGTATTTGCTTGTAGTGACCACATTAATGCAAATATATGTTACACGGAACTCATAATGTCTGATACTATCAGAAATATGTTACATCTTTCGTAGTAAGTGCTCATATGTAGAATTTGTAGTGGGGTTATCACGCGTTGTGGTTAGTGCTTAACACGGGAAAATGTACTGGAACACACACACACACACACACACACACACACACACACACACACACAAACAAACACAGGAGAGAAATGGAGACATTAAAGACATTGGTCGCTAGAATAAAGTAAAAGCAGGCCGGTGAGGCCGAGTGGTTCTAGGGGCTTCAGTCTGGAACCGCGCGGCCGCTACGATCGCAGGTTCGAATCCTGATTCGGGCATGGATGTGTGTGATGTCCTTACGTTGGTTAGGTTTAAGTAGTTCTACGTTCTAGGGGACTGATGACCTAATATGTTAAGTCCCATAGTGCTCAGAGCCATTTGAACCAAGAAAGTAAAAAGTTGTGGAGCAAAGTAGGGCTGCAGCAGCAATACGTCAGAGTTTCCAATAAACATTGTGTCGCTACTCGAAAAAGTGTAATAAGTGGCCTTTGCAGGAGTAGAGGAGAGTAAGGTGCTCTGGGTTCTAGAAATAAATTCAGTGAACTGCGGAATTGAAATAAATGAATTTCATACTGCATTCTAAGCAACCTGGATATGCCTGAAGTTCAGTTTCTGGTGTGGGATAACGGATAATTCTGTGAATAACGAAAGAGATATGCTCCTTTATCCCCTATTTGGTATGAAGTGTTTAGGAGACTCGTGGCCCAGAAAAAAGAAACAGAAAGTACGATGACGTGCTTTGAAGCTCACAAAATTCAATGGAAGTGTGCTGTTAATGCATTATTAAAAGCACTCTTGAATACAAATAATTTTACACTGATGTGCACACGTCAACACAGAATCATGACTGTTGCGCATTATGGCGACTAATGCAGTGAGAAGACAGTGAATAACTGCGCCACCAGTTTCTCGGGAGTAGAGCTACGGAGAGTTTCAGCGTTCTTTTCACGACCGTTGCAGGAAGAAAGGGTATCGACGGGTTGCGAGAACTACTGTATTTTACAAATACAGATGGTGCTTTCGGCTCCCGATAACTCCCACAGTCCTCTTAGTCTGATCAAGAATTTATTCAACCGCCAAATGCAGTTTCTTTCAAAGACTGGTAAGTAATGAGATTGGGAACGAATCGCGAACGAGCGGTGCGCGAATAACTCGGAACCCCGGAGCGTTATGACCCTCCGGGCGGCGCCGAGCCGGAGAAATGCCCGCCCTAGAGTTCTCTGCGGCCGTCGGCGGTTCCCACAGAGATCTCAAATTCTGCGTTTCTTTCATCTGTGCTCGTGTGGTGAGCACGCTGTTGTATGTCATCTGCGTGAGTCTTGTTATGCGTTCTTGTCGGGAAAAAGCTCTCCACAACACAGGCTCCGCGACTTCGTAGGGCGTCTTACGTTTTCTCTATTCGAGATATGTATTTTCCGTTGCGGTTTCGGTGCACTCAGCTCTTCTTCGCTCGTCCGTATCATAGTGCTGTGCTCCAACATTTTCACTCCGTATTCGTTGCATTTTCTTTCGAGGCGGTTGATGAAGTCGATTTTTGAAATCCGATTGAATGCCTGTAGAGCCGACTCGTAAATGTGTTATAAAAACTGATGAGTGTTGGTTACAAGCTATGTGTTGTAGGTCTGCTACGAAAATGCTTCACAGGCAGTTACAATATGGTGAATAATCCCAGAGATTCTTACTCAGTTCGTACTTAACCTATGTTCATCATGTAGATACGACCAAATGCTTTCCGCCTCAGTTACACCTGTAAGTAGGCTGTTTATGTTTTCTTTATATAAGTAGGCTGCTTATGTTTTCTTATTGGCAACGTTACGTAGCGCTCTATATGAAAATCACTGGCTGTGCTGTGTGCAGTCTGTGGCTAGTTTGCATTGTTGTCTGCCATTGTAGTGTTGCGCAGCGGCAGCTGGATGTGAACAGCGCGTAGCGTTGCGCAGTTGGAGGTGAGCCGCCAGCACTGGTGGATGTGGGGAGAGAAATGGCGGAGATTTGAAATTTGTGCATGAACTGCTATATATATTATGACTATTAAGGTAAATACATTGTTTGTTCTCTATTAAAATCTTTCATTTGCTAACTATGCCTATCAGTAGTTAGTGCCTTCCGTAGTTTGAATCTTTTATTTAGCTGGCAGTAGTGGCGCTCGCCGTATGGCAGTAGTTCGAGTAACGGAGATTTTTGTGAGGTAAGTGATTTGTGAAAGGTATAGGTTAATGTTAGTCAGGGCCATTCTTTTGCAGGGATTTTTGAAAGTCAGATTGCGTTGCGCTAAAAATATTGTGTGTAAGTTTAAGCTCAGTCCTGTATAAATTCTTCAAAGGGGACGTTTCATAAGTCGACCCTTAGCCGAGGATACCTCACTGGAATCTTCTGATTTTTTCTTGTAGTTTGTGTAATTAGTGTAGATTTTGTTTATTGCTAGTGCGTAATTCTATTGAGAATCTCCTTTGTAGTTGCAGTCTTTCATTCTTGTACAGTAAAACAGTTGTGGCATGCATGTAGATTTGCATCAAGTATTTCGCAGCTGCGCTTGCAACTAACTAGATATTATTTTCAGTGCTATGTTAATGTATTCCCCTATTTTTGCTCTTCAAATTGTGTTTTTCTGTGTTGTTGCGTGAAATATTGTGACAATAATGGCGTGTGAAAAACGTAATACTAGGCTCCAAAGTAAACTGAGAAATGACAGTGAAGACGAAAGCAGTGTGTTAGCGCCACCGAGTAATGAATTAACTAATGTTCAAAGTAGTAATTTGGTAATTGTACATAGGGAAATGGAGCGGGCTGCAAACAATGGTGTAGACAGTGAAACAATTAGTGAACAGGGATGCATTATCGATCGATCGGTCGGCAACAGCTCGCCTCAGGAACCCGAAATGATAGGACAAAATTTTGCAAATACTGTAGATTCAGGTTTTGCGTCCTCACCGTTTTCTCAAATAAGTCAAGATACATTTTCTGCTTGTCAAAATGTGAATGTTTCTGGAGCAAATGCACTGCCGAAAAGCGTAGAGGAACAGATTCCAGACACTAATGCATTGTTATTACAATTAATGCAACAAATGGGACAAAATCTTCAAAAGTTAGACACAATGGAACAAAATCTTCAAAAGTTAGACACAATGGAACAACACCAGAGACAAACACAGCAACAGTTAGACACAATGGAACAAAATCAGAGACAAACACAGCAAAAGCTTCAAAAGTTAGACTCAATGGAACAACACCAGAGGCAAACACAGCAACAGTTAGACACAATGGAACAAAAGCTACAAAAGTTAGACTCAGTGGAACATAAGCTTGTACAAACACGTGAAGATTTAACTACTGAGTTACATAACATTGAATCGAAATGTCAAAAAGTCTGTAATGACGTAAAAACACAAATTTGTGAACATTTTGAACCTATTTTTTCGCGGCACGAAAATGCATTACAGAATCACGAAGCAGCCATAAAAGAACTGCAAACCATTGTTCATGAAAATCATGAGACCTTGTGGGCTAAAATTGACTCAGTTGCATCTACCGATTCGGTTACGCAACTTGCAAAAACTCAGGAAAACTTAAAGGACACAGTAGATTCGATTTCAACACAAATGGACACTCTGAAACTTGGTTCAGAAAAACACACTGAGGAAATGTGTTCACTATCGGAGAAAATAGCCGAACTATCGGATCAGGTCACTAACTTATCTACAAAGGTAGATGATGATCTGAATGACACAAGACCTGTAGCCTTCACCGACACAGAAGAGTATGAACAAATTAGAAAATTCAAACAAAATCAAAATCAAATCAATAAACAGTACAAAAGAGAAATCCGGGAAGTACAAGATCAGTTGACGCAGGTAATACAAGAATTACACACTTCAGAGGACACTCGCGCTCCAGTACGGGAAGAGGGACATAGAAATACGGAACAATCACAAAATAATAACACAGGACACTTCGGAAATTATGAAAGAAATTGGCAAGGCGCATTGGATTTTGAGATGGAACCGCCGACACGACGTAACAATAAGCGACATGCGACTCGGCGACATGATGATTTTGACTATAAGCTGTTCATTACTACACGTAAATTCAAAACGTTTAAGAATTCTGCCAACGACATTCATCCACAAGCGTGGCTCCATCAATTTTCTCATTGTTTTCCTCCCAACTGGTCATTAGAACACAGATTAGAATTTATGTGTGGCTACTTGGAGAATGAACCAGCTGTAAGAATGCGATCGGTCATTCACGATTGTCACAGTGAAGGAGAATTTTATCATGCCTTCCTCTCAGCGTATTGGTCTCAAGCTACACAAGACCGAGTAAAACATAGCATCATAATGATGTAACATTTCGAACAATCTGAATTTTCCAGTCTTGTGAAATATTTTGAAGACATGTTGCACAAGAATCAGTACCTCAGAACTCATCCGCATTTGCTTAATCAAACTGCCTGAACATTTACGACACATTATTTTAGCAGGACGTTGCAAAGACAACAATGAAGCTTTTCAGGGACTGTTACAAGAACTGGAAATTGACACTGACAATCGCGGAACGCGAAAATAGGAGTACAACAATTACAGGTCACATCTGTCACAATTACGTGATGACAGAACTAATACACTACAAGGCTATTCTTTCAATGTAAATCGTGACCGAAACAGACACCACCCGTATGACAACCGTTGGCAGAGTAGTAATAATTACAGGGAAAGATCACCTCTCCGTGGTAATGACTATCACAGAGACAATCAGAGAAACAGGCAATATGGGAACCAAAATAATTATTATCAAGGGAGACAGAATAACTTTAGACGCAACGGTCCAGTGCGCAGTTACGATTCAGGGAGAAATTCTCCACCACGTGACCGACAAGAAAGAAACTATGGAATCTACCGACATGACGACAGACGATATGATCGTAACGACAGACCAGAACTGCATCAGAACTGGCGGGATTTAAATAGGGGAGGACCCTCTCGTCACGGTGAATTTGTAGAAGTTAGGTCTCCAAACCCCAATAACGACGCGCGCCAACAAACAGATAATAGGCAATGACTCACACCGCTGGCAGCCACAAAACGTACTTATGAAACTGACAACGCAGCTGCCGTAGCTAGTAATTACGTGAAAATGGAAGACATTAGGGACATCTTACTCCAGGAACACGACGTAAAACATAACAACAATACATATCCTGTGATTCACATTACTGTAAATGACGTAAAATTTACGGCAGTACTTGACTCTGGCAGTCTCATTTCAGTAATTAGTGAAACAGCTTTTAGCAAATGCAACAAATCGAACGATTGTCCCACACTTCCGTTACGTAAGATTAAATTACAAGGTGCAATCATTGGAAAAAGTGTAGATGTACGCCAACAAACCAACTTAGAATTCTTTTGTCAAAGCCACAGCTTCTCTATGAACTTCCTTATTGTTCCATTATTGTCGACGGAAATTATACTGGGAGTACACTTTTTGAATGAATACAAAGCAATCTTAAGCTTTCACGATGCTGAAATAAGTTTAGAGAAAGAAGGTAAGTCAATAGCTTTGAAATTTGAAGATTGGCTCTCAAACCATGACGAGGAAATTAATCGGCTTTACCTTCTGTTAGACAACAGTTCGGAATTTTCTACGGAACTAGACACTAACAATCACTCTGTAAGTACTGACAGGGATGATATCGACGGCATATTTGAAACTAATGAGTTAATTCAGAATAAAATTCAAACAATTGAGAATTGTAATGACACTGATAGGCAGGACCTTTTTGAGATTTTACAAGCACATTCCACAGTTTTTACTCACAAAACAGGAACAATCAAGGGATTTCAATACCAATTTCGTGTTCGTGAGCATACTAAATTTTGTGTTAGACCATACCCAATTCCGGCGCATTATAGGGACCGTGTTAGAACAGAAATACAATCTATGCTTAATGAGGGCATTATTGAGCCTGAAGTAAGCTCATACAACAACCCATTACATGTTGTTGAGTAGAAAAATGGATCGATCAGGCTTGTCTTAGATTCGAGACAAATTAATATTATCATCATTCCTGAAACAGATAGGCCGCAGACGATGGAAGAACTTCTTCAAAATTTTAATGGTGTAAAAGTGTTCTCTTCCATTGATCTCAGACACAGCCTTTCATTGTTTCGGCGTTTGTTATCAGTTTCGGAGACTTCCTTTTGGTTTGAAAATTCCTTCAGCAGCATTCATTCGCGGGCTAAATTCCATATTACCTGAGTTCTTAAAATGTCACATCACCTTATATGTGGACGATATTCTAATAGCAGAAGCTTCATGGGAACAACATAATCGCATCCTCAACAGTTTGTTACGTATTTTTGCAGAATCTGGAATTACAGTTAACTTGGAAAAGTCTGAATTCGCTAGGTCAAAGGTGAGGTTGTTGGGACATATTATTTCTTCTGAAGGCATTCAGACGGATCCTGAAAAGTTAGAAGCAATCAGAGCCATTCCAGCTCCATCCATAAAAAAAACAAGTCCGCAGTTTTCTAGGTCTCGTAAATTTTTACCGTCGTTTTCTGACTATGCAAATTCTAGTTACACCAAAACTTTGTTCTCTCATTGGAAAAAATACTATTGGGAACTGGGACGAACAAGCACAGTTGGAATTCAATTCTTTGAAAGAATCGCTACTTAACGCGCCAATACTAGCTCATCCAGATCTGTCACAAGATTTCTGCCTTAGCACGGATTCTTCTAAAGTCGGTCTTGGTGCTCATTTATTTCAAGAAGCCACAGAAAATGACACTACTCTTCAGAAAACCATTGCTTTTGCTAGCTGAGTGCTAACAACATCTGATAAAAAATTATTCCGTTACTGAATTAGAAGTTTTAGCTATCGTTAGGGCATTTAACAGATTCCATTTCTTTCTTTCTGGTAAGCACGTAAAAGTATACAGTGATCATAGTGCATTACAATTTATTATGTCTTCAAAATTAAATCATGACAGGTTAAAACGTTGGGCATTGTTTCTGCCAGAATTCCGCTTCACAATAGTCTACATTCCCGGCAAGGAGAACATTGTTGTGGACGCGCTGTCACGCGCACCGGTTGGGCTTGAGAAAAGTAACACAGAAGGCAACCTCGGAAAAAATTTCAGTATTCTTTACATTCAGAAAGTGGTCTTTGAAAACTTCATCACCACATCTTTAAAGGACATTGCTCATGAACAAGATAAAGATCCGATTTGGAAAGACATCAAGAGCAAATGGCATGAAAAGACACACACACAGATTCGGCATTATTATCTGGTGAGAAACAACATACTGTTCAAACGCTGCACTGTTGATGACAAGCTATGGGTACTTTGCATTGCAGACGATTTTGTTAATAAGCTCATTTGGTACATTCATTTCAGCTATGCACATTTTGGCCCACAAAAATGTTATCATATTCTTCGAACGACTTGTTATTTTAACAATATGGAAAAGAGAATTCGAAGAGTCTTGTCTATTTGTAAACTTTGTCAAAAGGCTAAACCATCTACTGTCTCACATCGTGCTCCGCTGTTTCCTATCATTCCTTCTAAATTAAAAGAATTTGCTGCTGTTGATCTCTTGGGACCCCTTGTCAGAACATCGAATCGATTTTCGTACGTTCTAGTCGCTGTTGAACTTACTTCAAAATTTGTATCTTTCACTCCGTTATGTAAAGACACTGGACGGTCTGTATCCAACGCCTTTGTTAAAAATTCCTTACGTGAAGTTGGACACATTAGTAAAGTCATTTCAGATAATGGACCGCAATTCAGATCTGCTGTTTGGTCACGCATGCTTCGGAATCATAAAATCAAACCTGTTTTTATTTCATTGTACTCACCACATTGTAACCCGACTGAACGGATTATGAAAGAAATCAATAAGCTTTGCAGACTTTATTGTCACAGAAAGCATCAGCATTTGGACAGATATTTACACTTATTTCTAAACGTGCTGAATGAAATGCCTCATGACTCCACTGCTTTACCACCTACTCTTGTACTGAAGAATGTAGAACCACCGAACAGAATCAGAGAGCTTGTACCTTTCCCGAATACACGTAAACTTCGACACAAAGACATAATTGATTTGGCTCTTAAAAATATAAAATCTGCAGCAGACAAAAGGAGAAAACTACACGGTAAAGCAAATGCAAAGAAATTATGTATTGGTCAGAAAGTTCTCATTAAAGCTCATTTGTTGTCACATAAGAAGAAACACTTGAGTCACAAATTCTTTCTAGTTTACAATGGACCTTACAGAATCCGACGTATACCACATGATAATTGCGTTGAAGTTGAAACTCTACGTACTAGGAAGAGTAAAGGTTTACACCACATTTCACATGTGAAACCGTTTATTGAAAGATAATCTGCCTTTTAACTTTGTCTTTGCCATATAACTTTTCACTTTACATTGCTAGTATGCTTTGTCAGACTTAGAATCTGTTAACATGCAACAATGTTGGAAGTTAAATATCAAATCAAGAACCAAGAGAACTTACTTAAACAGAAATTACGAATGCATTGTTATAGTGAACAGACGTCACAGTGTTATTGTGTGTGTACATTCTTGCTTGTTAGTTGCACGATTACGTAACGACTATCAGGCTTACATACTTAGGACATATACTGCCAATGAGATTTTAATGCAACATTTTAGTTTACTTGAAAATACATTCTGGATTTAAAGTACTTTCTGTGAGATACCAGATGAGACAGTGGTTAGTTTATGTGACAGCTACACGATTTTATCATGACACTACTAATGAGTGACAATTTACAATGTTGCTTTTGCGGTGTATCTGTTTTATATCTGCACAGTTTTTTTTAATTATTCTGGAAAGTAAAACATGTTTTAGTATTGTGGTATAGCTACAATGAGACAGCCTCTTCCGTAGCACAACACTACGTTACATTATAGTACTTTCTTGATCACGGTAAGGTACGTAATAACTACGATATCTATACGCAAAGCATTTCACTTTCGTTTATGATGAGGTAAGTACATTGGCTTCTGCAGATCTTAGCTTTCGGAAGAAAATAACTACGACACTTCCAGAGAGATTATCTTACAACAAGACGCACATTTAGCGCTACAGGACACGCATTTCAGTGATTAATTTTGTACTTAAAACATTTATTTTTAAAGATTTTTGAATTACAAAGAAAGTTTTCCATGATACATTTCATTCCATTGCTGTAATCTGTAACACCTGAGGGTATAATTACATCAATCCTCAGGGGGGTACACGCTTACTTTGTGTACCATGTGTTTGGCAAGCACAAGGAGCCCTAGCTAATATGGTATTTGCTTATACAACTTTACACGTCGGTACCATATTTCTCTAATACATAAATTACACAGCTATCTGATCATTTAACTGAGAGAGACAAACTTTTTTATTACGTCAGTGACACTTGTTTACGCAATTACAGAGTTGGATTACTTCACACTTACGAAATTGTATTTTGTCTGTACTTTGTGAACTGTTCATATTTTTTCGGAACCATTGTGACACTATGAGAGCTTTGAATGATGTATTTGGTATGGGATCACGATTTTTAAAGTACGTTTGAGGCAGATGACACTTCTGACATGAGCAGAGAATTTTTTTAATTATTGGGGGAAGCTACGACGAATTTGAGAGTTGACTGAGGTGTTATGATGTTATTATTACGATGACTATGTGTATTATGCTGTTGCGGTATGTTTATGATTAATAAGCTGATGCTATGTGAGAAATTTGATTATGCTACATATTTATAATGATGAAATATTGAAGAATGTCGACGAATATGTATATGTGTAACAAGGTAAGGAATAAGGAGTAGTGGTTAGGCACTCTGATTTGTGAAAAAGGTTGTTGGAAACCAAGAATCGTACTTGTAAGAGTTAAGAAATGTGTGTAAATGCGTAAATGTATCACAATGCCGGCAAAAAAGATATTTTTTTGGACACTGTTATATTCATAAGATTTTGTTTCTACACATTTGCAACGCAAATTCTCGACCCATGAGATTTTGTATATGAGACTGTCACTGTAGTGGAAACTGCTGTCGTAAATATTTCCGTAAGAAATTTAAGTGACCACCTGCACGTAATGCGTCGTGGGCACCCAGTGTCAGATGCCGGGAGAACAAGTCATTAGTGAGTGCCTCGTCAGAGGCACAGGTAGAAAAAAAGAAAGGGGAAGCCATTATCCTCGCTATTGACATTTCCTTGTTGAAAGCATACTGTGGAGCTCGTAATTTATGATATTTACTAAAATGCCTAATGAAATGATTAGAAACATTTTACATCTATTGTCTTTGTAGTTGAGAGATTGCTCATTTTGTTTAATATCTGGTTTCCAGCTGTGTTGCAGCATTAGTTTTATAAAATAAACTTAGATGCATTTGCTAATGTGAACACTTTCTGTCAACAGATCTATTAAATAATTATTTTATGATCCACATTCTTCGAAAAAGGAGCTCTTGGAATGGAAAGAACGATAAGAAAGGACTGATAACAATAACTGCATATATAATTTTCTTTCCAAGTATTTGGTAATTTTTTGTAGAATTAGTTTTTGTGGTGCACCACTTTAATTACATAGACATTAAGATGTGAATATACATTTCCCTTATCTGCATTGTTGTTTTTACTGTAATATTTTTTCTGCTTGAGCTATATCATGTTTAGGTATAAGTTACTGCTGTTTGCCAGGCATAGTGCTACTGAATTTTAATATGTGTTACTTTTCTAAGCTAGTTTTACTACTGATTTATTTTTCTTGTTGCTGCACATTGGCTCATATTAGTTGTAATGTTGCATTGCTTGGTAATTTAGATTTACTGTAGCTTACTTTGTCATTTTTTTGTCATTGCTGTTCGTGTTAATTGTTTTGTGCTGCTGCATTGCCTCGTCCTTTAGTTTAGCATCTGAGCTCAGTAGATTTAAGTTAGCTTAAGAGGGGGTAGACTATATAAGTAACTAGCTATGATGAATTGGAAGAAATGCATTAAGAAACTGTAAAAAAATAGTTTGGCCAAAAAAAGTAGTGCACAGTGGAGAAAAAGTATTTTGTAAGAGGATATGAACAAAAAATAGGGTTTAGGGTAACAGGTTTAGGTAGGATTTTCTTGGAAATAAATAATGTGGTAAGAAATACGAGAAAAATACAGAAAGCATGCTTGGATAGGATTTTTTTGGTGGAAGCAAAGGTTGAAATAAGACGAACGATCTATGGAATGAAGTTTTGGGTTGGACTGCAGTACCAAATGTTACATTGAAAACGAACCCTGTCCTTTCCTTTTGTGTTATCCCACTATGTGTTTGTGTACCCTTGTGTATTTGTTTTCTTCCTGTCTCTGTGTAGTTTCATAGAATTTTTTCTTCTTCTAATACTAAGCTACATTCACTATGATGAGGAATACTGTTATCCTCAAATACAATTGGCATTAATAATATGTCATTTACCTTGTAAATATGCTTAGACATTATTTATTCTGTTTTGTTTTAATGCTAATGTGTGAAGTGGATGTTTCAATAATTATTCTGATCTTTTATGTATTTACTTATGTCATAATTCCTGTAACACTGATGTATATGCCTATTTCTGTTCTTTTGTAAAGCCTGTATTACTACAAATGTTATCTGTATTGTTATGTTTTTAATGATGTATTTTGTACCTTTGTAATTGTATTCTCATGTTATAATATTGTAATTGACACCAGTTCATCATATTATTAACTTGTAAGTTCCATTTCACTGCACACGTTTCTGTTGGTCATAGTATATGGACAATAATGTGAGAAGTAGGGACTGTTAGTGTTTGCACATGTGTTAATAATTCAGCAAGGGACTGGTTAACAGCATTGCTGGTTCTAAGGATAAAAAAAAAAAAACTTTGTGAGTGCACAAGTGGTGGCTTATGGACTTGCTATGTTCTCTGCAAGACTCTTCGATGGTGAATGTGCAACTGCACAGTCGCAACAGATGGCTGCTGGCCGTCTCTACAAGGACTACAGTGGGTCTGCATCTTTGATGGCCCACCAATACCACTATCTCTACAAGGACTGCAGTGGGTCTGCATCTTTGATGGCCCACCAATACCACAATCTCTACCAGGACCGGACTGCCGGCCGAAGTGGCCGTGCGGTTAAAGGCGCTGCAGTCTGGAACCGCAAGACCGCTACGGTCGCAGGTTCGAATCCTGCCTCGGGCATGGATGTTTGTGATGTCCTTAGGTTAGTTAGGTTTAACTAGTTCTAAGTTCTAGGGGACTAATGACCTGAGCAGTTGAGTCCCATAGTGCTCCGAGCCATTATTATTTCTACCAGGACTACATTGGGTCTGCTCTGTGATGACCTACCTACCAATATTCTTCACAACTTCGAATGACTCTGCTGTGGGTTTGCTCTGTTGTGGCCCATTACCTGTCTGCATATCGTCAGTCAGCACTGTCTTTCCATTGGAAGGACAACACGACTTATTCAAGACTGCATGGAAATCCACTACTTCTGTGTGCAATTTCTTTTACAAATGAGACTTTGTGAAAAAAAAACTGTAATTACTATTATGATGAGTGATCAGGACTGTCTTTATGGACTGTGAGAAAATTTTAGCTTTTGACTAACATTGTATCAATAAGTGTGTGCATTTGATTTCTTTGTTATTGTAATTACAATTATGAAAAATTTTAACAAATCTGTATTGGCCACTGCCCAAAACAATTTGTAAAATTTTTTGTGGGGAGCATGGGGGCTATGTAAGTAGGCTGTTTATGTTTTCTTTATGTAAGTAGGCTGTTTATGTTTTCTTATTGGCAACGTTACGTAGCGCTCTATATGAAAATCACTGGCTGTGCTGTGTGCAGTCTGTGGCTAGTTTGCATTGTTGTCTGCCATTGTAGTGTTGCGCAGCGGCAGCTGGATGTGAACAGCGCGTAGCGTTGCGCAGTTGGAGGTGAGCCGCCAGCAGTGGTGGATGTGGGGAGAGAAATGGCGGAGATTTGAAATTTGTGCATGAACTGCTATATATATTATGACTATTAAGGTAAATACATTGTTTGTTCTCTATTAAAATCTTTCATTTGCTAACTATGCCTATCAGTAGTTAGTGCCTTCCGTAGTTTGAATCTTTTATTTAGCTGGCAGTAGTGGCGCTCGCCGTATTGCAGTAGTTCGAGTAACGGAGATTTTTGTGAGGTAAGTGATTTGTGAAACGTATAGGTTAATGTTAGTCAGGGCCATTCTTTTGCAGGGATTTTTGAAAGTCAGATTGCGTTGCGCTAAAAATATTGTGTGTCAGTTTAAGCTCAGTGCTGTATAAATTTTTCAAAGGGGACGTTTCACACCTAAAATCGAAACTAATAAGAAGCTATGACAGCCACGCAGTAACGTCAGTTATACTTTTCTAGCGCAGAAGGTTATGCATTGTCATTACCTGTCCGACGATGATTTTCGTGAAATAAACTTCTACTGAAAACGATAATAAAATCATGAGCTGAGGATATTTTTTGTACCCATCGTTCCATGAAAATTATTTCAAAAACATTCAAAATTCATCGCGTTTTTCTTGGCTTATACTGATTTATTAGCGTAAAACTGTAGTATATACTAAGGAAACAAACTGTTTTACATTTTACTCACAAGTATAGATATATCATAACCGAAATAGGTTATCTACATCTCTGTGGATAAGGTTGCAACTTCATTTTTTTTCTCGCAAAACGTTAAAATACAAAACAAATCCACCATGTGTTTGTGACACCTACCGAGTTATAGCACATACGTTTAGGTACACATTGTTCGTATTTGATATACCGAATACAGAGTCTCGAAAATAAACCAAGAACATCTTCTCGAAACTGCTGATATCAAATCTTTTTAACTCTGTAGGCCTCAGAACCACAAAATAAGAACCAACTAAAGGGAATATCGGCAAATACAGTATGTGATCAAAAGTATCCGGGCACCTGGCTGAAAATGATTTTCAAGTTCGTGGCGTCCTTCATCGGTAATACTGGAACTCAGTGTGATGTTGGCCCACCTTCAGCCTTGTTGACAGCTTCCACTCTCCCAGGCATGTTGAATCAGGTGCTGGAAGGTTCTTGGGGACTGGCAGCCCATTCTTCAAGGAGTGTTGCACGGAGGAGAGTTATCGATGTCGGTCGGTGAGGCCTGGCACGAAGTCGGCGTTCCAAAACATCCCAAAGGTGTTCTTTAGGATTCAACTCAGGAGTCTGTGCAGGCCCGTCCATTACAGGGATGTTATTGTCGTGTAACCACTCCGCCACAGGCCGTGCATTATGAACAGGTGCTCGATTGTGTTAAAAGATGCAATCGCCATCCCCTAATTGATCTTCAACAGTGGCAAATAAGAAGTCGTTGAGTCATCAATGTAGGCCTTTGCTTTGATAGTGCCAAGCAAAGCAACAAGGGGTGCAAGCCCCCTCCATGAGAAACACCACCAAACCATAACACCATCGCTTCCGAATTTTACTGCTGGCACTACACAAGCTGGCAGATGATGTTCACCGGCCATTCGCCATACCCACACCCAGCCATCGGATCGCCACATTCTGTGCCGTGATTGTCACTCCACTCAACGTTTTTTCACTGTTCAATTGTCCAATGTTTACGCTCCTCACACCGAGCGAGGCGTCGTTTGGCATTTACCAGCGTGATGCATGGCTTATGAGCAACCCCTCGACCATGAAATCAATGTTTTCTTACCCCCTGCCTAACTGTCGTAGTACTTGCAGTGCATCCTGATGCAGATGGGAATTCCTGTGTGATGGTATGGATAGATGTCTGCCTTTTACACATTACGACCCTCTTCAACTGTCGGCGGTCTCTGTCAGTCAACAGACAAGTTCGGCCTGTACGCTTTTGTGCTGAACGTGTCCCTTCACGTTTCCACTCCACTATCACATCGGAAAGAGTGGACCTTTGGATGTTTAGGAGTGTGGAAATTTCTAGTACAGACGTATAACACAAGTGACATCCAATCACCAGACCACATTCGAAGGCAGCAAGTTATGCGGAGCTGAGCTCCCATTCTGCTCTCTCACGATGACTAATGACTACTGAAGTAGCTGATATGGAGTACCTGGCAATAGGTGGCAGCACAATGCACCTAAAATGAGAATCGTATGTTTTTGGGGGTGTCCGGATACTTTTGATCACATAGTGTAACTGCCAAGAAACAACAATTCAACTTTTATCTGGTGTAGAAAAATATGCGTCCACCTGCTAAGTGGAAAGCAGGTAGTCTATTAGTTTACAATAATATCCCCTCAAAGTGCTTGTATTATAATGTTTCAGCTTTCCAGGCCCGAAAACCTCATATTCGAGACAGACAAAAGGGGAATATCAACTAGTAATTTCCCGAAAAGAACAATTACAATTTTTTTCTGTTGTAGAAAAATATACTTTATCATCTGCTCACCTAAAATGGTTGTTGGTGATGTGAACAATTACTGAAAAACTTCTAGAAAAAGTCAGTCGATCAGATGAAATTTTTTGGACTACCAGTAGAACATAACCTCAACTAGGCCTAAAACGGAAACTAATACACAGCTGTCTTAGCCAGCCAAAAACGTCACTTATATTTATAGGGTGCACAATATTATGTATTATCGTCACCTCCCTTAAAATGGTGATTGGTTGAGTGGACTATTCCTGAAAAAATTCTGAAAATCATTGAAGCTGTACCCAGTTTTCCTCGACCATTATTTGCCATAATAAATACTGTCTCCCAATCCGCAGACGACAAAGCCACAATAATCGATGCCTTAGAAATATAGACTTATTAGCACAAAACGGTAAAACACAGGATGAGGTTTTTATCTTAAGGCAACGAATAATCTAAGAAAGTACACATTGAATTAAAAAACGGAAAAATACATGTGCCATATTTGTAAAATTCTATCTGGTGATACACCAGGGTTCGGAGCGGGCGAAACTTTTGACATGTTACAGTAAAGGTGAACATCCCATTTTTATTGCAGATTCAGATTTTATGGAGAAAAATACATAACTTTTGTATGTAACACTTAACTTTTGTATGAAACACTTAACTTTTGTATGTAACACATAATTTGTCACCTTTATCGTTGCGTGATAGATGAAGGTGCAATCGAAATAAAAAGAGAAAAAGAGGATTGAGTTCTAAAGCGACATTATTTCGAGAGAAATGCATTGGATCGAGAAACGAAAACCAGACGTGTTCAGTAATTGTGAAAAATGCTTGTTTCAAGTGAGTGCTCTCACATCACACCATTGCGGTGGTCGTTTCAGGTATGTCCTATTGCTAATGAGGTGCTTGTTTATAAGAATTATTTCAATTTAAATGCTCATCCACCCACTTTGATGCACTTATTTATCCGCACTTGGAATGATTAACGCAGCTGAGGAATGTTCCCGATGTAATCATCTGACATGCATTGGTGATACGCTTAATCACGTTATTGCGCGTTGTTGGCACTTCATTATAAACTTCTCTCTTCAAATAATCCCAAACACAGATGAAGTAAGACCTGGAGATGTTACTGGCCAAGACATTGGACTACCTTCTCCGATCCACCAACGATTATACACACGATTTTATTTCCATGCTGCTACAGAATAACGTGCTGAACAACCATCGCGTTGAAACCACATTGTCGCAAGTCCAAGGTAAGGAAGTACTGGAAGATCATCCTCCAAGAATGTTCGACATTTATTACAATTTAAAGGGCCTTCGTTAAAGAATGGACCAATAAGTTGACGCCAATTATTGCATACCACACATTCACGTTATACTAACGCGGATGTTCATCTTGGCGTGAACAATGTGAACTGTCCACATTACAATAATCCATGTTGTGTTAATTAATTGTACCGTGTTTCGTGAAGGTCGACTAATCACAGAGCAATACTCGAGCAAAAAAGTTGGGGTCTCTCTGAATTTGCTGAAGCGACCATTGGCAAAATGTTACTCGGCTCCGGAAATCATTACCATTAAGTTCCTGATGGAGGGAAATAGGAAAAGATTCAAAATTCGGCAAATAGTTGTCTGACTAATTCCCCATTTACGGATTAATTGATGAGTGCTAATGTGGTGGTTACAGTTCACAGGAGGTAATATTTCAGTGTCATTATTGCCATCAGCAACTGTTCTTCGACGGTTCCTTTTTCATGGTCGTGCAGTCCCCTCGGCAGAGAACTGTCGAACAGCCCGATAGAAAAAAGAGCGTGATTGCATCCTTTTTGGAAAAAGTCGAGCACAAAAGAGTACAGCAATACCGACATTCCTGCTATTTTCCCTTATGTGTAAATGATTTCATTTGCCTCTTCTCTCGTTGTAGCTTGCTTCCTAAGTAATAACGCAGTCACGTTAAGAACGAACGACCAACTCGCAACGACGTAAAGTCAAATAGTGAATGAATGTTAAAACAGCTAGACGGAGAAAGCTGCACAACACTGAGTCGTTTTCCACATATGTCTGTGTTTATGTTTCTGAACTTATTTCCTCCAGATAACACTGTGTTGTAAATCAATTGCGTTATGTTTCGATTACAGCGCCTGTGTCACAAAACGATGAAAGTGTTACATACATACGTTACGTATTTCTACATCTACATGGATACTCTGCAAATCACATTTAAGTGCCTGGCAGAGGGTTCATCGAACCACCTTCTCAATTCTCTATTATTCCAATCTCTATAGCGCGCTGAAAGAAGGAACACCTATAACTTTCCGTACGAGCTGTGATTTCCCTCATTTTGTCGGTGTCAAAAAAATATTTTCACATTCGGAAGAGAAAGTTGGTGATTCGAATTTCGTGAGAAGATTCCGTCGCAACGAAAAACGCCTTTCTTTTAACGATTTACAGCCCAAATCCTGTATCATTTCTGTGACACTCTCTCCCTTATTTCGCGATAATATAAAACGTGCTGCCTTTCTTTGAACTTTTTCGATGTAATCCGTCAGTCCTATCTGGTAGGGATCCCACACCGCGCAGCAGTATTCTAATAGAGGGCCGACAAGCGTAGTTTAGGCAGTCCCCTTAGTAGTGTAAGTAGGCTGTTTATGTTTTCTTTATGTAAGTAGGCTGTTTATGTTTTCTTAGTGGCAACGTTACGTAGCGCTCTATATGAAAATCACTGGCTGTGCTGTGTGCAGTCTGTGGCTAGTTTGCATTGTTGTCTGCCATTGTAGTGTTGGGCAGCGGCAGCTGGATGTGAACAGCGCGTAGCGTTGCGCAGTTGGAGGTGAGCCGCTAGCAGTGGTGGATGTGGGGAGAGAGATGGCGGAGTTTAGTAATTTGTCATGAACTGCTATATATATTATGACTATTAAGGTAAATACATTGTTTGTTCTCTATTAATATCTTTCATTTGCTAACTATCCCTATCAGTAGTTGTGCCTTCTGTAGTTTGAATCCTTTATTTAGCTGGCAGTAGTGGCGCTCGCTGTATTGCAGTAGTTCGAGTAACGAAGATTTTTGTGAGCTAAGTGATTTGTGAAAGGTATAGGTTAAAGATACTCAGGGCCATTGTTTTGTAGGGATTATTGAAAGTCAGATTGCGTTGCGCTAAAAATATTGTGTGTCAGTTTAAGCACAGTCGTGTACAATTGACATTCCTTTAGAGAAAACATTGCAAATGCGACACCCTCATTACTTGGAGGGATACTTACATCTGCACACCTGATTATGACAAGCGTCTTTCTACGAGAGTTGAGAGAATTTCTACTAACTTATGAAATGTCACATGACTACTGAATGATATTTTTATGTTTTGGTTTGCGTAAATGCTTATTTCATTTAATATCTGGTTTCCAGCTGTGTTGCAGCGTTAGTTTTATAAAATAAACTTCGATGCATTTGCTAATGTGAACACTTTCTGTCAACAGATCTATTAAATAATTATTTTATGACCCACATTCTTCGATAAAGGAGCTCTTGGAATGGAAAGAAAAATAAGAAGGGACTAATAACAGTAACTGCATACATAATTTTCTTTTCAACTACTTGGTAATATTTTTCGTAGAATAAGTTGTGGTACACCACTTTAATTACATAGACATTAAGATGTGAATATGCATTTCCCTTGTCTGCATTGTTGTCTTTAGTGTAATATTTTATTTGCTTGAGCTATGTCATGTTTAGATATAAGTTGCTGCTGCTGTTTGCCAGGCATAGTGTTACTGAATTTGACGTTGTATTACGCTGTTAAGCCAGTTTTACTACTAATTTTTTTTTCTTGTTTCCTGCACAGTGCCTTATATTAGTTGTAGTACTGCAATTGCTTTGCCTATTTAAAATTTTTGTCCTTGATGTTTGTGTTAATTGTTTTATGCTGCTGCATTGCCTCGTCCCTTAGTTTAGCATCTGAGCTCAGTAGATTTAAGTTAGCTTAAGAGGGGGTAGACTATATAAGAAACTAATTATGATGAATTGGACGAAATGCGTTAAGAAGCTATAAGAAAATAGTTTGGCCAAAAAAGTAGTGCACAGTGGAGAAAAACTATTTTTGAAAGAGGACGTGAACAGAATACAGAAAGCATGCTTGGATAGGATGTTTTTTTGGCTGGAGCAAATGTTGAAATAAGAGGGACGATAAATGGAACGAAGTTTTGGGTTGGACTGCAGTACCAAATGTTACACTGAAAACAAACCCTGTCCTTTCCTTTTGTGTTATCCCACTATGTGTTTGTGTACCCTTGTGTATTTGTTTTCTTCCTGTCTCTGTGTAGTTTCATAGAATTTTTTCTTCTTTTAATATTAAGCTACATTCACTATGATGAGGAATACTGTTCTCCTCAAATATAATTGGCATTAATAATATGTTATTTACCTTGTAAATATGCTTCGACATTATTTATTCTGTTTTGTTTCAATGCTCATGTGTGATGTTGATGTTTCAATAATTATTCTGATCTTTTATGTATGTACTCATGTCATAATTCCTGTAACACTGATGTATATGTCTTTTTCTATTCTTTTGTAAAGCCTGTATTACTACAAATGTTATCTGTACTGTTATGTTCTTTAATGATGTATTTTGTACCTTTGTTATTGTATTTTTATGTTATAAAATTGTAATTGACACCAGTTCATCAAATTAAGTAACTTGTAAGTTACATTTCACTGCACACGTTTCTGTTGGTCATAGTATATGGACAATATGTGAGAAGTTGGGACTCTTAGTGTTTACATGTGTGTTGATAATTCAGCAAGGGACTGGATAACAGCATTGCTGGTTCTAAGGACAATTCCAAAAACTTTGTGAGTGCACAAGTGGTGGTTATGGACTTGCTATATTAACTGCAAGACTCTTCAATGGTGATTGTGCACCTGCACAGTCACAACAGATGGCTGCTGGCCATCTCTACAAGGACTACACTGGGTCTGCACCTCTGGTGGCCCACCAATACCATACTCTCTACCAGGACTAAAGTGGACCTGTCCACAATTTTTACAAGGGCTGCAGTGGGTCTCCACCTCTGGTGGCCCACCAGTACCACAATCTCTACCAGGACTACAGTGGGCCTGTCCACAATTTCTACAAGGACTGCAGTGGGTCTGCACCTCTGGTGGCCCACCAATACTCTCTACCAGGACTGCAGTGGGTCTGCTCTGTGATGACCTACCTACCAATATTCTTCAAAACTTCGACTGACTCTGCTGTGGGTTAGCTCTGTTGTGGCCCATTACCTGTCTGCATGTCAAGAGTCAGCACTGTCTTTCCGTTGGAAGGACAACACTACTTCTTCAAGACTGCATGGAAATCCCCTACTTCCGTGTGCATTGTCTTTTACTGCTCAGACTTTGAAAAAAAAAAACACTGAAATTTTACTGTGATGAACAATCTGGACTGTCTTTCTGGACTGTGAGAAAATTTTATCTTTTGACCAACATTGTATAAATAAGTGTGTGCATTTGATATCTTTGTTATTGTAATTATGAAAAAATTTTTCCAATCTGTATTGGCCACTGCCCAAAAAAATTTGTAAAATTTTTTGTGGGGAGCGTGAGGGCTATGTAAGGAGGCTGTTTATGTTTTCTTTATGTAAGTAGGCTGTTTATGTTTTCTTATTGGCAACGTTACGTAGCGCTCTACATGAAAATCACTGGCTGTGCTGTGTGCAGTCTGTGGCTAGTTTGCATTGTTGTTTGCCATTGTAGTGTTGGGCAGCGGCAGCTGGATGTGAACAGCGCGTAGCGTTGCGTAGTTGGAGGTGAGCCGCCAGCAGTGGTGGATGTGGGGAGAGAGATGGCGGAGTTTAGTAATTTGTCATGAACTGCTATATATATTATGACTATTAAGGTAAATACATTGTTTGTTCTCTATTAATATCTTTCATTTGCTAACTATCCCTATCAGTAGTTGTGCCTTCTGTAGTTTGAATCCTTTATTTAGCTGGCAGTAGTGGCGCTGGCTGTATTGTAGTAGTTCGAGTAATGATGATTTTTGTGAGGTAAGTGATTTGTGAAAGGTATAGGTTAAAGTTACTCAAGGCAATTGTTTTGTAGGGATTATTGAAAGTCAGACTGCGTTGCGCTAAAAATATTGTGTGTCAGTTTAAGCACAGTCGTGTACAATTGACATTCCTTTAGAGAAAACATTGCAAATGCGACACCCTCATTACTTGGAGGGATACTTACATCTGCACACCTGATTATGATAAGCGTCTTTCTACGAGAGTTGAGAGAATTTCTACTAACTTATGAAATGTCACATGACTACTGAATGATATTTTTATGTTTTGGTTTGCGTAAATGCTTATTTCATTTAATATCTGGTTTCCAGCTGTGTTGCAGCGTTAGTTTTATAAAATAAACTTCGATGCATTTGCTAATGTGAACACTTTCTGTCAACAGATCTATTAAATAATTATTTTATGACCCACATTCTTCGATAAAGGAGCTCTTGGAATGGAAAGAAAAATAAGAAGGGACTAATAACAGTAACTGCATACATAATTTTCTTTTCAACTACTTGGTAATATTTTTCGTAGAATAAGTTGTGGTACACCACTTTAATTACATAGACATTAAGATGTGAATATGCATTTCCCTTGTCTGCATTGTTGTCTTTAGTGTAATATTTTATTTGCTTGAGCTATGTCATGTTTAGATATAAGTTGCTGCTGCTGTTTGCCAGGCATAGTGTTACTGAATTTGACGTTGTATTACGCTGTTAAGCCAGTTTTACTACTAATTTTTTTTTCTTGTTTCCTGCACAGTGCCTTATATTAGTTGTAGTACTGCAATTGCTTTGCCTATTTAAAATTTTTGTCCTTGATGTTTGTGTTAATTGTTTTATGCTGCTGCATTGCCTCGTCCCTTAGTTTAGCATCTGAGCTCAGTAGATTTAAGTTAGCTTAAGAGGGGGTAGACTATATAAGAAACTAATTATGATGAATTGGACGAAATGCGTTAAGAAGCTATAAGAAAATAGTTTGGCCAAAAAAGTAGTGCACAGTGGAGAAAAACTATTTTTGAAAGAGGACGTGAACAGAATACAGAAAGCATGCTTGGATAGGATGTTTTTTTGGCTGGAGCAAATGTTGAAATAAGAGGGACGATAAATGGAATGAAGTTTTGGGTTGGACTGCAGTACCAAATGTTACACTGAAAACAAACCCTGTCCTTTCCTTTTGTGTTATCCCACTATGTGTTTGTGTACCCTTGTGTATTTGTTTTCTTCCTGTCTCTGTGTAGTTTCATAGAATTTTTTCTTCTTTTAATATTAAGCTACATTCACTATGATGAGGAATACTGTTCTCCTCAAATATAATTGGCATTAATAATATGTTATTTACCTTGTAAATATGCTTCGACATTATTTATTCTGTTTTGTTTTAATGCTCATGTGTGAAGTTGATGTTTCAATAATTATTCTGATCTTTTATGTATGTACTCATGTCATAATTCCTGTAACACTGATGTATATGTCTATTTCTATTCTTTTGTAAAGCCTGTATTACTACAAATGTTATCTGTACTGTTATGTTCTTTAATGATGTATTTTGTACCTTTGTTATTGTATTTTTATGTTATAAAATTGTAATTGACACCAGTTCATCAAATTAAGTAACTTGTAAGTTACATTTCACTGCACACGTTTCTGTTGGTCATAGTATATGGACAATATGTGAGAAGTTGGGACTCTTAGTGTTTACATGTGTGTTGATAATTCAGCAAGGGACTGGATAACAGCATTGCTGGTTCTAAGGACAATTCCAAAAACTTTGTGAGTGCACAAGTGGTGGTTATGGACTTGCTATATTAACTGCAAGACTCTTCAATGGTGATTGTGCACCTGCACGGTCACAACAGATGGCTGCTGGCCATCTCTACAAGGACTACACTGGGTCTGCACCTCTGGTGGCCCACCAATACCATACTCTCTACCAGGACTAAAGTGGACCTGTCCACAATTTTTACAAGGGCTGCAGTGGGTCTCCACCTCTGGTGGCCCACCAGTACCACAATCTCTACCAGGACTACAGTGGGCCTGTCCACAATTTCTACAAGGACTGCAGTGGGTCTGCACCTCTGGTGGCCCACCAATACTCTCTACCAGAACTGCAGTGGGTCTGCTCTGTGATGACCTACCTACCAATATTCTTCAAAACTTCGACTGACTCTGCTGTGGGTTAGCTCTGTTGTGGCCCATTACCTGTCTGCATGTCAAGAGTCAGCACTGTCTTTCCGTTGGAAGGACAACACTACTTCTTCAAGACTGCATGGAAATCCACTACTTCCGTGTGCATTGTCTTTTACTGCTCAGACTTTGAAAAAAAAAAAAAAAAACACTGAAATTTTACTGTGATGAACAATCTGGACTGTCTTTATGGACTGTGAGAAAATTTTATCTTTTGACCAACATTGTATAAATAAGTGTGTGCATTTGATATCTTTGTTATTGTAATTATGAAAAAATTTTTCAAATCTGTATTGGCTACTGCCCAAAAAAATTTGTAAAATTTTTTGTGGGGAGCGTGGGGGCTATGTAAGGAGGCTGTTTATGTTTTCTTTATGTAAGTAGGCTGTTTATGTTTTCTTATTGGCAACGTTACGTAGCGCTCTACATGAAAATCACTGGCTGTGCTGTGTGCAGTCTGTGGCTAGTTTGCATTGTTGTCTGCCATTGTAGTGTTGGGCAGCGGCAGCTGGATGTGAACAGCGCGTAGCGTTGCGTAGTTGGAGGTGAGCCGCCAGCAGTGGTGGATGTGGGGAGAGAGATGGCGGAGTTTAGTAATTTGTCATGAACTGCTATATATATTATGACTATTAAGGTAAATACATTGTTTGTTCTCTATTAATATCTTTCATTTGCTAACTATCCCTATCAGTAGTTGTCCTTCTGTAGTTTGAATCCTTTATTTAGCTGGCAGTAGTGGCGCTGGCTGTATTGTAGTAGTTCGAGTAACGATGATTTTTGTGAGGTAAGTGATTTGTGAAAGGTATAGGTTAAAGTTACTCAGGGCCATTGTTTTGTAGGCGTTATTGAAGGTCAGATTGCGTTGCGCTAAAAATATTGTGTGTCAGTTTAAGCACAGTCGTGTAAAATTGTTCAAAGGGGACGTTTCAGTAGGTCTGTTACAGTTTCTAAGTGTCCTGCCAATAAAACGGTCTTTGGTTAGCCTTCCCCACAACATTTTCTATGTGTTCCTTCCAGTTCAAGTTGTTTGTAATTTCTTCACATAGAATTCAGTTCTATGATAAATATAGGATATCCCAATTTAAGATTTCAAAGTTTCCCCCGCTCCACCACCAGGGGTTTTAACAATGGTATCGCTAGATATGGTTTTTAAAAGTAATGAACACTTATTTTCCCTTTTTTTAATACGATGCATAGTTTTTGAGATATTTCGTTGTCTCAAGGTAAGAGACTGACCCTTTATAATAAGTGAAAAGATAATTTTACATTTGTATCCGCAAATACTTAGACTCCCTTCCAAACATAGAATAACCTCAAAAGCTGTTGATTTGCCTCCGGAGATGAATGTGATTTCAAGCTTCTTTTTCTCAATAAACGTCAAATTCGAAATAATGGCAAGTAGAGGATTAGGGTTGCACCTGTTCACAGCAAACACAAGGTTAATACACTTACGTTTTGTTACATACTACTCACAGTAGCTATGTAGAAAACAGAAAATTTAGCAAAGTAAGCAAATAATATCGTCTTATAGTATAATGTTACACAATTTTAGGTGTCGGGGTGCCGAAAACGAGTTAACGTTGACAAACTGCCTATTGGCTTCTGTCTCGGGTTCTTCGGCCGACGTTAATCTAACGATTTTTCTGACGTTTCGCCAGCACGAGTGGCTGGCATTGTCAAAGCTTCACCCTCCATTGCCGGTGGTGAACTGGAGGGGAGCTGTTTTTTCTTTTTTTTCTTTTTTTTTTTTTTAACTATTCATTTCCGCTCCTTAAGGGAGGCGGATGGGCCACTGGAGAGCTTGTTGCTCTATTGGCGCCAGAGATGAGGTATTAAATTTTTCTTTTCTTTATTTATTTGGTACTTATTGCTAGCTTACATACTAAATACAGTTTTCCTATAATAGTGTTTGGCAATATACAATTGTTTTGTCATCTTAAAGACTAATTACAAATTTTTACAATTTTTCAAGCAGTGGAGGTGGATATAGATTTAGAAATGGTGCTAAAACTAGAAATGAAATTAAAAACAAAAATACAAAAGTACAAAAGTAAGGGCGACAGTGGAGGCGGGTTTATGTGCCGTTTTGTTGCTTTCGATTAGGTAGGGTTTATGGTGGCGGGCGGTCGGGGTTCAACGCTTGAAGGCGGGGGGGGGGGGGGGGGTAGGAGTGTCATTGTTCTGTATGTGTAATTGTCTTGCGTGTTCGTGTTGGTGTATAGTGTCAGGGAAGGTATGGAGGGTGTTGTTTATGACAGTTCTTGGTGGGTAGGTGTATTTGTGTTTGGGTTTGTTTCTGTGTCTGGGTCTGTGGGTGTATATTGTGTGTAGGTCAGGTCGGGAGGTGAGGGTGGTTTTCCCATAGCGGGCTCTCAGGATGGCTAATCTTGTTTGAACGGGGATGACTTTTGCTTCCTCAAAGACCTCTTGTCTGGGGGTGGAGGGAGGGAGTCGTAGGATGCTGCAAAGTATTCGTCTTTCGGTGCGGAAGATTCTTTCTGCTTGGGTCTAGGAGATGCAGGCAAGAGGCGCTGCTGCGTATTCAAATAGGGGGCGGACGAAGGTTTTGTAAGTGTTTACAGCTGTCTTGTCATTGCAGCCTGTAAATTTGCCTTGTACCCGTCGTATGAGGTGTTGTCGTTGGCGGACTTTACTCAGGGTCTCTTTGATGTGGTTGCTCAGGTTGAGGTACTTGTCGAGGTGGACGCCTAGGTATTTTGCGTTGGAAGAGGGGAGGAGCTGGGTGCCCCACAGCGTGAGGGAGATGTGGTCGGAATTTTGGTTTGTCTTTTTGTGGATGTTGCGATGTTTGAATAGGATGAGTTGGGTTTTGGTGGGGTTGGGTTTGATGCGCCATTGTCGCATCCAGTCTTCAAGTTTTGTCAGGTAGATCGCTATCTGGTTGTTGATGGTGTTTATCGAGGGTCCTGAGTTCCAGTATGCCGTGTCGTCTGCGTATAATTGGAGTTGTTCAGTGGTTCTTGTCGGGGTGGGGATGTCAATGGTGTACAGGGAGTAGAGCAGGGGGGAGATAATCCCACCCTGCGCTACTCCTGCTTCGGGGCGGAAAGGGGATGAGGTGGTTTGGTTGATATGGATTTGGCAGCGTCTGTCGTTTAATAGGGTTTTGATTAGTCGTACTGTCTGCGGTGGGAAGCCTGTCTTAAGCAGCTTGTATAAAAGTCCGTCATGCCAGATTTTGTCGAACGCCCGCTCGATGTCCAGAAATACAGCGAGCGTGCACTGTCCAAGGTTCTGGTGTCTTGTTATGTCTGAAGTGAGTCGGAGAAGGGGATCATTGGTGGAGTGGAGTTTTCGGAAGCCGGACTGGAGGTGAGGGATGAGTTGGAGTTTGTCAGTAAAGTGTGTGAGTCTGTCTGTAATTATTCTTTCGAAGGTCTTGCGGAGGACGTGAAGGAGGGATATGGGGCGATAGGATTTGGGGTCTGATTTGGGTTTGCCTGATTTGGGGATCATGACGACT
This sequence comes from Schistocerca cancellata, assembly GCF_023864275.1. Taxonomy (NCBI): domain Eukaryota; kingdom Metazoa; phylum Arthropoda; class Insecta; order Orthoptera; family Acrididae; genus Schistocerca; species Schistocerca cancellata. The sequence goes on along the minus strand of NC_064631.1, from coordinate 170,124,161 downwards.
TTGGCGGAATTCCACGATGTGGGGATGGTGTTGTGGGAGAGGCAGAAGTTGAAAAGGAGGGAAAGGTGGGGGATGATGGTGTTGAGGGGGCAGTTGCGGAGGTGTAGACGCTGTATCCCGTTCTCGCCAGGGGCTGAGTTTCTGCCTGAGATGATGGCCTTTTTAATTTCTCTCTCGGTAATTACAGTCTGCAGTTTAATTTCTTCTTCTGAGGGGGCGATGGGGGAGACGAGTAGCAGGGGGAGTTCTGTGGTGACTGTATGGTGGAATGGTTCAATAAATAGGGTGTCCTGTGGGAATTTGTGGATGTCTTCTAGGATGGTTTTGAAGGCTTCTGCTATTTGGGTGGGGTCGGTGGTGGGGGAGTCGTCTACGTTTAGTTTGAATATCCTGTCAGTGTTTTGTCCCGTCAGTGTCTTGAATTTGTTCCAAAATTTGCGTCCTTGTCTGTAGTCAAGTTTGGAGCAGGTTTCGTCCCATTGTTTTTGTCGGTGTTCAGAGGTGAGTCGCTTAATTTCGTTGTTTAGCCTGTTTCAGATTGTTTTAAGGTCGGGGTTTCTGTCTTTGTTGATTTCGCGGTAGAGTTTTCTTTTTTCTCCGATCAGTCTGAGTATTTCGGGGGGAAGGTGCGGTTTGAAGGAGGCGATGGTTTTGGTGGGGATAGCTGCGTCGATGGCTGTCTTGATGGTGTCTATTATTTTGTCATTGACGTGGTTAAGGTCATCGGTGTCGGTAATGGTTAGTGGGGATAGTAGGTTTTTGTTAATGGTCTCTTTGCATTTTGCCCAGTCAGCTTTGCTATAGAGTTTTATCGTTCGGGAAGTGGGAGCTGGGGGAGGGGGATTGATGGCAGTGGTGTTGAAGAGGATGGGTAGGTGGGGGCTGGTAAGGGTGTCACCTACCGAATACTGGGTGATGGTATCAGAGAGGGAGGGGCTGTATAGGATGTGATCGGGGAGGGAGCAGCCGTTGTGTCCTATGGAGGTGAAGGTATTGATGGGAAGTCTTGTTGCGTTTTCGGTGGTGAGGAAGTCAAGTAGGTCGGTTCCATTTTGATTGTGTGTGGTGTCTCCTAGTAGTTCATGTCTTGCGTTCAGGTCAGTAAGGAGGAAGTATTCTTTAAAGGTAGTTAGGTAGCGGAGGAAGGATCTTGGAAGTGGAGTGTTTGGTGGGTTGTATAGGCAGGCTATGATGAGGCGTCTGCGTCTGGGGCGGGGTATGGATATCATAACTGCCTCTAGATGTTGATATTGAGGTGGGAGTGGGACGTCTTGGGTGGCCAGGGTTGTCTTGGTGTATATAGCAACGCCGCCTCTGCCGTCAGGTCGGTGTTTGGCGTAGTGGTCGTAGTTGCGGTTGAGTCTCTGCTAGTCCATGGATGTCTATGTCGTTTCTGCAGAGGCAGTCGCTGAGAAGGGCTTTGCGGCTGTGGATGCCTTCTAAGTTGACAAACAGGAGATTGGTGGGTTTTCTGTTGGGGTGTACTGCCATGAATGGGCTTAGGGGGGTTGGGGATGAGGGTGTTGGCATGTGTGTTTAACTTCTCAGTGCTTGCGAGTATGGTACTTTGACTATTGTTGTTGTGACGTTATTGCCTGCTTAATTGTATTTCAGGTCTTTGAGGAAGAATTTTTGGGCCACCTGTCGGAGAGTAGAAATTATCTCTTGTCGCCGGTCTTGGAAGAGGGAAGCAAGTGTGAATGTGATGGATGGAGGCGAGCTCGCGGCCGCAGACTTTATGTACCTGGCGCGCCAACGTCCGAGGGCTTCTCCGCGGTCATTTCCGGTGCGGTTCTCCTCTTGCTACCTGCGACGGTCGTTCGCTGCAGTACGGGAAGCCAGGATCCGTTAACGTTCCCAATGACACGAATATGTCCAACGCCATACAGGCATTTTGCAATTGCTATTACCAATGGACGAGAATGATGTTCAGCGCCGCCCCTTGTTACCATAGCAGTTCCCTGATAGACATATTTCCAAGAAATTAAACAAAATACTGGGAAGAGGCATGGTTTAAGAAGGAGTTAAGAAAATTAGGGGATGAGGTGATATGGTAGTCAGTTACTGAGCTGTGAGTGGTTTAAATATGAGTGTTTACCGTAGCGCAAATTGGCTTATCAGCTCTCTGATTGCGCTACGACTAAGGAATTAAGTAGAAAATGAGGAGCGTTTGTAGAGGGAAGGAGAGGGAACGGCCGTGGGATGTGGCGTACTCTTCTCCCGTGGCTCCAACTCAGCATATATCTCCTGCTGTTACTGAATCGTCTGTACACCCACATTGCTTTTTATCTATTGTTCACAATTCAAGGTCCCTTGACAATGCTGGTGTGATAGTGTGCGAATCTTAAATTTTTCATGTCTGCTTAACAATAATTTATATACTGTTTAAAGTAGGCACAGACATCAGTAGTTGTTTCAGTCTCTCTTTTAACCTTTTAGTCAATTAGGCATATCAAATCTCTTTTCCATTCATCAGGCTTATCATTTGTGTTCCGGGTCTTACGCAATACATGCAACATCGCACGATGTAGGAAATCTCACCTTTCTTTCATCAGTTCTCCGACCTTGGTGTGCTGTGGAGGGCAACGTTGTCAGCAAGTAACTCTATCGAGGTTTGGAAATAGTTATTTCGCACTCAAGTAGCTCCTCCATTGGTCTCACTAGGATGAGTACCCACCGTCCCTGCCATCACATAAGGAAAATTACCTGGACGTATCGAACATGGGTCCTTCACATGACAGTCAGATCTGCTGACTGCTGAGCTACTTTTACTATTTTTTTGTTCTAGTTCAGAATCGAACTCCTATAGAATTATGCAGTATTATTGCATCCGAAGTATTTAAGGTATAAAACTGTGAGAAAAGACTGTATCCTTTTACTTTTTTTGTCGTTTTTACCAAATAATCACATCAATATTTCTGAATACTCTAACCGGTTCCGTCAAGCCAGTGGTCATCTCCAGACTAAAGGCTGGTGCAAGCGGTTTCCGCTACGTTGTCAACTATACTCTAGTGTGACATGCTCAAGAGATTGTGTCTTAGAGGAAAAGAGGAATCAAACAACATAATCAGTCCTTAATCTCCATAGGCAGTACGCGACTTTTTTTTTAAAAAATGAAAACACAGCAATCTCCTACAATTAACATTATATGCTTGAAAACGCATCTATTGCCATTTCTTACAAAAAGTAAGCAACGCTGAACGTATACAGTAACTGCTCATCATTTAAAAATCTATGTAATATTCTACTAACTGTATTTCTCTCATACAGTCTCATCTCTTTCCTCAAAATAACATACAAATATTTCATTTGACAACAATATAAATATTTCCGGACTCTGAGGTAGTGTAAGACACTGTTTATTTAACGCGTCTCTTATTTACATGTGCTTTCACTTTGTACCTTTTCTCCATTTTCTTAGACATTTAGAATATATGGTTCGAGATTTTAAGACCTATTCATATCCAGTATGACGTATCAAAGTTTTCTTTATCACGTAAACTCAGCCACAATCATGGCACATAAATCGATCTCCAATGTTTCAAATAAGATGTCTCTCCTCATGATCCCCGATCATTTCCTATATCCACTGACTTTAATGCCCTTTCCTAACAAGGGAACCTCCCCATCGCACCCCCCTCAGATTTAGTTATAAGTTGGCACAGTGGATAGGCCTTGAAAAACTGAACACAGAGCAATCGAGAAAACAGGAAGATGTTGTGTGGAACTATGAAAAAAATTAGTAAAATATACAAACTGATTAGTCCATGCGCAAGATAAGCAACATAAAGGAGAATGTGAACTCAGGAGCGCTGTGGTCCCGTGGTTAGCGTGAGTAGCTGCGAATCGAGAGGTCCTTGGTTCAGGTCTTCCCTCGACTGAAAATTTTACTTTCTTTATTTTCGCAAAGTTACGATCTGTCCGTTCGTTCATTGACGTCTCTGTTCACTGTAATAAGTTTAGTGTCTGTGTTTTGCGACCGCACCGCAAAACCGTGCGATTAATAGACGAAAGGATGTGCCTCTCCAATGGGAACCGAAAACATTTGATCGCAAGGTCATAGGTCAACCGATTCCTCCACAGGAAAATACGTCTGATATATTCTATACGACACTGGTGACAGCATGTGCGTCACATGACAGGAATATGTTGTCGACCCACCTAACTTGTACACTTAGCGAATGGGTAAGAAGATTCTTCTACCTTGCCCGATTTAGGTTTTCTTGCGGATGTGATAATCACTCCCAAAAAAGTGATGAAAACATAAGAGTTTGTCACATAAACTGAAAATAAAAAAATTAAACTTTTCACTCGAGGGAAGACTTGAAGCTAGGACCTCCCGTTCCGTAGCTGCTCTCGCTAACCACGGGCCCACCGCGCTCCTTGACTACCATTGTCCTTGATGTGGCGTATCTTCGCATGGACTACTCAGTTTGTATATTTTACAAATTTTTTCATAGTACCACACAACTTCTTCTTGTTTACTCGATTGATCTGTGTTTACTTTTTCAAGGCCTATCCACTGTGCCCACTTATAACTAAATCTGAGGGGGGTGCGATGGGGAGGTTCCCTTGTAAGTGTACCAACTGCTTCTAACTTCTTCTATACAAGAGGTGCAGATGTAACTCATAAAAGTTTAACTTTCAATGTCACATTCAAGAGCAACTAAAGCCTTTATTAAACAGAAACTATCTTTATTAAACAGATAGTCCGCAGCTCGTGGTCTTGCAGTAGCGTTCTCGCTTCCCACGCACGGGGTCCCGGGTTCGATTCCCGGCTGGGTCAGGGATTTTTCCCTGCCTCGAAATGACTGGGTGTTGTGTCGTCATCATCATCATCATCATCCATCCCCATTACGGTCGGAGGAAGGCAATGGCAAACCACCTCCGCTAGGACCTTGCCTAGTCGACAGTGCGGGTCTCCCACATCGTTCCCTACGCTCCTACATCTACATCTACATCTACATTTATACTCCGCAAGCCACCCAACGGTGTGTGGCGGAGGGCACTTTACGTGCCATTGTCATTACCTCCCTTTCCTATTCCAGTCGCGTACGGTTCGCGGGAAGAACGACTGTCTGAAAGCCTCTGTGCGCGCTCTAATCTCTCTAATTTTACATTCGTGATCTCCTCGGGAGGTATAAGTAGGGGGAAGCAATATATTCGATACCTCATCCAGAAACGCACCCTCTCGAAACCTGGCGAGCAAGCTACACCGCGATGCAGAGCGCCTCTCTTGCAGAGTCCGCCACTTGAGTTTGTTAAACATCTCCGTAACGCTATCACGGTTACCAAATAACCCCGTGACGAAACGCGCCGCTCTTCTTTGAATCTTCTCTATCTCCTCCGTCAACCCGATCTGGTACGGATCCCACACTGATGAGCAATACTCAAGTATAGGTCGAACGAGTGTTTTGTAAGCCACCTCCTTTGTTGATGGACTACATTTTCTAAGGACTCTCCCAATGAATCTCAACCTGGTACCCGCCTTACCAACAATTAATTTTATATGATCATTCCACTTCAAATCGTTCCGCACGCATACTCCCAGATATTTTACAGAAGTAACTGCTACCAGTGTTTGTTCCGCTATCATATAATCATACAATAAAGGATCCTTCTTTCTATGTATTCGCAATACATTTGTCTATGTTAAGGGTCAGTTGCCACTCCCTGCACCAAGTGCCTATCCGCTGCAGATCTTCCTGCATTTCGCTACAATTTTCTAACGCTGCAACTTCTCTGTATACTACAGCATCATCCGCGAAAAGCCGCATGGAACTTCCGACACTATCTACTAGGTCATTTATATATATTGTGAAAAGCAATGGTCCCATAACACTCCCCTGTGGCACACCAGAGGTTACTTTAACGTCTGTAGACGTCTCTCCGTTGATAACAACATGCTGTGTTCTGTTTGCTAAAAACTCTTCAATCCAGCCACACAGCTGGTCTGATATTCCGTAGGCTCTTACTTTGTTTATCAGGCGACAGTGCGGAACTGTATCGAACGCCTTCCGGAAGTCAAGAAAAATAGCATCTACCTGGGAGCCTGTATCTAATATTTTCTGGGTCTCATGAACAAATAAAGCGAGTTGGGTCTCACACGATCGCTGTTTCCGGAATCCATGTTGATTCCTACATAGTAGATTCTGAGTATCCAAAAACGACATGATTTTCGAGCAAAAAACATGTTCTAAAATTCTACAACAGATCGACGTCAGAGATATAGGTCTATAGTTTTGTGCATCTGCTCGACGACCCTTCTTGAAGACTGGGACTACCTGTGCCCTTTTCCAATCATTTGGAACCTTCCGTTCCTCTAGAGACTTGCGGTACACGGCTGTTAGAAGGGGGGTAAGTTCTTTCGCGTACTCTGTGTAGAATCGAATTGGTATCCCGTCAGGTCCAGTGGACTTTCCTCTGTTGAGTGATTCCAGTTGCTTTTCTATTCCTTGGACACTTACAACGATGTCAGCCATTTTTTCGTTTGTGCGAGGATTTAGAGAAGGAACTGCAGTGCGGTCTTCCTCTGTGAAACAGCTTTGGAAAAAGGTGTTTAGTATTTCAGCTTTACGCTTGTCATCCTCTGTTTCAATGCCTTCATCATCCCGGAGTGTCTGGATATGCTGTTTCGAGCCACTTACTGATTTAACGTAAGACCAGAACTTCCTAGGATTTTCTGTCAAGTCGGTACATAGAATTTTACTTTCGAATTCACTGAACGCTTCACGCATGGCCCTCCTTACGCTAACTTTGACATCGTTTAGCTTCTGTTTGTCTGAGTGGTTTTGGCTGCGCTTAAACTTGCAGTGAAGCTCTCTTTGCTTTCGCAGTAGTTTCCTAACTTTGTTGTTGTACCACGGTGGGTTTTTCCCGTCCCTAACAGTTTTACTCGGCACGTACCTGTCTAAAACGCATTTTACGATTGCCTTGAACTTTTTCCATAAACACTCAACATTGTCAGTGTCGGAACAGAAATTTTCGTTTTGATCTGTTAGGTAGTCTGAAATCTGCCTTCTATTACTCTTGCTAAACAGATAAACCTTCCGCCCTTTTTTTATATTCCTATTAACTTCCAAATTCAGGGATGCTGCAACGGCCTTATGATCACTGATTCCCTGTTCTGCACATACAGAGTCGAAAAGTTCGGGTCTGTTTGTTACCAGTAGGTCCAAGATGTTATCTCCACGAGTCGGTTCTCTGTTTAATTGCTCGAGGTAATTTTCGGATAGTGCACTCAGTATAATGTCACTCGATGCTCTGTCCCTACCACCCGTCCTAACCATCTGAGTGTCCCAGTCTATATCTGGTAAATTGAAAACTCCACCTAAGACTATAACATGCTGAGAAAATTTATGTGAAATGTATTCCAAATTTTCTCTCAGTTGTTCTGCCACTAATGCTGCTGAGTCGGGGGGTCGGTAAAAGGAGCCAATTATTAACCTAGCTCGGTTGTTGAGTGTAACCTCCACCCATAATAATTCACAGGAACTATCCACTTCTACTTCACTACAGGATAAACTACTACTAACAGCGACGAACACTCCACCACCGGTTGTATGCAATCTATCCTTTCTAAACACCGTCTGTACCTTTGTAAAAATTTCGGCAGAATTTATCTCTGGCTTCAGCCAGCTTTCTGTACCTATAACGATTTCAGCTTCAGTGCTTTCTATCAGCGCTTGAAGTTCCGGTACTTTACCAACGCAGCTTCGACAATTTACAATTACAATACCGATTGCTGCTTGGTCCCCGCATGTTCTGACTTTGCCCCGCACCCGTTGAGGCTGTTGCCCTTTCTGTACTTGCCCGAGGCCATCTAACCTAAAAAACCGCCCAGCCCACGCCACACAACCCCTGCTACCCGTGTAGCCGCTTGTTGCGTGTAGTGGACTCCTGACCTATCCAGCGGAACGCGAAACCCCACCACCCTATGGCGCAAGTCGAGGAATCTGCAGCCCACAAGGTCGCAGAACCGTCTCAGCCTCTGATTCAGACCCTCCACTCGGCTCTGTACCAAAGGTCCGCAGTCAGTCCTGTCGACGATGCTGCAGATGGTGAGCTCCGCTTTCATCCCGCTAGCGAGGCTGGCAGTCTTCACCAAATCAGATAGCCGCCGGAAGCCAGAGAGGATTTCCTCCGATCCATAGCGACACACATCATTGGTGCCGACATGAGCGACCACCTGCAGATGGGTGCACCCTGTACCCTTCAAGGCATCCGGAAGGACCCTTTCCACATCTGGAATGACTCCCCCCGGTATGCACACGGAGTGCACTTTGGTCTTCTTCCCCTCCCTTGCTGCCATATCCCTAAGGGATGGCTTTAGGTAGGGACATCGTCATCATCATCAAACAGAAATAAGAGTACAAAACGCAAACGGACATAACTGTTTCCTTGATAATTTGATGGATTTGTGTTATCCTCCCCGACGCGATGTGTTGTTTATCATCTCTCTTCAGCTACCCCAAACTAAAAACAAATTAGACCAGTTATTACCCCCCCTGAATCTTTACTTGCGTGATATATTCCAACACGGCAAAGTTGGTGAAAGCTAGAGTCGGCTATGATTGCTTGTGTGCAACTTACACCATCTTAAGCAGGAAGAAACTCAGCAATCACTTGCGATTCAATCTGTATTTCACTGCAAAATTTAGACTGCAGCTGCAGGATAGTTATCGTTAGTGTTTATGAAGTGACTCATATAACCTTAATAGCCTTGAAAATTGCGCATGTTATTATACGGCTGTATTTACTTACCTTAAATCAAGAGCTAGCGCAATGGCTGTAGGTAGGGATTTAAAAAGGATTGGTACGAGCTGCTCGCTGTAAGTCAAACATTTCTGTAGTCGATGCAAAGTGACGCTAGATGTGTCTTAATGAGCGATGCCACTAGACAATGGATGGCTGGAAACGAGTGATTTGGAGCGATAAACTACTCTGTACGCTGTGAAAATCCGACGAAAGCGCTTGCCCTCGGAACGTTACCTGTAGAATAGCCGACAGGGAAGTATAATACGGGAGCGTTTTTCATGGTAAGGTGTAGCCGCCTTAATGCGCTTAATAAAACGCTGAAAGTAGAAGGATATGAAAGTATTTTAGAGCCCTGTGCATTGTTTACAGAAGACGAACAAGAGAGGATGGTTTCATGAACATGATAATGTTCCCTGTCATATAGCAGCGTCGATGAGGCAATTGCTTGAGGACAATTACATTTGTGAAATTGACTGGGCTGCCCAGAGTCCCGACTTGAACCCAATGGTACGGCTTGTGGATGGGCTAAAACGTGGACTTCACTCCAAACTCCAGCATCGAACGTAGCTACTTGTATTAGTTTGGACTATTGAGGAAAAAGAGGCTGCCGTTGCTCCACACACATTTAGAAACCTTACTGAATGTATCGCCAGCAGAAGTGAGTCAATCACGAAAGTGAAGCATGGACGCACCTAATATTAATAAGTGTCTGGATACTTTTGATCCGAAAGTGTATATTGAAAATATTCCTAGACGAGCTAAACTAGACGCGATGGTATTTCCTCTTCGGTTTGTTTGCCACTCATGACCTCAAAAAACATGACATAATTCGTGTCATCGTTCCATAACTGTAATAGCAGATCAGATGCATATTCCATCTTGGCTGTACCTGTTTCGTAACACCAAATCTTTCCCCACCTCCTCCATTTCAGTGACGCTAACTGCCATGCAATTGCCTCTTATCCGATAACACTGTGGTTTCAAGACGACATTAAATATTTGTCTCTCATCGTATACGAAGCTTCCCTTTGGTTATGTTCCAGCTTTGATCCGCCTTTAGAGCAGCGAACCAGCTCCTCTGTCACATACTCTTCCTTACCTGTTTCTGTTTTCATCTTTCTACCATATTTGCAGGTTTTACTCCACTATTTCTCGTACTTCTGTGTAGTTTTCAACTTCTGCGCGACTGCTTCTTTTTTGTACTAAGACCATTCATTTATGCACTATATCATTACTCAGATCGGAGAGAATTTAACGAGAAAATTGCTTAACGTTGATAAGACTGGTACTTCTAGCGACTTGGTGAGGACGCGACTGGTAAGGAAAGTATATAAGCGGAAAGCAGACGCATGTGAACTCAACCTAGCGACGATACGGATCCAAAAAGGAAATCCACTGAAGTAAGAGACTATGGCTAAGGGCAGGATACTATTATTATTACTATAGTTCTTGTCGTTGCAAACCGATGAATCAAAAGGTTACGACCACTGTCAGCTGCAAGATTCAGTGCCATTTGGTGGTGGGTAGGCACAGCGGAGAAGAGAAAAATGGGGATTCATTGTAGCAGCAGTGCGGGAAGCGAATCGGTAGGAATACAGGAACCTTGATACAAGGTAGACCGTTATATTATTATCGCTCGGTGAGTAGGCGACAAGAGTTCGGGTGTCCACAACCTATCACACAACGCTGAAGTCATTCTGATCAATGAGATAGGACCCGAGGTCAACGGAAACGAGACGCCGGGTCAGATAAATCACGTTTCTTGTTACACCATGTAACTCCCATATATATCCGTTTCTGTGTGTGAATAGATTGTGAGTGCATGACACTAATCATAGAAAATGTGATTAGTTAAGCCGTGTATTGCGCTGTCGAGCGAACAGCGGTGATTTTTATGACGTCACAGTGGACAGTTTCCAACAGCTCAAAAATGCATCAACGTAAAATCATTAGAAATTACACACGACTAAATTTTGTGTATATAAATTATCGAAATTACTTTAATAAAAGTCCACTGCTGATTTACGTAGCTAACTTGCGAAACAAAACTCAAAATACGAAAACTGTTTCAAACACGGATATTTCACAACCAGAAAAATATCTCTCTGAATTGGATCACTGCAAGCAGTGCCGCCGCAAAGCTAAATTAAAATGGTAAGCGGATAATGATATTCACAAATGTGTGCGCCGCCACCTGCAATGCGGACGCAAGAAACATAATATTTCTTGCATGGGAATTATTCTTGATGCTAATGTTCCACAATTTATTTTTCAAAAACAGTTTTGTAGCAAATAATTACTTTACAATTTCACTTTCATGATCTTCAAAAATATTGACTTTAAACAAAAATGACCGGTTATAGTAACAGTTCTAATAGGTTTATGAGCCAAGGCTGGCACGTGTTATGCTTTGCATTAAACCTTGGTTGCTTTTTGTGATTAGTCTCCCGCGGTTATCGCGATTATGATGTTATCCTCTCTCTCCGCGAGTGGCAGTAGCAGCGTGTATCGATATTCACAACCTTGTACTATCTTTGGCCTCGCACTTATAGTTTCCGGCTGTGCCAGGTGGGGGCAGTTGGTCTGTTGGCGTGGAGCAGCGAGGAAGTCTCCGTGGCGCGTGTCTGGCCGGGGCCACTGGCGGCGTCTTCGCGCTGTCGGAGTCTTTACTTAATCTAACAACCAGCCCCAACTGTTAATATTGTGTCTTTTGAATTTCGTTGTGGGCTGTTGGGACATTCCCGCGAGCAAAAACGTGTGTTTTCATTTTGGCGAAATTCTAGCCGCCCTCCTGTGGAGTTTAACTTAACTTGATTTTCATTTAATTGAAGTGCACCAGCGGCATCTTCTGCCTGTAGCCGTTACCGTTGCGGTTACCTGCCCTGGCTGTTGATGTAACTTCAGGCAGTGTATTTTCCTCGTTGTGTTGTGGCTGTCCAGCACGGCTTGTAGTTTGACAGGTGAATGTGTAATTCGTTGTGGGCACCGATACCTTTTGCGTTGATCCATTGAACTCCCTGTTGTGTGCTGGTCGGATGGAGAGGAAGTTATCCTGTCACTTAGTTCGCTGACTGTCTGTCGGCTAGGTTGCCGTCGGATTGAGAATTGTTGGACCGACTGACTGTCTCACCTAAGCGAGCGTTTGTGTTTGAATTCCAGGCCGACCCTTGGAAACTTCCGAGCGCCGTTTGATGCGCTGCCTTTTCTTATTTGTCCTTGTTGTTGGTTTATGTATAGCTTCTAGCCGATTTTTAATTAAAGTTGTTTTGCCCGTAAGGCGTGAGATTGTTTGGGCCTTCAGCCTGATTTATAGCAATTTTAGGATAAGACCTGCTGCCTTTTAAAATTCAAATTCATGTTTTGGCTCTGAGCACTATGGGACTTAACATCTGAGGTAATTAGTTTCCTGATTTGTGCCATTAATTGCTGGTCTGCGGCCGATTTTAAGTTACAGTTCATTTGCCCTTAGGGCGTGAGATTATTTGGGCCTTCAGCCTAATTTAGAGAATTGTTTTAAGATGAGGTCTTCTGCCTTTTAAATTCAAATTTCTGTTTTTGAGTCTTAAGTTATTTGCCTTCAGCCGATTTTAAATTAAAGTTGTTTTGCCCTTGAGACGTGAGATTGAATGGCGCATTTAGCTGGGAATTAATTTCTAAAATTAATGTTCAACTTGCTCTGTTTTTAATGTTTTCTTTGCTCTTGTAATGCCTGTCAAATGAATAAAGTACTATGTTCAAGTGCAACTGACAGCCACTCATTTTGGCCCCTTTCCACAAATTAAACTGTCTGTCCTCTCCTGCGGGTATAGCAGGGGATCTCAGTTAACCTGTCTAAAACGACTTGTATTATATCACAAAATGTACATGTGAGGGGAGAGAACTAACTTCCCTATCTGTGAGCAATCCATGAGTTATTTCAACGAAATTGCGGTCATTCGGTGGGGCTGCTTTTCAACAGAGTACTAAGCAAGCACAGCTGCAAATTTACCTTACATCAGTTCCAAACAAAACTCTTTTCAAAATCTGTAAATACTCTCATGACTGTCTTATTCAACCGTTTACAACAAAAACTGTATTCAGTATTTAGCAGCTGAATTTTATATAAGAATTTCCTGACGATTCAGATCCACGTCTGCTTTCCAACACGCCTCGACTAGTGATAACGCTCTTTTTGTGAGCATCCTCGCATAGAACCGCGCGGGGTAGCAGCCCGGTGTGAGGCGAGTTTCACGCAAGGTTGGCTCCCCCCGTCGGAGGTTCGAGTCCTCCCTCGGGTATGTGTGTTTGCGTTGCCCCTCCCCCCCCCCCCTCCCCCGTGTTGTCACTATCGTTAGTTTAAGTTAGATTAAGTAGCGTGCAAGTCTAGGGACCGATGACCTCAGTAGGCTGGTCCCATAGAAGCTTACCACAAATTTCCAAATTTTCCTCACTCATAGGCCGAGTAACATCACAACGAATGACCGCGTATCAACATGGTTTTCTCTCAAATGTGTGCATATCGACATACGAAGGTAAGAAGAAAACAATTCTGTAATAATCAAGATGACACGCACACCTCACAACCAGATCGGTTGTCAGTTCCGCGTACAAGGCCATCCAGACCACCGGCTGCTTTAAATATATAAAGCAACATAGGTTCAGGCCAGTAAGGACAGTTATACATTATAAAGGACACTCACCTGGGCTCCCACGGGACCTGCGGCAGTAACGAAGGCATAACTACAGTTCTGGTCTACGTGTATACCTTCATTTTGGATGTGTTCCCCGACAGCGATTACAGGGTACGTTTCAGTGTTACAGGGAAAGAATTACACTATGGTGGTTTACGGAAAATGACAGTGAATTCACGTAAACATTTTGGCCGCCTAATTCACCTGATGGGAACCCGACGGAACACATCGAGCGCCAGCTACGCTCCCACAAAACACCGGTTCCTAATATACGATAATTGCGTGACCTCTTCTTAAACATCTAGTACCACTTACCTCCAGAAAACTACGAAAAACTTGTAGAATCGCTGGTATACTGAATCGCTGTTGTAATGGTTTCCGTAAATGGACGAAAACGCTATAAAAACTGGTGGTTATGGTGTTTATTCAATCATTTCAACTGATTTGATTAGGCCCATCATGCACTTTCTTTCATCGGACCCGGATTTCACAGACACAGTACTTTAGATCAAAATTACCTAAGAAATAATTTTAACATGAAAACTAGTGTTAAAGTGATTTGAGTGGCTCAGGTTTCAGTGTGAGTAAATTTTACTTCATGTGATCTAATAGTACTGGCAGTACTTGTACTCCTTCAGTTTCTGTCATTAATAGATGTAATACCAATAGCCGGCCGGAGTGGCCGTGTGGTTCTAGGCGCTACAGTCTGGAACCAAGCGACCGCTACGGCAGCAGGTTCGAATCCTGCCTCGGGCATGGATGTGTGTGATGTCCTTAGGTTACTTAGGTTTAATTAGTTCTAAGTTCTAGGAGACTGATGACCACAGATATTAAGTCCCATAGTGCTCAGAGTTCTAGGCGATTAATGATCTCAGAAGTTAAGTCGCATAGTGCTCGGGGCAATTTTAATAATACCAGTAACAATAATATTAATAATAATAATGACATTAATAACAATAATAATAGAGGCAGATATAAGAAAAATTGATAGTTGTACAAAAAGGAGTTTTCTTATATAGCGAGTTATGGGGAAAGGAAATTTGACTGCAGACGCTACGACTGAGGTAGCTCAAGTTGGAAAGAGGGATGCACAAAGGTAACGAATGTGTACAGGGAGATAGTCATTAACTGCCTTCTGAAGCTGCAGATGTTATTCAGTTCCCTAGTATAATTGGAGAAAGTGGCTAATCGGTGGAATGAAACACAAGCAATTTTACTCAGATGGGAGTCGGTCTTTCTGTCATGTTGTTCAGACAAGAGGAACGAAATGAGGGTCAGTGTTCATTGATAAGAGAATAGAGAACACAGAGGATACAGAAATCTCTGCACTTGTCTGAACGCAGCCAGGATAACTATGAATGTGATGGTGAAATTTGATCAGAGTCGAGCGTCACAGACGTAACAGAGGCATTCGTCATCAGTTCCAGGCGCCTTGGGCTTTTCTGAGGAAGGCCTTGCAGGATAACATTGCTGTAATCAGTAATCAGATGTATAAGGGCCTGTAGATTACCCTTCTTTAACAGAGAGGAGCTATTTATATTTTTGTGGGGCATGGAAAGATGCTGAAACCGTCTTGCAAATTGCTGATATGTGCTCAGTCCAATTTAGATTTCCGTCTACTGTTACACTTCAGTCGTAATGAACGGATAAATAAATAAAATGAATAAATATTAATTAATAACAGAACTATGATCCTGGCCATGATACTTATCTGAATAATACACTACTGGCCATTAAAAATGCTACGCCACGAAGATGACGTGCTACAGACGCGAAATTTAACCGACTGGAAGACGATGCTGTGATATGCAAAAGATTAGCTTTTCAGAGCATTCACACAAGGTTGGCGTCGGTGGCGATACCTACAACGTGCTGACATGAGGAAAGTTTCCAACCGACTTCTCATACACAAAAAGCAGTTGACCGGCGTTGCCTGGTTGTAATACCTCGTGTAAGGAAGAGAAATGCATACCATCACTTTTCCGACTTTGGTAAAGGTCGGATTGTAGCCTATCACGATTACGGTACATCGTATCGCGACATTGCTGCTCGCGTTGGTCGAGAGCCAATGACCGTTAGCAGAATATGGAATCGGTGGTTTCAGGAGGGTAATACGGAACGCCATGTTGGATCCC
Source organism: Schistocerca cancellata (assembly GCF_023864275.1). NCBI lineage: Eukaryota > Metazoa > Arthropoda > Insecta > Orthoptera > Acrididae > Schistocerca > Schistocerca cancellata. The sequence goes on along the minus strand of NC_064631.1, from coordinate 170,108,599 downwards.
AACGGCATCTCATCCGCATGGCTGTAGCGGATCGTGCAGCCATATCTCGATCCCTGAGTCAACAGATAGGGATATTTGCAAGACAACAACCATTTGCACGAACAGTTCGACGACGTTTGCAGCAGCTTGGACTATTAGCTCGGAGACCAAGGCTGCGGTTACCCTTGACGCTGCATCACAGACAGGAGTGCCTGCGATGGTGTAGTGAACGACGAACCTGGGTGCACGAATGGCAAAACGTCATTTATTCTGATGAATCCAGGTTCTGTTTAGAGCATCATGATGGTCGCATCCGTGTTTGGTGACATCGCGGTGAACGCACATTGGAAGCGTGTATTCGTCTTCGCCATACTGGCGTACCACCCGGCGTGATGGTGTGGGGTGCCATTGGTTACACGTCTCGGTCACATCTTGTTCGCACTGACGGCACTTTGGACAGTGGATGTTACATTTGAGATGTGTTATGACCCGTGGTTCTACCCTTCATTCGATCTCTGGGAAACCTTACATTTCTGCAGGATAATGCACGACCGCATGTTACAGGTCCTGTACGGACCTTTCTGGATACAGAAAATGTTTGACTGCTGCCCTGGACAGCACATTCTCCACATCTCTCATCAATTGAAAACGTCTGGTCAATGGTGACCGAGCAACTGGCTCGTCACAATACGCCGGTCACTACTCTTGATGAACTGTGGTATCGTGTTGATGCTGCATGGGCAGCTGTACCTGTAAACTCCATCCAAGCTCAGTTTGACTCTATGCCCAGGCGTATCAAGGCCGTTATTCCGGACAGACGTGGCTGTTCTGGGTACTGATTTCTCAGGCTCTATGCACCCAAAGCGCATGATAATGTAATTACATGTCAGTTTTAGTGTAATATATTTGTCCAATGAATATCCGTTTATCATGTGCATTTCTTCTAGGAGTAGCAATTTTAATGGCCCTTAGTGTATAACCAGCCGAAAGTGCTCAGTGCTACACTCGTACGTTTGCAGTCGCGAGCAGTCAGAACAAGTTGTGCAGGCGGCATCAGCCCTGGCCGGGGAGCGCCATCTGGCGCAGCACCCCGGTCCGGCAGCCGCGGCAGCGCGGGCAGCGGCGCGTGCGACCGCAGCCAGCCAGCGGCACCCAGCACCCGGCAGGCAGCAGACTGCGCCAGCGCCGCCCGGCTAGGCAACACGCCGGCCACCAGCGCGCCGCGGCCGGCCGGGTTTGTCTGTGCAGGCGCGGCGCGGCGCGGCGCAGCGCGGCGTGGCAGCTGGCAGCAGGCAGCTGCGCTCATTACGCGCCAGCTGCGCGCGCCCGCGCCCGCAGAAGCGCCTAATTACGGCCGCATATCATTACCACAGCCCGGCCGCCACCGCAGCGTTTGACGCCCGCGTGCTTCCGCCCGGAAGCGGAAACACGCTGTGTCGCCGACAGCCCGGACTCCGCTCATTCTCTGCAAGAAGCTGGCCGCTCTACACCAGCTCAGCACCGCACCCGTGGTCTCGCGCCTGACAGTATTTCTTACTTTTACTGGTCATTGGGCAACGTATTACTTCGAAAATCTTTTCACGAAATGATCACGACTGATACTGAAAAATTACATTAGATACGGAGCTTTACAAACCGGCATTTTCCCCCACGCAATTCATGAATGAAACCTGAAAGCGGGGTATGTCAGTATTTTCCGTCCCAGATCATAAGGTAGCTTACCTAGAAAATATGTAGATGCTGGTGTAGATCTAGTTACTCCCCCTATTTTTTTCACCTCAAATAAAATTTCCTTGTTTAAACTTTGTACTCGTTTCGGGCATGGCCCATCATCAGATAAAATGACCTAAGACCAAATATCATGACACACCATTTTGATCACTCATATGTTAAGACTGAATCACGTGACATCATACTACGTATTAAGTGCTTTTGTCTGAGGTTCTGATGATAGACTATGCACGAAACATTTAAATAGTTAACAACAAGAGGATTGTTGAAACTTCCTGGCAGATAAATACTGTGTGCCGGACCGAGACTCGAACTCGGGACCTTTGCCTTTCGCGGGCAAGTGATCTAACATTTTTTTTTTCTTCTCTGAGTAGAAACTGAACGCTGATAAAACTTAAAAATTCTTCTTGAATCACACAAATACTTTGGAAGTCGATCACGGGTAATTCTGAACAAAATGTTATGAAAAAAAAACTCTTCGTTTAACATAGAAGTTTCGGAAGCAAGGTAACAGTAAATAATAAAAAGAACACAAGAGACTTTTAATTATCTTCTATTCGTTCTCGTTCAAGGTGTTGTAGTGGCTCCACATTTTAACTGACACCCATTCTTTCAAAAATGGTCTTCAGCATGTTGCCGTAGTGCTTCTTGTGGTTTGCGATACGTGCTGATATTTGCGTATTCACATTTCATGTAAACGCGGAATTCTATCCCGTTGTCCGACCCAAGTTTGTTGATGACATAACTAACATATTTTTCCAGTAACCAGCAAATGGCGTTGCTTTTTAATTTCGGAAAGTACGTCATGTCTGGTCTCAGGAAGAGCGATGGCGTTATATATATCTTCGAGGATCTGGTGAGAAAGGCGATCTGTTGCCAGATCCAATTCCAGTTATTCACATTGCCGCCATATGAGTGTATCCACCACATTGCATTTTCCACAAAGGTGTGTCTGGTTTAAACCGATCCCATATAGTCGCTCGCTGGAGCTAATGACATTGTTAACCGTTTTGTACCATGAGTAAATAGCGTCTGTACAATACCCGTCATAGTTGATGTTCCGCGATATAGCTTTCCAGTCACAATTAGGGAATTTCTTTTCGATTTTGTTTCTGCCCTCATTTAACTTCCTTTCAAGTATGATGTCGTGCTGTGATACATGTGTTGCTTCCGATTTCGTCACTAAGATAACTTGCTTCGAGGAAAAAATTCCTCACATACTGCAGACGGGCGTTAACCCTTCGAACATCAATCGGTGCTTGCAGGCTATGGGGTGTCACAGCTTCAAAGAGCTTTGCGGTTATACGTTGTGGAAGTTCTCTGAGTATATGGAAAGTCCGTTTGAGGAACAGAGCAGAGGCTTTATTTCGAATATCCACCAAACCGGGGGCCCCTACCATCTGAGCTACCCAAGCATGACTCACACCCCGTCCTCGTAGCTTTACTTCTGCCAGTACCTCGTCTCATACCTTCCAAACTTTACACAAGCTCTCCTGCGAATCTTGCAGAACCAGCACTCCTGAAAGAAAGGATATTGCGGAGACATGGCTTAGCCACAGCCTGGGAGATATTTCCAGAATGAATTTTCACTCTGGAGCGGAGTGTGCGCTGATATGAAACTTCCTGGCAGATTAAAACTGTGTGCCAGACCAAGACTCGAACTCGGGACCTTGGCTTTCACGGGCAAGTGCTCTACCATCCAAGAGGACTGTTGTTATCACCGGCCAAAATGCGTTGAGAAAGGTTTGCTCAGTATTCATATAAAGGTCGTAGGCCTCCGGCGCGACTTTGCGTGGCAAGCTGTCGGCAGTCAGCTCGAACCCTGGTTGCGGAAGAAATTTTCAGAGCCAGTATTTCGATGGTAAAGGAGAGGTGATGCCACAGAGTTCCTGATCACCAGACTTTGCAAGAGTGTCCGGAATTAAATTTCGAATCTCTACGTAATATCCAATGAAGTGAGGACATGTGACAATTCTGATGATGTTCCGTTTGTTGGTTGGGGACGTTAAATTTGGCCATCGACTAGATGCTATTCGAGAGCAGTAAGCTATGTACCGCCACTTGGTTCATCCTCTCTTCCCTTCACCTACAACTACACAGACCAAACATCAAACATTACCCTGCACAAGTACTCCATACAGTCGCCCACAAGACAGAGAGACGTACTTCACAGTTACAGACCGTAGGAAGACGACAGCAGAACAATTTCACTAGAGGACTGCTCATGTCGGCAGTGTGGGATTCCATGTATCTGACTCCAACCCTCATTTCCTGTGTATACGATGACTTAACGAAGTTAGAATGCAATGGTGTAGCACTACAGAGATGCAACTCTCCATAGAATTATGGCTTTGGTTACAGTACTGACAACCTGTGAAAGAGAGTTGCGCACCTTACAACTTCATGCATAAAATGCTGTTTGGGATACATCCGTAACGCAGTTTAGCAGCTGTGTAAGGTAAGGTTCATTTCGTAATGTCTATTTTTTGCATTCTCATGATGTGGTTTTCCGTAGTAGTCTCGGTCAGAACAATAATTGCAAACTTGGAAGGGACGGTGTAACATGTTCTTTTTCCCGCATTGTTTCGTGGATCATGTGATGCAGTAAGTAAAGTATGATTTTTTGTAGTATGAACCTTGCTAGTGACTAAATGGGCTCAAAATTTGCTGCGATACTGTGAAATAAAGTGTTCAATTCGAAATAAAAGTGCAGCTTACAATGATACAGTAAACTAAGGACATTAAAAAGATTTAATTTTTCTTTCTTTTCGTTATAAATTGATTTAATAGAGTACTTCGGTAGTGTATTTCGGTATATGTGTCAACGTTTTATAAAATAAGAGGCAATTCAACTTGTTATTGCCGTGTGAGACTGTTTGAGGTTCTGTGCTCTGTGTACAAAGTTGTATTTCTCCGGTCTAAGGCGCTGCAGTCATGGACTGTGCGGCTGGTATCGGCGGAGGTTCGAGTCCTCCCTCGGGCATGGGTGTGTGTGGTTGTCCTTAGGATAATTTAGGTTATGTAGTGTGTAACCTTACCGACTGATGACCTTAACAGTTAAGTTCCATAAGGTTTCACCCTTTTTTTGCTGTATTTTTCTAATTATGTTTCAGAGATACATTTTCGATTACATTGTTAATGGATTAATTATTTCGAAAGTAGGATGTGCAGTGTATAAGACAATATTCATTTATAAACAATTTTGTTAACATTTTAGAGAGGGAGAGAGAGAGAGAGCGAGAGAGAGAGAGAGAGAGAGAGAGAGAGAGAGAGAGAGAGAGAGAAGCACTGCGTAAATCAATGAAACATTGTGTGTGTGTTCAACAAGAAGGTAACCGAGAGTAGCAATGAGTAGTCAGTGGTTGCGATTGGCAGTACTGTGCAAGTCCGAGTTCGTAAACGAGGGTCGATGGTTGCGAACAGTGATTTTTACGCAGGAAGCCACTACATTACAAGGAGAGCCAGTATTTATAGTGTCATGCAGTCAGAGAATTGTTTATAACTAAGCCAGCACAAACGTCGTAGTGGACATAGACAATAAACAAACTATAATTAAGTAATTAACATTTTGTAATGCCAGCTCGATCTCGGAATTTCGATTAGCCTACAAATGAATACGTTACAACTGTTGGCATCAAATTTATTTTTTAAGAATTACTGTTTTTACATCACAGAAATTTCTTGGCACTAGATTAACTACAAACAATCTTAATTATTGTACTTCTTACGAACATACAATTTTTAACTTTCGTGTTCAAGTGTTTATATGTATTCCCGAAAGACTGTCAAAGTTTTATTACGTAATGAAGTGCTGTTAAGTCTCAATGGTATCGTTTATCTCACCGCCATCAACCTGGAATAATATTTTCTGATTTGAACAGTTTATTTTGAAACGCGCTTTAAAGTAGTGTGCTTTTTACTATGTGTAATTGCATTTATGTGAGTTGTAAGAGGACGCTGGGTGTGCGATAGGTGTCCAATCCACATAGCAGATAGCATACCTGGCACGGAACATCCATATAGAAAAGACAAAATAATAAGTAAAGATAAAAAGACAGGGTTTTGTTGACACTTTGATTAAAAAGCTGGTCTGCTTACAGACATAAAAAGGAAAAAGGGCAGAGACTAATTCATCAGAGGGAATTGAATATATCAGTAATGGATGTGCAACGTGAAATGAATGGAAAAACAGAATCGAGAACGAGTCAAACCTGTTAAATCAGTGAACTGATAAAACTAATATTAGCAATCAGCAGTAAATTGATGGGAAAAAGTACTTAATGAAATCATTGAGGAATCATTTGGTATATCTGTTAGCCAGAAAGATGGAAGTTCTTTATGATGAAATAGGTACGTTGAATGAAAGGGCGAATACATATATGAAAAAAACGTCGGTCTCAATGGAGGACAAAGACCATCGCGAAACAAAAGTCATAGATGACAACTTAGAGCTAATAAAGCCGCGCTTGATTAGTCAGTGAACAAACTTAGGAACAGATAGAGCTAGTGGAATGTAATATAAAGAGAAAATTCAGAGTTTAGAGAAAGAGGTTGATGAAACGCTGGACAAAGAGGTGTGAGTAGTTGTATCATATCTTTGTAGAAGAAATAAATCACTGGAGGCCATCAACATGCAGCTTACTGTAATGGAATTCCAAAACGTAGAAAAACTTTAAACTATTACTTCAAAAATTTCCGACAAAGTAGTGAGTATAGAAAATTTTCATGATGAGAGCACTATCTTTCTGTCTAAGGGCGTTTGTTACGGGACTATTCGAATAGATATTAAAAATTATGATCCCAAGGAACCCTCCAGCAGGTAATTTTCGCTGATTGGTGGAATAAATGATGGAGGAAATCTCTGACACTGACAGAATAAGAATTGGAGAACAGAGGCTTACAGGAGACACACGACAATGGGCGATCAGTGATGTTGCATGATGCACCAATTTAGAAGAATATTTAAAGAAATTCTTAGAAAAATATTTGGCACAGAGTAAACAGATGAAGCCGTATAATGAATTCTTGAAAGCTCCTCCACATAGATTTGGAGACAATAAATACATGACAGTGTAGTGTACTAATCTACAAAATTAGAGCGTGGTAATGTACCAATCCCTGCAGAACATTTGTTAATGATCATGTACAGAAAATCTCCTCCGTGTCCAATCCAACGATTTGGGAATTGTCTCTGCAACTCATTTCTATCCATCAGCGAAAAATGGGCAGGACACCGATCGTGTTGATACCACATTCTGTTCCTCGTTCCTAAAGGTATTTCTTCCAGTGAAAACTTAATGTTTTGCAGGAATGTTGTGTACTTCCTACCATGAAGATTTCCTTCGATTAAATAGGAGCCTACAATTCAGTCCTCCAAAGTCCCACACCATACATTCACCGACCACGGTTTTTGGTTGTGCAACTTGCCGCAGCCAACACGGATTTTCAGTTACCCAGTTGTGCATGTCATGAAAATTAACATTTCCATGGTTCGTGAACGTAGCCTCGTCAGTAAATAAAACCACATTAGTAAATGCGTCATCCCTCTGAATCTGAAGTTCAGCCCATCGGCTGAATTCAATGCTACGCATACAATCCGTACCAGTTAATGCTTGGTGGAGACTGATATGGTAAGGATGATATTTATGGCGACGCAGAACACGAACAACCGCTACTCTGGCTCATGCCGGATTCCCTTGCGATTTGAAACAAACTAACACAAGGATCTCTAGCCACAGTGGCAGGAGTACCAATTTCCGTTTCCTCGTTAGTAACTTTCCTTTGCCGGATATGTTTCCGATGGGTTAAATATCCAGTTGTTCTCAGTTTATCATACACATACATAAATGAACGACGTGTAGGGTGAGTACGTTGAGGATATCTTTCAGCGTTTAAGTCTCTAGATCTCTCTGAATTTCGTTGGTATTTTCCGTAAATGAGAAGCATATCGACTTTTCCCTCGAAGAAATACATCATTCACATTGGCTTGATTCGACGATACTGGTCTTACCGTTCCTATTAGTGCTGTATTGCGAAACCGTCGAATGATGTTAACATGTCAATGGCACGTTAGATGGATACGCCATATTCGACAAATATTTACTATTTGCACGATATACGAGAGAGAAAAGTCAGAACATGTGCTTCGATACGTGCCGAAATGGTAAGAAATACCCGTCACTCCATGTTAAGAAGACTGCGGCACTGCACTGATACAAATGGCTATCACTGCGAACACCTTTTGTAAATGGACGTTCTTGCACACCTTTTGGACCTTCGTTGACCTCCAAAGACCTTACTGTTACACAACATTGGATTCCTCTCGATAGCCGCTATCAGAATATACGTACCTAACTATAGCATGCCACTTAAAAACACAAAGTTCACCTTCATATCTCTGACGCGACCCCACCTAGCAACAAAAAACCAATGTCATATTATGGTCCCCATTGTTCCATACAACAGTTTTCTCACAAACTTTTCAGCTACCATCATACTATCCGAGTTATTCTAGGAGGCTAGTGACTCATCCTGTGTAAGTGTAGAAGACTGAAACTTGTAACCCATTTTGAGAAATGTGGAGGCAGCAGACAGCTGGAATTTTAGTACCTATAGAAATATCCACGATAATTCTGGATATCATAACGAAGGGAATCGAAACTCAGAATATGGTGTACAAGCTATTTCTGTAGCTAAGGTTTAGGAATGGTAAGTCATCAGAGAGGCAGTTTTGATGGTGCGGTTGATAGTGGAAGCATGCCTGAGGAATAATCAGAACACGTTCATAAGATTTTTCGATCTGGAGAAAGCATTAGAGAATGTAAAATAGGGCAAGATATTCAAAATCCTGAGAAAAATAGGAGTAAACCCTACGGAAAAACGAGTAATACATAAAATGTACAAGAACGAGGGAGAAACAATAAAAGCGGAAGAAGAAGAACGAAGCGCTCACATTAAACAAGGATAGAGTGCTATGAACAGTCTAACGAGTACAGAATATGGACTGAGAGTAAATCGAAGACAGAAGAAAGTAATGAGTAGAAGCAAAAATTAGAACAGCGAGCAAATTAACAATAGAATAGGTGATCACGAAGTAAATGAAGTTACAGAGTTCTGCTACCTAGGGAACAACTGAGAACGTACGTTTGAAGCACTGCGGTGTATAGCAGTGGACATGGACTGTGGGAAAGCTGTAGCAGAAGAGAATCAAAGCATTTGAGATGTGATACTGCAGAAGAATGTTGATAAATGGGTGTACTGATGTGGTAAGGGATGTGGTTCTTATCAGAATTGGCGGGGAAAGAACTATATGGAAAACACTGACAAGAAGAGTGGACGGGACGATAGGATACGTGTTAAGACATCAGGGAATAAGAGATGGCTATAGAGGGTAAAAATTATAGAGTAAGACAGAGTATGGGGAAAGTCCAGCAAATATTTGAGCATGTAGACTGCAAGTGCTACTCTGAGATGGGAAGGTTGCCACAGGAGTGGAATTCGTGGCAGGCCATATCAGACCATTCAGAATACTGAGTAGCCAAAAGAAAAAAGGAAACTAAGACGTCAACGTGTTTGACGGCTATACAGATCTCTATTCCCAGTTTTGTCACTGATGTTTCCTGGGAGGGAGGACTGAAAAGCTACTTGACCGAGTAGTAGCAGCACTTGGTCTACAAACCCAATAATGGGCGAGGTGTGTGGGGTGCTGATCCCTGCACCTCCATATCGCTTTCAAGTGACGCCTTTGTTAGAGGATGGCACAATGGCCAATCGGTACTCAATAGATAACGGGTTCAGCAGATGAGTTTTTAGGTTTAATATGGGCTGAAAATAGCAGAAGGAGATAGGGAAAGGAGGAAGTGTCAAGAGGATCTAGAATAGTAGAGATCGACAACTGAATTACACATGTGGTGAGAAAAGCACCGAGCCGCAACAGTGAAGGGTCCGAATGATGAGGGTTGTGAGCACAGGTAAAATGATTACAGGTGCAGGCACATAATTTGTCACAGTGAATCATATCAAATAAATAATAGTTATACCTTAACAGTAAGAAAAGAGATAGAGATCGTGAATTCTGGTGCAGTAATAACAAGAATGGGTGGAATAAAGAAATTGTAACAGATTATGTGAGGTTAAAAGGGGCTGTCAGTTTAATGAGAAGCATGGTCTATAGTGGGGCAGTAATGAGGAGAACAGATTGGTCTCTAGCACCAGAAAAACTATGGATAAATTTGCAATCATATGTGTTCTATGTGAAATAAATACCGTGATATAAATGAGTTTAGTATGAATGCAGATCCTTCTTCTTTCAATTCAAGAAATGGGGTTAAGGGATGGCCTCAAGGGGCATGCAGAAGAAATTTGAGAAGTAACCAAAGAGAGATTTAGAATAACTGTAGTGAATAATGGTGAAGAAAGTGAACATGATTGCCGGCCACTGTAGCCAAGCGGTTCTAAGCGCTTCAGTCCGGAACCGCGCTGCTGCTACAGTCGCAGGTTCGAATCCTGCATCGGTCATGGATGTGTGTGAGGTCCTTAGTTTAGTCAGGTTTAAGTAGTTCTAAGTCTAGGGGACTGATAACCTCAGATGTTAAGTCCCATAGTGCTTGGAGCCATTTGAACCATTTTTGAAGATGATGAAAAATTTATTAGTGAGGATAGTGAATCAAGTGATTATGAGGAGGTATTGCAGATGGTACTGATGATGAAGGTAATCAAACAGATGGTTGTGTTGACACTGGTGAGAAAAGTGAAGTATGTATGACATTAAATACAGAAAAGTTTCAAGCAACTAATAATGAACAGGAAAATGAGATCAATGTATAATGGGCAATACAGAGGACAGATCAGCTGAAAGTAAAAATTTATGTGTTGAGCATATATTGAAAACGAGGAAGAAAGATAAGAACCGAAGCTGTGGAAAAATAAAGATACGTCCGAGAGAAATATAAATACCAATGTTAAAAGTTTAATGCATTCTGTTTGGTTGGGAAGGGCTAACGAACATGATTTGCTATAGGAAGGAAGCAGATGAGAATTATTCAAGAAGTGGCAACTGGGGAGTCACTGATGACAGTGCCACTAAAGCAGAGTTATTAAACACGGTTTTCCGAAACTCCTTCACCAAAGAAGACGAAGTAAATATTCCTGAATTCCAATCAAGAACAACTGCCAAGATGAGAAACATAGAAGTAGATATCCTCGGTGTAACAAACCAGCTTAAATCATTTAATTAAGGCATGGCCTCCGGTCCGGATTGTATACCAGTCAGGTTCCTCTCAGAGTATGCTGATAAAATTGCTCCATATTTAGCAATTATATACAACCACTCGCTCACAGAAAGATCCGTACCTAAAGACTGGAAAATTGCTCAAGTCACACCAATACCCAATAAGGGAAGTAGGAGTAATCCGCAGAATTACAGGCCTATATCACTAACGTCGATTTGCAGTAGGTTTTAGAAGATATACTGTATTCGAACATTATGAAGTACCTCGAAGAAAACGATTTATTGACACATAGTCAGCACGGATTCAGAAAATATCGTTCTTGTGAAACACAACTAGCTCTTTATACTCATGAAGTAATAGGTGCTATCGACAGGGGACGTCAAATTGATTCCATATTTTTAGATTTCCAGAAGGCTTTCGACACCGTTCCTCACAAGCGTCTTCTAACCAAACTGCGTCTTACGGAGTATCACCTCAGTTGTGCGACTGGATTCTTGATTTCCTGTCAGAAAGGTCACAGTTCGTAGTAATAGACGGAAAGTCATCGAGTAAAACAGAAGTAATATCTGGCGTACCCCAAGGAAGTGTTATAGGCCCTCTATTGTTCCTGATCTGTATTAACGACATAGGAGACAATCTCAGTAGCCGTCTTAGATTGTATGCAGATGAAGCTGTCACTCACGTCTTGTTAAGTCATCAGATGATCAAAACGACTTGCAAAATGATTTAGATAAGATATCTGCATGGTGCGAAAAGTGGTAAATGACCCTGAATATAGAAAAGTGTGAAGTTATTCACATGAGTACTAAAGAAATTAGCTGAATTTCGATTACGCGATAAGTCACACAAATCTGAGGGCTGTAAATTCAACTAAATACTTAGGTATTGGACTTACAAATAACCTAAGTTGGAACGATCCTATATATAATATCGTGGGTAGAGCAAACCAAAGACTGCGATTCATTGGCAGAACACTTAGAAGGTGCAACAGGTATACCAAAGAGACTACTTACACTACGCTTGTCCGCCCTATTCTGGAGTATTGCTGTGCGGTGTGGGATCCGCATTAGGTGAGACTGACGGATAACATCCTAGAAGTGCAAATAGGTGAGATGGTGTCACGGACATGATACGTGAATTGAAGTGGCAATCATTAGAACAAAGGTGTTTTTCGTTGCGACGGGAACTTCTCATGAAATTTCCATCACCAATTTTCTCCTCCAATTGCGAAAACATTCTGTTGGCACCCACTTACATAGGGAGAAATGATCATCACGATAAAATAAGAGAAATCAGGGCTCACACAGATATATTTTCTCGCGTGCCGTTCGAGAGTGGATCGGTAGAGAGACAGCATGAATGTGGTTCATTGAACCCTTTGCCAGGTACTATATTGCGAATAGCAATCACGTAGATGTAGATGTAGATCAGTTAACATTTATTACTTGCTGGTCACGAGGAGTGGAATCTGTGCTCTATCAGCAGAACAACAGAAAAATTTAAAAAAAGCCAACAAAATTGTAACGATACCTGTATACAGAATAGGGGTGGTTAGCGCCACAGGAAAATCGTGAAAAGCAATATAAAGACAAATTCAACTGACATTTCAGAGTGAGTGATACAAATTGGAGCATGATACCTGGCATGTTTAAATGTAGTTTTAGGGATGGATTTTATGGATAAATTCAATGTAAAAATAGTTTTGGGAAAGGTAGTTATAATAGTTTCAATAACGAGCTGCAATATCACTAGGGTTGAGTCAACAAATTATGGTTAAAAGTAATAAAATATTATTCCTGAGGATACAGAAGTTGCCATTAGGTACCTGTAGTGATAATTAGGAATCAGTAATCAATGAAAACTGTACGTACTCAAACACAGAAAAACAGAGAGAATTATTCAAGAATAGTGTATATAAATTCCAACTGTTCTTGAAATTCTGAGGGCTCAGTATGTAGTGTAATGTTTAAGAATGACAAATTGTTGTTGCACGAACCTGGGAGAGTGTACAATTTCGAATGTAAACACAAAATAGAACCATATAATTCATTTTTATAAGGTCCTGCCAATACCTTCAACTGGAAGGAAAGCTGTGACAGAATACTAAGGCTTGAATGGAAAAGCAAGGAACAGTCCAAAGCTGCTTTTAGTGATTACTAGATTGTGTCACACTAATCCGAACCACTCTTTTCATAGGGTCACTGGTAGCGGTGAGTACTGGATCAGAATTCTGTTCTTCTAGCTGACTGGGAATGAAAATGGAAAGGAGCAAAAAAAAAAAAAAAAAAAAAAAAGCTGCTTTTCCAAGAATGACACTGAATAAATGTGAAAAATTCTTATAGTACTCCAGAAAAACGCCACTTGCGGTAGGACGGGAGGTTCAAAAACTTCCATAATTTTCCTAGGGGATATCAGGTAATTATGTTTATATACCATAAGACTTTCACTTTGTTTGCTAATTGTGTACCAGGAAGAATCTGAAATTGTGAATGCATTTAAATTATCACTAAATTCTGAGTGATTAGCTGTCGGTTGACATTTGGGTACATTACTTACAGCAATTTCGCTTTGAAATTAGATGTATCAAACAGAAGTAGAAAATAGTGTCGGGTGCAATGTCTAGACCTCTGTTCCTCAACCCCTGCGTCACGACACACTGGTGTGTCGTGAATATATTGCACATGTGTCGCCAAATTTTTTAGTCTTGTTATCTTGTGCAAATAAAATATCTAAAACAAAACTAAAAAATTGTCGCCAAATCGCTTCATGGAGTAATAAATTTGTAAACTCTGTTTCCCGTAGTTGTTCTATAATAAGAAAAAATTATTCTATGTACTTTATTTGTTTGCCTTTTGCATCTAGGAAAAAATGGCATGTGGGAGTGTCTCAAAAATTTGAAACGTTCTTGGTGTGCCCCACAGGAAAAAAGATTGAGAAATACAGATATAGACTGCCTGCACAAATGAAGGAGAATCATGCTAATGAACTTATGGAAAAAATTAAAAATGTTATTACTGTCATGGGAGTGGTGGTGCCAGGGTAGAGAAGTTCAAGAGGTGTGTGCAACATCATTCCAAAAATATCATTTTGTATTTATCAGTACAAAAATATGAATTTAAAATCACGAGGGAAATATGTAGGAACCTCAATCTTTACAATTATTAAAACAATGTCAGGTAACAACATATATATATATGGCTGACCAAAAACATTAAAATATATTAATAAGGTCAAACAGCAAGAAAATAATCATATAAAGTACCACAGTCACGGCCACTCAATAGCCCACACAACATAACAACAGGTCCTCTAATGTCAATTAATAATGAATTACAACCTTTTGTAGCGAACACCTTGTTAGATTAGACAACAGTGCCTGTAGCCCAGTGAAGCTTGGAGCGATAAAGTTTGTAGCGATCAGAATATCGCATACAGGGTGTCTCAGCTATCTTGTCCACCCAAAATATCTCTGGAACAATAACAGCTATTGGAAAACGACTTTCACCGGTATCAATGTAGGGCTGGAGCCCATGAATGTACATATTTGGAAACATTCTAAAACGAAAGCATATGTGTTTTTTAACAGAAACTTATGTTTTTTTAAATGGATCTCCTATATTTTTTCTTCAGCAATCCATAGCTTGACAAAGCACATACACAATGGCGTTGATTGCATCGAAACATTCCCATTACATCCCGAGATATTAAGACGCGAAGTTGACGCTTGGAACACCCGACATGCGCTGTTAGCGCACGTCCTGAGGCTCAGGCGTGAACCCCATGCTGCCCGTAATCCCGATGTGATTGACATGCGTAATCACACTTCCATACTTATCGAGAGGTCCGAAACGAATAATACGGTCTGCTGCCATCCTGCACTAACGTCGTACATTCCAGCAGGTATTTATCCCATAGGCTAGGGGTGATGCGGTTCTGTTAAATATCTGTGTACCGCAATGTTAGTCAAAAAGTTAACTTCGCTTATCGTTAATCCGTTACTAAAAAGGTAATGCCGTTCAACGTTAAAACTTTACTTTACTGTAGATCTAGCGCAAGTGACAGTTAAACATTCACTCGTAATAGTAAAATTCATATTGATGGTTTTAGTGAAACGAGCAAGTGGACTAAAAGTTTTACCGTTGTTTAGGTAAAAATGTTTTGATTTGGGAAGTTTATGTAGGACATAGAAGATGAATGTAAACATGTTTAACCAATTAGTTTTATTATCACATAATTATCAATGGTATGTTTATCTAATGCGTTAAATGACAAATTGTTGCAAATAAATGTTTCTTAGTATCACTGGGTAAAATGGCCCTTTGTAGAAACTTCCACTGTGATACCAGCACTACATACTAAACATAGCGTTCACATCTCATGTTCAAAGTGATGCCCATTGGCTTGCATACATAGGGTCACTCTGCGGATAAAGGATGCCCTACTTCGTGCTACTGTTTCCTCTTTGATGGCTGTACAGGCATCAATAATGCGTTGCTTCATGTCCTCTGGTGTTGTTGGTAAACAACTCCCCGAAGAAAATAATCCAGCAGTGTAAGGTCCGGAGATCGGGCAGGCCACCTAACTGGGCCACCTCGTCCAATCCACCTACCAGGGAACTTACGGTTCAGAAGTCGTCGTTCTCGTAAGGCGTTATGTGCAGGGCATCCGTCAGGCTGATACCACATGACCATTCTCCGGTTCAGAGGTACGGTGTCCAGGAGAACAGGAAGACTGTGTCGTATAAATCTGGAGTATTGTCTGCCATTTTGGATGCCATTTATAAAGAAAGGTCCGATAATGATATCTCCAATAATCCCTCACCAAACATTAACTTTCCACTAACGTTGATGCTCTACCTGACGGAGCCATTTTGGATTGTCTGCGGACCAATAATGCATGTTCCTCATATTGACAATTCCTTTGTTTGATAATGATGCCTCGTCGGTAAAGAGAACATCTGCAAAAAAATTTGGATTACTCAGAAGTTTTTGCTGAGCCCACCGACAAAATGTTACCCTATTGCGGAAGTCATTTCCATGAAGATCCTGGTGTAAATGAACATGGTCATGTCAGGAAGAGCACTGGACCCACAAATCTCGACAAGAGTTTCCTTGTCACCTTATCTTCCCCACAGGCTCCCTGCTGCAAAATTCTGAATCCAAATCCAGTCACCAGTCCATAATGCGATCGGCCGCCTCCTACTATAACTGCAGCATTCTAGCTTCTCATGGGCGGTCTTCAAATTACTCTTCGTGTGCTTCCAATGAGCGCAAATTTGGACAGCGTTAACTCTTTCAGGAAGAAGGTCGTTGGGCTTCCAGTAGATCAGACAAGATGCAGCTTGGCCTAAAATCGAACATAAGATCTGCCAATGTTTGTTTGTGGCCGGCCCGTGTGGCCATGCCGTTCTAGGCGCTTCAGTCTGGAATCGCATGACCGCTACGGTCGCAGGTTCGAATCCTGCCTCGGGAATGGATGTGAGTGATGTCCTTAGGTTTGTTAGGTTTAAGTAGTTCTAAGTTCTAGGGGACTGATGACCACAGATATTAAGTCCCATAGTGCTCAGAGCCATTTGAACCATTTTTGTTTGTTTGTGAGTCTTGTGTATGGCTGTATTGAAAGCATACCCCAACTAAGGTAGCGCGCTACCGAACGGGCACGCTCTGTATGACAGACAGTGATAAGGCCCACGTGAAAATTCTGATTCACTCGCTGACCAGACAACAGATTAGGGTAATACGCAGTTGTTGTACTGTGTCTAACACCAGTTTCAAAACATAAATTTCGAAAATCTGCAGCGACAAAGCTCAAAGCGTCATCAGTAACCAACACCCTACATGGCGCAAAGAATGAATGCATTTCATTGTAATCTGGAACGTAGTGCTACGCATGGGTATCATCAACCACAAATGTGTAAACGCGTGCATGCACACAAGGGTTTACCCGTTCTCTTCTCGTGAATGTGCGAAAAGCCCCACATAATCAACGTACATTCTCTCCATTGGCTGATTATCTACTTCTGATGCCAGGAATCTTTGGCGACTATTCAGTGCTGGCTTACTAATTGCACACGCCTTACAGCTCCATATGAGACGACTTACCTGTTTGTTCTTGGGTTCCTAAAAAAAGAGCTCCCTAATCTTCATTATCTTCATTCTGGTAATGAAGACCCCCAGGTGAACACCCACATGGGTTTCGTTGTAATACTTGAAGACCAGAGCTAGCACATTCTTGGGCAAAACTATTTTATCCCCACGATGCTTCAGCTCGCTTAGCTCCGGGTGAGAGTACTGTTGTTTCACGATATCTGTAAAAAGGAGAGGACATCTACTCAGTATTGGACAAGCTACTAGTATAGCCTGAGGCATCCCAGAGTTCACAGACCTCTTCATTAGGGAGGTGGTCTTGTTCCTCCTCAAGCAACGTGCTTAGGCCGTCTGTAATAATATTTTGAGTGCCACATATGCTTATAACTCATAATTGTAAGGCAGAAATTTTGACGCTCACCTTCACGATATGTCCGGCACATATCAGTGTTTTCTTGTATCCAGCTGACAGCCTGGTTATCCCGTTGTAACGAGAAAGCTCGGTGTTGTAAATTGATTTTAATCTTCTCAAATACGAATAATACCATATGGGCTTGTAGCTCCTACATGGAATGTTTGGCTTCAAGTGAGGGGAGGGGCGTGAAACGTAAGCAGTAGGCCGCCACCCCCCCCCTCCCCCCCACAGTCATCTTTCTGTAAAAGGATTGCTGAAACACGCACCATCGATGCATTTGTTTGGGCCATAAACTCCTTACTATGGTTAGACATGGACAACACTGGGTCAATCGCCAGAGTCTCCTTCAAGGCCTCAAATGTCCGTTCTTGTGATGCACTCACTCCAACTATCTCCCATTTTTACTCTGGTCATTATAGTGTGCCGCAAGCTGAGCAAAGTTGGAGATAAATATTATAAAACAACTGATCATGCCAATGAAACACACTGCCCGCCTCATATTCTTTGCGGGTGGGAACGACTTACTAGCTTCACCGCAGGTCTCGTCTAGTCTGACGCCCTGAGCAGAGGCTAGGTGCCCCAAAAAGAAAATCTCGTGCTTCATGAACAACGAATCTGGCACTGTGAGGACGCAGGAGAACTTCTCCAACGTGCTAGAGACGTTCATCAAAACTTTCACCGATAACTACTAGATCATCAGGGTAGTGGGAAAATACACCAAACCTTCGGACCCGGAAAAACATTTCTAAAATTCTGGAGAGGATTGCAGTCACCGTAGACACCACAAACAGAATTCTGTTGTGTTCATAAATATTCCAGTTTCGGTTTTTTGACTAACGTAATCTGGCAATAGGCCTGTTTAAAGTCAAAGTTATTAACAATCTTTGCTTTCTAAAACCAGCCAAACCACGTATGTAGGTCAGGTCAGGGAATGGTATTGATCAAATAATAACTTTTTTGTTTAAATCTTGATAACCCAACACAAGATGTGCCATGTCCTGCCTTTGGGCACAGCAAATGTGAGGGAAGAATAGGATGACCTAGATGGCCTAATAATTCCGTCCCTCATGGATGGCGATTTTAAGCTGCTTAATGTAAGGTGGAGAGAGCCAATATTGCGGTTGCCTTGGAGGCACATTGTCTGTAAGGTCCGTTTATTATCTTTCCCTTTCACTTCACCCAAGTGTGGTCATCAGGCAGAGCCGACAACCTCGCTCAGGGAATGAATGACTAACATCATAATCATCTTTACTAACCACCATTTATGTTTATTGGCCCCATCTCCCGACCAATTCTTACAAAAGTAGTAGGCGTGTGCCCTACCGAATCCATACGTCAACTTGCCTCTTCTTCCATCCGGAATTAGGTCCACACACAATCCGTCCGCAAAAAGCGGAAACCGACAATTTCCGGGCAACCATGACTGTAATCACCCAGATAAAGTTTTGAATTCGCATCTTAACGAAACTTTACCCAAGAGTTGCATTTCCGTGCAATTTGCTGTTCTATGTCGCCAGAAGGCTCAGAAAATCTGCCTATTGCATGGCTAGCCAGTCACCAATCTTCGTTAAGCAGGCTCGGAGAACTCCAGGAATCCAAAAGTGCACATACTGGTTCTCTGTTAAATTTCTCACCTCGAATGGCACCCTTGAACTAGGCGTTACCATGATCCTTTTATAAAACGGGATGTTGAACGAGATGCACTGCCCTTCTTGTCATATATCTGCCTTGTTCCTCGGCGTTGGGCAGTTCCTTGCCAAGTGACCCTTAACCTGGCACTTATATTGCCTGAAATCAGATAAGCGCGATCTGTTGCCTATTACCCTCTCCTCACATAGCTGCGGACTCTTTACCCTGCTCCCTACACGAGTTTCGTCACCATGGCTCCCTGTCCCTGAATGCGAAATTAATCGAGCCAACTGTTGAAAGTTCCTGAACTGTTCACGTAAGGCGACTCTATACCTGTTACAGGGTCACATTCCCTATAAAATACTATAACTATTCTCATGCCCCTGAAAATCTAACCAGATGCTTCTAAAATGTCCTTCACTCTCTCTGTGTACTTCTACAATAACTCATCTTGCTAGTGCACACCAAAATATTTCTTGTCTATCAACTGGTAGAACACCCGTGCAGACAAACAGTTCCTACACATTGTCCCCCTAAATTCCGAGAAGGCCAAATTCTTCGGCGTCTCCTTCTTCAAAGATCGTTCAAGTCGCCATAGGACCCAAACTTTGGTATCAATGCACATCACTCAAGCCAAACATGTCACCAGGATCCATTATTTCCAAAGACCTCACAGCGCGTGACTGACAATACTCTCCCGCAGCGGTCTTGCTAACGGATTACACAGTTTAGTGCATAGCCCGGAGAAAAGCGCACACATTTTTTTGGCTAATTCGTTCACCACGCACTCTCAAGACCATCTCGTGAAGTAGCTGCTGTACTGTTAGCAGCGCGTACCTTCCGGGTTGACGTTATACAAAACTGGGACCCTGTTAACCTAATGTACCACACGTGCCTTAATTCTTCTGACTAGCAAAAAATGGAATCTCGGCCATTTCGTAAAACGATGCTAATGAAGCAAGGTTCCCTAGCGCACACTGAGTACTGGCGACGGCCGGCATACAACAATGTGGAAATTCCGGCTTAGGAAGCAGGTACATTTTCTCCAATATTTTACGACCCTATTACTTAAAGAAACAAATTTACCTCATCGTTATAAGTAGTGTTAATACACTTTTCTGTGAATTCATTGTTGCGAGTTTCACTGAAATATAAACTAAAACCAGAAAATATTTCAAATGTTGATTAGTAGCACAGTGAAACAATAAAGGAAAGCATTTCATTGGTACATAGCAGCAGTTTACAGAGTCATGAGTTTTATCATTTGCTTCTAAAATGTAGAAATTATACATGAAGATAAAATAAACCAGAAGTTACACTTGTGATGTAAATGTAAGACAACAGAGAGTCATAGTTAAATGGCAGGACTGTTTTCGCACCATACCTCAAGCTGATGTATCAGATTTTTAAGAAAGTGATGGAGGGATGACTCTTATGAGAAAAGCGGTAGGTTCAGAAATACAGTATATTAAGGCAATGTTAAGTGCCTCGGCTTGTGCATAAACTTGATTATCTATTGTGAATTTCGGAACGAACCGCGATAATAAGATTCTGTTTCTTGTGCCCTAGTGACGTGGGCCTTGTACAAAAATTTTTTGTACAAGAAACGGCATGTCAGAATGACGCTTTTTGCCATTGTCGAGTATGCGAGCGACAGGGGGAATTCCTGTAAATAAACATGACCTACTTGGGATTCACGCCGTTTGAAGAAGTGGCGCCTAAAATTCAGAGCAGCAGGCCCTCTGCGCCAGGAAGGAACACATTTTTGCTAAGGTGGGCTTTCACTTTGGTGCGCCCCGTACATATATATACTATACACACCACAAACGGTTCTAACGTTAAAGGAGAGCATTTGCAAGTAAAATGGGCGCGCCAGAAGCCGGCGGGAGACCCCACCCTGGCTTGTCTGCCAGCGCTGTGGGGAAGGAGTGGGGAAAGGGGGGGGGGGGGAGCTGGCTCGGAGAAAGGGTGGAAGGAGTACGGGATCAGTGGCGGGGCGGAGCGCGGCTGACTGATGTAGACATAAGACGATCGCGACGGCCTCCCCCCCCCCCCCTATAAATCCACGTCGCAGCATCGCGGGCGACTGTCGTCTAGCAACTCCCCCCCCCCCCCCCCCCCGCCGGCCATTTGGCGACCCATCGCTCTTAAGAACACTTACACGCCGCACTGTGTCTTTAGGCTACGGAGTATTCAGGTGGTGAATTAATAATTCCATGCAGATGAAATTAAGCAAAGCGTACAAAAAATTCTGCGCCCTAGATTTTCCATGAAAACATCGAGATAAAATCATAGCAAATGTGTCGTACCAATTTGTCATCTACGAGGATTGGAACTTCGATAGTGGCAACTATTTATTTACAGCTCGTACAAATTTGATAAGTGTTTCAAAGTTGTACTGACTTTCAAAGTAGTCACCAGCATTGTATATAACCCGTAGCCAGTGATGTGAAAATAGTAGGATACTCTTAGCAGTGCCAGTTGTGTTGACTGTTAGACCGGCGCGTACTATTGCCCAAAGAACTTGTAGCACTTCTGAGGCGAATACCATGAAGTGTTTAATTCATTTTAGAAATCGAGTTGAACTCACGAGGGCTCAAGTCAGGGTAGTGCAGTAGGTGATATAGCACTTAGCAGCCCCATCAGTCAAACAAATCAGTAACAACTTGCACTGTACGTGCTTGAGCATTGTCCTGCAAAATGATGGTGAGGTCCTGCAGAAAGTGTCATCACTTCTAAGCTGGTCGTAGGTTGTGTTCCAAAACCGAACAGCACAGAGGCAAAAGTGGCGACACTTTCTGCAGGACCTGACCATCATTTTGCAGGACAATGCTCAAGCACGTACGGCGCAAGCTGTTGGTTATTTGTTTGACTAATGGGGCTGCTAAGTGCTATACTACCTATTGCACTCCCCTGACTTAAGCACTCGTAAGTTCGATTGCTAAACTGAAGAAAAACTTCACGGCATTCCCTTCAGCACTGTTAAAAATTCGCCGGGCAATAGACCACACCGCCCGAACTGTTAACACAACTGGCACTGCTAAGAGTGTCTTACGACTTCCACATCGCTGGCAACGAGCTATACATAATGCTGGTGACTACTTTGAAGGTCAGTAAAACTTTGGAACACGTACCTACTTTGTGCGGGCTGTAAATAAATAGTTGCCACTATTCAAGTTCCAACCCTTGTAATTAGCGATCTCTTTAACACAACAATTACAAATAGTAATATAACGCTGACAAAATCGATAAGTTACAAGTGTAGATTGTCACTGGCCGCTGTATGCCCGATCAGCATCGGTTTTTTAATTTCCTTTTAGATGCTGCGGTCCCTCGCATTCGCTTGACATTGGACTTTTGCGGTTTTTTCAATTCGTATCCTCACGTCATTTCCTATGACTTGCGATTTCTATAATTCCTAGCGCGTTTACGAGTATATATTCAGCTCCGTACAACAAATAGACCAACGAGTGATGTAGCCCACTATCAGGAGTCAGAAAATAAGGCAGGATGCTACAAATATATGGTTGCACACATTACAGGAAACCTGAAACGGAAGAAGCATATTACTGAGCTTCTCAAACAAATAATTTCAGCTACGTTCGCTCTTGGTATAGTTGCTAGCCTAGGAAATAAACGAATTAGCCTTCTGATATATTTTGCATATTTACTCTTAATACGTCTTATAGAATGAATTTCTGAGGTAACCAACCACTCAGAAATAAAGTATCGTTTGCATAAAAACGTGAAGTAAAAATTAAATGCAGCGTTCTCCCTAGGTCGCCATGTAGACAGCCCTTCAAGGAGTTAGCCATTTTAAGTGCAGCGTCGCAATACAGATGTTCGCCGATGAACTGTGTCATGAGTACTCCATCACAATTCGGGAAGAACAGTAATATCTATGCCTACAACACTGGAGGACAAAAAGATCTTTATTACCCAGTATTAGAGCTATCAGAGGCTCGGAAGGGAATAGAATATGCGGCAACAAAATTTTTTGACCATTTCTCCAGTATCTCAAAATACCTGACAGATCGAGAAACAAGTTTTAAACCCAGCATAACGTAATTTATCCTGGAAACTCCTTGCATACATTGGGTGAATTCCTATTAAAAATAAATAAGTAAATGAAGTGCCTTGTTTTGAAGTGTAGTTGCATCAGTAGGAGTTAAAAGTAGTGTGTTCATTAATGATGTTACCCTAATCACATAGACACATCCAGTAAACTAACACGTTCGACATCATTCCCTTAATACAATCGTTCAAATGATCTGTGGAGTGCAACAAACTACCTATCTACATAAGAGACGGTGTCATTCATTATTTTTTAATTTTCAATTTATTGCCGATTTTCACTTTTATCCGGTGTATGTTTTTATGCTCTCACTTTGGGTTCTAGTAGTGCTCCTCAAGGTCTTTACAGCGATCCAGAATTATTGTCCTAGATAACTGTGTTCGACGCTGCATCAATTTATATCTTTACATAAAACTAATTCCATCTTTGACTATATGTTTTATTTGTTTACTTTTTTCACTTCATGACTACTGGTATGTTTGTTAACCTTCCAGACGGTGTATATTACGATACCGCTCGTAATAATTGATAACTAACACGTAAATTTTTCATAAGTATGCACATTTTCTCTTTTTATATAAATCTGAAGATGATCATAAGGACTGAAACTGGTTATTGAACAAACAAATTTTTTTGATTAGTGACTATAGTGATATTTTCAACATATCAAAGCTAATTCATAACAACTATGCGCATACGCAGCCAGTGTACGATGACGTTATAGGCAAAACAGTAACTATTTACTCCTTTCTGTGGCGCAGTATTCGGAAAGACAAGACGATTCATCCGTAAACACCAAGTGAATACAGTCTTCCGCCGACGAGCAAAAATACGGGCCCAGGTTGGAAGTATCAAAGACGATTTCGGACTATGGAAATCTGGAATTTATCACATGTTCTGCCATTGTGGCAAGACAAATATAAGCCAGACAGTGTGTACCGTCGAAGACTGTTGCCCAGAACACCAACGGCTCACAAATTTGTGGCACTTCAAGAAGTCACCAGTCACGGAACATCGCCTTTCGGAGCCACACTGAATGGATTACAACCGTAATATGTTTTCGACACGGAAGTCTAAGCTTCTGAGACTTTGTCCATCGAGATTCTAGTAAGGGAACTGCTGATCGGTCGTGGTAGTGGCTACGTCCTCAGTAAGGCCTGGGAACCCGCAATTAGCCCGATTAAGGAGATATCCCACATCGAACTGACTTCGATGTCAGGCGGAGAAATAGCAGAGTCGCTGCCAGTACACAGCACAAGGCACGAACCTAGGATCGAGCAGTGGGGCAGGAGGAGTGGGGCAGGAGGTGCTGGGCGCGGACAGCGAACAATGTGGGAGGTTGGAGGGAGCGGCGCAGGAGATGGAAGTGCAGCGTCGGCCCCTCAGGGGTCATTACATCAGCGCGTCTCATGATGGAAACGTGGTCACTTGCCGAAAAGTTGTGGCCGTTGGTCACTGAAATCGGTGATATACTTCGTCACTAAGAAGCTGAAAAATCACCCAACAAATACTGCGTGACAGGCACGTACAGATGTGATGTATTCACTATTGGCTCAGCCATTGTGAACCGTAGATTTCTTTTCAAAGAATATTCTTGAAAATTTATTTAATTTACTAGCGATTCATCAAGAACATTAATACATTTAATGGTTCAAATGGCTCTGAGCACTATGGGACTTAACATCTATGGTCATCAGTCCCCTAGAACTTAGAACTACTTAAACCTAACTAACCTAAGGACAGCACACAACACCCAGCCATCACGAGGCAGAGAAAATCCCTGACCCCGCCGGGAACCGAACCCGGGAACCCGGGCGTGGGAAGCGAGAACGCTACCGCACGGCCACGAGATGCGGGCAATACATTTAATCACACTATGTGAGCGTGGAAGTAGTTGACAGGGAGTAACTGATGAAATCATAATCAAATTGCTTTTAACAAATGGGAATTTTATTCCTAAAAGCGTTTTCTTTAAAGAAACAGATTGAAAATTATAATCAGACAGCATCCTCTAAATATCAAGTTAAAATTTATTCAGAGGCAGAAAGAAACAAATTTGAGACTGAATGAGCTTTTGGGCTGAGAACCTGGCCGCCCCCTTTTGACACGGCCGTAGCCACGACCGCTCACAATAACCTCTGAAAGACTACACTGGTGCAAATCTGCAACACACCAGATTACTTTAAACTAAAAATTTTTAACAATTCACACAAGCACATAAACTGTGCACCCAGTAGGAGCGATGGAAATGGTACAAAACATTAAAATGAAAAAGCTAACTTGCCACCGAAGGTGCAGCTTGATATTAACTTCTAAGAAAAGTCTTACGGTGGAAGGGTGGCAATTTTTTATACTAAAATGACCATTTAAATAAAAGCCCATGAAACGTAATCTTATATAAAATTATACAACGTTGGCCAAACGAGTTAACATGCTCTACAGTACACATATACCGTCTCTCAAGATGATAGGAAAGATAAAAACATATTTCAGGAATTAGGCCGTTACACTCCCAGCAATAAATTCGTTAACACACCGAAGGCCGACCGGTGTGGCCGTGCGGTTCTAAGCGCTTGAGTTTAGAACCGCGTGTCCGCTACGGTCGCAGGTTCGAATCCTGCCTCGGGCATGGATGTGTGTGATGTCCTTAGGTTAGTTAGGTTTAAGTAGTTCAAAGTTCTAGGGGACTGATGACCTCAGAAGTTAAGTCCCATAGTGCTCAGATCCATTTGAACCATTTTTGAACACACCGAATCCGACAAACATGACAGAGGCAGCTACAAACGACAGACATACTAGCACTCCGACCGACAATCTGACCGATTTCCAACCATCAGATCCAACTGCACAAACAACAGAGAATATCGGCCTATGTCGAGTAAACCAAGATACCTACACCTTCTAACTCGGCCTCACCAAGATCAAGGCACCAAACACCACTCAAGACAAGTTTAAAAGAATCCGGAAACACAAGTCACAACTGTCAAATCACCACGGAAGAAGGCTCCGGGTTCTAGACAACAACACCGACCACTTGTTATCACACGCGTGACCGGCTGAGGAAACAACAATCCACAAATAACGAACAAATCGTAACAGTCGAGATTTAAAAGCAAGTTACTAATTACTCAACTTGAAGTCCTGCTTCGGAAGAAAGCGAAAAGTCGTTCCCTCAGCTAGCGCCTCCAAATGCCCGCCGCCAAAAGCCCCGACCTGGCTTCTCGCTGTGGAGACTACGTCGCTGCTCAGTTCCAAGGAACCAACAAGGTCCAACCACATCCCTACTCGGCAAATAGTGTTCATCCTGAGGATGCAAGACGTCGTCGACTAAGAAGACCGGCCGAGCAAACGACCAACGACAGCCCGCTTTTGCCGACAGCGGTCCCGGGGAATACTAACACCATACGGACCCTACTGTTGCTGGCTGCCAACTCTTCCCGACTGATACTAGTGTCAGTGCCCAACAGACCACATATCGCCATCCGACGAGGAGCCGACCGGTCGACCAACGGCCTTCCGTCTGCGTAGACCACGGTCCCGGCGCCTACTTGCACCGTGCGCACCTGCCTGCTGCTGACTGCCAACTCGTCCAACAGCGGAGTAACGACGAACCCGACTCAGTCTATAACCCAACAGCGACTGAGACTTGAGCCGGCTGACTAACATGCGAGTGTCTACCTTCCGACTGACTCTGTCGACTCACTGCACCGACTCCCACACTGACTCCGACTGACCCCAGACTCACTCAGATTGACCAACTGGTGAGCTCATAGCGCCGCTTAAAGGCACGTGAACAGGCGACCTTTCCCCTTTCCCCCAGAGGGAGATACCAAAGCTGCGATTGCCACAGCGGTGCCACTCCCAGAAACGGAGGGCGACTGCTTCACACTACGCGCTGCACCGCGCTCTTCAAAACAGCAGTTTTTACCACGGCTCACATTGTTTACGCATTATTAGTCAAATAGTCCTTAACCATCCAAATCTGACGAGATAATGGACGTTTTCACATCAAAATTAGTCTCCTCATGAGACGTCACTCTTATACCACGCAACACTGCCTCTGATCATTATGATGGTTTCAGTTCGGCAACTCAGAGAGTCCACAAGTTCACTTACGTATCCCACATACAGCTGAAGCCACTCATTGGGTGTTAGGTCCCTCAGAACTAGAACATTGCTGGAATTTTCACTGACACGCTTCATGAGATGTTACAAATAACTCCAGTTATTTTCTGTAGGATCCGTTAATTGAGTGAACCGAACTGAACCTCTCGAGCTAGCTAGTATCCAGTTTCTCTGTTTTTTGGCCCACTGAATCCGTGCACAATTACGTGTTTCTGCAAACAATAGCCGTTTTCGAAGTACCCAATTGCCCATAGCAAGCAGTTGGAGATCCAGTGTAGGGTGCAATTATCGTATGGCAACGAAACTTGGTAGATCATTTTTTTTCCTTTGAGTCATCTGTCTTCTGCCGGGTTTGGTTCAGCCCACCACGAATTCCTCTCCTTCGCCACCCTCCTAATCTTACAGCAGCACTTGTATGTTCTGCATTGTTTACTGGATGTATTCCAATACTTATCTTCTTGTGCAGATTTTATCCCCTCTACTGCCATGGAAGCCATTCCCTGAGGTCTTAACGGAAGTGTATTATCCTGTCTCATCTTCTTGTCAGTATTTTCAGTATATTACTTTCGTCGCCGATTCTACGGAGAGTACGAAGAACTTTCTCATCCCATATTTTATCAGTTCACCTAACTTTCACTATTCTTCTGTAGCATCATATCTCAAATGTTTCTATTCTCTTCTGTTCCGGATTTCCAACAGTCTACATCTCACCAACGTACGATGCTATACTCCGTACGTAATTTCCAGAAATTTCTTCCTCAAATGAAGCCTTATTTTTTCCCCGGTGCTAGTCTGCGTGTTATGTACTCCTTGCTCCGTCCGTCATTGGTTATGCTGGTATGCGGTAGCATAATTTCTTCAACTTCTTCCTGATCACCGATTATGGTGTTAAGTTTCTCGCTGTTTTCATTTCTACTTCTTCTTATTACTTTCATCTTCCTTCGACTTATTCTCAATTCATATTCTTTACTCATTACACTGTTCATTCCATTCAGCAGGTCCTGTAATTCTTCTTCACTTTCACTGAGGATAGCAAGGGCATCAGGTAATCTTAACATTGGTATCCTTTCACCCTGAATTTTAATCCCACTATTGAACCTTTCTTTTGTTTCCGTCATGCTTCTCCAGTGTATAGATTGAGGAGTAGGGGCAAAAGACGACATATGCTAATGCGTTAATGTGGAACCGATTTCCGATGGAAAGAAATACTTCCAATTTTGGCCACTTGGTCCACATCTGGCGATTTACACTGTTTGCCTGACAGTATGACTTCCACGCCACCATTTGGCAAGCCATAATCTGAGTGAACAGTATGCCTATCGAGAGTAGAGACTGTGCGCTGAGAGCGAAAATGTTTTGTGTGAACAGAAGTAATTACAGTGCTGCATTGTGACCGTATCACCGACTGATAGGTCTGAGAAGCCCGATGACATTAGTGGTTTACTGTGCACGTGAAAGAGGAAGGCGTCCAATCCCGGTGGGAATTAATAACGAGGTTGCTGCTACTGTAACTGACAATGCAGCACGTGCCCCACTTAGTGCTAGTGCTTGTACAGTGTCGCGGGAACTGTCCATCTCATGGGCAACAGCCGCGTTGGGTAGCCGCGCGGTCTTGGGCGCCTTGCCACGGTTCGTGCGGCTCCCCCCGCCGAAGGTTCGAGTCCTCCCTCGGGCATGGGTGTATATGTTGTCCTAAGCGTAAGTTAGTTTAATTTAGATTAAGTAGTGTGTATGCCTAGGGACCGATGACCTCAGCAGTCCTATAGGAACTTACCACAACTTTCCAAATTTTCACGCGCAACAGAGCGGAAAGCTTTGCGGTCGGTGTTACACAGGTACCCATTCAAGATACAAACGGTATAGCAACTGGAACTTCATGAACCACAAAATGTTTTGAATTTGCCCTTCGGTTTCTGGTGTGTGTGTGTGTGGGGGGGGGGGGGGGGAGGGGGGGTTACCGTTACACTGCTTCTCAAACAGTGTGTTGTGCACGGAAAGACATTGGACTCGCCTTATGTGAGTGCGTGGTGCGGATTCACAAGCATCTTTGTTCTCGATTCGTTCTTCTTCGCAGTGGATGTACCTAGAGGGCCTGTCAGATATACTGTGACGTTTGCACCTTACCGAGAACTTCTTGTTCAGCATGTGATTCCCGCTTTGGAAGAGTGCAACTGTGGGAAACTACTGTTTTCATGCAAGATGTGGCAACGCTTCAAGTCGCTTGCGAAATGAGAGATCTGCTTAATGCAACCTTCCATAAACGTGTTATCTCCAGAGGTTTTTCCTCATACATGGGCTGCAAGACCACGTGATCAAAAGCCATGTGACTTTTGGCTTTGAATATATCTAAAAGAAATCGTTCAGCAGGAATAAGTTGGGTCTATAACTGATTCGAACAGCAAATGGCTGGAACACGCAGCTCAGATTCCAATGCTATTGCTGCGAGGAACTGTTGATGATGGCGTCTTGTGGGTGCAGCATCTCGTTGACGTCTCCGGTGCTCAAACTCAGCTAAACCATTTAAACGGTAGCCAGTCATAAAATCAACATTATGCCTTTTCCATTTGTTTGATCGTTTCTGCCCACGTCTCATTCCCAATGCATTACGGCCCATTCGTATACTTCTCCCTAGCAATTACAGCGCCGGACATGCACCTCTCAGACGAAACTGGAAATAATTTTTCCCAGCGTAAATCGGTACCGCATTAATTCATTGGCATATCTACCTTGGTTGGCTGACATACGATAATTACATGCCTTGTTGAGCCTGTGTGAATAGCTGCACTTACATTATAGCCACCCGGTATTTAAATAAATCGGATAACGTCGTGTTCGGTGTGTTCATGAGTACTAGCAAAACACAATAGCTTCTTTCTGCCATTAGGTCGGGTCTGCATCTTGGTCCTACTACTCCGTACAACCAACAGGAATGCATACACCATTTCATTGTCGTGACGTATGTCAGCGGTGGAGAGTCATATCAGCACTATGGTACCAATTTTACGCCATCAACAATGTTTCAAAGCGATGATTGGGCAAGAGTGGGTGACTGATGCTTTGTCTACTGGGGTTACGAAAGCAAAAGTGGTCCTACTCATAGCACAACTGCACTGAGATAGATCATCATCATTGTCATCATAATTATCATCATCATTATCATGATGAAATTCAATCACTTGGCGATGTGGCCTCTTTGAGTCGGCCTCCAACATAGTACCCCACCAGAAGATTCTTCTATTTCTGTCAATCTGGAACTTCCTGTTGCAGCTCAATTCACCTATTTTCCTTAAGTCTCTGTTCCATCTGTCCGGTGGTCTTTCCCTTGGTCTTTTTTTTTTTTTATAATTTGAGCTGTACTCTAGGACCTGTTTTGACCCATCACTCCTTCGGACGACATTACCAGCCCATTTCCACTTCAAGATATTCAGTATTTCCATTATGCCGCTTACCTTTATTGTATGTCTGAAATCAGCTGCTTTTTTTTTCTTTGCGTAGCCAAACATTTATCTCTCCATTTCTCTCTGGGTTGTTGTTGGTTTTCTAACGACAAATTCGTTTAATGGCCGTGTCTCACAAAGTTAAGCTATAACAAGCAATATACATTGGTAAAAAACTATGAGGCTGAATAATGGTATGCGCCACTCTGCCATAATAAGGCTGAACATTTGCAAGTGTATGCAACTTTTTTCATTGCCGTGCTGTAATTGTTTTAGTAGGTTTCTGTTTGTGCCCAGCACACTGACTGCTATTAGTTTTATGTGAATTTTGTATGTTATCTTAATAGCCGATGGGCTGACTGTACTTGAAGCATAGGCGTTTCATTGTTATATGTTCTATTAAGGTTGTTTTAAAGCTTCCTTTTGGTGATTTATTTTTTATTACGTTAAACTGTCCTCAGCTTATACAAGGAGATGCTAAAGTAATTACTCCAGTATTGCCATCATTGGCCCACTAGATTACGGCATTAACCATTAGCAGACTGTTTTTCTGCTGAACAGACACTGCTAAAATTTCATATTTTACTAGAAAATTAACTGCTGTATAGTTATTGCTGCACCATTAGCTGACGCCACGTACCTTTATTTAAAGAAGTGTACAGCTTCTTCTTACACATGAAAATATTCTTCAATGAAAGATCTATAATTGTTTATTAGAATTCTCGAGCTAGAGGCGGGTTGGAGGTTTTAAATTAATTGTATTCTGTTGTTAAATGTAAGTTCGTTTCTTGTTTTAGAAGGTACCTGTACGAACGTGTAACCAGACTGTTCATGATACTGCAGGCGGCCGCTGTCGGTATAATACGGGCCTGAGAGCGTGTTGTGTTTGTTCTGTAACAGATGGTTGAACAGTTTTATAATTATTACCATTTCTGCACTGCCACAATTTAATTAATGTAACGTTTTGTAATAAAGTGTTTCGAATTTAAAATTTTGTTGCTTCTGTTATACACTGATCGGCCGAAACATTACGATCATTGCCCACCGAGACGCTGGATGCCGCCTGTTGGCGTTGCGGGCACGTGACGCGGTAACAAAAGTACTCACATGTAAGCCGAGCAGACACGGACGAGAGATCACTCTAGCGAGGATATGGGCTGCAAATGGGAAAATCCATTGAGGTAAGCGACTTTGAAAGAGGGCAGATTATTACTACTCAGAACCTGTGAATGAGTATCTCGAAAGGAACCGCGTGACCGCTACGGTCGCATGTTCGAATCCTGCCTCGGGCATGGATGTGTGTGATGTCCTTAGGTTAGTTAGGTTTAATTAGTTCTAAGTTCTAGGCGACTGATGACCTCAGAAGTTAAGTCGCATAGTGCTCAGAGCCATTTGAGTATCTCGAAAATGGCGAGGCTGGTCGGATGTTCACGTGCTACTGTTGTGAGCGTGTACGGAAAGAGGTAGAAGGACCGTGAAGCTACCACTAGACGCTAAGTGTTTAGACGTCCTCGACTCCTCACACAACTTTGGGCTCGGAGGCTTATCTGTTCTGTAATGTAGGATAGATGGTCATCTATGGCACCTCTACCAAAAAAACCACAACGTTGGTGCACGCACAATTGTTTCGGAGCACACCATGCATTATACATTGTTGAACATGGAGCTCCGCGGCAGACCACACATCCTTCACATGTTGACCCAACGACATCGAATCAAATGGTTCAGATGGCTCTAAGCACAATGGAATTGAACGTCTGAGGTGGCTGGCTCTGAGCACTATGGGACTTAACATCTGTGGTCATCAGTCCCCTAGAACTTAGAACTACTTAAACCTAACTAACCTAAGGACATCACACAGATCCATGCCCGAGGCAGGATTCGAACCTGCGACCGTAGCGGTCACGCGGTTCCAGACTGAAGCGCCTAGAACCGCACGGCCACACCGACCGGCGAACATCTGAGATCATGAGTCCCCTACTTACAAGGGAACCTCCCCATCGCACCCCCCTCAGATTTAGTTATAATTTCGCACAGTGGATTGGCCTTGAAAAACTGAACACAGATCAATCGAGAAAACAGGAAGAAGTTTTGTGGAACTATGAAAAAATAAGCAAAATATACAAACTGAGTAGTCCGTGGGCAACATAGGCAACATCAAGGGTAATGTGGGCACAGGAGCGCCGTGGTCCCGTGGTTAGCGTAAGCAGCTGTGGAACGAGAGGTCCTTGGTTGAAGTCTACCCTCAAGCGAAAAGTTTACTGACTTTACTCTTGCAAGTTATGATCTGTTCGTTCGTTCATTGACGTCTCTGTTCACTGTGTTTTGCGACCGCACCGCAAAACCGTGCGATTAGTAGACGAAACGACGTGCCTCTCCAATGGCAACCGAAAACATTTGATCCAGGGAAACACGTCTGATATATTCTATGCGACACTGGTGACGGCATGTGCGTCACATGACAGGAGTATGTGGTCGACCCACCTAACTTGCACACTTGGTGAATGGGTAAAAAGATTCTTCTACCTTGCCCGATTTAGGTTTTCTTGTGGATGTGATAACCACTCCCAAAAAAGTGATGAAAACATAAGGGTGTGACAAATAAACTGCAACAAATGAATGCAACAGTTTCACAGTCGCACAGTTTTCTCTGTGCTCTGTCAAAACATGTTTTTAACGTTTTCAAATTTTTCCGTGTGTAGACCGTCAAATCCTGCATATGTCCAAGCAAATCTGAACATGTCCTGGAATTTTGGAGAGCGAAATTGATTATGTGTGAGCGCCTGAACTCTGATAATTGTCTGAAAATAAAAACTTAAATTTCTTACCGGACGGAAGACTTGAACCAAGGACCTTTTACTCCGCAGCTGCTCACCCTAACCACGGGACCACGGCGCTCCTGTACCCAGAGTATCCATGTTCTTGTCTATGTTGCCCACGGACTACTCAGTTTGTATATTTTGCTTTTTTTTCATAGTTCCACACAACTTCTTCCTGTTTTCCCGATTGATCTGTGTTCAGTTTTTCAAGGCCTATCCACTGTGCCAAATTATAACTAAATCTGAGGGGGGTGCGATGGGGAGGTTCCCTTGTTAGAACTACTTAAAGCAGACTAACCTAAGGACATCACATATATCCATGCCCGAGGCAGAATTCGAACCTGCGACCGTAGCAGCAGTGCGATTCCGTACTGAAGTGCCTAGAACCGCTCGGCCACAGCGGCCGGCCCAACGATATCGTCAGTGGGCAGGGGACCATCGGAATTCTACCATCGATCAATGGATACGGTCGGCTTTTGTGTTTAAATCACATTTTTGCTACACTAGGTCGCTGGTCGCATCCACAAACGCCGTCATCGAGGTGGACGGCGGCTCGAAGCGTGCAGGGTGCCAAGGACGCAGGCCGGTGGCATCAGTACTATGCTGTGGGAGACATTTTCCCTCGCTTGAGTAGGAACTTGTGGTAATAATCTAAGGCACACTGACAACTGCGAACCATCTGCATCACTTCATGCCTGATGTCCTCTTTCAGCAGCATAATTGTACGGTTCTCGGAGCCATAACCGTACTATAGTGGTTTGAAGAACATTAAAGTAAACTCATACAGATATCTTGGTCACCAAATTTGCCTGATGTACATCCCATGGAACCCATCTGCGTTGCTATCGGGCTCCAGCACCGTGGACGAAAATTTGCGGCACGTGTGCGTAGACACTAATCTACCAAAAAACTGTTTGCTCCCTGATACGCAGAATCAATGGTGTAATTCGTTAGAAGCTATTAAGCAGGTGGTCATAATGTTTTGACTCATCAGTATGCGTTCCTAACACTCCCGAGCTTGATCGTAATTTTATCCTTCCTCTTTTGTTTATGATTCTAGCCGGCCTACATTTTAGTGGCTTCATATTCAGTGCTAAATTAATACAGATACATAGCTTAGGCTGAAGGGAGATTTATACTTTAATTATCTACTTTGCTGATGAAAAGAGAGGGATACCTCCGACATTAAACTAAAGAGTATCTTCCATAAGCTTATCAGCCCTATTTAATACGTAGAAAAATTTTTTGTTTTGTCTTTTCATATTTTCAAGTTGACCCAAACTGCCATATTCTTTGACCTTCTTGCGGTTGCATACTTCCTTCCTATGTCCATTCATTCATCATGATATTTGTTTTATTACAGTTTCTATTTGGACCAACTCCAGAGCAGAATAACGCAAGTTGGCTAAATAATGTTTTTAGTTCTTCTACATTATTAAGGTCTGAAGGTGGTGGTCTCGCGGTAGCGTTCTAGCTTAAGAAGCACCGGGTCCCGGGTTCGATTCCCGGCGGGAACTGGGATTTTCACCTGCCCCGAGATGACTAGCTGTTGTTATGTCGTCTTCATCATCGTCATTCATCCCTATTACGGTCGGAGGAAGGCAACGGCAAACCGTCTCCGTTAAGACCTTGCCTAGTATGGCGGTGCGAGTATCCCACACCGTTCGCCCACACTCTGTCAAGAAGCATGCGACTTTATTTCCATTCCATATTATTTACAAACGAAACATTATCAACAGCAAACTTCTGTTTATTTACTCTCTTTCCCACAACTTGGACTCACCTTGCTTGTCAATTCAATTTAGACCCTACATTTTCTAGGGCTGCTTATTTTATACCATTTTCAATGGGAGATTAATGCAATCTACAATAACAATCAGAAATGCTGTGGAGGTTTGTTACACTTCAATAAAACTTTAATATACCCTGGCTTACACCTTATTCTATTAGAGCAGGGCTCTCCAAACATTTTAGCCTAAGGACCACACCGGCTCTTCCACTAAGTCCCAAGGGCCAAGACCTAACTATAGTCTAAGTTGCCAGAATGAGATTTTGACTCTTCAGCGGAGTGTGCGCTGATATGAAACTTCCTGGCAGATTAAAACTGTGTGCCGGACCGAGACTCAAACTCGGGACCTTTTATAGTCTGCTTGGAGGCCTGATACCCTAGCACTGCTCGGAACTCCAGGTACAGTTCAGAAGAGTTCGTAACGCCCAACCAATGATGCCAATCTTCACGAGTTGACACAGAGTGGCACCACAGCAGCTACTACGCAGTGAAATGTTTATTGTTTGGTCTTGAAATGTGGCATTAATTTCATTTCATTTACCATGTTACAAGTAAATACCACAACTGAAGGTCACTATAATGCGCTTTCACGAAACATTGTTACTTTCGTGCGTCATTAACATCACACCAAGCGGTCAGAACGTAGCGCAGCTGCATATGGTATCAGCACTGCGGGATATCTTTCTCCCGGAACATTCTTCGCCATGCGATGGCGGTAGTCGTTACCTTTTCGTTCTCTACGGTCATCGCTGACATGGTTCAGGAGAAGTTTCACAGACTATAGTTCGTCGCACCAATGTACTTTAATGCTGAACTACGCCTTAAATTTCGCTTTTGGACTAGACGGTGACAGAGAAATCTATAGCACTTCGAGCGCGCGTAATTTCTGTTGGAACGTGTAGGTAAGTGTCCACGTCATTTCAGTGCCGCGGTGAAAGCTGATGCTCATGCTATGGTTTAAGAATTGTTACGACTACTTTTCACAACGATAAACGTCTTCTGTAGAGTAGATAAGTTAAGTGCAGTAGCACAGCACCATATTGTGGGTAGCGGCAACATTTGCGATCTTAAAAGCGAAATACAGCAAGACTACTGAATTTTGTGACTTCAGTTTCTTAGTGATGATATAGTGTGTGGAACAACGAGTACTGAGCTTATTTAAAATTGCCTTAAAGGTAAATCCAGTGCATTTATTTTACTCAGAACTTTTGCTCATGTTACTATTAATTGGCATCATTTTGATTTGATGTTACATTCCTTCTGAGTGGATTTATGTAACTATGGAAAATAAACGGAAGATAAATAGTGAGTGCAGAAATTTTAAAGAGCAAAGGAGCCATCGATATTTTGTGATTGAGTCAAATAATAAGACAGTGTGTCTAAATTGCAACGAAACAACATCAGTTCTCACAGACTGCAATATAATTCGTCACTGTGAGACCAAACATTCTCAGAGTTATTCCAAATTCGGTGGAAGCTGACAGAAATATATGCGTCTTGTTTAAGAAAGTAAATGCCGAACAAGAAGCAGATACTCGTGGTAGTTTCCACGTGGCTTACTCAATAGCAAAACCTGAAAAACCATTTACTGACAGCAAATTAATAGACCGTTGCATGATTAAAGTCGAAGAAATGTGTCGGAAAAATGTTAACTTATTTAAAAACATTAGTTTATCAGAAAACACTGTGGCTCGAAAAGTAAATGAATTATATTTTTGAAAATACATTGCACGTCATCCGAAATGCAACATTAAGAAGGATCGGACATATCACAGCCAAATTTATTTGGGAGATAACACGTTGTAGAAAGATCACATGACTGAAAATAGTGCCCTACGTGAAGTGAGGAAGATGATGATATCAGTATTGAGTGTTGCCACAATTGCTGGCTACAACTGCTGCTACACGCCTCGGCATTGAATTAACAAACCTCTGGTTGTGTTGATAGAGTACAGCAGTCCATGATCCTTCCACATATTGCCGAAGTTGATATGGTGTACCAGCAGATGTTGTATCCTGGGCAAGTCGTTCCGCAATCATCAGTCGGACGTTTCCGGTAGGCTAGACATCGGGAGAAGAGGTAGGCGAAGGCAGCAAGACTGTCCAGTGGGTGACGAAGAAGTCTTGAACATTGCGTGCCAAGTGTGTACGCGCATAATTCTGTAGTAATGTGGCCGTCGGCAAGCTCCGCAAGTATGGGTGGACAACAGGCTCCAACACAGAGATGTAATACTGACTGGTTAGAGTACCGGCAATGCGTATTAGGGGGAGGTGCGCGGGAGTGGCAGCCAATACCACCCCAAACCATAATGCCACCTGCAGGACCAATGTTGCGATTCATAAGGCAACAGTTTAACTATCTCACACAATGGTGTCCCCAGATTCTAATCTGACCATCGCAGTGGTGCAGACAGAATCGAGATCCGTCGTAAAAACAATGTCGTTCCATTTGGTTGTCCACGTTCGTCGTTCATCGCAGTGCGAGCACAAACACCTGTGGCGTTGACTCAGTGATGATCGCAACACTGGATGCCTTGTGAACAGTTCACTCTGCTGCAAACGACGTCGAATGGTCCGCGCGGACACTGCTTGTGGCGTAACAGAACGAGTTTGTTGTGATATGGCTCGTGATGTGGCAGAACGAGAAAACAGTGTCAGGCCTACCGTATGCCTGTCATCGCATGTAGTGAAGCAACGAGGAGGGTGAAATCGGTCCCGTCGGTCCGTCGTTCCCTCCTGCATCCAGAGACTGTAGATCCGCATCATAGTTGCTTGGTTCCGCCTGACACGATCACCGATTTCTCAGAAAGGTAATCAGCAATCATTATAGGCAAATATTCTCCCTCAGTCGAATCCGAAACGTGCTCAAAAGACGCTCGCTGTCGTCTGCGAGACATACTGCAGCTGCTTACTCGAAACAACTGCACGAAAGTCCGTTCACACCGCCGTCTCTTCTCCTTTTACTCAGAGTGAATCAACTACAACTTGCAACGAAAATATTGTGGAAATGAAAAGGGCTACTGATGTGCACTTTTCACAAAAAATGGTTCAAATGGCTCTCAGCACTATGGGACTTAGCATCTGTGGTCATCAGTCCCCTAGAACTTAGAACTACTTAAACATAACCAACCTAAGGACATCACACACATCCATGCCCGAGGCAGGATTCGAACCTGCGACCGTAGCAGTCGCGCGGTTCCGGACTGAGCGCCTACAACCGCTAGACCAACGCGGCCGGCGCACTTTTCACAGTATGGGTTGGTAGTCAGAGGCTCATATTGTTAGCCAATAAACAGATTGTAGTTATACTTCGAAAGTGTTTTTTTAGTAAACTTACAGTTCTTCAAATTTGAAAAGTTTTCATACTGACACTTGTTTGTGCCCTGCAACCTGCGTAGTTGTTACGTTTGCTCACTGTTTGCCTGTGTGATGGTTGAGTGCACTGCGAATTGTTAATAACTTAATGTGTGACAGTACAAGTAGTCGACCGTTAGTGGACGATGGAAATTACCAATGCAGAAAGAGCCGACATGCTCATTGTGTACGGAAAGTGTAGGTAGAATGCAGTTTGTTCTTGTATGGTGTATGTGGCAAGGTATCCCTACAGACGTCAACCATCTTGGCAATTAGGTATAGACCTCATCAACCAGTTACGTGAAAGCGGTAACGTAGCACCTAAACAACGTGCCAGAAGGAGGGGGAAATTGATGTTCTTGCAGCTGTTGCAGTTGATCTGCACGTTATCCCCCGCGCGGTCGCACGAGGTAGTGGCATGTCGTATGTATTCTCCGTCGACAAAGTATCCATCCGTGTCACATCTCTCTCCATCAAGATCGGCGTGAAAACGATTATGAGAATCGGATTGACTCCTGTAGATGCGGATTGAGACAAGATACTCCAGATGTTTCATGTATCTTCTTTGCTGATGAAGCCACATTAACAAATCATGGCCAGATAAATCACCGTAACATGTACTACTGGTCTATTGACAATACCCATTGGCTACTTCAGATGGAACATCAGCGGCTATGGAGTATAAGCGTGTGGTGTGGGCTAGTGATCCAATTATCTCATAGACCCACGTCTCATAGACGGGACAATGAAAGCGCACAAGTATCGCAGCATCCAAGCAGACCATCTTCCGTGGATTCTAGAAGACATGCCTCTTCAGACTAGGTGGAATCTGTGGTATCAGCATGATGGCTGTACAGCCCATAGTGCACGAGTACTACAGCATATCTTAGCGAATTGTTTCCAAATCATTGGATTGGGGACAGAGGACCTACACCTTGACCGAGCCGTTCCCTGGATTTGACACCTGTAGACTTTTTTCTGAGGGGAAAGCTGAAAGACGTCTACAAAGACATACCAACTACACCAGATGAGCGGCAACGGCGTGTTACTGCAGTCTGCTCAGACATGCACTGAAGCGCCAAATAAACTGGTATAGGCATGTGTAAACAGACATGTGTAAACAGGCAGAATATGGCCTTGCGGTCGGCAACGCTTATATAAAAGACAACAAGTTTCTGGCGCAGTTGTTACATCAGTTACTGCTGCTACGATGGTAGGTTATCTAGATTTAAGTGAGTATGAACATGGTCTTAAAGTCGGAGCACGAGCGATGGGACACAGAATCTCCGAAGTACGATGAAGTAGGGATTTTTCCGAACGACCATTTCAAGAGTGTACCGTGAATATAAGGAATCCGGTAAAACATCAAATATCCGACATCGCTGCGGCCGGAAAAAGATCCTGCAAGGACGGGACCTACGACAACTGAAAATAATAATTAAACGCCACAGAGGTGCAACCATTACGATAATAGCTACAGATTTCAATGCTGGGCCATCAACAAGTGTCAGCGTGCTAATCATTCAACGAGACATGTTCGATATGGAATTCGGAGCCTACAAGTCCTCTCGTGTACCCTTGATGACTGAACGACACAAAGCTTTACGCCTCGCCTGGGCCCATCAACGCCGACATTGGACTGTTGATGACTGGAAACATGCTGCCTGGTCTGACGAATCTCGTTACAAACTGTATCGAGCGGATGGACACATACAGATACGGAAACAACCTCATCAATCCATGAGGTGGTGGAGGCAATGTAATGGTGTGGGGCGTGTGCAGTTGGAGTGATATGGGACACGTGATTCGTCTAGATACGACTCTGAGAGGTGACACGTACGTAAGCATCTTGTGTAATTAGGTGCATCCATTTATTTCCTTTGCGCTTTCCGACGGATTTGGAAAATTTCAGCAGGACAGTGCGACACACAAGTGCTTAAACTCTTTTGAGTTTAAACAGTTTCGTCGGCCACCAAACTCCCCAGACATGAGCATTATAGAGCGTATCTGGGACGCCTTGCAACGTGCTGCTCAGAAGAGATCTCCACCCCCTCGTACTCTTATGGATTTACGCACAGTGCTGCAGGATTCATGTTGTCAGTTCCCTTCAGGACTACTTCAGACGTTAGTCGAGTCCATGCCAAGACGTGTTGAGGCTCTTCTACATGCTCGCGGGGCTCTACATGATATTAGGCAGGTGTACCAGTTTCTTTCGCTCCTCAGTGTATATCATTGAATGTACGCGTAAAATTATATACATATTTCGGGAGTTATGGTATCATAAGTACTGAGATGCTTGAAGAACTACCCTTTGCTTAACATGGTGCGCAAATTAACAAGACTATATTAATGCAGGGTTCCACAACACTTTGTGACTTGGAACAAACTCTGCACATAATATGAAAGCATTGAAACCCTTTGCAAGCATTTTCTTGCTTGGTATTTCACGTTAAATATTTAACACATTTATAAAGCAATCAGAGGTTTGAAACTGTTTTATAAGTAACTGTTCGATTCCAGGGGTTTAGTGATATACATATGCTGACTGACGTCAGTAGCTTCGTGTTGTCGGAGGGCGCTGTTGCATACGGGAAAGTTGCAACACCAAACACCGGTAGCGAAACGCAGGAATGAGTACAGAGTACCGACGCATAGCGCAAATACTGGCAGTTGAACCTCGAGATAAATAAATCTAACCCGTTACCCATAAATGGGCGTAAAGCCTCATTACTGTTCGATTACAGTATTGAAGATAAATCAGGGGAAACATTAACGAACCGTAAAGTATTTAGGAGTGTCCGTCCAGAGTCTTCTGTACCAAAATACTCATAAGATATCACTGAATAACCTTCCGAGTTTTGTCACTGGAGGTTGGCTTGATCCAGTACGTCTAAAGTCGACACTGTGTCACACGTAAAAAGGGTATTCATGAGGGAAAACGGTAAAAAAAAACTATTGTGATATACAGGACATAAAATCCCGTCTGAAGCCTGCGATAATTTTTATGTTAATAATTGGCAACCAATGCTGTACAAGCGCAATAAAG
Source organism: Schistocerca cancellata (assembly GCF_023864275.1). NCBI lineage: Eukaryota > Metazoa > Arthropoda > Insecta > Orthoptera > Acrididae > Schistocerca > Schistocerca cancellata. The sequence continues at coordinate 170,066,884 of NC_064631.1, read as the reverse complement.
TCATGAGATGTTCAATTTAATCTTATATTAGAACATGTTACGCATTTCGAGATTACACCCATCTTCAGACATCACGAACTTCAACTACTTCCTAACCAACCAGGCGTACAACCTTGAAAACTCAAAGATAGTGCCCAATAACATATAACAGCGACACAAGCAGTCGACTGACATAATTTTCTGATATATTCCTTTACTTGTACTATGAAACCTTGCTTCTTCCAAATTTCATGATTCTAGGTCAACAGGGAGTAACCTATAGGTTTTTCTGAGTGAATTTAAGAGTATCAAAACAAGTGACATAATTAGCTGTCCCCCCCATGAACCATGGACCTTGCCGTTGGTGGGGAGGCTTGTGTGCCTCACCGATACAGATAGCCGTACCGTAGGTACAACCACAACGGAGGGGTATCTGTTGAGAGGCCAGACAAACGTGTGGTTCCTGAAGAGGGGCAGCAGCCTTTTCAGTAGTTGCAAGGGCAACAGTCTGGATGATTGACTGATCTGGCCTTGTAACAATAACCAAAACGGCCTTGCTGTGCTGGTACTGCGAACGGCTGAAAGCAAGGGGAAACTACGGCCGTAATTTTTCCCGAGGGCATGCAGCTATACTGTATGGTTAAATGATGATGGCGTACTCTTGGGTAAAATATTCCGGAGGTAAAATAGTCCCCCATTCGGATCTCCGGGCGGGGACTACTCAAGAGGATGTCGTTATCAGGAGAAAGAAAACTGGCGTTCTACGGATCGGAGCGTGGAATGTCAGATCCCTTAATCGGGCAGGTAGGTTAGAAAATTTAAAAAGGGAAATGGATAGGTTAAAGTTAGATATAGTGGGAATTAGTGAAGTTCGGTGGCAGGAGGAACAAGACTTCTGGTCAGGTGACTACAGGGTTATAAACACAAAGTCAAATAGGGGTAATGCAGGAGTAGGTTTAATAATGAACAGGAAAATAGGAATGCGGGTAAGCTACTACAAACAGCATAGTGAACGCATTATTGTGGCCAAGATAGATACGAAGCCCACACCTACTACAGTAGTACAAGTTTATATGCCAACTAGCTCTGCAGATGACGAAGAAATTGAAGAAATGTATGATGAAATAAAAGATATTATTCAGATAGTGAAGGGAGACGAAAATTTAATAGTCATGGGTGACTGGAATTCGAGTGTAGGAAAAGGGAGAGAAGGAAACGTAGTAGGTGAATATGGATTGGGGCTAAGAAATGAAAGAGGAAGCCGCCTGGTAGAATTTTGCACAGAGCACAACTTAATCATAGCTAACACTTGGTTTAAGAATCATGATAGAAGGTTGTATACATGGAAGAACCCTGGAGATACTAAAAGGTATCAGATAGATTATATAATGGTAAGACAGAGATTTAGGAACCAGGTTTTAAATTGTAAGACATTTCCAGGGGCAGATGTGGACTCTGACCACAATCTATTGGTTATGACCTGCAGATTAAAACTGAAGAAACTGCAAAAAGGTGGGAATTTAAGGAGATGGGACCTGGATAAACTGAAAGAACCAGAGGTTGTACAGAATTTCAGGGAGAGCATAAGAGAACAATTGACAGGAATGGGGGAAAGAAATACAGTAGAAGAGGAATGGGTAGCTTTGAGGGATGAAGTAGTGAAGGCAGCAGAGGATCAAGTAGGTAAAAAGACGAGGGCTAGTACAAATCCTTGAGTAACAGAAGAAATATTGAATTTAATTGATGAAAGGAGAAAATATAAAAATGCAGTAAATGAAGCAGGAAAAAAGGAATACAAACGTCTCAAAAATGAGATCGACAGGAAGTGCAAAATGGCTAAGCAGGGATGGCTAGATACAAATGTAAGGATGTAGAGGCTTATCTCACTAGGGGTAAGATAGATACTGCCTACAGGAAAATTAAAGAGACCTTTGGAGAAAAGAGAACCACTTGTATGAATATAAAGAGCTTAGATGGAAACCCAGTTCTAAGCAAAGAAGGGAAAGCAGAAAGGTGGAAGGAGTATCTAGAGGGTCTATAAAGGGCGATGCACTTGAGGACAATGTTATGGAAATGGAAGAGGATGTAGATGAAGATGAAAGGGGAGATACGATACTGCGTGAAGAGTTAGACCGAGCACTGAAAGACCTGAGTCGAAACAAGGCCTCCGGAGTAGACAACATTCCATTGGAACTACTGACGGCCTTGGGAGAGCCAGTCCTGACAAAACTCTACCATCTGGTGAGCAAGATGTTTGAAACAGGTGAAATACCCTCAGACTTCAAGAAGAATATAATAATTCCAATCCCAAAGAAAGCAGGTGTTGACAGATGTGAAAATTACCGAACAGTCAGTTTAATAAGCCACAGCTGCAAAATACTAACACGAATTCTTTGCAGACGAGTGGAAAAACTAGTAGAAGCCGACCTCGGGGAAGATCAGTTTGGATTCCGTAGAAATACTGGAACACGTGAGGCAATACTGACTTACGACTTATCTTAGAAGAAAGATTAAGGAAAGGCAAACCTACGTTTCTAGCATTTGTAGACTTAGAGAAAGCTTTTGACAATGTTGACTGGAATACTCTCTTTCAAATTCTAAAGGTGGCAGGGGTGAAATACAGGGAGCGAAAGGCTATTTACAATTTGTACAGAAACCAGATGGAAGTTATAAGAGTCGAGGGACATGAAAGGGAAGCAGTGGTTGGGAAGGGAGTAAGACAGGGTTGTAGCCTCTCCCCGATGTTATTCAATCTGTATATTGAGCAAGCAGTAAAGGAAACAAAAGAAAAGTTCGGAGTAGGTATTAAAATCCATGGAGAAGAAATAAAAACTTTGAGGTTCGCCGATGACATTGAAATTCTGTCAGAGACAGCAAAGGACTTGGAAGAGCAGTTGAACGGAATGGATGGTGTCTTGAAGGGAGGATATAAGATGAACATCAACAAAAGCAAAACGAGGATAATGGAATGTAGTCCAATTAAGTCAGGTGATGTTGAGGGTATTAGATTAGGAAATGAGACACTTAAAGTAGTAAAGGAGTTTTGCTATTTGGGGAGCAAAATAACTGATGATGGTCGAAGTAGAGAGGATATAAAGTGTAGACTGGCAATGGCAAGGAAAGCGTTTCTGAAGAAGAGAAATTTGTTAACATCGAGTATAGATTTAAGTGTCAGGAAGTCATTTCTGAAAGTATTTGTATGGAGTGTAGCCATGTATGGAAGTGAAACATGGACGGTAAGTAGTTTGGACAAGAAGAGAATAGAAGCCTTCGAAATGTGGTGCTACAGAAGAATGCTGAAGATTAGATGGGTAGATCACATAACTAATGAGGAAGTATTGAATAGGATTGGGGAGAAGAGAAGTTTGTGGCACAACTTGACCAGAAGAAGGGATCGGTTGGTGGGACATGTTCTGAGGCATCAAGGGATCACCAATTTAGTATTGGAGGGCAGCGTGGAGGGTAAAAATCGTAGGGGGAGACCAAGAGATGAATACACTAAGCAGATTCAGAAGGATGTAGGTTGCAGTAGGTACTGGGAGATGAAGAAGCTTGCACAGGATAGAGTAGCATGGAGAGCTGCATCAAACCAGTCCCAGGACTGAAGACCACAACAACAACAACAATTAGCTGTATGTTTCGATTGCACTGACTTAGGAGCTTAAGAGTTTTTCAGTGCCAAAGGACCACAGACGTTAGTATGTGACATAAATTTCGACATCACACATCGTCTGTTTCTGAAGGAAATGGCTCTCAACGTGCGGAAAGGCGTACATTTGGAGAACAAATGACAAAAAAAGTATTTTTTCGCGAAATATACTTGCACATGAACAATTTTTCGATTTTGCCATATATTTTAAATGCATTAACTTAGACGCTTAAGTGTTTTGCACCGCCAAGGCGAAATAGATCCTAATGTGTGACATAAAATTCGAACGGATACGTCTACCCGTTCCTCAGGAAATGAGGTCTGAACAGATGGACTGACAGACGAATAATCGCTAAGAGAATTCCCATGTGAGATGTTACAACATAAGCATTTTCGGATTTTCTCCTTTAGTAGCACCGTGAAATCTTGCTTCTTGCTGAATTTCATGAGTCCAGTCAATGGGAATTACCCTATACGTTTTGATGAGTTAGTTTGCAGTTGTCAAAATATGTGAGATAAGAGGCCATGTTCTTAGATTGCATTGTCTTAGATGCTTGAATTTAGTACACCACCAAGGGACTGTCGACCTTAGTGTATGACGACAGATTTTAACTTGATAGTCCTACCCAATCCTGAGAGGGTTTTTAACAGACAAAAACAGACCGACAACAGGATTTCCGTTTGTACCGATTGTGGTACGGAATCTCAAAAAACATTCAGGACACCTTGTAAGTACCTCTAGGTCTGTCATCAACCTCTAAAGACACCAAAGATTTAGCAACACAACAGAATTGTCAAATCCTCATCTTCAAGCATTACTGCGAGCCCCGTAAAGTATTATCAAGAGCTGCCACAGACGCTTGTCTGTGTGCCGGTGATAACTGACGAAGTGGGCACGGGGGGGGTGGGGGGAGGGGAGGAGGAGGGTGGAGGAAGAAGGATGGCCATGGCCGCAGGAATGAGCGCGGTGGCGATGGGCAAACACTGGCCTGCTTCCCCCCAGCTGGTATTGGCACAGTGTTATCTGTCGCGGGCAGCCGTCTGCGGGGTGGTGGCCGCCCCCACACAAAAAGAAGCCCGCGAGAGTGCCAGCTGCCGACCGAGAGAAAACGCACGTCCTCGTCCGTTCCGCGAGAATATAGCGCGAATCTGACGTTTGAATTCCAGCAGTGCAAAGATGTTTATGACCAAATGAGAGTTACTGGTATTGTCGTAAACTATGAATATCTACGGAGTGAACACAGTGTACTGCGAATGAAGTCAGTCTCAAACTAGTAACAGACATGTGGTCACTAGTATGATGCTATTGTTACATTCTGTGTCAGTGCCGAAACTTTAATGTTTCACATATCTGTCCATCTTAAGTTCACTTATTAGTGACAGCAAAAGTGGTGAAATGTTGCAGCTACGGATACAAGTAGAAATACATTAATGTAGGAAAAATTACCAGGTCGTTACAGTTAAACTAACGGTGTACTGAGTGCTGCAGTGCGGGCTGTATGCATCTCAGGACACTGAAACATCGTAGGTAGCTTCATTAATCGATGGGGCTCGTGGTGTATGCTGAAAAAAATAATAGTGGCACATCCTGCCACCAGGTGAAAATATGGCGCTGTAATCTGTCAGAATGTGGTGTGGGTGCAGGAAAAGGTGAGTAACGAACAAACACACGATAACGGTGGTCCTGGGACGTTTATTAGGATACGGTCACAACTTACAACCTGTGTTCAATACGATCTCCCGAATTAGAAACTTAGTGCATCGGTAACACAACATGGTCGACAGTTGCTCACAGCATAACCATTGTAATTAGGGCCATATGTCGTTGTATACTATCATTCAGATCAAGTAGAGTCTCGACACATCCCTGATAGGCGTGATCTTTCAGATATCCCCACAACCAGAATTCACATGAATAGAGAGGAGTCCAAAAAAATGTATCCACTGTTTAAAAGTCCATAACTTGCAAACTTATTGACGGAGTTGTCTCATTTTTGGTGAAAGTGTAGCTTAAAGTCCAACTTAAAGTTATCACTGTAGGTGTTCGAAATTGTCACCATTAACATCCAAACACAAACGATTCCGCCGAACTGCAGCACGAACTACTGACTGCAACGTGTTCAGTTGGATATTTGCACATGCATGTACGATGGATTTTCAAAGTTCATCCAATGTGCGTGGCTTTTTCGATAAACGACGTCCTTCAGTGTTCCCCACAGGTAAATGTCCAAAGGAGTTAGGTCTGGGGAACGTGAAATGTGTGCAGGGATCTGACACAGCGTCTGTAAATTTTGTCTCCAATAGACTGATATGCCTCCAAAAATTCAGAGCAATAACGCTATTTGTGAGTGAGACTGCAAATCACATCTTCTAAGACAGCTCTGGGTCAGTTCTCACCAATCGAACATTCGCTGCCCATTTGATCCGTCACTAAGTCGAATCACTCTCCCATTGACTGTCTATCCTCTCAGTTGTCCCTGCTCGGCAGTTTTTGTTAATTTCTTCCATTCTGTCCTTCAGAGCACTGAATCTCCTGTCGTACCATTTGTCAATGATGTGGCGAGGTTGTAATATCACCCATTAAACGCTGGTCACTGTGTAACTATGCCTTCTTGTCTTCATGCAGCGTGACAAAATTCTGATCTACTCTGTCGAAAACTTATTCGGTGGTGGCTAGCACGTAGAATGGGAACTCCCACGTTGTTTTAATGATGGATGCTCAGCTTTGGCTGTCGGTTCCACAGTGGACTGCCTCCGATGCTAGTCTGCATGGCTGAGTTTTCAAGAAACGTGTAACCAAAAAGAAACCTGCTTGCTTGTGCTGGGAAGGTTGTAAGGTGGCAGCTTGAAATATCGATTTCGCATCTTACATGATATTTTATATGGCATAACAAATAGAAGGATGTCACCTGTCATACTTCAGCGATAATGAGCAGATCTGCCTATCAAAATGTACAGTGTGTAATGCAAAGGGGTGACAATTGATTCGACAGTATTAACACACCGAAACCAAATCCTGCAGGTCATTGAGCAAAAGGTGCAAAAACTGCTGTAAGAAACTTTTTAGTTTGGGGGCAGAAGCAAGTTGCACCATCACTGCCCAAGTACAACAGAACGCTTCTAAAAGGGATTGGTGACCTGCGGCGAGGGGGACAACAAACACACCAGGCGGTACATCGAGGGGAGCAGGTAGCGGCGTAGTGCTGCTTGTGACTGAGAAATTGTTTAGAAAACTGCATTTGGGGATATCTAGATGGATACAAACACACCAGCGATGCAGTTGATCACGTGAAATGCCCGTGGTTCACTCATGAGGTATGGGTGTAACTTTTAGGCATCAGGAGTGGGCACAAAAAGTCCAATTCGCTGAAACAAGCTCAGAAGTGTACAAGCTCTAGGGTCCCCAGCTGTTTGGTCATTGGCGGTGGCCCTCTGCTGTCAGTCTTCTTTAAATGGTTTAACAATTTCAGTGGGAAGAAATACTCCTGTTAACCCATACCCGTCTGGCTTTCGGGTATATGTATCTTAAGTAGAGCAGTTTCGTCCTGTGCACTTGACTTCGATTAGGATGAAGTTCCACAAATGTTACGTCTTTGAATCGCTATTAGAATGAAATATCTAATAGGAAAGAAAAATTACATAATACAGTGCCCAATTCAACAGCTACAAACATTAAGAAGTAAGTTCCCTACTCCATAAAATTTGTAAAATTCTCTTCTACATCTTTTGGGAAACCACATCTCATTTTGGTTGCCTCTGTGGGTAGATCTTGAGTTGCCGGTCTTAGCTGCTTCAATGTATTTGTAATAAATTACATATTCTACATAGTTGGGTCAGAACACTCTCCACAAACAGCATTACCATTTATGTAATGGATACCTTCGTAAACAAACACAGTAACAAGTAGGATCGCTCTCCCTACTAAAAAAGTTCTCAAGTTAGCGTTTTGATACACAATTGTTTTCTGTCTTTGAATTGTGCTCTTATGCTGACACAGATGTCATCAAAAATGATGAACTCAATGACTAAAGATGGAACATTTTGTGGGTATGGCGGCTTGTGCAAATGGCGTTTCTGAACAATTGAAGTTAACAGTCAGGCATATATGTTCTCTTGCGTTGCCACAAAGAAATGAGGACAATGAAAGTGTTGTGGCGTAGCAAGACAGCCACGCCACTCGGAAGTAGCCGAAATGCACGCGTTACACACGCCGGCTGGCGTGAGGTCTGAAACAGGACACGTAATGAATGCTATAAAGAAAAGTACGTAGCTGCGGTAATACTTAACTTTAATCCATGATTTGTATACAGCATTCTTGATGATACAAGTGAGACTCTCTAAATACAAGCACTGTAAGGCTAATGGCGCCTTGCTAGGTCGTAGCCATGGACTTAGCTGAAGGCTATTCTAACTGTCTCTCGGCAACGGAGAGAAAGGCTTCGTCAGTGTAGTCGCTAGCAAAGTCGGCTGTACAACTGGGGCGAGTGCTCGTACGTGTCTCTAGACCTGCCGTGTGGTGGCGCTCGGTCTGCAATTACTGACAGTGGCGACACGCGGGTCCGACATGTACTAATGGACCGCGGCCGATTTAAAGCTACCACCTAGCAAGTGTGGTGTCTGGCGGTGACACCACAGAAAGATTTCGAGGATCTGAAGTTGCGAATATAGACTAGCACATACCTGCAGTTACTACCAATAAGTGAACCTATTTTCAAAATACACAAATTTGTAGCGTCAGTCTGTGTTTCTTTTGTGTCACACGTAGTGTACGACTTTTTGTGGTGTTGTACAAGATCAACTATGCTGCAGATCAACAGCCTTTGAGTTAATAGATTTTGATTGTTTTTTTTTTTTTTTTTTTTTTTTTTTTGCATTTTAAGGGCGTAGAAGAACATCAGGAGAAAGTCGCCCAATAATACAGCTTGACAGATTGTTTCTTTGTAATGCGAGCAGCCATGTTTCTTTTTTATAATCGTAATGTAAGCCTGACACAAACACTAGTCTGTGTTAGGGACATGATGCGGCAGACTTATGTAAGCAAGACTGTTTAGAAGTGAGCATTAGTGTACATCTCCATAAGTTCAACGAAACTGTCTAAAAGATGTCAAACGACATTGCACATACAGTGAATTGTTAACGGTATTGTCGTGAAGCAAAATCGTGAGACTAGTATACAGTACAATATTGCTTCTGGTAGAGCTAAGACATTAATGAAATAAAATCTAGAACAGGCACTAGAAGAGAAGAATAATAAAATTCTTATCACATCCCACCACCCCCTCCCCCACCACCCATAAACCATGGACCTTCCCGTTGCTTGGGTGGCTAGCATGCATCAATGATACACTTAGCTGCAATTTAGGTGCAGCCACAATGGTGGGATATCTGTTCGGAGGCTAGACGTGTGGTACATAAAAAGGGGCTGCAGCCTTTTCTATAATTGCAGGTGCAACAGTGTGGGTCATTGACCGATGTGGCTTTGTAACAGCAACCATAATGGCCTCGCCATGCTAGTACTGCGAATGGATGAAAGCAACGGGACACTATTGCTGTAATATTTCCAGAGGGAATGCAGCTCTACACTATAGTTAAACGATGACGGCATCCTCTTGAGTAAAGTGTTACAGAGGTAGAATAGTCCCCTCTTCTGATCTCCGAAGGGGGGGGGGGATACTCAGGAGGATGTCATCTTTAGGAATCCAAAGCAAGCATTTTATGGATCTGTACGTGGATTGTTAGATTCTTTAATCGGATAGATAGAAAATTTTAAAAGGGAAATGGATGGGTTGAAGTTAGATACAGTGGGAACTAGTGAAGTTTAGTGGCAGGAGGGACACGACGTCTGGTCAGGTGAATACAGGGCTATAAATACAAATTCAAATAGTGGTAATGTAGCCGAGGTTTATTAATGAATCAGAAAATAGAAATATGGGTAAGCTACTACGAAGAGCATAGTGAACACTTTATCGTACCCAAAATTGACGCGAAGCCCGCATCCACAACAGTAATACCAATTTTTATGCCAACTAGCTCCTCAGATGATGATACTGAAGAAATGTATGACGAGATAAAAGAAATTATTCAGATGGTTAACGGAGATGTAAATTTAATTATGCTGAGAAATTGAAATTCGATGGTATGCAAAAGAAGACCAGGAATGAAAGGGGAAGCCGCCTGACAGAATTTTTCACAGTGCATAATGTAATCATCGCTATCATTTAATTTAAGATCACGAAGGAAAGCTGTATACTTGGAAGAGACCAGCATGACAGCGAAAAGTTTCAGAGTGATTATATAATGGTAAGATAGACATTTCGAAACCATATTTCAAACTGTAAGCCATTTCCAGGAACAGATGTGGATTCTGACAAGTATTTATTTCTTATGAAGAGTAGATTAAAACTGAAGAAACTGGAAAAACGTTGGAGATTAAGGAAATATACCTGAGTAATGTAGAAGAACGAGAACTCGTTGAGAATTTCAGAGAGAACATTTGGCAACAATTGACCCATAACAAGGGAATACAGTAGAAGACGAATGGGTAGTTCTGAGGGATGAAATAGTGAAGGCAGCAGAGGACCAAATAGCTAAAAAGACACGGCCTAATAGAAATTCTTGAATGACACAGGAAATGTAGAAATGCAGCAAATGAAGCAGGTGAAAGAGAAAACAAACGTCTAAAAAGGAGATCGATAGGAAGTGCAAAATTGCTAAGCGGCAATGGCAAGAGGACAAATGTAAGAAATTAAGAGCACATATCACTATGGTAAAGTAAATACCGCCAACAGAAAAATTAAAGAGGGCTTTGGAGGACAGTGAAGCAGCAGTATGAATATGAAGAGCTCAGACAGAAAACCAGTCTTAAGCAACGAAGGGAAAGCTGAAAGATGGAAGGAACATATAGAGGGTCTATACAAGAGGAATGAACTTGAAGAAAAGACACACATCAAAAAAAGTTTTGCATCAGCTTGGTTCCGAGAGTTCCGGAACCTGTAAAGAAAACTGGAATAAACAACACTTTTCCCTTTTTATTGCTCATGAAAACCACACATTGCATGTTGTACCTCCATACAGTGAGAGCTTCAGAGCTTCAGAGGTGGTGGTCCAGATTGCTGTACCTCTAATACCCAGTAGCACGTGCTCGTTCATTGATACATGCCTTTATTCGTCGTGGCATACTATCCACAAGTTCATCGAGGCACTGTTGGTCCATATTGTCCCACTACGGCGATTCGGCGTAGATCCCTCAGAGTGGTTGGTGGGTCACGGCGTCCATAAACAGCTCTTTTCAATCTATCCCATGCATGTTCGATAGGGTTCATGTCCGGAGAACATGCGGGTCACTCTATTCGAGCGATGTCGTTATCCTGAAGGAAGTCGTTCAGAGGATGTGCACGATGGGGGCGCGAATTGTTGTCCATGAAGACGAATGCCTCGCCATTATGATGCCGATATTTTTGCACTATCGGTCGGAGGATGGCATTCACGTATCGTAAGGTCGTTATGGCGCCTTCCATGACCACCAGCGGCGTACGTCGACCCCACATAATAACACCCCGTAACATCAGATAACCTCCACTGTGCTGCACTCGCTAGACTGTGTGTCTAAGGCGTTCAGACTGACCAGGTTGCCTCCAAACACGTCTCCGACGATTGTCTGGTTGAAATCTTATGCGACACTCATCGGTGAAGAGAGCGTGATGCCAATGGAACAGGAGATGGTAGATGAAATACTGCGACAAGAATTTTACAGAACATTGAAAAACCTAAGTCGAAAAAACGCCTCAGGATTAGGCTACATTCCGCCAGAACTTAATAAGTCACGGTTGCAAAACACTAACACGAGTTCTTTACAGAAGAATGCAAAAACTGGTTGAAGCCAACCTCGGAGACGATCAGTTTGCATTTCGGAGAAATGTAGACATATGCGAGGGAATACTGACCCTATGACTTAGCTTATAAGATATGTTGCGGTAAGGCAGACCTACGTTTATTGCATTTGTGGTCTTGGAGAAAGTTTTTGACAACCTTGACTAGAATTCATTCTTTGAATTCTGAAAGGAGCAGGGGTAAAATACAGGAAGTGAAAGGCTATTTACAACTTGTACGGATACCAGACGGCAGTTGTAAGAGTGGAAGAGAGTGAAAGGGAAGCAATGATTGAGAAGGGAGTGAGGCGGGATGGTAGCGTATCTCCGACGTTATTCAGTCTGTACATAGAGCAAGCAATAAAAGAAACGGGAGATAAATTTGGAGCAGTAATTCAGAGACAGAGTAGGAACTGGGAAAACAGCTGAAAGGAATGGTAAGTGTCTTGAAAAAACATCAGTATTAGCAAAATCAAAACAAGGGTAATGGAATGTAGTCTAACTAAATCAGGTAATGCTAAGGGAATTATATTAGGAAACGAGACTCTGGAAGTAGCAGATGAGTTTTGATATTTTGGCAGCAAAATAACTGACGATGGCCGAAGTAGAGAGGATGTAAAACAGACACAATGGCAAGGAAAGCGATTGTGACGAAAAGAAACTTTGTTGACATTGAATATTCATTTGAGTGGTAGGAAGTGTATGGAGTGTAGGCATGTATGGAGATGAAACATAGACGATAGAAAGCTTAGACAAGAAGAGAATAGAAACTTTTGAAATGTGTTGCTAAAGAAGAATTCTGAAGATTAGACGGTTAGGCCAGATAACTAATGAGGTGGTACTGAACAGAATGGTCAAGAAAAAAAATTTTGGCACAATCTGACTAGAAGCAGTGTTGATGGACACGTTATGAGACATCAAGGGATCACCAGTTTAGTATTGTGAGGAAGAGTACGGATAAAAACCGTAGAGCCAGACCAAGAGATGAATACAGTAAGCAGATTAAGAAGAATGTAGGTTTCAGTAGTTAGTAGAGGTAAAGCGGCCAGCGCAGGATAGAGTAGCATGGAGAGCTGCATCAAACCAATCTTCGGACTGAAGACCACAGCAATAACACCACTTTCCAGTGTAACATATGAATTTTGAATCGTAATCTTAGGCGGAACCTTCCCGTTTGCGATGGCGGTGAAATTAAATCATTATCATGATAGCCTGTGCATGTCATAACAAAAAACTAAATAGCTGGTGAAGTAATGTAACGAAGTGTTCGATCTTCAGTGCTTCCTTTGGTGCTCAATCTGATTATTGGTTGGCCGAAGTATTGTTGACACCAGTATCTGTATCAACAAATTTCCATTCTTCACATATTTCTCGTTCTCCTCCATTTCTATGTAGATTTGGCAGCCATACTACACTCCAGTTTCTGTTGATGTACCCTTCTATTACTGTTTTTAGGAGCAGCTCGTGTCTCAATAGAAGACCAACAAGCTACGTTCCATAAAATCCTCTCATTTCCCACGCTTTGAGGACTTTGTTATTCGTCCGTTTGCCTCTCGTGTGTTCCATTACGTCTTAAAACAGCGTAGTCCTGTCCTTTTCTCAGTATCCAGAGTCCAAGCCTCACAGCCGTGCAATGCCACAACCTACACATATGCCTTTAAATACTTTTCCACGTTACTTTTCGAGGACAGTATCATCTTATTTTTGTTCAGAAGACAAACCTCACTATAGAGTTTAATAAAAATTGCCTAGCTCTAATGTAATTCCAGATTATATAAAAAACTCTGTGAATAGCATGTCATTTGCACCACATAAAGTGAAAAAGAAAGTGGAGATTATGTCGCTAAAGCAAGAATTAAGGGAATTATATGCTAAAAAGCACTCGTTCAACACTGAACTTTACCAAACACATTAAGAATTGGCCAACAGATTTACAATACCAGCTCACTTTGCTCGTGGTCGTGCGGTAGCGTTCTCGTTTCCCGCGCCCGGGTTCCCAGGTTCGATTCCCGGCGGGGTCAGGGATTTCCTCTGCCTTGTGATGACTGGGTGTTGTGTGATGTCCGCAGGTTAGTTAGGTTTAAGTAGTTCTAGGGGACTATTGACCATAGATGTTAAGTCCCATAGTGCTCAGAGCCATTTGAACCATTTGAACCAGCTCACTTTGAGGAAATAACAGAGAAAAAGTATACATACAGAAAGTAATGGAAGACAAACAGGAGAGACAACACAGAAAACTCAACAGAATAGTTAACAGCAGAAACACACCCACTGAAAATATTCACATTCAACAATATAAATTCCATGACAGAATCATTAACCTAACTGACATAAATCTTCCCAAACAAGAAAAGAACCTACAAGAAAAAGGACTAAATCACAAACTTAACACAAACATGTCACACAAAACAATAGAAAACCTCATAACAGGATCGGAACACATTATAAAGGAACAAGAAAGACTGAGGGCACCAAATTTTGAAGCTAACTTGACAAGGGAATTGGCAGCTGCAGAAATAACACAGATAATCAGAACACACAAATCCACTATTATTTCTAATAATAGAACATCAGAGGAAATGACAGCCAACAAGCTAAAACAAAAATCAAGACATAGTCATGCCATACTAACAAGAGCAGACAAAGGGAACATTACACTGTAATTATACATAGAAAAAAACTAGTTTTTCGTAAAGAAACAAAATGACAAAACTGACCAGTGACCCAACAGCACAGTACCAGATAAACATTTAACAAACACTGAAAAACATCAAAAATACGTTCTCGGAAGGCCAGGTAAAAAGGTGACACAGAAAAATACAAAAGCACCCACTCTTAATTTCCTACCAAAGTTTTACTAGGATAATATTCCATTAAGGCCCGTCATCAGCTTCCGAAATACTCCATCCTACCATCTAGCCCAACAGACATATACCTTACTAAAAAATTTTTACACTTTGGATAACAAGGGGAACCTGGAAACTCGAAGGATTTAATCGACAGAATCAAGAGCATACACATAGAAGACACAGATATCAATGTACACTTCTGTTCCAATAAATGTAGCAATCAACATCATCACACAAAGATGAAACAACAAGGAAACGCACCGGACACGCAAATCAATGAAATAACAACCATACTCAAGACCATAACATCACAAAATTATTTTATGTTCAACAAAGAATTTTAATCTCAACATGAAGGACTGCCAATGGGAACACCAATTAGTGGCCTCCTAGGTAACATATTTATGAAAAACGAGGATAACATGATCTTCAGACACACAATAAAATCAAAGAACTACAAATTTATTTACTGGTACAGTTATATAGATGACATAATATGCCTGATTGATGAACCATATACACACGTAGAACAGCTACAGAATGAAATAAACAACTTACACCAAAAAATTAACTTCACATTCGAAACAGAAACTAACAACACACTACATTATCTATGTCTCACCGTACGTAAAACAAACAACACACACAACTTCACAATATTCAGAAAACCGACAACCACAAGCACCACCATTCACAACCTTTTGAACCACCCGTTGACACATAAGCAAGCAAACTTCAGATTCATACTCCATAGATTGAACAGAACACCCTTGAACAAACAGAAGTACACACAAGAACTAAACACAATAAAACAAATAGTAGTAGAAAATGGATATGATACCAATATGGTAGACAAATTAAATATAAAAATACAAACAGTAAAATAATGAACATACCACACACACACACACACACACACACACACACACACACAGAACACAAACAATGACCACACATAAGACACAACAGAGCAGCAACACAGACCCAAAACGAAATGACACATACTAACCTACAATAACAAAACTGTTCACAGAATAGGCAACATATTAAAGAAACAGAGACTCCAAATAGGATACAGGACAGAGAACACAACATAGAAAAAGATCGGAACACAAGAAACACCCACGTATAAATTTAACAGATCAGGAGTATATGAACTCACATGCAACACTTGGCAGTCAGTGTACATAGGACAGACACGCAGAAACTTCAAGACCTGATGTTCAGAACATCTCAGAGCTTTAAAAAGTCACAGCTCCCATAGCACATTTGCTGATCACCTAATAGCCCACTATCACTACCCAATTACAACAGACTTAAGAATATTAAAACCCAGCCACAGCCTATACAGAAAACTGACCACTGAGGAAAACTTCCACATAAAGAAGGCAATAGCAGGAGGAAAACAGGTCATAAATGAATACATTTCACACTGCAAGGGCACACTATTTAACACGTTAAAGGAAGTTTACAAAAAAGACAACACAAACAGCTAATAGTCTACACACACACACACACACACACACACACACACACACACACACACACAAAGATAAAATGTAAAGAAAATTGTAATTTGGCGCCAAACTCACCGGTGAACAAATGAACACTGACTGGGCTGGGACACACAATAACCACAATTACAGGATGTTCTAGTGAAGTGCCAAGTGCTTTTACGATCGTATTTGGGGAAATATGTGTCGTATTTACGTGTGCTTCACAACTCACCATGGTTCTGAGAATAAAACGGCTTGCCACACAGAAACGTAAGTAAAAACGAGTATAGGAGCGAAATAGCGTGACAGACTCAATTACGTTCAGACCATAAAATGATAGGTTAACCCCCAACAATATTTCTCATCAACGTCGTTTGGATGCAGATGAAAAGCGACCTGCAATAAATAATACACAAGTGGTCCTGAAAAGCCATGCAAACCAAGTGTAAAAGTATTAACAAAAAGAAACGATTTGTTGTTAGAATTAAACATCCACATAATTTTGTAATCATAAAATTTTTCACATTACAGATTAAATAATACAGAAAACCCACTGTGATGGCACAGAGATGCTGAAACATGTTTGGGAACTTGGAGAAAACGTTGTTTTGCATGACTCGCGGGCCTTACATCCAACAATTGTAACTGCAAACACGGTAAACACAAGGAGCTGCAAATCCAAATGATGAATAGACAATCTGCATCCACTTCCCTTTATCAATAATACTTTTAAAAAATTCTGCGCTGCACAGTTTCTTTATGTGTTTCTTCAATCTTCTTCCAGTTTTTTGCCATCTATTACCGCTTCACTCCATAACTGCTTTAACCTTCTTTAACTTCTCACCAAAAAAAAAAAAAAAGATTTATCAAGTCTATGTGTACTTCACCTACGTTTCCATGTTTCGTATTACCTTCCACTGTCACATGCACAAACTCATGACTTTTTCCCTTGCTTCTTTTGTCTCATTGTTTTCCATTTATTCTACTTCAGTTCGAGCTTCAAAAAATGGCTCTGAGCACTATAGTTCTTAACTTCTGAGGTCATCAGTCCCCTAGAACTTCGAACTACTTAAACCTAACTAACCTACGGACGTCACATACATCCATGCCCAAGGCGGGACTCGAACCTGCGACCCTAACTGTCGCGCGGTTCCAGACTGTAGCGCCTAGAACCGCTCGGCTACTCCGGCCGGCCTCAGTTCGAGCTGTTCGTTTATATATCCTAAGGAGACAAAAGTGATCGGATAGCGATATGCACATATACAGATGGTGGTAGTATCGCAGACACGATGTGTAAAAGTGTAGTGTTCAAAAATCGTTCAAATGGCTCTGAGCACTATGGGACTTAACATCTGAGGTCATCTGTGAAACCTATATAACGTAAGGACATCAGAAACATCCATGCTCAAGGCAGAATTCGAACTTGCGACTGTAGCGGTCGCGCGGTCCCAGACTGATGCGCCTTGAACCGCTTGGCCACACTGCCGGAAAAGTGCAGGGGATTGACGGAGCTGTCATTTCTACTCAGGTGATTCATATGATAAAGTTTCCGATTGCTTGTCTCCCCATGAAGATAATTAACGGAGTCTGAACGCCGAATGGTAGTTGGAGCTAGACGCATGGCACATTCGATTTCGGAACTCATTCGGGAACTCAATATTCCGAGACCCACAGTGCTAAGAGTATGCCGAGAATACCAAATCAGAGGCATTACGTCACAGCACGGACGACAAATTGGCCAATGGCCTTCACTTAAAGACCAAGAGCAGCGGCGTCTGCGTAGAGTTTTCAGTGCTAATAGACAAGCGACACAGCGTGGAATAACCACAGATGTCAACGTGGTACGTACGCCGAACGTATCCGTTGTGACAGTGTGTCGAAATTAGGCGTTATGGGCTACGGCAGAAGACGAACGACGCTAGTACCTTTGGTAACAGCACGACATCACCTGAAGTGCCTCTCCTGGGTTTGTGACCATATCAGTTGAACTCACGAAGACATAAACTCAGTTTGTCAACAAGGCAGTGTGCAAGCTGTTCGTGGCTCCATAACTGTGTGGGCTGTGTTTAGATAGAACGGATCGGGTCCTCTATATGCTGAATCACTCCTTCCAACAATCATTTCTTTTACGATTTCTTCATATTTTTCATGTAGCCATTTCGCCTTAACTTTCCTGCATTTCTTATTTATTTTATTCCGACGTGAGTCATATTTCAATATTCCACAATCACCTTGTACCGAATCGTACTTCCTTCTTTAGATGATCAACTGAAGTATTTCCTCTGCTACTCGTGGTTTCTTCACAGTTACCTTCCTTGTATCTATGATTTTCTTTCTAACTTCTGCAATTGCCTTTTTAGAGATGTTCAATCCTCTTCAACTGAACTGCCTGCTGAGCTGTGCATTATCCCAGTGTCTACAGCCTCAGATAACTTTAAGCATATCTTTTCGTTCACTAATACTCCCCTACAGTTTCACCTTCGTAACCTCAGCTCTACCAATAAATGATATTACAGATATTGCTGTATGAATGACGCCTCTTGGCTTGCGCTGGATCACTCAGTCTCACTCTTCCTTTACTCGACTCTCTGATCATAGCACGAACTCAGTCCTGGGTTGCTACAGCTGGTGTCAGAATGTGCTGTCGCCTCAACACTTCAGTGGTAGTGAAGCTGCGTATGCAGCTCTGACTAACACTACCAGCGAAATATCTTACGATGAGTGAAATTTCTTGATCGGAAACCGTTGGAGTGTAATTATGTTTTACCGTTGGAGTGTAATTACGTATTTGTTTTGTGTCTTGTCAGTTCGCTGAGATATCAGTAGTACTTTTAAGGCGTCATTTATTAAGCCACAAGAGCTAGCTGACTTGTCACTGTTTATAATGAATGTTAGGGAAACACCAGCTCGGCGTGAGGTTTCTAACGTTTATGGGGATGTGTCACCATGTCCCAAGGGTGTGACACTTAAGTGTAGACGATGTGAGCACGTAGCATGAAATTGTTCTGAATCTCTTTAGGCGATGACAAGCTGGAAGTATTCCGGTAGAATTGTTGTTTATGTTCGGAGATGTAGTTTTTCTATTTTTAATTTTGTTGTTGTACGCATCGGAAGTAAATAACGCAAAATGTCAGACACACATTCTGCTATCATGGGTGAGACTTTTGCCGCTTTGACGGAGCAGGTAAACGTACTGTCCGAGTTAAACTCCCAGCAAGAATAGTAAAAGGAGGAGTTACGTAGGTAGACAGAAGCTTTATAACCTGTAATCGCTCAAAAGAGGAAAGGCCGCTGGACCTGATGGGATACCAGTTAGATTTTACACAGAGTACGCGACGGAAATTGCCCCCCTTCTTGCAGCGGTGTACGGTAGGTCTCTAGAAGAGCATAGCGTTCCAAAGGATTGGAAAAGGGCACAGGTCATCCCCGTTTTCAAGAAGGGACGTCGAACAGATGTGCATAACTATAGAGCTATATCGCTAACGTCAATCAGTTGTAGAATTTTGGAACACGTAACATGTTCGAGTATAATGACTTTTTCTGGAGACTAAGAAAAATCTAGTCTGTAGGAATCAGCATGGGTTTCGAAAAAGACGATCGTGTGAAACCCAGCTCGCGCTATTCGTCCACGAGACTCAGAGGGCCATGGACACGGGCCCCCAGGTAGATGCCGTGTTTTTTGACTTCCGCAAGGCATTCGATACAGTTCCCCACAGTCGTTTAATGAACAAAGTAAGACCATGTGGACTATCAGACCAATTGTGTGATTGGATTGAAGAGTTCCTACACAACAGAAGGCAGCATGTCATTCTCAATGGAGAGAAGTCTTCCGAAGTAAGAGTGATTTCAGGTGTGCCGCAGGGGAGTGTCATAGGACCGTTGCTATTCACACTATACACAAATGACGTTGTGGATGACATCGGAAGTTCACTGAGGCTTTTTGCGGATGATGCTGTGGTATATCGAGAGGTAACAATGGGAAATTGTACTGAAATGCAGGAGGATCTGCAGCGAATCGACGCTTGGTGCAGGGAATGGCAATTGAATCTCAATGTAGACAAGTGTAACTCCCTCCTACGTATATCTCGCGAAGAGACCATGAGGATAAAATCAGAGAGATTAGAGCCCACACAGAGGCATACCGACAATCCTTCTTTCCACGAACAATACGAGACTGGAACAGAAGGGAGAACCGATAGAGGTACTCAAGATACCCTCCGCCACACACCGTCAGGTGGCTTGCGGAGTATTGATGTAGATGTAGATGTAGTTCACCAATTAAGATCAGGGTCTGTGGAAGCCAAGACAGTAGTGTGCATACCCAATCGATTGTTTAGTAACTACGTTAATAACATCTTTTTCTGATAAGCCAGCAGAGGGTGTAACGGTGTGTGTGTTGACACTGTTAGGGCCATCACCGGAATGAATGGTTAGTCAGAAGATATTATTCTATGTGTGGCTAATTTACGACAGATAGGCGGGTAAAGGACGAAACCAATGCAGCACGAAGTTCTCGATAAGCCAGACATATTGTAGCAATTACTTGATGGGATACGACAATGTTATCACATAGCTCAAAATTTATCTGGGAAAACTGGAGTACCTTAGCACAGAAACATTTTACTAATTTCAATAGTGATTCTGTGTCACTGAGCCCAGTTCTTTCTGTCTACATTTGACGTTTTAGCGGCGCTCCGTTGAAGTTACACAACATTGCCTCAAGATGCCCTGTTAAGCAGCAGAGCAGCGCTTCCAATTCTGCCTGTCCTATTACAAGGTCTGCTGCATTGGGAGTACGCCACGTTGACATACCTATTGACACGCCAGCCCCAACTTACTCTGTTCGGAGCTGGCCTATTAGAGCTTTGACGGAATTTTAAGCCTGACCAATAAAATTATTCTGTTACGCAACATTCCTTTAATATTTCAAAAAATTCATCCCGAATTTGGCTCTCCATATCCTCTGCACTGTATCTTACATCTGCTTACGTAGCCGTACATGCTGCAAGACTTTGTTGCTGTAGGAGCCTGCTTTCATGGATTGTTTCATAATTCAATCGTTCTAGAGTTACTGCTTGCGGAGCCCATTTTTACAATGATACTCCGTTATCTTTAATTCCTTTTCTTACAAGTTATATTGAGTTACAGCCCTTTGCGCACAAAGCCCCTTTATGTATTGCTCAACATTATATTTCCTTGTTCACCTCGAGAATTTTACCCTTACATATCTGCTGTTGCTTAGCATCCTTTATGAGCTGAAAACTCATGGTTATATGCTTGATACTGCACTTCATTCGTGAATGCCACTGGAACGACAATGTGCGGTCCGCATTTCGGTGTTCTGCAAAACAAGCACTCATCAACATTAACCTAGGTTGTGACACGAGTGCAAGACAGTCTCTGTTGGCTGCTTGTGCTCCCTGCCACTCTGTTTTTGGTGCCTAGAACGTTCAGCACTGAAAATCTCGTACTTAGAGCATCTGTTTTTGTGTGTTTCTTGGCAGATTTATGAAACACCTTATAATCAAACTCTCTTAGTTTGAGTGCCCATCCTGTTTTCCTACTAAACAGATCTTCCAGCCTGAATAAGCATTTTAATGAAGTGTGGTGTGTCATGACCTCAAACTTCTATCCTCATAAAGAATAACAAAAGTAAGCTATCGCACACTAATTCCCCGTACCTGATGGCATTTTATCATGAGTAGCAATTTTTAGCAAGTGTGTTTCCAGTTTACTCAACATCACATTCATATCGTGTTCACTTTGCAACACTGCCTCGTCTTCAGCTGTTTCCTCAATTTAAAACAGAGCCCAAATGCAATCTACGGTACACTGCAAAACACTGATACTGGGACGAGGTTTGTCGAGATAATTTTGCCCAAAAATTGTCGAATTTTCACTTACTTGTGGCAGCAATTCTGTGCACACCAGGAAGTACTTGGTTTCAATACTGAAACTGTGCAACGCCGTACACAACGACTCTACTCTGTTATCACACACTCCTCGCCGTTTATAGCGTGGTGGGCTCAGTCTCCTCCAGCCAACGTGATACAGACTGAAGAATAACATGTTTGTGCTAGTGACCACAAAAACTTATGTTCTTTGCCTTTGAAAAATATACAGCCTAACGAGCAGTGTTCCACCTTTTCATCTGTTTGTGCAATGTTACATCCTACTGGGAAGGTTTTACGATGGTCGAAGCATTCCCGTTTCCCTTAACGGCAGCTTCTGTTGCCTCGCTTTAACCTTCCTGTTGTTCCCATAGCCGTGTACTCGGTGACCAATTTCGCCACACTTATAGCATTCAGGTTGCTGACACGGCTTCCATACATGACATTTGTATCTGCGTCTATAATGTTTCGCCTCCGCAAATAAAAACGTTGTAGTCTGTGCATGTCGCAATGTCGAATTCTTCTACTTGTGTTGTCGCTGTAAGAGCCGTAACTATATTCCCTGGATTTTCCTTTCTTACCTTACTTTACATCTTTGCTGGGATACCATGTAGACAAACGTCCAGAGCGTATTTTCGGTTCGCCGCAGCAAGACCTTCTGCTTATGCATTTTGCGTCAGTTGGTATGTCTGCGCATTGGTCCTCCAGATCCTGTCTGTAAGGGTTTCTACAATGAGGCATTGAGTGCTGATGGGTGTGACATAGGGGCGTATCCCTTCATACAACTGGAGCCGCTACCTCACAGGATCGACCCGTTAAATAGAAAGGCTTTCGGAGCTCAAAAACACGTTGTCTCCTGCTGCCATTGTGTCCATGTCGTTAGAAACAGAGGGAATGTATGTCTGTTGAGTTTCATTGAAACCAGAGTACAGCGATCGACGATGCCCAGTTCCTGCTGGCCTGCTGCTTCAACACTAACAAGGGAACCTCCCCATCGCACCCCCCTCAGATTTAGTTATAAGTTGGCACAGGGATAGGCCTTGAAATGCTGAGCACAGATCAATCGAGAAAACAGGAAGAAGTTGTGTGGAACTATGAAAAAAATAAGGAAAATATACAAACTGAGTAGTCCATGCGCAAGATAATCAACATCAAGGAGAGTGTAAGCTCAGGAGCGCCGTGGTCCCGTGGTTAGCATGAGCAGTTGTGGAGCGGGAGGTGCTTGGTTCATGTCTTCCCTCGAGTGAAAAGTTTAATTTTTTTGTTTTCAGACAATTATTATCTGTCCGTCCGTCCGTCCAATGCGATCACTTTTTTGGGAGTGAGTATCACATCCACAAGGAAACCTAAATCGGGCAAGGTAGAAGAATCTTTTTACCCATTCGCCAAGCGTACAAGTTAGGTGGGTCGCCAACATATTGCTGTCATGTGACGCAAATGCCGTCACCAGTGTCGTATAGAATATATCAGACGTGTTTTCCTGTGGAGGAATCGGTTGACCTATGATGGTTCAAATGGCTCTGAGCACTATGGGACTTAACGTCTAAGGTCATCAGTCCCTAGAACTTAGAACTACTTAAACCTAACTAACCTAAGGACATCACACACATCCATGCCCGAGGCAGGATTCGAACCTGCGACCGTGGTGGTCACGCGGTTCCAGACTGTAGCGCCTTTAACCGCTTGGCCACCGGGCCGGCAGGTTGACCTATGACCTTGCGATCAAATGTTTTCGGTTCCCATTGGAGAGGCACGTCCTTTCGTCTACTAATCACACGGTTTTGCGGTGCGGTCGCAAAACACAGACACTAAACTTGTTACAGTGAACAGAGAGGTCAATGAACGAACTGACAGATCATAACTTTACGAAAATAAAGAAAGTAAACTTATCATTCGAGGGAAAATCTGAACCAAGCACCTCTCGTTCCGCAGCTGCTCACGCTAACCACGGGACCACGGCGCACCTACGCTTTCATTCTCCTTGATGTTGCCTATCTTGCGCATGGACTACTCAGTTTGTATATTTTTCTTATTTTTTCATAGTTCCACAAAACTTCTTCCTGTTTTCTCGATTGATCCGTGTCAGTTTTTCAAGACCTATCGACTGTGCCAACTTATAACTAAATCTGAGTGGGGTGCGATGGGGAGGTTCCCTTGTAAGAGGCAGCAAACCTGACGAATACCACAGCTATGGCTTGCCGTTGTTGTCAACTGGGACATAACGGCTGAGAAGCTGGTGAGCAGCCAGCCCCCTTCCACTAGTAGGTCATCTCAAATGACCTCTTCGCAGTGAACAGGTAAGGCACACCTGCACTGACCACTGACCATCTCGTATCTATTGCTGTGTTGCTGGACCCCTTGTGGTTGACTGGGGCCTATCCTTCATGACAACCAGCATCCTGGACCACAGTCGAAGTCTCCACCGGATTGCACAATGGTCTGACTTCGAGATTGCTGAGGTATTAGTACGTCTGGGAGGGTCGCACCCCCCCTCCCTTCACAACCATCCCCAACACATCACACCCCTATAGTAGCAACGTCTCGGCTCACTGACGAGACGTCAGTATTCCTTCCCGGCATGTGTGAGCATGCCCGACTGTCGCCTGCAGCTTTGAAGACAGTTATACCTGTGTAAAATCTGCACGACCAATAAATGTTATTACAGATAGCGCAGTAAAGCACGCCTCCAGGCGTACACTGGCCCACTCATCCTCTATCTTTGTTCGACATCGTGATTACAAAACAATCCCAGCCCCAGGTCGCTCCAATATAATCTACATGTGTAATGGCTGGTGGGAGTCAGGGGAACGCCTAGTGGCCGCATTTTAGCCGGGTTAAGTAAATCAGTAAGTAATTAAAAGAAGTACATAAATATTGAACTAAACGGATATTCTTCTTTACTGTTGCCTTTACCTCATATCTTCATGGGATCGCCATGTTGATTGATGGATTAGGTAATGTCAGTGGTACCAGGTGGCTGTACGCCTTTCGTGTCACCAGCCAAATCCTCCCAGGGCCGAATCTGTGTACCCAGTCTGTCTGTACCGAGAGTGAAACTGGCGGAACATTTTCTGAACTTTTGTGAATGGTGTAACCAAGGAATGGTATATGTACGAGAGGGGTATTTATGTAGTTGGATGTGGGAAACCTCCTAAATCACATCCATCTAACATAGCATATGGTTCCCCCTCGTTAATCCACCGGGTGGATATGATCAAGTCTCCTTGAATCCCGGAACTGGAATGATAATGTGCACGGCTATCCAGGCGGATCATTAAACTTAATTGATAACGGAAAAAAGTAAAAAATGGCAAAAGAATGCAGATATCTGAAGAACATAAACTACATTTGAAAAATAAAACTTACACAAAGTGAAAAACAAGAAAGCACTAATATCTTGAGGAGAGATACCTAGGTACCGAAGCATTCTTTACTATAGGGAATATACATACTATGTATGGGATCAAATAAAGCATACTTCAGAGAGAAGAGAAGCACTATGAAAGAACAAACAGCCTTAATTGCAAAACCAGATTTTATTTTCTTTATCCTCCAATGACGGATTTTACCTGATACAACGCACCTCTGTATTGGCCTACGAGAAGAAATACAACCTTTCACATGGCATGACCCCGATTTAGCAAAATTTGACCAGCGAGAAAAATTAAATAACTTATTTGCAATATATGATGTTAAACAAATAGGATGCCGTACATACAAATGCTCCAGCACGAACACACCATGGTCAGGAATGTAAGATAAAACTTACAGGAATACGACCAGTAAATAGGCTACCGCACAAAAAGCCCTAAACATACTCACACAAGATTTAGAAATGTTAAAGAAAAAAACAACCTAGTGCCACTGAAAATGATAATGCGCGGGAAACCGCGGCTAAAGCTCATGAAAGCCGCATCAGGTCGATGCCCTTGTCAAATGTTCTTAAATGGGCCTCGAGAAGAGCCAATAGGTATTCACAAGTAAATAACTGGCTTAGTCTCATAATAAATACTTATATCTGTGTAAATTGCTGGCAGATTACCTTGTCAGATACGTGGCGCCGTGCGCATGCACAAGGACGGTATCGAGCCTGCACAGATGTATTACACAATGAATATGCAGGATACACAGTTGCTTATGCTCCCGACTGTGCACATAGTAATGGTCTCGTAGACGTGCAAAGAGTATATTGGCAGTATATGCAGCCCACGGCAGATGGCGAATGTAGGCGTGGTTAGCGATGGCTATTAGGTTTCCAGAGAAAATCACAAAGAGAAACGTGACAAACCGTAAACTCATATAAAAGATCTAGCCTTAGGTAAAATGTTTATTCAGATGGGTCATAGTAAACAAGAGTAAACAAATATTAAAAAATAAAAAAAATAAAAGTGTGTCCTGCTGTGGAACAAACGAATGAAACCTGCTCGAGGCAACCATGGGAACTAATGTCTCAGTGGCCAGGCAGTATTATGGCTAAAAATCATTTCGTACGCTTTCATCCCCTTCGGTCAAAATTAGGCCGCAGGCGCACTAATTAGCATAGCCAGTGACCTCAGGAAGAAGACAGAATTACTAGTACCTAATCTGGATGTTATAACCGAGTCGTAATGTATTCCATTAGAACAATGACTGATAAAAATCTAAAGTATGAGAATATAAAATTGCGACAGCGTAAGGGATAGAATATAGCGCATACCATGTACCATAAAAGAATAGCTCACACATGAATAGCAAGTACTGCAAATAAAAACCCATTGACGTAATAAAAATTGGAAATTAAAAAAAAATGGTCAACGTTTTAGCTACTAAATTGCTGACCTCTTGAAGTCTCAGAATGTGTCCTGTCAACCGATCCCTTCTTTTAGTCGAGTTGTGCCACAAATTCCTTTCTTCCCATTTCTGTTCAGCACCTCCTCATGATTAATAACTAATGGCAATAGTTATGTGCGTATTGAGAGACTGTTAGGGATAAATTTGCTACGATCATCGGCGATCAAATGGGAGCTCAGGAGGAATATCCGTGCCCTCTAAAGCTCGACTTTACAGGCACTAACTGTGCTGAGTATAGAGGTGAACAGGATCTGCAGCATTTATTCTAGGGTACAACTATGACCTGACGAAGAGTATGTGCGGTTGAATAACATCCGACGTTTGTGCGAGTTCGCCTATAGGAAGCTGGAGGGGTGTATCGACGGATTACTAAACATGTTTGTCACAATGCATCGGTGGAATGTCGCTGCTTTGAGCAGTGGTCTGCGGAACGTTCCAACAACCTGCAGACCAAGTTCTGGACGTCCACATTGCGCGGGACCAAGTCATGACCTATGCATTGTGCGAGCAGCTATGGCTGACTGAACATCATCCGGGGAAGAAGTCTGGACACATATCGCACCTGACGTGCCACCAAAGACCATTGGGAACAGTCTGCTTGCAACAAATCAAAGATCACATGAGTCTCTGGCCAATCTAGCACGTACACAAACACACCGCTAACCACAGATACTCTAGTGTCGTGAAAGAGTCGACTGGAAGTTGAATAGCGCTGAGATGTATTCAGTTCTGTCTGCATATCTGTGTGTGTGTGTGGGTGATGGACGAACATGTGTACAGCAACGACCTGGTGAGCAGCCACTTCTGAACTGCATTCGTGTACCTCACACAGGTCCCACCGCAGGTTTCTTTGTGTGGGGAACTGTCGGCTCCAACTCGGCGTT
Source organism: Schistocerca cancellata (assembly GCF_023864275.1). Taxonomy (NCBI): domain Eukaryota; kingdom Metazoa; phylum Arthropoda; class Insecta; order Orthoptera; family Acrididae; genus Schistocerca; species Schistocerca cancellata. The sequence continues at coordinate 170,039,438 of NC_064631.1, read as the reverse complement.
GCATTTGGTGTTTCTGCATGATAGAATGACAGAGTAACCAGTGCCATCTACATTGCTAATGCCATTTGTTCCACAGGAAAGCGGAGTGCTTTTTCAAGAGAAAAGAATGTATGTAACAAATTAAAAAAAAAGTGGTGTTACGTTTACAGGACAAATCCTGAAACATCAGTGAATCGTCAATTTGGTAATACAGAGAAATGTACGGGGTGAAATTAGTGAGTGGGAGGAAGGCTTAACTGAAGGAAGCACGTTCAAGTGGATGTAGGCTCCAGTACTTTTGAGATTTAAAAACGTGCCTTACATGTTGTTGTTGTTGTGGTCTTCAGTCCTGAGACTGGTTTGATGCAGCTCTCCATGCTACTCTATCCTGTGCAAGCTTCTTCATCTCCCAGTACCTACTGCAACCTACATCCTTCTGAATCTGCTTAGTGTATTGATCTCTTGGTCTCCCTCTACGATTTTTACCCTCCACGCTGCCCTCCAATGCTAAATTTGTGATCCCTCGATGCCTCAGAACATGTCCTACCAACCGATCCCTTCTTCTAGTCAAGTTGTGCCACAAACTCCTCTTATCCCCAATCCTATTCAATACCTCCTCATTAGTTACGTGATCTACCCACCATATCTTCAGCATTCTTCTGTAGCACCACATTTCGAAAGCTTCTATTCTCTTCTTGTCCAAACCAGTTATCGTCCATGTCTCACTTCCATACATGGCTACACTCCATGCAAATACTTTCAGAAACGACTTCCTGACACCTAAATCTATATTCGATGTTAACAAATTTCTCTTCTTGAGAAACGCTTTCCTTGCCATTGCCAGTCTACATTTTATATCCTCTCTACTTCGACCATCATCGGTTATTTTACTCCCTAAATAGCAAAACTCCTTTACTACTTTAAGTGTCTCATTTCCTAATCTAATTCCCTCAGCATCACACGACTTAATTTCACTACATTCCATTATCCTCGTTTTGTTTTTGTTGATGTTCATCTTATATCCTCCTTTCAAGACACTGTCCATTCCGTTCAACTGCTCTTCCAAGTCCTTTGCTGTCTCTGACAGAATTACAATGTCATCGGCGAACCTCAAAGTTTTTACTTCTTCTCCATGAATTTTAATACCTACTCCGAATTTTTCTTTTGTTTCCTTTACTGCTTGCTCAATATACAGATTGAATAACATCGGGGAGAGGCTACAACCCTGTCTCACTCCTTTCCCAACCACTGCTTCCCTTTCATGCCCCTCGACTCTTATAACTGCCATCTGGTTTCTGTACAAATTGTAAATAGCCTTTCGCTCCCTGTATTTTACCCCTGCTACCTTCAGAATTTGAAAGAGAGTATTCCAGTCAACATTGTCAAAAGCTTTCTCTAAGTCTACAAATGCTAGAAACGTAGGTTTGCCTTTTCTTAATCTTTCTTCCAAGATAAGTCGTAAGGTCAGTATTGCCTCACGTGTTCCAACATTTCTACGGAATCCAAACTGATCTTCCCCGAGGTCGGCTTCTACCAGTTTTTTCATTCGTCTGTAAAGAATTCGCGTTAGTATTTTGCAGTTGTGACTGATTAAACTGATAGTTCGGTAACTTTCACATCTGTCAACTCCTGCTTTCTTTGGGATTGGAATTATTATATTCTTCTTAAAGTCTGAGGGTATTTCGCCTGTCTCATACATCGTGCTCACTGGTAGAGTTTTGTCATGACTGGCTCTCCTGAGGCCATCAGTAGTTCTAATGGAATGTTGTCTACTCCCGGGGCCTTGTTTTGACTCAGGTCTTTCAGTGCTCTGTCAAACTCTTCACGCAGTAACTTATCTCCCATTTCATCTTCATCTACATCCTCTTCCATTTCCATAATATTGTCCTCAAGTACATCGCCCTTGTATAAACCCTCTATATACTCCTTCCACCTTTCTGCTTTCCCTTCTTTGCTTAGAACTGGGTTGCCATCTGAGCTCTTGATATTCATACAAGTGGTTCTCTTATCTCCAAAGGTCTCTTTAATTTTCCTGTAGGCAGTATCTATCTTACCCCTAATGAGACAAGCCTCTACATCCTTACATTTGTCCTCTAGCCATCCCTGCTTAGCCATTTTGCACTTCCTGTCGATTTCACTTTTGAGACGTTTATATTCCTTTTTGCCTGCTTCATTTACTGCATTTTTATATTTTCTCCTTTCATCAATTAAATTCAATATTTCTTCTGTTACCCAAGGATTTCTATTAGCCCGCGTCTTTTTACCTACTTGATCGTCTGCTGCCTTCACCACTTCATCCCTCAGAGCTACCCAATCTTCTTCTACTGTATTTCTTTCCCCCATTCCTGTCAATTGTTCCCTAATGCTCTCCCTGAAACTCTCTACAACCTCTGGTTCTTTCAGTTTATCCAGGTCCCATCTCCTTAAATTCCCACCTTTTTGCAGTTTCTTCAGTTTCAATCTGCAGTTCATAACCAATAGATTGTGGTCAGAATCTACATCTGCCCCAGGAAATGTCTTACAATTTAATACCTGGTTCCTAAATCTCTGTCTTACCATTGTACACTCCTGGAAATGGAAAAAAGAACACATTGACAACGGTGTGTCAGACCCACCATACTTGCTCCGGACACTGCGAGAGGGCTGTACAAGCAATGATCACACGCACGGCACAGCGGACACACCAGGAACCGCGGTGTTGGCCGTCGAATGGCGCTAGCTGCGCAGCATTTGTGCACCGCCGCCGTCAGTGTCAGCCAGTTTGCCGTGGCATACGGAGCTCCATCGCAGTCTTTAACACTGGTAGCATGCCGCGACAGCGTGGACGTGAACCGCACGTGCAGTTGACGGACTTTGAGCGAGGGAGTATAGTGGGCATGCGGGAGGCCGGGTGGACGTACCGCCGAATTGCTCAACACGTGGGGCGTGAGGTCTCCAGAGTACATCGATGTTGTCGCCAGTGGTCGGCGGAAGGTGCACGTGCCCGTCGACCTGGGACCGGACCGCAGCGACGCACGGATGCACGCCCAGACCGTAGGATCCTACGCAGTGCCGTAGGGGACCGCACCGCCACTTCCCAGCAAATTAGGGACACTGTTGCTCCTGGGGTATCGGCGAGGACCATTCGCAACCGTTAGGCCGTCTTCCGCTCACGCCCCAACATCGTGCAGCCCGCCTCCAGTGGTGTCGCGACAGGCGTGAATGGAGGGACGAATGGAGACGTGTCGTCTTCAGCGATGAGAGTCGCTTCTGCCTTGGTGCCAATGATGGTCGTATGCGTGTTTGGCGCCGTGCAGGTGAGCGCCACAATCAGGACTGCATACGACCGAGGCACACAGGGCCAACACCCGGCGTCATGGTGTGGGGAGCGATCTCCTACACTGGCCGTACACCACTGGTGATCGTCGAGGGGACACTGAATAGTGCACGGTACATCCAAACCGTCATCGAACCCATCGTTCTACCATTCCTAGACCGGCAAGGGAACTTGCTGTTCCAACAGGACAATGCACGTCCGTATGTATCCCGTGCCACCCAACGTGCTCTAGAAGGTGTAAGTCAACTACCCTGGGCAGCAAGATCTCCGGATCTGTCCCCCATTGAGCATGTTTGGGACTGGATGAAGCGTCGTCTCACGCGGTCTGCACGTCCAGCACGAACGCTGGTCCAACTGAGGCGCCAGGTGGAAATGGCATGGCAAGCCGTTCCACAGGACTACATCCAGCATCTCTACGATCGTCTCCATGGGAGAATAGCAGCCGGCATTGCTGCGAAAGGTGGATATACACTGTACTAGTGCCGAAATTGTGCATGCTCTGTTGCCTGTGTCTATGTGCCTGTGGTTCTGTCACTGTGATCATGTGATGTATCTGACCCCAGGAATGTGTCAATAAAGTTTCCCCTTCCTGGGACAATGAATTCACGGTGTTCTTATTTCAATTTCCAGGAGTGTATAATCTATCTGAAACCTGTCAGTATCTCCAGGCTTCTTCCATGTATACAGCCTCCTTTCATGATTCTTGAACCAAGTGTTAGCTATGATTAAGTTATGCTGTGTGCAAAATTCTACAAGGCGGCTTCCTCATTCATTCCTTCCCCCCAATCCATATTCACCTACTATGTTTCCTTCTCTCCCTTTTCCTACTGACGAATTCCAGTCACCCATCACTATTAAATTTTCGTCTCCCTTCACTACCTGAATAATTTCTTTTATCTCGTCATACATTTCATCTATTTCTTCATCATCTGCAGAGCTAGTTGGCATATAAACTTGTACTACTGTAGTAGGCATGGGCTTTGTGTCTATCTTGGCCACAATAATGCGTTCACTACGCTGTTTGTAGTAGCTAACCCGCACTCCTATTTTTTTATTCATTATTAAACCTACTCCTGCATTACCCCTATTTGATTTTGTATTTATAACCCTGTAATCACCTTACCAAAAGTCTTGTTCCTCCTGCCACCGAACTTCACTAATTCCCACTAAATCTAACTTTAACCTATCCATCTCCCTTTTTAAATTTTCTAACCTACCTGCCCGATTAAGTGATCTGACATTCCACGCTCCGATCCGTAGAACGCCAGTTTTCTTTCTCCTGATAACGACGTCCTCTTGAGTAGTCCCCTCCCGGAGATCCGAATGGGGGACTATTTTACCTCCGAAATATTTTACCCAAGAGGACGCCATCATCATTTAATCATACAGTAGAGCTGCATGTCCTCGGGAAAAATTACGGCTGTAGTTTCCCCTTGCTTTAGCCGTTCGCAGTACCAGCACAGCAAGGCCGTTTTGGTTAATGTTACAAGGGCAGATCAGTCAATCATCCAGACTGTTGCCCCTGCAACTACTGAAAAGGCTGCTGCCCCTCTTCAGGGACCACATGTTTGTCTGGCCTCTCAATAGATACCCCTCCGTTGTGGTTGCACCTACGGTACGGCCATCTGTATCGCTGAGGCACGCAAGCCTCCCCACCAACGGCAAGGTCCATGGTTCATGGGGGGGTGCCTTACATATGGAAGACAAATGCAGAGACTTGCATAAAACAATGATTCATTTATAGAGTATTTGTGAAGTTTTCTTCAGTTGAGTAGAAGGATTTTTCCGCCAGAAAGTTGTTTATTTCAGTCTCATGCGCCACTAAATTACCCAAAATACACTTAACATTCCTTTGGAGGTTGCTCAATACATGAGTACCCTGTATGTAATATCTTTCTGTATTCGTACTAATGTTTTATCAGATGCTATTTTAAGTCGGTATATATCATATTCATGCTTTGCACTATTTTTTGTGTGGAGTGAAATATTGGTAATAACAAGGGATATTAATTAATACACAGCATGCGGTATAGTTAAATAACAAATTATTTGAAGAGGTCTCTTTCAAATCTTCCAGAACTAAAGTCAATTCATGTTCTTATAGCATGATCCTGTTTCCTCTAAATATTATATATGTAAATTAAATATCCTGAACAAATTATCCCATAAATCATTAGAAAAAAGTAATATGCAGAATAATCTAGTATCATCATCTGTAATGTAGCTGAACTAAGGCACTTAATTCTCAGATGCAATGTTTCTAGTAAGAACTCCCATCAATCTTTAGTCCCAAAAAATGTATCACTATTCGCTTCCTGTATTTATTGGTGCGTAGTATTCTGACAGCTTTTACTGCCATATGAGATTTTCCGAATCCTATGCCTTCTTTAGCACCCATTTTAGTAAGTCTACTGGTAGCAACACTCATTCCTATACGTGGTTCAAAATGGTTCAAATGGCTCTGAGCACTATGGGACTTAACTGCTGTGGTCATCAGTCCCCTAGAACTTAGAACTACTTAAACCTAACTTAGCTAAGGACATCATAAAAATCCATGCCGGAGGCAGGATTCAAACATGCGACCGTAGCGGTCATACGGTTCCAGACTGAAGCGCCTAGAACCACACGGCCACACCGGCCGGCACCTAGACGTGTATCATGTGGAATTTGAACAATATTTTCGCCTTCTGGCAATGGATTAATGCACATCAGAAAAAAGAAAGACCCAAATCTGTGGTACACCATATTTGATTACTTGAAATTTCAAGGGCCTATCCTTTTTCATCCACATGAAACATACATATTCCTTTTGTCAATCTGATGAAAACTGCTAACTTGCTTATCTATTAGCCGATAAAATTTCAAATTTGTTTTCAGAATGCTGGACGTGATGTTAAGTGGACATGAATCCATGAGAGTTTGAGAGGTGTTAGCCTCGTTTGAGCATTCTCTCATTTTTAATCCGATATTTCACTCATGTGAAATGGAATTTATGTGAGTTTGTTCTTACGAGGGACATTTCGTAAACGATTCACAGGTTGGTATTACTGTGGATTGTTTGATGCAACAACAATGAAAATTACGTCGTATGTAGCTGTGAGCTTGAAGAAGAAGCACATTTTTTTGTTTTTATTGCTGTGTACTGCAACATAAAGTTGGTGAGAGGTAGAAATCGACCCTACTGGGGTCTCTGGTGTTGTGACTGTTGAAGACCAGAGTTTGTACGTCAAGATCAAACTTTTACGCTGCAAAAACGTGACAGCAATCACAGTACGTTAAACGAAGTTCATGGTGAGTTTACAGTTGACCGTAGTACAGTTTCACGCCGGGTTCATCATTTTCGTGGTGGTCTTATGAGCAAGACGCAGAAGGCCAAGTACGTCAACAAATGAACGAAGTGTAAAACTTACGGCAAATGATCTTGAAGAAGTTCGCAGATGACCTGTGAGGAACTCTCTGAAGCCATGATTAAACCCCCCCAACATCAGCTTTCATATTCTGACAAATCATTTGAAAAAGAGAAAAATTTCAGCGAGATCGGTCCCACAACGTTCGACTGCTGTAGCGAAGCAGAAACGCCTGGACAGTGGAACCTCGTTCAAAGAACGATTTGCCTTTGTAGGTCAAAGATTGTTGTCTCGAATTGTCCCTACTGATGAAACGTGATTTAGTGACTTTCAACCGGAGTTGAAATCACGATGCAATGAGGGGGGAGCTTCAGATTCTGCACGTCCCCCCCCCCCCCCCCCAAAAAAAAAAGTCCACGTGTGAGAAGGATGATTTTTGCTTATGATCGAAACTTCATGCAAAACCTGGGCAGAAAAATGCACAGAAGAGCCGACATCAGGTGCTCGAGACTGGACCACTCATACTCCACTACAATGCTCGTCCGCATATCGGCAGGGTTGTAGCCCAAAAACTGCGCGAATGCGGATGGGAAGTGTTGCCACATCCTGCCAACAGCCCGGACATGAGTCCATCAGACTTCGGCTTGCTACCGCAGTCGCTAAAACCTATGCGTGGACATCGTATTTCTCTGGAAGATCTTTCTACCACTGTTACCCGAGCCGTTAGACAGATGAACAGAAGTGGTGTCCTGGATGAAATTAAAGAGCTGGTGTAACGTTGGGATCCAGTCACAGAGAAGCGGGGAGACTATATTGGAGGATAGTAAAGAGATATTAAAAGAAGTGTAAGTAAAAAAACATTATGTGCATTTCACAGGTATGCGACATAAAAATTGTTTCAAATTTATTAAGTGATTTTTGTAGTGTTTCAAACACTGATTTTGGGAAAAACAGTGAAAAAATTCCATCACGTACAGTTATTTCACAAACTGCTTGTCTAGTTTTAGCTTTTTTCGATATTCCAGCACTCTAGTATGTTTGAATGTTGGTTTTTAGGATCTCCATAAACTGTTATTTAGCCGTTTTACACTACATATGCGTAAAATAAAGAGTAATTAGGAGAAACCAGCAGAATTTTCATGTCAGTGCCTGCCTGTCGAGCTGCCCCTCCCACCGCCATCACCAAGCAGTGAGCTTCTGCTATTGTCCTTCAGTTCACAGTACCTCTTCATTCTGTGCTGTTCATATGTTGTTGTTACTAGTGATTTAAAGTAGTGACTGTTTTCTTGTGTTGTGAAGTTGTTTTATGGACAATGGATAATGGCTACCAGATTGGCTGCTACATTTGTGGTAACTGTACCGTTAAAAGCAACAAAGAAACTGTGGTGTCACCGCCAGACACCACACTTGCTAGGTGGTAGCCTTTAAATCGGCCGCGGTCCGCTAGTATACGACGGACCCGCGTGTCGCCACTGTCAGTGATTGCAGACCGAGCGCCGCCACACGGCAGGTCTAGAGAGACTTCCTAGCACTCGCCCCAGTTGTACAGCAGACTTTGCTAGGAAGGGTTCACTGACAATTACGCTCTCATTTGCCGAGACGATAGTTAGCATAGCCTTCAGCTACGTCAATTGCTACGACCTAGCAAGGCGCCATTACCATTTTATATTGCGATTGTAATTATGTATAATCAAGAGCGATGTTCTCCAATTATGGATTAAAGTTAAGTATTACATCAACTACGTACTTTATTTGCTACTATAAACTCCTTTAATTGTTCCAGAGCTCACGCCAGTCTGCGTGATCTTAAACGCGTGCATTTCGGCCTCCTCTAGCAACACGGTGTTGGCTCTTCTGCCAACACATTAGAAACATTTCCGATTTGGTTGAAAAACTATATTTCGCCTATTTTGGTATAAAGTTAAGCCTTGGGCCCCACACAAAGTTTGATCAGTGTGTGTTGAAGAACTGAGGCAATGGTTTCAACGCAAAAGCCAGCTGGGGTGGCCGAGCGGTTCTAGGCGCCACAGTCGCAGGTTCCAATCGTGCCTCGGGCATGGATGTGTGTGATGTCCTTAGCTTAGTTAGGTTTAAGTAGTTCCTGTAACGTACGAGGTTTCAATTTGAAAAACAAAAAGGATATTTCTTACCCTAACATTCAATCAGCCATTCGCCCTGTTCCTCATGGAACTGAATCATTTAAGTTCATTTTCTCCACTCACATCTTGACTACTTCCCTGCAAACCTTGGTGATGTAAGTGAAGAGCAGGGCGGAAGATTCCACCAAGACATCAAAGAATGGAAAGAATATATCAAGGAAGATGGAACGTCAACATTATAGCGGAATACTGCTGGATGATAAAAAGAGATGATCCTCAACGAGTCCACAGCCGGAAGAGCAATAAAAGAAGCTTCGGCAGAAAGCGGAGGCGTTATTATAAGGACTTACGAGCTTAAAGAGAAATGGAAGTGTACTGGAAATCTAGTTCATAACATGATTTATAAATAAAATGAAATTTTATAACGTTGGAAAAATGTGATGTATTGCTTAATTGCTTAAATTTTGTTTAATATACCCAAAAATACTCCCTTTTTTGTGAGAAAACCTGACGTGACAGAAAAAAGTGGATTGCATATTTGAAATCAGCGCTGAAAAGAGCATAAAAGTCGGTTATCAAATTTCAAACAACATTAAAAAAATTTTTTTTTTTTCAGATCTGAGTTATTTATGACATCTACCTCGTATATCGTGTTAATCTGCAAACAGATAACCAGTTATTACTAGGTCACAAGTTGATTTTATCTCCTGCTTTCTTCTTGCATTTAGTATAACAACACTGCATGTGGTACAGTAGGCAGCAGGCTAGCTCCGCCAAAAGTTCTGTTGTCCTGAGCTAGCGGAGGAAGAGGAATTTAAAACGGGCTTCCTGTTTGGCAAGTTGCTGAGCTGATTGCGTGGGTAGAGGATGTGGGCGTTGTCTGGCAGGGCAACTTCCTGGGGCACTGGCCCCTACCTGTGTGTGATGTCACTCTGCAGCTTTTTCTTTAGAAATGTGGACTGAAAAATGCAGAGAGACCCTTTAAACAATGAAACTGAACCTACAGAAGCGATGATCCAGCCGAGGGGAAGTCAGAAAACTGTGCTAAAAATAGAGTCACGTGAAAGCATGCAGCACTTAAAGTTACATGTCAAGCTCTTTTACTTGCCTTTTTGAGGGCGAGAAACTCGACACCTGCGTTAAACGCTAGAGAAGTGAGCGAGGGTGCGTATTGTATTGGCTGTTGTATGCGGAATACTTTGGTTGGAGTTAAATGTTACTATCAGTTCTTTTGTTGGGAGTGGCTTGTCGCCTCGCGACTGGACATCGAGGCGGAAAGAGCACACTAGTCGAAGCTCAGGTGGCGAGCCACAAATGGCGACCCATGTTGACCCCACGGTGCGAAGCCCTTAGCCTGGTTTGTAGAGAGTAGTTGTTCCTATTCGGAGTCAACAAGATTTCGGCCAGCCGTAGCTTATCTTGAATCGAGGGAGATGTCTTTCGTCCTGCGCTGGGCGATGCAGCAGGATTAGCCCATAAGAGTCGATGGCTTGCGTAGGTTTACTAGGGTAGCAGCCCATCTGCACACGCTACTCGCATACGAACCAGGAACATGACTTGCAGCCGCATTGCGTTGTATGCAGCAATAATCATCCTGACAGTTGAGGAGCGCCGGAACAAAAACCGATAAATCCGCATTTTCTGTTAATACAGAAAGTAACAAATGGTGATCTCTAAATGATGTATGAAACAGGCGAAATACCCTCAGACTTCAAGAAGAATATAATAATTCCAATCCCAAAGAAAGCAGGTGTTGAAGATGTGAAAATTAACGAACAATCAGTTTAATAAGCCACAGCTGCAAAATGCTAACACGAATTCTTTACAGACGAATGGAAAAACTAGTAGAAGCCGACCTCGGGGAAGATCAGTTTGGATTCCGTAGAAATACTGGAACACGCGAGGCAATACTGACCTTACGACTTATCATAGAAGAAAGATTAAGGAAAGGCAAACCTACGTTTCTAGCATTTGTAGACTTAGAGAAAGCTTTTGACAATGTTGACTGGAATACTCTCTTTCAAATTCTAAAGGTGGCAGGGGTAAAATACAGGGAGCAATAGGCTATTTACAATTTGTACAGAAACCAGATGGCAGTTATAAGAGTCGAGGGACATGAAAGGGAAGCAGTGGCTGGGAAGGGAGTGAGACAGGGTTGGAGCCTCTCCCCGATGTTATTCAATCTGTATATTGAGCAAGCAGTAAAGGAAACAAAAGAAAAATTCCGAGTAGGTATTAAAATCCATGGAGAAGAAATGAAACCCTTGAGGTTTGCCGATGACATTGTAATTCTGTCAGAGACAGCAAAGGATCTGGAAGAGCAGTTGAACGGAATGGACAGTGTCTTGAAAGGAGGATATAAGATGAACATCAACAAAAGCAAAACGAGGATAATGGAATGTAGTCGAATTAAGTCGGGTGATGCTGAGGGAATTAGATTAGGAAATGAGACACTTAAAGTAGTAAAGGAGTTTTGCTATTTGGGGAGCAAAATAACTGATGATGGTCGAAGTAGAGAGGATTTAAAATGTAGACTGGCAATGGCAAGGAAAGCGTTTCTGAAGAAGAGAAATTTGTTAACATCTAGTATAGATTTAAGTGTCAGGAAGTCATTTCTGAAAGTATTTGTATGGAGTGTAGCCATGTATGGAAGTGAAACATGGACGGTAAATAGTTTGGACAAGAAGAGAATAGAAGCTTTCGAAATGTGGTGCTACAGAAGAATGCTGAAGATTAGATGGGTAGATCACATAACAAATGAGGAAGTATTGAATAGGATTGGGGAGAAGAGAAGTTTGTGGCACAACTTGACTAGAAGAAGGGATCGGTTGGTAAGACATGTTCTGAGGCATCAAGGGATCACCAATTTAATATTGGAGGGCAGCGTGGAGGGTAAAATCGTAGGGGGAGACCAAGAGATGAATACACTAAGCAGATTCAGAAGGACGTAGGTTGCAATAGGTACTGGGAGATGAAGAAGCTTGCACAGGATAGAGTAACATGGAGAGCTGCATCAAACCAGTCTCAGGACTGAAGACCACAACAACAACAAATGGCTCCACACGCTATAAGAAGAAGACACACACCATAAAACACTAGATGCCGCGTTGCGCTGAAAATTATTTTGCGCAGCATGTATTATTACTCCAGTATCTCCCACCTACAGCTCAAACACGCGAATACAGCAAAAGTGGATATATCGGGTTTTGTTCCGGCTCTCCTCAGTGAGAGCTGCGTCCAATGCGTTTAGTCAGCAATGGGGGGTAGAGCAGTTAGTTTTCAGAATAGGTAACGTGGGGTTGTGTTAACAGTAATACGTGTTTATGCTGCCCTCAGAGCATACGCGTGTATCTAATAATCTCTGACGTACCCACCTTGTATTAGAACTTCTTCCAGTCCATGGCGGAGTCGAGTAATAATTCATTTCAACAGTTAAAGTAAAAGTAAAGCCGAAGGAATATATGTCGTTATGTCGTGAGAGAGATAATTGCATCTGTTTCCTTACCAATAGCCGCCAATGTCTTTCTTCCACAGATTTCAGATGACGGAGTTTTTTTCTTTTTTGATTAAGAGTTCAGTTTAGGTTATTATTTTCAAGCATGTTTGTAACTTGAGGCAACCATACTTTTCTTGTGTTGTTTTAAATAAATTACTGTTGCTGAATCATTGATTTTCATTTAGTAGAATGCCCACTACCATAACTTAGTTGCTACTGTTCTCTCTTTAATTATTTATTGTATGTTGAATATTTATCACTAATCTGAAACTCACGTATGATAAATACATTAATGTAAATTAGTGTATACGGTAGTGTATTTAATAGTTTATAATAGTGGGTGTACGGTGTTCCATAGTAACCAGTCAGTTTTATGTGCTGATAGTAGGATGAAATACTACACTGACTGTAGAAAATGCGATTCAGAGGATCCTGTACACGTGTGGCTGTCTGTGGAGGGGGCTCTATGGTGCTGGAAGTAAACATTACTATGTACGTCACACAGAATATCATCTACTCATTCATCTAAGTCGTTTTCTGAAAGCCACATAACTCGCTGATGTAGATACAAGCTGCGCGCCATTAGCAAAAGAAACATTCCCGTTATCAGTAAATCGCATGTGCTACTTACAATCCCTTTTCAGAAAAGAAAGCTACCTATCCACATTGAGGGTAGCCACTTGCTACAAAACGTGCTAGATCTGCACCACTCGTCTCCCTAGAGATAATTACTTCAGCTACATCCGGTACCCAACTGGAAATCTAAAAACATGCGAGGGGCGTTCAGTATGTAATGCAACAATTTTTTGTTAATGCGGGTTCATTTTATTCAAGATTCCAACACAGTATATTATTTGCTACTCTTTTGACTACAAAACCTCTGTTTTCAACATAATCTCCGTCCAATGCGATGGCCTTGTGCCACTTTACTGAAAGGGACTGTACATCCATATGGGACCATCCTACTGGCCGACGTCGAAGCCAACGTCTTGCTGCTGTAACCTCCCGGTCATTCACGTACTGCTTCTCATCAAGTGAATCCTTCATTGGGCCAAACAGATGGAAGCTCTTTATGGTCTTCTGTTAGACGGTGACAAACCAAGAGGACACACACCTATGAGTATCCCAAATGGTGGACAAATGTGTCAGCACTACCAGCAGAGACGTTGTGCGGCGAGGTGTCTGCTTGTGACCCGTCGATCACCTCGAATGAGAGTGTCCGCACGTTCCAATATCGCAGGAGTCGCAGCTGTGTGCGGCGGTCGGCAAGCGGGAGATCGGTCAGGTTTGGGCGACCTTGCTGCGACGGTGACAGAAGCCTCGCCTAACTAGTCACCACGCTTTTGTTTACTGCTAGGTCTTCGCGGACATACTGCGAGCGCCTACGTAGTATCAACGATGCCCTGGTTTTCCGTCAAAAGGAACTCAATGAAAGCTATCTGCCTGGAATGCACTTCCGTTTGAAGCGCTAATATTTCAAGACGTGCCACATCAAATTCCACCTATTTATAAACCCAAAATAGCCTATAAAAAGAAATGTGTTTGATTTCTTCCTGAACGCCCGTTGTATATGTTGTGGTTGGCAGGAGAGCCAACACCGTGTTACTAGCGGAAGCCGAAAGGCACGCGTTTTAGCTCACGCAGGCTGGTGTGAGGTCTGGAACAGGCCAAGGAAATTAGACTTTAGAAAAAACGGACGTTAACTTTAATCCATTAATGGTGAACGTCGCTCTTGACGGTACATTATTCACAGTATCAATAGTAACTGGTAATGGCGCCTTGCTAGGTCGTAGCAAATGACGTAGCTGAAGGCTATGCTAACTATCGTCTCGGCAAATGAGAGCGCATTTTGTCAGTGAACCATCGCTAGCAAAGTCGGTTGTACAACTGCGGCGAGTGCTAGGAAGTCTCTCTAGACCTGCCGTGTGGCGGCGCTCGGTCTGCAATCACTGATAGTGGCGACACGCGGGTCCGACGTACTACTAACGGACCGCGGCCGATTTAAAGGCTACCACCTAGCAAGTGTGGTGTCTGGCGGTGACACGACAGTATAAATCCCAGAATACCTGTGATTCCTTCTGAGATTCCCATACATATAATAATTATTGGCTGCCAACGAAGTCGCCAACTTCATTGACTTGCTTATATTTTACATAAATATTTGATAGTTGCCGTGGGTTTTTGGATCCAGTTATGAGTGTAGCCTCTGGCCACGAGCGTCGTAAGCAGACTTATGAGCTCTTCTGTTATGTTTTGAGCATCATTTAGGCACTGTGCGCTGGTATTCAGAGAACGGATGATTGAGTTGTTCTGCTCTGGATCGTGGTTGGGTTGGACATATAGGCTTTCGGTATACTCAGTGTTCTAGTGTGGCTAAAGTACATCCGTAGACCCAGAAGAACGTCTTTGCAACTGCTTCCGAAACTTTGGTTTCCCCAGCATAGTTTTTTACATTATGGAGCGATACGATATTTAGAAAACCCGTCGACTGACTCTGGCAGTGAAAGCCTAAGCAATTACATTTCTTATACTTGCCACTCCTCGTCATTTTGCTTTAGCAGTGTAGCACATTTTCGTATTTTTGTCCTTGGAGAATGTTCGGAGGTTGAGAATTACTAACTAGGGAAACATACATATAGACGCACACCCCTGCACACGCACAAATGTACTAATACAACTTGATAAAACAGACAGCTAACGCTACACTCATAAAGCGAGACCATTGCGGTTCGAGATGGAGGGCGGCATAGTTTAATACTACCCACCACCTTCCCACATGTACCTTGCGTCATCTTCGCTTCAAATGTCCTACAAGTGCTTTCAATTTTAATGATAATAACGAAGTATGTGAAATGTTTAATATCATAATACATTGTTTCAAGTGAGCCTATGTAGCTGTGTGCTTAGCATGATTGCCATGTGGAGGACCGCGTTCGATTCTCCGTACTGCCAGGGACTTTTCGTTGGAGTGGGGGAGGGGGGGGGGGGGAGAGAACTGTAACGGAGTCTAGTCAGCCTCGTGGAGGCAACTGAAGTGACGAGTTACTTCAGTGGAGAGTGGTGAGTCTAAGGTGTGGAAAATCGACAACGGCCTGGACAGCCCCTCTACACCACGTCCAAGTGACACCATCGGCTGAGAGTCATGTGATGGTCAGTCGGTGCCGACTTACTCGACTGTGACCATTACTCGAGCATATTGAGTCGTAATTTGTGTATATCAGTGCTTATTAAGTCACCTTGTAAGGGGTTCACCACCCTGCAGGAGCAAATGTAATCTCGATGTATTGCTCACTCACCACCCTGCAGGAGCAAATGTAATCTCGATGTATTGCTCACTTGCTAGAACGACAATTCACAGTCGCTGCCTCAGACATAAAATATCTTTGCCCCTGTCAAAAGAGAGCTGCGGTAGAGTCGCAGGTCAGAGCAGTCTCTGCTGCCATTGCAGCCGCTCGCTGCTACAGTGTAGTGGTAGTCTGTCGCTGGTACAGCACAGTTTATAGTTAATAGTGGTTAAAGTCTCAGTGCAGAACAAATTGTAAAATTTTATTACACGGAACTGACTAATAATTGTGATCAGCCGCAAAGCTAAATGATACAACGGAATGAGATGATGATGAACAAATGAATAATTGTTAATTTGATGAAAAATCAACAGTGCAATTTAGCCAACCATCTATTGTAAGGTAAATTTTATTATTTTTATTGGTATGCACGTTGCTAAGTCACTTGTATGAGATGTTAATATGAATTTGTTTCAATCTTTTCTTTTGTGATTCGTCAGAACCAGTTGACCCACATTTGTAATATATTCTATTTTCCCGTGTAAAAGATTGTAGATCTTTATGAATAACGTAAAAAAATTTTCAGGATGTTTTTACCAGTCAACTATAAAAATGTAATTTCTCCTTAAGTAACTGCCAGTCCCGATCCAGTTATTTATCCAACTTAAAATATTTAATAATTTTGGTCAGATCATAGTCATGAGCTCTTTACTAATTAGACGACCAGCTGTGCAGTGGTGTCACTAAGTAGAGTCAGTTTTCCTAGTAATTCAGATCTCAGACAAATGTTATCCAGTTATTAGTAGATAGCCCAGCATTCCACTAAGCTGTGCCATTTACGAGCAGATATATAGAGAGCGTAATCCGGTGACACCATCATGAGGTAAGAATTTTTCAGTTTATTTATCACGGTCAGATTCAGATTGATTTCACAGAGCCATGGCGTAGCGCAGCTTACATCAAAATTTATCAGTTTTTCATGAGTTAAGATTTATCAGTTTTCGTATGTCAGAAATTAATTGTCCGAATTTCATTCTTTTGTATTCTTTTATTTATACGGGAAGGCTACACTACATTATTTTATATTTTTTTTTATTTATACGGGAGGGTTACAACCTTAACATAATGTCCAGGAAATTAAAATTTAGTGAAAATTTGAGAGGTCCTTGTGTTATCTTTTACTTCATGGAGGATCTTTCGTCTCTCTCTTTTCACCGACTCAGCTTGCTGTCGTTCGCCGTTTCTGTCTGTGCACTCACGAAGTGTGTTGGGTTTATTGTGGACGGCATGTGTAGGCTGAGGAAGGGTTACTTTAACAGGCTGGTCGTTCTCTGTATGTCGTCAGGCCGCAAGCCACTACACGCGAACAAGATCTCACGCAAACACCTGATCAGTGTCTGTCCTTAACCTCCCCCTCCCCCCTACACACCCCTGGGGCCCCTGCCTGACAAGGCAGTGTTTTCGGCAGGCTGCCACGGCGCGAGGAGCAGGGCCGAGGTGTGGCGCTCGTTAGGGCTCGGGGCCGCAGGCGGCTGGTCCGGTGATCACTGGCTGCCTGCGCCCTTCGCCTTTCGGCGCCCCCTGATGGCGCGCGCCCTATCACCGCAGCCCGGCGATCACTGCGTCCTCTCGCCCCCCGCTGCTCCACCCCTTCCCTGGTGCCCCTCCTCCTCCATTAGCGCTAGCGAAGGCCTCCCCACTAAAGACGACCTCCTACACCTTCACAGACGGGCACCTGTCTCTCTTGTGACGCAGCCACTTTCTGCACGTAATCGCAGTCCGTCACATATTACCGTGTGTTATAAGCGAATAGAGTAGTAAGAAATCGATGGGCGGTTACTTGATAAACTAAGCTATTGCGGTTAGATAGTACTGTATGAACTGTGAAATCTGAATAACTGAATCCATTTGTATCACAGAAGTAAAGCAGGTGCTATCGATTAAATGATGCAAACTACGTCAGCTTACAGTTTGAAGATAACATATAATTTCAGTCTGGCAAAATGAAAATCCAAGCCTGACTTGGCTTTCCAGATCAATATTACTACCGTATAAACGGCATAGTTCACGGAACCATCTTCGCAGCTTGATTCCTAAGAGTAGCTTATTCCATTCCGCCCCCCCACCCCCCCAAAGGAGAGTATTTCCACCAAAAGCAATGGGGAGGATACGAGTTCCAGTCTAGTGCACGATGTGTCAAGAAGTTTAACAAAACCCCAATTGACGTTAAAGGGTGAAATATTCTTTCTGAAATCCGTCAAAAGGCAATAATAAGAAGAATATTTCAGAAAGGAGACGTTGTGCCACAGAACTCAGTGGCCTTGTTTTATTATTTTATGATCGAAATAATCTAGATCATGTTTTTCAAATTACCATGATAGGGATGATACTATTAAAAAAGGTCACTAGGTTGAGGTCTTGTTCACACGAGTAAACAATGCACACTATAGCACTTCCATTACTAGTGGCAAATAAACTGTACTAATCTCGCATTCACATGATTCTTAGCGTTTTAGACTTACTCACCATGTCATTATGTAATCTGTACTCAAAACGAAGTGAGTGTGCAGCATTTTAGAGCTCCTAAACAAAGTATACAACATTCCATAAGAATGGAAGAGCGTGGCAGAGTCAGGAAAAGCGTACACAAACAATTAACTGTGGAGGAAGTTAGTCGTGGAGTGATTCTTCTGCCATCTTCGAATCCTTGTATCAAGGAACCATACAAAAAAAAAAAAAAATACTTTCGCCAAGCTACCGGGCAACTGTTAAGTGATCAAACAGTCCCCAGTACAGAGCGCGAGAATCGGTTTGTGTACAGACGGCAGAATAAAGTGTCTCGTTCCGCCAGATTAAACAAAGATGGCTCCGCATTGCCGAAGATCACAGACATATGCAATGAAGGTACGGGAGGAAAGTGCTGTTCTGCGACGTAACTGTAGTGAACTACAGTGAACGGTAAACGATGGTGATAAGGGGGGACAGGGAAGAGAATTGGTGTGAAAACTGCCAGGGATAAATTGATTTGTTAAGAATATAGCACAATATTTAATGACAATTGTTTAAACTCAGTTACAAAATTTCTTAATCAAAAGATGAAGAGATATCCTTTATAGAATCACTAAAGAGAAGTTAAAAAAGAAAACAAAAGTAAACGGATAAAAGAGTTCGCAAAAGGTGATCAGAACCAGAAGGCAGTGCAATGTGTGTGCAGGCACTATTTGGCAAGACTGCATTTGTAGAGAACACTCTTATAAACTTTTTTGTCAAAGCACATCTACAAAAATAAAACAATATAACGAATTCGTAAGCAGATTAAAAGAAAACATAAGGACTAATCACCTGAAGGCTCTTTTTAAGTGGAAGGCGCTGTTATTCGATTACGACTGCACAACGAATAGTATTTTTAAAGAAATCTACATGCGAGGCAATTTCGCTGAAATGCGAAATTAGTCGAACTGCTCAGAAGCGTAATTACAATGTTAAGAAATTTTGTTATGAACATAATGAATAAAACAGAAATACAAAGGCTTTCGAAAAGACAAGTTTCAGCGAACTGGATGTTAAATGGCTTAAATAAACAAGGGCAATTAGTTAAAGTACTTTTATTTCAACGGGAAGGACGTTCAAAATCCAGTAACAATAGTTTGCATCCACTTATTGGTGGCAATTCAAAATTTAACTATGAACTATCTCACCCCCTGTTAATATCGTTTCACGAGCTTCTCCGCTCTAGTAGTCTAACATCTGTGTGACTGCAGTTGAATGGCTGACTATCAAACCAACTAAACCACAATAACTGAAGGCTAGACAACAGTGACCAGTCCTAAAACAGGTAAAACATACAATTGTAGACAGGGTTAAAATATACATTATCAAACTCTATAGAATTAAGACGGCAAATTCAGGGAAGAAGAGATATCCAGATAGTACACACAAGCCTTATTAACTCGATCCAGTACAAAATAGTACTAAAGGATAGCCGAACTGCAGTATTATTTTTTCTTTGCTATAGCAAGTTATCCGCTCGATAATGAAAGTAAGTCAACTAATATTATTGTGATGTCGGAAACTACAATGTCAGACCTGCGTAACATTGAAAACCAGTCTTGTGAACCACGTTTGACAACACCGCGAGTATAAGATTCACAAACTGCTCACCATTCAATATTTTCTCGGCGACAACCAGTCCACTCGCGTTATAGAAGTTGGCAGACGTTAGCACTGCCAGGCTTCCTTTCTTCCTGAGAGACAATTCCACTGAACCAGTGCCACTTGAGAACCAACACCAATATAGATCTAACTCCTCCGCGTGGGCTCACACACTGTCACTGGCCAAGCCGACATCCTCTGTTTTGACCAGCCAGCAATCACGAGGGAAACCGTCCATAGTCACTGCAGTAAGAAACTTCCTTCTTCTCTACGACGGAGCCGCTTAAATCACCCTCACCGGCGGTGCCTTCTCCCTACCGGGCAGGGAAGTCATAAAAGTCTCTGAGTAAGGATAGGCTAGCGTAATAACTAACGATGCCCGGGTCGCACTTGTCAGATGGTCTTACCGGTGTACAGAGAACTCGTGAGGGACGTAATATGGAAGCTACAGTGTTCCAAACAATCCCCTTTGGAGGAGGCGCTATAATGGTGAGGGAAGGATTTATAGTGGACACTACAACGGAGTTGATTGTGGTCCACAGAAGGGATAGCATGGGTCTAACAGGGGAGAGGTACATCTACGAAATGCTTGATCCTCACGTAAGACCTTCAGCACAAGATCATGGGGAAAGAAATTCTCATGCTGGGCGATAATACTGGTGTGCATGTTGTAACCTCAGTGCAAATTTTCTTGGGTGACGCAATATCAGTCTTCTACAGTGGCCGACATGTAGTCCCGGCCTAAACGCCATGCAACAATACGGGGTTATCTGAAGAGAAGGGTCAGAGTTCGTGCAAATTCTCGAGAAAGGCTACCGCAGGATCCGTACTAGAGGAGTGTCAAGAAATACCACAGGATTTCATTCGAAAGATGACTGGAGATATTCTTAGACGTCGTGCTGCTGTTGTTGAGGCCATAGGGGGGAAAACTGGCTGTTGATGTGCATCAAGAGCAAGAAAAGAATTCTTTACGTGCAAGAAGATCCACTTCATATGTATGCTTCTGTACACAAAAGCTCCATTCTAAGGATTGTTTTCATTTCCATGTGGGAAATTTTGTAAGGTAGGTTTGTTTTTATGAAAAGCTAATATTTTGAAAACTATATGCATTTAAAATCATGACAACTTTTTCTCCTTCTTGAATAGTGTATTTTCCGACGACGGAAAACTGAAATTTCTCAGATAATGTCAGATGTGTTGACGCCAAACTGTAAAGTATGATGAGACTTTCCCAAGCGCCTCAGAACTCCGAGAGCAGATCTACATCCAGATTCACTTCGAGGAATCACGAAATCCAGATCGAATGATTTTCGACCGCCGAAAGTCGATGTGTGTGAAATGTGTGAAATCTATTTCTTGGTCACTTATAAGAAAACCGGGTGATTTCGTCCCTGGATGCCGTCATTCTGACGGCATTTGGAGAGGCGACAAAACAAGGCATCAAATGTGGGGAAAGGAGTGTGTGGTGACTTTGAAAGTGGTCTAAAGCGCCAAAGATCTTGCCCAACGCCATCGTGGACGTGTCAAAGGATGGGAAGTCACCACACACTCCTTTCCCCACATTTGGTGCCTTGTTTTGTCGCCTCTCCAAAGGCCGTCAGAATGAGGGCGCCCAGAGACGAAATCACCCGGTTTTCTTATAAGTGACCAAGAAATGGGTTTCACACATTTCACACACATCGACTTGGTGCAAGAAAAGACTTATTTAGATGCAACAATATCCACTTTATTTGTATGCTTCTCTACACAACAGCTCCATTCTAAGGATTGTTTTCATTTACACGTGGAAAATTTTCTAAGGTAGGTTTGTTTTTACAAAAAGCTAATATTTTGAAAACTATATGCATTTAAAATCATGACAACTTTTTCTCCTTCTTGAATAGCGTATTTTCCGACGACGGAAAACTGAAATTTCTCAGATAATGTCAGATGTGTTGACGCCAAACTGTGAAGTATGATGAGACTTTCCCAAGCGCCTCAGAACTCCGAGAGCATATCTACATCCAGATTCACTTTGAGGAATCACGAGATCCAGATCCACCGTGTGGAAACATATAGAGGGTTAGAGGCAGAAACTAAGCAATGTATGAGCACAGTAATCATAGTGTTTCTTCTCGTCCGAGAAGTTCGAAATGTTTATAGGATACATGAAATAACAACAGTACGTCGCAACTGGGTCCTCTGAACATGTCTACGAAACGGATACACTGTTTGGCCAAATCATTGTGGCCACTGCGTTTCACTTGACTGCCTCATGGTTTCGTTGCTGGTACATGACTCCGTAATGAAAGTACAACGAGCAACAGAATTAAAGGATCACTTTTCGAAACCCCGCCATTGTCTTCCATTACGACACATAAGTTAGAAACCTGTCTCAAAGGTGCCTACAGTCTTCCCCTGTATCTGCCTCGGTGACTCTCCAAACAGCAAGGTGTCGACAAACGCGGAGAAAAAAGGCTACGGCTCAGAAGTTCATGTAACTTGTGAACTACTGACGTACCATTGACACCAATTTTTCACCACAATCTTGCCCAACGCCATCGTGGACGTGTCAAACGATGGGAAGCCACCACACACTCCTTTCCCCACATTTTATTCCTTGTTTTGTCGCCTCTCCAAAGGCCATCAGAATGGCGGCATCCAGGGACGAAATCACCCGGTTTTCTTATAAGTGACCAAGAGATAGATTTCACACATTTCACACACATCGACTTTCGACGGTTAAAAATCATTCGACGAAATTCGAAAGTGGTCTAAAGCGGCAAAGGATGTTTGTGCTTTTCCAGCCCTCCTGTTTGATGCCTTCTTGTGGTGTGATCATGGAAGGGTGTGACATCGACACATGTGTGAACAAAGATGCAAAGCGCCCCTTTAAGACCCAAGTTTGGCAATACCCTCGGCGGCAACCATCAACATTTATTGAGAATTTTAAAAATTTGCTTTACAGAGGAAGCCTGAGAAGCAATGACAGACCCCTGATGGCAGGCAACCACTTGACACCACCCCATCGTCAGTTGCATGGGGTTCGATAGCATTCATGGAGGTGCAGCCGCACAATGTCCTCAGGAAAGAGCTGAAATTCTGGAAGTGTCAGCAGAGTCAAAGATTGCCAAGAACATTGTCCTGTTCCTCATAGCACTGAGAACTGTCGTTTTGTCGGTGAAATGTGGAAGAATCAATGCCACAAAGAAAAGTTTGAAGCTCTTTATGCCACTCTCTGAGGCCTTTTCGTGTCGATTTTGAGCGGTGATGTGTCTGAAATCCTTCCCTCGAGCACCCATTAAAACACTGCTTGATTTCAATGCTGGATGTCGCCGGTGTGACGACCTACAGATCGCGCGACACGTTGGCCTGATATGTGGTGAAATTTGGGACCAATGTGACATTATTAACCTACCTTACCTGTCACATGAACTTTATAGCTCTCTCTTCCTCACGTGTTTGAGGCTTCGCCGAGGCAGAGGGTGACATCGCAGAGCGCCATGCTTTTGCACTCTTACAGAAGACGTTTATAGGCACATTTAAGCCACATTTCAAACTTATGTGTCGCAGTGGGCAACGGTTACTGGGTCTCGAAAAAGTTAATTCAGATGGGCAGTATATATAAGTGGAACAGAGACGAAGGAAAATATGGCTCTGAGCACTATGGTACTTAACTTCTGATGTCATCAGTCCCATAGAACTTAGAACTACTTAAACCTAACTAACCTAAGGACATCACACACATCCATGCCCGAGGCAGGATTGGAACCTGCGACCGTAGCGATCGCGCGTTTCCAGACTGTAGCGCCCAGAACCGCTTGGCCACCACGGCCGGCAGAGACGAACGGAATTAATGTGGCGATAGTACGGGCTTCACATGGGCAACAGCCAGACATACATTACTCTGACAAAGGGCAGACGGTTACGACCCGATGTGTGGGAATGAACATCTCGGAAACGACCTACCTCGACTGTTCTTCAAGCGCTACCGCCGTGAGCACTTGTGGAAAGTGATTGAAGGACAGTATGCGACAAGGGTTTGAACGTCTCTGTGTCATCGTCCTCTGCGTGACGTAAGACTGGCGACGATATGTAGCAAATCTGACGACAATGCAGGCACAACTATTTCGAAGCACACGCTTCAGCGCCCATTCCTAAACAAGGCGCTCTGTAATATACGACTTGCAAGATTTTGCACTTTCACCCGACGACACCTTCAGTTATGATTGCAGTGGGCACGGGATCGTCGTTATGGAACCGCGGATCAACTGACACGTGTCACCTGGTAGCAAAAATTAAGTTTCTTGCTACACAAAGTCGAGGAGCATGTCTGAACACTATTATAATGTAATTTAGATCCTGTATGCCCAAGAATCTCAGTATAGCTTTGCATTTATTCCTTCTCAGTTTGTCACGTTTCCCTCTTGTTGTTTGGAAATAAAATTTAACTTTGCTGGCACGCCTCGCACTGTTGCGTGATCAGCTAGCGGCGTTCTTGATAAACACATTGAGAGTGCAACTACCTGAATTTCAATCATACTTGCTGCGACATGATTTCTTACATGGACATGCAGCTCTGCTATTTATTTTTATGTACTAAAGCAGAGTAGCGTTTTCCAGAGCACAGGTAAAAATCAGTGGAGGACCAAGATAATCTTAGGTGTGATGTGATTACGGAACGGTGACCATCTGTAAATTTTTCCTATAATCCAGAAGTTACATTTCCGAGCAGCATATAGACAAAAAGAGCGGCGATTAACTATCGTATCTTTTGATTGTTGATAAGGAAGACAATCTATCTACACTCCTGGAAATGGAAAAAAGAACACATTGACACCGGTTTGTCAGACCCACCATACTTGCTCCGGACACTGCGAGAGGGCTGTACAAGCAATGATCACGCGCACGGCACAGCGGACACACCAGGAACCGCGGTGTTGGCCGTCGAATGGCGCTAGCTGCGCAGCATTTGTGCACCGCCGCCGTCAGTGTCAGCCAGTTTGCCGTGGCATACGGAGCTCCATCGCAGTCTTTAACACTGGTAGCATGCCGCGACAGCGTGGACGTGAACCGTATGTGCAGTTGACGGACTTTGAGCGAGGGCGTATAGTGGGCATGCGGGAGGCCGGGTGGACGTACCGCCGAATTGCTCAACACGTGGGGCGTGAGGTCTCCACAGTACATCGATGTTGTCGCCAGTGGTCGGCGGAAGGTTCACGTGTCCGTCGACCTGGGATCGGACCGCAGCAACGCACGGATGCACGCCAAGACCGTAGGATCCTACGCAGTGCCGTAGGGGACCGCACCGCCACTTCCCAGCAAATTAGGGACACTGTTGCTCCTGGGGTATCGGCGAGGACCATTCGCAACCGTCTCCATGAAGCTGGGCTACGGTCCCGCACACCGTTAGGCCGTCTTCCGCTCACGCCCCAACATCGTGCAGCCCGCCTCCAGTGGTGTCGCGACAGGCGTGAATGGAGGGACGAATGGAGACGTGTCGTCTTCAGCGACGAGAGTCGCTTCTGCCTTGGTGCCAATGATGGTCGTATGCGTGTTTGGCGCCGTGCAGGTGAGCGCCACAATCAGGACTGCATACGACCGAGGCACACAGGGCCAACACCCGGCATCATGGTGTGGGGAGCGATCTCCTACACTGGCCGTACACCACTGGTGATCGTCGAGGGGACACTGAATAGTGCACGGTACATCCAAACCGTCATCGAACCTATCGTTCTACCATTCCTAGACCGGCAAGGGAACTTGCTGTTCCAACAGGACAATGCACGTCCGCATGTATCCCGTGCCACCCAACGTGCTCTAGAAGGTGAAAGTCAGCTACCCTGGCCAGCAAGATCTCCGGATCTGTCCCCCATTGAGCATGTTTGGGACTGGATGAAGCGTCGTCTCACGCGGTCTGCACGTCCAGCACGAACGCTGGTCCAACTGAGGCGCCAGGTGGAAATGGCATGGCAAGCCGTTCCACAGGACTACATCCAGCATCTCTACGATCGTCTCCATGGGAGAATAGCAGCCTGCATTGCTACGAAAGGTGGATATACACTGTACTAGTGCCGACATTGTGCATGCTCTGTTGCCTGTGTCTATGTGCCTGTGGTTCTGTCAGTGTGATCATGTGATGTATCTGACCCCAGGAATGTGTCAATAAAGTTTCCCCTTCCTGGGACAATGAATTCACGGTGTTGGGGCGTGAGCGGAAGACGGCCTAACGGTGTGCGGGACCGTAGCCCAGCTTCATGGAGACGGTTGCGAATGGTCCTCGCCGATACCCCAGGAGCAACAGTGTCCCTAATTTGCTGGGAAGTGGCGGTGCGGTCCCCTACGGCACTGCGTAGGATCCTACGGTCTTGGCGTGCATCCGTGCGTCGCTGCGGTCCGGTCCCAGGTCGACGGGCACGTGCACCTTCCGCCGACCACTGGCGACAACATCGATGTACTGTGGAGACCTCACGCCCCACGTGTTGAGCAATTCGGCGGTACGTCCACCCGGCCTCCCGCATGCCCACTATACGCCCTCGCTCAAAGTCCGTCAACTGCACATACGGTTCACGTCCACGCTGTCGCGGCATGCTACCAGTGTTAGAGACTGCGATGGAGCTCCGTATGCCACGGCAAACTGGCTGACACTGACGGCGGCAGTGCACAAATGCTGCGCAGCTAGCGCCATTCGACGGCCAACACCGCGGTTCCTGGTGTGTCCGCTGTGCCGTGCGTGTGATCATTGCTTGTACAGCCCTCTCGCAGTGTCCGGAGCAAGTATGGTGGGTCTGACACACCGGTGTCAATGTGTTCTTTTTTCCATTTCCAGGAGTGTACAATGGAACGGTGCAAAACTAATATATTTTTGTTTGGCGCACTTCATAATAATAGCCGCTCCCGCTCTAGGGTTATGTATGAAGTATTGAACGAAATCTATATAGTCGAGGCACTTATATATCACGGCACACTGACGACACAGTAATTAGAATATTTTCATACGCTTACTAAATAGTGCACTCCGACATTGCATTTTCATAGAGTGAAACGTCATCAATCGTTTTGTTCAGATACAGTTTAAACGAGATGTTGCAATTAGATTTGGAGTAGCGTAACTTCTATTTATGAATCATTACGCAATTCTAATAGCATATTGAAATATTATTCAGAGAGGAGCACAGTATTAAAGGTTACACATATGCTACAGTCTACAGACTGTACATTAAGCATAATAAGGAGCACACTAAAGCGGAAGTTTAAATACTATCTCACTTCAGTCAACAGCTTTCACAATGAGATTTTGTCACACAATATCTTCAGTGCGAAGTTCACCTGCAATGGTTTCAGTAAAACACGGACGCCATGGAGAGAGGTTGGTTTGGTTTGAAAAGAAGTGAAATAGGTGTACAGGATGTCCCAGATATGTTGCAATAAATTTGGAGGTGTTGTAGAGGGTATCTTGACGAACAAATAGAGGAAACATAATCCAACGACGCTACAGAGCGTGGAACCTACAGGAGCTGAAGCGTGCGATTAGGCCACACCTCCGGCAGCGAGCGTAGCTTTGTACGCTGACGGATGGTAGGCGGAACCTATCACAGTGTTGTTTGTCATTCAGTGATGTCTGTTGATTGCCACGATCACCAGTGAAGAAAACGGATATGTCAAAGTGATGTTCGTTGTTTATGTTAGCAACAGCAGCGAAGTTGAAGTCTCAGACGAAGATCGGAGTAAATTATATAACAACATCAAATTCTCTGTTCAACATGGAATAAACAGTTGCATATAACTTGATGGACCTTAAAATAGCCGACATACATGAAAAAAAAACATCACTTTGACATATTTCGAAGGCCAACAACGACGGGTGTTACCATCAGTAACACAATCTGTAACCCGAACCACCATAAGAGTACTAACTGTAGGGCAATGCTTCATCGTGTTCATAAAATTCCCTCAGATCAAATCAACGGCAAAAGAAAATTAGCATAATTTAATTTGTTGACCAAAATAATGGATAACTTCTACCAGAAAATAAAAGAAAGAATACCTGACAGTAAACCTTTGCAACGAATATCTGCAGAAACTGTGGAGGATACAAAATCAACAAATTGTGCAGTCCTACCCTATTTAGGACCACTTTCATACAAATTTTCCGACCTACACAAAAGAAGAATGTTAAAAGCAGCTTTTACGTCAATAATAAATTGCAACAGAGAGTTGGACACACACTTGCCCACTTGAATATCCCTCCCAAAAATATTAGCAATCTATAAACTGCACTGTAGTAACTGCCACAAATTCTACGTTGACCAAATAGGTATAACATTTTAAGCAAGGTTTGAGGAACACCTGTTGCCCCAGAACTGAACAACTTAGGCAAATCAGCATTTGCCATCAGCCTTGCAAAAAATAATCACGCAATAGACAATACGGAAATCAACCTCCGGATCTTACACTTAACAGATAACGGTGGCACAATGATTCTTCTTGAGAAGATTGAGAGTCACAAACGTAAGAAAATTTTTCTTGATATCGTTCTGAATGAAGAAACAGAGCCATCGAACACCTCCTTCCTAAATAATTTCCGAAAGGTCTTCTCACTGTTTAAATAAATGTAGTATTCCCATAGTTCAAGATAGCCATAGTACGTTAAAAGTTATACATTTATTGTTAAATTCATATCGAAATGAAATCCATAGTCTTATGCATTGAAACGTTACTATTCACAATGTCGAATGGAACCACACATTCAGTGTGCAAAATTATCTTTAACAATATAATATAAAAGATATCATATTGTAATTATGTACTGTACACGTTGTTTGGTATTGTCTACACATAACCTTTGTATGTGTGATCCTAACCATTCAGCACATTAGAAATACTGTACCCAATTTTACTTCTTTTTTCGTTTTTTAAATTTATTCCGTTGCACCAGCAAAGAAATATTTTACCAAGCGATAGCCATATACTCTTACAGCATCGGTAAACTAACACCTTTACGACTGTAAGTTCTTTTTTTAAAAAAAAAAAACACTGTTTGCGATACTCCGATACTCACTTGAAGCTGGGCCACGCTTTCTAAATGTTTATCGCCTATGCTCCACCAGCCAGAGAATAGTGTGGTATAAGATGTTTTTCAAGGAACTGAACAGCATTCACGTAATGTATGACCAAAGTTCACAACGAAAACGCTGGGCCGTGTCGTCATTCAGAAGCACACAGCACATACGTTTTCACCACATTTCACGTTTAAAATCTTCTCATAAATGCTTTGTTAGAGGTAATAAGAAAGAAACCTATCGAAAACTTTACCAAATAGTGAACCAAAAACTTTTTGTCTATTCTAGTGCAGGAAACCAATAACGGATTTAATACGACCCCCAGCAGTAAAATAAAACGGAACGTGTAACAACCACCTGAAGATGAATTTGTAAAAAAAAATTATAAAGTACAAAATCCGAAATTGGCCATGGTTTGATCGAAATAAGACTTGTAAAACCATAGATGCGGCTGGTTGTTGTTTCAGTTAGAAACATTATTGCAGTAACGTGTGCATTGCTGATTAGCTTCGGCTCCCAATACTTCACAGAACATAAGTAAGCAAATGTAACATTCTAAGGAAAAAATACCACTTTAAAGTACGCTAATAATAACATACCAAAACGGGAAATGTGCATTGCTCATTCAGCTGCGATGTGTCAGTAGACGTCACGTTAAAGGAGCACGTGGTTCAGAAACCCTTCTCTATGTTATACGTAGCTTGTGCTCCGAAATGTGCCATATAACTTCCACTATGGGTCATTCCATGTCAAGCGGCCTAAATTTAGATAAGCTCACCCCTTCACCATCTCTAATTTTGATGAAATTTTTACAGGATGTAAATACAGGTTTACATGAACCCTTCCCACATTACAGCTCCATAAGTAGTATAGTTGGACCACCAGTCACTTTTTTGTGGATACTTTTTTGACATTGCGATTTAAATTAATAAATCATCAACTTTGTTTTGCCATTGCTCATGATGTAAGGGACCTGTCATGCTGAAACTTAGTGAGCACTTAAAGTTTACTTGACTCAAAGAAGGTCTCAAGCTGTGCATATGCATTTCCCGAGAAGGTGTTTTAGAAATTAAGGACATTGTATGGAAAGTTTTTTGATATTGTTAGGTTAAAGTCCACAGTGAGCGCTATGTTTACTTCATAACATCATGAAGCCAGGCATATGTGGGAGACACAAAGCATCCTGTATGAAAATTAACTTCACACTGGCCTTCCAGGACTCTATAAACTGTGTGAAATGATTTTAACCGTACTGACTGCATCGTAGTCAGTAGAATGATCGTTTTCCGCACTTAATGGAATAAAGAACTTCAGTAGGAATACACAAGGATAAAGTCATCTGTCCGCATGTCCAGAGAAAAGGATCTGTTGGTGCAGATGAATGTTCCAAATTAATTTTTCGACGACCTTACTGAGGAAATCTGTAAAAGGAACTGCAGAGCGAAGTTCAAGTGCGGGCAAAATCGTGGTGAGTGAGCAATGTCACATATACATATAACTGATACATTCCATGTTACACGCCTTAGTAACATTTTCAGCGTGCTCCACTGTCCTTAATACATGTCCTCTTATCCTGTCCCTTCCTCTGTCAGTGTTTTCCACATGTCTAGTCCTTTCCAGTCCTTACCGATTCTGCGGACGACGTCCTTAGTTCTTACCTCATTAGCCCATTTAATTTTCAAAATCCTGATCTTCCATCACATCACAAATATTTCGATTCTCTTCATTTATAGTCGTCCCGCAGTCTGTAATTCACTACCATGCAATGCTGTGTTCTGTATCTACTTGTCCGAAATTAATTTTTCATATAAGGTGTGATGAAAAAGTTTCCTTTCGAAAGCCGTACAGTCCAGAATAGGTATGCCAGTCAGGCAAAATCTCGGTGAGCACTGAGTTAGTCATCCCAGCCGATGGACAAGATTGAAGATAGTCGTTTGGTAAAACATCGTGTCGTGTTGCGTGAAGAAGTCTGTAACTGTCTGCTCCACATCCTTGTCCGACACGAATCGTCGACACATCGAGGCTTTTTTAAGAGACCTAAGGCGAGAAATAGCATGAGGAGACATACCGATTATATGGCGGGTGTTAGTGTCTCCCATTTGAGTTGGATTAAAGGATGAGACAGGCCTTCCACATCGATAAGCGTCTTGTGTCGAATTGTCACCAGCACAGAATTTGGCACACCATTCCAAAACGGTGGTTTTCCACTGTGTGACGTCCCTTCCCTCATTCGTCACTCGCCGGGAGGAGACGCGACTCGTAACGGTGTTCGTCGCCGTCGGTGTGACGTGGAGCAGCACCTGTAACTCTCGTAAGATCACAACTCCGCCGCGTGGTTTAGAAATATTCTGTTATCTGTCCGCAACAGTCTTCTCACTTTGTGCGAACTTGTAAACTGCATTCGCTTAGTTTTATTTTTACGCTCGGTTAGTTCCGTGATGAAATAAAATCTTGATTCTTGATTTCATCATTACGGTCGTTTTTCACATCATACATACCGAGGATGAAAATTTGCTGTCCACTATTCCGTTGCTATGCCGTTGCTACGTCCAGTTATTAACAACGGTCCGACGTAACTCCAGAGATAACTTATGTTGGAGTAAATGTGTTTTTTTTAATACTTCGTAATTCTGGTTTAAACTAATCACTCTTCACTGTCCATTATTCATGTACTCACTTAGTCACTTAAAATGTATAAACAGTTAGGCGACACGTAGGATTTACCTTTTGACTCAGATTTTATTGTTCTTTCTGTAAGTAATTGTTTGTTCCTACAACACACACACACCGATATGTCATTACCCTGTTCAGTTCAGTAACCGTGACGCTGACTACGACTTTTGACTAATCGGAGTACTTGTCTTACTTCGTGTCTTCGTTTTATCGTGTCCTACTCAAGACTACGAATTGTTTTTCTGCCGTTGATCCATTGCTCTCAAGGTTTGCAACTATTCATCAGCACGAAGGCTAAGTCTGATGAACCAGTATCACTCAACAGAAGTCTAACACTCATCTTACAGTACCGTTGTAGTGGGACGCGAAATTGAAGCGTCACTCATCCACTAGTGTCAGCCCAGTTTGCAGGCGAATATAAATTTAATTTAGTGGTTTGTTTATGTATTTTTGTAATCTTTGTAATTGTTGTGAATTGTCTAAAGTTTTGTATTTAATTTTTTATGTTTCATGTACGGAGAGGGCGGCGCAACGAACGGAGACAGCATCTTCACTGGCGGGGCAGAGAGAAAATTGCTGGCCACTATACGTCGCGGGTCGACAGCCAGAGAGCAACAGAAGATCCTGAAACCGAGTTGTTGCGTCGTGCTTCTAAAAAACTGAAAAAAATAAGATTTTATAATTTTGAACAACAATGACGTCATAGAAAGTTTAATCATGTTGTAAATGGTCAGCCCTATCTTGTCAAGGCTCAGTTTCACGTCTATATGCAGGAAGATAATAAACTAGTGGATACTGCTAAAGTTCAAATACGTGTTCCGAGAAATTATTTATGAAGAATTATGTGAAAGAATTGATTATTAATTTTGATAACGTTCATCGCGAGTTTGAATCTGGAAAGTTTATTCAATGTGGTTCTAATATTTGTTAAATCAGATAACTTGCATTACTATAATTTCTGAGAAGAAACAAAACGACATCTAAATTGAAAAACGTTTGTGCAAACAAATTGGACTGAGTGACGTAATTCTGCGCATACGACTCAAATGATGATGTTTTACAGTTTCGTTCGAGAACCATTCAGAGACGATTTAAAAAGAATTTAAATAATTTTGAAGCGTGTTGTAACTGACGTAGGTGACGAAGTCTACACATGGTCGTATGTTAAAAGAAAACCATTTATACAAAACTTACGTCGTTACACTACACCGTCGCGTTGAGAACGGTAAAGATTAACTTTCATCAGACTGAGCAATACTTCAGTCTGTACCTCACGAATTATCAAACTTCCGAAACTGAAACGACCTAACAGCGTTTGCATCCTGACAACTATCGCAAAAGTACTCTAGAGCGACTCAAGAGCAACTAACTAACCGAACATTCCCATATCCGAGTTGCATTGTAGTCGCATTGAATTTCCTTTTCGATGCGGCTACAGCTCTCTTCCATGGTAAATGTTATCTTTGACTGAATTACTTTCTTGGATTTAACCTTCGTTCATATGATTTTGAATATATTCTATAGATGTTTGACAAAGAATCTATGATAATCCTTTCCTTTAATCTCCTCTTTTTGTATACTATTCTCAGTATTTGAATAATATATCTGTTAATGCAGGAGTGGGTTTAATAATGAATAGGAAAATAGGAATGCTGGTAAGCTACTACAAACAGCATAGTGAACGCATTATTGTGGCCAAGAAAGATACGAAGCCCACACCTACTACAGTAGTACAAGTTTATATGCCAACTACCTCTGCAGATGACGAAGAAATTGACGAAATGTATGATGAAATAAAAGAAATTATTCAGATAGTGAAGGGAGACGAAAATTTAATAGTCATGGGTGACTGGAATTCGAGTGTAGGAAAAGGGAGAGAAGGAAACGTAGTAGGTGAATATGGATTGGGGCTAATAAATGAAGAGCACAACTTAATCATAGCTAACACTTGGTTTAAGAATCATGATAGAAGGTTGTATACATGGAAGAACCCTGGAGATACTAAAAGGTATCAGATAGATTATATAATGGTAATACAGAGATTTAGGAACCAGGTTTTAAATTGTAAGACATTTCCAGGGGCAGATGTGGACTCTGACCACAATCTATTGGTTATGACCTGTAGATTAAAACTGAAGAAACTGCAAAAAGGTGGGAATTTAAGGAGATGGGACCTGGATAAACTGAAAGAACCAGAGGTTGTACAGAGTTTCAGGGAGAGCATAAGGGAACAATTGACAGGAATGGGGGAAAGAAATGCAGTAGAAGAAGAATGGGTAGCTTCGAGGGATGAAGTAGTAAGACTACGGCTAGTAGAAATCCTTGCGTAACAGAAGAAATATTTAATTTAATTGATGAAAGGAGAAAATATAAAAATGCAGTAAATGAAGCAGGCAAAAAGGAATACAAACGTCTCAAAAATGAGATCGACAGGAAGTGCAAAATGGCTAAGCTGAGATGGCTTGAGGACAAATGTAAGGATGTAGAGGCTTATCTCACCAGGGGTAAGATAGATACTGCCTACAGGAAAATTAAAGAGACCTTTGGAGAAAAGAGAGCCACTTGTATGAATATCAAGAGCTCAGATGGAAACCCAGTTCTAAGCTAAGAGGGGAAAGCAGAAAGGTGGAAGGAGTATATAGAGGGTCTATACCAGGGCGATGTACTTGAGGACAATATTATGGAAATGGAAGAGGATGTAGATGAAGATGAAATGGGAGATACGATACTGCGTGAAAAGTTTGACCGAGCACTGAAAGACCTGAGTCGAAACAAGGCCCCCGGAGTAGACAACATTCCATTGGAACTACTGACGGCCTTGGGAGAGCCAGTCCTGACAAAACTCTACCATCTGGTGAGCAAGATGTATGAAACAGGCGAAATACCCTCAGACTTCAAGAAGAATACAATAATTCCAATCCCAAAGAAAGCAGGTGTTGACAGATGTGAAAATTACCGAACAATCAGTTTAATAAGCCACAGCTGCAAAATACTAACACGAATTCTTTACAGACGAATGGAATAACTAGTAGAAGCCGACCTCGACGAAGATCAGTTTGGATTCCGTAGAAATACTGGAACACGTGAGGCAATACTGACCTTACGACTTACCTTAAAAGAAAGATTAAGGAAAGGCAAACCTACGTTTCTAGCATTTGTAGACTTAGAGAAAGCTTTTGACAATGTTGACTGGAATACTCTCTTTCAAATTCTTAAGGTGGCAGGGGTAAAATACAGGGAGCGAAAGGCTATTTACAATTTGTACAGAAACCAGATGGCAGTTATAAGAGTCGAGGGACATGAAAGGGAAGCAGTGGTTGGGAAGGGAGTGAGACAGGGTTGTAGCCTCTCCCTGATGTTATTCAATCTGTATATTGAGCAAACAGTAAAGGAAACAAAAGAAAAATTCGGAGTAGGTATTAAAATCCATGGAGAAGAAATAAAAACCTTGAGGTTTGCCGATGGCATTGTAATTCTGTCAGAGACAGCAAAGGACTTGGAAGAGCAGTTGAACGGAATGGATGGTGTTTTGAAGGGAGGATATAAGATGAACATCAACAAAAGCAAAACGAGGATAATGTAATGTAGTCGAATTAAGTCGGGCGATGTTGAGGGTATTAGATTAGGAAATGAGACACTTAAAGTAATAAAGGAGTTTTGCTATTTGGGGAGCAAAATAACTGATGATGGTCGAAGTAGAGAGGATATAAAATGTAGACTGTCAATGGCAAGGAAAGCGTTTCTGAAAAAGAGAAATTTGTTAACATCGAGTATAGATTTAAGTGTCAGGAAGTCGTTTCTGAAAGTATTTGTATGGAGTGTAGCCATGTATGGAATTGAAACATGGACGGTAAATAGTTTGGACAAGAAGAGAATAGAAGCTTTCGAAATGTGGTGCTACAGAAGAATGCTGAAGATTAGATGGGTAGATCACATAACTAATGAGAAAGTATTGAATAGGATTGGGGAGAAGAGAAGTTTGTGGCACAACTTGACCAGAAGAAGGGATCGGTTGGTAGGACATGTTCTGAGGCATCAATGGATCACCAATTTAGTATTGGAGGGCAGCGTGAAGGGTAAAAATCGTAGGGGGAGACCAAGAGATGAATACACTAAGCAGATTCAGAAGGATGTAGGTTGCAGTAGGTACTGGGAGATGAAGAAGCTTGCACAGGATAGAGTAGCATGGAGAGCTGCATCAAACCAGTCTCAGGACTGAAGACCACAACAACAACAACATCTGTTGATCAAAATATTACCAGTGTAGATTTTATCGTCAATAGTTGCCGTCACCATTAAGATGACTCACTTCCCTACTT
This sequence comes from Schistocerca cancellata, assembly GCF_023864275.1. Lineage (NCBI taxonomy): Eukaryota > Metazoa > Arthropoda > Insecta > Orthoptera > Acrididae > Schistocerca > Schistocerca cancellata. The sequence continues at coordinate 170,003,732 of NC_064631.1, read as the reverse complement.
TAAGTTTTCACAAAGTTTATTAGTTGGGGTTTTCTGTCCTTGAAGCGTTACAACAGGCGTGCTGTCGCATACACATTATTCATTCTCCAGTGGATTTCTACCGGTGTTTATCCATCGGCAACCAACAAAAGAACAACGGCACTTTGCTCCTGTTTGGACATAACGGGTTATAACGTCGCCATAGCTCACTTTTGCGCATTTACCTCACACATGTCGGAAAGACGCAGATAATACACTAATACCTTGCCTACATGTTGGTGCTTAAACACCCGCATCGAAGTCGCACTACGTTGATCATACGCTGCAGCAGTTCCCTCAAACAGAATCTTCCTGATTATTATATTAAGACTGGTGTTTGACATTAGAGGAGTTCTTTTGAGCAAGTGTTCCATTTTTCCCTATGCTAGTCTGCGTCTTATGTCCTCCTTGCTTCGTCCATAATGATTTGTTTTGCTTCCAAGGAAGCAGAATTCGTTAAATTCGTCTTCCAGTGACAACCAATTTTGATGTGAAGTTTATTTCTAATCTCATTTTTGCTGTCATTCATTACTTTAACCTTTCTGCTGTTTACTGTCAATCTTTTGTGTTTGCTCAGCGGACTGTTCATTCCATTCAAGAGGTCCTGCAGTTCTTGTTCACATGCACTGAGGATATCAATGTTATCAGTGAATGTTATGGCTGTTATCTTACCGCCTTAAATTTTAATCAGAACCTTGAACCTTCCTTTCACTTCTGTCATTGCATCTTTGACGCACAGATTGCAGAATAGCGGCGAAAGTCTACATCCCTGCGTTAAACCTTTTCTAATGAGAGCACTTCGGTCTTTTTGTACCATTCTTATATTCCCCTCTTGACTTTTGTACAGTTTCTATATTAACAGTCTTTCTTTATAGCTTAAACTACTCTCCTGAGAATTTACAACATCTCGGACCGCTTTTTCTTGTCGAATACTATAAAAGCGTCTTGAGTTTTCTTAAGTCTTGCCTCCACTATCAAATGTATTGCGAGAAATGCCTCTCTGGTAGCTTTACCTGTCCTGAAGTCAGACTGATCTCCTTCTAATAGATCGTCAGTTTTCTTTCCTACTCTTCTCTATATTTTCCCTGTCACCAAGCTGCGCACATGTGAGGCCAAGGTGATTGCGCGACGGTTTTTGCAGCTATATTTCCTTTAATTATTTTTGTTATAAACTGGATATTCAACGAATACTTCGCATCCACCACCCTCACCAAACTCTCACAAGACCTGAAAGTGTCAGCATGTTTGCTTCTCGTGAGCCCGCCCAACAATTGTGTGTTTGAACGCGAGACACACGTTGTGCACATGCGTTAAATGTCGTCAAGTAGAACAACGCATCACCTACCTGCACACTCATAATCAAAGCTCTTAATTTACAGGATGACGCCGTAATATTGTTACGAATTTTCATGGATGATGTCGAAAGGTAAATGTGTCAATTTGAGGTAAGAGCACCTGGTCTGGAAACGACCAGACAAAAGTGTTAAACGAAAATCATTCGGATCACTCTGAGAGCGGGGTACATGTACAGGTACTGTTGTTGCTGAGAGTGTTGTGTCGTCAACTTTCTGAGGTTGTAGTATTGACAAAAGAAAGAAAAAATATCTTGTAGACACAGGCTTTTAAATGAACAAATTGAGAGCTATTAAGACTTTTTCGTCTTCGCTAATGTGAAACACACATTATCTACTACAAGCTCTTTGGTTTCAATATGTTTAAGCAGGTGGTATGGACCAAACCAAGAAAAAAAATTCCACTAAACAATAGTTCCAAAATACATACCTTAAGAACTATGAGCACTTGTTAATCTTCATATTGAGAAGCTCATCTCTTCTACTGAGCAGGTACCCATACCTCATAAGGTATACATTTCAGAGTCCATGTGCCGCGTTTTCCGAACAAGACACAGCCAGGGCAAAAGCACAACAGGCCCAAGGATGCGCTCGGGTGCGAGTGCCACTTGCGCGAGTTCCATCGGCGCCACTGCCGGCGCTGAGGATGAAGATATCGACTTCGCCTCGGCCGATTGTAGGCGAGTACAATACACCAATGACCGGACGACAACGGACAGAAGCCTACTCGAAATACAGAAGAACAGCTCTCGCCCACTCGGTTATACATCATCGTCCAAGGCTGACACAGACAGAGAACGTCGGTTAGTGACCTCCTACACAGTTGTTGTAAATTGTATTTGCTATTTACTGTGAAGTTTATCTAGTATTATTTACACTTAGCTGTTGAGGACCTTTTAGCGTTACATTACATGCAGTGCTGCAGACTTCATTATTCGACAAGTCACAAACATAAGTAAACCCTTTTAAGCCCGCCCGGTTGGCCGTGCTGTCTGACGCACGGCTTTCCGGGTGGGAAGGAGCGCCTGGTCCCAGGCACGAATCCGCCCGGCTGATTTGTGTCGAGGTCCGGTGAGCCGGCCAGTCTGTGGATGGTTTTTAGGCGGTTTTCCATCTGCCTCGGCAAATGCGGGCTGGTCCCCCTTATTGCGCCTCAGCTGCACTATGTCGGCGATTGCTGCGCAAACAAGTTCTCCACGCACGTGTACATCACCCTTACTCTACCACGCAAACATAGGGGTTACACTCGTCTGGTGTGAGATGTTCCCTGGGGCCTCCACCGAGGGCCGAACCGAACAATAACCCTGGGGTCGGTGTGGGGCGGCGGAGGGGTGAAGTGGACTGCGATAGTCGTCGTGGGGTTGCGGACCACTGTGGCTGCGGCGGGGATGGAGCCTCTTCGTCGTTTCTTGGTTCCCAGTTGACATAGCATAGCATAACATAACAAACCCTTTTAACTCGTTTGTATGTCTTTGTTACTAATTTGTTGGAGTGTTGTAGAACCTTCATTCTTCTATCCTGTTACCTAACTCTGAGGCATAGCTGTGTAATAGTGGCAGATAGAAATTGTCTTAGAGGTGTACTGCACCAGAAGGCGTTTCACGAACACGCAAACTCGGCCTACCGTGACAACAATGGCAACTCTGCCTCCACAGCAGTAACGAAGAGGTCTTTACAAAACTGGCGACGATGGTGTACAGAATCATGTGCACCAGAGATTTTTATCTTGTTTTGGTCGGTACTACCACTTCTGAAAGTTGGCTACCGTACAGTTTTAGCAGCGATAGCACCGGTAAATGTACTCCACTCTCAGAGGTGTCGGGACGATTCTCGCGTATTGCTTTTGGGAGTAGGGTCACTGACCTCAAACTGATACATTTACCCTTCTACAACACCCCTGAAGGTTTGTAACATCATCACGGAGTCATCCTGTATGACCAAAGCACATATATTGCTGTTAAACGTTTGAAAACAGTATGGCCGTGGAAGCCGCGCTACTGACGCCGGCAGGCCCGCGCTGCGGCCTGTATTTTCCCGGAGCGGGAGACGCCGGGTGGCTCTCAGCTCTGCCGGGCCACAGTTTGGTTACCCGCGTCATAAAAACTTTAATGCAGTGACGGCGCCGAAGAAAAAGGCGGCGCTGGCCGCCGCGAGGGGAGGGCCCGAGCTGGGGGCCGGGGGCGGCGTGGGAACTGCGGAGACCGAAACTGCTGCAACTACCCTCCGCCTCACACCCCGCCCTCCCCCCCCCCCCCTACCCCTAGCCGCAGCGCAGTGCCGCCTAGCGGTCTTCACACCAGTTCTGACGTCGCTGCTTCTCTAGGCGTCGCCTTTACGTCTGCCGTCGCTGCTGCCTGATCGTTACTGGAAACTTTGCTAAAATAGTACTAATTATGGGACTAGGCATGACGAAACTGTCGAAGGTTAGTAACAGCCACATGGAACTTGTGGCTTAGCATGTGACTCTGACAGGTTAAGTGACTAATTTCTCAGACATTGTGGAGAATAAACAGTCTGTTAGTAGACTGAAGAGCGCAATGGAAAATATTATACCCTTAAGGGGGGTAGGACGTCAAACGGGCCGACATGGATCAGGAGAGGCACCACAGGACATTTTAATTTCCACTGTCTATACTTTTACAAATAAATTCATAAAACTTTGTCAGCATGACCAGGAAGGATTCGGGATTCACACTCATAGCAGTGGAAGTTCAAAAACATAACAAAATAATTTTTTTTAGAAATGAAATTTCATAATTTTTTCACTTACTGTTGGCTGCATTTGTAGCTATTGTTACAGTATTCTTCACAAGTAAGAGAGATTCTTTGATGAATTTCGCACAGCATACAAACCATACTTACAGGTCTATGAAACTCTTGACTTTTCCAAATCTATTAAAAACTGGGGTAAAAATTGAGATAATTAATTACAAAATATGATTTTTTTCTAAACATAAAGTTTAAAACGTAACAGCTCATTCATTTTTTCAGAAATTAAATAGATTCTAGAGTTTCAGGCACCTGTAAGTATGGTTTGTATGCTGAGAAAAATTCAGTTATGAATCTCTCTTACTTATGAAGAAACCTGAACCTATAGCAACAAATGCAGCCAATATTAAGTCAAAAAATGATGAAATTTCACATGTAAAAGAATTTATTTTGTTATGTTTTAGAACTTCCGCTGCTATGAGTGTGAATCCTAAAACCTTCCTGGTCATGCTGACAAAGTTTCATGAATTTACTAGTAAAGGTATAGACAGTGGAAATTAAAATGTCCTGTGGTGCCTCTCCTTCTCCAAGACGGTCAGTTTGGCGTCCTACATCCGTTAAATTTCTTAGGAGAACCTAAACACCATGCATCTTTTTTGGACGTAACTTATTTGTGTCCAAAAAGCTTAATAGGCTTTTGGATACCACAGAAAAATTCTTCCCATTTCATCCCTTCAAAAAATAACGATGTAGATAAGAAACAGGGCCCGCATCTCGTGGTCGTGCGGTAGCGTTCTCGCTTCCCACGCCCGGGTTCCCGGGTTCGATTCCCGGCGGGGTCAGGGATTTTCTCTGCCTCGTGATGGCTGGGTGTTGTGTGCTGTCCTTAGGTTAGTTAGGTTTAAGTAGTTCTAAGTTCTAGGGGACTGATGACCATAGATGTTAAGTCCCATAGTGCTCAGAGCCATTTGAACCAATTTTGATAAGAAACAAATCTAAATGCATTGTAGGTTATGTTTTACAGTGGCTCTTATTGATATGAATGAAACAACAAGTCCACTATTACCAGTAACTGTTTAATTGTGTACACAAAGCGCTTAATAGGTTCTAACTTCCGTCATCTTCAGGTAGATTTATATCTTCTAGACATTCTGTGTTACGTTACAACTTGAGGGTACCTGTGACATTGTCTAGTGGATAAACAAAACACTATTTCAGAATATGGTTTTCGGAAGGTTTCTGACAAAAAATTAAACGTATGTGTGAACTTGAGATAAAAACAACTAAACAGACTACATCCACTGGTCGCAGGCTGTCGTCACATCTGTCGTAATACAGCACACATACAGGGTGTTTCAAAAATGACCGGTATATTTGAAACGCCAATAAAAACTAAACGAGCAGCGATAGAAATACACCGTTTGTTGCAATATGCTTGGGATAACAGTACATTTTCAGGCGGACAAACTTTCGAAATTACAGTAGTTACAATTTTCAACAACAGATGGCGCTGCAAGTGATGTGAAAGGTATAGAAGACAACGCAGTCTGTGGGTGCGCCATTCTGTACGTCGTCTTTCTGCTGTAAGCGTGTGCTGTTCACAACGTGCAAGTGTGCTGTAGACAACATGGTTTATTCCTTAGAACAGAGAATTTTTCTGGTGTTGGAATTCCACCGCCTAGAACACAGTGTTGTTGCAACAAGACGAAGTTTTCAACGGAGGTTTAATGTAATCAAAGGACCGAAAAGCGATACATTACAGGATCTGTTTGAAAAGTTTCAACGGACTGGGAACGTGACAGATGAACGTGCTGGAAAGGTAGGGCGACCGCGTACGGCAACCACAGAGGGCAACGCGCAGCTATTGCAGCAGGTGATCCGACAGCGGCCTAGGGTTTCCGTTCGCCGTGTTGCAGCTGCGGTCCAAATGACGCCAACGTCCACGTATCGTCTCATGCGCCAGAGTTTACACCTCTATCCATACAAAATTCAAACGCGGCAACCCCTCAGCGCTGCTACCATTGCTGCACGAGAGACATTCGCTAACGATATAGTGCACAGGATTGATGACGGCGATATGCATGTGGGCATCATTTGGTTTACTGACGAAGCTTATTTTTACCTGGACGGCTTCGTCAATAAACAGAACTGGCGCATATGGGGAACCGAAAAGCCCCATGTTCCAGTCCCATCGTCCCTGCATCCTCAAAAAGTACTGGTCTGGGCCGCCATTTCTTCCAAAGGAATCATTGGCCCATTTTTCAGATCCGAAACGATTACTGCATCACGCTATCTGGACATTCTTCGTGAATTTGTTGCGGTACAAACTGCCTTATATGACACTGCGAACACCTCGTGGTTTATGCAAGATGGTGCCCGGCCACATCGCACGGCCGACGTCTTTAATTTCCTGAATGAATATTTCGATGATCGTGTGATTGCTTTGGGCTATCCGAAACATACAGGAGGCGGCGTGGATTGGCCTCCCTATTCGCCAGACATGAACCCCTGTGACTTCTTTCTGTGGGGACACTTGAATGACCAGGTGTACCGCCAGAATCCAGAAACAATTGAAGAGCTGAAGCAGTACATCTCATCTGCATGTGAAGCCATTCCGCCAGACACGTTGTCAAAGGTCTCGGGTAATTTCATTCAGAGACTACGCCATATTATTGCTACGCATGGTGGATATGTGGAAAATATCGTACTATAGAGTTTCCCAGACCGCAGCGCCATCTGTTGCTGAAAATTGTAACTACTGTAATTTCGAAAGTTTGTCTGCCTGCAAATGTACTGTTGTCCCAAGCATATTGCAACAAACGGTGTATTTCTATCGCTGCTCGTTTAGTTTTTATTGCCGTTTCAAATATACCGGTCATTTTTGAAACACCCTGTAAACTGTTACACTTTGTAAGGATCAAAGTCTGTGTGGATTCCTAAAGGACCAAACTGCTGAGGTCATCGGTCCCTAGACTTACACACTACTTAAACTAGCTTACGTTATGAACAACACACACATCCATGCCCGAGGGAGGAGTCGAACTTCCGGCGGGAAGGTCCGAGCAATCCGTTACATGGCGCCTCTACCCGCGTGGCCACTCCGCAGGGCCAGTTTTTGTAAGGGAAAATGGTGACAGAAAACTATAGCTGTTGTGGTCTTCAGTTCGAAGAATGGTTTAATGCAGCTCTCCACGCTACCCTATGCTGTGCAAGACTCTTCACCTCCACAAATCACCAATTTAGTACTGGAGGTAAGAGTGGGAGCTTAAGGACGAAGAGGGACACAGGAGACGAATACACTAAGCAAATTCAGAAGGATGTAGGTTGCATTGCCCTTGCCATTCCTAGTTTTATATCCTCTGTACTTCGTGCACCATATACTAGGTTGCTGGGCAAACAGCACAACTCAACTACAACTTTAACTGCCTCGTTTCCTGATCTAATTCCTCTACGTGTAAATTCATGTTTATCAATGCATGTATTCATAAGCTCTACCAAAGTTCTCCATAATTCTTTGAAACTTACTATCAAATAATAGTGCTGTTGTACTATATAATCTTCACAGTTCGTAGTTATGTTTCGGTTTTTCTCGTATGTTCTTTGCGCCTATTAGATTTCTGATACCATCTTTATTTAAGAAATGTAACAGTCTGTATGTGATACGTTACGACAGAATTGACATTATGTGAACAATGGAAGTATTTTATTTTAGTAGTTTTAATTTCACAGGCACATTTATGATTAGTTTTCACCTAAAAGCCTCCTGGAAAACATGTTCTGAATTAGTGTTTTATTCTCCAGAGGACAGTGTCACCGTTACCCCAAAGTCTTACCACAAAACACACATGTCATATAACACAGATAAATCCACCCGATAATGGAGCTTTAAGGCTCTGAAACACGTTTTGGTTACAAATAATTGTGACAGGTAACAGTATACCTGTAGTTCCTTTTGATAGAAAACAAATAATTTACTAGGACGTTATGAATGCCATACCAAGAAACTGATTGGTTCTGAGCGCCAAAACGAAATCTTTTGTTTCAGGTGCCATTAACAGAGAGGCAATGCATTCCATTTTCCATAAAAGAATTACTGAACTACAGTCATATTATTTTATCTAGTAGACCTATGGTCAGCAAAACCATTTCCCAGTTCTTTTTAATTGCTATGAAGCAAATGACAAAATTAACATCAAGAAAAAACTCTTCCAGTACTGATATCTATATCATAAAATGCTTTATTCCTGGGATCAGATGCTGTAAAGATTGAGGTAAAAACCGTGTGCTCTTGCGTAAAAAGTGGCGCTGGCATAAACAGTCCTTTCCGTTTTGCAATTGATAATGGTGGCTTGTATTTCAGATGCAGAACGGCTTGGCATATATTTGCCTCTTTTGAAAACCATCACATTTTTCCATTCTTCTGTTTCAGAAAAGAGTTTCTACATAGCTATTTCGGGTGGGTGAGTTTAAGACAGTGTAAACACTTTGAATTTGGAAATCTTACACGACTCCATTGAAAAATTGTTTTAGCAGGAATTTTAAGATCAATGACGTCAGTTGTATGCGTTGGAATTACATGAGCAGTTTCATAGCTTTAGCTGACTCGACAGTACTGTAAGTCTCACCTTAGCATCCAAGCAGCCACTAATAATTCTGACACGTCCTGTGTAGAAACCTTGCAGTTGTGATACCTCTGGCGACAGTCTCAGATTGGTGCCCAAGGCGCCTGCTACTAACTGTGACATGTCCTGTATACAGATCTTGCAGTAGTGGTGTCCTTGTGCATCTCCCATCTTGGCACCCCAAGTGGCCTCTACTACCTGTGAAAAGTTTTGTATAGAAATATTGCAGCTGTTACGCCTCTAGCGCTCCTGTCAGCTTGCACCCAAAGTGGCCACTTCTAACTGTGACGTCTCCTGTATAGATATTGTACAGACGTGGTGTCTCTGGTGCCCTAATCAGCTTGCGCCCACAAGCAGCAGCCACTAATTCTGACAAGTTCTGTACAGAGACCTTGCATCTATGGCGCCTCTGACTCCCCTCTCAGGTTACCGGAACAAACGGCGACTGCTAATTATGACATGGCCTATATAGATATCTTACAGTTGCGGTGTCTCTTGAGCCACACAGCTTGGCGCCACAGGCGACCGCTTTTAATTGTGCCACGTCCTGTATAGACATTTTGCAGTTGTAGTTCCTCTACCATTCCTCTCAACCTGGCGCTCCAGGTGGCCACTGTTGTGGATTGGCAAGACAGCCAATCCACTATGACAGGAAGCCGAAAGGCACGCGTTTAAGCTCACGCAGGCTGGCGTGAGGTCTGGAACAGGACACGGAATGAGACTAGTGAAAAACGTACGTAGCTTCTGGAATACTTAACTTTAATCCATAATTGGTGAACATCGCTCTTGAAGGTACATGTTTTACAGCATCAACTGATAATGGCGCCTTGCTAGGTCGTAGCAAATGACGTAGCTGAAGGCTATGCTAACTATCGTCTCAGCAAATGAGAGCGTAGTTTGTCAGTGAACCATCGCTAGCAAAGTCGGCTGTACAACAGGGGCGAGTGCTAGAAAGTCTCTCTAGACCTGCCGTGTGCCGGCGCTCGGTCTGCAATCACTGATAGTGGCGACACGCGGGTCCGACGTGTACTAACGGACCGCGGTAGATTTAAAGGCTACCACCTAGCAAGTGTGGTGTCTGGCGGTGACACCACAGCCACTACTGATTCTCAAACGTCCTGTATAGAAATCTTGCTCTTGTGGTGCCTCTAGCTCCCCTCTCAGCCTGGCATCTCAAGCGGCTGCTACTAATTGTTACACATAATGCATAGGAATGCTACAAATGTGGTGCCTGTTGTGCCCCTCGTATCTTGCCTCCCCAAGTCGAATCTAGTAATTTTGACACATTCTGTATACAAAGGTAGGATACGTGGTGCCTCTAGCACCGAACTAAGCTTGGAGCTCCAACTGGCTACTACTAAATGTTACCTGTCCTGTATAGGAATCCTACGGTTTTGGCGCCTCTGGCGTGCCTCTCAATTTTGAGCCATAAGCAGCCATTATTAGTTTCGACATGTCCTGTATAGAAAACCTGCAGTTATGGTACCTCTGCCACCTCCCTCATCTGGCGCTCCAAGTGTACACTACTAATTGTGACACGTCCTGTACTGAAAACTAACTGCGACATAAGTATGCAAAATTTACACTTGTGGTGCTTCTGGGGTGTCTCTCAGCTTCGCGTCCCTAGTGGATTAGTAATTGTGACATTCCCTTTACAGTAAACTTTTAGTTATGGCACCTCTAGCACCTCTCACAACTTGGCTCCACATGTGGCTGCTACTAAGAAGGATAGAAACCTTACATTTGTAGGGTCTCTGGCGCCCTTGTCAGCCTGGTATCCGAAGCTGCCACTGATAATTATGACATGCCCTGTATACAAATACTGCAGCTGCCATGCCTCTGCACTCCTCTCAGCACTGCACACCAAGCGGCTGGTACAACTCGTGACACATCCTGCATAGAAATCTTACATTTGTGGTGCCTCTGCCATCCACCTCAGCTAGCGCCCCAAGTGACTACTACTAATTGTGACACGTGCCATATAGAAATAACGCAGCTGTGGTGATTTTGGTGTCCCTCTGGCCTTAGTGCACCAAGCCCCCTCTACTAATTGTGACACATCCCGCATAGAGATATCGCTGTTGTGGTACCTCTGTAGCCCCTCTCAGCCTGGTACCACAAACAGCTGCCACTGATTGTGACAGGTCCTGCAAAGTAATTTTGCAATTGTGGTGCCTCTGGCGCCATCTATGCTTGGAGCTGCAAGTTTCTGCTACTAATTTTAACACATACTGTATAGAAATCTTTCAGTTGTGGTGCTACTAGAGCCCTTCTCAGCTTGGTGCCGCAAGTGGGTGCTACTAATTATGGTACATCTGGTATAGAGTCCTAGCAGTTTTTTTGCCTGTGATTCTCCTCTCACCTAGCACCCCAAGTGGCCACGTCTAACTATGACATGCCCTGTATATAAATCCTACTCTTGCGTGCCTGTAGGACCTCTCAGAACTTGCCACACCAAGTGGTCACTACTAATAGTGTCGTGTCCTGTGTCGTGTCCTGTATAGAAATCTAGCAGTTGAGCAGTCTCTGGCGCCATTATCGGCTTGGTGTCACAAGCAGCCCTTACTGATTTGACATGCCTTGCATAGAAATCTTTCAGTTTTGGTGTTTCTACATCCTTCTCATCTTGGCACCGAAGTGGACACTACTAACTACAGAAAACTTTCACTTGTGGTGCCTCTGGTATCCCTGTTAGCTGCTGTCCCAAGTGGCTGTTATTAACTGTAACACGTCCTGTGTAAAAAGTTGTTGTAATACTCCACTGCTCCTCTCTGCTTGGCACCCCAAGCGGCCAATATTAATTGTGAAATGTATTGTATAGAAATTTGGCTTTTATGGTACCTCTAGCGCCCCACTCATCATCGCATCCCAAGCAGCTACATCTAATTGTTACACATAGTGCATAGAAAACCTGGAGTAGCGATGCCTGTGCCTCCAGTGCCCTGTCAGATGGTGCCACGAGTTGCCACTGCTTATTGTTACGTGTTCTGCGTAGCAATCTGGCGTTTGTTTCACCTCAGGCGCTACTCTTTGCTTGGCGACCCAATGTACTATTTATTGTGACGTGTCCTGTGTAGAAATAATGCACTTGATGCACTTATAGTGGTCTTCTCAACTTAACACCCTAGGCAACGCCATCTAATTACTATCCATTTTGTATAGGAATCCTAGTGTTGTGGTGGCTCTGGCACCCTTCGCAGTTTGGCGACCTAGGTGACCAAGAGGAATTGTGACATTTTGTGTATGGAACCTAAGAGCTTCTCAGCTGCTGCACCAAGTGGATGCCACTAACTGAGACGCTTCCTGTATAGAAATCTTACAGTTGAGGTGGATTTAGTGGTCCTCTCGGCTTGGCGCCCCATGCCTCCAGTACTATCTCTGCCATATTCTGTATGAAAATCATTCCATTGTTTGACTTCTAGTGCCCCTCTCACCTTTGCACCTATAGTGGTCACATATAAGTTGGCACATGCTCTGTAGAAATCTGCAGCCGTGGTACCTGTGGTTTCTTCTCAGCTGCCGCCCCAAGTTTCCAGTATTAACTGTGACATTTCCTGAAGAGAGACAATCAGTAGCGTTGCCTCAACGTGGTATCCCATGTGGGGACTTCTAACTGTAGCACAACGAGAACGGAAATCGTACAATTGTGTTTACTCTGTTACCCCTCTAAGTTTGGCGGCCCAAGCGGCCACTACTAATTGTGACACATACTGTATAGAAATCTTACAGTTGTGGTGCCTGTTGCATCCCTCTAAATTTGGCGTCCCAAGAAGCTGCTATTAACTGTGACAATTCCTGAAGAGAAATCTTGCTTTTGTGGTGCCTTATTGTGACACATCCGGTATAGAAATCTTGGATTTGTGGTGTCTCGGGCGCCCTCTCAGCTGGCTCCTGCAATCGGTCGCTATTTACTATGACACGTCGTGTGTAGGAATCTTGCACCAGCCGTGCCTGTAACACCCCTCTCTGCTTGGCGTCCCAAGCAGCCACTACTAATTGTGACACATCATGTATAGAGACCTTGCAGTTATGGCGCCTGTAGGGCTTCTCTCAACTTGGCCTCCTTCGGTGGGCGCTAATAACCGTGACTCGTCTTGCATGGAAATCTTACTATTGTCGCGTCTCTATCACCATTCTCTACTTGGCGCTCCAAACGGCCGCTACTTAATGTGACATGCCACGTGCAGTAATCTTAGAGTTGTTGTGTCTCTAGATCCCCTCTCAACTTGGAGCCCATGCTTAGACTACTAAATGTGACACAATCTGTGTGGAATTCATACAGTTGTGGTGCCTCTTGCACTCTCTCGGCTTGGCACCCTGAGTGACTGCTATTAATTGCGACACATCCAGTACAGAAATCTTACAGTTTTGGTGGCTTTTGCACCCCTCTCAGTTTTGTGGCCCAATAGACTGCCACTTACTGCGACAATTCCTGAACAGAAATCTTGCATTTGTGGTGCCTCTAGCGATCATCTGAGCTTCTCACCCAAGCAGCAGTTACCAACTGTGACAGATCTTATATAAAAATGCTACAGTTGCGCCTCAACGTGGCGGCCCATGTGACCATTATTAACTGTGACACATCCTGTACAGAAATTTTACAGATGTGGTGCGTCTGACAAGCCTCTCAAATTGCCACCCAAAGTGGATGATTGTAATTGTGACACATCCTGTATAGAAATCTTACTGTTGAGGTGCCTCTGGCATCCCTTTCATTTTGACACCCCAAGCAGCCACTGCTATTTGCGACACATCCCATATAAAAAAACTTGCAAATGTGACTCACCTAGCACTCATCACAGCTTGATACTCAAGTAGCCACAACAAATTGTGACAAGTCCTGATTTTTCATGTACTGTACAGTAATACAGCAATCGTAGTGCAGCTAGCACGCCTCTCAGTCTGGGGCCACAAGTGGCGGCTACTATCTGAGACACACCCTGTATAGAAATCTTAAAATTGTTATCGAAAAGACCACTGCTAATTGTCACACATTCTATAGAGAAACGATACAGTTGTCGTACCTCTGGGCCCCCTGCCAGCATGGCACCTCAAGTCGCCACTGTTAATTGTGACGTGATTTGTGCAGAAAACTCGCAGTTGTAGGGATTGTTCTGCCCCTCTCCACTTGGCGCTACAAAACCGCCGCTTCTATTTGTTAAACATCATGTATGGAGTCCTTCAGTTGTTGTCCCCCTCTCAGCTTATCGCCCCAAATGGCCATTAATAATTGTGATATCTCCTGTATAAATATCTTGTAGTTGTTATACTCCTGACACAACTCACTCCTTGGCGCCTCAAGTGGCTCCTATTAACACTGACATATCCTGGGCAGAAACTTTACCGTTCTGATGCTTCTAGCAACCCTCCCACCTGGCACCAAAAGAGGCCACTATAAACTGTGATACATCCTGTATAGAAAGCTTTCGGTTGTGGTGCCTCTGGTGACCTGTAGAAATCTTCCAGCTGTGGTGCCTATTGTGCCCCTAATAGCTTGGCATACCATGTGGCCACTACTAACTTCGACATATCCTGTATAGAAATCTTACAACAGTGACCCTCTGTCGCACCTCTCTGTTTAGCATCCCATGTGGGAACTATTAATTATGAGACAGCCTCTGTAGAAAACACAGTTGTGGTGCCTGTGGTGTCCATCTTAGCTTCGCACCCTCAGTGGCCAGTAGCAACTGTTACATGTTCTGTATAGAAATCTTCTACTTGTGATACCGCCAGTGGCCCTCTCAGCTTTTACACTAAATGGCGGCTATTAATTGTGAAACTTGAAGCATAGAAATTTTGCAGTTGTAGTATCACTGCAGCCCCTCTCAGCTCTGCAACCCAAGTGGCCAAGATCAATAGTGACGTAAGCTGTATAGAAATCTGTCACATATGGTGCCTCTATCAACCCTCCCAGCACCTCATCTAATTGTTATACTTCCTGTGTAGGAATCATCGAGTTGTTCTGCCTCTAGCGCATCTAGCAACTTGGCGCCCCAAGTGGCCTCCCGAAATTTTGACTTATTCTGTTTACAAACCTAGAAGTTGTAGTACCTGTGGCGGCCTCTCAGTGTCACCCAAATTCGCTGCCACTAACAGACATTTCCCGTATAGAAGTCTTACAGTTGTTGTGTAATTGGTGTCCCTCCCAGCTTGGCGCCTCAAACATCCACTAATTGTTGTAACACGTCCTGTATAAAACTCTTGGAGTTGTGGTGCCCCTGGGGCCTCTCAGATGGCTCCTGCAATTGGCAGGTATTTACTATGACACATACTGTGTAGGTATCTTGCAGCTGTTGTACTTCAACTCTCCTCCTCATCTGGGCGCCCTAAATGGACACTACTAATCACGACACTTCCTGTGTAGAAATCTTGTACTTGTCGTGCCTATAGCACCCGTTCCTGCTTGTCGCCCCAAGTGGCTTCTTCTAATTGTTACACCTCCTGCACAGGAATCCTTGAGCTGTGGTGGCTCTGGCAGTTCCCTCAGCTTGACACACCAAGCGGCGTCAAATAATTGTGACATGTACTGCATAGGAAGACAGAAAATGTGGTGTCTCTAGCACCCATCTCAGCTTGGCGCCCCAAGCAGACACTACTAATTGTGACACATCCTGCATAGAAATATTGCAGTTACGCTGCCTGTAGCGCCCCTCTCAACTTGGCCTCCTAGGGAGCCACTATTGCTTGTGACATTTCTTTTTTTTCATCAGTCTTCTGACTGGTTTGATGCGACCCACCACGAATTTGTCACCTGTGAATCCTCTTCATCTCAAAATAGCACTTGCAACCTACGTTCTCAATTATTTGCTGGATGTATTCCAATCTCTTCCTTCCTCTACAATTTTTTTCCCTCTACAGCTCCCTCTAGTACCGTGGAAGTCATTCCCTCATGTCTTAACAGATGCCCTGTCATCATGTGAAGTGCATCCCTCACTCTTCCTATAGTCCGGATTTAGCCCCATGTGACTGTTTTTATTCCCTAAAGACTGGCAGAAGCGCTGGGACATGTGCATCGCATTCATGGGAGACTACGTTGAGAATGACCATTAAAATTATGAGGATGAGTAAAGGTACGCTGTGAAAAAAAATTATGATCATTCTTTATTGAAGAGCCCTTATATACATATTTGGGAAGAAGAAATTTGGGGTAAGAACCACATAGTTCCCAATGCTTTCTAGTGGCTGCAAGTGCAGATGGGCACGACTCAGGGAGAGAAGGGAAGAAGGAAATAGTGAGACAGGGAGGAGAGAAATTGGGAAGGAAGAGACAGATAGACAGAAGGGAGGAACGAGCAGATGGACAGATCGATGTAGGAGGAGATGCAGAGAGAGAGAATGGGGAAAAGGAGTCAATCAGGGAAATAGGGGAGGAGATGATTAGAGAGAGGGGGACAAATAGGTTGGCAGTGATGGGGGTGGGGGGTGGGAGGACGGGAGCAGGTGGATGGGGAAGAGTGGGAGGAGGGGGATTTGCAGGAAGCAGGTGCAAGACGGAGAGGGGTAGTGGGCAGCAAGTGGAAGAGGAAGAGTGCTAATTACGAGGTGGCCAGAGAGAGCCTTCACGTCGTTTCGTAAATTCATAGTAGAAGTCCTTTCCCGCTTTCACTGCTTTATTTTTTGTTTCTGTGCATAATTATACACTATAATAAAGAATTCACCTTTACTGAAAGCTGCAAGTTGCTTATGCGAACTTTAACTTGATCGTTTAACATTGTTTTCTGTTCATTAATGAAGTTTCTCTGAAAAACGTATTGTTTCCTAAAACAGGTTTCAAGGGCAGTTGTTTTTTCCAATGAATCTTTAAGTATTTCTTGCAGCTGAATATTTTTCATTTGCTGATTATCATTTGAAGAGATCCCATATTTTATACGGCTTACTTCTATTATTTTCATCACATTTATGTGTAAGTTCTTGTCCAGTACAGCTAGAAATTGGTTTTCTTGATACAACCCGAGCGAAATGTTGAGGTAGTTTAACGTTTTACTCTTATTTACGCTGGACATTATCACAGCCTGCAATATGTAGTAAAGTACCAGTTATATAGTATCATCATATTCCACGTCTTTCCGTCTTATTCGATGGGACAGCAAACGAGGCTGCTCCAACACAACTCATTCTATTTTGTCTAAAAGTGACATGGCGAGACCGTGGCTGTGTAATTCTTACAAAGAAGAAAACAGCAACCAGTCACAACTCATTCTTCAGTTTTGCACGTGGAATATCCTCTCTGCCCGATATCTGATTTCAACATATCCCTGCACCTAATGTACGTTAATTCTTACAAAGAAGAAAAGAACAACCAGCCACAACTCATTCTTCAGTTTTGCATCAGGAATATCCTCTCTGCTCGATATCTGATTTCAACATATCCCTGCACCTGAGTCTTGGTCCCCCTCTTGGCCTTTTGTCTGTGAGTTTCAAATCACTCATTTAGTCTTGGCACCCTCTTAGCATCTATGGATCATATGTGCCCATACCATCTCAGCTGTTGTGAAAATATTTTTAGTCTTACAACTTGAGCCTTTGTTCTGATTTCCTCATTCCTGATTCTTCCCCTAGGTTTCTTTCCTACCACGCTAAGAAGAAACGTCATCTAGGCTGCTTGAATTCTGCAGATGTCTGTGCATCGTATGGTCCATGTTTCACAACTATATGTCAAAATGGGCACGGCACAGATTTCATAATGTCTCTTTTACACTTTATGCTCCATTGTTCAATATTAGATCTTTAATTATTTGATAGAGGTTATTCCTGCATGAATTATGTGAGTAGTTTCTTTTTCTAATAATTTTGGGGTATGCACCAAGATTCTGTCGACATTCTGTCGCGATATTTCGCCCCAGATACAGCGGAATCGACAGGATCATTCGATACTGAGTGATTAGGTGATCTCTCACTTCCACCGCCGAGGACAGCACACACATCTCGACTGTCACGCGCATGTCATCACCTGACGCATGTATCGAAACAGGCAAGCACAATTTCTTGTGCGCGAAATTCGTCATAAATACCGTGAATGCACCTGGGCCCTTCAGTAGTTCTCTATCCACCTGAAGATGGTCGGACGTCTCTTGGGCGAAATATATTGGCAGAATGTCGACGGGATCCGGCTACACACCCCTAAATTAGTAGAAGAAATGTGCCGGGAAAATGTCAGAAGCTACAGTGGCTTCTTTGTCTACAGAACCAATGCCGGAGTAAGATATTTTCCTCGTAACTGAAAATGAGACGATATACTTTAACAGCATCTACCCAGGTGTTTATTTCAAGTTGTAAGTCTTCTTTAGAGCCGTCCCATAGATATACTTCATTAGCAAACGAAATGGATTTCACTTCTTGGCACCGTTGTCTAAGGTACCACCTTCTGTTGAAGCTACATTTGTTTCTTTATTTGACAGGTTTACAATTTTGTATCGCGTCTGAAGATATCATGTAGGAATCAGTGAGTAAATCGGTACTGCAGAACGCATGCGGTCGGGAGTAAGATTTCAGGTACCACGCTGGCTGAAGGGGTAAGTGGACCATATGGCGTTGCCAGTGGCCGGCGGTGTGAGGCGCTGTGGCCAGACAAGAGAACGCTCGTTACGTCAGCAGCGAGGTACGCATGAACAGCACAGTTATTCCGGCGCGAACCAAGTAATAAATACATGTTACTAAAATACATGTTAACAAAAGTAGCTTTTTCCAATGCAGATATTAAGAGAAGCTTACTGGGCTTACGTACTTTCTCACAACAATATTACCACGCCAGCAATCGATCTTCTTAATTAATAAATGAATAATGTTGAAGCTAGGAAAATGTGCGAACGACTACGAAATACCACGAGTATGAGGTACCGGCTATGTGCAACAGTTGTCACTCACCGATAACATGCCTTCCTTTCGAGTCCTGCCATAAGACAATGCTTTCAGGAAAATGTTAGTTACCGGTTAACCATCATTAACTGTGTTGACATTATCAGTTTGTGGTGTATAGTAAACAAGTACATCATCAGGGCATCCCTTTTGAAGGTTATTCCCAATAATATAGTTTCCTGCTTCGTCACGTAGAATCCCCGGAAAGCCGTCCGCGGTGGCCGCGCGGTTCTAGGCGCTTTAGTCCGGAACCGCGCAGCTGCTACGATCGCTGGTTCGAATCCTGCCTCGGGCACGGATATGTGTGATGTCCTTAGGTTAGTTAGTTTTAAGTAGTTCTAAGTTCTAGGGGACTGATGACCTCAGAAGTTAAGTCCCATAGTGCTCAGAGCCATTTGAACCATTTTTGACTCATGGGAAGTAGAATTGCACTTTACAGAGAACGCGATGGCGCTGATACTGCTTCTGCGAGGGACGTAAACTTCGACAGCTTCTCGGCAAAACGGGTGGAAAGATTCCACGCGACGACTCACTAAGATAGTCCAAGGACGAATTATCTAAATCTCCGAAAAATTCTCGTGCAGAAGTACGGCCAATGATAGCGGACATCCCGCAGATAATCCTCTAGGAACTCACTGGCTAAACTGAGAAATTTCTGGAGGTTCACTACAAGTGTGGGTCTCTTGAAAATTGTTTGGTGTGCTTTTCTGTGGATTTTATTGATTAAATTTACGGAAATAAGAGGAGACTTAACTCCACCCTACCTTAAACCAGATTTTGTGCCAAAGGTTTCAGTCTCTCGTACAAGTGTTTTGACTTTACTGTGGGTATCTTCATACAAGTACGATATATAGGATACAATGAAAATGTAAGATCACTTATTCGGAACAAGACGCAACACTGAAAAGTTAAGTTCACCCACAGGAAACTGACTAGGAGCATACACCTTGCTGCCACTCCATAACGCAAAAAATTCAATCTCACGTGGGTGGCCTTCTTGTTCCATAGTTCACGCTGTAATAACGCGACAAGTGTTGTATCCAGCTATGAAATTTAGAAACAACTCTTGTCCGATACAATCTTCTGTTCTACACTACCCGACCTTTCCCTACTCTTCATCACTTTCGTGTTTGCTCTGTTCATTCTTGGAGTATATTCCGTTATTCGCATATGCTATTCAGCAGGCGTCTTAAGACTACTATCCGAAATTACTAGTGCGAATAAAATAATTTAAAATACAGCCTGGTGGATTAACGCCCTTCATAAAAGTTAATGGGACTGTGGCGCACACCCAAAAGAAACTGAGCACGCAGTATTACACAAGTTTCACACCCCATTGTGGACGCAGAAAACTGCGATAGGGTCACTGACAAGGGTTTCCAGTAACCGTAATAGCTGTGGGCACAATTACCTGCGACGTGAAACCATTTTTATACATGGATTTCAGTTTAAATAAGCATATCCCAGAGAAGCAAGATGCAGACCCAAAATACATTGTCTGACAAGCAGAGCTGAGATACAAATACATATTCGTCTTCATCACGAATTACGTTGCTAGCATTGATGTATATAACTCCACTACTGGCCATTAAAATTGCTACACCACAAAGAAATGCAGATAATAAACGGGTATTCATTGGACAAATATATTATACTAGAACTGACATGTGATTACATTTTCACGGAATTTGTGTGCATAGATTCTGAGAAATCAGTACCCAGAATAACCACCTCTGGCCGTAATAACGGCGTTGATACGCCTGTGCATTGAGTCAAACAGAGCCTGGATGGCGTGTACAGGTACAGCTGCCCATGCAGCTTCAACACGATACCACAGTTCATCAACAGTAGTGACTGGCGTATTGTGACGAGCCAGTTGCTCGGCCGCCATTGACCAGACGTTCTCAATTGGTGAGAGATCTGGAGAATGTGCTGGCCAGGGCAGCAGTCGAACATTTTCTGTATCCAGAAAGGCCCGTACAGAACCTGCAACATGCGGTCGTGCGTTATCCTGCTGAAATGCACGATTTCACAGGGATCGAATGAAGGGTACAGCCACGGGTCGTAACACATCTGAAATGTAACGTCTACTGATCAAAGTGCCGTCAATGCGAACAAGAGGTGACCGACACGTGTAACCAATGGCACCCCATACCATCACGCCGGGTGATACGCCAGTGTGGCGATGACAAATACACGCTTCCAATGAGCGGTCACCGCGATGTCGCCAAACGCGGATGCAACCATCATGATGCTGTAAACAGAACCTGGATTCATCCGAAAAAATGACGTTTTGCCATTCGTGGTCTCAGGTTCGTCGTGGAGTACACCATCGCAGGTGCTCCTGTCTGTGATGGAGCGTCAAGGGTAACCGCAGCCATGGTTTCCGAGGAGCTGATAGTCCATGCTGCTACAAACGTCGTCGAACTGTTAGTGCAGATGGTTGTTGTCTTGCAGACGTCCCCATCTGTTGACTCTGGGATCGAGACGTGGCTGCACGATCCGTTACAGCCATGCGGATAAGATGCCTGTCATCTCGACTGCTAGTGATACGAGGCCGTTGGGATCCAGCACGGTGTTCCGTATTACCCTCCTTAACCCACCGATCCCCATATTCTGCTAACAGTCATTGGATCTCGACCAACGCGAGCAGCAATGTCGCGATTCTATAGACCGTAATCGCGACAGGCTTCAATCCGACCGTTATCAAAGTCGGAAACGTGATGGTACGCACTTCTCCTCCTTACACGAGGCATCACAGCGACGTTTCACCAGGCAATGCCGGTCAACTGCTGTTTGTGTATGAGAAATCGGTTGGAAACTTTCCTTATGTCAGCACGTTGTAGGTGTCGCCACCGGCTCCAACCTTGTGTGAATGCTCTGAAAAGCTAATCATTGCATATCACAGCATCTTCTTCCTGCCGGTTAAATTCCGCATCTGTAGCAGGTCATCTTCGTGGTGTAGCAATTTTAATGCCCAGTAGTGTATATCGGTAAAAGTTCTTTGATACATTTCAATACAACCACATCGTCATCTTCTTACAGAGTCATCTTCTAGGTTCGACGCGCAAATTAACGTTGGTACCAGGTTTCTGTCTTGACTCAGGTAGAACAGCACTTCCCAAGCTTTCTCGACTTGCGAACCTCTTCTACAAAGACCCGAACTTGTTGAATCACTGACTTTTAAATATACATGCAGCAGAAGTACATAACATTTCATTCCAAGCAAAAGGTTTAATAAACTTAAAGTATCGTAACTCTCAGCGGTTAAAACCTGAAGTTACCCTGATTATGGCTTAAAAGTTACACAATGTGTAGGCGTAGTTGAGATTGTAAATACAAGTTTTCATTGCAGTTACAGACCTCTTCCTTGGAATTCACTGAGATGATTGCCCCTGAAAAATTACGCTACATTAAATTTCCTACAATAAAGGATACTATTGATATTTCCCATGGACAAATAGGTTGCGCGAAGAGAGCGAGAGCATACTGAAAATCTCGAGCGACGCTCGTGTGCTGCATCTGAGGTAGTTTTTATACGACAGTCAAACGTTGTTTTACGACTTGACAGACCAAAAGTGTCTTACAACAAAGTGTTCGTCTCGACTGCCTCTAAGCCACTGTATTTCGTATTGGCTCTGACCACTATGGGACTTAACATCTATGCTCATCAGTCCCCTAGAACTTAGAACTACTTAAACCTAACTAACCTAAGGACACCACACAACACCCAGTCATCACGCGGCAGAGAAAATCCCTGACCCCACCGGGAATCGAACCCGGGAACCCGGGCGCGGGAAGCGAGAACGCTACCGCACGACCACGAGCTGCGGACTCTAAGCCACTGTGGTACGTTGTAAACAATGACAAGTACTCAGTAGTACAGAAAATAAATAACACGTACGTAAAATGCGTCTTATCTCGTAAATCATTCGGAGTAGTTCTCCATGTGAAGATCTTGCTTCCAGTGAGCATTTCAGTTATAGACCTGAAACCTGAACGTTCCTCATTGAACACCCTGCATATGCGGCAAAGAAATTCGTCATAATTTGGCATGAATTGTAGAATATTCGTACCTACAACAACAGAAGATAAATGCCTGCTGTTACCCATCACTAAAGCCGCCAGTAGCTCAGACAACAGTTCAATATGCGTCAACAAAAATATTTGGTCATTTGTCCAATAACAATAAACGTTTGACAGATTGCAAATATATCTACAGAACGGTCAGAAAGAGTCCGAAAAGTTCGGAACGGCGTTGCAGGGTAGTATGTGCAGCGAAAAAACTCAAGAAAAATATTTCAAAATATGGCTCTGTGGACTATGGGACTTAACATCTGAGGTCATCAGTCCCCTAGACTGAGAACTACTTACACCTAGTTAACCTAAAAACATCACACACATCCATGCCCGAGGCATGATTCGAACCTGCGACCGTAGCGGTCACGCGCTTCCAGACTGACGGGCCTAGAACCGCTCGGCCACACCGGCCGGCTAAAAATATTTCGATTCTCTCTGCCGTTTCCGAGTTAATTAGCATTGAAGTTAGGCAGTTAGGGAGTTGGGCGAACAAATTAGAGCCACCTGCCGAATAAAATTAGCGTCAGTTGCTCTTATAGAGTAGATAATAGTGCACGAGACTGCTCAGCCTTTGACTCGCGTTCGATCCTTATTGCCGTCCTATGTTCAATTTTTGTATCGCTGTCATTTTCGCATTTAGAACCAAAATAAGAAGACTTTCGATAACACTGTTTCTGGCGGGCCACTTGAATTTGTGTGGGGTGACGGCTTCGTTGTCTGGCTTCAACGGTAATTTATTCGGGAAAGGCGCAACATATCGATTTTTTTTGTTAACAATTTTAGCACAACCTACGCTGCAGCATGTTTACAAGTTGTTCGGTCTGTTTCTGACTACCCTGTATAATCACCTCGTCCGGATTCAGTCTTCTACCCCAAAGGAAATTTTTATTGAATAACTGATTGCCTGTAAAAAGAAGTGTAGTTTTAAGTGTACTTGCGTGAATAGTACTGAAAAACAATGTGTTCATTTATGGTTGGTTCAAATGGCTCTGAGCACTATGGGACTTAACATCTGAGGTCATCAGTCCCCTAGACTTAGAACTACTGAAACCTAACTAACCTAAAGACATCACACACATCCATGCCCGAGGCAGGATTGGAATCTGCGACCGTAGCGGTCGCGCGGTTCCAGACTTAAGCGCCTAGAACCGCTCGGCCACAACGGCCGGTTGTTTTCATTTAAGTTCAACCTAACCGAGTACAAATATCCTGTAAAGTGACACATTCGACATCATTTCAGTGAAAGACATGTTAAAATGATGTTTGCAACATGAGACTAACTAACAAACCACATTTGTGAGAGGCGGAGGTGGACAGGCGACAGTGGTATCGAGCGCACAGTAGCGGCGGCAGGAGACGCGGTCCGCGCCACGCAATTACGGCGGCGCCGGCACGATGGCTCCTCCAGCTCTCGTAAAACAGGATGGCCGCGCCGGGCACGGCCTGGCCTGCTGTGGCGTCGCCAGCCATACGTGGCGATGCGGTGGCGGTGACCGCAAGTGCGTGAGTCGCCACCGCCTGGCGAAGAGCGGGGGACGCACACCGAGGCTGCAGACCCGCTCCCCCCTCTCAGTAAACTGCACTGCTCGCCATTAAAATTGCGACAAAAGGAAGCATACATCAAACAAATTTTACTCTACGAGGTGTGTCATAGTCGCGGCAAAATTCACATTGATCCAGGCTAGATTATTTCAGTATCTATTCCAAATAGTGAAAACAGTATTTCACACCTCGTAATTAATTTCAATATGCGACAATCATATCTATGTTCTCTTTTGTGAATCATCAGCCTTGTATGATGCGGCCCGCCACGAATTCCTCTCCTATCCCAATCTTTTCATCTCACAATAACAACTGCAACCTACGTCCTCAATTAACTGCTGTATGTATTCGAATTTCTACCTTGCTCCACAGGTTTTACCCTCTACAGCTCCCTGTAGTACAGTGGAGGTTATTCCCTGATGTCTTAACACATGTACTGTCGTCCTTCTCCCTCCTCCTTGTGTTTTCCATGTATTCCTTTCTCGTAGATTCTGCGGGGAACCTCGTCATTCCTACCTTGTCTACCAGATTCTAAACATTATTGTGTAGCATCACAACCCAAATGCTTCGATTCTGTTCTTTTTCGGTTTTTCCACAGTCCATCATTTGCTACCATACAATGCTGTGCTCAAAACGTGCATTCTCAGAGATGTTTTCTTCAAATTAGGCCTATGTTTGATACTAGGAAACTTCTCTTGGCTAGGAATGCTATTTTTACTAATGCTAGTCAGCGCTCCATGTCCTTCTTACTCCATCAGTGATAGATTACTTCGTTGCGTAGGTAGCAGAATTCCTTTTCTCCACCTATTTCCTGATCACCAATCCTGATGTTAAGCTTATTGGTTTCCTCATCTCTGCTAATTCTCATTACTTTCGTCTTCCTTCGATTTACTCTCAGTTCATTTTCTGTACTTCTTGGACTATTCATCTGAGCCATCAGATCATGTAATTCTTCTTCATCTTCACTGTGGAGGAACGTCATCAGCAAACGTTATCATTGATATCCATTCACCTTGAATTTCAATTCCACACTTAAACCTTTTTTTTTTATTTCCGTCATTGGTTCTTCGATGTATAGATTGAACAGTAGAGGTGAAAGACTTCATCCTTGTTTATTTTATTTATTTTGTTTACATGTCTAGTGGCGTAGGACCAAACCGAGGAGCAAATCTCCAAGGTCATGGAACTTGTCAGTACATGAAATTACAACAAAAAAGTAATAACAGATAAAATAAAATGTTTATGAACCCAAACAAAAGTCAAGCAATATGTTTAAGTAAACGCAGCCAACAAAATAACATAGGAATCAGCTTAATTTTTCAAGGAACTCCTGAACCGAATAGAAGAAGTGACCCATGACGAAACTCTTCAGTTTCGATTTGAAAGCGCGTGGATTACTGCTAAGATATTTGAATTTTTGTCGTAGCTTATTGAAAATGGGGGCAGCAATATACTGCACACCTTTCTGCACAAGAGTTAAGGAAATCCGATCCAAATGCAGATTGAATTTCTGCCTAGTGAAAGCAGCTAATTCTTGGGAATAAGCTGATTCTGTTAACGAGAAACGATAGTAAAGGATACAATTATTGAGAGGCCAATGTCGGAATACCCAGACTAATGAAACGGAGTCGACAATAGGTTCGCGAACCAATTACTGCTGCGAATTGCCTGTTTCTGAGCCAAAAATATCCTTTAAGAATGAGAACAGTTACCCCAAAATATAATACCATACGACATAGGCGAGTGAATATAAGCAAAATAAACTAATTTTCGTGTCGAACGATCACTCACTTCTGATACTGTTCGCACGGTAAAAATGGTAGCATTACGTCTTTGAACAAAGTCCTGAACGGGGCGTTTCCACGACTGTTGACTATCTATCTGAACACCTATCAGTTTGAACTGTTCAGTTTCACTAATCATAAGCCAATTATGTGAAATTAAAAAGCCGGGTTTTGTTGAATTGTGTGTTCGAAACTGTAAAAACTGAGTCTTACTGTGGTGTAGCGTTAGTTATTTTCTACAAGCCATGAGCTTATACCAAGAGTAGCACACAACATTCCTTACTATTTTAGAATTACCTGTAATAATTTAATATTTTAGAACTGTTAATATTTTAGAGTTACCTGTAATACTAGAGGGCCTATCATTTATACATGGTGTTACAAAAAGGTACTGCCAAACTTTCAGGAAACATTCCTCACACACAAATAAAGAAAAGATGTTATGTGGACATGTGTCCGGAAACGCTTAATTTCCATGTTAGAGCTCATTTTAGTTTCGTCGGTATGTACTGTACTTCCTCGAATCACCGCCAGTTGGCCCAAGTGAGGGAAGGTAATGTTGACTTCGGTGCTTGTATTGACATACGACTCATTGCTCTACAGTACTAGCATCAAGCACATCAGTACGTAGCATCAACAGGTGATGTCTTGATTAGGCCCCATGTTCTTCCACCTACGCTCAATGGAGCACGTTATCATGATTTCATACGGGATACTCTACCTGTGCTGCTAGAACATGTGCCTTTACAAGTACGACACAACATGTGGTTCATGCACGATGGAGCTCCTGGACATTTCAGTCGAAGTGATCGTACGCTTCTCGACAACAGATTCGGTGACCGGTGGATTGGTAGAGGCGGACCAATTCCATGGCCTCCACGCTCTCCTGACCTCAACCCTCTTCACTTTCATTTATGGGGGCATTTGAAAGCTCTTGTCTACGCAACTCCGGTACCAAATGTAGAGACTCTTCGTGCTCGTATTGTGGGCGGCTGTGATACAATATGCCATTCTCCAGGGCTGCATCAGCGCATCAGGGATTCCATGCGACGGAGCGTGGATCCATATATCATCGCAAACGGAGGACATTTTGAACATATCCGGCAACAAAGTGTTTGAAGTCACGCTGGTACGTTCTCTTGCTGTGTGTTTACATTCCATGATTAATGTGATTTGAAGAGAAGTAATGAAATGAGCTCTAACGTGGAAAGTAAGCGTTTCCGGACACATGTCCACATAACATATTTTCTTTCTTTGTATGTGAGGAATGTTTCCTGAAAGTTTGGCCGTACCTTTTTGTAACACCCTGTATAAATAAGGAACAGGAATGGGCCCAACACTGATTCCTAAGGCACTCCACATTTTACCGTATCCCACTCAGGCCCCACATCACAGCCATCCTCAACACTGAGGATAATGATCTTCTGCTTTCTTTTGTTAAAGTAAGAGAAGAACCAATTGTGAGCTACTCCCCCACATTCCATAATGGTCCAACATCTGGAGCAATATTTTGCGTTTAACACAATCAAACACCTTAGTTAAATCAAAAAATATGCCTAGCGTTTGAAACCTCTTGTTTAATCCATCCAGTACCTCACAGAGAAAAGAAAATGTACCATTTTGTCTTACACCAGTTTTAATCCGAACACTTCGTTCTTGGTCTTCCAATCTTATTGCTCCCTCTTGTATATCACCATATTTCAGATTTTGTTTTGTTTTGGTTTTTACAACAGTCCATCATTCACTACCATACAATGCCGTGATTCAAACGTACATTCTCAAGAATTTCTTTCTCAAATTAAGGCCTATGTTTGATACTAGTAGAATTCTCTTGATCAGGAATGCCATTTTTACCAATTACAGTCTGCTCTTTATGTCTTCGTTGCATCTACGTAGTAGAATTCCTTAACTTCATGTACTTCGTGATCACCAACGGTAATATTAAGTTTCTCGCTGTCCTCGTTTTTACTTCTTCTTATTACTTTCATCTTTATTCGATTTACTCTCAGTCCATATTCTGTACTCATTAGACAGCTCATTCCATTCAGCAGATCCTAATTCTTCTCAGTTTCAGTGAGGATAGCAATGTTATTAGCAGATTTTATCACTGATATCGTTTCACCTTGAATTTTAATTCCACTCTTGAACCTTTTTGTTTATTTCTATCATTGGTTCTTCGATGAATAGATTGAGCAGTAGATGGGCAAGACTACGTTCTTTTGTTACACTCATTTTAATCCGAGCACTTCATTCTTCGTCTTCCACTGTTTTTACCCCTTCTTAGCTTTTGTACATGTTGTACATTACCGTTGTATATTATCCGTCTCTCCCTATAGCTTACTCTGTTTTTCTCAGAATTCCGGACTTCTTGCACCATTTGACACTGTCGAACGTTTTTTCCAGGTCGACAAAATCCTATGAACGTGTCATGATATTTCCTCAGGTTTGCTTCCATTACCAACCGCAACGTCAAAATTGCCTCTCTGGTGGCCTTACCTTCCCTAAAGCAATACTGATCATCTAAGTCATGCTCAGTTTTCTTTTCCATTCTGTTCTATACTATTCCAGTCAGCAACATTGATGTATGAGGTGTGAAGCTGAGTGTGCGATAATTCTCGCTCTTGCAGTCTTGGAAACAGTGACTTCAAAATTCAGATGGTATAATGCTACACTCATTAATTCTACACACCAACGTGAATAGTCGTTTTGTTTTCGTTTCCCCCAACGATGGAATGTCGTCTATCCCTTCCTTATTTCATCTTAAGTCTTTCAAAGTGCTTTCAAGTCCTGATTCTGTTACTGGATCCCCTATATTCTCTACATCATCTCTTCATCTACCACGTCATCAGACAAGTCCTCTTCCTCATAGATGCCTTCAATGTAATCTTCGTACCTAACCGCTCTCTCCTCTACATTTAACAGTGGAATTCCCATTGCACTCTTAATGTTACTTACTTTTAATTCCATCGTAGATGGTTTAGTCTTTTCTATATGATGAGTTTGTCATTCCGACAATCCTTTCATTTCCGATTTCTTTACATTTTTCCTGCAGCCGTTTCGCTTAGGTTATCATGCACTTACTGTTCCGTTCCCTGAACATTTTTGTACTTCCTTCTTTCATCGATGAGCTGAAATATTTATTGTGTTACCCATGGTTTCTTCACAAAAAATGACTCTGAGCACTATGGGACGTAACATCTGAGGTAAATTCGGAAGGACAACGGTTCAATCCCGCGTCCGGCCATCCTGATTTAGGTTTTCCGTGATTCCCCTAAATCGCTCCAGGCAAATGCCTGGATGGTTCCTTCCCCGTCTTTCCCTAATCCGATGAGACCGATGACCTCGCAGTTTGGTCTCTTCCCCCGAACAACCTAACCCAACCCACCATCTGAGGTCATCAGTCCTCTAGACTCAGAACTACTTAAACCTAACTAACCTAGGGACAGCACACACATCCATGCCCGAGGCAGGATTCGAACTTGGGACCGTCACAGCAGCGAGGTTCCGGACTGAAGCGTCTAGAACCACTCGGCCACAACGGCCGGCGGTTTCTTCACATTTACCTCCTTTGTACCTATGTTTTTCCCTCCAACTTCTGAGACTGCCCTTTTTAGAGATGTCCGTTCCTCTTCATCTGAACTGCCTACTAAGTTATTCCTTATCGCATTACCTATAGTCTCAGAGAATTTCCAGCGTATGTCTTCATTGTCCAGTACTTCTGTATCCCACCTTCTTGCTTATTGATTACTGAGTCTTCCGACTAGTCTCTTAAAATTCACCCTACTCTCAATAACTACAGAATTGTGATCTGAGTCTATATCTGCTCCTCTGTACGTCTCACAATCCAGTATCTAATTTCGGAATCTCTGTTTGACCATGGTGTGATCTTTCCAAATTTCAAGTCTTTTGCAAGTATACTTCCTCCTCTTGCGATTCTTTAACAAAGTATTCTCTATTACTATCGGAAATTTATTGGAGAACCTAATTAATCTTTCTTCACACTCATTTCTAGTACCAAGCCCCTATTCACCTGTAACCCTTTCTTTTACTCCTTCCCCTATAACTGCATACCCATTCACCATGACTGTTAGATTTTGATCTTCCTTTGCGTGTCGATTTACTCGTTGAGTATGTTCATATACTTCCTGTAACTCTTCATCTTCAGCTAATGACGTCGGCATGTATACCTGGATTTTCGTTGTCTACAGCCCCTCGAAGTTTCTCGCAACATTTCTGGTACTCCACTGAGGGAACTATCTAATAAAACTCCCTCATACTTAGTTGTAGTTTTATGCTACACTTCTTATGAGTAGCGTGTAAGCATATCGAAGCTCCAGTTATGCTCTAGTTCACATGTTCTTATTTTACAGCTGTTTAGCATTTGTTGTACCAAAACTTCAATCTACGTTGGTGAATTTTTCTACTGTTACTACAAACAATTAATAAGTAATGCAGGTACGATAACTGTAATTCCTTTGTGACACTGGCGTCGCAATGACAACACGCATTTAGTAAAACTGCCTATATTCTGTGTCAAATGACAGACTATTATCTTGCGCTCCGCCTAAACTAAATCTTGACTTATACAAAGTAATTACATTTTATTTTGTATTGTCACCCCTCTTAAGTATGTGAAAAGTATTTAAAAGGATTTCCCCTAGGATACAAAAATTATTGGTGAGACGAGCTTATATTCATGTTTACAGTTATTCTGATGGAACGGCTTAACTTCTCAGAGTTAGCGCTAAGGAGCGCTAAACAGTTCTTTGCGATTGGTTTCATGTTGTAGTGTTGGAATTTCGTTCCTCACTTATTTTATTCGACGTTCACATCTCCCTGTCCTCTTGACCTTCTTCTTGGGTTAACATCTGACCGAAATGGACGGACTACGCCGTTGCTCGGACTTACTTTTGGATGGCATAGTGATGGGATTTCAGTCGCTACACTGTTAGGTCTGGAACACAGGCACTAAAGTAAAAGATCTGTGGTATAGCACAAAACACATTGCAATAAGCGGAATTAAAGCAATGAAGTAATGAATCATCCATGTACTTGTTTTGTAGATGTATTGTTCCCGAATGCTCTCACACTTAATCAGATCAAGATTATCTGTAAAGTGAATGTTGTGTCTGTCTGCGTATTTTCGCCGAGATGCAGTGTAGACAACGAGCAACGTATACAGGGTTATTACAAATGATTGAAGCGATTTCACAGCTCTACAATAACTTTATTATTTGAGATATTTTCACAATGCTTTGCACACACATACAAAAACTCAAAAAGTTGTTTTAGGCATTCACAAATGTTCGATATGTGCCCCTTTAGTGATTCGGCAGACATCAAGCCAATAATCAAGTTCCTCCCACACTCGGCGCAGCATGTCCCCATCAATGAGTTCGAAAGCATCGTTGATGCGAGATCGCAGTTCTGGCACGTTTCTTGGTAGAGGAGATTTAAACACTGAATCTTTCAGATAACCCCACAGAAAGAAATCGCATGTGGTTAAGTCGGGAGAGCGTGGAGGCCATGACATGAATTGCTGATCATGATCTCCACCACGACCGATCCATCGGTTTTCCAATCTCCTGTTTAAGAAATGCCGAACATCATGATGGAAGTGCGGTGGAGCACCATCCTGTTGAAAGATGAAGTCGGCGCTGTCGGTCTCCAGTTGTGGCATGAGCCAATTTTCCGCGGGCTACGCGTGAAACTTGCCCGCGCGCGTTCAACCGTTTCTTCGCTCACTGCAGGCCGACCCGTTGATTTCCCCTCACAGAGGCATCCAGAAGCTCTAAACTGCGCATACCATCGCCGAATGGAGTTAGCGGTTGGTGGATCTTTGTTGAACTTCGTCCTGAAGTGTCGTTGCACTGTTATGACTGACTGATGTCAGTGCATTTCAAGCATGACATACGCTTTCTCGGCTCCTGTCGCCATTTTGTCTGACTGCGCTCTCGAGCGCTCTGACGGCAGAAACCTGAAGTGCGGCTTCAGCAGAACAAATCTTTATGAGTTTTTCTACGTATCTGTAGTGTGTCGTGACCATATGTCAATGAATGGAGCTACAGTGAATTTATGAAATCGCTTCAATCATTTGTAGTAGCCCTGTATCATAATGAAACACACACATGTACAAAGTCATTGTTCGTCACTACAATTCGAGAGAAACGTATAAGCAGTTTTAGGTACCAGAAATATCTGTTATAAGCATATAATATTTTTAAACAAAAATCCTTTACAAATTAAATTTAAAGCGATATTCGTCCTGTGGTAATTTTGTACACTGGAGTGACAAATGTTGTGGGATACCTCCTAATATCACGTCGGATCTGCGTTTGCCCGAGGTAGCGCAGCAGTTCGACCCTGTATGGA
Organism: Schistocerca cancellata; assembly: GCF_023864275.1. Taxonomy (NCBI): domain Eukaryota; kingdom Metazoa; phylum Arthropoda; class Insecta; order Orthoptera; family Acrididae; genus Schistocerca; species Schistocerca cancellata. Next base: position 169,971,398 of record NC_064631.1, on the reverse strand, counting down.
CTCAACAAGTCGTTGGAAGTGCCCTACACAAATACTGAGTGACGTTGGCTCTATAGCCGTCCATAATTGCGAAAGTGTTACCGGTGTAGGATTCTGTGCACGAAAAGACCTCTCGATTATGTCCCATAAATGTTCGATGGGATTCTTGTCGAGAGATTTGGGGGGGACAAATAATTCGCTCTAATTGTCCAGAAGGTTCTTCAAACCGATCGCAAACAACTGTGGTCCAGTAACATGGCGCATTGCCATTAACAAAAATTCCATCGTTGAATGGCTGCAGATTGTCTCCAAGTAGCCTAACGTAAAATTTCCATTCAAGAATCGGTTCAGTTGGACCAGAAGATCCAGTCAATTCCGTGTAAATACAGCCCACACCATTATGGAGCCACCAACATCTTGCACAGTGCCTTGTTGACGTCTTGGGCCTGTGGCTCTGTGGGCTCTGCTCCACTCTCCAACCCTACCATCGAATCTTACCAACTGATATCGATACTCATATGGCCGGGCGACTGTTCTGCAGTCGCCCAGGTCCAATCGATATGGTCACGAGCCAAGGAGAGGCACTGTAGGCGATGCCGTGCTGTTTTGTTGAGACACTCGCACCGGTCGTCTGCTGCCATAGACAAATAACGCCAAATATCCCCCGCACTTGTGTATGTGATATTACTGCCATCTGTATATGCGCATACCGCTATCCGATGACATTTGTCAGCTCTGTGTAGTTATGTACTACCATATCGAAAACAAAATTTTAATACGCAAACGCCATACATTTGTTCGTGATTTTCTGTTATAACACGCTGCCGTTTTTGTGAACTCATTTTCAGAAAATTTTATTGACGCTTCCTGAACGGGTTTTGAGCAGTTGTTTGTGTGGTGTCACCGCCAGACACCACACTTGCTAGGTGGTAGCTTTAAATCGGCCGCGGTCCATTAGTACATGTCGGACCCGCGTGTCGCCACTGTCAGTAATTGCAGACCGAGCGCCACAACACGGCAGGTCTAGAGAGACGTACTAGCACTCGCCCCAGTTGTACGACGACTTTGCTAGCGACTACACTGACGAAGCCTTTCTCTCATTTGCCGAGAGATGTTTGAATAGCCTTCAGCTAAGTCCATGGCTACGACCTACCAAGGCGCCATTAACCATTTCTAGAGAGAGTCTCACTTGTATCATCAAGAATGCTGTATACAAATGATGGAGTAAAGTTAAGTATTTCAGCAGCTCCGTACTTTTCCTTATAGCATTCATTAAGTATCCTGTTTCAGACCTCACGCCAGCCGGCGTGTGTGTACGCGTGCATTTCGGCTACTTCCGAGTGGCGTGGCTGTCTTGCTACGCCACAACAGTTTGTTCCATAAATAGCAAATGGTGTCATTCATGCAAACTACGTGTGAGGTAGCGACACGTGGTCCTCCACATCTGAAGGCATCTCAGTTGCGACTGCACCACCGTCTAACAACGAGTCGTGTAGCGTCAAAATGTCTGTTCGAATAATTTATAAACGACACATTTTTACATAAAACGACGACGCTCTTCTGACATAACTTTCTGGCTGTGTCAAGTTCACATCGAACCTGTATGACTGAAAAACTGTCCGTTCTGCTAGTATGTAATTTACGCATAAATTGATTTCCGATTGAGTTACTTTGTAGGTTTGGTGCACTTGGTACGGAAAGATACGTCTGTCTTATTACCTTTTACGATCTGGTCTTACATTGTGTTGGTCACCATAAACCGAAATTAATTTGCCTGATGTGTAGCAAAACGAAAGTAATGAAAAGAATCCAGGTAAGCGGCAGTATGAATCGCATACTGAGGATTCCCTACAAACTTAATTGTACATAATAAATGCGAGACGGCCACTGACCTCTTCAGTGCAAATGCACACCAGGCTGGAGCTCTCACGGGAATCAGCGAAATGCCGCGAGAAAAGAGGGTAGTGGGCAAGGGGAGATACATTAGTAGTGTGTGCGTTAAGTTGAGAATCTCGGTTTGACGGAAGGCGCGATCGTGTAGTCAGTGCAGTTGCGATACCCACTGGGTCTGGATGGTTTAATGGTCAGAGTATCTGCCTCGTAAGTAGGAGTCTCATGTTTTGAGTGCCAGTCCAGTACAGATTTTCAAATTTCGCCACTGATTTAAATCAATGGCCTCTGGCGGCCAATGACAGTAATTCCTTTGTGTCTCAAAACTCAATTATTCATATAGACAGTCAGCATTCCCAGGAATCGATAATTTATCGAAGAATTTTGCCTGTTATCGATACCGATAAAAACAAGATATACATCAACCCGTTACTAAGGAAAACACACCTTAACTGTAAGACGACAGGCAGTCGGATAAGTGACAAAAATATTTTTTTTTGGTGTGGTACAATTTAAATGAACAATTTCGGACTTTTTCCTCTACTGGCACTGTGTAAACTAGCTGCTTAGAAAACAAGCGAGTATTATCAAAACATGTGACCCAAGTGGTCGTATCTTTTGACCGCATTGACTCAGATATTTATTTTTTTTTACCGACAAAGGACCGTAAACCTAAAGATTTGACAAAAATTTCCGCTTGATGCGTCTACCCATTCCCGAGAAACAGAATTTTTAACAGTCGGAGAGACAAAGGGACACAGACAAACCTACAACAAAATTATTCTACAAGGCACAGACCAACCAGGGGCCGGTGGTCCAGATCTGGCCCGCGATTGGTTTCAATCCAACCCGCGGAAGAAATTCCCAAACCTACTGCCAATTGTTTGTCGACAGTGTGTGCCCATCTCATTACCGCATTTTGTTTTTGTAGTCTTTCTCATATTAAAATTAGTACACAATTGTAGTCCGTTACGGAAGTATTAGAATACTGCAGCTGTTGAAAATGAAAGTAGTTTATAATGAAATAGCTGGAACCACTCGCTTTTATATACTTTTATTTTTTTATGATTATATTTCATCATGTCTGGCATCCCCTGTTCAGACTTTTACATATGTAAGTGTAGTGTACATTGTTTCATTACTATTGGCCTTGTAGAATTGTGCAACGTAAGTTTCTGAATGTTCACTATGCATAAATAAATATAAACAACTGAAGCTGGAGTGAACATAAAATGAATGTACTCTTAAAAGCTTTTGTTTTGACGCTTAATTTTTTGGTGTGGCGTCTCGGGTAAAGTGCACCTTTCATATTGGTCCGTTACCCCCGTCGCCAACGCAGTTTCGAATTGATGCGCTGGGATCGCTGATGTCAGGTCACGTGATGAGGCGGCCTGTGACCCGCCAAGTATGTATTTGAATCAGGCCCATGCGTCTCTAAGAGAGCTGTAAAGGTTCTGTATCTACCGACTGAGATACACAGCGTTAAAAAAAAATATTGTGGTGTGTAAACAGTATAGTAGAACGAGCACATGATTCAATTTGTTGGTGATTTCGGTGTATAGGGTGCGAAATTTAGTTCAAAATAGTTCCAATGGCTCTGAGCACTATGGGACTTAACATCTGTGGTCATCAGTCCCCTAGAACTTAGAACTACTTAAACCTAACTAACCTAAGGACATCACACACATCAATGCCCGAGATAGAATTTGAAACTGCGACCGTAGCAGTCGCGCGGTTCTGGACTGAGCGAAATTTAGTGCACAGAGCTGCCACTTGCGGCAGGAACTTTGGCTCGAACCCGGCAGTACTCTCAGTCTAAATGGGCTTGGTAGACAGTTTCGAAATATGTCACTCTGTGCTGCTTCAACTGTATGCCAGAGTATCGTAGTGGCTGGCAACGGGTGGTACGCCAGTCTCCTGGAAACCTACGACCAGAGGGTTTCAATCGATGAGAGATCTGGAGAGCCTTCTGGTTAGGCAGTACTTAGAACATCCTTTATATCGCGCTTGCTCAGGAGAGCACTCGCAACAGAGCGTTATCTTAACGAGCCATACGTGAACTTCCGAGGTGATGTAAGTACAGCCAGTGCTTGTCTGAAAAGATGACGTGTTGTTACGGGATTCAACTCCAGTACCGTGTCAAGCGAAGTTGCAATATTCGTCACCATGTTGTCAGGCTGTGATTCTCCAGGCGTCGTCTTATTGATGAGGGCAAATTTGTCTTGTTGCAAACGAGATCATTTCCAGACTCAGGACACGTGATGTGGATGGCAGATCCTGCATGGACAAGAGACTAATGTGTCTGTCCTCTCGGGCGTTAGGCGCTTGGTGTCTTGAAATCCTTCTATCTCATCGACTTTCATGAACACATAACAGACGTGGGATCCAGAGCAAGTAGCAATACCACGCAGCGACGAATATCAATCTCTATAGTCCATGATCCTGCCATTGTCGAATTCGGACGCATTCTCTTTATGTATTCTTCACTTAGCATCACACGATATTCTCGCAAACAAACTACATTCAAATGAAACTTGTGCATGAGGAATAAACTACGTAGTCTTTCCTTATTCATAGAAAGCACATAGGAACATTCCTACCTTCTTTTTTCGGGTGTGTTGAAACAATAATCATCTGCATATGCAAGTCCTAGTGTAGTACACTACCACCATGTATTAATGAGAGAATTATACCTCTTTCATTTAGAGCCAGACTGTTAGGCTGTACTGATACTACACTCCTGGAAATGGAAAACAGAACACATTGACACCGGTGAGTCAGACCAACCATACTTGCTGCGGACACTGCGAGAGGGCTGTACAAGCAATGATCACACGCACGGCACAGCGGACACATCAGGAACCGCGGTGTTGGCCGTCGAATTGCGCTAGCTGCGCAGCAAGTGTGCACCGCCGCCGTCAGTGTCAGCCAGTTTGCCGTGGCATACGGAGCTCCATCGCAGTCTTTAACACTGGTAGCATGCCGCGACAGCGTGGACGTGAACCGTATGTGCAGTTGACGGACTTTGAGCGAGGGCGTATAGTGGGCATGCGGGAGGCCGGGTGGACGTACCGCCGAATTGCTCAACACGTGGGGCGTGAGGTCTCCACAGTACATCGATGTTGTCGCCAGTGGTCGGCGGAAGGTGCACGTGCCCGTCGACCTGGGACCGGACCGCAGCGACGCACGGATGCACGCCAAGACCGTAGGATCCTACGCAGTGCCGTAGGGGACCGCACCGCCACTTCCCAGCAAATTAGGGACACTGTTGCTCCTGGGGTATCGGCGAGGACCATTCGCAACCGTCTCCAGGAAGCTGGGCTACGGTCCCGCACACCGTTAGGCCGTCTTCCGCTCACGCCCCAACATCGTGCAGCCCGCCTCCAGTGGTGTCGCGACAGGCGTGAATGGAGGGACGAATGGAGACGTGTCGTCTTCAGCGATGAGAGTCGCTTCTGCCTTGGTGCCAATGATGGTCGTATGCGTGTTTGGCGCCGTGCAGGTGAGCGCCACAATCAGGACTGCATACGACCGAGGCACACAGGGCCAACACCCGGCATCATGGTGTGGGGAGCGATCTCCTACACTGGCCGTACACCACTGGTGATCGTCGAGGGGACACTGAATAGTGCACGGTACATCCAAACCGTCATCGAACCCATCGTTCTACCATTCCTAGACCGGCAAGGGAACTTGCTGTTCCAACAGGACAATGCACGTCCGCATGTATCCCGTGCCACCCAACGTGCTCTAGAAGGTGTAAGTCAACTACCCTGGCCAGCAAGATCTCCGGATCTGTCCCCCATTGAGCATGTTTGGGACTGGATGAAGCGTCGTCTCACGCGGTCTGCACGTCCAGCACGAACGCTGGTCCAACTGAGGCGCCAGCTGGAAATGGCTTGGCTAGCCGTTCCACAGGACTACATCCAGCATCTCTACGATCGTCTCCATGGGAGAATAGCAGCCTGCATTGCTGCGAAAGGTGGATATACACTGTACTAGTGCCGACATTGTGCATTCTCTGTTGGCTGTGTCTATGTGCCTGTGGTTCTGTCAGTCTGATCATGTGATGTATCTGACCCCAGGAATTTGTCAATACAGTTTCCCCTTCCTGGGACAATGAATTCACGGTGTTCTTATTTCAATTTCCAGGAGTGTATCTTTGACTGGATTTGGCAGACACCATATTCATTTTGGTGTATTTATCTTTTTAGTATTATAAAGTACAGTATATCTTTTGACGACCACAGTGGATTACACAATTACCACAAACACCTGACAGATATAATGATATCTGTGAGGTGTTTGTGGTAGCTGTGTAATCCAGTGTGGTCGTCAAATGATATACTGTACTTTATAATACAAAAAAGATAAATACACCAAACCCCAAGATTATGGCGCATGAACTATTTAAACTTCCAAGAGATACTAAGATAAGCAAGAATAAAACTAACAACAGAATGACTTTAAACTAGAGGAATGGATAATGTCGAGAAGTGACATATTGAAGAAAGGAGGTTTTTCTTCCACCTTAACGTTGGTAACAGATTTCGCGAGTTTCTTATGAATGTAGTACAAGTATGTTGCACAACATTCGATGTTATTTACAAATCCGTCTGATTAGAAAACTAAGGATAAAATAAATATTTGGCTGCTTAATTCCGAATATATGGCACATTCGGAGTATGTGATTAGGCAGGAACCTAAGAGGACCGCTTAAACTGGTGCAAGGGAAACGAACAGCAATGAAATTCAAATGGTTCAAATGGCTCTGAGCACTATGGGACTTAACTTCTATGGTCATCAGTCCCCTAGAACTTAGAACTACTTAAACCTAACTAACCTAAGGACATCACACACATCCATGCCCGAGGCAGGATTCGAACCTGCGACCGTAGCGGTCGCGGGGTTCCAGACTGTAGCGCTTAGAACCGCTCGGCCACATCGGCCGGCAATGAAATTCATATTTTTCCTTATCACAAATACTTCGCGTTTTATTTCCAAATCTCCGGCATTTTCCGAGTGTTGGACAGAAACCTAAGAATATAGCATAAATTACTGCGAAGGAACGAGCTTCAATAACAGTCATACTACTTCTTGTCACAAATATTTGGCTATTTATTTCCTAGTGTATGCGGAGATCGTGAAGAGACAAATACTTCACATGTTACAGCCAATGGTGCTTCCGATTTGTATAGTTCTGTCACTAACGATATGTGTACACTACATGCCCATTTGAAATGAGTTGCATGCCATCTACGTATGTATAATTGCATTTTTCATGCATTGCACAAACCACGTACTGCCCATGACTGATTATCCCTATGTGTTTATTAAAGCTGTAATGCTGTTTAATGAGTGCTCTTCTGTAAGATGTAACATCATGGTGTTAAAGGAGAGCTTTTCCGTAACTGCTGTATACTGTATTAATAAACCATTATTCCGATGAGGAGCTTGTTGTTGTTGTGGTCTTCAGTCATGAAACTGGTTTGATGCAGCTCCCGATGCTACTCTGTCCTGTGCAAGTTCCTTCATCTCCCAGTACCTACTGCAACCTATATCCTTCTGAATCTGCTTAGTGTATTCATCTCTTGGTCTCCCTCTACGATTTTTACCCTCCACGCTGCCCTCCAATACTAAATTGGTTATCCCTAGATGCCTCAGAACATGTCCTACCAACCGATCTCTTCTTCTAGTCAAGTTGTGCCACAAACTTCTCTTCTCCCCAATCGTATTCAATACCTCGTCATTAGTTATGTGATCTACCAATCTAATCTTCAGCATTCTTCTGTAGCGCCACAATTCGAAAGCTATTCTCTTCTTGTCCAAAATATTTATCGTCCACGTTTCACTTCCATACATGGCTACAATCCATACAAATATTTTCAGAAACAATTTCCTGACACTTAAATCTATACTCGATGTTACCAATTTCTCTTCTTAAGAAACGCTTTCCTTGCCATTGCCTGTCTACTTTTAATATCCTCTCTACTTCTACCATCATCAGTTATTTTGTTCCCCAAATAGCAAAACTCCTTTACCACTTTAAGTGTCTCATTTCCTAATCTAATTCCCTCAGCATTACCAGACTTAATTCGACTACTTTCTATTAACCTCGTTTTGCTTTTGTTGATGTTCATCTTATATCGTCCTTTCAAGACACTATCCATTCCATTCAACTGCTCTTCCAAGTCCTTTGCTGACTCTGGCGGAATTACAATGTCATCGGCGAACCTCAAAGTTTTTATTTCTTCTCCATGGATTTTAATACCTACTCGGAATTTTTCTTTTGTTTCCTTTACTGCTTGCTCAATATACAGATTGGATAAAATCGGGGAGAGGCTACAACACTGTCTCACTCCCTTCCCAACCACTGCTTCCTCTTTCATGCCCCTCGACTCTTATAACTGTCATCTGGTTTGTGTACAAATTGTAAATAGCCTATTGCTCCCTATATTTTACCCCTGCCACCTTTAGAATTTGAAAGAGAGTATTCCAGTCAACATTGTCAAAGGCTTTCTCTAAGTCTACAAATGCTAGGAACGTCTGTTTGCCTTTCCTTAATCTTTCTTCAAAGGTGAGTCGTAAGGTCAGTATTGAACCCACGTGTTCCAGTATTTCTACGGAATCCAAACTGATCTTCCCCGAAGTCGGCTTCTACCAGTTTTTCCATTCGTCTGTAAAGAATTCGCGTTAGTATTTTGCAGTCGTGACTTATTAAACTGATAGTTCGGTAATTTTCACATCTGCTTTCTTTGGGATTGGAATTATTATATTCTTCATGAAGTCTGACAGTATTTCGCCGGTCTCATACGTCTTGCTCACCAGATGGTAGAGTTTTGTCAGGACTGCCTCTCCCAAGGTTGTCAGTAGTTATAATGGAATGTTATCTACTCCCGGGGCCTTGTTTCGACTCAGGTCTTTCAGTGCTCTGTCAAACTCTTCACGTAGTATCATATCTCCCATTTCATCATCATCTACATTCTCTCCCATTTCCATAATATTATCCTCAGGTACATCGTCCTTGTATAGAGCCTCTATATACTCCTTCCCACATTCTTCTTTCCCTTCTTTGCTTAGAACTGGGTTTCCATCTGAGCTCTTGATATTCGTACAGGTGGTTCTCTTTTCTCCAAAGGTCTCTTTAATTTTCCTGTAGGCAGTATCTATCTTACCCCTAATGAGATAAGCCTCTACATCCTTACGTTTGTCCTCTAGCCATCCCTGCTTAGCCATTGTGCACTTACTGTCGATCTCATTTTTGAGACGTTTGTATTCCTTTTTGCCTGCCTCATTTACTGAATTTTTGTATTTTCTCCATTCATCAAATAAATTCAGTATTTCTTCTGTTATCCAAAGAATTCTACTAGCCCCCGTCTTTTTACCTACTCAATCCTATGCTGCCTTCACTACTTCATCCCTCAGAGCTGCCCATTCTTCTTCTACTGTATTTCTTTCCCCAACTCCTGTCACTTGTTCCCTTATGCTCCCATTGAAACTCTGTACAGCCTCTGGTTTAGTCAGTTTATTCAGGTCCCATCTCCGTAAATTCCCATCTTTTTGCAGTTTCTTCAGCTTTAATCTACAGTTCATAACCAATAGATTGTGGTCAGAGTCCACATATGCCCCTGGAAATGTCCTACAATTTAAAACATGGTTCCTAAATCTCTGTGTTACCATTATATAATATATCTGATACCTTCTAGTATCGCCAGACTTCTTCGATGTATACAACCTTCTTTTATGATTCTTGAACCAAGTGTTAGCTATGATTAAGTTATGCTCTGTGCAAAATTCTACCAGGCGGCTTCCTCTTTCATTTCTTACCCCCCCCCCCCTCCCCAATCTATATTGACCATCTACGTTTCTTTCTCTTCCTTTTCCTACTATCGAATTCCAGTCACCCGTGACTATTAAATTTTCGTCTCCCTCCACTATCTAAATAATTTCTTTTATCTCCTCATATATTTCTTCAATTTCTTTGTCATCTGCAGAGCTAGCTGGCATATAAACTTGTACTACTGTAGTAGGCGTGGGCTTCGTGTCTATCTTGGCCACAATAATGCTTTCACTATGCTGTTTGTACTAGCTTACCCGTACTCCTATTTTTTTATTCATTGTGAAACCCACTCCTGCATTACTCCTATTTGATTTTGTATTTATAACCCTGTATTCACCTGACCAAATGTCTTGTTCATCCTGCCACCGAACTTTACTAATTCCCACTATATCTAACTTTAACCTATCCATTTCCTTTTTAAATTTTCTAACCTACCTGCCCGATTATGGGATCTGACATTCCACGCTCCGATCCGTAGAACATCAGTTTTCTTTCTCCTGATAACGACGTCCTCTTGAGTAGTCCCCACCCGGAGATCCAAATGAGGGATTATTTTACCTCCGGAATATTTTACCCAAGAGGACGCCATCATCATTTAACCATACAGTAAAGCTGCATGCCCTCGGGAAAAATTACGGCTGTAGTTTCCCCTTGCTTTCAGACGTTCGCAGTACCAGCACAGCAATGCTGTTTTGGTTAGTGTTACAAAGCCAGATGAGTCAATCATCCAGACTGTTGGCCCTGCAACTACTGAAAAGGCTGCTGCCCCTCTTCAGGAAACACACGTTTGTCTGGCCTCTCAACAGATTCCCCTCCGTTGTGGTTGCACCTACGGTACGGCTATCTGTATTGCTGAGGCACCCAAGCCTCCCCACCAACAGCAAGGTCCATGGCTCATGGGGGGGGGGGGGCGATGAGGAGATGCAATTCATTTCAATTATTTACATTGCTTGAAAGTATGCACTCAGGTGAATCTAATACCAATCGTTTTAGATATAGGTAGAAATCTCTGTTGAGTGATGGGTTTTAGTAGCGTTTTCTGTAAACTTGATATGTTCAGCCAACTATGAGAATGATCAAGAGCTCGAAAGGGGAGTGGGGCAGGCAGACACTAAAACGTTTCCGTTGAAAGCCAGGAGTCAATCAGGTACGGGACGAGAACAGAGTTCTGTTTTTTCAACCGACATAAAAACACCAGACGGTCGGTGCGGTGCGGTGCGCGGCAGGCCGACAGAAAGTGCGCAGCATGTTATAAGCTTTCAGAAAGCGAGGAGCTCAAAATATACACTTGAAAGGCAGCGGAACAACATAGTGCCCTCACGGTGGGAGACTGACGTTGCAGGCCGAAGGAGATCACAGTTGTAAATGTTTAAATTTTGTTAGAGTGACTATGGTTGGCTAACGACAATGAATTTCACAGAGGTGGCCGTGAATTGCAGATTTTTGAAGTGGACTAAAGGTGGAAACATGCAAATAGTGCGAGAAAATATCTTTTACTGCACATTCTAGAGAACGCTCAGAAGTATTGGTTAATGACGACAGTTTTGTGACGAGACGGGAAATGGTTGCATTTGTTGTAAAATTTTCGTTCGTCCGAACGTAGGAGGTTTCCGTATAATGAGATAGCCTACCACGATTCCTGTACTGGGAGAACCAGCCAGATGTTCTGGAGGAGTGAAGAGAAGACACTTTATCTTGGGGTGGCGTACAGAGCACACTTTAACAAAGGGCGTTAGAGTGAAGTGTTTTCACTTTAAAGCTCATCATAGGTACTAGCTCTGAAGTTAGGATTCCATTGCACATAAGTATCACCAGAATGGTAAACATGAGCTGCCATCATGTACATCGTAATGAGGGGCCCACAAAGTTATTTGTAGTCAAAGTTTAGTTCTTCTGACTTACTACATATCCAGCTAGCTGCACTCAGTACTCATTTAGGCACGAGCAACGGTGCTTGTTTATACTTCCCTGTGTCTTTTCTTTAGGCTATGAAGTTATTCAGCAGTCATTGGCGATATTCGTGGAACTACTTTTCGTTCCATCCTACCCCAAACCCACTCTCTTGTGTCAAGGTCTTTCGTACATATTTTTGCACCCTTGTGCCTCCTTGTAATTATTTGTAATGTTTATTCAGTGACTAGAATTATATTAATGCATCTATTATTAAATCACCCGTGTGGAGTTGCTAGTCTCCCATCGGGCGCCTCCCCAGGTGGCGGATAGGGGAATGCCCACCAGATATGGAGAGTACCGGGGAAATAAAATACCCGGGGTGGACCAAAACTAGCAACTACTGCCTTGTAGTTTAGGTATTGGATTACCAAAGGCTAAAGGAAGAAAACCTTGAGCAAAAATTACCTGGTCCTCCAGGTTGGGGGTTAATGCGATGGGCCAACTCCCCATTCATTGGAAAAACCTCACTGGTTAAAAAGCCTATAAGATTACAGCAGGATGGATATAATAGGATACGAAAAAGGCTAAGAAAACGGACTGTCTTAATTGGTGTATGGAATATACAAGGATTACAAAATAAAGTAGGAGAAGTGATTAAAGAAATGGAGGCTAGAAATCAAGATATTATTATACTCCCAGAAACTAAGAAAAAAGGACGAGGTATTGAACGAATAGGATCATATACACATTTCTATAGTAGTGTCCCAAAAAATCAAAGAGCAAAACGGGGGATATCGATATTGATGAAAAACAAATTCAAAAGAATGGTCACAAACTGGGAACCTATTGATGAAAATCTGATTAAAATTAATATTGATATTCATGGATACAAAATTACTATTATAGGAGTATATGGAATAAGCGAAGATGAACCAATTTGTAAAAAGGATGACTTCTATAATAATTTAAATGGAATCATAGAGGATATCGGGAAAACCAGGGAGATTATTATTGCATGGGATTTTAACAGTTGAACTGGAAGTAAAATTGGAAATAAAATTATAAGACCATTTGGAGAAAATGTTACAAATGATAATGGTAATAGACTTATTGATATCTGTGAACAAAATTCATTGAAAATATTAAATGGCTTTTATCAACATAAAGAAATACATAAATACACATGGCATAAAGATACATTGAATCAAAAATCAATAATAGACTATATTATAATTAAACAGCAAATGAGGATAAAAATACATGACATAAGAGTATATAGAGGGGTAACTCTTAGCGATCATTATTTGGTAAATTCCAAATTTTTATTCCCCTTCAGTGGAAAAAGCACTGAAGAAAATCGAAATTGTCCTATAGAAAATATACAAACAGAAATCAAAATTCCTAAATATAATTTGAATAGTTTGGAGAATGAAAGCACAATATTTTTATATCAAAAGAGATTAGATGAAAAACTGGTAGAAACAGAGTTTGATAATACAGAAGATCAATATCATTATATTGTAAATAAACTACATGAAGCCGCCAAGGAAGCTTTAGGAGAAACAGAAGAAACACGTACAAACCATCCATTATACTACTGGAATGAAGAAATTAAAAAGGAAGTGAAATTAAAGAAAGAAAAATATTTAAACTGGTTAAATACCAGAAATCTTCAAGATAAAATAGAGCTTAATGCACAACAAGCGAAAATCCGGAAAAAGGTTGCAGAAGCAAAAAACAAAGATTGGGAACAGTCATGTCAAAAAATTGAATCCTATATTGGTGGTAAAAGAAACACAGAAGCATGGAAAACTATAAAAAATTTAAGAAGGAATTCCAAAGAAACAACACATATTAAATATATTACTCATGACTCTTGGGAAAAATATTTTAAAAGTTTATTAACAGAAAACAGGGAAGAATACTTGGGAAACCCTGAATATAATGAAATGATAGATCTACAAACAGAGAATTACATCCATTTGGAAATAGAGACAGTGAAAACTGCAATAAAATCTTTAAAGAATGGAATGGCTACAGGCATTGGAGGTATTCCTGCAGAATTATTAAAATTAGGAACAAAGAAATTAATGGAATTGTTAAGAAACCTTTTCGAAAGATGTTTAAATGGGGAAGATGTCCCAAATGATTTGAAAGTAGGATATATTTCAGTGATACATAAAAAGGAGCGAAAGATGAGTGTAAAAATTATAGGGGAATAACAGTGACCAATACCTTCAGTAGATTATATGGAAGAATTATTAAATATTTGTTAGAACAAGAATACAAAGAAAAGGAGGCTGAAGAACAAGCAGGTTTTAGAGCTGGAAGATCAACAATTGATCATATCTTTTGCCTACAACAAATTATTGGAAACAAAATGGTTCGGGCACAACCTATACATTTAGTATTCATAGATATAGAAAAAGCCTATGATAGTGTGCCTTTATCCAGTTTATGGAAAGCTTTAATATCAATAGGAATAAATCCAAGAATAATTAAAGCAATTCAAAATTTATATAAAAATTCTATTTCAAAAATAAAAATTGGTAAATATCTGTCACATGGATTCCAAGTCACAAAAGGATTACGTCAAGGATGTAGCATCTCACCTACATTGTATAAAATATATACAGAAGTAACTTCACAGAATTGGAAGAAAAAATGTCACGCTATGGGAATACCAATAAATGATAGAACAATATACTCGTTACAATTTGCAGATGACCAACTGATTATAGCCCAAGACTATGAGGACATAGAGTATATGACCAGAAAATTGATTCAAGAATATAAAAAATCAGGTCTAAATGTAAACATGAATAAAACAAAGTACATGGTAATTGGTGGAATGAATGGAGACTTAATATTAGAATAAGGGATGGGAACAATATCAGCTACTGTGGAATATAAATATTTAGGTGTGAAAATTACAAATGATGGGAAACAGGACAAAGAAATTAGATCAAGAATAAATTCTGGAAAGACGACAATCTCTTTATTGAATGGAATTCTCTGGGACAAACACATAACAACTGATAACAAAATAAGGATTTTTAAAACAATAGTTAGGAGCATTATTACATATGGTTCAGAAGTGTGGACAACAAAATGGCAACTGAAATCAAAATTATTAGCCACAGAAATGGATTTCTGGAGACGTTCAGCAGGAATATCAAGACGAGAAAGAATAAGAAATGAAGTAATCAGAGACAAGATGAAATGTAAAAATTCAATTATTGATTTCATCGAGCACAAACAACTTAAATGGTATGGACACATCAGACAAATGGAACAGGAAAGGCTACCAAAATGCATAATCGACTGGGTACCAATTGGAAGAAGAAAAAGGGGACGACCACCTGATACATGGAAACAGGGAGTTCAGTCAGCAATGAGGAAGAACAACATTCCTGAAGATTTATGGACAAATAGAGAAGAGTGGAGAACAATAATTAGTAACTTACTGTAATCTAGAATAGGTGCTGGAAAAATGTACTCACATTGTAAATCCAGAATAATAATAATAATATTATTGAATCAAATTCATTTAGCGACCTCTGGCTTCATTTAGTAGCTCGATGGAAACCCTTACAAATACTATTATGTGAGTTGTGTTTCACATGTCTACGTTCAGCTGGGCCGTCCTTGTTTAATTCAGATAGTCAAAAAGTTATCCGTTACTCAGCTTTGCCTTTTATTTCACATGGTCTAATGTGGAGAGATCACTTGACTGAACAGGGCACAGGGTTCCGATCTTTTGGCATCTCAGGGATATGCTACATGATGAACTGATATCCGATATACGAATATTTCGACCCTACTTCTGGATTGTTCCGGGACACTGGGAGTTTTCTGATGTACGTCCAGTTCGCCACAGTTTTAAAAATTCAACCATTTACTACGTTCTAAAACCAGGAAAGTTCATGCAAACACTATAATAATAAAGAACTTCAAGTAACTAAAGTCGTATTAAGTTGCAATTGCTGTGCTAGCTAGTGAAGATTAGTATAGCCAGTCGTTGTCCTGCATCGCACCTTAGAACTTTTGTGGAAGTGCTTTATCCGTGTTTCTGTTTTTAGCAGACATTATTGGGTCTTATTGTATGCACACGGTAGAATCTTCGTAGCAGATGAGGAGTGTTTTTACTTTTTCATTTTTGTGTGCCTGCATCTGAGCATGTCGAAATCAACCCATTCTCGTGCATGCAGTTTGGAAACATCAGTAACATGAAGTGCTACAAATCGTGCACCAACGCCTCCAGTTCTGGCACCGTTTGATGTCCAAGCCTTTCTGATTGAAACGCCGTAAAAAGACGAAAAACATTACAAAACCGCACAGGAAATAAAAGAACATAACAAAGTAGTGGAGGAAATTTCTGCAAGGGGCAAAGAAAAGCTAGCAGATCATTGGAAACGGTCTGACGAGAATTTCTCCATGACGGATAAGGAAATCGGTGAGGAGATGAAGAAGTCCAAAGTCAAAATGATGGCACAACGGATGAACTGCATAAAGATGTAGATGTGATCAATGAATGGGAGTGGGAAGTTACAGAAGGAGTATCAAAGGTTAAGCAGCTCTCATTGCTAAGTGACATGGAATGAAACAGGACTGTGGCGACTAACTTAGAAGACTAGACACAGATAATGAAAGTAATGCCAACAGTGCAAATGAGTGAAGTGTTTGTATCAAGGGTTAGTATTCAGATGCTTGGCTCATCATCCCAAAACTGACGTAATCATATGAACTACTTAAGTGGAAAGTGTAACAAGTAATGTGAATCAAGTCACAGAAATTCACCAGGTGAGTGAAAAAGCATTGTCGAACTGGACAAAGCAGTGAAAAAGCATTGTCGAACTGGACAAAGCAGATCAAGGAGCAAAGTAGCTGATATAGTCAATTGCTCAACAAAATGGAAAAAGAGAGAGAGAAACTGGGTAAAATGAGGGACAATTTGCGAAATGATTAGAAATTTTGGAAGGAAACGGAAGGGAAACCGAAACATGCATCACTGAAATAGGAAAGAAGAGGGTTGAGTAGTCCCAACCAGATGAGAAGATACTAACTGCAAACATAAACGAGCAGGGGCATAAGACAGATATAGCTTAAACACGATCGTGCAAGGGCAGTGAACCGTTACCATGGAAAACCATAGCAAATATCTAATAATAAGAAATATAGGCTATGATGAGTGTGAAAGACGAAATGAACAAAGAGGTAGCCATTATGACTAATAAAATAGAATGATTCATAGACAAATACATGCCACGGTTTGCGACAAACAAAAGCAGTGACAAAGGTTCAGGATGGACGCAATGATGATATGCAATGCATAGATACGGAACCTGACTGTGAAGAGGATTCTGGGAAACGACCTTCTGAAGTTTTCTTAGTGACAAAGGTTCAGGATGGACGCCTTGCAGATGTGAAATGCATAGATATGGAACCTGACTGTCAAGGCGATTCTTGGAACCGACCTTCTGAGGTTTTGTTAGCTACCAAGGTGCAGGATGCACGTATTGAAGATGTGCAGTGGATAGATATGGAACCTGACTGTGAAGGGGATTCTGGGAACCGACCTTCTGCAGTTTTATTAGTGACCAAGATTCAGGATGGACCTATTGAAGATGTGCAGTGCATCGATATTGAACCTGATTGTGAAGGGGGATTCTGGAAACCGACCTTACGAAGTTTTATTGTGTAGTATGGGACCTAAAACAAAGATATACGTTGGTGTGAAAGTAAAAGTCAGAGACAAGTACGATGGTTTGACTAAGAAGTGTTTTGATGTTTTAGTAACTGTGATCGCTGGAGGGGGTAAAATGCTATTATAAAATCAGGATGAGGGATCAATGGATGCAGCTGAGGAGGGTTTAGACGAGAGTAATGAAGCCGATGTGTCAGACGTTGTGACGAGAAGGGCTGCGACGCATTAGTAGTCGAAGAAGAGGTATGAAATTCCTGAAGGAAACCACAAAGATGATGAGGATGTGTGGGAATATGTTTCGTCCAGCAGCTCCAAAGGCGAGAAAACACATTACCGATACTTAGGGTATAATACTTTAGGAGAGGCTAGTAGTGTAGCTGATGCTCTTGTACACATCCTCTTAACTGAAGAAGTCATGGCAAACAGATTAGCAGAAGAGAATTATCCGAGTGGAGACGAGTTTAAATAGTGTATGACTAGAGAAGGTGTGCTGAAGCTGTGGGAAAAGAAACATGCTATGGACATATGGGTCCCAGATGTTCTGATGGGTACAATAGAGATAAAAAAAAGGAAGGACACTGAACGATGATAGTGAGGATGGCCTGTGGGGCATTCTGTTTGAGTTAAGAAGCGAGTACGAACAGTAAAAAGTGGAATCAGGTGGTGTATACGCTAGAAGTTAGTTAGTGAGAGAGGTATTGATGTGAGTACTTGTGTAGATTGAAACGGAAAGACACGATAGGACAGATTAAGGTCGCTCATCTCGATAAAGTTCTATTAAAAACAAGAAAACGATAATAGAGAATTAACCTTATAAGCTACAAATATCGCTATGATAACTGTGAACCATAATACGTAAGGAGAATTATTCACAATAATGTTGTAGAGATTGAGACTATTAAGAACCACAAATCGAAGGGGCAGCAACAAATTTCCCACCTCATCCAATTTAGAGAACAAAGAGAGTCTAAAATCATACAGTTCACCCCTGTGGGCAAAGGTATGCTAAAGAGCAGGAAATGTGAACAAAAATGGTTCAAATGGCTCTGAGCACTGCGCGACTTAACTTCTGAGGTCATCAGTCGCCTAGAACTTAGAACTACTTAAACCTAACTAACCGAAGTTCATCACACACATCCATGCCCGAGGCAGGATTCCAACCTGCGACCGTAGTGCTCGCTCGGTTCCAGACTGTACGCCTAGAACCGCACGGCCTCTTCGGCCGGCTGAAATGTGAACCAATCCTTGTTTGAATAGGAGAGAAATTTTGGTGAAGAAATAAGGATGAGCCGGCCGCTGTGGCCGAGCAGTTCAAGGCTCTTCAGTCCGGAACCGCGCTGCTGCTACGGTCGCAGGTTCGAATCCTGCCTCGGGCGTGGTTGTGTGTGATGTCCTTAGGTTAGTTAGGTTTCAGTAGTTCTAAGTCTAGGGGACTGATGACCTCAGATGTCGAGACCCATAGTGCCTAGACCTATTTGAACCATTTGATAAGGACGAAAGCACTGAACAAGGTATTGGATGATTTTTTTCCAGTCATGATGGTTTGCATGTCGAAGTTCTTATTAAGAGCCAGTAGGGGCATGCATTGCGCCACGTCTGACTATAGCATGGGATCACCAAGCTTTGTTGATTTGCCAGCCGCGATGGAGGGCCATGTCAGACTTTTTTCTGTAAATGTTTAAGGGGGCCACTAGTGGGATGCACTGAGCATTTAGAGGGAGAGATAGTGTGTGTATAGACACAACACTTCACTTACAGATATGTAAGTTTGATGAACTGAAAGTGCAGGATGTTTATTCAAATAGAGGTACAGCTTATTGAGGAAACAAATATGGAAAGAATAATGTAATCTGAAGAGAGGGAAAGGTAAGAATGCAAGTTCACAGGTATGAAGACAGATTTATAAAAGATGAGTTTGTAGTTATTCAGCTGGGAATCGCAAGCCTAGTAATTTGTATGCGTGTATGTCATGTACATTAACTATTTTCATTATTAAAATAAGAAGTGAGACATTAGCATGCAACCCTCAGCACATGGATGCCAGTCAATCGAGACAGTTCTTTTACTCGGGCACAGAAACGACATTTATAAATTGAGTTTAATGGTAAAAACACCAATCATTTGTAAATTTAGAAAGCATAAAGTTTTTCTTGACTGTCGTTGTTACTTATAAACTTTATTTCTTGTATATATAAATTACACTTGTGGAAATGGAAAAAAGAACACATTGACACCGGTGTGTCAGACCCACCATACTTGCTCCGGACACTGCGAGAGGGCTGTACAAGCAATGATCACACGCACGGCACAGCGGACACACCAGGAACCGCGGTGTTGGCCTTCGAATGGCGCTAGCTGCGCAGCATTTGTGCACCGCCGCCGTCAGTGTCAGCCAGTTTGCCGTGGCATACGGAGCTCCATCGCAGTCTTTAACACTGGTAGCATGCCGCGACAGCGTGGACGTGAACCGTATGTGCAGTTGACGGACTTTGAGCGAGGGCGTATAGTGGGCATGCGGGAGGCTGGGTGGACGTACCGCCGAATTGCTCAACACGTGGGGCTTGAGGTCTCCACAGTACATCGATGTTGTCGCCAGTGGTCGGCGGAAGGTGCACGTGCCCGTCGACCTGGGACCAGAACGCAGCGACGCACGGATGCACGCCAAGACCGTAGGATCCTACGCAGTGCCGTAGGGGACCACACCGCCACTTCCCAGCAAATTAGGGACACTGTTGCTCCTGGGGTATCGGCGAGGACCATTCGCAACCGTCTCCAGGAAGCTGGGCTACGGTCCCGCACACTGTTAGGCCGTCTTCCGCTCACGCCCCAACATCGTGCAGCCCGCCTCCAGTGGTGTCGCGACAGGCGTGAATGGAGGGACGAATGGAGACGTGTCGTCTTCAGCGATGAGAGTCGCTTCTGCCTTGGTGCCAATGATGGTCGTATGCGTGTTTGGCGCCGTGCAGGTGAGCGCCACAATCAGGACTGCATACGACCGAGGCACACAGGGCCAACACCCGGCATCATGGTGTGGGGAGCGATCTCCTACACTGGCCGTACACCACTGGTGATCGTCGAGGGGACACTGAATAGTGCACGGTACATCCAAACCGTCATCGAACCCATCGTTCTACCATTCCTAGACCGGCAAGGGAACTTGCTGTTCCAACAGGACAATGCACGTCCGCATGTATCCCGTGCCACCCAACGTGCTCTAGAAGGTGTAAGTCAACTACCCTGGCCAGCAAGATCTCCGGATCTGTCCCCCATTGAGCATGTTTGGGACTGGATGAAGCGTCGTCTCACGCGGTCTGCACGTCCAGCACGAACGCTGGTCCAACTGAGGCGCCAGGTGGAAATGGCATGGCAAGCCGTTCCACAGGACTACATCCAGCATCTCTACGATCGTCTCCATGGGAGAATAGCAGCCTGCATTGCTGCGAAAGGTGGATATACACTGTACTAGTGCCGACATTGTGCATGCTCTGTTGCCTGTGTCTATGTGCCTGTGGTTCTGTCAGTGTGATCATGTGATGTATCTGACCCCAGGAATGTGTCAATAAAGTTTCCCCTTCTTGGGACAATGAATTCACGGTGTTCTTATTTCAATTTCCAGGAGTGTATTTCTTGTATTTCTAACGTGCAGTTATGCACCACGGATTGAGAACAAACTCGATGCTGGAGTCGGAGAGTGAAGGAGACGAGAGCACAGTTGACGGTGTAGCCAAGAGCTGAAACGCGACAAGTTTGGCCCACTTACCGGCGCCGGCATGACGAAAGTCCGACCTGAGTTCCAGCTGGGCGCGCTGTTAGCTTCTGGGCACTGGGACGCGGCTACCGGGGATGCACACCCCGGACAGGGTGTGCCATCCCACCGATTTACTGTCAGAGGAACAGAACCAGTAACTGGTGTTACGGCTGAGAACAAAGGGGACAAGTATCTGCCAACGTTAATCAGCAGCCATCCGCCTGCACCTCCGCGACAACAGGGCAGCGTTCATTAATCCTTCTTGGAACATCTACATTGACTGCTGCCGACAACGTCAAGAGGTGATGCTTGAGAGGTCAAATTATCCACTGCCACAGCAGTAAATACCACAGACGCTTCCAGTCGGTCTGGCACACCAGCGGTCTTGTGTGCGGTCTACACTAACCTATAATGGTATTCATCACTGTATTGCCCACACGAGGAGACGCCACATTATGCAACATCATCTACGACTGACAAATGTGTGACGCCAACCATCTGGAAGACATTAACAGTGTTACTACCTCGGATTATGTGTGAGGACGAACGTCGCTAGGCAACTATATGCAGCGTCACTTCTTGTGAAGCGATCATAATGACAATTCACAAATGGGTAATTAATGTAATTAGGAAATGATGATCTATCAGATTCTGTAGTCTTCAACGATTCAGTGACAGACATTGAGAGGAGTGGAGATAAGAGAGATCTAGTTTCTGTTTAAAAACGTGTTTCGACATGAATAAACACATTAACGAGCCCTTTGTCCAAAGTAGAGGTATGCGAACAATCAGTCAAAGGAAATCTTAATACGAACTTACTGATGGAGATGTGCTTTTGCGAAATGAACTAACAAACTCTGCGAACATTACTCATTCCAAAACCGTGTGATTTCTCGTGTCAAACTTCGAGTATAGACCCAAACAGTGCAGTGCTTTTCAGTATTTTTTCTTTGATGTTATCCTTTACAGAAGCATTTAAAGACGTGCGTTATTTCGCACTCTTTTCATATTGTAAAAATAAATAATCCTGCTGTGATATCTTTATAGTATTTTGATATGGCAATTCCGTACCTCGTCTGTTCTTAATTATCTACAACTAAAATCGTACTGACACGTGAAAGAGAACGGTAAAAATGCAATTCTTTTTTTATTTTTTTAAATACTTGAGTCTCTCTTAAGTAACTATAATGGAGTCTTACTCCCGTCAAGACCGTTTAGCTTGAAAGCGTAGTTTGCTCCTTTGAATGCATTGTAGGGGCAAAACATGCTTCCTTTATTTATTCTTCGAATCAGCGGTATCAACCTTTCCAAACTTTCCCCTCCTGCATGTCTCGAGCCATAAAGAGGTCCCTCTGGTAAATTTTGGCGAACCACAAGTCATTCTGCTGCATTCTGGCTGTTTGTCGGAACAGCGTGTACTTCCCACGGCAGTTTTGTGCGATCACATTAGCCAGAATGGCGAGCGCCACTTTCCGTCCCGTACCAAGTCGCGTCTCCACTTCCAACACGGGACAGAGACACACAGCGGCAGAGTAGTGCTCCTGCAGTCGATGGATAAGCATGTGTTCCTAGTGGACACAGCTTCAGGCTACGTCGCGATAACTGTATTAACTTTGGAATTCAGTAAGCCTGAAGGCATCAGCGCTTTCTTGTTCGCCTGTCTATTCTCACCACAGTTCTTTTAATGTTTTACGTGTGAATTTCATTGAATGTTGAGCTGTTTTGGACTCAGTGTCTAACTTTTTGTCTGTTAGTTAGGTCTCACGCACTTGGAGATACTTCATAACCTCGTTAAGTAAATTCACCTGCTTTTCATGCATTTGTTTATAACCTTTCAAAGACAAGCATCCCCTTTCAGCGAATCAAGCGGAATCTTATTTCGTGTCTAGCAATAATACACGTTGATTCGTTTCCTAGAAGGAACTACATGCGGCTAGTGTTTCGTACGTGTAGTGGTTGGAACGCCAGGTCTATTGTAATTTTTTGGTAGCAAAGTTCAGGCTCCAACATTCTTTCCTTTTTCTCACTTGACTCTTTACTAAGAGACTTAACTGATGAAATAAGTGCTTTGCATATGTTGTCTTAAATTTTGGTAGGCTAATCATGTCCCGTTTGTAATTAATACTTATTTGTTGCAAGAAACTAATTTTGGAAATTCCTTCTTTTAATTACGTACAAGTCCAACCAAGCCGTAGATGACACGAATGCAATTGTGAAGAACATGTAATGGCCTCCGAATGAGGAACATATAAGTACATATACTGAGAGGTCAAACGTTTCACTTCAAGACCCGTCCCGACCACTGCACGTACGAAAGACTAGCCGCATGTCGTTCCTTCTAGGAAACATAGCAACGTGTCTTATTGCTAGACACGAAATAAGGTTCCGCTTGATTCGCTGAAAGGGGATGCTTGTCTTTGAAAGGTTATAAATAACCTTTTATTCCTTGAGATCGTCCTATGAAGGCAGTCTTCCTCATTCGCCCTCTGAATATCGACGTTTATGGCGAAAATTTTTTGTCAAGGGATCATTACTTTACCTTCTCGCTTCGATGAGATATGATTCCTAGCAAAATCATATACCACGCTCACACGCATCTCTTTTAAGGGGCTCCGGAACGCCCTATACTTGCAATGTTAAAATAACGCTTATAAATTACATCTTTCCTCACAAAGTATTTGAGGTAGGAAGTTCAACGTTTTACAGATTATTTATTGGAATATGGGCTACAACTTAACACAGGGATTTTACAAAATTTTAGTTCAGTTATTAAAGATGAGTTTTTTTCAATTGTAATGAAAATTCACAACATTTTTTTGCAATTTTTTATTTATATATTAAAAAATATACAGTTTTTTGGAAAAAGGCTGTGTTAAATTATGCAGAAGGTACTTGTAACACCACAGCTCTTATGCTGTATGGATTCATTTTGCTTTATTTAATGTCACATTGTTGATTTTCTGTAAGTGTGATTGAATCGATAACATAAAATTGTGTACTCTTTTCTTTGCCAAACCTTTGATGTCATGATTTGATTCTATGCAAAGTAGTGTATCTGCAATTTATATTCTTTGTCCCATTTGGAGGGAACAGAACTTATTATATGTAATTGTAATTTTGTGTGAATAAATTTTTGTTGAAGTGTCAATATGTGATAATGTTCTGTTTTATTTAATGTATTTGTTTGCTGTTATGTAAATTGCTGATCCTCACTTAGGGCTTTTAGTTATTTTGTATGTAAAAGGTGTAGTGGTTCCCCTCAGGAACGGAAATAAGTAGCGCGCGCAAATTGTGGTTGGCTTAGGTGAAAAAGGTGGAACTGATAGTCAGTCGGAGACGAGCCACCAGTCGGAAAGGAGCTACCAGTCTGTGCACTGTCAATGTAAAGGTGCATATCATGCTGATTCAGAGAGAGGCTTTTACTGCTTCTTTCCAACGCCTCGGATGGGTGGATAAATAGCTGGATCTATTCTGGAATTTTGTATGAATCATCGCCATGAAGATACGATAAAGTCCGGCAATTCTACCTGTAATTCCACCTACCAACATGCAGTTGCCACCACATTGCGCAATCACTGTAACGTAATACTATATTGATGTACAGTGAAGGATCAGCCTAATGGATGTGTTAGTGTGCTGAAATAAAGGTAATTCATATCGGAATTTATTTACCTACCTTGATTTTACTCCTCATCATAACACCTCTCAGGATCCTCTCCGTTTGAAGTAAAGTGATTACCGAGTGTCCTTACTGAAAGTACGTTGAAGCCTAGAGCTTTGTTAAATAATGCCTCTTGAACTTATTAAAAAGATAGTTAAAGCTAATGGGGTAACAGAGTGAGTTAAAGCAAATGTTATTTGTCCATTAATAATTTTCCTATTGAAACTGTTATTTAAAGTGCTGTTACCAACTCCAAACTTTAGGCTGAGTCTTATAAAGTAAATGATCACGTTGTTGTCTGTAGTAAATTCTAAAAAGGATAGTCAGTTTCTTGCAATTTTGTTAACATTGTGTTTCGTTGTAGTAAAAGTGAGAAAGCTGCAGTTGTGAAACGTTACATTCTCATGTATGCCAAGTGTTTGTCTCTCTTGTGTGCATATTAACAGTATAAAGACCACTCAGCTTGTGTAAACCCTGAAAGTGATAGTGTTTTTCTGTACCTGTTATAATTTTGAAAATAGTTCCTGCTGCTCTAACTGTTAGCTTCAATCTTAAAACATATGTGTGTTAGAGTTCATTGCACTCGCGTGTTGCTAAGTCTAGGTTGTGTCTGTTGTGTTGTCCATTATAGTTACTTATACCTACTTTCATAAACGAGAATGTTCATCTTTCTCTTGCCTAATTAGGCTGGCGACCGTTTCCCTTATTCTATAAACAGTATAGCTAGGCAAAATTTTGTTTGTCACTATTCCAATATTAACGTAATTCTGACTTTCATTTCCGATAAGCCACTTCCATTAGGAACAATACGGTCAACTTAACAAAATTCCTCTCAGAGGGTAACAATGCTCTGCTGCTTTGTGCCATAGTTACTTTTACAAAATTGTTTTATGTTACAACCTGCTTCTGGCATTGAGGTTATGGTACAGTAGTTAGCAGACGGGGAGTGTTATACGTGGCGCCGCGTGACAGGACGTTGTTCAGTTTGCACCTACAGACGGAAAAAATTATAAGTAGTTAGCATTTTACAAACATTGAGTGAACATAAAACGTCCAGCGGCACGAACCTGTACATTACTTGACAGAACTAGTAGTGAAAGTTCAGTTTAAATTAAAAATAAAAGGTATCAGTACTTAATAATAGCTAAAATGGACAGGAAATTAGAAATAAATTTAGATGCGCGAGAGCAGAATGCAACCGAGAGCAGTTCAGGCAGCACACCAACAGATGGCATGACACGCGAGTTAAATTACGTACGTTATCACGCAGACGTTAATAAACAGATCGAAGCTATGTGTGTAGCGCGTACTAAGCAAGACAATGTAGGCGATGTTGTCGAAGACAGTGGCTATGCTGATGAATCGAGGGATATGTTTGAATCACCAAAAACTGAAAGGGAAGTAGAACTCGAACGCAAAAATGTAGCAGAACCTAAAAGTGAGAAGACACCAGATCTGACTGATTTACTTAGAATACTGTCTGCGCAATTTGCAGCGCAAAATGACAATATCAATGACAATATTAAGGCACAAATTGCAGCGCAAAATGACAATATCAATGACAATATTAAGGCACAAATTGCAGCGCACAGTGACAATATTAATTCACAAATCGCAGCACAAAGTAAACAAATCGAAATGCAGGGTACCAGACTTAGTAAACAAATTGAAGAAGTCAACTCAAGGGTAGGAACAGTGAGTAATGAAATCAAAAGTATCAAAAGCGAAATTACTGTCATCAATGGCAATATTGCCAATGTACAAGGACAAATTGATGACATTAACGAAAGATTTGACTCTGAAGTAATTAAAATTCAAGATCAAATTGAACCCTTAGTCTGTACTAAAGTTGACGAAAAGGTATTCGGTATTAAATCCGAAATACAAAGCGAATGTAACGCAGAATTTGCACAGATTAAACAATCTGTAACAGAAACAAGTAGAGAATTAACCAAACAGATTGTTACTTGCGAAAAGAAGTGTGAACATAACGCTTCACAAATCCAAGGCAAAATGTATGACTTGGAAAGAAAAATACAAACCGGACCTACACATTTTACTGAAAAAATGCCTTTCAGTAAAATATTAGAGGGCGAGGAAAAATTCGACCCAGCAAAGAGGCATAACGGATGGCACCCCCTAGACTTTGTAAAGAATTGCGAAAGAAATTTTCCTGAATATTTGTCTGACCAGGAAAAAATTAATGTCGTAATCAGTGCTTTAACAGGAGAAGCAAAAAGGTGGGGGTTGAATCTTGATACTAACCAGATGTCTTTTGAAACCTTCAAACAAAAATTTATTGACGAATACTGGTCAGAACAAAAACAAGACCAGTTGTGGCGTGAATTTCTAATGGCCAGACTGTATGATGTCAGAGGTAGGCAAACCATGAAAGAGTTTTGCGAATCATGGTACAGAAAACTAATACACTTAAAAGCAAGAAGGACTGAAGCCGAGATCGTTTGGGTTCTTTGGCAGAAACTGCCTGAGGATTCGAAACGATATGTTGGGAGTACACACAGTAGTTTTTCTGCGTTCTTGGAAAGGGTAGAGGATGAAGATCACTGGCGAAGAAATCGCGAGTACCGTCCCCATAATAACAATATTTATTCGCGAGAAAGTAATGACCAAGCTGAACGACACGAAAATGAAAGATATCGTGTAAACGCGATTCAAAGAGGTCATGCGAGAGGCAGGGGAAATTATACGACGCGCGGCAGAGGATACATAGCACGTAATTCCCAAACTAGAAACGAAATGGAAAACTAAAAACCGCGTGTGTTGCGGGCCGGATTCACGCGTAAACCGGTTTTGGGCCCAAAGAAAAGATGCCAAATATTGGATTCGAGAAGGAAAGACGTGAACTACGGGGCAGGAAGGTTAAGGGCGCGCCTATAGCAGACGGGCGCGGAATGATACATAGTGGCGTTCCCAGTGCGAAGTCACGTGACCGTTCGTGCTCGGGCCAGCCGTTGCCGAAGCAGCGTACATTGCACTTGGCAGCAGACACAAATGGCAGACGTCGGAACAAGATGGCTGCCGTAGAGAGAGACAGAAGAGGCGGGATCGGACACTTCCGATGGCCGGTTTCAGTAATAAATGAATGTAGAAATGAAAATAAAGTTAATATGTCATATGATAAAGATAACTCGGTATCGGAATCGTGCGAAAAGACTTTATTAAAGAATAAAAGGGAGCCAGAAAAGGCGAGTGGAAAGGAGAACATTTGTACTGTTAATGATGTGTATGAAGTAAAAGACGTAGATGTGGGGGAGGTTGTGATGAATAAAGAGGAAAGGGAGGTAGAATATGCCACGCAAAAGACGTGTACACAATTAATAATAGGTAAAAATGAGGTAGAGGAGGACGTTAGTAATCATGACATTATGAGCAGTGCAGAGGAAATTATTGTTGATGGAAAGGTGTTTAATAGTTTTGATGCAGAAGGGACTAGTAAGAATTTCGCACGATTACCTGAAAATGACAGCATGGAAGAAAATGAAATGAAAGTTATCGAAGTATGTGACGATTATACTAAGTATGAAGTTAAGGCTGAAATCGTTCAAAGTGATATAACAGAAGTGCCTGACTGTCCAAACGATGTGCATTGTGTAGAAAATGAGTCGGAAAACGAAGTGACTGAAACATCTAGTAATAATCTGCCTCACTGTTTAAAAGTTGCCTTCCTGCTCAAATCCGATAACGAAATAGAACCTAGTGATAGTTCAGACGAAGGAGAGACGACAGATTCAGATACAGATGAATTTTCGGGGGTCGACAAACATAATTATACCTTTACAGAAAGAGGTTACGAAAAAATTAACGACATCTTTTCGAAACAAAATCCGGAATGTGTAACTGAAACAAAACCGAAAGAGCCGCCGGATGATACTATATTAGGGCGGGCTTTACTAAATGAAATGACAGAAATAGATTTACAGAAACCTAAAGAATGTTCAGAGATAAATATAGTAGACCGTGAACTGTTAAAGATCTGTAAAGATGTAGAGGTCCACAAACCCAAAAAGCCACCTGATATACAATTGAAATCAGTAGGTAATATTTCCTGGAAAGACATTATGGTTGAGCAGGATTTATTATGGGAAGAACAGGAGGTAAAGGAACAGAGAATTATTAAACAAACTATAATACCTGTAAATGTTTGTAACACTGAACTGCAAGTACCTTTAGACACAGGATCCCAAATCAGTGCCATATCAGAATCTTTCTTTAATCATATTTCATGTAATCCAGGGTTAGTAATAATGTCAGTTAGTGGAGTGAAAATTATAGGAGCTACTGGTAGGTCCAGCAAGCCCATTCAAAAACAAGTATTGATGGACTTTGAAATAGGAAGCCAAAAATTTGAACATGATTTTTTAGTGGTCCCTGAACTAAGTGCTGAAATGATTCTAGGTATTGATTGGCTAGACAAGGAAAAAGTAATTTTAGATTGTGGTAGTGGTATTGTTAAGATTAATAGGGAAACCGAAACAATAGAAATTAGGTTTGAAGGTGACAACCAGGTCCAAGCGGTGAATGTAGAACCCATTTTATTAAAAATAGAATCTGAAAATGATGGTTTATCCCAACTATATGAAATATACCATGTGAGAGGTTTATTGCAGGATGATCAAAAAACTGACAGTTTTAGGGAAATTGTTGATGTTATCCAAGAAATATCATGTAAACAGAAAGATGATTTATTTAATATCTTGAATAGTAATAAAAAAGTGTTCTCTGATAAACCGGGTGTCGTAAATAATTTTGAATACCGTATGGATATCCTGGAACATGAACCATTCTTTGTCAGACCATATCCAATACCTATAGCTAAGAAAGAGGCAGTACAAGCTGAAATTGATAAAATGTTGGAATGGGGGGTAATAGAAAGAAGCAATAGTGAATACAATAGTCCACTTATTATAGTCAACAAAAAGGATGGAGGTGTAAGAGTAGTCATCGATGCACGGACATTGAATAAAATTGTCAGGAGAGAAGTAGATAGGCCTGAAAATTTAGATGATTTATTACAAAAGTTTCATAATGTGAAATATCTAACCAGTTTAGACCTTACTGCTGGCTATTGGCAGATCCCATTACACAAAGATTCTAGGAAATATACAGCTTTTTTGTTTGCAGGAAAATGTTACCAATACAAAGTTGTACCATTTGGTTTGAATACTTCTGTTTCTGTTTTCATTAGGGCTTTGGATTCTGTATTAGGAAAAGAACTTTGTGCCAGATTGACTGTATATGTGGATGACCTATTGATTGCTACTGATAACTGGGAAGAACATTGTGACCTGTTAAACAAAACCCTTATTGCTCTTCAAGCAGGGGGCATGACGTTAAAGTTAAAAAAGTGTGAATTTGTGAGACAAGAAATTAAGTTTTTAGGACACATAATAACCACATCTGGGATTAGCAAGGACCCAGAAAAGCTTAATGCTATTGAAAAGTGCCCTCCTCCAAAGAACAGGAAACAGTTGAAAGCGTTTTTAGGTCTTTGTGGGTTTTACCGCAAATTTGTGAAAGGGCAAGCTTTTAACAGCCCACATTTGAATAGCTTGTTAAAGAAAAATAGTGTATATATTTGGACATCTGAATGTCAGAAAGATTTTGAAAATTTGAAAACCGAATTAGTAAGGGAAAACATTTTACATCATCCAGTTTTAAGTGAGCCATTCCACATGATTACAGACAGTAGTGCTTATGGTATTGGTGTTGAAATATTTCAAGAAAACACAGAATCTGGGGAAACTGAACATAATACCATTGCTTTTGCTAGTAGAACATTAACTAAATATGAGAAAAACTATACTATTTCAGAGAAGGAGGCTTTAGCAATCATTTGGGGATTAAAGAAATTTAGGAATTATTTATGGGGTCATAAAACTATAATTCATACAGACCACAAGGCATTAACCTTTTTAAAAAACTGTAGACTGTTTACCGGCAGGTTGAGTCGATGGGCCCTGTACTTACAACAGTTTGATTATGAGATATTATACATTAAAGGTAGTGACAATTATGTAGCTGATGCTTTATCACGGTTGCCTGAGGGTATGAACAACTTACCAAGGGAATATAATGAAGATGGCAAATTTCATGTAAGATATATTAAGGAGGTTCCAGGTAGAAAAAGAATTGAGCAAATTTGTAAAAGTATGAGGTTCCACCAGAATGAGGATGAAATTTGGAAATCAGTGAAAGTTAATTTTAGTAACCCGAATTACCCACAAATCTGTAGATTTTACAAGATATTTAATGGAATTTTATACAGGAGAAAGAATACCAGCACTGAAGAATGGAAGGTGTGTTGGCCTAGGCAATTTGAGACTGAAGTAATTGATTATTTTCATCTTGCCTTAGGGCACTGTGGTCCTAAGAAGTGTATCGAAAAATTAACTGATGTGGTTGTGATTAATGTAGGTGCTACTAAGAAAATTACTGAGAGAATAAGATCTTGTGATGTATGTCAGAGGGCAAAAGTAACAAATAAAATAAGTCAAGGTTTCATGCAGAATACAATACCCGAGGACACATTAGAATTATTGTCAGTGGATTTGTATGGTCCTTTACCTAAAACCTTAGGTAATTGGTCTTACATTGTTGTAGTATTGGAAGTGTTCTCCAAATTTATTAAATTATTTCCAATCAGAAAAGCCACTGCTAAAGCAGTCTTTAACAAGATGACTGAGTATTTTAACACTATTGGTAAACCTAAAGCAGTTTTATCTGATAATGGACCACAGTTTACCTCAAAAATCTGGAAGGAAGGTATGAAGCAACATGGTGTTCAAGTTAAATATATTTCAGCTTACCACCCAGCTAGTAACCCTGTCGAAAGATATATGCGTGAATTAGGGAGGTTAGGTAGAACCTACTGTCACCATAACCATAAGGCTTGGGGTAGATTCGTAAATGACTTTGAAAAGACCATGAACACCTTATACCATGAAACCACAGGTTTTACCCCTGAAGAAATTCTGTTGGACCATAAAAGTAAAAGTATTATTGAAGAGATCTTGCAATTCCCCCCTATTGTAGGAATTAACCTGCATGAAAAGAAAGAGTTAGTTAAGAAAAGAATGAAAGAGAAAGCGGCCGCTAGATCTAAAAGGCATGACAATAACCTCAAAACAACTAAATTTAAACTTGGAGATTATGTTTTAGTGAACACCCATGAAAAATCTAGCGAAATTAATAGTGAAATTTCTAAATTCAAATATATTTACAATGGACCTTTTGAAGTGCAAGGAACTCCACATGCAAATGCTTATTTTCTTGTGTACCCTAGGTCAAGGAAGCCTTTAGGAGTTAGAAATATAGTTGACCTGAAAATGTATGTCCACAGAAACCAATAATGAATGAAATGTACAACCCTCAGGGGGCAATGCACTCTTTGCATTGTCAGGTGCCTGACGAGCACCAGGGACCCGAGTTGTTGTCAGCACTACTTCCATTTCTTTTCGTGCTGCCAACCTTCCTCTTCATCATTCAGAACTTTTACTATCTTCTTTCTTTCTTCTCTATCAGAGTGTATTGAATAGTGTGGCAATAATGTAAGATACTGTGTATTGTTTGTGGACAAGTAAATGGAAAAATAATATGGGTACACTAGAAAATGACCAAGAATAATGAAAGTATAGTGGGTACTGTAAAGGAAAAATGTAATGGAGAAGTAAAGGGAAAAGTGTAGATGAGAAAAGAATAGGTTACTGAAAACAAAAAGATAAATGAATGCCATAATATAATTAAATGTAAATGTTTTTGAAAAAGAAAGGGGCAAATATGGTATTGAAAAACTGTATATGTATTTAAAACTGAGGAGATGAACCTGACTAAGGTATGTGAAATAGGTGTGTGAGGTATGTGTCTAGTGCCAGCAAAAGGGTTGGCAGAAATCACTTGCAATAGGATATGAAATTATTGTCCTGATCTGGATGTATGTAATGACCTAACTGTGTGTGGAAAAGCAATGATAAAGGAGTAGTAAGAAATACTTTATTCTAACTTGATCCTGAATATGACATTTAATTCTTTCTCGATTAATGTATATGTTACCTGATTGTGTCATTTGAAAAGAAATGGTTTTGTTGCCAGTGTCTAATTACTGTTTCAAAGTTGCAGGTTTTATGTTTTATACCATTAATGCAAATTTTACCAAAGATGTGACAGAATGATGAAAAGCTTAAAGGTGATGACAATAAACTGCTCAAAAATATGTTGATGGGCAGTAAAACAAGACAAAATAATAAAAATGCTGTGGTCCTGAAGCTAAGGACTACAAAATATACTATGTGAGCAGTAGCAAAAGGACTTGCCATTGTGGGGCAAGAAGTTGATAAGTGGTCACGAACTGCCAAACCTAGAGGATGGGGAAGTGTGTCAATTTAAAAATGTGTTTTTGTTTTTTGTGTGTTCTTTATCTAAATTGTGTTTTTGTGTCTAAATGTGTATGTAAAAAGACTGCTAAACCAATAATGGGCAGAATGTGTAACATGGACTGCTAGTGCAGAGGCAAGCAGTGAATTAAGTTAGGTTTTTTGAGCAATATGTTATGAACTGACTATTCTTATTGAAGTCAGTGAAAAGTTATTATAAAATATATATGCAACTTATTTAAATGGATGTAGATGTTTTTGAGACTAAGTTTTCTTGGATAACTTAAAGTTTTGGACTGCCTTGTTTTAAAACACAGCAGTGATGATTAAAGATAGGCTCTGAATATGTTAGTGTGTTTATGTGTAACAAATACTTTGGACTGCTATTAGTGAAGAGCAGCTTTAAAGTTAATTAATTTGAAAAAAAACCTTGCAAAGTTACTTTGGTATTTAAGGAGTCAGTTGGAAAAAGGTTCTCATAGTTGTTTGTATAAATAATTGTGCATATCCGGATGCAAACTGAAATTTTCAATATTTCGTTAATTGCTGAACCTTGTAAAATGTACTGTGATCATTAATATGCTTGTGTGTCTGTGAAATTCTTTTAAAAATATTGAGAGACAAACTTCTGTTTTGCTAACTTAGAATGTTCTGTGTTGTTGTATATGTGTATTTTCTTTATTTTATTTGAAGACTATATCATATTCTACTAATATGCAGATTAATTTTGTACTGATTGCCTATTAATTGAACTGTGTGTGTATGAAAAGAACATGCTTGAAGATATCTTGTGTAATGGTGCAAAATTAGTTTCCTTAAACCAGTGTGAAATTGAAAATTGCTTTAGATGTTTTACTTTGAAAATATTTTGGAAGAAATACATGCAATTTCTTAATGTATATACTGTATATTTGTAATGTGTGTGTGTGTTTTTTTTCTCCCAACTGAAGTTGGATGGAATAATTTTTTTTTGCAGCCAGCACCACTTAGGTGTTATGGATGTTTCCTTGAAGTATCCCTGACAGGAAACTTCAACGAAACATGGGGCATGTGTAACACCACAGCTCTTATGCTGTATGGATTCATTTTGCTTTATTTAATGTCACATTGTTGATTTTCTGTAAGTGTGATTGAATCGATAACATAAAATTGTGTACTCTTTTCTTTGCCAAACCTTTGATGTCATGATTTGATTCTATGCAAAGTAGTGTATCTGCAATTTATATTCTTTGTCCCATTTGGAGGGAACAGAACTTATTATATGTAATTGTAATTTTGTGTGAATAAATTTTTGTTGAAGTGTCAATATGTGATAATGTTCTGTTTTATTTAATGTATTTGTTTGCTGTTATGTAAATTGCTGATCCTCACTTAGGGCTTTTAGTTATTTTGTATGTAAAAGGTGTAGTGGTTCCCCTCAGGAACGGAAATAAGTAGCGCGCGCAAATTGTGGTTGGCTTAGGTGAAAAAGGTGGAACTGATAGTCAGTCGGAGACGAGCCACCAGTCGGAAAGGAGCTACCAGTCTGTGCACTGTCAATGTAAAGGTGCATATCATGCTGATTCAGAGAGAGGCTTTTACTGCTTCTTTCCAACGCCTCGGATGGGTGGATAAATAGCTGGATCTATTCTGGAATTTTGTATGAATCATCGCCATGAAGATACGATAAAGTCCGGCAATTCTACCTGTAATTCCACCTACCAACATGCAGTTGCCACCACATTGCGCAATCACTGTAACGTAATACTATATTGATGTACAGTGAAGGATCAGCCTAATGGATGTGTTAGTGTGCTGAAATATAAGGTAATTCATATCGGAATTTATTTACCTACCTTGATTTTACTCCTCATCATAACACCTCTCAGGATCCTCTCCGTTTGAAGTAAAGTGATTACCGAGTGTCCTTACTGAAAGTACGTTGAAGCCTAGAGCTTTGTTAAATAATGCCTCTTGAACTTATTAAAAAGATAGTTAAAGCTAATGGGGTAACAGAGTGAGTTAAAGCAAATGTTATTTGTCCAATAATAATTTTCCTATTGAAACTGTTATTTAAAGTGCTGTTACCAACTCCAAACTTTAGGCTGAGTCTTATAAAGTAAATGATCACGTTGTTGTCTGTAGTAAATTCTAAAAAGGATAGTCAGTTTCTTGCAATTTTGTCAACATTGTGTTTCGTTGTAGTAAAAGTGAGAAAGCTGCAGTTGTGAAACGTTACATTCTCATGTATGCCAAGTGTTTGTCTTTCTTGTGTGCATATTAACAGTATAAAGACCACTCAGCTTGTGTAAACCCTGAAAGTGATAGTGTTTTTCTGTACCTGTTATAATTTTGAAAATAGTTCCTGCTGCTCTAACTGTTAGCTTCAATCTTAAAACATATGTGTGTTAGAGTTCATTGCACTCGCGTGTTGCTAAGTCTAGGTTGTGTCTGTTGTGTTGTCCATTATAGTTACTTATACCTACTTTCATAAACGAGAATGTTCATCTTTCTCTTGCCTAATTAGGCTGGCGACCGTTTCCCTTATTCTATAAACAGTATAGCTAGGCAAAATTTTGTTTGTCACTATTCCAATATTAACGTAATTCTGACTTTCATTTCCGATAAGCCACTTCCATTAGGAACAATACGGTCAACTTAACAAAATTCCTCTCAGAGGGTAACACTGCTCTGCTGCTTTGTGCCATAGTTACTTTTACAAAATTGTTTTATGTTACAACCTGCTTCTGGCATTGAGGTTATGGTACAGTAGTTAGCAGACGGGGAGTGTTATATACTGTGTAACGTTTACTGAAAGTTTGAAACAAATCTGTTTGGAAGATCCTTAGAAAACATGTAATTAGTATGAGAAAATAAAAGTTTTGGGAATCGAGCGACAAAGATTGGATTAACTTTTTAGGGCATTCCAGGTCCATAGGATGGATTATCTTCATCCTCTGCAAACTCCTCCTCCAGCTTCCTCTTGTTCCTCCTCCTGTTTACTCTTGCTTGTATTTCTAGACTCTTTACAGCCCTGTCTGCAGCCCGAAGGCGTTCCTTGTCTAAAACAAGCATCACTCGTACCATGTTAGAATGTTATTATTTACAGTAATAACACATACCTTTGGCTTTCCAACATTTCTCCTTTTCTTAAAAGCCTTCGGAGGATTTCTAATAATTTTACTTTTACTCATTATTGTACTTCAACAAAACAGAGACTCAAGAAACAGAATTAATTACGAATATTTTCGAGATAACGACAGAGTAAATAAACATGAAACAATCGACAATCACACCAGCGATATATATTGAACCATCACAGGTTAGCCAATTTATCTCACATCACTAAAATGTACCTGATGAACACGGACGTTAATAATAACACCATTTGACAGCAGTTTAACAGCGCCACAGTGGGTCACGCCCATGTAGAACACATTTAAAAAAAATTTAAAAATAGTTGTAGTCTTCGGAATTGAATAAATTATATATTTATTAAAAGGTAATAGTCTGCAGATTTAGAAAACGCAAAAAAGTAAAAATTGAACTTTTCATGATTTTGAGCCTTTCCGGAGCCCCTTAACATCCTGTATGAATGTACTCATATATGTGTTTGTCTATAAACGTGTTAGCAGCAACTGATCTATAGGCCCATAATATCTCGAAATTAACTCACATAACCACAAATTGGCATGTAATATGGGAGAGCATCCCTGTTTCGTAAATATCCGCACGGATTGGTTCAAATGGCTCTGAGCACTATGGGACTTAACTAC
This sequence comes from Schistocerca cancellata, assembly GCF_023864275.1. Classification (NCBI taxonomy): domain Eukaryota; kingdom Metazoa; phylum Arthropoda; class Insecta; order Orthoptera; family Acrididae; genus Schistocerca; species Schistocerca cancellata. Next base: position 169,934,535 of record NC_064631.1, on the reverse strand, counting down.
TGCGGTCATCAGTCCCCTACAACTTAGAGCTACTTAAACCTAACTAATCTAAGAACATCACACACATCCATGCCCGAGGCAGGATTCGAACCTGCGACCGTAGCGGTCGCTCTGTTCCAGACTGTAGCGCCTAGAACCGCTCGGCCTCTCCGGCCGGCCCGCACGGATTCTCATCACATTAAGGTCAGGTTCTCACTCAAAATTGTCGAAACTTCGATTTCTTTGACTGCATTTTTCGAAAAGTGTATGTGTCTACAACGTCGCGACGAAAAGGTTTTTTAATTCGTGTGTTACAAAGTTTCTACAGCTCATTGTTCGAATCAGTGTCACGACCGCCGAGGGACGCGCTAAGCTACAGATTTTGGTTTAGTGACGCCAAAAATATACAATAACATTTAGTTTTCAAACGAATTCAACTAGTAATACATATAAAAGTTTTCCCGAAACTTCAAACTCAAAAATGATGATCGGGCGCTTTTATATACCACCTGGGTCAGGATCTGTAGTTGTAGAGCGCTCCGGACAGAACTTGCAGAATATCATTAGTAATTTTCCTGATCGTGACGTTGTAACAGGTGGTGACTTCAACTTGCCAGATATAGATTGGGAGTGTTATGCCATCAACACTAGTGCCAGTCATAGGGATTCGCGTGGCATCGTTCTGGGTGTCTTGTCCGAAAATTACCTTGAGCAGATAGTTAGAGGACCAGATCGTGAGGCTAACGTCTTAGACCTCCTGGCAACAAACAGACTTGAACTTATCGGATCAGTTAACATAGAGGAAGATATGAGTGATCACAAGGCTGTGACAGCATCTATAACGACGGGTCCTACAAGGAATGTTAAGAAAGGTAGGAAGATATATTTGTTCAGCAGGGGTGACAGGATACAAATTTCAGGATATCTAAGTAGTCAGAATTATATATTCGGTGATGAGGACAAAGATGTGGAGAACAAATGGAAATAAATTCAAAGGCATAGTTCAATATGCCCTAGACAAGTGTGTTCCGTGTAAGGTATTAAGGGATGGGAAAGATCCAGCATGGTTTAATGGTCGTGTTATAAAAGCGCTACGTAAACAAAGAGCACTCCATCTCAAATTCAAGCAAATTCAAGAGACGTAAAAACCTAGCTGATAAACAAAGGCAGAACGAAGCGGAAATGAAAGTATGGAGAGCAATGACAGAAGCGTTCAATAATTTTGAAAGGAAGATGTCTTTCGTCCTGAGTAAAAACCCTGAGAGATTTTGGCCATGTGTAAAATCAGTAAGTGGGTCAAAATCATCTATTCAAACTCTCAGCGACCACACCGGCACCGAAACTGAAGATAACAGAGAGAAGGCAGAAATATTGAATTCAGTCTTCCGAAGTTGTTTCACGGCGGAAGATCGTAGCACTGTCACTCCTTTAGATCGTCGTACGAACATCGAAATGACTGATATTGAGATAACAGATCGCGGAATTGAAAAGCAGCTACAATCGCTTAGTACGACTGGAAAGGCGTCAGGACCAGATGAGATACCTGTAAGATTCTCTAAAGATTATGCGAAAGAACTTGCTCCCCTTCTAGCAGTAATTCATCGCAGATCGCTTAAGCAACGAAAGATACATAACGGCTGGAAAAAGAGCAGGTCATTACCGTTTTTAAGAAAGGCCGCTAGACAGATCTACACAATTATAGACATATATCGTTGAAGACAGTATGTTGTAGAAATATGGCTAAATCATAGCCTCCGAACATATCCTTTGTATGCATTTTCAGTGTCTCAAAAAATTTCCAAACTTTGCCTTCTTTTTGCTCATTTAACTGAGAACCCAGTTTTAGCCGCTACGTGATAAAACAAGTGAATTCTTGGTCCCTAGCCACAACATCGTACAAAAAAGTCACGAATTTATCAAGAGGTTCCTCTCCAAGAACTTACGCATATTCCCCACACTTCAACGTGCCAAAAATACACGATGGAAAATCGGCCACAGCAACAGTATGTGACTTCGCAAAACGGATCATGGTAAGGAACTCCAATCGATGTGTAGTGTAGACACACTAATTTATGAAACATTAGATCATAGCAAAAAACTGCAAGGCAAATCATTTACGTACCGAATCAAGGTAATATTGAATCCGAGCAGGACAGCGAGGGGTTTGAAGAAGACCCATTGAAGGAAAGATTTTAGTTTTCAGTTTCATGAATCACTTCACAAAATATGGCCTAAATAATGAAACTGAGAAGAGGTGTACAAAGACAAAAAGAGTTCCTAGTTAGTGATTGCTGTCTCGGCCCAGCTCAGCATGGCAAAAGAACATATTACGTAAGTATTGTGATAGGTGTATGAAGACCTATAGCAGACAGAGTCTCCTACAACAGTTAGTGTGACAGAGGCTCTTTGTTTTCCACTTCATATCTAAATCCTTGAGCTGCGGACCCAGGATGTACCAGATGCCTGTGGTTACAGGGCTACCTTAGGTCGACAGTCAGTTGTTTTACTAAAACAAAGCTAATGTGACATCTTTGACTAACATGACAGCTAGAACAACCATTAGAAATAAATGAAAAAGAAGAAAAAGAAAACTGAGTGCCCCATAGACGGCCAGTAGTAATGGATAAGATTGAAAGGCTACGCAATAATAATAAGTTCATTAACTTTAGAAAGAATTTCAAGAAATGCATGAAAACTTTGCTGTACTGAATTTTTTACACTAATTTCTAAAAGGTTCGGTTCCGAACGATCGTCTAGGAAAACAGAAAAATAACAGGAGTTTTATATGTCATACAATACGCAACAAGTGAATTCCATACTACAGTTTAAGCTAGAACACATACCAAACGCTCACAGCAGGTCAGTGTTATTTATATAATGTAGACTGAATCTTGTGTGCCTCAGCTAAACGATGCAAGTTTACTTACACTGAGCGTTTCGTATGTGCTCTAACTTAAACTGTAGTGTGCCATTCAATTGTGTCATGTTGTATGATATGTGGAAACGGAATAATTTTTATGTTTTTCGGAACCCGATGGCGTAGAACAGAACTTGTTAGAAATAAAGGTTTACAATTCAATACAGAAAAGCTGTCTCGCATTTCTTGAAATATGTACATGATGTTGAGTGTCGCCTACAAAAAACTTTTGAAATAAACTGCGCTGCTAGACAACATTGTGCCGTTTGTGGTCAGTATTAACAACATCATTGGCCGTTTCTCGCATGCTATGCAGACCAAGGTTAGTTTTGTAGTTGCTATACTGAAAATGAGTTGAAAACAAGACGAAAGGGCAGTAGTATCATATTGCATCGGACTGTGTAAATGATTTCGAACGTTAGGGCAGATGCGTACAAAAACAGAAGTGTTAAGTAATATCTCTCAGAAAACATAGGAAAGACGTTTTAAAAATTTTTATTAATGCGAAGCTATGACTAAAGGTGTAAATAGCTATTTATCTGTACGCATTTATTGCTTACCCGAATATAACCCTTTACCGTAAGTATTATTGCATAACACGTTTCCATAACGATGTCACAGTTACTTTAAGGTGGAACTGCACTTATAAATTTCAAGTCCTCGAAAGGGTTGGCAGTGTTTTCTTCTTTCCTTTTTGTTGAGGATGCCAATATTTGGGGAAAAAGGACGGCTATTCCCAGCGATATCAATTTTTGGACCTCAAAAAGCTGTGATAACGTTTCTTTTTCCTTCACTCTCATTTAAATCACCAAATTTTCGTGAGTGATCTGCGACGCTCCTTGAAGCAATTTTTGACCCCCCTTTTTTCTGATTGCAACAAAGTGGAGCAATTGTCACAGGAACAACGTCTTTACCTTCAAACATTCCGAACCACAATATTATACCGCAGTATTACCGGCAATGTTACTCACCGGTCTAGGGAGAACGACAGTAATGTTGCCCAATATTACTGTGCTACATTATTGTGCGACATTACGATGTATGGAAACCTCTCTCTCTGCTCTCGCGCACTAAATATGTAAAACAGAAACGTAATAAAAATTTAACTGCAAAATGTTTCTCAGTTTCACATAGCAGGAAACTTTCACACCCTATAAAACGTATGACATTTCGCTGCCTTCCGACTGCATGCCAAAGACAGAAAAACAGCATCACACACACACACACTCACACACACACACACACACACACATACTCCAAATCTGGATAACTGTGACTCCCTAGGGAATGGGTGTGAGTGTGAGTGCTGTCCGTAGGGTTAAGTTAGTTTAAGTAGGGTTTGAGTCTGGGGACCGATGACCGCAGCAGTTTGGTCCCTTAAGAAATCACACACATTTGAACATTTTGTAACTGTGAGATAGATGCGATCAGTCATACACGAACAATGAAGATTCGTGTGAAAGGTAGGTAATGCTGTGCAACCTTTTATCACGTCGTTTGCCGTGTAGTAAACACCTATTTGCTGGTCGACTTTACATGTGCATCCCGCAGCCTGCCGAGATCGACTTCTCACACTATAACAAAGCATTAATATTGAAGTAATTAAGTTCATTCTTTCTCGGTACTGTGACTATATTTATTGTAAATGATTAGTGCCACTATTGTAAAAATAATGTAAACTAAATATCAGAACTAAATTTGTCATAAGTGAATTATTATCTGATACTGTCGAAGACTTCGTATAATATCGAGTCACTGAAACTGTTTGAGTGGTTGAAACAAAACCTTTTGAGAGTAGAAAATCTTTGACAGAAATGGACAGTAAGCTGCGACTGAGAAAGAACGCATGTGTGACTTTGGTGCAGCGAATTTGTGTACTCAATTTCTTGCGATTGCGAAAGGCACTGCAAAGGATCACAGTCCATCGGTTGTTTTTGCTGTGGTTCCAAGCGAATAAAGAAAAAATTATTGTTTGACCACAGATGGAATAAGTATTGGTTCAAATGGCTCTGAGCACTATGGGACTTAACTTCTGAGGTCATCAGTCCCCTAGAACTAGACATCAAACACATCATGCCCGAGGCAGGATTTGAACCAGCGACCGTAGCGGTCGCGCAGTTCCAAATTGTAGCGCCCAGAACCGTTCGGCCACCACGGCCGGCGGAATAAGTAATATTTGATTCGGGAACGAGATGCTACAATTACAAATTATGAGACATTGTTGCTGCTGGGCTACTAATTCGAACTTGCAGCATCCTAAATTCTAAGATTGCATCATTTCAGAGTTTCAGCTTTGCATAAGTTTTGTGAGTGTTTGGAGTAATTCGGACAATTTATTTTTGTCTGAATTTTAACCATGATTTCATAGACATCATTTACAAACCTCATTATTACCTGGGACATGATCCATGAACTGTTTCCCTATATTCTGTGCAACGCATCACGAATCCTAATTTGAATAATATCAAAGATATTAACTTTGCCAATAATTAAGGAAAGTCTCCCTTGATTTTTAAGTTTGTATTGTTTTTCATTAATTTTTTCTTTAAATAATCTTTGACCAGAGCAATAGCGACTAACTTTTAGAATCAATTTTTCAAACGACTTTTGAAACGATTTAATCGTGGAAATGGCACCAATTCTTATGGAACTATATTGATTAAATTACTATAAATCTGGGTATTTTTTGTATCGATTTCTTTTTTGCCTTATTGACGATTACCATGGCGGTTCACAAATAATTCCAAGTGATTAACGTTTAAATGGGATAATATCAAGAGCGAATTGTAAGTATTTGGAAAAGTTTTCCTTTGACAGTTTCTACCAATAAAGATAATATTATAAAGAGGTTATCCTACGTCACGATTATAGCGCTGTGTGCTCCAACGATCCATTCACTTTTCCCTATGTCTATCATTACTTTCAATATTTCCCAAGTGTTGAGTAAGAACTTACAATTAACTAAATATTTTTGATCCTATGAGAATTCACTCCCTCGCAGATAAGAGTCTAAGCTCATAGATACGTCTCTTACTGATTATTGTATGGACTTAAGTCTGTTTGTAAGCATTTTGTCTTAGAAATGAAGTTTGCTTTTAGACCGGAGACAGACTTTTATTGCACGATTTGAATTTCACAAAATATAAATTTTAGATAATGACAAATTCGACCAGCGAATTTAATTGGACCTTTGCAGTTACACTACTGGCCATTAAAATTGCTACGCAACAAAGGCGACGTGCTACAGACGCCAAATTTAACCGACAGGAAGAAGATGATGTGATATACAAATATGCAAATGATTAGCTTTTCAGAGCATTCACAGAAGTTGGCGCCGGTGGCGACACCTACAACGTGCTGACATGAGGAAAGTTTCCAACCGATTTCTCATACAAAAACAGCAGTTGACCGGCGTTGCCTGGTGAAACGTTGTTGTGATGCCTCGTGTAAGGAGGAGAAATGCGTACCACCACGTTTCCGACTTTGATAAAGATCGGATTGTAGCCTATCACGATTGCAGTCTATCGTATCGCGACATTGCTGCTCGCGTTGGTCAAGATCCAATGGCTGTTAGAAGAATATGCAATAGTTGGGTTAAGGAGGGTAATACGGAACGCCGTGCTGGATCCCAACGGCCTCGTATCACTAGCAGTCGAGATGACAGGCATCTTATCCGCATGACTATAATGGATCGTGTAACCACGTCTCGATCCCTGAGTCAACAGATGGGGACGTTTGCAAGACAACAACCATCTGCACGAACACTTCGACGACGTTTGTAGCAGCATGGGCTATCAGCTCGGAGACTATGGCTCCGGTTACCCTTGACGCTGCATCACAGACAGGAGCATCTGCGATGGTGTACTCGACGACGAACCTGGGTGCACGAACGGCAGAACCTCATTTTTTTCGCATGAATCCAGGTTCTGTTTACAGTATCATGATGGTCGCATGCGCGTTTGGTGACGTCGCGATGAAAGCACATTGGAAGCGAGTATTCGTCATCGCCATACTGGAGTATCACCCGGCGTGATGGTAAGGGGTGTCATTGGTTACACGTCTCGGTCTCCTGTTGTTTGCATTGACGGCACTTTGAACAGTGGACGTTACATTTCAGATGTGTTACGACCCGTGGCTCTACCCTTCATTCGAGCCCTTCGAAACCCTACATTTCAGCAGAATAATGCATGACCGTATGTTGCAGGTCCTGTACGGGCCTTTCTGGACACAGAAAATGTTCGACTGCTGCCCTGGCCAGCACATTCTCCAGATCTCTCACCAATTGAAAACGTCTGATCAATGGTGGCCGAGTAACTGGCTCGTCACAATACGCCAGTCACTGCTCTTGATGAACTATGGTGTCGAGTTGAAGCTGCATGGGCAGCTGTATCTGTACACGCCATCCAAGCTCTGTTTGACTCAATGCCTAGGCGTATCAAGGCCGTTATTATGGCCAGAGGTGGTTGTTCTGGGTACTGATTTCTCAGGATCTATGCACCCAAATTGCGTCAGTTCTAGTACAATATATTTGTCCAATGAATACCTGTTTACAATCTGCATATATTCTTGGTGTAGCAATTTTAATGGGCAGTACTGTATAAATTTTTTTTTTGTTTACACTAAATATTAATCAGGATGGTGAATTCAGTTGCCACTTTGCTCATATGTACTACACTTTCCCCATCACTTCTTCGAAAAGACATCGGAATGAAAGCTAGGTACACGTAATCAAGCTCGTTGCTATAAATGTAACTAGGTGGTGAGGCTGATAGGAACTGATAGTAGGTTCTGTAAAAATTGCCTTTGTGATGTACGCGAGTGACTCTATTTGGACTACAAGAGATTTCAGATGGTGCCTGTGAACATTGTGGTCTCCTCAACTCGAAATTCATTTCCTAGACATTACGAAGTGCCCCCATCAGCTTTCTTCCAGAACGGGGACAAATTTATTACGTTAACGACGGGGTCCAAGATCTTAATGTCAAACACGTTATTGAAAATAGTTTTCATTGTGTTCGGAACGGAAGTAGAATCTATAATTTAAGAGACAATATTTGGTATGTATGACAAACGCAACATAGAGGCATGATAATTGGTGTAGGGAGATCTGCCTCAGTTGTTGTACTTATTTATTCAGAGCACAGCCCTTTGTGAGATTTTAAAATGTCGCCTTCAGGTCTATAAAACTGTAACATATAAAGGAGAAAAGTGAAGAAACATAATGCAACGTATCTGTAAAAACCAAGAAAGCAGATTACGGAAGCAGGGCAGCTTACTTATTGCATTCGGTAACACGTAACATGCGGTCGGGCCAGTCAGTGTAAGAACTCCAAATCAATGCACATTGGAGAAACTAGTAAAAAGGGGAGTGCGTAAAAATTGAACTGACCGGAAATGTAACGTCGAGACGGGTGGAACGAAGGAAACAGAAACCGAGATCAAACACTGTACGCTCACTGTGAGTCTCCAGGCAGCCAAACTGTGGGAGCGCCAACCACGACTCAGCGGAGGTGTGGGGGCGCGGTGCGCCGCAGGCACCAACGGTGACATCATCACCAAACACACGGAAAATACAGACCGACTGGTCCGAGCATTTACAGTACTGCATTTAAGAACATATCAGAGTACGAACGAGCTGTGGTATGTCGAAACGCCAAATAACTTTCAAACATGTGACTACATGTTTAAAAAAAGGAAGTATAACTCCTGAAATTAAATGTATCGAACCAAGTGAGCGTACAGTCTAGATGGCAAGAAACTCGTAACCACAGACAAACCGCAGTGTCAGGAGCCTATCATATTAATTGCAATGACTGTCAATTCCTTTAAGTTGGACAAACAGGACGTACATTCGTAATTCGGTTCAAAGAACACCAGGATTTTAGTAGTTCAGTATATGCCTTAACTAACTATCTACAAACACAAAAGCACTCTAGCCCTTATTTCGGTAGTATCATCTATATACATCCGAAAGGTCGAGTTCTTAACTTACTGGCAGAGTTTGATATTTTACGTATTTCAGCCAGAATTCACTATATACACTAAATGAAAAAATCACGTTAAAAGTAGGGTTGTATTGAATAACTATAAAATTTGGAAATTTGTGATAAGGTCTTATGGGGCCATACTGCTGAGGTCATCGGTCCTTAAACTTACACACTACTTAATCTAATCACACCCATACCCACGGGACGACTCGAACCTCCGACAAGGGGGGTGGGTAGAGGGGGTGGGGGTGGGGGAGCCGCACGGACCATGGTGACAAGACGCCTAAGACCGCGCGGTTACCCCACGCTGCTCTGAATAATTATGAGTTTCTAACATAATTTACTACAGGTTCAGGCCTATTTCTCTAAACTCCCATTCGTTTATTAATTGTTTTACCTGAAGTATATTTCCATATTAGTATTATTTCGTCTAATAAGGGATGTTAATGCCAGTCCTGTCAATTTGTCATTTCGCTTCTACCATCGCTATACTTAGATAGAAATTTTATGATGGTTTTTATATTTATACATGACTATACCCACCACTTGAACACAAATACACGTAAATGTCGTGTGGCTATGGTCTCCCGTCGGGTAGACCGTTTGCCGGGTGCAAGTCTTTCGATTTGATGCCACTTCGGCGACTTGTGCGTCGATGGGGATGAAATGACTGTGATTAGGACAACACAACACCCAGTCCCTGAGCGGAGAAAATCCCCGACCCAGCCGGGAATCGAACCCGGGCCCTTAGGATTGACATTCTGTTGCGCTGACCACTCAGCTACCTGGGGAGGAAACTTAATACCATAAAGTATATTATATATGTATATATGATGATCCACCCATTACTTTTTACCACTGCTTTTACTGTATAATCCTATCTTCACTCATTTGGCCTATCTGCCATTGCCTTGTTGCGTATTAGGGCATATATTTTAACAAGCCTTTGAGTTTCAGTCTTACTTTTCTCCCAGTCGTTTGGTTCCTTCCCGTCTTAGCCGCCTTTCAGTATCATTACTGCTTTGTATAATGCACGGCACCCAGCCTGCTAATTTTTGTTTGTTGTTTCGCTGCTTCCATTACTATACTCTCATTTCAGATTAGTGGTAGTTTTTATATATTTTCATTTTTGTCACTCGAGACCTTAATGCATCATACGAGGAACGCCCGGAAAGCAATGCACCGCATTCTATTTCTCATCCGAAAACAATGTCACGAATGTGAAACGTTACTTATGTATTATTTGAAGTCTCCTAAGTGAGCACGCCAAGTTTCCGTCAGTTCCGACAGGTACAGTAGCTGCAGGACAGCTTCAAAATGGCGTCTGTAGGTGATGTACATTACAAGCAATCTGTCGTCATTAAGTTTCTCACTGCGGGGGAAGAAACGGCGGGGAATATTCGCAAATGCTTGGGCAGAGTCTATGGAGCATCTGCTCTCGCAAGAAGTACAGTTAGTCGCTGGGAACGAAGGGTGACATTATCAGAAGACGGTTCGGTGGAGCTTTACGATTTGCAGCGGTCGGGGAGGCCATCCACAGCTGTCGCATCTGACATGTTGCAGCGAGCTGATGCTATTCTTCGCGAGGGCGCCATTCGTGGAAGGCGTTTTGAGGACGACGAGGAGGTGATGCACACAGTGAAGCACTGACTGTGCCACCAGAACAAGGACTGGTACCGACAGGGCGTACACGCCCTTGGCTCGCGCAGGAGGAAGGCCATAGAACGGGACGTAGATTACGTGGAAACATAAGGTGTGTAGGTAAAATACCATTCCCTCTTGTGTGTACTTCTCATTATGTTCTATAACGAACAAAATAGGCTACATTACTTTCTGGTCAATACTCGTGTATGTGACGGCCTACTGTACTTGGCATGGTTTATGTTACCATTAATTTTCATCACTTTTGTTACTGTTCTTATCCCTTGTTCATTCATTTGATCTATGCACCATTGCCTTGTTACCAAGAAACGTCTCATCTTCTCACATGTTTGAGGATTACTTGGCCTCTCCGCGTACCACAGCTCGTTCTTATTCGATTTTGTTCTTAAATGAAATATCGTGAGTGTTCGGAACAGTCAGTCCATATTTTCTGTATCTTCCCTAATAACGTCAGTTTACTAGCTTGTACACCATCGCCACACCGCGCCTTCTGACCTCCGTCGTGGCCCTTCACTAAGGCAGGGTTGGCGTTCCTACCGTACGGCTGCCTGACGGCGCACATCGTGAGTACAGTGTTCGTTTTCGCTATCACTTTCCTTTGTCCCACCCATCCAGCTTTATATTTTTAGGTCAATTTCATTATCAAGGGCTCCCCTTTTTTCTAGTTCCGATAACGTGCAGTGATTTGGAGCTATAGCACTGATTGGCCTGACCGCATGTTATGTGTTACCAAACACAACAATCAGTCTGCTCTTTTGCTTTTTTCAGATAGGTTGTATTATATTTCCTCCATCTTCTCCTTTGTATGTTATAGTTCCATAATCTGGAGATGGGATTTTAAAATCCCGAAACCGGTCGTGGTTTGAATAAATAATTATTACGACTGAAACGTATCTATCTAAATTAATTATCGTTGTAATGTAAGAGCCTTCTCTTATCAGGAACAGAATTTGGTCCGCACATGCGGAAAAGGGCAAGCGTAAAGGACTTCAGAAACGTCCTGCATACATTTTACGGAATCATCGGTCTCTTTATTACGGAGAAAGGAGACCGATCATCAGTGTGAGCAGCTAACAGAAGCCGTCCGGAGTGGCCGTGCGGTTCTAGGCGCAACAGTCTGGAACCGAGCGACCGCTACGGTCGCAGGTTCGAATACTGCCTCGGGCATGGATGTGTGTCATGTCCTTAGGTTAGTTAGGTTTAATTAGTTCTAAGGCGACTGATGACCTCAGAAGTTAAGTCGCATAGTGCTCAGAACCATTTGAACCATTTTTTCTAACAGAAGTGGGTCCTAGCGGAAATTACAGGCAGCCCTTTAATTTCACGTTGTGTATTAGCCTTCTTATACCTCACATGTATGGAGGTGAAACATGGACGATAAGTAGTTTGGACAAGAAGAGAATAGAAGCTTTCGAAATGTGGTGCTAAAGAAGAATGCTGAAGATTAGATGGGTAGAAAACATAACTAATGACGAAGGATTGAACAGAATTGGGGAGGAGAGAAATTTGTGGCAAAACTTGACTAGAAGAAGGGGTCAGTTGGTAGGAAATGTTGTGAGGCATCCACGCATCACCAATTTAGTATTGGAGGGCAGTGTGGAGGATAAAAAGCGTAGAGGAAGACCAAGAGATGACTACACTAAGTAGTTTCAGAAGGATGTAGGTTGCAGTAGGTACTGGGAGGTGAAGAAGCTTGAATAGGATAGCGTAGCATGGATAGCTTCATCAGACCAGTCTCTGGACTGGAGACTACAACAACAACACAACCTCACATTGAATTCAGTTCTCGTTGAAGGAAATAATGCTTGCTTCATATTATGAAGGAAACATTGCCTATTGACTGTACTCCACAGGCCAATATCGAATGTTCCGTGTGTGTCAAATGCTAAGCTGGATGAACTGGTCCACGTAATGCAAGACTATAGAACATGAACAACACTAATAATTTTTAAGAGGAAACCACGTACACATATATAAATGTTATGTGGAGTCAAGAATACCCTTAATAGTAACTCCGCATGACGGTTAGTCTGCCCGAGTGCTATGTAGTTATAGAAAATTGAGACGAATGATACGCAGTCTCACTTGCTAGGTCAGTTAGGTTTACACTATAGAGTACTACTATTCATTTATTTCACCTGAAGTTCCGTTAGTAGCGACCTGTGAATTCATGTCAGGCTGCCTAACTTGGCTCTGCGGCCGTGGTCGCTTACATTCTCTGGAGTCAAAAATGGTTCAAACGGCTCTCAGCACTATGGGACTTAAAATCTGAGGTCATCAGTCCCCTAGAAGTTGAACTACTTAAACCTAACTAACCTAACGACATCACACACATCCATGCCCGAGGATGAATTCGAACCTGCGCCCGTAGCGGCCTCGCGGTTCCAGACTGAAGCGCGTAGAACCACTCGGCCACAGCGGCCGGCTCTGTGGTCAAGTAGGAAGCACGTAGCCATCCCAGCGCCTTCGGACACAATGCCCACCTGGAAAGATTAGCGGAAGCAAAGCTCGGTTCTACAGTTCCCTGTAAGGAAACGCCGGCGCTGGAAAACCGTCAGATGTTTACACCTGATGTCTCTTGAGAGAGTGGGTTCCCCCAAAACATAGGTTTTTCCACCTTTACCGACACGAAGCCAGAATACGGAGATTTTTCCGCTTGAAATACAGGTTTCCCATTCGTTAAATATGACGAACTGTCAAACAGAGATTGATTGAGGTATTCAGAGAAGATGAAGAGTAATTGCAACGGAGAGGGCTTGTGGTAGGAAGAAAAGTAAGTGTTAGAACTTGAAACGAACGACACCAATTTCTGGAGACAGCGATGTGGGAGTCGAGAGGACATTTCCGCCTTTGGATAAACTGGTGGTTAAGCACAATAAACTATAACATTAGAAGGAGAAGTTTACAAAAGTAGCAACAATTCGTTTCGCTGAAGTCCACCACACCTGAGAGGCAGCTCCACCTCATGTACATAACCGAAAAGATAAATGTTATAACTTAAGAAACGACTTGTTTTCTGCCGCCGAGAAGCACTGTTGTTGCTGACTTCATCCGAGAGGCGCCGTTCCACGATACGATAAACCGCTACAATCCGACCTTTATCAAAGTCGGAAACGTGATGGTACACATTTCACCTCCTTACACGAGGCATCACAACAACGTTTCACCAGGCAACGCCGGTCAACTATTGTTTGTGTATGAGAAATCGGTTGGAAACTTTACTCACGTCAGCACGTTTTAGGTGTCGCCACCGGCACCAACCTTCTGTGAATGCTCTGAAAAGCTAATAATTTGCATATCACAGCATCTTCTTCCTGTCTGTTAAATTTCGCCTCTGTAGCACGTCATCTTCGTGGTTTAGCAATTTTAATGTCCAGTATGTAGAAGGTGAATTACCTAAAACTAGCACCGGAAGTATTGCGGAATGTGAAAGTGCTGTTGGTGTGACGTTTTCACAGAATTAATTGGTATTCATGTGCTTGTATTGTTAATCAATATACAGATTGTAATAATACTTAGAAAGTGTGCTTTTTGTACAAACATACTTTTTTAACGTGGAACCATGCCTATTGACATTAAAAAACTCAAAGTGGGACAAATTAGAATATTAGTGATGTTTGCGTCTTCTGTGAGTCGTTTACGAAATAAAGTGTTTTGACAAGTTTCCACACCGACACTTGTTTGCACTATGCCACTTGCGTAGTTGTTAGGTACGATGTTGTAACGTTTTCTAACAGTGTGCCTGTTTGTTCCTGGAGTGCAGTGCGACTTGCTAGTTAGTGTGTGACACTCTAATCGGGAGATAATGAGTGGACGATGGGATTTACGAATGCTGAGAAAGTCGACATGCTAGTGGTGTACGGAGAGTGTAGGAAGAATGTAGTTCGTTTTTGTACGGTATATGGGACAAGATATCCAAATAGACGCCAACCATCTCGACAGTTATTTATCAACCGCTTCAACCAGTTACGTGAAAATGTAAATTAACTCTTAAACAACGCAACAGAAGGAAACAAGTGACGACAGAAGAGGAGCAAGTTAGTGCTTTTGCTGCTGTTGTAGTTGCTACGTACGTTAGCTCCCGTGCAGTCGCAGGAGGAAGTGCGTGAGTCAGGCAAGTGCCCAAACGATTATGAGAATCGTGTTAACTTCTGTCAAAGGTCATTAGGACAGGATACTCCAGATGTACCACGTGTCTTGTTCAGTACTTAAGCCACATGTACCAATCACGGTCAGGAAAACCGCAAAACATGCGTTACTGGTCTGCTGACAATCTCCGTCCGCTTAGGCAGGTGGTACGTCAGCGTCCATGGCGTGTAAACGTGTGGTGCGGGATCATGAACCATCAGCTCATAGTACCGTTTTTTAAAGACGGAACACTGAGCGCGCACATGAATTGCAGCCTCCTAACCAACCATCTTCCGCAGATGCTAGACGACGTCCGTCTGCAGACTAGGAGGAGCCTGTGGTACCGACATGATGGCTGTCCAGCCCATAGTGCAAGATGTACTTCAACATGTCTTCACGAACTATTTCCAAATCGTTGGATTGAATTCAGAGGGCCTGTACCTTGACGGACCCGTTCACCAAATTTGACGCCTGTAGACTTTTTTCTGTGGGTAAAGCTGATATACGAGTCTACAAGGACATACCAACTACAGCCAATGACGTACAACGGTGTAACGACGTATTACTGTAGCCTGCTCAGACACGTCCGCCGAAATGCTAGCACTTACGCAGGAGTCGTTTTTTACCAGACGGGAAGTGTATATTGCAGATGCCGGTTGTCATTTTGAACACAGCTTGTGATGGTCAACTGTCTCGTTGCTGGCCAGAATCCACATATCTAGTGCATGCACTCGTGTTGTTCTGCAGTGTGTGCTGCTACAGGTGGTTTACAAATGTCAGTGTGGGATCTTTTCAAAATGCGATATCTCGTAAACGAATCGCATTAGAATCTTGCAACAAACACCACTGACATTCCAAATTACCCTGCTTTTAGTTTTTACTGCCAATAGGCATTGTTCCATTTAAAATGTGTATATTTGTACAATGATATTACAATTCGTCGAGTGGCTTCAGTACAAGTCCCTGACTACCAGTCCATTCTGTGCAAACCGCAAATCAGTAACACTGAATATCTGAGGTGCAAGATTTACGTGATTCATCCTGTACCATACGTAGACAGACACACCCATACGGGGAGAAAAGGCATTTCATCGCCGGTGTTTTATATGGTTTCTCTGAGGTATACTCTGAATACTTTGGTACTCACACATACGTAGTCTCAGTCGCTCGTTACAGAATAATTACATTTAATTCTTCTTTTCCTTACCCCCATTTATCTTTATATCCGTATTTCACAGAAAATATTTGTACGATTTTGCAGATGGGCTCGGTCTTGTTAGGAAATAAACTTGTTTGTTCTGTGCCGCGCGGTTTTAGCCGAGCAGTCTAAGGCGCTGCAGTCATGGACTGTGCGGCTGGTCCCGGCGGAGGTTCGAGTCCTCCCTCGGGCATGGGTCTGTGTGTTTGTCCTTAGGATAATTTAGGTTAAATATTGTGTAAGCGTAGGGACTGATGACCTTAGCAGTTAAGTCCCATAAGATTTCACACACATTTGAACATTTTGTCCGTTCTGTCATGCTACTTGTTGTCGAAAACAGTAATGCCTACTTTGCTCTTCATTATCAAGCTCAAATCAGCATTATTTGGTCCCCGCTTGGGTATGTTTTTTTCGGCTGTTTGTTATGCGTTAACAGTAATAAACAGAAGTATAGATAGGTCTACAGATGAAGAGTTAATCTATATGCACCTCGTATATGGGTTCACTTAATACAGTAGTAGAGCGACAGAACTACTCTATGTTGACCTATTCCCTCAGAGACGGCGAATACATTGCAACTATTTAACACACGTGTCTTTGTTGCTTTACTCTGCGTTTTGTGTTGTAAGTTTTGGAGATATCTGTATCACATATTCCTAGATTTGATGCTGTTGTGATGGTACTTTCACATAAAATAATCTAAACAGTGATATAAACTAAATAATAGTAATTGTCTTTATTATTCTGAACGAGCAACAAGAGAGTACGGGTCTCTTATACGGAAATACTCAAAGAATATGCATGAGAAACATCATCAAAATTTGTCACTGTAGTGGCAGTTTACAAAATAATTACTCACTTATTATCAGGCATATGCTTCTTAATCAATAATATTTAAACAAAATTTATTAATCTGATCATTTAATTCAAAATGTTTACACCTTCAACTCTGAGGTTTACCACATTCCATATCAGTAACGGAGGGGTCAAATTTTTAATTGGCATTCTGGTTTCATTGCCAGATCAACTTCTTGATCGACACACATGGCAGGCGCCACAGCCATATCTGGAGCCAGAAACCCTTCTAGTAGATTTTGTTCTTCTGTTTCTTACAGTTCTTGTGCTTAAATGTCCAGCCGTTACTACTAGTGTGTTTCTCGCTGCTGATGGACTGCTCTTGAATTGTCTTGATTCGCGTTCCTTCTAGGCAGCATAGATCCCAAAAAATTAGAAATTTATTCTCATCCGGAGATTTCTAAACGTCGCTGAATATGTTGCCGCAGATCATTGGTAGACACTGTGGTGCTGGGTGGTGTCCGTTTCCTGTGGAAGAGAAAACCAGGAATGATTATGTCCTTAAGTGGCGTAGAAATTCTGCGTTTGCCACTACAGATACGTTATGATAGGGGAATTCCAGCGTGCCCCTCAATCCACTAGTAACTTGGGATGATAAGTCCAGCCTTATTTTTCTTTCGCCATCACTAATTGTAATGATTTTATCGTGATAACGAACGTAGGGGCAGTTCTTATTCCATTTCTTAGAATCAAAAGGGCAAATTTTGTATGTTACTGTTCTTTCTAATACATATGTTTAAACGAATCCTGGATAAGTTTTAGAACACAGAGTCTACGGATAAACTGATTCAGGAAATTGAGGATTAAGATACCTGTAAAGAAAATGTTTAGTATTAGTTCCGCAATGGATTCACAGTTTGTCTATGTGTAACTATGTGGTCAATCGATATTATTGTAAATAAACTACTTTACGCGTAACATGATTATAGAATTATATGCTGATGCAGGTACCTCATCGAATCACACAGGGTGGCTGGAGCGATAACACACAAAACATGTAAGTAGGCTGTTCAGGTTTTTATGTTGGTAACGCCACGTAGCGCTCTGTATGAAAATCACTGGCTGTGCTGTGTGCAGTCTGTGGCTAGTTTACATTGTTGTCTGCCATTGTAGTGTTGGGCAGCTGGATGTTAACAGCGCGTAGCGTTGCGTAGTTGGAGGTGAGCCGCCAGCAGTGGTGGATGAGGGGAGAGAAATGGCGGAGTTTTGAAATTTGTAAGACTGGATGTCATGAACTGCTATATATATTATGACTTCTGAACACTATTAAGGTAAATACATTGTTTGTTCTCTATTAAAATCTTTCATTTGCTAACTATGCCTATCAGTAGTTAGTGCCTTTAGCAGTTTGAATCTTTTATTTAGATGGCAGTAGTGGAGCTCGCTGTATTGCATTAGTTCGAGTAACGAAGATTTTTGTGAGGTAAGTGATTTGTGAAACGTATAGGTTAATGTTAGTGAGGGCCATTCTTTTGTAGGGATTTTTGAAAGTCAGATTGCGTTGCGCCAAAAATATTGTGTGTCAGTGTTAAGCACAGTCATGTATAATTTTTCTAAGGGGACGTTTCATAAGTCGACCCTTAGCTGAGGATACCTCACTGGAATCTTCTGATTTTTTCTTGTAGTTTGTGTAATTAGTGTAGCTATTGTTTATTGCTAGCGCCTAATCACAGAGAGAATTTCCTTTGTAGTTGTAATTTTTCATTGTTGTACAGTAAGACTGTTGTGGCATACATGTAGATTTGCACCAAGTATTTCGCAGCTGCGCTTGCAATTAAGTAGATATTATTTTCAGTGCTATGTTAATGTGTTCTCTTATTTTTGCTCTTCAAATTGTGCTTTTGTGTGTTATCGTGTGAAATATTGTGACAATAATGGCGTGTGAAAAACGTAATACTAGGCTCCAAAGTAAACTGAGAATTGCCAGTGACAACGAAAGCAGTGTGTTAGCGCCGCCGAGTAATGAATTAACTAATGTTCAAAGTAGTAATTTGGTAATTGTGCATAGGGAAATGGAGCGGGCTGCAAATAATGGCGCAGACAGTGAAACAAATAGTGAACAGGGAAGCATTATCGATCGATCGGTCGGCAACAGCTCGCCTCAGGAATCCGAAATGACAGGGCACAATCTTGCAACTACTGTAGTTTCAGGTTTTGCGTCCTCACAGTTTTCTCAAATAAGTCAAGACACATTTTCTGATTTTCAAAATGCGAATATTGCCGGTTCAAATGCACTGCCGAATAGCACTGAGGAACATGTTTCAGACACCAGTGCATCGTTATTACAGTTAATGCAACAAATGGGACAAAGGCTACAAAAGTTAGACACAATGGAACAAAATCTTCAAAAGTTAGACATGATGGAACAAAATCAGAGACAAACACAGAAAAAGCTTCTAAAGTTAGACACAATGGAACAAAATCTTCAAAAGTTAGACACAATGGAACAACACCAGAGACAAACACAGCAAAAGCTTCAAAAGTTAGAGACACAATGGAACAAAATCTTCGGAAGTTAGACACCACGCTTGAACAAACACGTGAAGATTTAACTACTGAGTTACATAACATTGAATCGAAATGTCAAAAAGTCTGTAATGACGTAAAATCACAAATTTGTGAGCATTTTCAACGTATTTTTTCGCGGCATGAAAATGCATTACAGATTCACGTAGCAGCCATAAAAGAACTGCAAACTATTGTTCATGAAAATCATGAGACCTTGCAAGCTAAAATTGACTGAGTTGCATGTACCGATTCGGTTACGCAACTTGCAAAAACTCAGGAAAACTTAAAGGACACAGTAGATACGATTTCAACACAAATGGACTCTCTCAAACTTGGTTCAAAAAAACACAAAGAGGAGATAATTTCACTATCGGATAAAGTAGCCGACCTTTCAGATCAGTTCACTAACTTATCTACAAAGGTAGATGATGATCTGAATGACACAAGACCTGTATCCTTCACTGACACTGAAGAGTATGAACAAATTAGTAAATTCAAACAAAATCAAAATCAAATCAATAAACAGTACAAAAGAGAAATCCATGAAGTACAAGATCAGTTGGCACAAGTAATACAAGAATTACATATTTCAGAGGACACTAGCGCTCCAGTACGGGAAGAAGGACTTAGAAATACGGAAAAGCCACAAAATAATAACACGGGGCATTTCGGAAATTATGAAAGAAATTTGGAAGGTGCACCGAATTTTGAGATGGAACCGCTGACAAGACGTAACAATGACCGATATGCGACTCGCCGACACGATGATTTTGACTATAAGCTGTTCATTACTACACGTAAATTCAAAACATTTAAGAATTGTGGCAACGACATTCATCTACAAGCGTGGCTCCATCAATTCTCTCATTGTCTCCTCCCAACTGGTTATTAGAGCACAGATTAGAATTTATGTGTGGTTATTTAGAGAATGAACCATGTGTAAGAATGCGATCGGTCATTCACGATTGCCACAGTGAAGGAGAATTTTATCATGCCTTCTGTGGTGTCACCGCCAGACACCACACTTGCTAGGTGGTAGCTTTAAATCGGCCGCGGTCCATTGGTACATGTCGGACCCGCGTGTCGCCACTGTCAGTAATTGCAGACCGAGCGCCACCACACGGCAGGTCTACAGAGACGTACTCGCCCCAGTTGTACGACGACTTTGCTAGCGACTACACTGACGAAGCCTTTCTCTCATTTGCCGAGAGACAGTTAGAATAGCCTTCAGCTAAGTCCATGGCTACGACCTAGCAAGGCGCCATTAGCCTTACAGTGCTTGTATTTAAAGACTCTCAATTGTATCGTCACGAGCGATGTACCACAATGATGGAATAAAGTTAAGTATTCGAGGAGCTACGTACTTTTCTTTATAGCAATCATTAAGTATCCTGTTTCAGACCTCACGCCAGCCAGCGTGTGTGTACGCGTGCCTTTCGGTTACCCGTCACTGTGTACTGGCTGTCTTGTCAGTCCACAACACCTTCCTCTCAGCATATTGGTCTCAAGCTACACAAGACCGAATAAAACATAGCATCATAATGATGAAACATTTCGAACAATCTTAATCCTCCAGTCTTGTGAAATATTTTGAAGACATGTTGCACAAGAATCAGTACCTGTAAAACCCATACAGCCCCTCAGAACTCATCCGCATTTGCTTAATCAAATTACCTGAACATTTTCGACATATTATTTTGGCAGGACGTTGCAAAGACGACATTGAAGCTTTTTGGGGACTCTTACAAGAATTAGAAATTGACACTGACAATCGCGGAACGCGAAAACAGGAACACAACAATTACAGGTCACATCCGTCGCAATTCCGCGATGAAATAAATAATAACTGGACACGACAACGCTATTCTCACAACACAAATCGTGACCAAAACAGACACCACCCCTATGACAACCGTTGGCAGAGTAGTAATAGTTACAGAGAAAGATCGCACTTCCGTAGTAATGAATATGACAGAGATAACCATAGAAACAGACAATATGGGAACCAAAATAATTATTATCAAGGGAGACAGAATAACTTTAGATGCAATGGTCCAGCGCACAGTTACGATTCAGAGAGAAATTCTCCACCACATGACTGACAAGAAAGAAACCATGGAATCTACCAACATGACGACAGATGATATGATCGTAACAACAGACCAGAATTTCATCAGAACTGGCGGGATGCAAACAGGGCTGGGCCCTCTCTACAAGGTGAATTTGTAGAAGTTAGATCTCCAAATCCCAATAATGACGCGTGCCAACAAAGAGACAAGAGGCAATGACTCGCACCGCAGGCACTGATGTATCATATACCATATGATAATTCTGTTCAAGCTAGAGCTCTGCATAGTAGGAATATTAAAAGATTGCACCACATTTCACGTGTAAAACCATTTATTGAAAGATAATCTGCTTTTTAACTTAGCCTTTGCCATAAAATTTTTCACTTCTCATTACTAGTACATGTTGTCACACTTAGAAACTGTTTTCATGCAACAGTGTTTTGAAGTTAACTATCCAGTCTAGAAACTAGGGAACACATTTAGGCAGTAATTACCACTGCATTGTGATAGTGATCAGAGGACCCAGAATTATTGTGTGTGTACATTCTTGCTTGTTAGTTGCACAATTACGTAACGAGTATAAGGCTGACATACTTAGAACATGTACCGGTACTGCTAATGAGATTTTAATGCAACATTTTGGTTTACTTGAAAATACATTCTGGATTTAAAGTACTCTCTGTGAGATACCAGATGACACAGTGGTTAGTTTATGTGACGGCTACACGATTTTATCACGATGCTACTAATGTGTGGTACAATTTACATTTTTGCTTTTGTGGTGTATCTGTTTCGTATCTGCACAGTTTTTCTGTATTATTCTGGAAAGTAAATCATGTTTTAGTAGTAACTTTTGTGGTATAGCTACAATGAGATAGCCTTTTCCGTATATAGCGTCCCCAGTGCTATGTTGCAAAAAGACTTAAAAAACAGTATTTATAAAGAAGAGACATTAAAAAATTGAATAATATACTTTTATCATGTAGCCATAAAATAATAAGTTCTCTGTGTAGATTTAGATTGCAAAGAAATAATTTATGACAAAATGATCTAAAGAGACGACAAGATACGCTCTTTTGTTAAATTTTTAGTCGACTTTACTTCCTATTTTGTCTTGAGTGTGTATAGACGAACATCTTTCGAGTACTGACAAATGTAAGCATATTTGTATGAGTTAAGCAGATAATATATTAATTGAATATTATTGTGCACTTTTAATTTGTAAGAGGTGATCCCGATTTCATGTCCGCCTTCCTTGAATTAACCTGCATTCAAGTAATTTACAGTTCAACAATCGCAGCGGCCGATGCAGCGATGCAGCCAACGACGCCATTACGTGGCGATATTAACTTATGAAAATTAGCAGAAGCGGAATACTCGCCCGCTATTAACATAATATTAATTTTTCTCCACAGCTGCACGAAGTAGCAGAAATATGTAGCTTTAAAATTCTTATTTTCACTACCATAGCCAACAGCCAGAGCCAGGACTCCGACTACAATACAATGGTTAACGGAGGTAAGAAAAATACTCTCGCGCGTGTGTGGGCCGCAATTATAATTAATAACTAAAGATCTTTTGTTTTAAAGTGAACTGACTAGCCGAGGAAATTAATATGAAAAGTTTATTACATTGTTCAGCTTGTATGCTCATGTTTTAAGATGCAGTAAGTCTAACATTCATTAACGTAACAAATAATTTGAGATTAATATTGTTAAAAAGGAGAACTTCAGGAAAGCATTTAACCGTAAAATCCAAATTGAATGGAATATCATTTTTATTAAGGCCCACCACGTAAGTCGGCAACAATAAAAATAATAATAATAACAATAATAATATATTAAATTACGATGGCCGATGGACGCGAGATTGGCGCCCAACGTGGGGTCCGACCAAAGAAAATTCGAGATTTATTAATATAATACTTACTATTGTATGGAATGTAATTATGTATGTGTCTAATTGTTGTAAAATATTAATGCCTATACGAATTCTTTTACATGTACAACAACAAAACCACACCCTGAGGAGATCTGGAGAAGAAAAAGTGTAGAAAAGAAAAAGGATTGCGAGAAAGAAAAATAAGTAAGGTAAGGCCTATTGTGCAAGCATCCTGTGTAGCTCTGTGCGGAATATCGAACCCATGTATACATGAGATACCTTCGGTGTTTTGTGTATTTATGTGTTTATTTTTGGAGGGGATAATTATTTGTGTGTATATCAGTGTTAAAGATTCGTCAGTGGCTTAAAGTGAATTTATTATGGGTAAGATAGGACAAGCTAAAGCATCCGTACCAGACGAACAAAATTTTGTTAATATTTAAAGTGAGGGTCATTTGCAATACGTAAACGAATCCCAAGCCACCGCCTTGGATAACATAATTTCCGGAGCGGGGGGCGAGGATCTGTGGACGGTGAATGACGCTCCACAGCAGAATGGGAATAAAGTAACAACTCCACTGCCTGGGCAGGGGGCCAATCGAGTGCTAGATTAAGCGGGGTACCAGTATGGTCACCGATTGCAGACACATTTGCAGAATTTCTGCGCAGGTTAGAAGAAAGAGATAGGGAAAGAGATCAGAATCTGGCTCAGATGCTCTATGAGCAAGAGCAACAAAGAGAACAGAAAGAAAGGGAAAAAGAAAGAATGTCAGAACAGAGGGACAAAAAAAAGAGACGAAAAAGTGGCTCCGATGCTCTATGAGCAGGAGAAAAAATTAACGCAAATGCTACATGACCAAGGGAAAGAATTTACGCAAAAGCTCAGTGAGCAAGAGCAGCGCAGTGAAGCGAAACTAGACCGTATACAAAGTGAATTTGCCGAGATGCGGGACGCGTGCAAAGAAATACCCGATCTTGTGCATAGCTTAGCCGGCGAGATGCAAAAACTACAGATATCGCAGGCTAGGCTTGAAGACAATGTCCAGACTTTAACCACCCGCGTGGATAATGTGGAGATAGATGCACGGAAAAGTAATGATACATATTTGGAAGCGCAAGCTCAAAAAGTCGACAAAGAATTCAATGAATGGCTAGAAGTAAAGGATCGCGAGATATGTGCAAAGATTGAAAGCGATGTAAAAACAGCTGTAGAACAAGCGACTGCGGCCGCGAGTGTAAATATTGACGCTAGCGCTGGCGCACTGCACGCTGAATTAACACAGATCAAATCCCGTGTGACAGTGGAGTTGCCAAAATGGCAACAGGAGGTCGCGCGGAGACTGTCTGTGTTGGAAAGCAATGTAAACAGTGGCGGACAGATGAATCCGACTCCGCGTACTGACTACTATAATAACGCAGACTGTATGCAGGGTGCGAGTGCGCAACCGCAACCTAATGTGAATTACGGGCACGAACAACATGCGATACCATGCAGCGCACATCTCGAAGTAATAAATGTCACAGAATGTAGCAATTAGATGTGCAAAAAAGAGGACAATGTAATAAAACACAGAACATTCCAACCCTTCAATAGCGAAAAACGAAATGTCCACCCTGTGGTATTTATTAAGAGCTTCAGGAATGTGTTTCCCAGGACATGGACGGAAAGACAAAGAATACAGTTCGTGGTCTCCTTTATTCAAGGTGACGCGGCACTGTGGGCCACCGACGTGTCCGAAAAATGTCTAACGATGCAACAGTTTGAAGGTACATTCTTGCAAAAATTCTGGTCCGATAGCGCCCAAGAAAGACTACGAAAGGAGTTGTGCAGTCCAGAAATGTACAATCCTAAGATGGGAACGTTACGCAAATATTTCGGAAAGTATATAAACAAAACCAGGTACTGGGACGAGCCAATGTCCGATCGTGACATAATCAGATTGATAAAAATGAAGTTGCCCAGTGAAATTAAAAGATATTTCATCAATGTGCCGGAATACGATACAGAACAATTCATGGAAATCGTGGATTCTGTTGACTTATTGATCGAAGATATGAAAACCGAAAACAAGTGGAACCATGCAGGCCGTAATCAACAAAAAGCCGATTACAATAGCAGCCACAGTAACGGTAGTAACAACGGGAATAAGCAAGAGCACCGGCAACAGAATCGAGGCACAAACAATGGCAACGGTTATAACGGCAACGGTTATAATTGTCAAAATCGGAAGAGACATCATGATGGACGCATTACTAATGGATATAATGGTAACGGCAATCCGCAATGGCGGAACAACCGAAACCAGTGGCATGGTTGTAATGAACCGACACCACAGTGGTAACAGAACACAGCACCACAATGGAACGCCAACCCAGGTCCGTCACAGAACATGTCAGGGAGTTACAACCGACCACCGCAAAACCAGAGCCATACACAATATCAAATTACACCATCGGGGAGGCAGGGTGGCCAACCCAACAGTAGCAACAACAACAACCAGAACCACAATGTGAGGTTAGTGGAAGTGACAGACAACTGTCAACCCACCAATGCTCATCCGTTAAACTAAAGACAGCCACAATACGCTCTCCGTTGTCGGCTGCAGGACGGTGTAGTGACGGCACATCCACGGATGACAGCCATAAACTTTGTATGCTGAGATACAATGAGGGAACAAAAATAGAAAAGGAACTTGTAGACATACCGCAGAAATGTAACCGAACCGACAAAAGTGTTGTGCAGGCTATATTGCAAGCAGATATGTACGGAGCACCAATACAGATAGTCGATACCGGCGCTTCAACCAATGTCATGAGTGCAAATTTTTACAAGTACTTGAGTCAAAATAATAGAATACCAGTATTGCCAGTGAAGAATTGTCGTGTAACAGGTGCAATAGGTGCACAATCTCATATCATAAAGCACCAGGTGCAAGTCGAGTTTACGGTAGCAAATGAAGCAATGAAAAGCTGGTTCCTAGTAGTTAAAGGATTAGGTGTTGCTTGCATCCTGGGGATGAAATTTTTACGCCAGAGGGACGCAAAAATCGACCTCTTGTGCGAGGAAGTAAGCCTTATGAATGAGGGTAGACGGGTAATTTTGCCGTTGTTGGGGACAAGGGAAGTGCACGGTAAATATTGCCGGAGCTTTCAGTCGAGATTCGAAGGAATACAGGTAATGAATTTATATTCTGACTTAAGTACAAGACAAACATGTTTTAAAGAGTTTATTACTGAAGACAGAGAGGAAAAAAGGAAACTGATAGCCATGAAAGTCAGGGAGTGAGAACATTTGACTGAAGCACAACAAAACGAATTGACACAGCTACTTACAGATTATGAGAATGTGTTTTCGGAAAAACCCGGTGTTATCGAGGGCTACACCTATAACATCGAAGTGGTACCTCACGATACTTTCTGTCACGCAAACTACACCATCCTGTGGTCAAATAAGGAGGCAATTACGAAGGTAACAAGAAAAATACTTACAAAGACTTAAAGACGTTTGCTCAGTAGAGCAACTTTTACATATGTGAATAATAGGTTAAGTTTAGAGTGTATTTTTTTCTGTGTGCAAATGTTCAGATTTTAGTGTAACATTTAAAGACAGTCAGGCACACAAGATTAGTGTGATTCAATTTTGTAGATGTTAAGGAATAACAGTATTTTTAAGCAATTGCATTTTGAAAGAAAAAAATGAACATAGGTTTAAGAATATTTTACAAATTTCATTTTTAAAAATGCTTTAAAAATATTTTTAAAAAAATTCAACAGCATGTAATGATGAAAGAATTTGTCATTAGTGTGTCATGAATATTTTTGAACTGTAGTAGTAATGAAACTTACGAAAATTCAATATTAAAGTGTATATGTTGTTCCATGTATGTATGTCTATACCGATCCTGAAATATGCTTAATCATAATTTACTAAACAACATGAGTGCGGGGTGTACATCACCCAAGGTACCTCATGTGTTGTGGACAAGGCACAAAGCAAATCAGTAAACGCGACTACCGCTAACCACTGTTAAAATATATTGCCATCTGCTAAGGCAGAGATTTGCACGAATTTATCGTGTAAACAAAAGTCACAAATCTAACATTAATCTAGGAACTTGCACGCTAGGACTAGATTATAAAATGTGTACAATAATGCGAGAGGCAAAGTTTTGTAAAGTCGAGCCTGGCTCTGGAGGGCAAGTACGCAATGAGTGGGCAGACATGACATGGGGACTTACCTCAGATGAGACCGAAATACTATTGTATAGTAAAAAAAAAAAAAAAATCTGAAGGCAAGTACGACTCTAAGTGGAAAATGAAAAGAGATAATTAGTGCGAGAGACTGGTAAATTCCAGCACGAGCCAAAATCTAGTTCAGACTGAATGAAGTACGTTACTTTAAGCAGTGTGAAAAATTGTGAAGGTGAAACTGTGAAACGGACAGTGAAGTGCTAGTATTGAACGTTCAACAGAGGCAAGGACGCCAAACGCCAATATTACGCACGAAAAACTGCGAATTTGCTTATAAATATGAACTGTTAACGTGAAGTGAACCCACAGTCAATATTTTTGGGACAGACTGTAATTTCAGTGAGTACAATAATGCGAGATTGGAATGCGATGCGTGGGCTGTTGCAAAACAGCGACCGCAGAAACGGCGAATGTTTGTGCTAAGCTCGTACTGGGACACTCACCAGTGCCTGCGAGTGCGGCGAAAACATAAATAATTTTATCAAGACAAAAATTGACGTGTAATGGTAACAGTGGCGTATCAAAACTTCATTCACGGGAGAAGATCCATGTCATGTATTTTGCAAGACAGTGCTAGCTTGACACTCTGAAACTGTCGAAAACTTAACAACAACTGCTGCACTAATAAATGCTTCTTTCCCACTAGCGTAACCATCTGCAGCGGGAAACAAATATTAGGTTGGATGTGTGTATGTTTCATGTACTACATCGGAGATGCGTAGTAGAGCTGACTCCTGCCAATAAGCGCAGGAGGCGAATATCATCCCACTCCGCCACGCCTGGGCGAGACAGAAGCGCATTGCCAACCGTGCAGCCGATCAGCTGATTCTGACGTTCCGCGACGGCGAGAGACACGCTGGCGACAAGCGGGCATTGACCTCTCCGCAGCCGCCGCGGACGCCGAGCACCGAACACACCAACCGGCGCCGTCGCAAGCTAAACGTCGCGGCGTAGATCATCGACACCGCAACCAATTGCTATAATGACCTCATTCTTTGCATAGTGCAACAAAAAATCTTTGTAATGTATGCACATCTTGTACTCCAATGACATCCCAGAAACATTTAAGTGAAAGTGACCAAAGCAGTTAGTCTGTCGCTCCGCCGAGGTTTTCCCCAGGTTTCCCTACGGCCGCGCCAAATGGGGGGCCAACAGTTGACACCCCTGGGACTTCAAGTTTATGGACTAACTCGTGATTGTATACCTTTGAACACTGCAAAAGTTGCAACCCTAAAAAGAAGCAGCCAAAATGAAACTAATTGTATTCTATGTCCTTTTCTTTTGTACATGACTGTACCAATTGTATATTTTATTGTTATGTAGATAACTTCATCTGTATTACACCTTGTGTGCAACACGCCTCAGTAATTACTACGGTGTAAACATACGATGTGACATATGTAGAGTGTGAAAGAAAAATCTGCCTGTGGACACTACGGACATGAAAGAGCAAATATTTATGTCAAAAAACACGAACATTTTTTATGACATAAACATTTTGGGGGGCAATATAGCGTCTCCAGTGCTATATTACGAAAAGACTTAAAAACAGTATTTATAAAGAAGAGACTTTAAAAAATTGAATAATATATTTTTATCATGTAGCCGTAAAATAATAATTTCTCTGTGTAGATTTAGATTGCAAAGAAATAATTTATGACAAAATGATCTAAAGAGACGACAAGATACGCTCTTTTGTTAATTTTTTAGTCGACTTCATTTCCTCTTTTGTCTTTAGTGTGTATGAGTTAAGCAGATAATATATTAATTGAATATTATTGTGCACTTTTAATTTGTAAGAGGTGATCCCGATTTTATGTCCGCCTTCCTTGATTTAACCTGCATTCAAGTAATTTACAGTTCAACAATCGCAGCGGCTGATGCAGCCAACGACGCCATTACGTGGCGGTATTAACTTATGAAAATTAGCGGAAGCGGAATACTCGCCCGCTATTAACATAATATTAATTTTTCTCCACAGCCGCACGAAGTTGCAGAAATACGTAGCTTTAAAATTTTTATTTTCAGTACTGTAGTGGACAGCCAGAGCCAGGACTCCGACTACAATACAATGGTTAACGGAGGTAAGAAAAATACTCTCGCGCATGTGTGGGCCGCAATTATAATTAATAACTAAAGATCTTTTGCTTTAAAGTGAACTGACTAGCCGAGGAAATTAATATGGAAAGTTTATTACATTGTTCAGCTTGTATGCTCATGTTTTAAGATGCAGCAAGTCTAATATTCATTAACGTAACAAATAATTTGAGATTAATATTGTTAAAAAGGAGAACTGCAGGAAAGCATTTAACCGTAAAATCAAAATTAAATGGAATATCATTTTTATTAAGACCCACCACGTAAGTCGGCAACAATAAAAAAAATAATAATAACAATAATAATATATTAAATTACGACGGCCGACGGACGCGAGACATAGCACAACAATACGTTACATTATAGTACTTTCTTGATCATGGTAAGGTACGTAATAACTACGATATCTATACGCAAAGCATTTCACTTTCGTTTATGGTGAGGTAAGTACATTGACTTCAGCAGAACTTTGCTTACAGAGGACGATAACTACGACACTTCCACAGAATTATCTTACAACAAGATGCACATTTAGCGCTACAGGACACGCATTTGAGTGATTAATTTCGTACTTAAACCATTTATTTTTCAAGATTTTTCAATTACAAAGAAAGTTTTCTGTGATACATTTCATTCCATTGCTGTAATCGGTAACACCTGAGGGTATAATTACATTCATCCTCAGGGGCTACACACCTACATTGTGTACTATGTGTCTGGCAAGCACAAGGAGCCCTAGCTAATATGGTATTTGCTTATACAACTTTACACATCGGTACCATATTCCTCTAACACAGAATTACACAGCTATCTGATTATTTAACAGAGACACAAACAATTTTTTTACTACGTCAGTGACACATGTTTACGCAGTTACACAGTGGGATAACTTCACACTTATGAAATTATATTTTGTCTGTACTTTGTGAACTGTTAATATATTTTTTCGGAACCATTGTGGTACTATGAGAGCTTTGAATTTTGTGATTGGTATGGGATCATGATATTTAAAGCACGTTTGAGGTAGATGACACTATTTAAATGAGCAGATAATTTTTTTAGATTTTGAAATTGTTGCAGAAAGCTACAACGTTTTTGAGATTTGACTGAGGTGTTATGATGTTATTATTACAATGACGAAGTGTATTATCCTGTTGCGGTATGTTTATGATCAATAAGCTGATGCTATATGAGGAATTTGATTATCCTATGTATTTATTATGATGAAATATTGAAGTGTCGCTGCAAGATTGACGTGTCGACGAATATGTACATGTGTAATAAGGTAAGGAATAAGGAGTAGTGGTTAGGGACTCTGATTTATGAAAAGGATGTTGGAAACCAAGAATCGTACTTTAGAAGTTATGAAATGTGTGTATATGCGTGAATGTATCACAATGACGCCGAAAATTTTTTGGACACTGTTATATTTACAGGATTTTGTTTCTACACATTTGTAATGCAAATTTTCGACCTGTGAAATTTTTATATGAGACTGTCACTGTAGCAGAAACTGCTGTCGTGAATATTTCGGTAAGAAAGGTAAGTGACCGTGACGTAATGCGTTGTGAGCGGCCAGGTGTGCCTGCCGCCTTGAGAAAAAGCCATTAGGTGGAGAAAAAAGAGGCCATTATCCTCGCTATTGACATTTCTTTGTATAAAGCATCGCAAATATGACACGCTCAAACTTGAAAACATGATTACACTGTAGAGTTCTTAATTTATGATATTTACTGAAATTAAATGATGAGGGACATTTCACATCTATTGTCTTGCTAGTTGAAAGATTGTTTACTGCATTATGAAATGCCATATGGCTAGTGAATGACGTTTCACGCCTTGCTTTGCCTATTTTGTGTAATATCGAGTTTCTAGCTGCACTGCAGCATTGGTTAAAATAAAATTTTGTAGATGTACTAATATAAATATTTTCTGTCTACAGATCCAGTAAATAATAATTTTGTGATATACATCCAAAAAATGAGGGAGCACAAAAAGACATTTCCCTTCACAGGAACTGCATACATAATTTTCTTTTCAAGTACTTGGTAATTTATTTCATAGAATAAGTTTTTGTGGTGCACCACTTTAATTACATAGACATTAAGATGTGATTATACATTTCTCTTATCTGCATTGTTGTCTTTAGTGTACTATTTTTTTGGCTTGTGGGTTTGTCATGTTTAGATATAAGTTATTACAGTTACTGCTGCTTGCTTTGCCAATTTGCATTTTTTTGCCATTGCTGTTTGTGTTAATTGTTTGGTGCTGCTGCATTGCCTCGTCCCTTAGTTTATGCACCTGACCTCAGTAGATTTAAGTTAGCTTAAGATGGGGTACGCTCTATATGAGAACAAGTTATGATGAATTGGATGAAATGCACTGAAAAGCTATAAGAAAATGGTCTGGCCAAAAAAGGATTTTAAAAAGAGGATATGAACCAAAAAGTAGGGTATAGGGACAACAGGTTTAGGTAGGATTTTCTTGGAAATAAATGATGAGGTAAGATAATGGAAAATAAATAATGAGGTAACAAATATGTGAACATATAAATACAGAAAGCATGCTTGGATAGGATGTTTTGGTGGAAACAAATGTTGAAATAAAACGAAAGATCTATGGAATGAAATCTTGGCTTGGACTGCAGTACCAAATGTTACCCTGAAAACGAACCCTGTCTTTCCTTTTGTATTATTCTGCTATGTGTTTATGTATCCTTGTGTATTTGTCTTTTTCCTGTCTTTATGTGTTTATCTGATAAGAGTTACGTTGTAGAATTATTATGATGATATGTTTTATACTTTGTAAAGATGTTTAGACATTATTTATTCGGTTTTGTCTCAATGCTCATGAGTGAAATGAATGTTTCGAAAACTATTCTCATTATTTTATATATTTACTTATTTCATAATTTCCCCTCAGCATGATTATTGAAAGCTATACGATGGCCGAATACAGACTTTATTCGTGAGATACCTGACATATGTTCTTTGTACGTTACTGCAAAATTTCGACCTGTTTGGCCGATGTATATTTTCTCACAGTATCTACATTAGATCTTGTACACTCCTGATCTGGTAAATATTCCATTATCCTCACTTACTGTATGTCTTAATTTTTGTTGTAAAGTATTGTCAGTTGTAAATGCTATTGTTATTCCAGAGTTTTTGAATAAATTAGTAATTCTATCTGATATGTTTATCATATATGTCATCTTCATATATTGTGGATTACCTATTAGTGGAGTACTTTGTGATTGTTGTACTTTATTAAAAGTGATATCTACCTGTCGTGTGTTGAAAGCATTGGTTTTTGCAATTTGTTTTAAGATGGTCATTTCTTTTTTGATCTCATTAGCTTCTAGCGGTAGTTTTAGTATTCGGTGTGTCATAGACTTAAAAAATGCTTTTTTATACTTATCACGCTCACATGATGTGGCATTAATAACATCAGTGGTTGTAGGTTACCTGTGTATGGTGAAGAAATGTTTCCCATTGTTATTAGTTATAGTGAGTTCTAGGTAGTTAATAGATTTTCGATTTTCATGCTCAACCGTTAATTGTAACTTCGGATGCATAGAGCTTAATTTTATAGCTAGCTTCTCAATTTCATCTTTTGAACCATTATAAAGCAATAATGTATCATCTACATATCGCTTGTAATATATGATTTTATTTGCGATATCAGGGTTATTTTTCAGGAATTGCGTCTCAATGTGGTTCACGAAAATGTCTGCAACTGTCCCAGCCAAAGAATTGCCCATTGCTAAGCCATCTTTCTGACAATAGATTTTAGTATTAAAAGAGAAATAGTTGTAATCTAAAGTGCATTCAAGCAGTTCTATAAATTCGATTATTTCGTCTTTAGTCATATTTTTGTATTGTACTAAGTTATCCCTAATTATATTAATCATATACAAATTTTTATTATCTAATGAGGAGAAACTGGCAGTAGTTGTAATGTCTATATTGTGGATTTGTTGTGCTAGTTCATAACTGTTTTTGATACTGAAATTGCTGTCATATATATAGAATGCTTTCAAAATTTTATTAAGTTTCATATTTAGTTTATATGAAGGACTACTTTTGTAATTGACAATAGGTCATATAGATATCTCTTTTTTATGCAGTTTAATCTGTGATCTTAATTTAGGTATTTGGGGATTCATATTTTTCATCATATTCTTTTCTTCAGGGGTCAAGAGGTGAATATTTTCATCGACTAATTTCTTGATCTCTATCTGGAATTTTGGAGTGGGGTCTTTAGTTACTTCGATGATCCCATTTTCATTAAAAAATGAGTGTTTTAAATATATAATCGTCTTCTCTAATAATAACAAGGGTATTTCCTTTATCGGCCTTTACTACAATTGCTTTCCCTGCTAGTAGTTTATTATTGATATTTTTAATTGTTTTATCTTCAGTTTTTCTATGTACTTTATTTTTATCTTTTAGAATTAAATCTTTTTAGGGCTGTCTTACATGCTTCGGGTTTATTTATTTTCGATATTTTGCTTGTTCCTATAACATCAGCAATTATGTGTTTAACATTCATATTATTTAGTGGCGGAGTTAGGTTATATTTTAAGCCTTTGTGAAGTAGCAACATTTCGAACTTTGTGAACTGAATATCTGTAAGATTCATTGTCCTTGGATAAAATTCTTAACCTTTTCTAAAAGCTTATATTGTTGTTCAGCTACCCAGTAGATCAATTTTTCTCTCATGTCTTTGGGTAATCGCTTTACGTAAAAAGTCTATTTTCTCATCAGTGCTGCTTAGTAAAATAGAAAAAAATCAAAGAAGAGAGTTCATTACTTAGCAATTAATGCAGACTATATTATTCGGAACTTCCTGGCAGATTAAAACTGTGTGCCCGACCGAGACTCGAACTCGAGACCTTTGCCTTTCGTGGGCAAGTGCTCTACCAACTGAGCCACCGAAGCACGACTCACGCCCGGTACTCACAGCTTTACTTCTGCCAGTACCTCGTCTCCTACCTTCCAAACTTTACAGAAGCTCTTCTGCGAACCTTGCAGAACTAGCACTCCTGAAAGAAAGGATATTGCGGAGACATGGCTTAGCCACAGCCTGGGGGATGTTTCCAGAATGAGATTTTCACTCTGCAGCGGAGTGTGCGCTGATATGAAACTTCCTGGCAGATTAAAACTGTGTGCCCGACCGAGACTCGAACTCGGGACCTTTGCCTTTCGCGGGCAAGTGCTCTACCAACTGAGCTACCGAAGCACGACTCACGCCCGGTACTCACAGCTTTACTTCTGCCAGTACCTCGTCTCCTACCTTCCAAACTTTACAGAAGCTCTTCTGCGAACCTTGCAGAACTAGCACTCCTGAAAGAAAGGATATTGCGGAGACATGGCTTAGCCACAGCCTGGGGGATGTTTCCAGAATGAGAACATTTAAAAGATCTTTTACCTTAAAAGCTTCTCTAATATCAGATGTAATCCATAATACACTACTCTTTTGTTGTACATATGTTACATTACTAGATTTGGATTGGATATTGATTATAGCATATTTTGGTATGATATGTTCCATAAGGCAAGTTTTATTAAATTTAATTTTCATACTGAGTTTCATAATTTTGGTTCTAATATTTCTAAACCTTAAGTAATTTCCAATTGCCTGACTAGACAAACTTTGTACAATTTTGGTAAACATTTTTGGAATACAGTGATCAGTATAATATTATATTTTGACGTAAGTTCAGTCTTGATCACACCATTTATGTTTCAATGACATAGGTAACCGCTTTCGGTTATTTTTACACAACCATCATCAGACCTGTGGATTAATTTTAGGAAATACTAGAAACCAATCTTTAAATAAAATGATGTGTCTAATGATGTCAAAATTTAACAAGATAAAATAAAATTAATTATACCCATGACTCCCTCAGGATGGTATGTGGAGCTCACCTCAGCTGCTACGAAGTCAACTGATGGTTATGAGTGCTAGGCACGAGCTTAAATATGCAGAGGCTCCGCCTACTTCCTGTCACACTACTTCACAGCTTCCAATCGGCGTTCGTAATATGACGCCATCGTCAAAGTATAAAAGTAGGAAATACATAATAAC
The DNA here is from genome assembly GCF_023864275.1 of Schistocerca cancellata. Taxonomy (NCBI): domain Eukaryota; kingdom Metazoa; phylum Arthropoda; class Insecta; order Orthoptera; family Acrididae; genus Schistocerca; species Schistocerca cancellata. The sequence goes on along the minus strand of NC_064631.1, from coordinate 169,898,907 downwards.
ATAAAAATGATTCATTTAAAATGTCTGATTAACAGATAGTTAGTATGTGTACAGCTTATTTATATTTTAGATAAAAACAGTATACTACGCTGTGTAATAGTTGTGCCCTCCATGGGCAACCTTAATATTATTACAGTGTCAGTTACATCAAAGATGTGAAGGGCCTTGGAGTTGTGGTATATATCGATTATACCGAGTCACCTACATCACAATTGCATCTTTGTTGGATGTTATAGAATCGTCTTACTTTAACTGTCGTTGTCATAGTAATATTCTTTATAGCAGTAGGGTAGCAGCCAAGAGTACGTTCCGCATTATGTATATCTGAATAGCTGATGAGACCACTGATTAAATTTTTTAGAACTCATGAATCTAATGGTTTTTATAATAATCAATGTCAATTTAATAGAAACGTTTATATGTTGTACAGCATATTTCACATACATTGCTTTTGCCATGGGTTTAACTAGTCTTATATTTCAAAAACAAAAGAGTAGGTGCTTTTATTATAAAATTTCGTCAAAAAGGTCGTAAAAATATTTTTCGCGAAATTCTAATTGGTCATTGGGCAGCATTGATTATTTGGTTTTCAAATGAGCATATATCTCGATTTCTTCTACGATATTCATAAGTAAGCCTTTACTTGCATAAAGAAGAACTTGTAAATTCTGCTCTACTGTTCCCTCAGCATGATTATTGAATGCTATATGATGGCCAAATACAGACTTTGTTCGTGAGATACCCGACATATGTTCCTTCTACATTACTGCAAAATTTCGACCTATTTTGCCGATGTATATTTTCTCATATATGACTAAAGACAAAATAATCCAGTTTATAGAACTGCTTGAATGCACTTTAGATTACAACTATTTCTCTTTTGATACTAAAATCTATTGTCAGTAAGATGGCTTAGCAATGGGCAATTCTTTGGCTGGGACAGTTGCAGGCATTTTCGTGAACCACATTGAGACGCAATTCCTGAAAAATAACCCTGATATCGCAAATAAAATCATATATTACAAGCGATATGTAGATGATACATTATTGCTTTATAATGGTTTAAAAGATGAAATTGAGAAGCTTGCTATAAAATTTAACTCTATGCATCCGAAGTTACAATTTACAGTTGAGCATGAAAATCAAAAATCTATTAACTACCTAGAACTCACTATAACTAATAACAATGGGAAACATTTCTTCACCATACACAGAAAACCTACAACCACTGATATTATTAATGCCACATCATGTCAGCGTGATAAGTATAAAAAAGCATTTTTTAAGTCTATGATACACCGAATACTAAAACTATCGCTAGAAGCTAATGAGATCAAAAAAGAAATGACCATCTTAAAACAAATTGCAAAAACCAACGCTTTCGACACACATAAGGTAGATATAATTTTTAATAAAGTACAACAATCACAAAGTACTCCACTAATAGGTAATCCAAAATATTTGAAGATGTCATATATGGGAAACATACCAGATAGAATTATTAATTTATTCAAAAATTCTGGAATAACAATAGCATTTACAACTGACAATACTTTACCACAAAAATTAATCATATTGTAAGTAAAGATAATGGAAAATTTACCAGATCAGGAGTGTACAAGACCTAATGTAGAGAATGTGAGAGAATATACATCGGCCAGACAAGTCGAAAATTTGCAGTGAGGTACAAAGAACATACGTCGGGTACCTCACGAACAAAGTCTGTATTCGGCCATCATATAGCATTCAATAATCATGTTGAGGGGACAGTAGAGCAGAATTTACAAGTTCTTCATATTGAAATTAAGGCTTACTTATGAATATCTTAGAAGAAATCGAGATATATGCTCATTTGAAAACCAAATGATCAATGCTGCTCAATGAACAATTAGAATTTCGCGAAAAATATTTTTACGACCTTTTTGACGAATTTTTATAATAAAAGCACCTACTATTTTGTTTTTAAAATTTAAGACGAGTTATACCCATGGTAAAAGCTATGTATGTAAAATATGCTGTACAACATATAAAAACTTTTATTAAATTGGCATTGATTATTATAAAAACCATTAGATTCATGAGTTCCAAAAAATTTAATCAGTGGTCTCATCAGCTACTCAGATATACATAATGCGGAATGTACTCTTGGCTGCTACCCTACTGCTATAAATAATATTGCTATGAAAACTACAGTTAAAGTCCAACAAAGATGCAATTGTGATGTAGACAACTCTGTATAATCGAGATATACCACAACTCCAAGGACTTTCACATCTTTGATGTAACTGACACTGTAAAAGTACTAAAGTTGCCCATGGAGGGCACAACTATTACACATCGTAGTATACTGTTTTTATCTAAAATATAAATAAGCTGTACACATACTAACTATCAGTTAATCAGACATTTTAAATGAATCAATTTTATGTTATTAGTTTATTTCCTACTTTTATACTTTGACGATGGCGTCATATTATGGACGCTGATTGGCAGTTGTGAAGTAGTGTAACAGGAAGTAGGCGGAGCCTCTGCCTATTTAAGCTCGTGCTCAGCACTCATAAACATCAGTTGACTTAGTAGCAGCTGAGGAGAGCTCCACATACCATCCTAAGGGAGCCATGGGTATAATTAATTTTATTTTATCTTGTTAAATTTTGACATCATTAGACACGTCGTTTTATTTAAAGATTGGTTTCTAGTATTTCTTCAAATTAATCCACAGGTCTGATGATGGTTGTGTAAAAATAACCGAAACCGGTTACCTATGTCATTGAAACATAAATGGTGTGATAAAGACTGAACTTAAGTCAAAATATATTTCATAATTCCTGTAACACTGATGTATATGTTTATTTCTATTCTTTTGTAAAGTCTGTCTTACTACAAACGTTATCTGTATTGTTTGTTCTTTAATGATGTATTTTGTACCTTTGTTATTATATTCTTAAGTTATAAAATTGTAATTGACACCAGTTCATCAAATTAAGTAACTTGTAAGTTACATATCACTGCACAAGTTTCTGTTGGTCATAGTATATTGACAATATGTGAGAAGTAGGAACTGTTAGTGTTTGCACGTGTGTTAATAATTCAGCAAGGGACTGGATAACAGCATTGCTGGTTCGAAGGACAATTCCAGAAACATTGTGAGTGCACAAGTGGTGGTTTATGGACTTGCTATATTGTCCGCAAGACTCTTCGATGGTGCTTGAGCACCTGCACAGTTGCAACAGATGGCTGCTTGCTGTCTGTACAAGGACTATAGTGGGTCTGCATCTTTGATGGCCCACCAATACCGTAATCTCTACCAGGACTACAGTGAGTCTACTCTGTGATGACCTACCTACCAATATTCTTCAAAACTTCGACTGACTCTGCGGTGGGTTTGCTCTGTTGTGGCCCATTATGTGTCTGCATGTCAAGAGTAAGCACAGTCTTTCCGTTGGAAGGACAACACTACTTCTTCAAGACTGCACGGAAATCCACTACTTCCGTGTGCATTTTCTTTTACTGCTCAGACTTCGAGAAAAAAAAAAACACAGCAATTTTACTGTGATGAATGATCAGGACTGTCTTTATGAACTGTGAGAAAATTTTAGCGTTTGAC